>NW_027555847.1:634528013-635728013 GCF_003287225.1 Phascolarctos cinereus
AGTGGTTTTTATTGTATTCTACAATCCATGAGTGTCTCCTGGCATAATAATCTCTGAAGCCTGAACCGTTGGATTGATTTAATTAAGACCAGCATTCAGAAAAGTGAGGAGGAGGATGTAGATTTATCAAAATCCTAGTTCTTCCAGCTTGACTCCCAAAAGATGAATCAAATCACAAGAGTCCAAAACACTCAGGATGTGCCCTGGTCCCAATACAGCCTCCTTCCTATCTATCATGAAGATTTTGCCTTACTCCCAATTCATCTCAGAATATTCATGAGCTGACCAAATTTGTCCTTGACCAAAGTTATGATGCCTTTTGGGGACCATACAAAGCAGAAGTGAGCTTCCTATTAAGAGTTGGCACTTTCTGGTGGGTACTGAATCAGCATAACTCCCCCTTACTCTAGAGATATCTCAAGTATTATTTCTGACTTCATTATGGTTCATGTCTTGCTGATCTTTGTGGTTTTTTTTTCAGTTCTGCCTCCATTTATCCATCAGACCCCCAAAGCACATACCTCCTGTCCTTTAGACTTGATTCTCACATATAAATTCTCATTCCTTTGCTCAGCTTTCCTGCTTTGATGAGGAGCCTTGGATTGTCTTTCTGCCCATCTTGATCTGGAAGAACACATCTGCATGTCTCTGAGGTGGAGCCATAAGGACTAAAGAGATAATAACCTGGAATCTATATTTAGAGCTGGAAGAGACCTTGGCGATCAAGTACATCTTCCTTATTTTACAGATGAGGAAACTGAGGTCCAGAAAAATGCAGTGACTCGTCTAGGTTTGCATGGCTAATATATAGGATGGGATTTAAAGGCAGGTACCCCACACTCTAAGTCCCATGCTCTATTTAGTACACCAGTAGTTCTTAAAATATGATACTTGGACCATTGAAGATCCCAAAGGCTCTTTTAGGATGTCAATGAAGTGAAAATAATTTTTGTGATGATACTAAAATATTATTGCCTATTAAATATTCCTCCTTTTTCCAATTACATATCTGTGTGAAGCCAGATTTTCTTCACGTACTTCAACCAAAATAACATATCACAACAGATTGAATTCAGAATCCAGCTCTCTTCTACTGAGGCAGAGATTAAAGAGCATTGCAAAAATAAGTAAAACACTGCCACTCTTCTCACTGATTTTTTTAAAAAAGTTATTTTTCATAAAAGCATGTTATTTATGTAAACACATAATTAGATTATTAGTTTATGATTATATCACAAAATGAATTAAAAATAAATACTTAAAATTTTTATTTAAAAAACTTTAATATGATAAATATAAATAGGTGTAAACCACATAAACAAAAGCTTTTGGGGTCCTCAATAATTCTTAAGAGTGTGAAGGGATGCTGAGAACAAAAATCGGAGAACTGCTGGACTATGCTATTCTACTTTTCAAAACAATGCAAACATTTGACCATACCTGGGATTTCATTGATATAGTGAACCACAAATTAGAAAACTCCCTCTACCCATTCAGATCAACTCCTATTCTTAAACAGTTGCCCAGGTCCTGAGAAGTTCTGTCAGTGAGCCAATCATGTCAGTGAGTCAATCAACAAGAATTTTTTTTAAGCACTCACTTTGCACCAGGCATGGTGATA
This sequence comes from Phascolarctos cinereus, assembly GCF_003287225.1. Lineage (NCBI taxonomy): Eukaryota > Metazoa > Chordata > Mammalia > Diprotodontia > Phascolarctidae > Phascolarctos > Phascolarctos cinereus. The sequence goes on from NW_027555847.1 coordinate 634,529,635, forward strand.
AGCACTGGGGAGACAAAGAAAAGCAAAAATTAGTCCTTGCCTTCAAGTTCATGTTCTAATTTGGAAGACAACATAGAATTCATTGTATGTGTTAGATATATATACAGTGTAAATGGAAGGTCATCTCTGAAGGAAGGTACCAGCGCCTGCAGAGACCTTTGTAGAAGATCTCCAGCAGAAATCAGGCTGAGGCCATCAAGTCCAATACATTTATTCAGAAACTGGGCCCCAGAGAGGTTGTGACTTATCCGTGGTCAAATAGCCAAGATAAGTTAGAGGGCCTGAGCCCTGGTTGCCCTAACATTAAGACCAGGTCTCTGAAAATACAATTTCTGATCACCTAACCCATACCTGAATGTTATTGGTGTGTTCTTGTATGCATTCTGCCATCTCAGCTGGTGCCACTAAGTATGTACCAGCCTCCGTTTCATTACCTCCCTTTACCTATGAACCTGTCCTTGCTTTTTGTCCTTCATTTTTGAAGGGAACCAATGGCCTCATGGGGTGATGTCTTGACCCACATGGGAACTGGATTAAATGAGGCAGAGTTGCACAAAGTCATCAGCTTCACTCTCTCTTTCAAAGTCATCAAAGTCCAGTGGCAGAATAGAAGCCAATATGACTGGCAATGGCCCTGGAGGCCATGGATGACCTTGGCATCTTTGATGTCTAATCAAGCTCCAAGTGCTCCACAGCACCTGCTTCAGGTGCCTTCATGGCCATTGGAACAAATTGTTCTCATCTGCCCATTCTGCTATTGGAAGTCTTCACATGCTCAGTGTAGATAACCCCCTAGCTCACAGATGGGTTGGAGACTTGTCAGTTATCCTCAACCTGTTTTAACCCATCTGCCAAGATGATTTTACCAGGGTGTGGCTGCTGCACATGCTACAGTTTCTTAGAACCACAGGTGAGAGTTAAATGCCAGGTGGATACCAAAAGTGGAAGACCAGCCCTGAAAAGGGCTTGCCAAGCCCTCACATCAGGTGCTAGTCCTCCCCGAATACCTATACACTTTGCCCTGGTCCGTAACATCAGGTCATCCACAACTAGTTCTTGGCCTCGTTGCCTAAGTTTCAGCTCTGGCCAATGCAAAGATCTAAGATGGCAGTGATGGTTGCTCAGATTCTTCTGATGCCTATGTCTAGTTCACCTGAATAAGCATATGACTAAGAAAGAATTATCCAAATAGCTACAACACCTGTACCCTGGTCTTGGCCTTGAAGTTGCTTTCCTTCATAACTATAACAATAACCTGTCATCTTAGTTACCACCCACCCCCAGCACATTGGACTCTCAAGTAGGCTCCCAAGGCTTTCCTCAGTCGAGTCTGTATGAATCAGTTATAGCTGTCTGGAATGAGGAAAGTACATAATGTACAACTTATCTGATGCCTATAGACTTAAGGTGTCTATTATAGAATCATAAATGACACACCTGTTAATTTCCCTCTAATTTGTATTTTCACGTTATTTTATATGTCTTCCTCAAAGAAAATGTAAAAGAGTTTTTGGTTGTGTTTTGTTTCTGTTTTTCACAGTAAATCTTACTGTAGGGCATGTTTTGCACAAATATTAAAGAGGAAGCAACAAAATACCACAGTCTTCAGTTGTAACTCTTGGCTAGGGCAAAACTAAGGTCACATTATTGTTTTTAATGCCCCACCTCCACTCCTTGTCACCACCAGTACTTCTCCACAGAGTATGCGATCCACCTACTTTGTGGAAGTTATTTACATGTTGCAGACACGTATCTAATGATATAATCTATGCCATTTCATATAGTCATTAAGACAAAATGCTGCAAATAATAGAGCCATAGAAATTTCTACAAATAGAAGGAACATTAGAGATCATTAATTCAGGCAAATCACATATTTTACCTTTTAAATTGTTTTTTGTTGATATCTCTTGTTTTTATATCACCTTCATTTTCACAAACATCCTTTGTTCTTCCCTTACCCAGAGAGCCATCCCTTGTAACAAAGAATGAAAAAGAAATGTTAAGAAAAAAAAAGAGGAGGGGAGAGAAAAGCATTATAGCAAAATTGGGCAACATGTGAACCGTTTTAGCTGTATCACAGAAATTTATATGCTATACCATGTGGTCAGTATAAGCTGAGTATTAATACTGGTTCATCGTCTGTGGTTCCTTTAAGCATGATATAGCTTCCCCATTTATCTCTATTATTATTATTTTTTTTGCTTTGTCTTGTAATTACAACTCCATTTTAAAAAATTTACTTTTACATAGTAAAATTTTTCCAGCATCTCATTTTCTTTGTTATCTTTTTCCTTCATAGATGAATTTATTTTAGACAATAGATTATTGTGTTTTGTTTTCTCTTGTATTGTCATTCTTTTCATTAAGTTGTTTAATCTGTTCAGATTAAAAGTTATTAATGTCAGACTCTGTAAGATCCTCTATATATTTTTGTATTGATTTTATATCCTCTTATTCTTTTTTAAGTACTTTGTCCCTATGATTAACTTTGCTCACACTATTTTGATGTTAGTTTAACCCCATAGGCTCTCCCCACTTGCCCAGCTATTGTCTGACTACGTTATATTTGAATTTACTTAAATTATTAATTTCTGTCTTTATTTTACTTAATTTTGTTATCTTTTTCCATCCTTATTTTGTCCTTCCCCCCATCACCTATGTAAGTAAGTAGTTCAAAACATCATTTCTTTTCCCTTGTAAGATCCTTGAGAGATGGGACTGTCTTTGTCCTTTTATATCCCTACTGCTTGTGTGCTGGGCACATGGTAGATGCTTAATTAATGCTTATTGCTTGCTTGCTTGATAAACTCTTATTTTTTATAGTCTATTTTTACTGTACCCATTTCCAAGAAGTTTTTCTCTACTTCACTCTTTATATTTCTGTCTATTCTAAATTTTATTTTCTGATTCAAGGGTATACTGTTGTTTACTTCTTAATTTTCTCTGTGTGTATTTCTGGGTCGCATGAGCAACAAAATGGCGGACTAGACATTTTCTCTGACTTCCAATGCTCCTAAGACCACCACAAAATAGAAATTATGTGCCACAAATAAAACAATTTCAGCTGTCTCCAAGATATAGGACACCAAGAACCCAAAGGAAAAGACAATATGAACAAAACAAACTTTCAAAAAGTCATCTCGATTTCTATACAACAATAACCAAATTCTACAAGCAATAATAAAAGAAAAAAATATTCCAAAAAACAACAAAACGTTTAAGCATCTGAGTATCACTCTACCGAAGCACACAAAAAATTTATATAGATTCAATTACAAAATGCTCCTTAAAAAACAAAGGACAACTTAAATAACTGGAAGAATATTCAGTGCTTATGACGATATAATAAAAATTATCATAATACCGAAGTTAACATACACTTTAATGGTATATCAATCAAATTACCAAAGGGGATACCTTGTAGTACTTGATAAAATAATACAAAATTCATTTGAAAAAATAAAAGATCTAGAAAATCAAAGGAAATTATTAAGGGGGGGATAGTACTTCCAGACCTCAAAATACATTATAAAGCAGCAGTCATCATAACCATCTGGTACTGGTTAAAAACAAAACAAAACAAAGAAATAGATAAATGGAACAGACTAAACAAGGGAGAACAGAAACAATGGAATTCAACAACACAGTGTTCGGTAAAGCAGAAAAGGTAAATTATGTAGGGAAAAAACCTCCCTATTTAATAAAAAAAAAGATGCAAAATTACAAAGCATCCTAGCAGAAATCAGGCCTATACTCATGCCTTACACTGCATTCAACTACAACTTCTAAATGGATACAGGACCTTAATATTAAAGATCATGTTATAAAAATATTAGAAGAGGAATAGATCATATATATCTCACAGCTATGTGTAGATGTATTGGTAAGCAACAAGGGACTGAGTCAATTACAAAAGATAAAATAAATAACTTTGATTACATGAAAAGCTCCTCCATATACAACATTAATGCATCTAAGATAAGAAGGGAAGAGGTCATATGGGAAATAATCTTCATATCAAATTTCTCTGATAAGGATTTGCTTCCAAGATATATAAAATTAATAAATATAGATATATAGATAGTTAAAGTGATCAGATGATGTGAATAAATAGTTCTCAAAAGAACCATAAAGTATTCATAACCATGTGAAAAAGTGCTCCAAATCACTAATAATAAGAGAAATGAACATCAAAACAATCCTAGATTGCACTTCATACCCAGGAAATTGTCAAAAAATGATATTTTAAAGATAGAAATAGTCAAGGGATTGTTGGAGGGGTTGTGGGAGGATAGTCACACTAATTCATTGTTGGTGGAGCTGTGAATTGGTACCATCATTTTAGAAAGCAATTTGTAATTATGTAAACGGAGTGACTAAAATGTCTATACCCTTTGATCTAGAGCTTATATTACTACATTTATACTCCAAGGAAGCCCCTGTAATAAGAAGGTCCCCATATATACCAAACTATTTATAGCGAATCTTTTTTGTGATAGCAAAGAATTGTAAAACCATACTATACATATTTCTATTTATCAATTCTTTTTCTGGATGCAGATAGCATCTTCCTTCACAGGTCCTTTGTAGTTAATTTGGATATTTATAACAGTCAAAATGACTGGTCATTCAAAGTTGATCTTAAAAATGATATTGCTGTTACAATATGCTCTTAGTTCTGCTCATTTTATTTTTCATTATTTCTTGCAAGTCTTTCCATGTTTTTCTAAGATCATTGAACTCATCATTTCTTATTGCACAGTAATAGTTCATCATAGTCATATACCACAACTTGTTTAGTCATTCACCAATTGACAGGCATCCCCTCAATTTCCAGTTCTTTGCCACCATGAAGACAGCTGCTATAAATATTTTAGAACATATAGGTTCTTTTCTGTTTTCCTTAATTATCTTGGGAAACAGACCTAATAGTGACATAGGCAGTTTAATAACCCTTTGGGCTTAATTCCAGATTGCTCTCCAAAATGTTTGGATCCATTTCCACCGACAATGATTTAATGTCCTAGTTCTTCCATCCCTTCCAATATTTGTTACTTTCCCTTTCAATCATTTTAGCCAATCTGATAAGTGTAAAATGATATCTCAAGGTTGTTTTAATTTGCATTTCTCTAATCTATAATGATTAGAGCATTTTTTTCATATTACTATAAATTATTTTGATTTCTTCATTTGGAATATCGCCTGTTCGTATCCTTTGACCATTTATCAATTGGGGAAAGACTTATATTCTTATAAATTTAACAAAATTCTTTATATGTCTGAGATATGAGACCTTTATCTGAGAAATTATCTATAAAATTTTTCCCCCAATTGTCTGTCTTCCTTATCATCTTGGCTACATTGGTCTTATTTATAGAAAACCTTTTTAATTTAATGTAAATTTAGTGTTAGTTTGTTCTTTTTCTAGTTATTTTTAATTGCATACCCAATTCATTGGTCTTTTCTTTCTCTATTTTATTCATGTAATCATTTAGAGATAAATTTTCCTTTGATTACTGGTTTTGCTATATCTCATATGTTTTGCTATTTTTTTATTGTTTTCATTCTCTTTAATGAAATTATTCATTGTTTCTGTAATTTGTTCTTTAATCCATTCATTCACTAAGATCAGGTTGTTTAGTCTCCAATTAGTTTTTATTCTATGTTTCTGTGGTCCCTTATTAAATATAATTCTTACTGGATTGTGATCTGAAGAGGATGCATTTAATATTTCCGGTTTTAACTATAAAAATTTTATGCCCTAATATATGGTCAATCTTTGTAAAGATATCATGAACCTCTGAGAAAAAGATGTATTCCTTTCTATTCCCATTCATTTCTCTCTAGATATCTATCATATCTAGCTTATCTAAAATTCTATTCACTTTCTTGACTTTTTTCTTATTTTTTTTGGTTAAATTTATTATTAGATTTTTCTGAAAGGGGAAGATTAAAGTCCCCACTATTATAATACTATTATCTATTTCTACCTGTAATTCATTTGACTTTTAAAAATTTAGATGCTATAGAATTTGGTGTATATAGGTGTAGTACTGATATTACTTCATTATCTACGGTACCTTATATCGTAATGTAGTTTCCCTGTTTATCTCTTTTAATTAAATCTATTTTACCTTTAACTTTGTCTGAGATCATGATTGCTATCCCTGCTTTTCTTTTTGCATCAGCTGAAGTATAATAAATTCTACTCTAGACTTTTCTTTTTACTCTATAGGTATCTCTCACTTTTGAATGTATTTCTTGTAAACATATTGTTGGATTCTGATTTTTAATCCATTCTGCGATCCAGTTTGGTTTATGAGCGAGTTCATCCCATTAGCATTCAAAGTTATAATTACTATTTGTGTATTTCCCTCCCTCCTATTTTTCCTCATTATTGTCCTTCTCAGCTTATCTTTTTACCCTACCCCTCCTCATGATTCTAGTTTACTTCTAACCACTACCTCCATAATCCATATACTTTTAAGGAATCCTTTCCTTATGCTATCCCCTTACCTTTATTCCCCTCTAAGAGTCCCTCCCTTATCCTCTCTCCCCACTCTTCTAAATCTTAATCTACACACCCTTCTAAAAGTCCCTTCCTTATCCTGTTCCCTTGCCCTTATATTTCTTTATTAATTTAAAAGACTTTTATACTCTTCTAGATGCATATGTTATTCCCTCTTTAACTCAGAGAGGAGGGTTTCAGCACTACCAGCCCTCCTCCACCCCTCTCTGCTTCCTCTGTATCAGTTCTTCCCTTCACACCTCATTTGTGTGAGATAATTACTCCTTTTACCTTTTCCTACTGAGTTTTGCTTTTTAGAATCACTCCATCATACTCAGCTCAGCCCCAACCTTTCTTTCAAACTACCCAAGTAATGATGATAGTCTTAAGAATACTGATAACATTTTCACAAGTAAGAAATAAACAGTTTGATCTTATTGAATAACTTATAATTGGTTTTTAATATTTGACATATATCTCTCTTGGATCTTATATGTGGAATTTTCTATTGAGTTCTGGTCTTTTTGTCACACATACTTGAAAGTGTTTCAGTTCATAAAATGTCCTTTTTCTTTTTTTTATTCGGGATTATACTCAGCTTTGCTGGGTAAGTTATTTTTTGGTCACAATCCCAGCTCTTTTGCTCTTTGAAATATAATGTTCCAAGACCTATGGTCTTTTAGTGTAGAAGCTTCTACGTCTTGCGCAATCCTGGTTATAACCCCACAGTACTTAAATTGCTTCTTTTTTTAAAAAATTGCTTTTTTTTTTTCTTGTTTGTAATATTTTCTTCTTCATCTGAGAGCTTTGAAACTTGGCTAAGATGTTCCTGTAAGTTTTCACCCTGGGATCAGTGGTAATTGGCAGATTTTTTTTTCATCTGTTTTAGAACTGCAGGGCAGTTTTCCTTAATAATTTCTTGTAATATTGTATCAAGATTCCTTTTTTTTTTTATCATAACTTTCAGGTAGTCCAGAAATTCTTTTATTGTCTCTCCTCAATCTGTTCTCTAGATCAGTTGTTTATCTAATGAAAAAAATACTATTTATTATTGTGGGAAGACTCCAAGAGATGTGTAAAGATACTAAGGAAAACTATAAGGTTCTAAAAAAAAATTAGTAAAAACTTGGAGAAAGCTTCTGAAGTATCAAGCTTAAATTCCTTCTTCTGTCTAGCTCCTTATTGCTTTTTAAAATCTTTTTCCATTCTCTCTTTTTTATGTTAAAACTAACTTCAAGAAGTATCAATTTATGAAGAAATTTCATGTCTCTCTCTCTCTTTTCATTTATTTATTTTTTGGGGGTGGCAATTGGGGTTAAGTGACTTGCCCAGAGTCACACAACTAATGAGTGTTATATGTCTGAGGTCACTTTTGAACTCAGGTCCTCTTGACTCCAGGGCCAGTGCTCTATGCACTGTGCCACCTAAGCTGCCTCTGAAATTTTACTTCTCAACTATGAATATGGTAAAGGTTTCTTATCTCTACCCTTTTGATTTCACCCTTTATGTAACCTCTCATTCTGCTATCCCCTCCCACAAAAGACTTTTATTCACCCGTAGGGGTTCAGGGAATTTAGTCCATTGTCACCATTTCAACCCTTTTACCTTCATTGTCCCTAATTCTTTCTTTAAATCTTTAGCTCCTTAGATCTTTAAACAAGAACCTTTAACAAAAATCCTGATTGTCTCTCTACCTCATTAATCAATCTTTTGCTTTTATTTAAACAATAACCAATAAACATGAGATAATTTATATCATTACTTATTCTTTTCATAATAATTGCACTTATTTACTTTTTATTAAGTTTCTGTTGTTTGGGATGCTTATACGTTGAATAATATGTTCATATCCTTTTTTTTTTCAAGATTTCTTCAAAAACCCCTCTTTTTTGTTCAACATCTATCTTTTTCTGTTGAAAATTAGGCTTAGATTTGTTAATATGAACATTTAATTTTGCAGCCTGAACTTTTTTGCTTTTTGGATTATACTATTCTGTTCTTTTCTTTGATTTATCATGGCTATCAAATAATCCTATTTTATTTCAATTGCCTTTTCTTCATATTTTAAGGTCTTTCTGATCTAAATTAATTCTTAATTTCTTCTTTTGTGAATTTCATTTCTCCTTTGAATTATTCTGAATCTCTGGAGAGTTCTCAGGATTCTGCCTTTTATTACGCCATATTGGTTCACTTTCCTTCCTGATTTAATATTTGCTTAATATACTTTGTTTTCTCTGAGGTTTTACTCATTCTTCCTTTTGCATTTTAGGATCCTTTCTCTTGGCATATCTGCTTGTGCACCAGGCTTTTAGTCAAGCCTTTTCTTGATATGGTGTGACAGCTATTCCCTTGTATTTTTTGTTATTTGATTTTCAGTCCTTTCTTTCCCCTGGTAGACTGAGTGGTTGTATTGCTTCAACCTTTTCTCACTGCAGGATTTTTGGTTGAAATGGGCCAGTGCCCCTGCACTGAATACCTCTGGGGGAGAATGCCAACCCCAGCTGAGTTTCCAGTTCCCTTTCCATTACACTTGACTGGCTGTCTCACTCTAGACTATGACCCTGTGTACCACTGTATTTAACATGTTTGTAGCTTGGCTAGTTCCTCCATTCTATCTCCTCCTTTCCTTCATGTGACTAGGCAGAATCAGTGCCTACTGCTTCTTAAGACGTGGTAGATTTCATTTGGTCAGTGTCTTTGACATGGGGTATCCATTGCTACTGTAGATATATGCAGTTCAAATGGGATGGACTGAGCTGTGTGAGAGCAAAGTGTTCAAGTTCTCCATGGTCATTCATGCAGTTTTAGTCTTGTTTTATCAGGTTCTGTCTTCTTATCTTGTGGAATTAAATGTGATTATTCTATGTGTGGCACATAATTCCTTTTGTTTTATGATTTAGGTATTGAAGAAGCTTGTACAACCCTCTATCTTTTTTGTCATATGACCTTACTTATTTTTAAAGAGATACATTAGGGGCAGCTAGATGGTACAGTAGATAGAGCACTGGCCCTCAAGTCAGGAGGACCTGAGTTCAAATCCGGATTCACTTACTAGCTGTGTGACCCTGGGCAAGTCATTTAACCCGATTGTCTCCCAAAAAAGTCATCTAATTTAGCTACATCATTTTGGGGCAGCTAAATAGTGTAGTGGATACAGAATCAGCCCTGAAGTCAGGAGGACCTGAGTTCAAATCCAGCCTCAGACTAGCTGTGTGACCTTGGACAAGTCACTTAACCTGATTGCCTCCATTTTAAAAAAGAGAGAGAGAGATACTTTATATGCCATAGTTGCATGATGCATTGGAAAGAACACTGGAACTAGTTGCAATTCCTGGCAGTTACTCCCTGTGGGACCTCAATCAATTCATTTTAGCTCTCTAGACCTCAGTTTCTTTATCTGCCAGTAGAAGAAGTATCTTAGTGGATGACCTCTAAGGTCCCTTCCAGCTCTAATTTCTTTAATGTATGATGTGATATGATAAGGGGATGTGATCAGAAGGTAAACTAAAAGAATTAATCATTATTACTGACAATATTTAAAATTCTCTTGGGCACCAGATTGAGACAAGTATTTCACCACTTTTTGTAACTGACACTGATACAGGTGTCTGAATATTATATCATTTTGTGAATGACTGAAAATATTGCCATAAAACTTTTCCAAGTTGTTCTACCTATATAACACTTTTTCTCATCAAAATTTGGATGAATTGGCCAGATGCTCCTTATTGAGGGAAATTGGTTTCTCCATGGAATTATTCTTATTACTGGTGTCTTAGTAATAGAAAAGGTTGCATATTGTAGTAGTGCTGACATTGCACCGCTCCTGGATATTGACTTTCTTGACAATGCTTGTAATTCTGGCATTGCTACCAATGGTTGTGCCAACTGGTGAACCCATGCCTAAGGTTAAAGCCTTCCCTGGCTTACAAACACACTTTAATACCACCAATCCAGCAGAGGACACCTTCCAGAGTGATAGGCATGGTATCTTAGGAGGAAATAATTAGCCTTCCAGGAGGTTGCAATTTCAGCCTCTTTCAACAAAAACACATTTCATGAGAAATATTCCATTTTGAATAGTGGCCACAGCTACTATTTCATAAAATCATGGGATTTAGGCCTAGAATGGACCTTAGTTAGTATATTACATATATATCTATATCTATAGATATATATGGATATAGATATATATATGTGTGTGTGTGTGTGTATGCATATATGTGTATATATATGTATATATATATATATACTACATAGTATATATATATGTATATACACACACACACATATATGTGTGTGTATGTATATATGTGTATATATATATATATATGTATGCTATATAGTACTAGATGGTATATAGTATATGTAACTATTTTATATATATATATATATATATATATATATATACATACATATGTATATGCGTAACTATAGTATACAGTTCAATCCCCTTTTACCTATGAAGAAATTGAAGTCTAGAGAGGACTTTTTCAAGGTTACACAAGTTGTAAATGGCGGTCAGAATTCAAAACTGGGTCCTCTGATCCACGACTCCTATATTAACTCTGAAGACTCATCCTCAAATCTTTTACTTTTTTATCAATTGTTCTTTCTGTTGTTGAGTAATGCCAAAAAGCAACCCCAGCCTTGCTTCCATCATCTCTCTTGGTCCAGGCCCCTTCATTATCATATTCATGATCAGTGTCCTTATCACTCCTCTTGGGGCCAGTAGGTTTCTGAAATTGTATCCCTTCACATTGGGATCTCCCTATAAATAACCTTGTAATTAAATTCTTGTAATTACTGGAAATCCCAAGGATAACACTGGGATGCTTGCCTTATACTTTACTCTCAGCAAAGCACTCTTTGATCTGGGGACACTGACCTCCTTGCTCTTCCATAAGATATTCCATCTTTCAGCTCTGGGTGTGTTCTTTGGGTTTGCCTAGAATATTCTCCATACTCATCTACACCTACTGATTCTTTGGCATCTTTTAAGTCCCAGCCAAAATCTCATTTTCTAAAGAAAGCCTCTCCCAAAACCCCTCTTAATTCTAGCATCTTCCCTGTCCTAATTATTTCCTATTTATCCTGTATGCAACTTGTTTCTACATATTTGTTTGCTTGTTGTCTCCCCAATTAAATCGGGAGCTCCTTGAGGGCAGGAATTATCTTTTGCCTCTTTTTGCATCTTCAGTACTTAGCACAGTGCCTGACACAGAGTAGACATTCAATGAATGTTTATTGACTGACTGACTGACTGACTGACTATGCTAAGTGGTATCTAGTGCCATAGGCTCTAAACAAGTCCATCTGTTAGCAAACTGGGGGATAGGTCCTACTTCTCCAGTAGTACCAAGAACCATAAGAGATGAAGTCGAGATACTCTGCTCTGGGCAAGTCTACTGATCCACAAGAGCAGCTATTCCCCCTTCATTTCTACTGCCTTCTTCAACCCCTTCACAATATTAGAAGGAGAAAAACTTCTTCCATGATGTTGCTAGTGATACATTAACAGACCCACATATATAACTATGGATCATATCTACTCTTCAATCTCTAAGTCCATTTGCTATTCTCATTCAATGTGGTGCTTTGTTTTGCTGCGTGGAAATGACAAGCAGGTAGCAAGCAGGTTTGCCATTTAGACATTGCATCTACTAGGGCTCTTTCTTCATTATTCTGTGAACAATGGAATCATCCCACAAAGAGGAGAACAGGACCCAACATGTGCAGTCTGATCAGTTAAATGCACAAGATGGTGAGTGTCTGCTTCCATATGTTGCCCTAAACTCACTCTTTTTAAATCAAAGTTTACCCTAGGGGCAAACAACCCTCTATGAATCTGCAACCAGACATAGTCACTACCTGTATGGCCTCAACAACAAAACACATTTCATTCACTTATACTAACTCACAAGCACACTATATTCTTTTCCCTCTTCTGACTCATAACGTAACTCTCTGCATCACTGTAACCACAATGTTAACTCTTCTTCCATGCTCCATTTACTGCATATTTCCTGTCTGTTCTTAACATACTCCATCAGAAACAGCCAGAGGCTAGATCTCTTACTGCCATGTTAAAAAGTGATTGCCCACACCCAGAGAATGCCTTGAAACACCAACTATACCTGGGAAATTATAAACAGCTGCATTCTGACCCACTCTTTAGGATGAGATGTCCTGCCCCCTCAACTCTGCTGTCCAATCCAAAACAAGGGAATAGAGATTATAGAGAAGTCATCATTCAAAGTATCACTTGTCACAGAGAAAGCAAAGACAACAAGGGCAGAAAAATGGGCATTGACTTTAACAATAAAGAGGTTATTAGTGAACTTGGAAGAAATATCATTAAGAAAGCCAGAATTCAAGGAGGTAAGGAACAAGCAGGTGGTGAGGAACAGAGCTAGGGAGTGTAGACCACCCAGTCTAGAAATCTGTCAGTTTAAGGAGCAGAAAGAAATAGGACTATAGCTTAGGGGTGGAAGAATCTTGGGAATTTTTTGTACTCTTCTGGATAGAAATTTTGGGGATGAAAATTTTTGTAGGCTGAAGGGAAGGAACCTGTGTAGAGAGAAAAAGGAGCTGGATGAGGGGGTGGAGGAATTAATAGAGGAAAGATGGAGAGGAATAGAATGCAAGCTCTTTGAGGACAAGGACTATCTCTCTCATTTTGAACTTTGTGTCCATAGCTCAGTGTCTATCACTTAGGTGATACTTAAAATGCTTGCTGAATTGAAGTCGATGGAATGCAATTAAAGGTACGAGTGAAAGGGTTAATTTTGACAAAGAGGGTGGCTGCATGATTATCTGAGACTAGAAGAAAAGAGAAAAAAGTGTACATGAAGAAATTGATACTATCAGGTGACTAGTTAAAGGGATACATGCCATGTTTATTTTGGGAACTGCATCTCCCCAAATTCTGTACTCAAACTAAGCAACACACCCAATTTAAAAGGATGATGGAAATTTCATAGGAGGAGGTGAGATGTGGGAGAGGGTTCATTTTAGGAAAAGTCAGGAATGTGAGAAGAAAAGCCTAGAAAGCAATAAATAAAACCACAGTGTTCAGATTGAGGAGAGAGATGCTGTTCTTTATGGTTTTTTTATTCACCAGTCCCTTAGGTGACCAATGTGACCCTATCACTATTTGAAGTGCCAATGACATAAAATTCTGCCTGTGAAGTCAGGTGGAGGGACTAATCCATTTACTGCCAAATTATCATATGTTGAAAACACCAAAACAATCCTCATTTGAGGAGATTCCCTTTCTATGCAAAAGAAACACTTTTAATTAACTATAGTGTATTCTAACCCTTTCTGCTTACAAATTAAGAATTAATGGTTTTCTTTTATGCACAAATGTTTGTAGCTCAAAGATTTCATGCTAAAAGCTCAACAAATTTTTCCCTTTTGTGGCTTTTGCAAGAAGTCTTATAAGACTATTAATACACACACAGAGACACACACACATTCATTCTCAAAATCATAGTTATCATCACTGGCAAGATTACTGAACATATGTTATACTTATGGTAATCAAGAGAAACTGCCTAATACAAACCTCGGATCCAGATAACCCATGCCTAAAGCTGCTAAAGGTATTAAATGTGTGCAAAGGCCAAGTTTTCTTGGTGATGAGTTCATTAAAAACTACGTAAAGAAACATTGCCAACATAGGAGGAACATCTAAGGTAGTCGTTTTCCAGCTCTCTTCTCCATCAACTTGGGACATAACCACCTGTTATATTCTTTGATGAGACCCGTATGTAATGTAAGTTTTGCATTGGGCACTTCTTTCACTTTATGGTGGTACAAAGATAAAACTTAGAACATAACCATCATTTGCTGCTAACTGTTGGACAATTAGAAGAAAAGAGTGATGATCTCTATGGCCTCTGTAATTGTCGCCTTGAGCATAGGATAGATAGGAAGATAGAGCTAACTTGGTGTTGAAGTTTAGAGCTCTGGTACCTGAAAGGATAAAAAACATTAGCTGCTACTTAAGACTGAAAGGTAAGAGATTGTGCAGTGATCACTGTGGATGCTACTACCTCTCATTCTATCAATCAATAAACAAACATTTATTAAACGCCTACTATGCCTCAGGCACTGTGTTAAGTCCTGGGGATACAAGAAGAGGCAAAAGACAGTCCCTGCCTTCAAGGAGCTTATAATCTAACAGAGGATAGGATATGCAAACAAAGCAAACTATATATAGGATAAATAGGAAATAATTAACAGAGGGAAGGCACTGGGATTAAGAAAGGTTGGGGAAGGCTTCCAGTAAAAGGTGGAATTTTAGTTGGGACTTAAAGGAAGCCAGGGAGATCAGTAGTTGGAGCAGAGGAGGGAGAGTATTGCAGATATAGGAGACAGCAAGAGAGAATGACCAGAGCAGAAAGATAGAATGAATGTCTTGTTCGTGGAGCAGCCAAGAGGCCAGTGTCTCTGCATCAAAGAGTATGAGTCTGGGAGTAAGGTGTAAGAAGACTGGAAAGGTTGAAAGGGTCTAGTCTAGAAAGTGCTTTGAATTCCAAAACATTTTAGTATTTGCTCCTGGAGGCAATTGGAGTTTATTGAGAAGTAAGGGGGTGACATGATCAGACCTGTGTTTCAAGAAAATCACTTTAGTGTCTGAATAGAGGATGGATTGGAGTGGGGAGCAGGCAGACACACTAGTAGGCTACCATCCAGGAGTGAGGTGGTAAGGACCTGCACTAGTGTGGTGGCAGTGTCAGAAGAGAAAAGGGGACTTATTTAACAGATACTGCAAAAATGAAATCAACAGGACTTGGCAACAGCTTGGACATGGGGGTGGGATGAGATATAGTGAGAAATCCAGGATATCTCCTAAGTTGTAAACCTGAGGAATTGGGAAGATGACGTATTGTCCTCTACAATAATAGGGAAAGTAGGAGGCGGGAGGGTTTAGGGGAAAAGATAACTAGTTTTGTTTTCAACATATTAAATTTAACACATCTACTGGACATCTAGTTCAAGATATCTGCAAGGCAGTTGTAGCTGTGAGACTGGAGGCCAGAAGAGAAATTGGGAGAAGATAGGTACATTTGAGAATCGCCAGGACAGTTAAATCCCATGGGAACTGAGGGATCCAAGGAAGCCGGGAGGCAAAGGTGAGGAGAGAGAACATTCTGAATACAGGAACAATCAGTGAAAAACCACAGTCAGGAGATAAGAGTAACATCTGTGAGGAAAAGCAAGCAGGCCAGTGTATCTAAATCATAGAACACACACAGGGCAATAAAGTCTAAGAAGATCAGAAAGTTGGAAAGCATGCAGGTTGTGAAGAGCTTTATATGCCAAATAGAGGATTTTATATTTGATCCTGGAGGTAATAGGGAATCACTGGAATTTAGTGACTAGTGGGGTAATATGGTGAGACCCATGATTTAGGAAAATCACTCCGGCCACTGAGTGGAGGGTAGATTATGTGGTGGCAGAGACTTCAGAGAGGGTGATCAGTTAGAAGGTGATTGCCACAGTCTGTGAGGCCATGTCTTCTTCCTCTCCAGGCTTCACTCCTGACTCTACACTTTCCCTACCATGCCACAGTAGCCTCCTCTCCCTGGAAGTCCACTTCACCCCTAGATTTTTCACATTGGAAATATTCTCCACAATCGCAGCTACTTTCTCTGATTCACTGCTTCCTCTCAGAATATCTATCCATTTTAAGGAGAGTATGTAGGACAGAAATGTCTTCATTCTTCCACTTCTCAACCCTCTGGACTTCTCTACCCTATCCAAGAATGCTCCTCAACCTGGAATGTATTTTTTTTTCCTATAGCAAGAAATCTTGACTTATTTTCATTCTTCAGGGTGAGGATGGATAGTATTTACAGTCATAAAATTCTAAGAAGCAAAACCATGTTTTTGTACATATGATTAAAAGTGGTCATGGAAAATACAGAGACCATACATTATGGAAAACATTGTAGCCATTTGTTTTGGGGACTCTACCACAAATGTTCTGGCTTGATATTAATTACCAGCATGACTTTCCTGGTTCTGGGGATTTAGACTGAATCTCTATTGTAGCAGCAAATCATTCCATAAGATCAGGAGTGGTCATTTGAGTTCAGTGTGTTGTTTTGTTTTTTTTTTTTCGGTGAGGCAATTAGGGTTAAGTGACTTCCCAGGGTCACACAGCTAGTAAGTGTCAAGTGTCTTGTCTGAGATCAGGTTTGAACTCAGGTCCTCTGGACTCCAGGGCTAGTGCTCTATCCACTACACCACCTAGCTGCCCATAGTGTGGTTTGTTTTTAAGGTGAGCTTGGCCAATCTGCTTTTATCCTTTTGTTTCAGTTTTATTGATGTCTTTTGTTCTTACATTACACAGATTTATAGATTACTCCCACTTCATGAGAGTTCTCTCATAACAAAATTTAAAAGTTAAGTAAGGTTAAGGTTGATACATCTCACATCTGTTTTTCCCCCTCTATTAAAATTTTTTTTTAACAGAAATCTATTTTCTCTCTTTCTCACCCCCTACTCCACTGGGAAAAAAAAAGAAAAAAGTTAATTTCTTGCAACAAATATTTATAATGAAAAAAAACAAATTCTCCCAATGGCTATACACAAAAATGTATATGGGTGTGTATACACACACATACTACATATACATACATACAGTGTATGTATACATATATACACATACTATATATGCATATATAATATATACTTATAGAATGAAACCTATATATGTATATATACATACACACATATATGCACATATATATGACCCATTCTATACTTAAATCTATCACCTTTTTGTAACATATGACATATTTCATCATTGGTACTCTGCATTCATTAATGGTCTCCGTGTTGATTTTAGCTTACAGTTTTCAAATTTGTTTATTTTTACTTTTTTTTTTTAATAAATTATTCTCCTTCATATACTACAACTTATTTGGCCATTCCTCAATTGTAGGACATCCTCTTAGTTTCCAGCTTTTGCCATGGCAAAAAGAGGTACTATAAATACGTTGGTACATATATGATCTTTTCCTTCTTCTTTGACCTCTTTTGGGTATAGGTCCAGCACTGTTCTAGTTAGGTAAAAGGAAAAGCATTGTTTGGTAACTATTTGCACGTAATTCTAAATTGCTTTCCAGAATGATTATGTCCATTCACAGGTGTATCAACAGTGCATCAATGTGCATGTTTTTCCACAGCCTTTCCATCATTTATCATTTTCCTCTTTTGTCTTCTTTGCCAATATCATAGGCATGAAGTCTTAACCTGGAATATTCCACCCCTTCCTCTGGTTAGCTGGTTCCTCTCAGAACATGCATTTTAAGGAAAGCACATAGGTCACCTGTATGTTCATTCTTCTTCTTCAGGATCCTCTTCCCCACTCCATCCCCTTTCAGCTTTCTTTCATATGCTATATTCTCTTATTAAAATGTAAGGTCCTTGAGGGCAGAGTCTATATTTATTTGTGCTTGTATTTATATTTTCAGCATTTAGCACAGGCTCTGGCACTTAGCAGGAGCTTAATATATGTTCATTGATTATTGATTTGAAAGGTGAGAGTCTGTACTAGGGTGGCAGATGTGTGAGTGAAGAGAAGGGAACGTATGTGACAGATGTTGTAGGGATAGAAACTACAAGACTTGACAATACAATGGATATACGATGTGTCAAGGAAAATACCTTAGTTTTCCAGTCTAGGTGACTGGGCAGATGGTTATTCCTTTAACAGTATTAAGGATGGTAGGAAGAGGGGTGAGTCTGGGGGGAAAGGGAACAAAGGTGATAAGTTTTGTTTTGGACATATGCAGTTTGAGTTTTATTTTTAGAATATCAAATTCTAGATGGCCAAAAGGCGGATGGTGATGTGAGTTTGAAGGTTCAGAGAGAGATTAGTGCTATATTGTATATATGCATGTATATCTGTGAATCATCTGCAAAGATGATAATTGAACTCAGGAGAACTAATGAGACCTTAATATAAAACTCCAGATATGGTCTGATATGGGCAAAGCACAGTGAGACTATCACAATCCTGATTTGCATTGGCATTTTTGTATGCCATATCACACTGTTGATTTATATTAAATTTGCAATCCATTAGGATGCAGATATTTTAAAGGTGTACTTCTGTTGCCCATACTTCTATCCTATGGTTATAAAGCAGATATTTTGAATCCATACTTAAGATTTACCCCTATTCAGTGGAATCACATTGGATTTAACTCAGTGTTTTAATCTATCGAGATCATTTTGGATCTTGACCCTGCCATCCAATGTGTTAGCTATCCTTTTCAGCTTTATGGAATCTATAATTTTAGTAAGTATGCTGTCCATAACTTCATTTAAGTGACTGATCAAAATGTTAATAGCAGAAGTACAATACAAGAGACTTTCTCATCAATTGACATTGAACCATTGGACCAGGGTAGTCAGGCAGTCCCAAATCTTTCTACTTCTTTTGTACTTTTGACCGGAGGTTTCAAACATGAGGCCCATGAGCCACATGCTGCTCACAACCCTCCTGAGTACAGCCTGAACCAGACTGAAATGTAATTGGGAAACAGTTAACAAAATAAGTAAAAATACAATAAAACTATTAATATGTTGTTTTCTAAGTTAATATGTGGCTCACAGTGATCCTTATTAGTGGCTCCCATTTCTAGTTGAGTTTGACAACACTGCTCTTGATCACATTTCTCTATCTTTTCCCCAAGAAAAGCATAAGGGATGTTGTCAAATACTTTGCTAAAATCTTGGTAAACTGTACCACAGCTTTCCCCTTAACTCCCAGACTGGCAAGACCATCAAAAGAAGTGAAGCTAGTATGGTGTGACCTATTCTTGAGGAAGCCATATTGGCTCTTTATGAGTATTATATTCTTTTCTAGATAAATGAATAAAGCATTCATTAAGGACTTACTATGTGCAAAACACTATACTAAGCAATAGGATACAAATAGAAAAGCAAGACAGCCACTGCTCTCAAGGAACTCATAGTCTAATGCAAGGGATACATGTGGAAGGTCTTGGCTGCAAGTCAGATGCAAATGTCCCATAGTCTTTATGGTTCAGCAGCAAAATAGAGGGTAATGTCCCTTCATTAACATCATTTCCACTGATGAAATTATATCAGTTTCTTATGTTGCACTATCTTACAATGTCAAGATCTTTGGTGATGAGAATTTTCTCTTCTAGATCTTCAATAGATGCAGCTATAGCACCTGCAGGACTACTTGCCTAGCTGCATCTCCATGGGGGTTGTTTTCCAGGATAATGACAGCTACTGGTCTTAGTCTGGAAACAATGCTACTCCCAAGGCTTTTGGGTTCTAAGACCTGGGTTAATTCCATAAGGGTTTGAGGTGAGATGGTAGTCAAGATGGTGGTGGTAGTTTGACTTGCCTAGCATATGTTCTCTCCCATTTATCCTTCAGGGTGCCGTATTGCTTCAGTGAGGGTGGCTTGACAGCCTTGTGAGCTGCTTGGGAGTTAGTGGAGATGGTTGGCCTCTTCTCAATGGAAATTGTTTACTAGGATGATGGCCATGAAGATTGGGCTGGAAGTATAACTGGTAGTCAGGTGTAGGAGGATGCTGCCACCACCAGGATACTTGCGCTTATCTGCTTGTTGGTGGCAGTTGGCCAGCATTTGTTGCTTGTGGTGGTGAGTAAGGTGGGCCCCTTCTCTACAATGATTTCTCCCTACAGTGATGGCTGCAGAGGCTGGGTTGGAAGCAGGTCTGGTTCATTGCGGGTCATTGTCATTCCCAAGGCTTTTGGGTTCAGAGTCCTAGACTGTTTCTGTCACTCAAGATCCCTTTAATAACAATGTCTTTAATCTTGTAAGTTAAGTTCACTGAATGATATTTTGCAGATGCCAGTGTCTTCCTTTTTTAAAAAAAAATAACAAGCAACATTTGCCCTTCTTCAATTGTTCAGTACCTTTCCGGTTCTCCACCAACTTTTAAAGGTCACATAAATTGGTATGGCAATCACATTTTCCAGTTCTTTCAGTACCCTGGGATATAATTCCTCATGGCCTGATGCCTCCAACTTATTAAGGGTGCTCAGGTGCTCTCTTACTATTACCCTGCTTGTCTGTGGCAGTTATTCCCTATCAGTTTTTCCTGATGTCTTCCTAATCCTGTCATTCAGTCCTTTCTAGCTTTGAACAAGAAGTTCTTCTCCTTGGTAGAGAAAAGAGAAGTAAAATGCAATTTGAATAGTTATTCATTTTCTCTATATTCCAGCAGTGCCATCCTGCCTATCCCAAACAGTGGTCCCAGTATTTCTTTGACCTTTCTCTTTTCCCCAATATAATTAAAAATAAAAACAAATAATAAAAGCATCATTTTTTGCCTTATAAAACTTTGCTTGCCAGCCTTAGCCCATTCTGAGTTTTAGTATACCTGACACTATTCTTAGACATTATTCAGTCACTGAAATGCTTTAGTATTCACCCTATTTCTTGCCCTTGCTTCTATCATCTGTACATGTTAGGTTAAAAATCTGTTTATTGGTGAGTTCCTGTGGATCCACATTACTCTTTTTAGAAGATGCCTCCTTTTCACCTCATTGGAATTGTTTCTATTTCAGTCTTCAGAATTTATTGGGATATTTATTGATATTATTTATAGCTCTCCTGAGCTGACTTTTCCTATGGAAGTTTTATCCATAGAATCTTATCTGTCCTTTCTCTGAACTCTTGAAAATATGCTCTCTTAATATCAAGGATTCATGTCATAAGTTGCCTTTCCTCTTCTAAGAATAAACAGTAACTTCCCCACAATGTTCCCACTATTTTCATATCAGCAGTAAGATAACAATAAGAGGAAGAATAATACTACCTACCATGTGCCAGGTCCTGTGCTAAGCACTTTACAAATATTATCTCACTGGATCTTCACAACAAACCCAAGGGAGGAACTGTTATTATCCTCATTTTATAGTCAAAGAAATTGAGGCAGACAGAGATTAAGTATCACACAACCAGTGAGCGTCTGAGGCTGGATTTGAATTCAGGTCTTCCTGACTCCAGGTCCAGTGCTCTATCCATGTTGCTACCTACTTTTCTCCTTGTTAGTGAGATTCAGATCCAGAATAGAAGTCTCCTCATTGTTTCAGACACCTTTTGGATGTTGAAATTATTGCTAAGGCAAGACAAGAAATTATCTATTCTTTTAGGGCCAGCAAAACTCTAGATAATGAAAGTCTTTTTCACTACTGTAGCATGATGCCATGCCAAGCATCTAATCTGTTTCACAAAGTCCTTATCTATTTCTTCTTTCTGTCCAAGTGGTCTGTAGTACATTCCACTGACAATAATACTTCTCTCTCTGTATCTATTGAACTGCACTCAAATGCTCTCCACTATGCTTATTCTATCTGGTTCTTTGATTACCTCAAGTGAGCGAGCATAACTTCTTAGTATACAATGCTACTGGGCATTCCCCAAACACTCTTATCCTTACTATTCTTTTTTTGGAGGCAATCGGGGGGGTCACACAATTAGTAAATGTTTGAGGCTGAATTTGAACTCAGGTCCTCCTGACTACAGGGCTAGTGGCTCTATCCATCGTGCCATCTAGCTGCCCCTACCTTTACTATTGTTTTTGAATAAGGTATACTTCGAGCCATGTTCCAGTCATAGATCCTAATAAGTCTCAGTTATACCTCTGAGGTCAAATTTATCTCCTTTTGTTAGAATATCTAGTTCTCCTTTCTTGTTATCCACACTATCTGCATTTATGCATAAATATCTAAAATCATGGGTTTTATTGTTGAATCTTTTCCCCCATTTTGTTTCCATGAAATTCTGGTCATCTCAGTTGCTGTTTTTCTTCCTTTTAGCTTTTCTCTATATCTACCTCGGTGATTTTATATATATATATATATGTAGGCAGTTTTCTCCAGTTTACTTCCTTTTCAGTTTAAAGCTATATTAGATTTTCTGGATTCTAACTAACCCTTATTATGTCCACTCTTTCCCCTGCCACCAGCTTGTCATTCCCACTGTTTGGAAGCTGATCCTGAAATCCCTGTTTCATTACCAGATATCATCTTCTTATCCAGCATTTTGCTTTCCTTTGCCATCTATCAGTAGTAATCATGAAAACACTACCTATGTTCCCTAAGGCATTCAGTTTCTTACCCAAGATTTCAAAACCCCTAACCATGTTTTCTAGATTTCTTTTGATGGTATCATTTCTTTTTTTTGTCAATGTGAATCATTTCAAGTAAACAGTATCATTGGTCTTCATAAATCATGGCAAGTTCTTTTAATGTTCTGGATATAACAAGCCATCTGACTCCTATTCTTAGGATTGGGTCAACAAAAAGCTACTTCAGATCCCTCAAACGGAGTCATTATTCACCATTGCCCATCTCTTCTTTGACCTTTCCTGCAAATCTTCACACCTGACAGCCACCGTAGATCCACATCTTCACATATGGAAGGATAAGTAACTACTTCTTCCTCACAAAATTCAACTACCTCCTCTTAGGGAAGAGCCAAATAGTTGTTACTTTATTATAAATGTCCCCTGGTTCTTCTTCCACAGTTTTCTTTGTAACTCATTTCCCCATATGGAATTCTCCTCTGCTTCTTCTGATGCTGTTTCTTCTTTGCTTTGCTATTTAGTTTGTGTTTGCTGGTTTGTTTGTTTGTTTGTTTGTTTTGGCCTCTTCTTTCCCTCTGATTGGAGAGCTGAAGGGTAGAGCATTAAACTTTGCATGAAGTTTTCCTTATAGAGAGCTGGGATCTGAACTTTCCAGATAATTCTCCACTTTCCATCAGTAGCTCTGCTTGGTTTGAACTCCACAGAACATCATGCCCCTCCAAGATACCACCTGTTGGCCTCCCCTTACCCCCAATCCACCCACCTTGTTTTTCAACCCTGTTTTTAGTGTTATCTTCCCCCATTAGATTGTAAGGTCTTTAAGGGATGCTTTTTCTCCTACCTGTTTGTATCCCTGGCGCTTAGCACAATGCCTAATACATAGCAGGTGCTTAATAAATGTTTATGGTACTGTACAGCATTGCATTGTATTGTATTAAAGGAGTAGTTTCTTTTCCCTAGTAATCTAGAGAGTAGAGTTGCGTCACTAGAGACTCTAACTTTTCATCTGGGAAGGAACCCACTTTCATTCTGAGTATGAAAATAGTCACTTGGCTGTGGCAGAAATTCAAACCTGACCTTCTATGCAGGTCACTGTGAAATTCTCCCACCCTTCATACTTACTGAATGTGACATCTACAGCCTGAGTCATTCATCCTAGTTGCTTCTCTTGAGAAAGAATTTCCTTCACCACTAAGACTTAACTCTATTCATTAGCCAAGCCAAGTAGCTTGATAGCCAAGCCTAGTTCCCTTTTGTCTTGCTAACCTATTACCTAGTCTTATCTTATCATACTAATTTTCACTTAGCAAACTCCTCCTAGTTTCTCCAATACTTCTCCTCTTTTATTTCAAGTACTTTTCTTTTTCTTCCTTCAGGTATAGTTCTTCTCCTTCAGCCTATATTTTTACTCCTTCAATTTCTCAAATACTCTCAAATTTCCCCTCCTCAAATTCAATCTCTGGCCTTTCCCCTAATTCCTCTGTAAATGTTCTTCACAATTCCTCTTGCCCTTCTCCTTCCTTCTCCCTCATAACTTTATCTCCCTGAAAGCAGAAAGTGAAAAGGCCCAAGCATTCATAGGAGCCATAGGATATTCAAGAAAAGGAGCCATGATAAAATTAGGGCACACACATGCACATAATGTGAGGCATAAACAAGATGAACTGGAGGTAATTCTCTAAAACTCCAAGGTGCCTCTATTGACAGTGTTAATCTGCACTGGCAGAAGAGTTTCCTCACCAGGAATTCTCCACATCAATGAAATAATTGAGGCAGGCTCCATCCCTGATAAATGGTTACTGACTGCCTAACTAAGAAATTATATAGTTAGCAGCACTGATGCCTGTCTAAGCCTATAAGAATGAGATTTGAGAATAAGAAAGGACAGGAAAAGTATGGGGGGAAAAGGTTAATTTTGTTTTTATAAGCTGAGGGGAGAGAGATTTACAGTTAATTAATTATATGGTTTTAGTATATTTAATATGGGGAAGCTAAGTGGTGCAGTGGATAGAGTGCCAGGACTGAAGTCAGAAAGGCTCATTTTCCTGAGTTCAAATGTGACCTCAGACACTTACTAGCTCTGTGACCCTGGGCAAGTCACTTAATACTGTTTACTTTAGTTTCCTTATCTGTAAAACAAGCTGGAGAAGGAAATGGCAAACTACTCCAATATTTTTGTCAAGAAACTCCCAAGTGGGGTCAAGAAAAGTTGGACATGACTGAAAAATGACTCAACCACAACCTATATGAGAATTTATAAGGCAATTATAGAACATAGCCCTTGATTGCCTCTGATCCCAGCGACAGAATTAATATGGTAATGAGTAAATAGCAGAATCAGCAAACCCTTTGGTTGATTGCTCCTGAGAACACATAAAAGGTATTACTTTTGCCTTTTAACGAACACTGACATCTTCATCCATGTGACTGATGTAGGTAGGTTAGCATAAAGCTTGCTAGACTCACATCAGAGAGAATGTGAAGGTACTGAGTTACTGAAAAGTACTGAAATACAACACACTTGATCAGGAGAACATTATAAATGCTTAGATTCTAGTAAAATCTCTCATGATATCCTTGCAGACAAGATAGAGAAATGTGAACTGGATTATCATCTGGGTAGGTGGATTTGAAGCAAATTAAACAAATAGACCCACAGGGTGTTGATTAAAGGAATGTTTTGAGAAATGCAAGGATTAGTCCTTGGACTTGTATCATTCTTTGGTAAAGGCCTATGCTTTTGTGAATTCTTATCACATTTCTAGATAACATGAAGCTTCCACTTTCAATGACAGCAGTTGGATTCAAATCCTTGGCCAAATTAGAATTACAGGCCAAATCTAAGATAAAATTTAATTTTTGTTGTTCAGTCATTATCATTCAAGTCTGGCTCTTTGTGACCCCATTTTGGTGTTTTTCTTGGCAAAGATACTGGAGTGGTTTACTGTTTCTTTCTACAGCTCATTTTACAGATGAGAAAACTGAGGTATACAGGTTTAAGGGACCTGCCCAGAGTCACACAGCTAGTAAGTATCTGAGGTCAGATTTTGAACTCAGGTCTTCCTGATTCCAGCCTGGAGCTCTATCTACTGAACCACCTAGCTGCACTGAAATTTAATAGGGATAAGCATAAATTCCTATGTGGAGTTAAGGGAAAAAAATGTCAGTTGTACCTACAGTGAACAGGGAGACATGAATGGACATTTCTTTTGAAAATGAAAAATATGAGCTCCTTGAAGACAAGGATTGTTTTTCCTCTCTTTTTTTTCCTTTTTTTTTTTTTACTTTGTATCCCAAGTGCATAGCACAGTGCCCAGCACAGTGCCCTTCATGTAGGAGATGATTAAAAATGTTCACTTAATTGAATTGAAACCCTAAGAGCAGAACAAGGAATGATGGGTAGATGTTGCAGTGGTAGATCTTCGCTCCATATAAGGAAAAGCTTTCTAACACAATTAGAGCTGTTCAAAAATAAACTCCACCACGTTAGAAGGAAGTGAGCTTTCTGTAATGGGAGAGAATCAGAGTTCTTTGGGGGAAGTCGGGCGGCCCCTCTTTGATGTGCTGTGGAAAGAATTCTTCGTCAGGCATACGTTGGATTAGAAGACCTCTGATATCCCTTCCAGCTCTAAGATTCTATGATTGCTGTTCTCATTCCTTGCCTGTTGTACTGTGCTGGGCTTTAACAGAGGTACCCAGGCTGCTTGAGACCTCACTGTACTGCCAAGCCAGTGGGGTCACCACACTGGAAGACAAAGCAATAACAGGCTTGGCATTGCTGTTGCCTAGGAGACTAATTTTTCCCACTAACGCCTGATGACATGGTTTCTTACCTTCCTTGACCTTACATTCGCTCCTCTCCAGTATTTTTGGCCCTCATTCTGCTCCTGCTCCTCTCATCCAGATGGTTACTCAGTTGGACCCTGATGTCCATCAGCCCTGCCACGTCCTTAGTGATCAGACGTCCTACTAATAGTCCAGTACTTCTCTCTTTAGGTTGCTTTTTAAAAATGTCGGTTGTCACCATCTCTCCCTATTCTAAATGGATATTCACTCACTGAGTTAATTGATAAAGGAAGTCAACAACTTTTTGCATTGTCAGTGTTCCTAGGAAAGTGTCAAGTGTAAAATTCTTGTACTGAGGGTGCCACAAACTACCTGAGATCTCTGACAATTGTCCTCTCTCCTTAAGTGGACTATCCCAATTGAGCATGCCAGTAAGTAAAGCTACTAGGGAATGGAGCATTAAGAATCTGTCAGATGGTATTTTAAATATTAATTTGCATAAGCCCAATTCAAGAAGGCCAATGTTTTTTCTCCATCTCCTAGAATTGGGGCAGGAACTTTTTGCAGGGTGCCAGCACAGCTAGAAGTATGAGTGATGTCATCATTGGAAGGCTGATCTTGCCGGACTACTCACTACCTGAACTAATACTCCTGGATACTCCCATCTTCCCAAAACAGGGCTTGGTGAGTGGGAATGCAGGTGGAGAGGTTATAATCCTAGTTCATGACAGAAGTTTTAAAGTGAAGGA
Organism: Phascolarctos cinereus; assembly: GCF_003287225.1. NCBI lineage: Eukaryota > Metazoa > Chordata > Mammalia > Diprotodontia > Phascolarctidae > Phascolarctos > Phascolarctos cinereus. The sequence goes on from NW_027555847.1 coordinate 634,556,802, forward strand.
CTGGGCTCAGAAGGCACTTCTCAGGGGTGCCATTCCTGCTGGCCTTCAAGGCATAGAATCATGGAGGTCAATATTTTAATAATGATGTCAACTGTGCTTGAACCTTGGGCTAATTCAGCAACATGACTGTTTTACTTTGGAAAATATGCTCTGTACTTGCATTACTAACTAACCTCCTGGAAACAGCAGCACACGAAGGGGCCACAGACAACAAACTGTGCTAGCTTTATTGCATTTATTGCATAGCTGTGTTATTTTTATTGCATTTCTCAGTGCAATAAGTTTCTCATTCTATTTGGCTATTTCTCTTTCTCTCCTGTCTCTGGTTTGCTGTGGGGTCAATAGAATTGTGAGGCTTGTCTCAATATACCAGAAATTGTTTTATTTTTTAATTTTTTCAGATGAATTTTGTTATATTTCTAGCTCTATAAGGTAATTCTTTGGTAATTTTATTGGTATGATCCTGAACAAGTACATTAATTTAGGTAGTATTATCATTTTTATTATATGTAGCCTGTCAATGAGCAGCTAATATCTTTCCATTTATTTAGGTCTTCCTCTTTCCAGGGTGTTTTGTAATTGTATTCAACTGTGCCTATGTATGTCTTGGTAGGTACACTTTGGGGTATAGGGTGTGTTCAGGGAAGATTATTACCCCTGGTCTGAGGACTGCCAAGCCCTTTGCAGGCCTGCTTTCCACCTTTAGTATTCACCTCATTCTCCTAATTTTCACCTGAGTCTTTAAGAACTTGTAGCATGCTCAATAGCCACACCCATGGGCTAAACCAAGTTGAGGGTAAGGAGAGGGGTGCTGTATCTCAAACCCATTGGTGAGTTAGGGTAATTTCTACCCCAAGCATGTGAAGATGACAATCATGCTGTGGCAAGATTGCCAATGATGTTAGAACAAATTGTTCGCATCCACCCATTTCACTGGGAGAAGTCTTCACATGCTTGGAGCAGACACCTCCTTAATCCACTGAAGGGTTTGAGACTTCTTGGTTACTCCTAACCTGGTTTAACCTATTTGTCTAAATGGTTTACCAAATGTGGAATGGGTATATGAGAACAATCTGTTCCAACACCCATGGAGGCTCCTGAAGCAGGCACTGTGGAGTGCTTAAAGCTTGCTTAGACATCAAAAATGCCAAGGTCATCCACCGCATCCCAGGCCAATGGCAATCCTTTTGACTTTTGTCATGCTACTGGACACTGATGACTCTGGAAGAGAGAGTGAGGCTGATGACTTCACACAATTCTGCCCCACTTAAATCCAGTTTATGCTCTAGTCAAAAGACATCACTTATACCATTTTATCATTTTTACCATCATGGATAGCATGTTTCACAATGGGTCCTTTGGAATCATGAATAGTCATCGTATTGACCATAGATTTTACAACTTTTCAAGTTGATTGTCTTTATAGCATTATTATGTAAATTATTCTCACAGCTTTGTTCATTTCCTTTTTTTATCATTTTGTCTATCCTCAAAATTATCCATTTTAATAATATTGATGTATAGTGGTATAAGTGGTTTTACTGGTTCTACTCACTTCAGTCTCCATCAGTTCATGTCTTTCCATGTCTCTTGAAAATTATCTATCTCCTTATTTCTTATAGCACAATAATATGCAATCACATTGACATACCACAACTTATTCAGCCATTCCTCAATAAATGAACATCCTCTTATTTTCCAGTTTCTTTTTTTCCTACAACAAGAGCTGCTATAAATATTTCTGTACACATAAGAATTTTTCCTATTTCTTTTATCTCTTTCAGGAATAGGACTAGAAGTGATATGCTGTGTCAAAAAGCAAAAACTATTTATTATCCTTTTGTACATAATTCCAAATTGCTTTCCAGATTTATATAAATTTATTATTATTATTTTTAGTTTTCAACATTCATTTCCACAAGATTTTGAATTCCAAATTTTCTCCCCATCTCACCCCTCCCCCACCCCAAGATGGCATGCATTCTGAATACATCTTCCCCTAATCTGCCCTCCCTTCTATCATCCCCCCCCTTCTCTTTTCCCATTTCCCTTCTATTTTCCTATAGGGCAGGATAGATTTCTATACCCCATTGCCTGTATATCTTATTTCCCAGTTGCATGTAAAAACAATTTTTAAGATTTGTTTTTAAAGCTTTGGGTTCCAAATTCTCTCCCTTCTCCCCTCCCCACCCCACCCTCATTGAGATGGCAAACAACTCAATACAGGTTATACACATGTTGTCATGCAAAACACTTCCATAGTAGTCATGTTATAAAAAACTAACTATATTTCCCTTCATCCTATCCCATCCCCATTTATTCTATTCTCTCTTTTGACCTTGTCCCTCCTCAGAAGTGTTTGCTTCTGATTACCCCCTCCCCCAATCTGCCCTCCCTTCTATTCTCTCCTCCATCTCTTATCCCCTTCCTCCCTATTTCCCTGTAGGGTAAAAAGGATTTCCATACCCAATTGAGTGTGTATGTTATTCCCTCCTCAAGCCAAATCTTACAATAAGATTCACTCATTCCCTCTCACCTTCCCCCACTTCACCTCCACCATAAAAGCCTTTTCTTGTCTGTTTTATGTGAGATAATTTACCCTGTTCTACCTCTCCCTTTCTCCTTCTCCCAGTATAATCCCCTCACCCCTTAATTTCATTTTTAGATATCACCTCTTCATCTTCAACTCACCCTGTGCCCTCTATCTTTCTTTCTATCTATCTATCTATCTATCTATCTATCTATCTATCTATCTATCTATTCACATATTTTTTCCCCTCCAACTACCCTTATTATGTCATTATTATGACAAAGGTCTCTTGAGTAACAAATACTATCTTTCCATCTAGGAATGTAAACAGTTCAACTTCAATAAGTCCCTTAAATTTCTCTTTCCTATTTACCTTTTCATGCATCTCTTGAATCTTGTATTTGAAAGTCAAATTTTCTATTCAGCTCTGATCTTTTCTTCAAGAATACTTGAAAGTCCTCTATTTCATTGAATGTTTATTTTTTCCCGTGAAGGATTATACTCAGTTTTGCTGGGCAGGTGATTCTTGGTGGTAATCCTAGCTCCTCTGCCCTCTGGAATATCATATTCCAAGCCCTCTGATCCCTTAATGTAGAAGCTGCTAAATCTTATGTTACACTGATTGCATTTCCACATTACTTGAATTGTTTCTTTCTGGCTGCTTGCCAGGGAACTCTGGAATTTGGCTATAATATTCCTAGGGGTTTTCCTTTAGGGATCTCTTTCAGGAGGTAATTGGTGGATTCTTTCAATTTCTATTTTGCCCTCTGGTTCTAAGATATCAGGGCAGTTTTCCTTGATAATTTCTTGAAAGATGATGTCTAGGCTTTTTTTTTTTGATAATGGCTTTCAGGTAGTCCAATAATTTTTAAATTATCTCTCCTGGATCTATTGTCTAGGCCAGTTGTTTTACCAATGGGATATTTCAAATTGTCTTCTTTTTTTTACTGTTTTGGTTTTGTTTTATACAATTTATTGATTTCTCATAAAGTCACTAGCTTCCATTTGCTCCATTCTAATTTTTAAGGAAGTATTTTCTTCAGTGAGCTTCTGGACTTCCTTTTCTATTTGGTCAATTCTGCTTTTTAAAGCATTCTCCTCATTGGCTTTTTGGACCTCTTTTGCCACTTAGGTTAGTGTATTTCTTAAAGTGTTATTTTCCTCAGTATTTTGTGGTATGTCAACATGATTGCATACTATCATGCTATAAGAAATAAGGAGATAGACAATTCCCAAGAGACATGGAAAGACATGAACTAATGGAGACAAGTGAGTAGAATCAGAAGAACCACTTATACCACTATACATCAATATCAGTATTATTTTTCCTCAGTATTTGTTGACTTGTTTTTCCTGATTTTCTTGCATCACTCTCATTTGTCTTCCCAGTTCTCCTCTACTTCTTACTTGCTTCTCAAAATTCTTTTTGAGCTCTTCCATACCCTGTGACTGATTCATATTTTTCTTGAAGGCTTTGGATGTAGGAGCTTTGACTTTGTTTTCTTCTTCTGGTTATATGTTTTGACCTTCTTTGTCACCAAAGAAAGATTGTATGGTCTGACTTTTTTTTTTTTGCACAGTTTGCTCATGTTCCCAGTCAATTACTTGAGTTTTAAACTCTTTGTTAAGGTAGAGGTCTGCTTCCAGTGTGGATAATGTACTGTACCAAGCTTCAGGGGTTTTGTGCAGCTATTTTCAGAGATACTTCTAGGGACCTGTAAATTTTCAGTTCTTCCAAGGTAGTACAATCAAAAGCGAGGTGTTTACTCCTTTCCTGGCAGTGCTCTGGTCTATGAGTGACCACAAGCTCTCTTTTCTGCCTTGGAACTGTGAGGAGTCTCTCTTCACCACCACTACGAGCTCCTCCTCACCAGTACTGCTCCTCACCCCAGGACTGCCACCCAGAACTGTGACCCAGATCCAAGCATGGGCAAAGCAAGAGAATCCTGCCTCAGCACCAGCAAAGAGATCCCTGCAATTCCCCTCTGATCAGCCACTCCACCCCCCTCCATCTGTGGGCAGAGAGCTCTGGAAACAGCTGCCACCTCGGGGCTGTGCTGAGACTAGGGCCTGACCAAACTCCTTTCTCACCGCAGTCACAGACCTTTCCTATTGACCTTCTAAGTTGTCTTTCACTTTTGTGGGTTGAGAAATCTGGAAACTGCCACAGCTGCCCTTGATTGAGGCCTCGTCTTTGTTTGTGCAGCCCATGCTGAACTGTGTTCCTCTTCCAACATGGTGCAACAGACCTTTCCAATCAACCACCCAGGTTGTCTTGGGCTGGAAATTTGTTTCACTCTGTCTTTTTGTGGGTTCTGCTGCTCTAGAATTTGTTTAGAGCCATTTTTACAGGTATTTGGAGGGGTTTGGGGGGAGAGCTCAAGCAAGTCACTGCTTTTACTCCACCATCTTGGCTCTACCTTTGAAACACACCTTTCCAATAGCAATGATGGCACTGATTTCTTTATGTTTCCAGAACTTGAAAGTGAAAAGGAAGAAGAGGGACTTATTTGCTAAGCATTTCCAAAAGTACTAAGATACAGTAGGGGCACATGACATAAGTCACCAATGTGGGGGGTGAGAGAGACAGAGCAGGAGTTTCAGAGATGAAAGGACTGAGTCCGTGACATGGTGTCAGATCCAATGGTGCAGCAGCAGGACATAGGATTAGAAGATGTAAAGGGCTGAAGTAAAACACGGCTCAGGCTGCCTATATATAGTAGGCCATGTGAGATACTCACTAAAAAGGATGATGTAGGCTGAGTAAGGTATATATTCTGGAGTCAAAAAGAATAAGAGAAATTTACAAAGAACAATCAGAACATAATATATGCTATTATGTGACTTATAATTCCTACAAGAGTATAAAATTCTCAATTTAAGAAAAGGAAATAGAAATATTAATCCAATTTCAGAAAAAAACTAGCTGTAAAGAAATTATAAAAGAAAGTAAGCCTTTTTCAGATATATTTATAGAAGAATATTTTGAGAAAAATTTAAACTTTTAAAGAGCAACCAATCCCTGTGCTATACAAATTATTCTCAAAAATTGAAAAACAAAACACTCTATTATACTCCTTTTATAAGACATAGTTCTAATATCTAAACCATGGAAGAATTAAGCAAAAGCAATAAACATGAATGTCATTTAATATGAATTCAATAATTTGAAATTAAATCCTATCAAAAAGACTATAGCAATATATCCAAAAACTTATTCACTATGATAAAGCTGGATTTATACCAGGGATGAAAGGATGTTTTGACATTAGGAAAACAATTAAGGCAATTAACAATATAGAAAACAAAAATATTCAAAAATCACATAATTATGTCAATACATGCAGGAAAAGGCTTTGATATATTCAATTTTCTTTTATGCAAAAATATTACAAAGCTTATATATGAAAGGATTTTTTAATGAATAGTATATATACATACACACACACATACACACACACACACACACACACACACACATATGTATATATACCCAAAAGCTAGCATTACATGCAATGGGCAAACAGAACATTTCCCAAAAATTTCTGAAGCAAAGGAAATATGTCACCCTTTCCATTTTCATTTGACATTGTTTTAGAAATGCTATTGATAGCAGTTAGCTAAGAGAAAAAAATTAAAAGCATAAACATAGGAAAAGAGAAACCAAAACTCTCACTGCTTACTAATGACATGATTCACATGGAAATCAGAAAAAAAGACACTAATCAAAACAATTAACAACTTCAATAACATGGCAACAAAACAAAACCACAAAACAATACCATTTCTATATCATAATAATAAAGACCAGAATAAAATAATAGAAATTGCAGTTCTGTTAAAAAAAAAAAAACCTACCAGATTCAAAAAAAATCTGGGAGATAGTATATGAAGGTACCCTGGAGACTTATATAGATTCAACTATAAAACACTACTAAAAAATAATTGAAATAACTGGAAGAAATGTTTAGTATTCATGACTGGATCATGCCAAAAATAATCATAAGTATTCTACTTGAATTAGTTTACAGATTTAGTACTATATCAACCAAACTACAAAGGGGATATTTTCTAGAGCTAGAAAAAATTATACCAAAATTCATTTGAAGACACAGAATGTCTAGAACCTTGATGGAAATAATAAAAATAACAATAATAGGAATAAAGGGGCAACAGTACTTCCAGACCCCAAATGATACTATAAAGCAATAATCATCAAAACTATTTGGTTTTAGGTGATTTTTTTAAGAGTGGATAAGAAGAAAAAACTATGTGAGGTGGGTTAGAAACAACTAAGCTTAACAATCTGGTTTATAATAAGTCTACAAACATAAATTATGTTGGGAAGAAGTCCTTATTTGACAAGAATTATTGGAAAAACTAGAAAGAAGTTTGGTGGAAATTAAGTTTACAGTCACTTAATTTCTCTGGGTCTTAATTTCCTTGTGTGTACTAAATGATCTCTAAGGTCCCTTCCAGCTCCAAATCTTTGATCTTACGCCCTTATACCATATTCTACTGTAAAATCAAAATGCATACACAATCTGAATATTAATTTTTAAGAGAACCAGATTGGGTGGCTTTCACAGCTATGGCTAGGGGGAGAATTCCTAAGAAAAGAAGGGACAGAGTTGATCACAAAAATTAAAATAGATAATTTTAGTTACATGAAATTGAAAAGCTGTCCCACTAACACAACCAATACAAATAGGTCAATAGAGGAAGCAGATATCTAAGCTATATATTGTTGTTGTTATCCTTCTCTTCCTCCTCCTCCTTTTTTTCTTTTCTCTTTCTTTCTTTCTTTCTTTCTTTCTTTCTTTCTTTCTTTCTTTCTTTCTTTCTTTCTTTCTTCTTCTTCTTCTTCTTCTTCTTCCTTCCTTCCTTCCTTCCTTCTTCTCTTCCTTCCTTCCTTCCTTCTTTCTTTTTTCTTTCTTTCTTTCTTTCTTTCTTTCTTTCTTTCTTTCTTTCTTTCTTTCTTTCTTTCTTTCTTTCTTTCTTTCTTTCTTTCCTCCTCCTCTTCTTCCTTCTCCTCTTCCTCCTCTTTCTCCTTCTTATTCCCATTATTAAGGGACTTTACTTTTAGATTTCAGCTAAACCCACTATTTTTGAAGGGAATGATACAAATAGTTAATACCAAAATTCATGCCCCAACAGATAATTGGCCAAAGGATATGAAAAAAAGTTCTAAAAAGAACTGCAAATTATTAGTGGTCATATCAAAGTTTACTACAAATAGCTAATAATAAGTGAAATATAAATTAAAAAAAAAAGCTTCTGGGCTTCTACCTCATACTCAGCAATTTGGCAAACACCTCAAGATGGGGCAGTCAACACAGGTTGTAGAAAAATAGGTACAGTATTGTACCTGCTCATGAAGCTGAGAATTGGTACATCCATTCTGAAAATCAATTTGGAATTATGCCAAGAAATTGTCTAAAATGTTTGTATTCATGTTAATTACAACTCTGAGGTACCACATCACACCCATCAGATGGCTAATTTGACAGAAAAGGAAAATGATAAATGTTGGAAGGGATGTGGAAAAAATTGGGATACCAATGCACTATTGGTGAAGTTGTGAACTGAAACAGCCATTCTGGAGCAATTTGGAACTATGCCCAAAGGGCTATAAAATTGTGCATATCCTTTGATCCAGTAATACCATTACTAGGTCTGTATCCCAAAGAGATTTAAAAAAGTGGGGGGGAGGGAGAACCTATTTGTATGAAAATATTTATAGCAGCTCTTTTTGTGGTAGATAAGAATTGGAAATTGAGGGGATCCCCACCAATTGAGTAATGGCTGAACAAGTTGTGGTATATGATTATAATGGAATATTATTGTGCTATAAGAAATGACCTGTGGATGATTTCAGAAAAACCTGGGAAGACCTACATGAATTGACGTAAAATGAAGTGAGCAGAACCAGGAGAACTTTGTACATTGTATCAGCAATATTGTATGATGAACAATTGTAAATGACTTAGCTATTCTCAGCAATACAATGATTCAAGACAATCCCAAAGGACTCACAATAAAAAATGCTATCCAGAGAAAGAACTGATATCATCTGAATACAGACTGAGGCATACTATTTTTCCCTTTTTTCCTTCCTTTCTTTCCTTCTTTCTTTTGGTTTTTGTTCAAGTTTTTTTGCACAAAATGATTAACATAGAAATGTTTTACATGGTTGCACATACTGTCTCAGGGAGGGGGAAAGGAAAGAAGGGAAGAATAAGATTTGGAACTCAAAACTTAAAAAAAGGCCAATGTTAAAAACTGTTTTCACATGTAATTGGAGAAAAATTAAGTATTATTTAAAGAAAAATACAATAAAAATGTTTGTATTCTTTGACTCAGAGATCTCACTTTTAAACCTATACTTTAAGGAATTAAAAACAAAATTAAAGGACTATAATACTTTTATATATATAATATATATGTTATATATAGCAAAATCATATTATATATATAATTATATATAGCAAAACTTTTTGTAGTAGTAAAGAACTGAAAAGAAAGTAGATGTCCATCAATTGGGGTATGTCTAAATTAATTACTGCACTGTCTGAGGCAGGATTCAAACTCAATTTTATTTTTTCATATAAAGGTATTTAAATATTACTGAACTTTAAGAAATAATGAATATAAAGATCACATCAAAGTTTGGGGAAAATTATTCAAATGGATTTAAAGTGAAGTAAAAAGAAGTAGTAAGACAAAATACACCATGACTATAGCACTATAAGTGAAAATAGCAACTGCAATAACAAAGATCAAAATTAAGTGCCCAATTATAATAGTTAATCTCGGTCCCAAAGAAAAGATTTGCAAATGTACTTCCCTTCTTAGCAGAGGTAGGGGGATTATGAAGGTGAAACAGTACATGCTGTCAGATTTGATTAATATCCTGGCTGGTTAAACTGAACAGATTGCCTTCCCTGTCCACCCCCACCCCCACCCCACCACCTCATTTCTTTTCTATACTTTGTTTAAGGGATAGCTCTCTTGATAGTGGATAAGTGAGACAGAGAGATATGTGAGGAAATAAAGTTAATATAAAAGAGATATCAATATATCAAATTCAGAACAAGATCCTCATTTATAACCACCACTATCATTACTCTTATTCTTATCAGTCACTTCATCTATAAAATAGAATTTACTTCCCAGTACTGTTATAAAGATGAAATGAAATGAATATTTGTAAAGCATGTTGCAAACCTTAAAGTGCTATGTAAACGTTAGCTTATTATTATTATTCCCATTATTAGGTGACTTTCCTTTTAGATTTTTGTTAAATCCCCTGTTCCTAAAAAGAAATTAATACTTTCTCCTTTCCTCCATTTTCTTTACCAAGGTTCTTTTTATTCAATCCTTTTTTCTCTTTCAAAATGCATTTATTGGCACTTTATAAACAAACAAAAAATCAAAAGCCAAAGTTTCAGCTGACAGTTTTGAAAAATTTGAGATAATTTATTTGGAGTTACCATATTATCCAAGGAAACCAAAACAAAATAAAATAAAAATATTAATGGATCATAGATTTAGAGATGAAAGGAATCTTAAAGGCCATTGAGGCCAAATCACTCATTTTACAGATGAAGAAACTGAGGAACAGAAAAGTTAAAAGACAGAATTACACAGTGTCTGAGGCAAAATTTGAACCCAGATCTTCCTGACTCCAAGCCTAGCTCTCTATTACACCACTTATCTGCTGACTACAGTTTATATTAACTATGAGATACTGAGGAAAGCATGAAAACTAATTTTCAAATGTATAATTTACTATTCATGTGAAGGCTTAAAGGAGGGATTGGAAGGAGGCAAGACAAACATTTTGCATTAAGAACAATAAAAAGGGACCAACATAATCTTTTGTCGTTGTTCAGTCATATCCAACTCCTTGTGACCTCATTTGGGGTTTTCTTGGCAGAGATACTGAAGTGGTTTGCCATTTCCTTCTCCAGTTCATTTTACAAATGAAGACACTGAGGCAAACAGAGTTAAGTGACTTGCCCAGGGTCACACAGCTAGTAAGTGTCTGAGGCCAAATTTGAAATTAGGAATTTGAACTCCAAGCCTGACACTATACCCACTTCCACCTATCTGCCCAACACAATCGAAACTTGTTAAATATATACATTCTTACTTGCTTCAGTGTTCTGGTTTGAGCTTCAAGGTCAATTCAAAAAATGCAATGGCACATATAACTTTTGATAATTTCTTATGTCACCACCAATCGTTTAAAAGTTTTGGCTGAAAGGAACAATTAACTGCTCTGGACTCTTGCATAATAGTAGATTTATAAGAGAATGTTCTTCACACAATATAGAAAAAAAGAAAAGGGAGTTGTGCTCTCTGACATACGTTTGAGTGATCAAATTCTGCGCAGGGCCAGTAAGCTTAACAATAATGTTCAAGTAATTTGCCCTAATACAGAAATTGCTTTGGAGACCTGTCTCAAATCAAAGGTCTCCAGCTACTACAGTGAGAAACATTTTAAAATTCCAATGCTATTTTTAAAAATTTCAAATTTGAGAAATATGACCTTTGTTTCATAAATGTAATTATTCATTTAATTCAACAAATATCTAACAAGCACATATTATGTATAAGGCTGTCTCACATGCTATGACAATCAGAAAACTGAATAAGAACTGACCTTGAGGAGCTACAGTTTAGCGTATCACACAGAAGTCAAGAAATATTTCTTAAGTACCTATCGTGTGCACTATGCTAAGCACTAGAGATAACAAAAACACACACACACACATACATAAACACATATATACACACGCACATATATATATAGATGTACATATGTGTGTTTTATATATATGCATATATATATATATATATATATATATATATATATACACATATAGAGATAGATTTTTAAAAAAGTTTCTTCTCTCAAGGAGCTCATAGCTCACAGCCTAATGGGAAGAACATGCAAACAACACATACAAGCAAGATATAGACAGGATAAATTGGAAATAAACTCAGAGGAACGGTATTAAGATTAAGGAGGACTAATCTTTCATAAAGTAGAATTTTAGCTGAGACTTGAAGAATATAGGGGAAGTCAGGACACAGAGATGAGGAGAAAGTATGTTCCAAGCATGGGGGATAGCTCATGAAAATTCATTGAGCTGGGAGATAGAGTGTCTAGTGGGAAGAACATCAAGGAGACCAGTGTCACTGGATCACAGAGTACATGGAAAGGAGTAAGGTTATAAGAATACACAAAATATTTTATTAGAGTGCAAACTCGATATGAATCAATGATGTGATATCAGCAAAAAAAGTTAATGTAATATTTCAACAACATTGAGAAGATTAGTATGAGGTATAATGAAGCAGAGCACTGTACCATGTGATCTTTGCAGACTTAATGTTCCTGGAAAAAAGGCTTCCTTAAGAGATGAAGATAAAGGGGAGATAGGACATGTGTATATGTATATTTTAGTGCTTCTATTATTATTATCTCATTCTTGGCATTCTGCTCAATAGAATTCAGATAGAAGTGGTCCAAGGACAAGTAGCTATCCTAGTATTATTCTTTTATATCAAATGTTCTACAGGCTACTTCACAGATGGATAAAATAACTGCTTTTTGTATTTGAATAAAGGTATTAGTATGTAAGATCATTTTCTATAGGTCAATGAAAGCATCCTTCGTACAATTCCAATAGTAAATGGCATAATGTGGATGATATGCACCTCTATTTGTTCCACAGGTTTTTTTTAAACCTCATTTCCTAGGTTTCTATATTTTGGAAGCATTTTATGCTATGTAGATGGGAGTATGTGAATGTTTGAAGTGGTAGAAGCTATTGCAATTATTGTTCTTGAGTTTTTATAGATCAATGTTATGTTCAGATAATTGCAGACAAGAGTTTAGACTGTTTAGAATTTATTGGTTGAGTTCTCCAGGATATTTTGAGGTCCATTTTTATAGTTTGGGGATTTGTCTTCTTAGTCTATGAAAGGCGGCAAACTATTGATTTATAATTCTAACCACAAGGTGGTTAGGGTAAGGATGGGGATTTCTACCTTTACTCCCAATTAATTTATTCACAGAAGGCTGGACAACTCAATTGGGTCAATCAATCAATCAATCAAAAGCATAAACTAAATATGATAAAACCCTTAATCAATTTGAGACAGACTAAAGAAATTTCTTATGATCGTCTGACAGAATAGGACCCTCATCTCTGGGAATATACATAAACAAGTAAGATAGTTCAGAATCTCATAGTGCAGTGACTGGCCAGTCTAATGGTGGAGGAGCTTTTAGCCAAAATTCTGAAAGGGAATTACTTGGGAGAAGAAGGGTTACTCTCCCTCTGTTTCTCCCATATTCCTTTGATCATTTGAGATGTGGAGATTCCCATTAGAGGTCCTACCAGTGAAGGGAGGTGGTGGCAGTGGTTGCCAAAGGGGTGGGGTGTCAACGAAAGAGGAAGCACCTGTAGCAGATGTAGAATAACAGTCACTCAAAAGTTATGACAGCATCAGAAATTGAGATCCCTCATGACAGAGATGTGCCAGCTATCTATTCTAAAAGGTCATTGACTCTTAGAGCTCAGGAGAGAGCTGCACCTAAGGGGAACTTCGTGAAACCTCTATGAAGAAACAAAAGGAGTTCCAGTAATCTAGAGTTGTGAGTTTGCCTTTTGGCTTCATGTGTGTTTCACTACCATTGCACATTATATTTGAGCCCACTCTCCACGAGACTTCCCTGGATGTTCAAGCGGAGATTGTGCACTTGGTTTGAGATGAAAGTTTTATACAAAATATTCTTTCTATGCTACTCCAATTAAAAGCACTTTTCTAAAAACAAAATGAGGCTCTTGACTGAAAATCAATAGAAAGCTCATTGATAGGGACTTGTGATAGTATTAGAAACTCAGCCCTTCAGATTAGCCCTAGGATTCTGAGGGATATAGTAGTCAGCCATCCTCTGGGAACTCAGCTTGTGATTTTAAGTGCCCAGTTTTGGGAGTGGGCCCAGAGAGGGTGCTATGCTAAATAAATTTTATAGATGTGAAATTTATACAAATTTCATGTGTATCATAATTTCTAATATTTCCTTGCATAATTTACATTTGTCACTAAGTCCTAACCCTTTAAGGATAACTATTCTATAATTTCAGGTAGCAATGACCTAGTCTAGAAATAATATAAACCCTTTCATTTACAAATGACTCAGCCATTTGAGAATTCTGTTGACATATTGTTGGCTGAGTTAATATGGATGTGTCACCCATTGAGGGTCTTTTAATTTTATTCTTGGATTTTAACACTTATACAGGCTCTATTGAAAGGTAAAACATTTTCACTCACATTCAAGAAGTATAATGGCATATTCGTGTCATCAAATTTTACTGTTGCTCAGTGAAGTCTACTTATTCCAAAAAATATTTCGTAGTTTTTTTTTAACCTGTCTTCCAGATGCTTTAAAAATATCTGTCAATCTTTTTTCCCTTTTGGCAAGCAAATATTAATCTCTCTATATATGCCTAAGGGTATTGGCCCCAGTGTTTTGTTATCATTGTATAGATTTTTGCTAATTTGAAATTAGTGTTATTATAATTAGGAGCTGTAGCAACAACATCATCTTGTAATTACTCTTTCTGATGAGAAGTTAGGTAGAAATGGTCATGGGTTAAGCATTATCTTGCTATCATTCTCTTTAATGTTCTACAAGTTTCACATGTGGGGTAGATAAATAATTGCTTCTTGTAGTTGAATAATAGTGTTAGGATATAATTTCATTCTCTCTACCCTAAATGAAAGCATCTTTGGTACAATTCCAAAAGCAGACAAGACAACAAGAATGGTAGGCATTTATGCTATTTCCATGTGATTTTTACATCCTCAGCTAGATGTCTTTATTTTGAAAATATTTTATTCCATGTAGCTTGGAGATTATGAGTATTTGGGATAGTGGCATATATTTAATACATTGTTCTTAAGTTTTTTTATGGGCAAATATTATATTTGGGCAATTGTGGGCAACATATCAGTCATTTATAATGGTCTGGTTCCTATGGTATTTTATTCGTTGAGTTCTCCAGACTATTTTGATGTCTGTATTTACAGTATGAGGATTTCTCATCAGTTCATGAAAGATAGTAAGGTGCTGGTGTTTAATTCTAGGAACCAGGTCACGTAATGATAGTTAGCATTGATATATCACTTTAAGGGCTGCAAAACACTATCCGTACATGATCCCATTTGGGCCTTGCAACAACCCTAGGAGTTAGGTGCAATTATCATCCCCCTTTTATAGGTGAGGAAACTGGAGCCAAGAGAAGTTAAGTGACTTGCAAACTACTAGTAGTGTCCAAGGCCATATTTAAACCCAGGTCTTCCTGACTCTAAGTCTGGCACTTTTCCATTATATGATGCTACCTCTCAGTACTACATCTGCACATTGTGCAGTGATGTGTTACACAGTTTTTTACCATTTCCTTCCATATTCTTCATTTACCATTAAGTTTGAGCTTTTTGACAATAACTTCTATAATTTCTAGCAGCGACAACCTAGTATCAAATTACCGTCACAAACTCTTTCATTTTTACAAACAAATCCATATAACTCTATTACTTATTTGATACTTCTTTGACAGCACACTATTGGCTTAATTCCTGCAGATGTCACCTATAGATAGACTTTTGATTATTTCTTTTGATCTTATCCATTTCTAAAGTTCCATCCACAGTTAAGACGGTTTTAGTAACATTGAGCAAATCCAATGTTGTCATGAGCCTTAACTATTACATAGTGAAGTAATGTCAGGTTATTCCAAAAATGTTTCTGTAGGTTTCATTTTTATTTTTATCATTTTTACTATAACTTTTTGTCATATAAGAATTTCTTTCAATCTTCTTCCTCCTTTTTGGTGAGAAAGTTTTATCTTTCTATAGCTGCCTTAGGGTGATGGGGCCTATATTTTGCTAATATTATACATATTTTGATTAGTATACTTTCCAAATCTGTTAGAATCTTTTTTTTTCTTAGTTTCAAAAATGTACATCAGAACTGGTATTATATAGTTGTTCATTACTTTAAATGTGTCTTCCTATTCAGATTTGATTGCAGAATGTCAGTAAGTCTCAACACATTCAGCCACAGCTTTCTCTTTGATATCTTTGGCTTAATGCATCTTTCCTGGAGGGAATCAAGGTATTTGTAGGTATTATTGTCATCCTTTGATTCAGTGTGATTTTTGGATTCAATTTCAAAGGCATTATTCTTTATCTTTCAATGGCACACACTAAGAATTTTACACTTATGATGTCCAAATAACATTTCTATATCATTAGAAAGAGATGCTATGATGTTCTGTTTCCCATCCCTGTGTATGTGCACTGGATGTTCCCTATGCCTGGATCTCACTCTCCATCTCCATATTTTGGAATCTTTGGCTTCTTTCAAAACAGACACCTCCTGCCCGTCTGCCCATGCCCCCTCTCCAGCAATTAATGTCTTCCCTTCCAAAACTACCTTCTTTCCATTTTGAGTATATTCCACACAAACTTACACATATCTATGTTGTCTCTTACCTGTCCATGTAAGCTCTTTGAGGGTGGAGACTTTCTTTTTTGCATCCTTTGTACTCAGCACAATGCCTAGAACACAGTAGGTACTTAATAATGCTGTTTATGAGGTTTTTGGTAGAGCCACATGATGTCATCCATGTACATCAAGATCTTAATGAGATGTTTGTGATCTACTCCATTATTCATTTGGAAGCCATACTTAATTCCATTTAGGAAAGATGATGATGGATTTAAGAATTAGGCAGAATTGTACATGCACTAACTGCATTAGTTACAGGGTAACCCTGAAAATGTCATGCTTTAGCAATTGTTCTTGACATCACTGTATTGGTGGCATGTTTTAATAGAGAACAGTATTCTCCATGGACATCAAATATTCTCTGTATTTGGGTCTATCTTATAGCTTTGAAGTACATGAATAAGTCATGCATGAGGAACTGAGTCAAGGGCTTTGTGACCATCAGTGAAGACAGTAATAATAAAGAGAATAAAAGCTAACATATAATATATATATATATATATATATATTATTTATATATATATATATTTATATATATATATATTATATATATATTATAATATATTATATATTATATATATATATATATGACACTTATTACGTGTCAGGGCAGCACTGTACTAAGCACTTTGCAATTATTATCTTGTTTGATCCTCACAATAACTCTATTATGCTACTATTGTATACTTATACAATAGTACATATATAATATGTATAGTATATATAGTACAGTATATATAGTATAATTATACTATTGTAATAATGTGCTACTATTATTATTCCCACTTTACAGACGGGAAGACCAAGGCAAACATTTTAAGTGATTTGCCTAGGTTCACAGAGAGTAAATACCTGAGGCTGGATTTAAACTCAGGTCTTCTTGACCCCAGGCCCAGCACTCTACCCACTGCTCCAGCTAGCTGCAGTATGTTATAGTGCTTTGGAGTAGGTTGCTCGATAACTAGCGTCTTGAAAATAGGTTGTTTTTTACACTCTTTAGGGTATTGGTCAACATTTTTTGCTCCCTGGGCAATGTATAATTTTTTGTTTTTATGTATCTTGTTAGTGATACAAGCTGTGAATGTTTTGTATAAGGTACATAAACACATAATTGACCTATGTTATTCTTGCTTTTTTCATTTCTCTTGATAATATTGAGATACAAATGGTCTGAGGACAATTGGATATCCTACTATTACCTTTCATATTTAAAGTTCTATGGACTATGGTACTGCTGGATAAAATAGCTTCTTTATGTAGTTAAATAAAAGGGAAGGAAGGGAATAATCATTTTTATAGTGCCTACTATGTGCCAGGCACTGTGCTAAATGATTTTTTTGCAAATATCATTCATTTGATCCTCACAACAGTTCTGCAAAGCAGGTGCTATTTATTGTCCCCGTTTTACAGTTGAAAAACTAGAGGAAAAAGAGGTTAAGTGACTTGCTCAGGGTCCCATAACTAGTAAGTGCCTGGGGTTGGATTTGCACTTGACTCTAAGCCCACCATTTTATCCATTGCTTCAACCAGTTGTCCCCATAAAAGTATTAGGATGTTAGATCATCATTGGAAGTCATACTACATATATCCTTGGTCCAACTGTAACAGCAAATAGTAGAATAGAGATTATATGTATTTCAATCTATTCTCATATGATTTTAATCTCTTCTACTATCTCTATTTTGCAAGTTTTTTGCTCCAAAGAGCTTGAAGATCAAAAATATTTGGGATGACATCTATTAAAAATATTCTTAAGATTTTGAGGGTTAATTTTATAAAAATAACTGTGGGTAAAAGTTTAGTCTGTGATAATGATCTGGTTTTAGAACAATTTATTGGTTAAGTTCTCCAAAATATTTTGAGATGTCTGTATTTGTAGTGTGGGGATTTGTCATTTGTCAGTCCATGAAAGACAGTGAGCATTTTTTGAATAATTCTAGTAATAATTTGAGTAATGTCTTGCTAGAGAGAAGAAAGCAGAATTGTTCTGTTATATTCTGCTTTTATCAAAATACATGTAGGGTACTGTGTTCAGTTCTGGGTGCCCTATTTTAGGAAGGATATTGACAAGCTGGAAAGCATTATCCAGAGGAAAGACTGTGATGATCATGCCATTAGAGGTCTGGATGAAGAAACTGGCTATGTTTAGCCTAGAGAAGAATTGGGCTGGGTTGTAGGATGTCTTTAAATATATAAAGAGTTGTTTTGTGGAAGAAGGAAAAGACTTCATCTATATTTTCCCTGTTGGGATAACTAAATGTAATATGTCTAACTTTCAGAGGGTCAGATTTTAGCATAATGTAAGAAAAAACTGTTCCGGCCATAAACTTCCCCTCCCAAATTGATATTCTTGTGATGGTACGTTAGGCCATCTCTTGTCTCAATTCTTACCTAGCCCTTAGTCACTGAATGGGCCTTGCCTTGGACAAACTGAGGCCTGGGAAAGATCTTAATTTAGAAAGGCTAAGGTTGTTCGCTGAAACTCAGGCCATCACTGGTCATTTTTTGTTTTGCCACTGGACTTCAATAACTCTGGAGGAGAGAGTGAGGCTAAGGACTCACTTAAATCCAATTCATAAGCTAGTCAAGACACCACCCTCATGATGTCATTGGTTCTCTTCACGAGCGAAGGATGAACAATGACACAAGAACTAGCCAGCAATAAACAATGCATCCACCAGTGATCCACAAGAGCTCAGAGAGTGTAACCTCTCTGGGGAATAGAGAAGTGTGGTTATGAACTCTACAAAGGCACTCTCTCTAGGATGCCAGCATAGAGCTATGCCTTACAAGAATTTCATGAGGATTCTACAAATAAAGAAAAGGACTTCAGGAGCTATGAATTACACTTGGGTCATATGTATTTTTAAGCTGAGCCCATTCTACCTGGGGACCTCTTGCATGTAAGGGGTGAGGAGAATAGTGTATCACCTGCTTGGGTAGAGTGGGAGGTATTTCTGCAACAACTATGTTATACCTGTTTAGTAAATTTCCCTTCATAAAATCTAATTGATATAAACTGGTTAATCAATATTGGGGAGCATACCACATTCGGGTTCAAGACAGTACTACAATCTCTCCTCTAACCCTCAGGGTAATTCCTAGAACCCTGAGGGGAAAAGTAGTTAGCCATTCCATAGGAACTAATATGCCAATTCAAAAGAGAGTTGGGGAAAGTCACCCTGGAGGGGTTACTACACACAGATGAGCCAAGAGACAGTTTGGTGAAATGGATAGAATGTTAGTTTGAAGCCTGGAAGACAGATCCAACTTCTGTATCTGATACATACTTGATGTGTGATCATGGGCAAGTCACTTAATATTTTAGTGACTCTGGCAATTTTCTGAGATTATAAATTACAAAGTAGTCATTAATCTGAATTAATGGAGAGAGATTTCACATGAGGGAGGTCCTGACACTAATGAAATCATAAATCTGAATTCTTGCCCTTAAAAAGGAAAATTAAACATTTAGCATAAAACCTAAGTATTCAAATTTCCTAATTACTATTTATACTTCAATTAACTAATTTTAATATATAAAGTATCATTACAATTTGTCAGTCACTTTCCCTAATATCAATTTTCTTTGCCCATTCTCATTCACTTTTGCCATTATATGGTCAATAGTATTTACTCCCTTATTCTGGTTCTGGTTTTGTTGTTGTTGTTTTATTTTGCTTTGTATTATCTCAAAAAGTCTTTACAGGTTTGTTTGGTTTTTTTTTGTAGTTGTCATATTTACTGCATTATAGTTTCCATTCCATCACTGTGGCACAACTTATTTAACCATTTGAAGAGTTGATTCTACACCATATCTTTTCTGATTCCCTCAGCTGCTAGTGCCCTCCTTTCCTAAAATACCTTGCTATTAATCTGTTGATACTCATATATATATATATATATATATATATAATGTCACAGTGACCATTCAATGGAACATGTGTGAGGATAGGTGAGGGAACAGGCTCAACCTTCCATGAAAAACAGAGATAAGCAATGTAAGTTATGAATAGGACAGCTTTTCATTTCCTCTAAACAAAAATGCTTAACACATAAAAGACTCACAAGTATACATTGACAGAAAAGTGGTACCAATTTATAACTACTATTATACTCTCCTGAGAGAATGATACTTAAAACATCCAAATCTGAAGTGTTTGCAGGACTGATGAATTGACATTTCACTTCTTAGTTCCCGATTGTTTCTCTCTATGTCCACGTCTATTTTTTAGCAAGTCAAGCCAGAGGTTGGGCTCCTCCTCTTTTTGGTAGTCATCTTCTCTTCCAAGATGTGCTGTAGTATTATTGGAGGGGGAACCTTTCACAATGCAGACAGAAGACAGCTGAGGAATTCAGGAAATCCTGAACACTCCAAGCCTATAAACATCCATCTTAGTATTGGTGTTCAAACATCTAAGTCCAGGGAAGGAAACAAAGAGCTGAAGAGAGTGCAAGAGCTTTGCTATCCAGGCTTCAGGTCATGTAGTGCTGGGTGTCATGTGTAAGCAATTTGATATTTCAGTTAGCAAACTTAACCACTTTAATCCTGAACTTAAATTTTCAACCACTTTCTAAGTCCAGGGAGAAATTCAGAGTTCCAAAATAATCAGTGATAGGAAGAAAGAGACATTTAGGAGATAACAGTCATTCCTTTTCAGTTCTACTAAGTAGGCAGCTTTTCCTGGTTCAGTGGACACTGACATGGGAATGGAAGAACTAAGGGACCATTTAGTCTTTGCTGCATTATCCCAAAGGACCAAGTCCTTCAGTACTATGTACATAGGGCCCTACAGGTAGCCTGTGTGTAAGGACAGAATTTTATGGAAAGAATTCCAAGCAGAATATATGTTCCACTGGAAGTATCCAGGTCCCAGGCCTATTTCCACACATGCTCCATGGAATGTCCAGTTACATTTATACATGTTATCTTCTATCACAAATAGGTCAACAGTCCTGCAAAAATCTTCATGTTTGGATGTTTTAAGAATCAAACTTTCAGGAGAATATAATAGCAGTCATAAATTGATGCTCCTTGACTTGTCAGTACACGTGTGAACTTTTTGTGTAAGAGCATTTCTTCTGTATAAACTCAAAAACTGTCCTAAATATTCATATTTCCAGTAAATAGCACAGCGCTTGGCACATAGCACTTAATAAGTTTGATTCTTAATTTAACCTGTTTTTTTTTCTCTTTTTGGGGAGCCCAGTGCTACCTAGAATAAGTTAGGAGGATGGTATAGCTTTCTGAAGCAATTTTGAGGACCTTGGGAGAGGATGAAAGTTGTCTTGACCATTATGGCCTTGTATACGTCTCCCTCCCACCCCCAACACGTGAACTGAAGCCGGTCCTACTGTAGCCTACGTACACTTAACCTTGAGGGCTTGTTATGGGTAGCTTTTAACGCTTCTATAGAGACTTAGCAGACACATTCGTCTATCTCAAGGGCGGGGTTAATCACCCCCAATTCAACTTCAAGGAATCTTTTAGTAGGCAATCCTGCATTTGGGTATAGGGCCAAGATGAGTATCAAACCAGATCATATGAAGCGGGGGGCAGGGCTCAAGCCCAGGGGGATCATGAAGAGGTGGCTTTTCAGCTGAGTCTAGAGAAGAGGACCCTAGGAAAGATGGAGAGGCCCTCAAAATTAAATCCAGCGTTTCAGTTCTGGAATATCAATATAACACTGACAAGGGGGTAGTCAAGATAGACAAGGGCTCCTCTACAAATATGATGAGGGTTTCTGCCAAAAAAAAAAATCAACTTTTTAACTGAGTTTTCTTTCTTTGCCCTGCTCCTCCCAACCGCCACAGCGACAACTGTCAACCCTCCGCTCCCAAGAAAACGCCCTCCCCCGCAAAACGTAAAGCAACTGTCGCAAGACGCTCTCCTCCCCAGAGGGCCTGCGCCAATGTCCCCCGTGCTCCACCCCTCCACGCGTCACGTGACCTGGCCCGGACCGGCTTCCGGCGCGGCGCACGCCGGTGACATTACGCGGGCCCGTCGTCGCGTCAGGGTTGGCCTCCCTGCTGAGGGAGGGAGGGAGGCGGCGGCTGAGGCTGGAGGCGGAGGCGGCTGTGGGCGATGTGGGGCTTTGAAGGAGACTGAGCCCGTTCTCTCTTCCCCCACACACCGGACACCGGCGCTGTGGACACACGCTCGCCCTGGTTCCTCGCCCCCGGGGCCGAGGCGGAGACCCGGGCAGGCTGTCCTGCTTGGGCTCGGGCCCCGGCGCCGGCGCCGGCCAGGCCCAACCGCTCGAACGGAACGGAGCGGAGCTGAGGAGGCCGAGTCGGTAAGAGGAGGGAGCGGCGAGGCCTGGCCAGGGCCCCGGCCAGGACAGCCCCCGGCGCCGGGTGTCTGTCTGTCTATCTCTCCCTCCCTCCCTCCTCTGCTCTCCCTCCCCGGTCTCGCCCAGTAATTCTCCGCCCCCTTTGTCCAGACTCAGCCGCTCCCTCCCTTCCCCTTGCCTGCCTCCTTTACCCCCTGCTGAGGTCCCAGGGAATGTCAAACCTGGCAGCCTTGACTCTGCTTTTTTTCTACCTTTTCTTCCTGCCTCTCTTTTCCCCTAACTTTAGCTGTCATCCCTTGTACCTTGGTTCTTCGTTCTTCGCGTTACCTTTTTTTCCCTGACATCCTTTCTGTCTTGTCTTTCTTGCCCTTTTCTTTTTGTTCTGACCATTCTTTCTCGCCTATCCCCTTTTCTTCCTTCCCTCCCTTCCCCCAACCTTGCTTGACTCTCCTCTTGGCTTCCTTCCCTTCACTCCCACAGTTTTTCTTACCTTCCAGTCTTCCCTACCGCCTCCTCCTCTTCTTCTTCTTCTTCTTCTTCTTCTTCTTCTTCTTCTTCTTCTTCTTCTTCATTTTATTTTATTTATTTTTTGTCTCCTTCCTTCTCGTTTATTTCCCTTCCCATCCAGTCTTGCTTTACCCTCTTCCAGGCTTGTTTGCTTGCTCTCCCCTCTCCCACTCCATCTTGCTGTCTTCCCCAACCTCTTCCTTAGTCCCCCATTTTTCTTGCTTCTCTCCTCTTCGTTTCGGGTCAGTCATCTCCACTCTCTTTATGGCTTAATCCCCACCCCCATCCCCCCTTTATTCGCCCTTGAGGGTCCACCACTCATCCCCCTCTTGCAGTCTCCCTTTCCCTGTCCTCTACCCAATATTCTTTTGAGGATTTGTCCCATCTTTAGGCTCTCTTTGCAGTACACTCGTACTCAATTTCCTTCTTTCCTCATTGGTTTGTGTGTTATTATTTGTAGCTACTGCCTCAGTTTTTTTGTATTCCTGACCTTAATTCATCTTTCTCATGACATCTTCCTAGTTTCTCCTATTCCTAAATATTTCCATCGACTAGCTGAGTTTTTTATTACTCACCAGGATGGTCTTCATCTTGTTGTGATCTTTGAAAAACTTAGCATGCTACCCCATTTGCTGACTGTTTACACATCATGTACACCCTGTGAGGAACCTGACAAAAGAGTAAAATTATATAATTTTGTATCTACTTAAACTTTTCAGGTGTTGTCACATATGTAGCCACTTCAGCATGTACTTCCCAAATCTCCTTTGGTTTTTGCTTTTTTTTTTTTACTTTTTTTCATTTTCCTAATAATGTAAGTTTACCTTTAATAATAATAAAAAAAAAGGTATCCTTGCTTGGCTTTAAAATCTCCCTTCTACTCTTCCCCCAATTTTGACTCTCCAGTTTTGAATTTTGAGTATTTAACTATTTTTTTACATTTTTTTTAATCACATATGGTTATTTTCCTTACCTACTGAAGGGAGATATGAGAATCATAGATTATTGGAGATTCTTCCTCCTTTTTTGAACTTTTTCCCAAAAAGGTACAAATAATTTTTATTTATCCAAAAGGTAGTAGAGCAGTTGTTGATCATTCAAAATAATAATTTGAATATATTGGGTTTTAGAATTTTTTTTTTGCTCTAGCATCAGGTTAACTTTCCAATTGCGTTTTGCTCAGGCTAATGTAATTAGTTTATATATCCCTAAGCATGTCCTGTAAAAGGAAGAAGTGGTACCAAGGAAGCAAGATTTAAAATGAATAATTCACATGTGGATAATCAAAAGCAGTCTGTTATTTTGTAAAGTTTTCTTAATCTTGATGATACAAACATTTTTATTATCAGAGTGGTAATTCTTATATTGATATATAGCATACACAACTATTCACAAGGTTAAAAGTTAAGCAATTTACAGTGTTTGTTTCTATTTGAATTGATTTGGAATGCAATCAAGGAGGCTCACCTAACTCATTCATCTCAGTTTTTAAAATTAAAATCTTTGTATTATCTATCATTTGCCACTTAATTGGTAGTTAATATGAAATCTTTATTTAAAACTCTTAAATTTTTTTTGAGATACTTGTGTAATTTAGATTGGCAAGAATTGATGTTTTTTGCATGGGTTAAAACCTTTTCAGGGACTTGTTATGACTGATGAACTCCATTTAAGATTTCAACTGGTTCATTTATTTCTTAGCAGATTCTATTGGCATAACTCTTCATACTTCAAATCAAAATTAGAATTCATTTTGTAACTTGAGTAATGTATATTCTATATACTTTTCCGTCACTCATTTGGCTGTAAATTAAACAAATCTGTATGTTAAAGTATCTTTAAATATCCTCTAAATTGTCACTGTTGAAATTTCCAGTTTTATTTTTAAAATATTCTATTTGAATTTTTTTTGTTGTTTATTTTCCCTACCTATACCATGCATGTCATGTTGGAATCTAACAATTTTTTTCTCTTGAGGTAGTGAAAAGAGAAAACTGAAGGACAGACTCTCAAGATGAGCAAAAAGCCCCCAAATCGTCCTGGAATCACTTTTGAGATTGGTGCTCGTTTGGAGGCACTGGACTACTTACAAAAATGGTATGAAAAACATAGACTTTGTTCACCTCAGAGTATTTGTAGCATGCAGTTCTGTGTCCTAACTAATTCTGCCCCAATCATTAGATTATTTTTATTTTAAAAACATGTGAGCTTTTAGTTTTTTTCTTTAAAATAAAAAGTTTAGGTTCACGATTTTAATATATTTTGTTTTTTTTATATAAAGCTATTAAATAAAACCTTTTTAAGTATCTGTGGCATTGAAATAAACACATAGGATATGAGGGATTTAGAATATGTTAAAACATATGAACCTTGTGGGGCTTTGTCTCTAAAGCTTGCCTTCTCAAGTTTTTAGTATGTTCTGTAATAAATATATAATTTGCTTTCTTTGCATATATTTTAAATGTGCAGTTACAATACGTTATCGAGGATTTTCAGCCATATACAACACATTAATGGTCAAAATTAAACTTTTCCAAAGGAGTCATACATAATTTGCTCATAGTTTTATTTTCCTGAATGAACATAATTTACTCCTCCAACACTGTGTCCACTTGGCTGGGGGTATGGATTGTACCTTTAGATTACTAGCAGTTAAATATCATTTTTAGATTATCTACAAACTATGTGATTCTTTGTGCCCTCTGCCTTCTTTTCTGCCACTCTGTAATTTTCAGTGCAGAAGCAGGAAGGAGATGCACCGGATTGAATGGCATTTTGTATTTTTCTTTTGTTTAATTGGTTGTCGTAGCCAAGTAATTTCACCATAAAATGTCCAGCCTACTTATGTTGCCTTTTTCTGATACCTAGCTAGGCTCATCCATGGAAAATATCTTGGTTTGGTTGCAAGGACCATACCTGAAACTTTTCCATCATGGTAAAAACCTGCTAGATCTTACGTTTTGCTGAGCATAGCCTTTGAGAACCCGGGGTTACCTCTACAACATGATGAGGCATTTGAATAAGACTTTGTAAAAGACCAGAAGAAAGAATGAAGTTGCAACTAAATAGAAGGGTGATTCATAGGCACTTCTTGAAAAGGCAGAGAAAGAAATAAGTATTGCTTTTAGCTGATGAGGTGAGGTTTATTTAGACAGCCCTAGAGATTTGATTAAAACATGTTGAAACAATAACTTCAGTAAAGTAGTAGGATATAAAATACACTCACAAAAACAAAATCACCAGCCTTTCTCTAGCACAAAAAGAATTTAATGGAAAGAGAGAATAAAATTGTATTTAAAATAACTAGAATGTATAAAATACCTGGTAGTCTGCTTAACCATGACACACAGGAATTCCTGTGTATACAACTACAAAGCACTCTAGAAATAATTGAAGACTTAAATAATTGGAGAGACATTAATTGTTCATAATTAGACTGTGCTAAAATAATAAAAATGACGATGCTGCCTAAATTAATTTTACAGATTTCACTGCCATACCAAGCAGACTACCCTCCCAAAGGATTACTTTCTAGAACTAGACAAAATAATGGCAAAATTCATTTAGAGGAACAAACTCTGAAGAGTATCAAAAAAATAATAATTTTTTAAAAGTGGGAAGGAAGGGAACCTAATAGCAATAGATCTCAAACCATACTACAATCAGTAATCACCAAACTATTTGGTACTGCTTAAAAAATAGAAAAGTTGTTTAGCAGAACAAATTGAGTACACAAAGACATGGAAACAATTGAATGTAGTTTTGTAATACCAATTGTAATAACTGCTGAGGTAAGAACTCACTATTTTACAGAAACTCCAGGGAAGGTTGGACAAACCTGGAGAAACCAGGTGTAGATAGAAATCTCACATCTTTTATCATAAGTTCCAAATGAATTCATGATTTAGATCAATTGTGTCCAAGTCAAAGAAAAACAGAAGCCACTACTCCAGACATAAGAATCTCTGTGGGTCACATATGTTGACTTAGTTTTGCGATGTAATATTATCTGTGTTTTGTTGTTTTTGTATTTATTTTGTTAAATATTCTCCAGTTACATTTTAATCTGGTTCAGGCCATGCTCAGCAGTTTAATGGGCCCGTAACTCATGTGTTTGATGCCTCTGATCTAGAAATTATAAAAGTTCATAATCATAGGTAAATTAGAGAAGGGAAAGATTTTTTTTCACAACTTTGGATAGGGGAGAGTTCTTGATCAAAGAAAGGATTGAAATAATCACTGAAGAAAAGTAGGCAATTTTGATTACATAAAATTGAATTGAGAAACAGTTACCTGCAAAAAAAAAACTTTGCAAAAAATTTCTCTGGGAAAGGTCTGCCATTCTGGATAGATAAGAAATTGATACTAATATGTAGGAACAAGAGTCATTTCCCAGTAGATAAAGGGTCAAAGACTGTGAATAGGCAGTTCTGAATTAATGAGAAAGATCGATATGAGAAAAAAAATGCTCCAGATATCTAATGATAAAATCGCAAATTAAAAGAACTGGGATATTCTTCCTTATCCCCATCATATTGGCAAAGATAACAACAGGAAAAAAATGGTGGTTGTTGGAGGTAGAAGGACGATGAGGAGAGCCAACACACTAATGTTCTGTTGATAGTGCTATGAATTGTTCTGGATGTTTTGGAAAGCAGTTTGGAACTGTATTCTAAAAGTCACTAAATTGTACTCTTTGACCCAGCAATAATGTTATTAGATGGTATTGCTAGGTCCAAGTGTATTTACAAAAGATCTCCCCAGAAAGATCAAAGGGAAAGGAATGGGACGCATGTGTACAAAAACATTTATAGAACTTTTTTTTAATAGCAAAGAATTAGACACTAGGTGGGTGTCTAATAAAATAGAAATAACAGCCAATTATGCTATATGCAAAGAATGGAATATTATTGTACCATAAGAAATGACTGAAGGGACAGATTCAGAGAAACCTGGAGGACATGTGTGAACTGATATAGAGTGAAGTGAGGAGAATCCAGAAAACAGTTTATATAATTATTATGATATACAATACAATTACAATACAGCAAGGAAAATGACTTTGAAAGACTTAAAAACATTGATAAATGCAAAATTAACTTTCATGACTCTAGAAGGCTGATGTTGAAGAGTGTCCCCTACCTCTTCATATAGATAGGATGGATAAAATAAGACATGCATTTTCAGATACCACTAGTGTATGAATTTATTTGGTGGACTATACTTGTTTGTTGCAGGGGAAGCTTTTAATTTTGGGAGAGAGGCAGAAAATTGTGAGTAGAGTGAGAGAGTAGTGACAGTGCTAGAAAGAAAAAGGAAGAAAAGAGCATGAAAGAGACATTTAAAGGTACATAGAAGAGAGCAAAATGAAGTTCAGAAGTGGACATAAACAAATTCAGAAGTTTCAATATTATGTTAAGTTTAATATTTACTTAAAAAAACAAGATGTAGTAAAAGAGAGTCAGTTTCCGTCCTTTTCTGTTCTTTGTTTCATAAAAAATTGCTGTTGGATCCTCATCAAGTACATAATTAAAAAGAAAGTTTACTCCAAAAAGGCACAGAAAGGAGATGGTTGCTTTGGTTGTATCATATGCTTGAAGGCAAGTAGAAATATTATTTCATAGGACATTTGATCACCTCGTACTGTAGTGCTTAAAGTATTAGCAGAATGACAGCTGTGAAAATAAATATAGTTTGTGCACTAACATTTATTGAAAAAGATGAAGAGGTAGATAAATTGTACAGAGATATCAATAAGACCTTCCAGATTAAATCATACATTTTAGGTAGGGATGGTGAAAAATGCATCCAAAAGTATAGGTTAGGAAGAAGGAATGAGAGAAGACAAATACTTATAGACTTCACAGCAGAAGGTTCACACATTTACCTCATGAATACTTCAAAAAAATTATTAGTGCCAGTATGTCAAGCACCGAATCACAGAAAATAATATTTTAATAGGTACAGAAAGACTCATTTGTATAGGAGTCATCTCTGAATCAGCTGTTTATGTTGTAGTTAGACTACTGACTTATTAAAACAAAGATCAGAATTACTAAAAAAACAAATAAGAAAGTAGAAGAGTAACAAAGAACAAAAATATAGGATGCATTTGTCATCACTGAATCCTGAACTTTTTGAATGAATGATAACGAAAAATGAATAACGGACAGCAGAAGCAACATCACCACTGATAATTATATATACACTTTTGTCTGATACCAATCAGTTATCATAACAGAGCAGCCCAAAGATCCTAAAAATGCCTTAGCAGTCATTGCTAAAGCAAGAGAGATGACTACCCAAGGCAGCAAGAATATAAATTTGTTTTTAAAATTTTACTCAGAAGGTATACAGATGAATATGAGCAATAACACCTCATAAAGCACATTAAACCACATTAAAATAAGCTCAGTTAGCCAACAAAGCAAAGTCATGCCAAGGACTTTTAAGGATGAAAATGGAAGGAGCAAAACAAGAACATTGGAAAAGATGTACAAAGGGTTTTTTCTTTTTTTGTGTGTGTTGGGGGTTGTTTTTAGCAGACTTCTCATCTTCCAGTCCAGTAGAGCCACCACAGTTAGGTTCTAACATCATGGTCCCCTTTTGTGCTTATAGAGGTGGTAGAAATGGCATCAAAGTAAATTAATATGGGAAAAGCCCTGAGCTGGACAAAATCTGCATTGAAGGAATCCATACTGGATGTGATAGACACTGTTGTGTGGGCACTGAAGTATCTATTCACAAGGTATCTACGTTAGGGACATGTCCCAAAGGTATAGGAAAAAAAAAACAAATTCAGATCTTATCACTGAAAAAGAGATGACTAAAAGAACATCAGCAGCTACTAACCTATGTGCTTCCTTTCCCATCCATATAAAATCTTTAATATTCATCTATACGTGTATTAAGAGTGTTCCTGATGAGAGTATATAAATAGGAAATTGCAAGGGTTTTGCAAATAATATTCAACAAGGGACTATATGTTTACTTGGAGATGATTAGAAGATGTAGAGAATGCAAGACCCCACTGTGCTTATTGTTAGTTGATTATGGAAAAAAGCTTTTGATTCTATAGAGGAAAACACTTAAAGATTGCATTCCAATAAAGTATGTCCCTTACATCCAAATATTGAAGATTCCTTGAATGAATAATGAAATGATCAGAATAATTTTGTTTTACAGCCCTCTGATCATAAAAATTCAGTTGAGGCATAAAACAAGGAGTGTTCTTACCAAGTGTTCACCATTATGATGTAGAGGAACCAGTTACAGAGACTATGTTAGAGAGGACTTCCTTGTGGATGATGAAGTCCTCTAGATGCTTCTTGATGACATTGTGCTGATTGCATCAAGCACTGTAACACGTGGCATGACTTCC
The DNA here is from genome assembly GCF_003287225.1 of Phascolarctos cinereus. NCBI lineage: Eukaryota > Metazoa > Chordata > Mammalia > Diprotodontia > Phascolarctidae > Phascolarctos > Phascolarctos cinereus. The sequence goes on from NW_027555847.1 coordinate 634,587,110, forward strand.
TGAAAACACCCCTAGCCACACAAAAGAGTTTGACCTTATGGGGGCAGCTAGGTGGTGCGGTGGATAGAGTTCCAGCCTTGGAGTCTGGAGGACCTGAGTTCAACTCTAGCCTCTGACACTTGACACTTACCAGCTGTGTGACCCTGGGCAAGTCACTTAACCCCTATTGCCTCACCAAAGAAAAAACCAAATAAACAAAAAAAGAGTTTGACCTTATCATCTTCACAGGAAAGAACAAATTGAGTGAAGAATGTTTATATCCCGAGTCATGCCATGCATTTGATTTGACTACCTAGAGAGCTTGACAATCTGTATATCTATAGATATATAGATAAATCTGTATATTTGGGACAGAGAGTGTGAATGGATAAGTAGTTGGGTCCAGAATTAAATGAAAAGAGTAGGCTGTCCTTTCTTCAGGAAATTGTGGATCTCCTTTAATGATCCCAAAGTTCTCACCAAAACAAAGAGCCATATTTTAAATACCAATATTCTACCAGTTTTGTATTACCTTAAGACCCAGAATATAACTGTCTCTTAACAATTAAAAATGAGTATCACACTGAGAGCAATAGAGAGATTCAAATGACTGAGCAGGCTACAATGTATAACCTCTTGGGAACAGAAGAATAGGATTTAAAAGTGCTGTCAAGGAAATTTATGGTTGTGAAAGAATATGAGCTAGTCACATAGTGAACATGAGGAATAGCAGGTAGACAGCCCAAGTGCTCCACTGATATCTTCCTGATGTTATAAGAAAGCAAGGAAGACCACCTGCATATTAAGTGGTGAACTTAGGGGAGAATATGGATGACAGTAACATAGGACAGCGTGGTGTAGATGGTTCGTGATTTGTGTCACTGAAGGAAACATCCAAATCACTGATATTCAAGATTCATTTGGATATTTGAATGAACATGATAAAGTATATGCGTTGTCCATTAACCAGATTACTGCAATAGAGCTTAACACACAAGAACAGTTGAGCTCTTTTTGAGTGAGGAAATAGAAATTTAGTGTTGCCAGTGCTTAATTTGGAACCTCTTTTTTTTTTTTTAGTTGTTTATCTGTGGTTATCTTTTTTTCTTTTACATTAACAGCAGCTTTAGTTGACATACAGGATATGCACTATTTAATAATTATTTAAATGTGCTTAAATATAACATTTTAGCTTTTGTTTATTTTTTTATTTTGGAAAGCCCTTTGATAGCTAAACATGTAGACATAGTTGCATCAGGAAATGTTTGAAACAGGGTAAATCTTGCATCAGTCTTAGAACCGTCATATTCCTTGGAGAACTGGGTTTTAGGGAGCTCTTGAGTAGGGAGAATAAGAAAAATAGATATCTAAGCTGCTTCTGAGTAAGTTCATGTTATCTGTTTATTGTTTTATTTGAAGTAATTTGGAGTCTGTAAGTACTCCTGTGCCTAAACATGAGTACAAAAATATGCTTGAGACAAATGAAAATATTTAAGTTATTAGGTCTTTTATATGGTCCATGTTTCAGTTTCCCTTTACTAATACAATTGATGAAACTTGGATTGTATTATGAAACATGATATGCTTGTATTCCCTGGAGCTCCATTTTATTGTTGATATTTGATAATAAGAGTTACCCTGTTTTAGTTTTGTCAGTGATTGGCCATCATTGATATCTCTGTTCAAGAGAATAACATTTTACCATAGGAAGAACTGTTACGTATGATTGAAAGGAAATCTATACATATGTTATGACAGTACTTTAGATTATACTACTCAGTACATGACATTTGATATATTTTATCAGACTATTTTAGTGTTCAGAATTTAAGGAATATTTTTCTTTAATCATGTTTACAGAGAGTTTCAAGCTGTACAAAGCATTTTCTTTACAACAGTACTGCCAGGTAGGTAGTATAAGTGTTAGAATTTGTTTTATTGAATAAAGGACTAAGGTTCTAAAGAATTAGAAGTGGGAATTGGAATCTCCTAACTACTGAATCCAGTGGTTTTTCTTCTATATGATGTTGCTTGCCTACCACTTGTAAAAAGTGAAATGATTCTTATTTAGTGTTATCCTCCTGATCCCCTGAGGAAAAGATTTACTACTCATTCAGCGCTATAGCAAAGTTACAAATTACTTAGCAACATAATTAGCTTCTACTCTTGGGAGAGCAAATAGTGTTATTTATATTTTTCTTTCTAGTACTGTTTATGTCATTCATTTTGCATTACAGTATATTCACTTTTGATGCCCAAATATTTACTGAATAAATAGTAAAAAATTGTTTTATCTTGGGAAAGATTTTAAAAAGGAGCAAAAAAGAATGCATTTTAAAATCAAGCTGTGAAGTCAGTAGCTATTTTATGTTAGATTTTGTATTTGAGTAAAGGTAAAAAAAGTCTTGACTAAACCCAAAATATTTTATAATCTTTTATCTTTTATGTATTTTATTTTTATATTTTATAAATATTTATATTTTACAGTTTTATAATCTTCCAGGAAATGGAATTGTTAGTAGATGTCGTGTAGAATCATTAATATTTATGCCCTTGAATGAAGTTCTGATTTAATTGTTTTAACTACCCCATCATTTTAACTGAATAGTAGTAAACTTTAGTCAAAATAATAATATCTAAGAATAATACAGTGAAAGCTTTTTATATGATCATTTTGTCCAGTGTTAGGTTTGAGTTGGAGAGAGTAACTTTTCCATAATTGGAAGAGACCTAATGTGAATGATTTGTTAGTTACTATTAGCAACAACTTTAGTCAACATAGTAATATATATATGGTTAACTTTTTTTTTAGCCTTAAGAAGTTTTGGATAGATTTTATACTTGTTTTATGATTATTCAATTCACAAATATAATTTTGTCAGTATATTTATAACATTTCTAAAAGTAGGGATGTCTCTTAGTTAAAAAAAAATAGAGTTCCGTATGTATTTACTCAGTTGCAGTCAAAGTAATACTTTTCTCGATGTGGATTTGTTACGTTATACCAGCAATTTCAAATAAAATGACTTGGGCACAGAAAGCACTTAGTAGATGTTTGCTGTATTGAATAAAATAGTTCTTATGCTTGAGTGATAATAAAGTCAAATAACTAACATTCTATGCTGGGTGTTCATCTAATCATTAATATTTGTTAACTATGATGTGAGACATGAAAAAGTTTTGTGGCATTTTCTTTATTTTTGTTATGTGCTGTGTTTTACTTGATGTTATAAATTGTTATTGTAGATAGTTGCTTCGCTAGCAATAAAGGCATATAAAAAGTATTTGAACCCTGAGGTATTTTGCCATCCTTCAAGTAGCAACAAAAGTTAGATTATCTAAATGTCTTGAAATAATTGCTTTTCTCAGTATTTTTTTTACTTTCTATTTATGAAACTATTCTGTATAGTAATTGTTTCAGATTTGCCAATTCATATCAACAAGTATTTTTAAATACTATGTAGTCAGCACTATTTTAGTTATTGGGGATATAGAAATTTAAGATATGGTCCATCTCCTCAGGGTGCTTATAATATATTTAGTTGAGAGGAGATAAACAATACCACCTTGTATTAAGAAACTTTAATTATTTCTGGATACATCTTTCATATAGTCGTCCTGAAAAAAAGAGCTGCAAAGCCCCCCAGGGATTATAGTACTGAAGATCCTAGTATTTTCATCTGTAGAAGGTTTTATGTTTGTAAAGAAGGAAAATGTTCTCTATAAATAAGGTAAACTTTTAAGTTCAAAAGATAGAAAATTTCAAGTTCTTAAGCCTTTTTAATTTTGGGGTAGATTTGATTTAAGTCAAATCTGTTTGAGATACCAAGCAGAAAGATTTGACTAAATTAGAATGTTTACCTTGTTACTTCATCTTACCTTACTATATATTTGTCATAACACAGAAGGAGATGCTGGCTTCTGGTAGCTACATTTTAAATTTCAAACAGTGATTTGCTTTTAGTATTTTGGGACATTGTATAGCTAAATGTCAAATTTTATTATGGCTATAACAATTTATCAAAGATAATTGAAGCAGATACTTATGAAGTAGTTGGGAGATAATTCAGTTTCATTTTGAAGGGTTAATCTTGGATGATTGAGGATCTTCTCCACTAACTAAACAGTAAACCTTAATGCCTCTTCAGTAGAGTATTTTAATTTTTATAATCTAAATCCATAAATTTATTCTAAAAACACTGGCTTGAAATCTCTTTCAATCGGAGTAAAGACTCTATTAATTTGTTATGTTAAATACTCAGTCATTTAACAGAAACAAATTATATGTATAAATGTATAAATGAGCTTATTGCTCATCTTCTTTTAATCTTGGTTACAACTTCTACTGCCACTTATTAAGAACTGTTGAAAGATAATCAGGAAAAATAATTGATATTAGAACACAAGAAAATATTCTGATGCATATTTGTTAATATGTAGACTTGAACTAAATGACATTTAAGGTCCCTACCAGTTTTCAACCTTTGATTCTGTAATTCTTTGATCAAATAAGGTAATAGTGTGATAAAAATGAATATCTCTCAAGACAGAAACCTATTAAAAATTTTTGAGTTGAAAAATAATTCATCATGTTGTTGTTTTTAGTGATGGCTTATGTGCCCCATACCATGTAGGGGAATTCTATGGTTCTATCTAACTTTCAGATAAAGAAAATAATTATATTAGGTCTTCTTTAGTAGTAATTTAAATTCTGTCTTTATTTTGATCAAAATGTTCTCTATTGTAAGCAAATCTATGATTAAAAACTACACATGTGGACTTTAGAAGGTATATTACATAAAATTCATACAGTTTATGATTTTTTGACTTTTGCCTGAATAATTCTGTGCAGTTTCCTTCTAGTTCTAAACAGAAGAAGAATGAAAAAGATGTAAAGCTGGCAGATGTTTTTGAACATCACCAATTAGACATTTTTGGTAGAGTAGTCTAAATTTTGAACAGGCAAATGCTATTTCTGCCCATTTGGAGTTTTTGAACTGGTAATGAAGCATTTGCAAATGTGCATTTTGAAAGATTTACTTGCATAGCAATGAAAGATATTTGGAGCTTGAGGAAGTGTAGGCTAAGTAGGAATAAACAAAACCTTGTTTAAGTAATGAAAAGTATCAATCAGTTGATCAATAACCATTTAGTAAGTGCCAGGCACTGTCAAACCTAAACGCATATACAGAGAAGGAAGAAAGAAGAAAAAGATAAGGAATAGAAAAAATTTATACAGATATTTAATGCTTATTATGTTCTTAAATTGTATCTTATACAAAATAAATAATTAACAAATCAATGTATAATGGACAAACTAGAAGAGAAAAAAAAGGAGAAAAAAGAAGAAAAGATAAACTAGAAATGCTTATGGTCAGAAGTAGCGCGGTGGCATTGGCAATTTTGAGTTCTTAGAATAGTTTATCCTTGACTTATGCAAGATTCTCAATACATTGGAATTTGAGCCTTTTCCAGTAATTCTTTTACCAGAAATAAGTTGAAAGTTGGATTTGATGATTTAAAAAAAAAACAAAACTTTTTTTCTTATTATTTAAGGTCTTGTGTTATCTTACTGGCTGTATTTGTGTAGTGCCAAATTGAAAAACTTCTGACTGAAGTCAGAATTAAAGTAATTAAAGTGAATTCTGGTGGATACACCTGGAAAGACGCTTCTGGAATGGGACTTGCCTGAATATAAAATCAGTTTCCAGTTATCTTTACCAGTGAGTAAGAGAAGAAAAATGAGGATTGTTCAAAAGTCTTCAAATATATTCTGCCCTTAAAGTATAATCTGAGATGTACTCAAACACGTGTATACACATAGACAAATTCTTAAACTTTTGAATGGTGAGTGAATTGATGGTGGAACAATAGCCACTCTCTTGTCTCTCCTAGTGCATATGTGTGTTATCTTTGATTCAAAAAGGCCCTGCATTACTCAGTGCAACATAAGTTCATTATTGTTATAGGGAACCAGAAAACCTCTGCAGAGAAGGTGATATTCAGGCCACCTTAAGGGTAATCTTCTAAGGAACATCTCTGGGATGGTTCTAGAATCAAACCTTCATCTTAGGGATCTTGGCCATTTAGAATTTGTACCAAATTGGTATCTACACCACAGTGTGCAGGAATAAAAGAAGAAATAGGATTCCATTTGCCAAATCCATATTATGCTATCTTAACCAGTGGCAATGTAGTTTCTCATTTTTCACCTTTTTTTTGCCCTCTAATTCTTTATTTTATTTCAACAAGGATCTCATTTCTTTGATGTCACTGCTGCCTTCACGAATGCAGATCTTAATAACTATTCTCCAGAGTTTGTTTGGCTAAAAAATTTGTTACCCTTCAGCAAAACTCATTATTACCCTTTCAAGAATTTTGTTTTGCCATCAACTTATTGACCATTCAAAGTTTAAGGACTTGGAAATGAACTCTGATCAGTATTATAAGCCATTTCAGCTCTGTAGGACCTTCCAGAGTTCAGCACTAATTTGACGTAGCCTGTTATAAACCAGGTTCACTTCTATGCCACAATGAGATTTTAGATTTATATTATACAAGAAAGAACTTGATTTCTCAGTGGGGAAGCACACTAACAAAATACTCTCTCATCTTGTGGGCAACTACACTAAGAGGAGTCCTTTATTTTATTTTAGATAAATAAACAAAATTTTGCAGAACAACAGTATGTTTTCACTTCTTGGCTACAAAAAGAGTATATTGTATTGTATTTTATATTATTTTATTGTAATAGTTTTAAAGTAGAAAGCATTTGATCTCCCAATATTGACTATACAGAAGTAAAATGTCTTGAAAAACATCAAATTTTAAGAGACTGAACTTTAAAAAAATTGTTAGACTTATAGTTTCTAGAGACCTTGAAGATAATTTGTCAAACCCCATCATTTTATGAATGAAGAAATTGAGGCCCACAGAGGTTAAATGTTTTCTCTAGTAACAACTACCTTGTGACTTAGCCAAGGTTAGCATCTAGTCAGTGAGCTAGCATTTATTAAGTGCCTACTGTGTGCCAGGTACTGTGCTAAGTACTTGGGATACAAAGTAAGGCAAAGAACAGTCCCTTTTCTCAAGGAACTCACAGTCTATTGGGGAGACAACAAGCAAATGATTGTGTGCCAACAAGATCTGTATAATGGGGTTATCTGTATATGGGGTTAGTTTCAGAGGGAAGGCACTGATATTAAAGGGGACTGGGAAAGTCTTCTTGTAGAATGTGGAACTTTGTTTGAGACTTGAAGGAAACAAGGGAAGCTGAGAGGCAGAGATGGAAAAAAGGGAAAACATTCCAGGTACGGTGGACAGCCAGTGAAATGGAGTAGAGAGATGGAGTATTGTGTACAAGAAACAACAAGGAGACCAGTGTCACCAGATTGTAGAATGTTAGTGGGGAATAGGTATAAGAAGACTGGAAAGGTAGAAAGGGGCTAGGACTCGGGGTAGGAAACCTATGGCCTGGAGTCTACATGTGGCCCTCTAGGTCCTCAAATGTGGCCCTTTGACTGAATCCAAACTTTACAGAACAAATCCCCCTAATAAAATGATTTGTTCTGTAAAACTTGTACTCAGTCAAAAGGCCTGCACCTCCACCTCTGGGCTAGGAAATAAATGGCTTTAAAATCCAAACAAAGGATTTTATATTTGATCTTAGAGGTAGTAGGGAACATTTGAAATTTATTGATTTTTATATTGAAATTTTATTGAAGGAGGGGATGATTTGGTCAGACACTTTAGAAAGATCAGTTTGATTGCTGAGTGGAGGGATGGATTGGAGTGGGGAGCAACTTGGGGCAAGAAGACTAACTAGTGGGCTATTATACTGTAGGTGTGAGATGAGAAGGGCCTGCACCAAGGTGGTTGCAGTGTCAGAAAATAGAAGATACATATATGAGTCAGATATACAAAGGTAGAGATGACAGAACTTGGCACTTACTGAATATGAGAAATGATAGAATAAAGAATTGAGGATGACATCTAGGTTGTGGGACTGCGTCTGTGGCGGGGTGGGAATAATACCCTTGACAGTAATAGGGAAATTAGGAAGAAGGGAGGCTTTGAAGAGGAAGATAATGGGTTCAGATGTGGGCATTTCGAGTTTAAAATATCTATGGGACATCACGTTTGAGGTGTCCAGAAGGGAGCTAGAGGTGCAAAATTGGAGTTTGGGACAGAAGCTGCAAAAATAGTCTTCTGCACAGAAATGATAATTGAATACAAAGGAGCTGATGAGATCATGAAGAGAAAAAGTACAGAAGGAGTAGAAGAGAGCCAAGGATATGGAAAATCTTGTCTTGGAAAATCTCCACTTTTAGCAGAAGTGACCTGGATGAAGGTCTAGTAAAGGTGACAGAGTAAGAGCTGTCTGGCAGGAGAACCAGGAAAGAGAAATGCCATGAAAAACCTGAGAGACCAGAGTGTCAAAGAGAAGATGATACTGTCAAAGACTACAGAGAGATGGAAGAATGAGGATTGAAAAAAAGGTCATTAGATTTGTCAATGAAAAGATTATTAGTAACTTTGGAGAACAGTTTCAGTTGAATGATAAGGTAAAAAGCCAGACTGAAAAGAACATAAGGGACATAATTAAAGGCAGTGATTATTGATGCCTTCTCAAGGAGTTTTGCCACAAAAAGGAGGAAGAATATGTTATTGGCTAGGAGACAGAGGAGGATCAAATGAAAGTTTTTTGAGGATGAAGGGGGGAACACATGAACATATTTGTGGTAGTAGGGAAGCAGCTACTAAACAGGAAAAGGTTGAAGAATAATGAGAAAATAGGGGTGATAGAAGCGGCAATCTGTTGGAGAAGACAGGATGGAATAGAATTACTTGTGCAGGTGTAGGGATTTGCCTTTGCAGAGAAGTGGGCCATTTCTCCACGTGAAATTAATGAAAGGAGACATCAAGTGATGTGAAATGAGGTAAGGTTCTCAGCTAAGAGGGTGAGGGGAAGAGAAGCTGTGGGAGATTTTGAGGAGGGATGGAAAGGTTTAGAAGAATCATGGTGGTAAGTGGTATAGTGAGTTAATAAGGCAGTTGTAAAAAGGTTGCCCTGCTGTGGGAAGGGCCCAGTTGAGTTTATACAACATAAATTTGTCATGGATCCAATAATTATGGTTTTGTGATTTTCTTTGGCTTCATTCACCAGCACATCAGTAGGAGTGAAAGCAGTGGATAGTGGAAATAATCCAAAGGTAAGACTTGGAAGGGGCAGGATCTTCAGTGGGGAAAAGGGGCAAAGGACTAGAGAGAGGAGGACAGTGTAGAATTGAACTTGTTCACCAAGGGATCATATGGGGAAGGAAAGAGAATCTGGCAGTTATACAGGATTCGATGGCTTGGGAAAGAACTGAGATGTGAAAGGATTGGAGGATGTAAAGAGGACAGAGAACACAGTTTGGAGTGGCAAGGCATTGGGGAGGTGGAATGACAACATTATGATCAGATAAGGAATTTTAGAGTTCATAAACATGGATGTTTATGGTAGGTGATGACAGGGTCAAGGATGTAACCAATCTGTGGTGTAACTGATGGGTTGGGAGAAACCATGGAAAATGGGTAAGTTGAGGAGTCTTGAGGTTAGGGTGTTTGAAGAAGTACCTCTATGTATGTTGAACATACTGAACATGCTGTCTGTCCCCTAGTATGAGGGCAGAAGTTGGGGAGGAGAGAAAGATTATGAACCGGTCCCTGAATTCATAGGGAGGAAACAGATACCAGAATCTTGAATGGGTGATAAATTTGGACTGAATGAACCTCAAAGGAGGAGAGGTTATTGAATGATGGGGGTAATAGGAGAGTCTGGAAATGGCAAAGGGGGAGCAAGCATATTTGGACTTCCCACCACAACTAGTGAGTTGATGGGTATGAGTGAAAGTACAGCTGGAGCTAGAAAGGGTAGCCAGGGAAGCTGTGTTGTCAGGAGAGACCCAGGTCTCAGTGCAAAAAGATGGAGGAAGCAACAAAGGAGTGGGTTTAAAATGCAAGCTAGTTTGTTACTTGTGGAACAGGCATCCCAGAGAGAGGAGGCGCACTGTTAGGTAGCTTTAAAGTGGTGATTGGGGTGGGGTTGAGTGAGGATGGAAATAAAGGAATGCTTATTGGGAATTGGAGAATGGAGTCTAAACAATGGCAGAGAAAGGAGGGGTTCAGAGTTACTGAGTTATGTCAGGGTGGAAGTACCTTAGTAAGTGAAGAATGGGTTTAACGTAGGTCTCTAAATCTGGGTCTAGATTTAGAAAGTGAAGTTGGGTTTGACTGAAAACTCAAATGATAACATCCAGAGATGATGGTTTTTGCTTAAATACTCAGCATTCAGAAATACTTAAGTCTGATTTGTTCTAATTGGTGGAAGCTAGATTTCAAAAAACAAAACATTAAAATATTGGCAAAATTTGCCTTTCCAACAACTGCTTGTTAAAACCGATTGATTTGGGGATACTACAAACTCTGACAATCATTATTTAATTGTGGCAAATATGGTTTAGCTCATGTAAAGAAAATCAGATATAGGATTTAATTGTTCATTTTGGGTTTCTAAAGGTATGCAATATTTAATTACAGTCAACATGCTAGATTTCATGCTTTTTGAAAAAATGAGAGATTGAAAGACTGGTAACATTAGCATTTTAAAGTTGATTCATTCCTTGGTTTTCTGTAATTGTGCTTTTGATTTATTGTGCTGTTTCCCCCCATTACTTTGTAATTTAAATCTTTTTTTTTCATATTTAGATACTTTATAAGTATCTGATACCTTGATATTTTGGAAAACATTAAAGATATGCCAAAAAGAAGAGAGATTTTGCCCATGCTTGTTGTTTATTTTCTTGAAGGGGATATTTATAGAATTTGATAACTACTTCCATATTCCTTACGTGAACAAAAGCATAACCTTTGCTAGAATTTTATTCTCATTAGAAATATGATTGAATCCAAACTTATATAAGAAATTAAATGTACAATTATTTTTCCATGATGTAGAAAATGAGTGGCCATAGTATTGGTAGTTCTGTAATATCATAAGGGCTTAAAAACAAAATTAAGATAAAGTTGTTGTTTTTTGGCAAATTTGTAGCATAATATAGGAGAGAACTGATCAGTTCCAGAATTATTCTGTCATCATATCCCCAAATGCACACCTCTCATTCCCAGCAAATGACCTTCTACCTTTATTGAGAAGAGAGTGGTTCTCTGATATGACCCTCCTCCCACTCTTCACTCCTCCTTTTAAATCTAGCAGTGCCCTCATCTACCCTCTCCTTCCTTCCATTGTCAGAGGATGAGGTGGACCTCATTTCCATTTACACCATCTATCCTTTTTCCTTTGATATTTTCCATGACCTTACTCCAACTACCTTTCTTATGCATCATCAATCTCATTCTATTCTAATTCTAGCTTCTTGCCATTAGCCTATGTTCAAGGTTCCACTTTCCTTCAAAACAAAACATAACCTTCAGTTGACCTTGTTATCCCCTTTCTTTCTACACTTATAGAAAAATAAGTGTACATATAATGACTCTACCATCACATTCTTAAACTTGCTTCTTCCCCCTTTCAATCTGGCTTCTATCCCCACCACTTTACTCCAGGGTTCCAAATGACCTCTTATAAATCAAATAGCCTTTTTATTATCTGTATCTTTATTTTACGCTGTTGATGAATTTCTAATTCTGATATTCTTTGTTCTTTTTACTTCTGTAAAACTGCAGTCTCATACTTCTCTTCCTAACATTCTTGTTTCTTTTTCCTTCATTGGCTTCCCATTTTCCTGCCCCCTTAAAACGTGGACATTCTCTGACCGTCTGTGCCTTTGCTCTTGATAGGTTTATCAACTTTAATTTCTTGACTTATCACCTCTATTGAAAATCTCCTAAATCTGTATCACTACCCTTTGTCTCTTTTTTATTTATTTTTAATTTAATTTTAAATTTTGTTTTATTTTTCACTTAAATAAAATAATCATTTCCATAACATAGTAGAATTAAAAAGATGATTGTACATGAAAGTGCAAAAATAAATATATAATCAAGTTATAACACTTTGTCTCTTCCCAAAGTTCCAGTCCTGTATTTTCAACTGGCTACCTGAATATTCAGCCAGCACCTCAGACCCAGCATATCTAAAACTGAGCTCTCTTGAGTGTTTCTATAAGATCTCTCTCCTAATTTTATTTCTTTGATGTTACCCTCCCAGTTACCCAGACTTAACAACTAGTCATCCTGAAATCTTTCCCTTCTCCTCTTCCTTCAGTTACCAAGCCCTCTTGATTCTTCCTTAATAGTCTGTCCCATCAATTCCCTGCTCCCTATACAAACAATAATTTCCTGGGTCTTCATTTCTCTTGGGTTTAGGTCTCTTTCTGGTGCAGGTGATTTGTAATCTATGTATTTGATCCTCATCTCTTGAGCTCTAGTACTGTATCTTCAACTACATGCTGAGCATCTTCCTTAGAATGCTCCAAAAGCATCTCAAATTTATCATATCCAAAACTGAACTTACCCTATACCCTTAACTCCTGATGACTTTTCTGTTTCTGTCAAGGTACTGCCATTTTTCCAGTATCCAGATATTAAACCAAGGGGTCATCCTTTCAACTCTGAGTTCTCACCCTCCCACACTCATATCCAGTCAATTGCCAAATCTTGTCACTTCTCTACTTCTATCACTTTTTCTGCTACCAGTTCCCTTTTTCTTCACTCCCCATAACCACCACAGTTCAGGCTCTTATCACCTCAGGTAGATTATGCAGGAGTCACCTAATTTGAGCTCTTTGCATCCAGTCTGTTCTCTCTCTAATCCATCCTCCATACAGTTGTTGTAAAATTGGTATTCATAAAGCATAGGTTTGGCTGTATCACTCTCCTGCTTAAGCAGCTTTAGTTTTTGCTCATGTAATAAGATAAAAATTGATCTGTTTGATATTTAAAGCCTCTCACAGCTTGACTCTAGCTCATCTTTCTGGGCTATCTTTACATTACTTCCTCCTATGTACTCTCTGTTCAGCCAAATTGGAGCACTTGCTGTTCCCCTGTATATATGACATTTCATCACCATCTTTCTTGCTTTTGCACAGGCTTTCTCAAATTTTCTTCCTTCTCACTTTGGGGTTTTTATTTTCCATTTACTTCTCTGTTTATGTGTTGTATCCTCCCTCTTCCTCTGACTAGAATATAAACTCCTGGAAGGAAGGGAATCTCATTTATTTGTCTTTGTATCCCCAGTGCCTAGTGTAGTGCCTATTATATATTAGACATTTAGTAAGTTCTTTTCAAATATAATCTAATTTTGGCACTGACCTCACTTAAATATGTTAGAATAGTCTCCTAAACTGGTTGTGTTGCCTTCAACATTCTCTCTCCAATTTATCCTTCACCCTGAAGCTGAGATAATCTTTCTAATGTGCTACTCTGGCCTTGTTTTCTACTCAGAGCTTTAGTGATTTCCCATTGCCATAGTAGCATTCAAGGTTTTCAACAGCCAGTTTCCTATTTACCTTTTTATTATTGTTTACTGCTCTTTAATTTTCTTGATTCTAGCCAATGTGAACTACTTTGTGTCACTCAGTCTATAAGAGCCATCTCAATCTTTGTGCCTTTGCGTGCCTAGAGCCATTTCCTTCCCTTTTCCTTGTTCCCAAAGCAGTTTGGTTAGTGGATAGGTTACTGTTCTTGAAGTTAGGAGTACCTGAGTTTAAATCCTTCCCCTATGGAAAATCATTTAACCTTTCTGTGTCTCAGTTTCCTTAGCTGTCAAATGAGGGAGTTGGGCTCATTCTTCCTAAAAGTTCTTTGTGTCTCTCAAAATATGATCCTGTGATCTTTAGCTGTTTGAAGCCCCACCCTTCCTTCAAAACTTTACTTAGGCATTGACAGTTCTCTGAAGACTTCCTGAACTGTAGCTCCTGCCCTAACTCAAGTGAAAAAGATCTCTCCCTCATCTTTCTCATAGCACTTTGCTTAGCCCTCCCTTTTTCACTTATATTCTTCCTAGTATCATTACTTGAATAGTGTTATTATTTCAGCATAAATCTCTTGCTAACAAAGGCTGAGTGTATTTTAATCTAGTTTTATATATTTACCATCTACAATAGTGCTTTGTAATTTGTAGATTCTTAAATATTGTGTTCTGTGGAATTCAGTTCAACAGTCAAGTGTTACTCAGCAGATAACATTTTCTAATGCATTATCATGACAGGGAATGGCCTTGTCAGTGAAGGTCAGGCTCTCATAGGCGGTATGGAGACAAAGTGCTGTATTGTAAAGAGCATAGGATTCAGAGGCAGAAGACTTGACTAGGTTGAGGTCCAGCTTTCATAATTTCTGGCTATGAGACTTTAGAGAAGTCTGCTTTTCTGTGCCTCAGTTTCCTTATCTGGAAGTGGATAATAATATTTTCAATACTTACCTCACAGGACTGTGGGGAAATCATGTTGTAAACTTAAATATCATGATAGTTTGCCTTACTATAACAATCATACTTAGTTAGAAAGGATTTGAGTATATGCCTGACAACAGATAGTTTGATAATAATTCAACAAGTATTTAAGTATGTATTTTGCTCAAGGCACTGTACTAGGTACTAGAGATACAAAGATAAACACATAACAGTTCTTGTCCTAAGGGACCTTACTAACAAGCTGTTATTCCAGGACTAGCCTAGCTAAGGTCATAAAAGCTCTTTTCCAGCAGGTTGGCTACCATGTAACCTTTTTTTTTTTTTCAACTCTGTCAAGTTATAAAAGTGGTATCTACTGAAATGTGGAGGAGATTGCGTGTTGTATCTGTGGAAGGAATACCTACACTTAGGAACTTAGGTATCCTTGAAACATCTTAAATGTTAAGAATTTAGGATTAAGGAGGCTGGAGAATAGGAAAGATTGTTAGGTTGAAAGTTATAGTTAAATGACTAGAATGATGGAATTAATATCGAAAGGCTTTAAGAAGTTGATGAATTTTGTGCGAAATGTTGAATGTGAAAGCAATATGGATTACTAGAGAGGACAGAAAGTTTTCAAAATAGATAAAAAATAAAATGCAAAATCTGAGGAAGAAGATGGCCAGGTTGAACAGAAAGCATGAAATGAGGTGTGGTAAGATGTAAGATGGAGTCATTGGGTGGGAGAAGAGGAAAAATACATCATTTGTTTCAGCTCCTTAAATTCTGCAATCGTAGATTTCAGTTTTATTTGGAAGACATTGAGAGTTACTGCAGGATCCTTGAAAGGAAAGTCGCATGATTAATTCCTGGTTGAAAAGAATATTCTTAACTGTTTATATGTAGACTAGAGTGAAGACAGGGCAAAAAGACTGGCATCTGACTGTGGGGTAAAATGTGAGGAAAGAGATTGATTTGAGAAACACTTAAGAGGGAAGAATTTGTAGGATTTGGTGATGGAATATTTGTAATTCACAGACAGGACATGGTTGAAATCTTGTAGTTATTTTATATTTAATACATAAAGTTGAAATGTTAAGTTTAATATATATATATGTATATATATATAATTGATATCTTTTGTTTTTAACATTGTCTTATTTCTCCCTTCTATTCCTTTCTTTGCCCCTCCTAGAAGAGCTATCCCATATGATAAATGTCTTCTTTAAAAGAACAAAATGAGAAAGAAGGGGCGGGGGGGAGAAGACAGCAAAATCAATCATGTTGAAAAAATATGTTAATACCTTATATGTAGTGATCCATATCAGTGGACTACCCACCCCATCCTAAACTCTGAAAAGGAATGGGGAAGGGTATTTTCTCATATCTCTTCTTGGGCACCATCTTGTCTTTATAATTTCACAACCTTCAAATTAAGAAGTTTTAATGAAATATCATGATATATTAAAAGAGAGCTGGAATAAGACTCAAAAGGTCTCAGTTGTAGACCTGGCCTAATCACTTCGTAGTTGTTTGAACTTGATCAGTTTTCATTTGAGCATTGGACCAGATCCTCTCTGAGGTCCTTTGCTGTTTTTAAATTTTGTGGTTCTTTTATCTTCAATTTGTATAGTATTTAAAATATGAAATGACAGTTTCAAATTATTATCTAAATGTTATTCACATTTCAGAATTAACAGTCTCTTTTTGAGATGGCCCAAATATAGTAGATCATAATAATGCTGCTTTTATTATCTGGATTACCTTCAACTTTAATTTTTCAGAAATTGTAGTATTTTAAGTCTCACAGCCATGTAGCATCACCAGAATATTGTTAAAAAGATGTGTTTTTTTCCTTGGAGGAAGCTTGATATCACGAAATACATGATTTCCTAAAGATAATCCAGCCCATTTTCCTCCTGTTCCATTTTAAGCTCAGCTTATTGTCCATGCATAGCATTTGCCCAAAAGATAAGTGCTAATGAATCAACTCTATGGGTTATTCATCCAACTGTCTTTTGCCCAGACAATAAGTTTTCTTCATCCACTTGGTTTTTCCTGTGTAGTTAGTTAGGCTGAACTTCTTTGAGGCGTTATATATCTCATGTAAGAAGCTTGGCATCGTTCAAGGCTTGATATAATCAATGCAATTTGTAAACAGTATCTGATCAATCTCACCATCTACAGGGAACCTTTCATTTAATTTGTTGAATTAAAAATTAGTGACATAGCCAAAGCCACTAATCTCTCTTCACGATACCTAGTGATCTGGTTCTTCATTTATTACTTTTCTTATCACAGGTTATATTTCAGTTTTTTATTGATTTTTCTAGAACTCTCTAGAATATTGCTCACTCAAATGGGAAGATAATTCCTTTATGCATATGAATGAATTGTATACAGGATAAATGTTATAGAAATTTAGAGAAAGAAGCTATCAGTTTTCATGACATCTTATCTCTGCATGACTGTGTTAACCATCTTGAACCCTTTTGCAAAATGTTACTGTTACCCAAGTGACGTGTATAGTTTGGGCCCATTGACTGTGAGGACACTAAGATGGAAGACTACCTCTGAGAGGTATCAGGTATAGTTCAGAAAGTACTCTAATTGGAGTCAAGAAGACTTTGTTTTTCAAATCCTACCTCTGATGTTTACAAGCTGTATGGGCATGGGCTTGTCACATAACTTCTTCCAGCCTCAATTTTCAACTTTAAAGTGCTGTGAAATGACAATAATTGTTACCTACTTAGAAGTTCTCCATTTCTACAAAGGAAAATTTTACTGCTTTATATGTGAGGAAATTGTAAAATTAATATAACGGTGTTTATGTATAATAACCTACTTTTGTTAAATCTTCTAAATTGATAGAACTTATTTGCTGAAATATTACGATAAAATTATTTAACATGGAGTGCCATTGTTGGTGATGAAGGTGCAAAAGGAAGAAAGATAAACTTCAAATAACTCCCATTTCCTTTTCTGTGATCATAGCAGTTGATAGTACCCAAAGCAGCCCTTTCATTAGAAGGTAATGTGGAGCTCCTCTGGATAGGGTAGTTGGTGATGTTTAATACTTAGCAGAAGGTAAAGAAGTCTTTTATGAAATATTTGTTTTGAGGACATAAACCGTGTAGCTTTTCCTGTCTTTCATATCTCCCCTATCCATATATCATTTATGGATATTAATGCTAATGTCCAAATTCTTATTTGCAATTTAACTTTTCCTCATACAGAGCCCTATTTTATACAGTCTATATTCTCTAGCTCTATCACCTCCTCACACTATTTCCCAGGTAATTGAAGTGAACTGAAACCCAAATAATTCTTATTAGGCAAGAATAAATTCACTATTCCTTCCACCAGTATGTCTTATAATTAAAAAAAACCCAATGTATACCATATTCATATATAGTTAAAGTGGGTAATATAAGTAACTCCCTCCAGACACCATTTTATTGGAGAAGCATAACTTTATAGACAGGAATGTGTGAGTGCTTCCATTCTACAAGGTTTTTTCCCTTTGAGAATTTGATGAAAGCAAAATGGTTGCCTGAACAGGAGATAGGCTGCCTAGCTTCCATATGCCTACTTCAGCAAAAACCTGACATTCATATCATACTGAATAATAGATCAAAAAATCTATTGAAAAACTATAGATTGACCAAGGATGGAGTTGGATGGTAGGTGAAGCTAAGAGGGAAAAATAATACCAGACAATGTGAATAGTCAGTCAACAGGTTTTTATTGAGTGCCTGCTATTTGCCAGGCTCTGTGTTGTAAGCAAAGCAAACTTCCTAATCCTAAAGGGAGGATTAAAAACAGAAAAAAAGAAAAGCCAAGAGCCAGAATCTTAAGAGAGTGCCCATTAATTGCAGAATGACTGAATAAATTTAAATATATGAATATAATGAAATATTATTGCAGCATAAGAAATGACAAGAGATTATTTCAGAGAGCATGGGGTGTAGTTGTCAACGTGATACAAAGTGAAGTGAGCAGAATGTTCATGTAAGAACAGCAAAATAAACTAAAACAGCTTTGAAATACTTTAAGACTGTAAACAAAACAATGATCAAAACTCTATCTCCAATTGTGAATTTCCTCCATAATCTATTAAAATTAAAAACTATTTTTTGCTAGTCTGGGCAGTTCTTTTTTTAAAAGTCTTTTTCTTTTTAAATGTTCTTTCTGTAAATCTTACTACAAGGCCTTCTTTTGTTTTTTGTTTTTAAAAACAATTTATTTGATATTTTGTGTGTAATAGTGCATTACTTGGTCTCTTTTGACCCTTATTCTTTCTACATTACTGACTAGTCTTCTTTTATGATCGTATATCTCCTATGATGCATTTTACTCTATTTCTGGCAATAGTACTTGTGATATACTGCATGCATCTTTCTCTTGCCTTGTGGTTCATGTGCTTTTGCTTCTGTTGAAATTATGGGTAGCCTGATTCACAGTCATATACTACCACCAAGAAAAGATTATTTAAAAACTAATATAATGATTTTTCACATGTACAATAAAAAAATATGCCATCAGATTTTGTTGTTCGTGAGAATTTGTTTTGAAGAATTTTATGGAGTGACATAGAAACAGCGATAGAGACTTCTGCTTGTTCGTGGATTTAAATATACTGCAGTTCAGAGCTGTGAAGCATGATATCATATATGTCTGATACAGTATGATTAGGATGTACAATAGTTGACTGTTTTCCAATGCTAGGATAGAAAAAGGTCCATTACAGTTTGGATTTAAATTTACCACTCCATATAGGAAAAACAGATTCTCTATTTATCAGAAACTAGCTATATGAGGTAAGCCTAAGACATCTACTCCTTGCTTTTATTGATCCTTTTTAATATTGCTTTATACCTTAATTTGAATAATCTAATAATGTGTTTGCTAAGAGAATTATATAGTGAAGAAGAGATGAGGCAGTTTTTTTTCAATGTTTTTATGTGAGTAACTTGGATTTTGGATTTTAGTATAAGGCAAAAACCACTGGATACCAATACTGAGATTGTCATGCCATCTTTTTTTTTTTTTAATGATAAATAATTCTTTTTAGGTGCAGTACCTTGCTTCATGACTTGAAGGAACAAATTTAAGAAACCTGGTAGTATCAAGCCTCCCTTTTGTTGTTTAAGGTACCCATCAAGAATTGAAAAAATAGACTATGAGGAGGGTAAGATGTTGGTCCATTTTGAACGCTGGAGTCATCGTTATGATGAGTGGATTTACTGGGATAGCAATAGATTGCGACCCTTGGAAAGACCAGCACTAAGAAAAGAAGGGCTGAAAGATGAAGAAGAATTTTTTGTAAGTAACAAACTTTGATATACTCCTTCTTTTTGGTACCTACATAATTAAAAAAAAATTTAGATTTCACAAAAACTCGACTTTAAAAAAAAAGAAATGTCTTTATTTTTACTCAAGTTATTAATCGTTAAAGTTGTCTAAAATAGGACTTTAAGGCCGGAGAAGAAGTTCTGGCACGTTGGACAGACTGTCGATATTACCCTGCCAAGATTGAAGCAATTAACAAAGAAGGTATGTATTTGGAAAGTACGAATGATGTTTAAAGCAAGGACAGAAAAGAGCTAAAAGTCAGCTTCACTTCTAATTCTGATTTATTTAGTATCTCTATGTAGTTTCTACTTTTACTGGTGCATTACCTACCATTGTTTATTTTTTGGAAAACTTTAATTTTTGAGCATTTTGGGGTAGTAAAAATTTATCTCACTTGTTGCAAATAAGCATAATAAATGGATGAGTGAATGAGTGATGAATAAATGAGTGATTGAAATTTCTTTTGGTAGGTAATGAATTATAGCTTATTTTGATAATTTTTCTGTACCTCTTCTCTTTGATAGCTTTTTGTCCATTTTATAATTGGAATATGGATTGTTTCAGTTAAAGAAACATTAATATATGTTATTGTGCTGGCTTAGGCTTTATGTTTGCAGCAAGGTGTAGAAAAGGGAGAAGAAAAAAGTCGATATCCTTTTTTGGTTATTTAAGATGTTTTGGGGACAAGTCTCAAAACCCTTTTTAGTCATTTGTGCCTTTCATCTATCCAGCCTACTCTTTTGTCATTTATATAATTGACAATGAATTGTTCTTTTTTTTTAAATTTTGGACATTTACTGAAATATTAAGAGAAGGAAAAAAAAACAATGGAGTAGTCAGAGAGATGTTACTATGTGAGTTATTTAATGTTAGCCAAGTGCTTTTCTCACATTTGCCCTGTAAACCAAGTACTTCAAGAATCATCCTCACTTTACAGATGAGAATACTGGAAGATTCAGTGACTTGCTTCACATAACTAGTTAACGTCAAAGGCAGGATTTGAGTCGTGATTTCAGTCTACCACATTGTTTTATTTCTCATGTCTTAAGACTATGAGACAACGTCCTTTTGTATTGTTAGGTGAGAAATGGTAAAAAAAAAATAGTAATTAATTATCCAAAGGAAACAGTGACATTTTCAAAATAAACTGGAAAGAATGATACTTGTCATTACTAGCTGCTAATTATAAATATAGAGCCATTTGCACATGAATAGTGACTTTTCTGGAAAAATATAAAATTCTGACTTAGTCACTAGAGTGGAGATGAGAAGGATTAGTATTAGAAAAATTTTAAAAAGGGATATAGAAAGGAAGGTGAAGTAAAAAATAGGTAACAGCAGCTTGACTAGGAGTGTCAAAGTAATTGAACAAAGACCTCAGCCTTTTTCTTGTAATAAAGATGACAATAATTTGATCACATCTGACATGGCCGGAACAAGGGAAAAAAGTGGTATTTTTGAGGCTTCTGCTTTAGAGTTGAAGGTTGTATCTGGCTATAGTCTACTCCCAGCCTTAATTCTGGAAGGTTGTGTAAGCACTATTAAATTGTTCGTAATCAGCTACATCTTAGGAAATGAAATTAGGACAGTGTTCATGCCAGAAAGTTTCATTTCTTGAATGAAGAGCAAGGATGACCTTCTTTCCATGATTCTAACACTAAGCACTCTTAATGATTGTGCATTAAGTAAGATATGGTATTTTATATGTATTTATGTATATTTTGTATACATGTGTACATTCCTATGTTTGTGTGTATGTGCCCATCATTAACTTTTCTCCTTCAACTCTTACATGTTTACTTCCTGTCACATTTATTCATAGGCTCTTAAAATGTATAAATAAGTTAATATTAGTAGAAAGCTAATGAAGATATCAGTAAATATTGTTCCAGCATTATATGGTGAAATCTCTGCTGATGTTGAAAGCTCTTAGTGAGTGATCAAAACTTTCAGTCATTCTTTCTAGAAATACTTGTTGTGTACCTTATCTGTGCCCTGTGGATATAAAAGAAGAGTAAGTTATTACCCTTGTACTTGAGCTTTGGGTAGCTAGGTAGGACAGTGAATAGAGTGCTGGTGCTGGAGTCAGGAAATGTCCTAGACACTTGTTGGCCTTGTGACCCTGGGCTGGTCACTTCACCCTGTTTGCTTCAGTTTCTTCATCTGTCAAATGAGCTGGAGCAGGAGATGGCAAACCACTCCACTGTCTTTGGCAAGAAAACCCCAAAAGGGGTCATGAAGAGTTGGACATGACTGAAATGACTGAACTGTGATGAAACTTGAGCTTTAGGTATATTTAAGGAAACAATTAACCCATATGAATTATTAAGTGCAGAGCCATTTGTGGCAGGTATTCTAAGACCAGTAAGTATTTAGAGAAGGAAGAGAACCATATGGATTGAATTAGTTAGGAAAAGCTTCCTAGAGGTAGTTGGAACCCTCAAGATTGGTCCTTGATGGATAGATAGGATTTATTTTGGCAAAAAGTTAAAAATAATTGTTCACTGGGAACAACAACAACAAAAAGTATGGTACTGAGTTTATATGTAATATGTGCAAAGGAAGGTGTGCAAATTAACTATATTGGAGAGAGAAGTATGTTTTGAAAAGGAGTAACAAATCAAGTTGGGATAGCTAGGGTGGGATCTCAAGAAGAACCATCAAAGCCGGATATGAATATTTGAATGTAATGGCAGTAGGTAGGAGAAATACAATTTCACTGAAGTTAGTAGAGTTGGAATTAGTAACTTTAGATCCTGGTATTGTTTAAGCATCTGTGGATTATTTTTTAAAACACTAATCAGTTATATGCTTCTGTATGTAAGCTGTTCATAGGTCTCCATGATGTTAAATATTAGGCCACTGACAATACTAAATTATATACTATTTAATAAAAATACCAAACTAAATATGTTTTATCAAGTGATATTTTTCTAATTAAAATATTTGCTTGAAATAAGCTCTGAAACACTGCACTAATTAACAAATGTGCTAGTTGCACCTAGTACCTATGAGCAAATGAATGCATTTGAATTTCTGCCTTTTTATTTTCCATTTCATAGCAGGAACCTAGACTTAACTCGAGGTACTTCCTTTTTTTAAGCTGCATATATTAAGGCAAAGAGACTTACTTAAACTAAATAAATGATTGTTGCATTAGACATAAACAGGATTCTAATGCTTTGGAAGCAGTCTGGTTTACTGGAATAAACAAAGATCTAGGAGTTGAGACCTGGGCTCTAGGTTTCACCATATTTTTAACTTAGCTGTATAACCTTGAGTGAAGTCATTTAACCTCTCTATGCCTTAGTTTCCTTCCTCCTCTATAAATTGAATGGTTGGTTTAGATGATATTATTTTAGCCTGTTTTCAGATAAAGTGTGCTCTTTTGACAGTTATAGATCTGTTCCATGTATTTTCTGCATATTAATTTTTTGGACTTATATATTCTTTTCAATATTTTAATGGGAATTAACTTTAAGAGTACAGGATAATGCCTGTGGAAATACTGTCAAGCATTTTTATACATACATATATGCACACATAATACATGTGTGTATATATATGTTACATATATATATATATATACACACACACACACACACACACACACACACACATATATATGTATAGGGGGAGGGAGAGAGAAAAAGACAATATGTATTTTATTTCTGTAGTGATTATCATAATTCCATGCCTCAATTATACTAAAGCGTAACACAATAACTCTTCAGGAAAAAAAATTAACCACCTTGTTTTGAATTATAATTGTTCTAAGAGTAAATATATAGAGTTGTCTTTTAGTGGCCCTAAGAATGCAAATTTAATAAGATATGATACTCTGGAGGTTCTTGTTTAGGTTAGATTGAATAACCCTTTATGGTTTCTTCCAACATTGAAGTTTTGTGAACTCATCTGTTTTATTTTGTTTTGTTTTGTTTTTCCTCTTAATAGCATTTTATTTTTTCCAATTACATGTAAAGATCGTTTTCAACATTCACTTTTATGAGATATTGAGTTCCAAAATTTTTTCTCCCTCCCCTGTCACTTCCCCAAGATGGCAAGAAATCTGATGAAGGCTATACATGTGCAATCATATTAAACATATTTCCACATTAGTCATGTGGAACAAAAGGGGAAAACCATGAGAAAGAAAAAAAAAAGAAAAAGTAATATGCTTTGATCTGCATTTTTCCGTTATGGGTCTTTTGGAACTATTAGATCGTTGTATTGCTGAGAAGAGCTAAGTCTATCAAAGTTGATCATTGTGCAGTGTTGCTGTTACTATGTACAATGTTCTCCTGGTTCTGCTCACTTCACTCAGCATTATTGTGAGCTCAACAGTTGTAGTCATGCAGTGTTTCTTTCTCTCAATGGATAACTAGTGAGATTTAAGAGTTGTTGTACCTGATGGTTGAATTTTATAATTAATGAAATTAATCATGTTTCAGGAACATTTACAGTACAATTCTATGATGGAGTTATTCGATGTTTAAAAAGAATGCACATTAAAGCCATGCCAGAGGATGCCAAAGGGCAGGTAAGAATGTTCAGTATTCCTAGTTAAGTCATTTTTATCAGTTGAGGACTAAAAAGGCATTCGTGAATGGTGACCTATAGCTATTTATTTTTAAAGAATAAACTAATTGTAGGGTTATGTGCTGATAACCCCAAATAGCAGCACGTAAGTGAGGCCTTGAATGTCACAGAAATTATACACATGATATTTGCTTCTTTGGTTTTAGACCTGCTAAAGTTATAGGTCACTAGTTTCTGTTCCAGGTGAAATCCCAGCATCCACTAAGCTGGTGTTGTCCTATCGACCCAGCTGGAGCGTGGAACCAGTCTGTGGGAAGTCAGGTAAGTGCCTCTTTTTACAGTATATAGTGTGGCTTTGAAAGTTATTTTTTACTATAAAATTTTACATTGAGTTTTCTTTTTATCCTCTCTCCCTACCCCAAGTCATACTAATGTAGCTTTCTTAAAAGGCGCTTACCTGACCCTCTGTAGGCTGTTTTCTCATAGGTTACTGTATCAAATATAATATGATCAATTTAGTTAATACTTTGTTACAATTCAGAGCAAGAATGAACATTAAGCATTCACAAGAGAATTTGGGGTGTGATTTAAAATCACGCGTTTGTTAAATAAACTTGAAATCCTGGAGAGAAAAGGTGCCAGTAGAAAATTAAAATAATGCTTTTTATATTCTGCTGTTATTTGGGATTTTCAGCACCTGGACCTACAATTAAGCACTAGAAAGTAATTTTAAAAGTGTTAAATTTGGAAATTCGCTAAAATAGTCTTTTTGGGGTTCAGAGATTGCATAGTGGTCTAATGTTTCTTTGTACTTTGTGGAAAGTAATAGTTTTTGTAACAGACTATCTGCAAGGACATTGAAAAATAAGTATTTGTCAGTTTATAGGCATTACGTAGTAAATTCTAGTCAGATAAAATTTTTCTCTTAAAATTTGCTCCTAAATTGTTTTCGTGGGCAAGGAAATTATGAAAATTATTTTTCAAGCAACTAGATATTTTTAACTTTTCAATATTTGTGAAATGGAATAATTATAGACAGCTCTCCATAGCAGATTTTCCCTTGCTAATTTGAGAGAATGAATTGAAATTTAACTAATTTAAAGGGCAGACTTAAAATACTTTTGAAGCGGAACCATTGGTACATTTACATGTGTACACAAAATGTTTTTTTCAAAAATTATTTAGAATTTCATTATTTCAGAAATATTGTGAATTCTTAGATTTTTGCATGGAAAAATGTTGTGTAGGAGTGAGAAAATACTTTAACATTTGTATATTTAATTTGTAAAACAAGGGTCATTATTGATTTAAACCATTTTAAAAATAAAATTTATTATCCTGGTTAGTCATATGCCCCCAAAAGACCATAATAATAAGTGTCTTTAGACTTTTTTTAGGCTGTTTGCCATAGTGACTCAAAACACAAATAATTCAAGAATTACTCTTTGCAAATATTACTGTATTTGAAAATCATTTTAAAAATTAACTTTTAACATTTTCTGTATTAACATCATATATTACATGTTAAAGTTAAATCCAGTATAAGAATTTTACAGCTTCATAGGACAAGTTGTTTGGAAGGAAAGTTATCCAACTTTCCTTTTAGCCTTTTTTCTTCAGTTCTAAATTTTTTCTGTGATCTTTTCATTACATGTACAAGGAAGTATTTTTGAATGAAATATTTTATTCAGTACTTTGATTTCGTGAATGTATTTTTCTGATGTGCTCACAAGTTAACAAGGGGTGAGGTATGTCCATTTTGAGATTAGGAAGCTCTATGATGGTTGTATAGGCACAGGGAATTTAAATCTTGAGCTTGGTGTTTTCTAGATTTTGATTGGTTCTTTATAAAGAGTGAATAAGTTACTTTAAATGATAAGGCTGTTGTACAAAGATATCAGTGCCCTCCTGAAATGTTCATGTTATACTTTTTCAACAAGGACTAGGGTAAAAGAAATAAAAAAAAAAAACCTTCCAGTGACGTTTAAAAGTCCTATTTTTGTGATACCCTTGAAGCTAATTCTGATCCTTTCATTAGGGAAAGTCCAATTTAAAATTAACTAACTTCAAAATAATTTCTCTAGGAAATAGGAAGTTAGGAAACTTCACATGTCCTTAATTGGCCAAGTTTGCATATGGAAATTGTTGAAGTGGAATAGTAGGGATGTGAAGTCCTTCTGGGGAGGAAGAGAAACTTATTTATGTGAAAAAATGATAACTCTAGGGAAGCTGCATTGACAGAAGGCCTTGATTCTCTCACTTTCTGAGAATAATACAATCGTAAAAGTCAGCAGTAATAGCTATGTGGAAAAATTGTGGGGGAGGGACATGTAGAATTGGCAGATTTTATGTCATGTGGCACACAGCACTTCTCTTCACTGTCATCCCTTCTGACCTGGACTAGAAAAAAAGCATAGCATCTCCTTCAGGCTTGTTTTGAGGATCAAGTGAGCAGATTTTTGTAGAGTGCTTAACACAGTGCCTGGCATATAATTGGTGCTATATAAATGTCATTATCATCATCATTAATTAGAGGAGGTAACTTTGAACCATAATGCTTTTCATCTTTGAGCTCTGTGGATTGGTCTTCAGAGGAAGGTAGTAGAGGAGTCCTTATGCTTTTTTTTTCCTTATCTGGTTTACCTCATGAGGACATGACAGCTACCTCTAATTAAGTTAAATATTAGTATTTTTTAAGATCAATTCAACAAATATTAAGTGCCTGCTATACAACTCAATTGATGCTGGAGGTACAAAACCAAAAATAATCCTTGCCCTCTAGGAGTTTACATTTTAACTGGACAAATAGGCAAACAGAGTAATGCAAAATGATATCAAGAGGGAGAGAACATTAACTAACTGGAGGATCAGGAGGTGATATACAAGTTGTGTTGGGAAGGAAGCTCAGGATTCTAAGAGGCCAAGAAAATGAAAGAAGATGTTCTAGAACTGAGGACCCAGTTATGCAAAGGTTTGGAAGTGGGTGGGGAGGAGAAATGTCTTCAGAAAAGAACTAGTAGACCATTTTAACTGTACAGAAGCACATTTAAGGGAATACTGTAATATAAAATAATTTTGGAAAGGTATGTGAAATCTGGACTGTGGAGTACTTTATTTCTTTTTTTTTTTTTGGCTAGGCAGTGGGGTTAAGTGACTTGCCCAGGGCCACACAGCTAGTAAGTGTTATGTGTCTGAGGCCGGATTTGAAAAATTTTGTATTTTTAGGCAATTGGGGTTAAGTGACTTGCCCAGGGTCGCACAGCTAGTAGTGTCAGTTGTTTTGGTCTGAGGTCAGATTTGAACTCAGGTCCTCCTGACTTCAGGGCCAGTGCTCTATCCACTGTGCCACCTAACTGCTGCCTGAGTACTTTATTTCTAAGAAGTACCCCTGACATTCTAGATGTCTCAAGATATCACAGATAAACCCTTTGAAACACTGCAGCCAACACATCATTTTGCAGTAACAAGAATGTATCATAGCCAAGTTTCCCTTTCTTGGTTGAGAGTTCTGGCTATAACATACATAATTTAACTGACCTCCTGTGACCAGACCTACTCATCCTTTTTGCCTACTTCTCAGCCCCCCTTGTATTTTGGTAGATCTTCCCTTAGGTGGGTTATTTATGTGCCTTCAAATTGCTAGTAAGAAAAAACATACAACTCTGCAGGGAAAGGCATTGTGCAAGCTGTAGTCCTGAAAATAAGTAAAGAAAACTACAATAATAATGTTGTCAAAAATCACAGAATTGTTTAAACACTTATAGCTCACTGATAAGGTCAGTGCCAACATTAATCTGTATTCATAACAAAGAAGGGTCAAGTTAATTCATCTAGTTGCTTCTGGTACATGAAGGAAAATAATTATACTAATAGTTGATGTTTATGTAACCCTTTACACATGTTCCATTTGATTCTCATAAACACTTTGTGAAGTAAGGAGTACAGTTGTTACTATCCTGTAAGCTTCTGCGAGTGGGAAATGTCATTTTTTGTACTTAATTGTCCAGTGCGTAGCACAGGACTTGGCTCCAGAATAATTGTTGGTTGATTCCACTTTTACTAATAAGACACTGACACTGAGACAGTTTAAGTGATTTGTCTGTGATAAAATAGTTGTCAGAGGTGGGATTCAAACCCACGTCTTCTTCCATTGCAATGTATTTTTTTTTTATACGATTTTTGTTGTTGTTCAGTTGGTTTAGTATTGTCTAACTCACCATAACCCTTCTTTGGGCTTTTCCTGGCAAAGATACTGGAGTGGTTTGCCATTTCTTTCTCTAGCTCATTTACAGATGAGGGAACTGAGACAAACAGGGTTAAGTGACTTACCTAGGCTCATAGAGCTAGTATGTGTCTGAGGTTGGATTTAAATTTAGGAAGATAAGTTGTCCTGACTTCAGGCCCAGCACTATGTCCACTGTGACACCTAGCTGCCCATATTTATATGCGTATTTCTTTTATATGATGATGCTGCTCGAAGAGAAAATAATAATAATAATAATAATAATAATAATAATAATAATAATAATAATAATAATAATATTGACAGTCTTTAAGATTTGAAAGAGCACATAGTTTCTTCTTGACCATCTGATTTAACTAGTTCAAAGTTATTGTCTCATTTGTTGCCTTTTTCTTCCAGGTTCTCAAAGAAGTGAGTAGATGGAAGGGATGTTTTGTTTTGTTTTTTCTTTAACTAAAAGCCCATGTCTTGATGAGTTTCTCATAGAGGTAGAGCATTTAGAGTCAGAGGAGACCTTAGAATAATGTGGCCCAACCCCCGTGTTTTGATAGGTGAAGAAACTAAGGCCTTGTACTTCTTCCAGCTGTGGTATAACTTTTAAGTCATTTGGCCATTTATTTTGGAGAAACAATGTTCAAATGATTTTTTTTTTAAATCTTAGAGTATTCTTGAGGAAGAATGACCTAGATTCCTTCTATTCTGCCTTTCTCTCTTCCCACCAAATATTTCTGGTTTCATTAGTTTACCTGCTCAGTCTCTGGAAATATCTTCCTAGCCCTAGTATT
Source organism: Phascolarctos cinereus (assembly GCF_003287225.1). NCBI lineage: Eukaryota > Metazoa > Chordata > Mammalia > Diprotodontia > Phascolarctidae > Phascolarctos > Phascolarctos cinereus. The sequence goes on from NW_027555847.1 coordinate 634,616,403, forward strand.
GGTTACTGAGAGAAGTCTATCTCTATTAAGTTTGCTGTCTTAGAATGTGCTATCATCTCATCATTCTCTTTACCCTGCCTCCCCAAACCTTTATAGGACAAATGCTAACTGTTTCTCAATCTTGCTTCTCCACTGTTTTTTACTGTACTGTCAAAATGAAATTATCAGTTCTAGAGGCCAAAACTTTAAGGATCCTTTTAATGACGTTTGGTATCTAAACTTTTTTTGTCTCTATGTAAATGGACAGTTTAGGTGTTCCTCAGTGTGGACTCTATGTTTTCCTTAGTAATATAAACCAGAGCCATATTATTACTCCAAGTAATTCTGAATATGATTAGGGCATTGTCTCAATTTTGTATTTGATATATTTCTAAGTTAGGATCAGCTAGATGGTGCAGTGGATAGAGTACCAGACCTGGAGTCATAAAGACCTGAGTTCAGATCCAGCTTCTGACACTTACTTAGCTCTATGACCCTGGGCAAGTCACTTAACCCTGTTTGCCTCAGTTTCCTCATCTGGAAAGTGAGCTGGGAAAGGAAATGGCAAACCATTCCAATGTCTTTGCCAGGAAAACCCCCAAATCGTATCTCAAAGAGTTGGACACATCTGAAATGACTAAATAACAGCATATTTCTACGTATGCATCCTATTTTTGAGGTGTGCTTTTAAACTAGTGTATTGCATTGTTGTGCCTAGCACAGTGTCTGAGCCATAGTAGATACTTAGTAAATGCTAATTGACTGTCTGGCTAACTTGTTTCCAGGGTTGTTTATGTTCCTTTCTGAGCAGAAGTTGGCTACACCCAGCTTGTCAAATAGATAAATTTATTTAGCTATATTTTTCTTTATGGTTTACTTTTCACTTTTTTTTCTACTGATTAACTTCATATACTTACTTTTGCTTTTTTTTTTTTGAAGGCAGTTGGGGTTAAGTGATTTGCCCAGCATCACACAGCTAGTAAGGGTCTGAGGTTGGATTTGAACTCAGGTCCTCCTGACTCCAGACCCATCACTCTATCCACTGCACCACCTAGCTGCCCCCATATACTTTCTTTTGGAAACCAACTTCCTCAAAAAGATTATCTATTCTAAAACCTCTTCTAGCTCAGCCATTTGTAAGTGAGAGTTAACATTTAAATTTGCTTGGTATATGTTGTTGCTTCTTAAAGCCTACAATTCCAACATCGAGCAGTTTCATGCAGTGCTTTTAACAGTCTGGTATAGTAGAAAAGATGGGGTTTATAGGGAGAAAAGAGCTGAGTTCAAATCCCACTTTTTTAACTTCCTGAGTGACCTTGGGCATATCCTCTTGGGCAAAGGCCTTTCTTGCTGTAGTTCCTTATCCATAAAATGATGTGGTTGGGCTAAATGGTTTCTCAAGTCTAGCTTTAAATCTGTAATCCTATGATATAGACCAGAGGTGGGGAACCTGTGGCCCTCTAGGTCCTCAAGTGCAGCCCTTTGACTGAATCCAAACTTCACAGAACAAAACAGTTTGCTCTGTAAAAGTCAAAAAACTGTGCCCAAGTACCTAGAAGGCCACATGTGGCTTCGAGGCTAAGGTTCCCCACTCTTGAATTCTGTAGTGTTCTTCTCTTTCTCACTTCCATGATTCATTTAAGCTCATCGTCCATATGTAATATCTATTCAAAATGTATATACTCATGGACTAACTTAATGGATTGCCCACCTAGCTGCCCAACGTAGTATAGACAATAGACCTTTTTCGTACATTTGGTTTGGATTGTTAGACTGGTCTCTTTTGAATGGTCATTAATTTTATGGAGGAGGTCTTGTCTTATTCTGAAGCTTAATGAAGTCAGTACAATATTAGATGCAGACAATAACATTTATCAAACAGAGGAGATCCCTCTTTTTTTTTCCCCCAAGTCTTATTTACAATTTTAATATTCCTTTTTTTTTCCAAATTTTGAGTTCTAAATTCTCTCACTCCCTTCCCTTTTCCATTGAGAAGGCAAAGCAATTTGACATAAGTTATACATGTATAGTCATGCAAACCATGTTTCCATGTAAGTCATTCTCTGAAAGAAAGCACAGACTGAAAAACGACCCCAAAAATAAAGAAAGTAAAGAAAAAATATCCTTGATCTGCATTCTGGTTCTACCAGTTCTTTTTCTGGAGATGGACAGCACCTTTCATAATGAGTTCTACAGAACTGTCTTATTGTATTGGTGAGAATCGCTAAGTTATTCATAGTAGATCATCTGCAGTATTGCTTACTGTGTACAATATTCTCCTGGTTCTGCTAATTTCACTTTGCATCAGTTCATGTAACTCTGTCCATGTTTTTGTGAGAGCATCCTGCTCATAATTTCTTAAAGCCTAATAGTATTCCATCACAATCATATACAACACTTTGTTCAGCCATTCCCCAGTTGATGGACATCCCCTCAATTTCCAATTCTTCGCCACTACTAAAAGAGCTGCTATAAATATTTTTGTACTCATAGGTGCTTTTCTTTTTTGTTTTTTTATTTCTTTGGGATACAGACCTAGTAGTGATATTGCTTGGTCAAAGGGTATGCATGATTTTATAGCCCATTGGGCATAGTTCCAAATTGCTCTCCAGAACAGCTGAATACAATTTCACCAATAGTACATTAGTGTTTTAATTTTCCTCTGTCCCCTCCAACATTAATCATTTTCCTTTTCTGTCATATTAGCCAGTCTGACGTGTGAGATAGTAGCTCAGAGCTGTTTTAATTTGCATTTCTCTCATCAATTGTGATTTAGAGCATTGTTATATGACTATAGATGGCTTTGATTACTTTGTCTGGAAACTGCCTGTTCATATCCTTTGACCATTTATCAATTGAGGAATGGCTCTTATTTCTATAAATTTGACTCAGCTTTCCATAAGTTTAAGAATGAAGTCTTTATCAGAGAAACTCACTGTAAATTTTTTTTTCACAGTAATAATTACCAACTATTTTCTTCCTTCCATCCTATTTTCCCTCTGTTTATCCTACTCTCTCTGTTTTTATTCTGTCTCTTCTCAAAAAGGTTTTGCTTCTGACTTTTACCTCCGTTAAACTGCTTCCCTTCTGTCAGCTCTCCCCCTCCCCCCTTTTCTTGTCCCCTTCCTTTCCTACTTTACTGTATGGCAAGGTACACCCAACTAAGTATGTATATTATTCTCTCTTTGAGCCAATTCCAATGAGAATAAGATTCATGTACTTCCCTGCCTGCTCTCCCATTTTCCCCTCAAGTATAAAATCTGTTTCAGGCCTCTTTTTTTTGTCAGATAATTTATCCCATTCTACCTCTCCTTTTCTCCTTCTCCCAGTGCATTCTTCTCATCCCTTAATTTTATTTTTTCAGAAAATGATACCATCACATTCAGCTTATACCTCTGCTTTCTGTCTATGTATACTCCTAACTACCATAATAAAGAGAAAGTTTTTAGGAGTTATAAATACCATTTTCCCATGTAAGAGTATAAAGTTTAACCTTATGGAATTCCTTATGATTTCTCTTTCCTGTTTATTTTTTTATGCTTCTTTTGCGTCTTGAATTTGAAAGTCAGATTTTCATTCAGCCCTTTTCATTAGGAATTCTTGAAAGTCTTCTATGTCATTGAATGTCCGTTTTTTTCCCCTGAAGGGTTACACACAGTTTTGCTGGGTAGGTGATTCTTGGTTGTCATCCTAGATCTTTTGCCCTCTAGAATATTATATTCCAAGCCCTTTGATCTTTTAATGCAGAAGGTGCTAAATCTTGTATTATTCTGACTGTGGCTCCATGACATTTGAATTGTTTCTTTTTGGCTACTTGCAGTATTTTCTCCTTGATCTGGGAGGGGTCTGAAATTTGGCTATAATATTTCCATTTTACCCTCTGGTTCTAGAATATGAGGGCAGTTTTCCTGGATAATTATTTTGAAAGATGCTGTCTAAGCTCTTTTTTTGATCATGACTTTCAGGTATTCCAATAATTCATAAGTTATCTCTCCTGTACATATTTTCCAGGTTAGTTGTTTTTCCGATGAGATATTTCACATTTTCTTGGATTTTGATTGATTCTTGATGTCTCACGAAGTTATTAGCTTTCATTTGCCCAATTCTAACTCATAAGGAATTATTTTCTTTCCAAGCTTTTGTACTTCCTTTTCCATTTGGCCAATTCTACTTTTTAAGGAATTTTCTTCAGTGAATTTTTGTGTATCTTTTTCTATTTGGACAATTCTGCTTTTTAAGGCATTCTTCTCTTCATTGGATTTTTGTACCTCTTTTAGTATTTGGCCTATTCTGTTTTTTAAGGTGTTATTTTCTTTGGTATTTCTTTATTCCTCCTTTACTGATCTGTTCACTTTTTTTTCATGATTTTCTTACATCACTCTCATTTCTCTTTCCAGTTTTTCTTCTACCTCTTTTACTTGATTTTTAAAATCCTTTTTGAGTTCTTCCATGGCCTGAGACCAGTTCATATTTTTCTTTGAGGCTTTGGATGCGGGAATTTTGACTTACTGTCTTTTCTGCATGTATGTTTTGATTTTCCTTGTCACCGTAACAACTTTCTACGGTCAGAATTTTTTTCTGTTTGCTCATTTTCCAGCCTATTTCTTGACTTTTAACTCTGTGCTGAAGTGGAGCTCTGCTTCTCAAGTGGAGGAGGCACTCTCCCAAGCTTCAGGTTTTTTTGTGCAGCTGTTTTCAGAGATAATTCTTGGGATCTGTAAGTTTTTGCCTATTCCAAGGTGGTATGATCTAGGGAGAGATGTGTTTACTACTCTCCTGTACTGTGCACTGGTTTGTGAGTGACCACAAGCATTCTTTTCAACCCTGGAACAGTGACCAGGGTCCTAGCTCCCCTGGGGCTGCAAGCTCTGCTGTTTTAATGCTCCTCCTCACACTGGGACTAAAACCCAGGACTGTGACCCATATCCAAGTATAAGCAATGCAACAGGGTCCTGCCCCTGGTGTCAACAAAGGGACCGCTGTAAATTCTGACCCTTTGTCTGATCCCCTCACTGTCTCTGGGCTGAGAAGTCTGGAAACTGCCATTGCTGCCACTGATTCAGTTGCCCCAAGGCCTGCTTCTGCTTTTCTGGGGCCAGGTCTGCACTGGTGTAGCCTGCACTGGACTGTCTTGCTCTCTCACCCTGGTGCAACAGACCTTTCCTTCTGATTTTCTAAATTGTCTTGGGTTGTAAAATTGTTCCACTCCGTCTGTCTTTTTGTGGATTCTGCCACTCTAGAATTTATTTAGTGTCATTATTTCAAAGATATTTGGAGGAGTTTTAGGGAGAGCTCAGGCCACTCTCTGCCTTTATTCTGCCTCCTTGGCTCTGCCTCCCAGAAGTTTCTCTTCTAATTGCCTGACGTATGGGACGTTCTCCATGACAAAGGCAAATGAGCACACCTTTCATGAACGTAACATACAACATCTGCTTTGTGTTTTATTCTTCACTTGATATAAGTGCTGTAGGAGTGCTACATTTGAAGTAATAACCTGGGTTCATGTCCCATCTTGACAAGTACAGTGTTTGTGTACCATTTGATAATGCCATTGATAGTACCTTTGATAATAAAATAAAAATTCTGACAGATTTAATACAGGGAATCTTTTGTTCTCCCTCTTTTTTATCTGTAAATTTCCTTGGGATGATCTGGTTTAATTGCATCTTATGCCAAGGCTTGTGCAAATTCATTTTCACCTCTACCACTTGTTCTTCTTTTAAAAGGAGATACTGCTCATAGTTTTCTACTGTCCTCTTCTGTAATGTTTTCCAGATGATTTCATATTGTAACCTATTGTTGCCCTTGGATGCTGTATCTTTCAGCTTAAAAAGGAGATCACATTTTCTGGGTGAGATAGTTTCGGAGGTCTTTTGGCCTCTTTTGATTACATTAGCGAAGCTTCTATAGGAAATGGTGATCAATTCTAGTGTTGCTTTTTAAAAGCATTTTCAGCCTTTTTTTTTTCAGCTTTAGTTAGGGTTTTTTTCAGCTTCAGTATCTAGTTTTGAATAAAATTGGAGCTGTTGTAATTGCCTCTAGTGTTGTCTTTTCTTTCTTTCTTTCTTTCTTTCTTTCTTTCTTTCTTTCTTTCTTTCTTTCTTTCTTTCTTTCTTTCTTTCTTTCTTTCTTTCTTTCTTTCTTTCTTTTTTTTTGGTTGCCTTTTTTGGTGAGGTAATCGGGGTTAGGTGACTTGCCCAGGATCACACAGCTAGTAAATGTCAAATGTCTAAAGGTCAGGTTTGAATTCAGATCCTCCCTGACTGCAAGGCCAGAGCTCTATCCACTGAGCCTCCTACCTGCCCCATTCTTTCCCTTTTCTTCTAGTTTTTTGTTGACTTTGACTTTCATATTAGTTATTCAGTGGTCTGACCACCTAAATACCCACAATTGATTTAGAAATGATAGCTACATCAGTAGTTTGTTATTTCTTTTCTGAATTGCTGTTGTCTTTTTCATGGGGGGAGAGGAGGAGGGTGTCCAGTACATTTTATTTCTACATCTACATGTCTATCCATTCTGACTCTTTTGGGGAAAAAAAGATTATATTAGCTATTCTAAGTAGTCTACAGCCTTTGATACATTTTAATTCTTATTCCGAATTATCAAATATTTGTGACTGTTTCCTGTGTTCAGTCATGCTGAAGTCATCTAACATCAGTGAGTGTGAGAGAGAGAGAGAGAGTGTGTGTGTGTGTGTGTGTGTGTGTGTGTGTGTGTGTGTGTAGTGTGCAGTGACAGTTGTTGGTTCATTAGCTGCAATTAATTCATGGAAGGTTTTTTGCTTAGGCTATTTAAAGGCAAAATGACCAATTGTCTTATGAAATGATGCTTCTTTTTGTTCTTGGGCACATGATGATACCTCTCCAAGAAGAACTTGTGAGCCATATTTCTGTTTAGTTGAAAATCCATCATGTCTTCTGTTTTCATTTATAGTGGGATTGTCAAAATTGATAAGGTTTACTTACTTTGTTAATATGTTGACATGCTGGTTTTTAGATAATTATTTCACATCACAATTAGATTTTCTTTTCCTTTTGCCCTGGTTCTATGATTTCATTAGTGTGTATTAATACCCAGTGGGGAAACTTTCCACCAACCAACAATTCATTTATAGCCTGGACCACTGAAAGGTAATATCACGAGATGCCTGGTGTCACATAGATATGGGGCTTAACAGGGGTCTTCCCAAATCCAGAGATGATTCTCTGTCCTCTGCATCACAAGGTCTCTCCTATATTTAGAGTACCATCAGTTAAGTCAGTATTTATTGGCAGATAAAAATTTTGTTATTCGCAACACTCTCTACCTTCTTTTTCCCAGTGTCCCTTTCATATCTTTAGTTTTTTAAATGGATGCATTGTCCAAAGAATTTGTCTCCCGGTGACCAGCCTATTGTTGATGAGCCGCTCCATACTTAACTAGGGTAGACAAGGGACTGTACTTTTCTCCTTCCAACAGAGGTGCTACTGAAACTTATACTTTATTGGAATAGCCTTTGAGAACTGAGAGTCATCTTCATTCCACAGTGAAGCATCAGGGTAGGGTTTTTGTGAAGGATCTGATTTTAAAAATCATCAAGTTCTGTTTCTGATTTCACTTCTTTGCCTTTGCCTTTAAGACAACTGCATTTTTATCTGCAAAACCTTTCATTTTTGCCTCCACCTGTCCCTTGTTAAACTTCTTTAATTAATGAATTTGTGCAATATGTGCTTAGCAGCAGAAATTGGTCATCTTGGAGGAGGAAGTGGATTAGTATTATTTAGTGAAAAGTACCTTTATAACTATCAGAGAAATATTTGGCAATGGTCAACTTGGCAATTCAGTTTGGCAGTTCCATCTTCAAACTAATTTATCATGGAGTTTATATAACCATTGAGCTAAATATCTCATCCTATTACGTTCTCCCTCATTTCTCAAATGTCCTACTTTTCCTACTTAAAATGCTTATAGGTTTTGTTATCACTTTCATTTCAAATCATCCCTTCTTCCCTCACCTAGAGACCTATCACTTATAACAGAGATAAAAAAGGAAAAAAAAAGTAGTTCAGAAAAACTAAACAACATATCAGCCAAATCCAACATTTCACGCAGTGTTCCATCCCTAACGTCCCTGATGTCTGCAAAGAAGGGAAGGAGGTGCATTTCCTATTTCTTCTTTGGAGCCAAGCTCATTATAATTATATGACAATCAGTTTCAGGGTTGTTCTTTTGTTTTTGTTTTATTTTTTGTTCTTCCCATTTTTTGTTGAAGTCTTTGTATATATTGTTTTCTTGGTTCTGTTTATTTCATTTTGCTTTTGTGATCATATTTATAATTTCTTGCAGTGTAATGATATTTCATTACTTTTATGTGCCAAAATTTGTTTTGCCATTTTCAATCAGTGAGCATCTGCTTTCTTTCTAGTTCAGGACAAAAAATGATGCTATTTGTGTGTATGGGATGTTTCTGCCTTTATAAAACTGCCTTGGGATGTGTGCCTATAAATGGGATATCTTGATCAAAGGGAACAAATATTTTAGTCACTTTCTTAGTATAAGTCTTAAATTGCTTTCCAGAATGGTTAGAACCATTCATACCTCCATCAGTAGTGTATTAGGGGGCCTGTTTCCCCTCAATTCCAGCAAATTAGCTATTATCTTATTTTGTCATCTTCACCAATTTGCTGGGTATGGGGTGAATTTTGAGAGGTTTTCTCATTTTCATTTCTCTTATTTTTAGTGATTTGAAGCATTCTTTTCTACAGTTGCTAATAATTTTCAATTCTTCATTTGAGAATCTTTGCTCACATCTTTTGGTCATTTATTCACTAGCGACCCATTGTCATTCTAAAACATTAGCTTGCAGAATACTGTGTTTAGCTCTATAGTGTAGTTTTTAATAGAAAATCATAAACTAATTAAAAATCAAATATACCAACAATCATGTTATAATATATTACATTGGATCCATTCTAATTTTGGAAAAGTATATTCTGGGAAGAGGGATAGAATTCTGGAGGAATGCATTTCATTTTTCTTTGGAATAAAAACTTAAGTGTTACTTCCTTTTTTCCTCTTTTCATGAATTGAACTAGGATTATAGGACAGAGTCATAGCATTTTTATAGTTGCAGGGTACCTTAGAGATCATCTAGAGCATTCTTCTTTTACGTATGAGAAATATTGAAGCTCAGAGTGGTTAAATGATTTGTCCAAGGTCGCATAAGTAATAAACAGTAGCAGGAGTAGGCTTCAGATGCAGATTATCTAACTACAAATCCATTGTTCTTTCTTTACTGAGCTTCCTTCTTTACAATGGAAATGAAACCCAACATTTAAGCATCTCAGTACTTTTCCAGTTTGTCATGAAATGTATAATACTTTGATTTAGGTTTCTTGGAGTGTATCAGATTATGCTCTTGTTGATGTCTTACAGTAATGTGAAGGCTTAAAGTAACTTGGGACCTGACATTTTTCCAGTTTATGGATAATTATATAGTCAACTTAATAGGGAATTAAAAGGAAGACCTGCAAAATCCCTGACTTTAGTAATATTGTCAAAATATATTTCAGCAGATATAATTTTTTTCTTTAAAATTGCTTTAAATCATAAAAATGTTTGCTTTTTCTTGAATAATTTTAAATATTTTACATATTTTTGTTTTTCTTTTTTGGAGGATTGGATAGCTTTAGTCAAAGCAGCTGCTGCTGCGGCAGCCAAGAACAAAACAGGGAGTAAGCCTCGAACTAGTGCAAACAGCAATAAAGATAAAGAAGAAAGAAAATGGTTTAAAATATCTTCAAAGAAGGAAGAAACATCAACCTCTACAGCCATACAAGAAGTTGAGAAAAAGGAAGAACTGCCAACATCAAGTGAAACTTTTGGTACAAAAGAATTCTAATATTTGCTCTTTCTTTGGTGGTAAATTCAAATTGTGTACTCTATTTACCAAAAATTGTGTACAACAAGGTATTGCATTAGGCTCTTTTTTTCCCCCCAGACACTATGGTTATCAACTTATATGACCCTATATATCAAGGTTCTTTTTGTTAATTCTCTGGTTGGGAGAATTCTCCTTTGTTTTTACCAAGTATATATCCTAAGTAACTTGTAGATCAGTGGTGTCAGACTCAAATAGAAACAGGGCCACTACACTGTACATAATCCCTGTGGTTGTTTGTTGACATTGAAAACCACATATTAATATTATCTGTATTCTGTTGTATTTTAACCTGGCTTACTATTTCCCAATTACATTTTAATCAGGAATGTTGCTGGCCAAATTGGGAACTGCAAACTTGATGCCTCTGTTGTAGACTGTAATGTTCTTGGTAAATACATAGCAATTCCTGTGGAAGGGGATGTAGAAATAATTATCTGGGTGGCCATCTGAAGTGGAAAGGCTATTTTTCTCTGATTTTCTTGGCCAAAAAATCAATTTCTCAATAACATTTTATTAATAATATATAGCATACTAATGGTTATTTTTGCCGTAATTTTGAAGCCTATCAATTTTATGCTTTTTTGTGCCAGCTTTTTTGATTGCAAATTTTGGCTAGTCAAAGTAATTCAGATGACCAAGATGATGTGAAATTAGGATTCTCTCTTTTCCTGCCTTTAGAATATGAGGAATGAATACTGGATTCAGGCTTGTGCCGTGTTCTGATCAATCTGGACAGGATTGGGTATACTATCAGAAAAGTCCTAATGCCTTCTGTTTTCACCTCCTCAAGAAATATGAAATTTATGTACAAAATGTTCTTTTTGTATTGTCATTAAAGTGATGAGATATTTGTGTGTTTTAATTGTAAATTTATTGATAAACTCATATATATGTATTTTGTTAATAGTAGGACTCCACGTAGAGACTGTTCCAAAGATGGTCTTTCCACAGCCAGAGAGCACATTATCACACAAGAGGAAAAGTAATCAAGGCAACTCTTTTCAGGCAAAGAGAGCTCGTCTTAACAAGATTACTGGTAAACTGTGATGACTTTTTTTTTTTTTGGCTGGGTTTGGGAGTGATGGGAATTAAAGTTTTCTTGTATCTACCACTTATTTTTTCAGAAATAATTTATATAACATTTCAAGCTATTTTTGTCTGGACAGGCACTTATGTAATTGATGAAATCCAGTTCTACTGTGGTTTCTCCTCCCCCCTGCCCCCTAACCCCCCAAATCTTTGTTAAACCCCTGCGACTCTCTGCCATATTTTTCTTCTGTAAAATAGGAAAACTAGCACCTACCTCACAGGGATGTTGTGAGGATCATAGAGGTTAAATTTTATAAAATGTGATATTCTTTAATCAACTCAGAAGTAAGAATAATTTTCAGTGTAAGAAATGTACTACTTTTCCTGCAGACCTGTGCAAACTTATTTATTGTGATTTTTTTGAGAGATGTGAATTTTTTGATGTAAGTAATTTTTCTTTCTTCAGTTTAGTAGATTTTTAAGATGCTATCACATCTCATTGGAAAGATAAAATTTTGTTTCTGAATAATTATTTTGTCAGTTCTTTAGACAATGTAGGTCTGTTAATATTTGTTCTTTACTTAACAAAATAATGTACAATAAATCACCTCTGATGTAGAAGTTTATTTCATTTCTATTTCCAGTTAATAAATGAAATAACAACATTACTGTTTTGGAAAGGGTCTAAATCTGCTTTACAACTCTTAAAGTAATTTCACTGCATATAAATATTTTTATTTTTAATAATTGGAGGCCACTAATCTTATTTTAAGATTAGAGAGGTTTTTATTATCTAAAACTTAAAATTATTAGTCTTTTTGTTTTTAAATAAAACATTTGATTTCACTTAATAGAATTCTAGACTTGCCATTGCAGGGTAAAACTTGTATGTGGTCATATCCTTCATAAGGTTACACTAATCAACATTTCTCATTAATGTCTTAATGCATCATAATAAATAGACTCGTGTAAAGTTGTGAAATCCCACTGTGATGCTGTTCAACTATTTACCAGTTCATAAAATATTTATGTGAAGCTAATTGTCCATAATAATGCTTTTGTTATTAGACAAAGTATTTTTCTGGAATCATTTAATAGATATTAGTAAAAGTAAGCTCCTTGAGATCAGTAATTGTTTCATTCTTTTATTTGCATCCAATACTTAGCACAGTGCCTGCCACAGAGTAGGTGCTTAATAAATGCTTATTAATTGATTTATGCTAAATATCATATGATTCAGATTGTTTTAATCCAGTAATTAATATTGCCAACGTTTTTCAATGAGGGTGTTAACTCCATTAGACAGTATGCTATTTCGTAGTTGAAATTATTCTTTAGAGCAACTAGCATTTATATAGTGCTTTAAGATTTACTAACAGCTTTACAAATATTAACTTAAGTGCTCATTTTACTGAGGCAAATAGTGATTTTTCTTTCTTTCTTTTTTTTTTTAACTAACTTGCCAGTATCACATAGCTAGTAACTGTCTGAAGGAAGATTTGAACTCAGATCTCCCTGACTCCAGGTTCAGCGCTCTATTCACTGAGCTACCAGGAGTAATTAAAGTGAAAAGTAGAATCTACTAGCAAACTTCATTGTAACATTCATTTAGTGAATTTTCAGTTGATTCATAACCATGGAAATGTTAAAAAGTTTAATTTTATTCTTTGCTTGTTGTCTCTTGCATCCCTCTCCCCATTCATTAGAACTTAGGGAGGAACTTTTTTCTTTCTCATTTCTTAAAGATAACTGCATCCTTTCCTTTTATTTCTTAAGAGTAGAAACACTAATGGCTTTGGAGAGAGCCACATCCTTACTGAATTAGGAATTGTGGTGGCATTTTCAGACCCCATCCTTTGTTGGAATTTATAACTTTGTGTAACATCCTATCGCAAGAGTGGAACAGAGTTGTTCTAACTCCTGTGATTTAAAGAGAAACAGCTCTGTTGCAAAAGCAGGATTTGGAGAAGATGGAAGTGCTATACTCTTGAGATAAAGGCCCTAGGTTTCCAATATTGTGGTTTTTTTTTTAAATACTGATTACTTAGTTTTGATATGACTCAGTATACCTTCTACTACCTTACTGGGAACTCATGTGACTCTTTGTTTTTTTTGTTTTTTGGGTTTTTTTTGCTTTTAGGCAGTTGGGGTTAAGTGACTTGTCCAGGGTCACACACCTAGTAAGTGTCAAGTGTTTGGTCTGAGGCTGGATTTGAACTCAGGTCCTCCTGACTTCAGGGCCGGTGCTCTATCCACTGTGCCACCTAGCTGCCCCTTCATGTGACTCTTTGAAGAAGATGAACTGGGATAATAATGTAATGACACTTTAACTCATAAGGATATATTAATTGTAACTAACCTTGAGACCACAGTAGTGGGATAAAATAGAGCCCTTCTGCATTGTGCCTCCCAAGAGGACACATGGATGATTTCTTAGTAACAGCCTCTGTTTATTGTGAGAGAGAAGTGAAGCCACTGTGGTGCAACTTCTTCAGTGTCTCTTGGGCACCTTGAGTGGATCAGTAAACCCTTAGCAGCAGCAACAGCAGAAAAGCATGAGACATCATATACTGTCAGAATAGTATGAGCACTTGATCAGATTCCTCTCTTTACTCAGAAGATTGATCTCTTTAACAGTTCTCATGTAGATGTGTATATTCATATTCTTGTATTGTAACAGTTCTGTATATAAAAGAAACATATACTTAATGTCTGTGGCCTTGGTTGAACTGCTAAATTGCCTATATTCATATAAATTATATCTGTAATTGATAGGAAACAGTGAGAAATACAACTACCATGCAAAAGTGTTTTTGTCTTTGAATATGATATATTTGAACTCTACCATGTTCACTCTTATACCCCAGGAATCTGGTTGTGTTCATAGCAGTAGGTCTCTGCTCTGAATCATTTCCCCTCCTACTTCCTATTTATACTTCTTTGAAACCAGAAGCAGCCAAGTGGATCATTCTCAGAGTAATATTAATTTGTATGCTTACTCCTTTCCACATTTTCATCATAATTTCTACACTTTTTGTTTTTATCCTTGTTTTTACAGCAGAGGTTCTTACCTTTTTTTGTATCGTAGTCCCTTTTGATACTCTGGTGCACCCCTTTTGAGAATAGTGTTTTTAACTGCATAAAATAAAACATATGGATCACAAAAGAAACCAATTATACTGAAAAACAATTTTCAAAGTATTTTAAAAATAATCGTGTACCTCAGGTTAAGAAGATGCTTTGTAGAGACACTCGTAGGGTTTAAAAATAGTGTTCTGTAGTTTAATTCAACTAATAGGCATGATCCTGTAACTACATGTTTTTTACATTTTTTTTGACACAATTCACTACCATTCCATATAGATCACAACTTGTTGTAAGTCATAGTATCTGCTATATGCATAATATTTAAAAATTAATTTATAGAGTCAACTTAAAGATACAGTTGAAAGTCTGCAGTCTGTTCCATGGGGCCAAGTAATTCATAAATTGTATTTTTATTGATAAGTATATGAATAGTCAAGGAAATAGGAAAAGACATAGCAGCAGTTGTCATGTACATCTTGTTTCTAAGACTTCATTTAGTAATAAGTCTAGATAATATTTAAAAAACAAAACAAAACCCAAGGCTTAGAACTGAGCAGTTTGTTGTTAGCTTGTGACAGTTATTTCTCCTGCTTTAATGGGACTTATTTTACAAGTTCAATTAAAGAACATAGAATCATAGCTTTAGAACTGGAAGAGACCTTACATGTCAGTCCGACTCAGCGTTTTGCAGAAGAGGAAACTGAGTCCCAGAGAAGGTAATAGACTACCTGCTCTACTTGACACAGGTAACAAGCAGCAGAACCAGGTCTTGAACCCAGATGCTAGACTCCAAAACCACTAACACCATGTTGAAAAATTCTCCCCAGTCCTAAAAAGGTGAAAAAGCTTAGGGTTGTAGAAGGGATTAATTGCTTTGAAATCTCAGGATGCAAAACAATGGAACAATTTTAAAACTGAATCATTTTATTCTACCCCTTTATTAATTCCATGCTTATAATTATACAGGGTAGCTAGAAATATTTCAGCTTGGAAAATTTGTAGATGGGTGAAGCAGGATTTTTGTCATGTAATATTTTTTGTGTATGCCTACATACATACATACATACACATACATACATACATACATACATACATACATACATACATATACATACACATACGTGTGTGTGTCTTTTTCCAACATAGGGTTATACATTTAGAGTTGGAAAGGGATTTTAAAAGCCACTGAATCCAACCTCCTCAATAAAACAACAGTATGTATATACTCAGGGACAGTATATATACACATATGTATGTATTCATATATGTGTATTTATACATAGTTAGCTGACAGTAAACAAATTTCAGAAAATGATTAATACTAGCCTCCAGAATAATTACCTCTATACTCTACCTTCTTCTTGGAGGAACAAATATTGACAATGATGTATTTCGTATTTCAAAATTAATTTATTTCTTCCCAGTTGGTACTTACTAATCTGTTCTTCAAGAGGATGTTCCATGGTTACTGAAATAACTTTTTAAGAATAAAGAATTATTGGATGAGTTAAGAATTAGTTAACTATAGATGGACATGAGTCCCTAATCCATGTTTCAATGTAAAAGTGTGTTTTTTCTTCAAGTACCCATTTGTTTTCTGATTCTTCCTTTGTCTCCAGTTTACATGAACTTTTTAATCTATAAAAGATCCTTTCATTGTTGAGGTGTAGGGGTCTCTGGCCACAGTTGACTTCCAACATCAAGGTTGATGTGTTTAATTTTTAAGTAACTTTTAAATAAATTGTCTGATTTTTCTTTCTATTATGTGGTTTTATTTTTTTCCTTCACAGGTCCTTAAAATGAAATCCCTCTTTTAAGTGATTGTCTACAATAGCTGAATGCTGTAATTTCATATTTTATGATAGAAATTGTCTAAATTTCCATTGAAAACTGTTGCAGTACCTCACTGGCTTTTCATTTTGTAGTTTCTCAGTATTTCCCCACATGGTTTTAATATTGTATTTACTTTTGCTGCATGTTACAGTAGTCTCTTTTCTTTGGTTACCACTTAAAGATTGCTAAAGCCAAATTTATTTGCTATTCCAGTCCTACCAGCTAGACCTTCTAGCATGTTGTATAACAAATTGAATGTTTAAAAAGCGAAACAAAAACAAAGGACACATTTATGTTTGGACTAGATAGCCTCCAGTGTTTCTTCTAATTCTGAGATTGTGTGTATCACTGTAATTCTATAAATTTAAAATAATTGTCCCTTTAAAACTGAAGCTGTAAAATTTATAATTAGGTGGCTTTTCCCCACAAGCAAGGAATTAGAGATTTCCTAGTCATTTTACTTTTAATTTTCAATGATTGTTTGATTTTTTTCTGTAATACCAGGTAGAGAAAAGTGAAATGAAAGTGATTGTTAGTGATGTTCCATGTTGCATTGTCTCAGTGTAGCATGCTAACAGATATCCAACAGCTATATTATTGTATGGCATTAGGATTGGATTTGAAATGAAAATTGTTTATTTCCTGGTGTGCTAGGTTTTTAAACTAATTCTGAAAATAAGAAAATTAAATAGGTAATTTAAGACATAATCTTAGGCATGGGAAAATTAATTAGATTATTCTGTAGAATGTTTTCAGTATCAAATGCAAAAGGGCAGTGGGTGAAATAATATTTTCATTATAGAGCCATTGCTATTTGAGAATTCTGTTTTCTTGAGCCTTTTAAATTCATTGCTGCTGATTGCTAGACATTTAGCTAGTTAATAGTGCTAGCTCTTACTAGCATTTTTAGTGCCGCTGAGAGAAGCTGATACTTGATACTGTTTGGTTCTTGTGTGAGCCAATGAAATGTAACTCATATAGCAGAATCATTGGGAATAAAAATGATATTTATATAAAAGAATTAAACATTGCCTTGTCATCCTAATCCATGTTTCATGTGTTGTTGGCATATTTTCGTACATGATATTATAAATATTTCTAGCTATTTAATCCTGAAGCATGTGATGGCAGTAATTGTTGTATGGCTGGACAGTGGTTTCCTTCATACTACTTAGGGTTATAATTGGCTTGCTCTGAAATGGCACTTTAAACTTCTGATGATCTTACAGATAGAGTGGTTTCAACCAGTGACTGGGATTATTCTCTGTCTGAAATGGACAGTACAAAATGTGTCTGCCTTGAGAGAAGACATTAAGTCATTCTTTCAGTTAGTAATTTAAGACAAGATTTTTAAGTTTAGTAAAACTTCATCTTCTCCTAGATGACACAATCTAGACTCAGAGTTGAGAATTGGTGTCATTTCTAGGGGAAAAATAGATACAGTTATGTAGTTTATCATTTGATTTGTAAATGAGAGTTACAGATCTTGACTACCATTTTCAATTAGTAAGGACTAAAGGCTCCTACAGAGGATATAGAGAGGTAGTGTGATGTTAGGGTTAAAGCACTGGACTTGGAGTCAGGAAAACCTGAAACATAGCAACTGTGTGACCCAAGTTACTCAGCCATTCTGTATCTCAGTTTACTTATATGTAAAATAATGGGATTGGATTTGGTGGCACCTAATACCCTTTTCCGGCTCAAAATATAAGATCCTGTGTTGGAAGAAGTATGATATATGTGGAAAGTTAGAATTATCATTATTAGGAGATACATTCCAAAGGAGGCTAGGAAAAGAGCTGTGTCTAGATAAGCAAAGTGGATTAGAGAATCAAGGCCAGTTTTCAGGCAAATGAAAAGATCACTACCTTCCTAGGGACATTTCAAGGAAGATTTTTTTCCCCCTTCTCATTAACTCAATAATAAAACTATAGATGATCTCCAGAGCAACTTGCCATTTCACAGTTTTGTGACTAAGCCTTTGATTCTAGTTCTGTCAATTCTCCATTTTATTTTGTTTATAAACAGCCTATGATGATGTTACAAAGCTAAAAGTTGGGAGGAAATTGTTAATTGTTTGTGAACATTGAGTATTAGAAAGTTTTCTTATAGAACATATTTTTCCCAGAGGGTTTTGTCAAGAAGAAAAAAAAAGGGGGAAAGAAAATAGTGTAAATATTATGTAATCCTTCAAATTCTCCATATTTCATTTCTTCTGACCAACTGTCAGAAGTGCCTATGTTGGTGATAATTAAGCCTTTCAGGCTGTACCTTCTTAAAAGTTGTCAAAATCGACTGCTTCATACTTGGTACAAAGTGTGAGGAAAGGAAAGAACAGTTTCTGCACTTTAAGATGAAATAAATTGGGTGAAAGTTAACACTTTTCTAACAAACTGTTTCTGTGCAATTTTTCTTAAGGTTTGTTGGCATCCAAAGCTGTTGGGGTGGATGGTGCTGAAAAAAAAGAAGATTGCTGCAGCGAAACGGCTCCAATGCTGGAGCAGGTATGAAATGGTAGCCTTTGATTTTTTGCCAGGTTCCCACTGGAGTGAGGCATGGAGATAATAGTGTCCACGTAATTGAAATTGCCCTTTCGTTCAGAAACAGGAATAGGAATCATTGTTTGAAGACATTTCTTTCTCTGCCTTACCCAAGGTATAAAAGTAAACTACAAAAGTAATTTCAATTTTCGTTAGACTGACATTAAAAATCACTGTCTCCAAAGAATTGAAAGCCGAGGAGTCAGGCATCCCAGGGTATAATTTTTTAGCTGGAACTATACCTCTCACTGGCTTAGAAAAGGACCCCTGCACAAAAACTTTTAATTTGTGAATTAAACAGGGTTGTGGACAACTAATAAAACTTCTTTTGTAAGAAGTTTCTTTTTTATTGTAAGAATTGATGTTAGACTGTGTATGTTTTATGAACTGTTCAATGAGCCATACAATTTTGCTAGGATGTATATTTTAGTAAATACAAAAAAGTTAAGATAGTATTAAGGGTCTTGACTTAATGCTGCCCAATTGAGAATTTTTAAATTAAGGTTGCTAGATTTTGCCTTGGTTCCCTTCAAACTCCCACAATTCCTGTACATAATGAACTGTGCATGCTTTTACATACTCTTAAGGGCTTAATTTCCTAGGCACAGTAAGATTACCAGGACACAGTAATAGCCATAACTCTGAATTTCCTTGGTTCTGCTGTTTTAAAATCTGAGCCTTAATGTAATTTTAATATAGCTTATTTGTATTCATTTAATTTTCTTTATTAGTAGCTTAATAAGGAATATTTTGAAAGGAGTAGCAATTTCCCTTAATAGATACACACTTTAAAAGACAACCCAACTTTAATTGATATCCTATTGGGTTTTTCAGGGTTTTTAAACATAATTTGATGAGGTTGCATTGTTTTGGTGCCTCCGTTGATACTGTATTGAATCAGTGGTCTTTCAAACTGATTGTTATTTTATGGTCTCTTACTAATTTTCTATAGCTACCACAACGGTTAATCCTTTGCCGTTATGATGTCGGTATATCAGCCAAATTTTGTGTGATATTTTTACTGTGTTATGATATTTAACATCCCAGATTTTAAATTACTGTGTATTTTTTATCACTGTTTATACTATTCTCAGTATGCAATAAATCAGGGACATGGTTAGTAAAACATTTCTGGAGGATTCATTACAATGTCAATCTTTTATTATGCAGAACCCCATTGAGGTGAATGTGATTGTACAGATTACCTACACTATTTATGTTTTAAGATTTAGTGCTGAAAGCAGTGCACATTCCATAGATAAGCTACATAAAGTAGCTTTTAGACTAACTCGGCTGTTTACATTTTTATTGTTTACAAAGTAATCTGGGAGGCCTTGCAAGTTTTGTAACAAGGATGCTCACTTAATTTAGCAAAACTTTAAGTTAGATTAGCTTCTTTTAAAAGCATCTAAAAAAAGTTGTCAGGCTGTTTTCCCCTTTTCCTTATCCAGACTGATTTAAATGGGAAAATGTTTCATAGCTAAACTCATAACTTTTATCTCAAGTGCCACCTCTAGTGGAAATTAAAATAGCCGAGTTATAAAACCCTTAAATATGAATTTTTATCAGAATAGCTGATAGGCCTAAAGTAAATAGGCATTATCAGCTGCCTCTCTTGTACAGGTGGCTAAGGTGTAATGAAGAGTTCTTCAAAATATGTGAATCAAAACACAGAGATTCATAGGCCAACAGCTGAAAAAACTGTTTTAATGAATTCTATTTTATTTATATTAATTTTTTTACAATCCATTGTCTTGAACCCTAAACCTCAGATTATTAGTTACAGATATTATAGTTTATTTAACTGTACTAGGGATATGTCATGTTATATTTACTTTTTAACAAATTCTGCATTAGATGAATAACAATTCAGTAAGGTTTTATAATGTTAATTTGTCCTTGTTAGAGCTTAAGCACCTTATCAAAATATTAATTTAAGTTTTTAAATCTTGTTTTAAATAACTTTGTAACTTGAGAGTACTGGATGCTGTAGTAATGTCTTTCACATATGTGAAGATGAACAATAAAATTGTTTATTTACAAGCTATGGCTCTAATTAATTTTCTGGCAATACCTTCTATAATCAGCATAGGGATTCTCTCCAGTTTATGGACTATTTACTTAAATGACTAGCTTTCATAATTCACATCTTTAATGAGCTGATTCAATGATAAAATGGTGACAACTGAGTGGGATGCTTTGCAACGGACCTTTAATGTGTTATATCCACCATGCCATTAGAACACTCAAAGATACCCCTCTAAATACATAAAATACTTGCCTGCATATATTTACACTGAAACTTGGAGCTCTTGTGTTTCACTAGAAAAGGAAAATTATTCTATCCTCAAATCGTGACCTTCCAAAGTTCTGAGGTCTGCAGACCTGATGATCATCCCTCACAACTAGTCATGGGAGTGAGAGACCGATTGGGAAGAAGCTGTGGTTCATAATCCTAATAGTTGGGCTGTTACAGAAGCCTGTGCTGGTAAAAATAAATAAATGCATAGCACTATGATTATAAATCACAATAGGAACATAGGCACATCAGACTTCTAAAAATAACAATTACATTCCAATACTATAGAGTCCACCCTATTTCCAACATGGATGCAGATTATCCAGCATGGAGGACGTATTGCAGACAAAAGTAATTAAATACTACTTCTGAAAAATCAGAAAATATAAACTTGTTTTTATTTGCCACAAACATACAATAGGATGAAGGGGGAAACAGTGTTCTACAAAATGTGATGTATTTTATTTTCGGATACGAAATTTTAAACTTACATTTTATATCTTTTTTGTGTGTTTGGGTTTTTTTTTTTGTTGTCTTTTTTTACTTAGTCCATTAACTCTACATTGCTGGTAGCTCTGATTTCATAATGCCTTCTGCTTGTGAAACTGGCTTCCAACACTAAAATGGGTTAAAGATAGTGTGCTCAGTCTATTAATTTGGTCATCGTTTTCTGTGTTGAGATCTTTCCTTAAAGGGAACCTGTCAGACCCTTCACATCCCAAAATTCAGCCTCGATTAAGTGATTTTTTAAAATGATACATCTTCTAATTAAAAATCAAAATTCACTACTCTTGCTATGAAACAGAAAAATAAATCCTACTTTTTACTTATATACTTTTACAATGCCCAAGGGCATTGACAGTTGTACTTATCCAAGTGAATAGAAATATTTTATTAAATTCAAAAGAAAAATCTCATCAAACTATAAGGTAACAATATTTTAAAGCTTTGAGGGCATTATAAATAATAGTAATTTGATGGCGGAAAAATGTAGATCCAAAATTGACAGTATCCCTTTAAAGACGGCCTTTTCAACTTTAAAAAAAAATGTGGGGTTCTTTTTGGTTTTTCATTTGTACTAGAGAGATGTTATGTGTTGCTTAACAATGTTTTTTTGGATACTAAAGTTGCTTAACAATCAAAGTAGAAAACAAGAACAGTGAAGAAACCGAAATAAAAATATCAATTTTTTATTATTTATTCAGGAGATTTCACCTAAACCTCAAAGTCAGAAAAAAAATGAAGCTGACATTAGCAGTTCTGCCAACACTCAGAAACCTGCACTGTTATCCTCAACTTTGTCTTCAGGGAAGGCTCGCAGCAAGAAATGCAAACATGAATCTGGAGATTCTTCTGGGTGTATAAAACCCCCTAAATCGCCACTTTCCCCAGAGTTAATACAAGTCGAGGATTTGACGATTGTATCTCAGCTTCCTTCTTCAGTGATTAATAAAACTAGTGAGCACAGATTTTTTAAAAATTAGTTACTTATCCTATAAGCAACATAATTTTGATTGTAGTCTTTAATATTGCTTTTTATGAGGTTGCTCTTAAAAAATTCAGTCTTAATGGGAATGCTAGAGAAGTTTAAATTTATTTTAGATGTAAAACTGCTTGTTTCTGACTTATTTATGATACAGAGACTATTATGGTGGTTGAGAAATCATGTCATTCAGTGACATAAATTTCATCCTAATTCGAATCTCCATAGCTAATAACATAAACACTCTCAAATGCCTGATTTATTTAAATGAGAGAGATAGAAACAGACTCATCATTGAAGTTTATGGTGAATCTTTTTTTATATGACCCAGAAATTCTACCTTAGACATATTAATGTACAACAGTCTCTTCCCCCAAAACACATGCACGCACATGCACATGCATGCACATGCACACTCTCCTTTGGCCCTCCCTTAGCCTCCAAAATTAAAAACAAAATGCATCTAAAAACTCTATGCTATTTTTTCTGTATCCATGAACTTCCACTTACCTCATTGGTAGTAAAAGGAAGGAGCCTCCTGGATAGAACTGAAAAAATAAACATCTTAGTGGGCTATTGCTAATCCTTTAATGAGTTAGAACAGCATTTTTTTTTAAAGGGTTCCTTATAGCGGTGGTGTCAAACTCAAGCAGAAATGGATCCCTGTAGGCCACAGAAAACCATAGGTTAACATTATCTATGTCATATCTTTATTTATTTTGTTAAATCTTTCTCAATTATATTTTAATATAGTTGAGGCTGCACTCTGGAATTTTACAGGCTGCATGTAGTTTGACACCTCTGCCTTTACAGTGTAGTTTTTAGTCAACAACAGTTATGCCCCAATAGGTTTCTTGTGTTTTCTTACAGATTATAAAATCCATGTATATGTTCTAGGTAAAAGGACTATAATACTACCTGAGCAACACTATCAAAACATTTTTGTGCCTTTTACTCACAGACCAATCAGTAATCATAATTACTAAATGAAAATGACATGTCTCTTTGAAATACCCCATGTCTTACATATCTTATAACTATAAAATTTAGGCAGTAAGAGGTCTACTGTGTTAAGCATATGTTTTTCTTTTCTTCAATTCACAGTTGCCAAATAGTTTTTAAAAGGAAAGGGTATTTAAAAATTTAATATTTGTAATTATTTTTTTAAAAGACGTATTTGGGTCAGTAACTTTTTTTTTGGAGGGTGGATGGGTAGAAAGAGAGGGGGGGTTGAGAATGGGCCAAGAATTCAACTATGTTCTACATACTCTTCATTTTGTGACATTTCTCATAAAAACAATATCATCAGTATCCACTACAATGTCACATAACATTGGTAAGTATTTTTCTTTTGAGGAATATTCATATCTTGGACTTAGAACTCCATAATAGTATAGCAATTTAATTTTATTTCTACATTTTGATTTATAAATTGATTATCATGACACACTATGCCTTGTACAATGCCTTGAATATAGTAGGTACTAAACAAATGATGTTTGTTGAATTTGAATTTGTGATGGGGCATTGTCGGAGTGAGAGAGAGATCGAGTGCCTGTTAAGCAGCAATAGCTCCAACATTTTAGACACCTTTTACATCTCCCCTATAACCTACACTATTAATATTATGGCTTATGTGATCCTATCTTCTCCACAGTGTGCCTTAAAAAAGCCAGTCTAAGACAAAAAGAATAAAGAAATTAATATTCATTAAAAATGTATTACATTTTAGTAGGAAGTTGCAGGAATTACTAGGTCACATTTACAAACATGTAAATGTAAGGTGGTATGTTTTTGTATGCCTTGTACCTTGAATAGATGTTTAATCAATGGTTTTTTGTTATTTTTTGATAAATCAGTCCCAAAATGTTCACAAAAATCCATGTAAAAAAGTAGAGGGGTAGTTCTCTAAGCTAATTTGCATTAGCTTTACTCTGGTAACTAAAGTAAAGCACATAGTATTTTGATGTAATTCATAGTTACCCTTGACTGTTTTCCTAACCAGAAATTATAAATGTCATTTCTTTTGTCATAGTGCATATTTTTTAAAAATTCTAATACAATGGAAC
The DNA here is from genome assembly GCF_003287225.1 of Phascolarctos cinereus. Classification (NCBI taxonomy): domain Eukaryota; kingdom Metazoa; phylum Chordata; class Mammalia; order Diprotodontia; family Phascolarctidae; genus Phascolarctos; species Phascolarctos cinereus. The sequence continues at coordinate 634,640,647 of NW_027555847.1, forward strand.
TATTTTTCCCTAAGTGAAGAATTGCAGATATTCACTCAGCTAATCTCTGATAGACAAGATTCCCCCCAAGTCAGCGTATTCATATTACTTAAAATAGACAACCCCAAATATTTTAAACTCTTGATGATAGTACATTTTAGAGTTGAGTGCTTCACTCATTAACTTTTTGCCAATGAGGGACCATATTTTGCCCTTGAATAATTCCCATTTGGGTGATTCTAGTTCCTGTGGCTTTTGGAACACCAAATTGAATTTGAGCATAAAGCACATCCCTTCTTTAGTCACTAAAATATTATAAGATGAGCCTGGCATATCTCTGCTTCATGAACATTGAAAGATCTTTTTCTAGGTCCATCACAATCCGTGAATTCCCCTAGACCTTCCAAACATAGTGAGAGAAGAAGAAGATCACAGCGTTTAGCCACTTTGCCGTTGCCTGATGATTCTGTAGAAAAGGTTTCTTCTCCCTCTCCAATCACTGATGGAAAAGTGTTCTCCATCAGTTCTCAAAATCAGCAAGAGCCATCAGTGCCTGAGGGTAATGTATTCTAATTTAATATAGAACACAGAAAACAAAGGAAAAAAAATCTAAATCATAAAAATGAGTTGAAAACTAAGACATTTCTGCTTTTTTCTACTGACATCTTTTGGACTGATAAGCACTTGTATAACACTTTAATCCAAATTGATGTTCTCTATTAATATTTTATTACATTCTTTCTTTTATGTAGTACCTGATGTTGCTCATGTGTCACTTGAGAAGCTTGGACCCTCTCTCCCTCTTGACTTAAGCCGTAGTTCGGAGGTTACAGCATCCGTAACCACAGAATCCTCTTTTAATGAATACCCCAGTACAGAAAAGGAAGATATACAGATGATTTCATATCATTCTTCCAAAGCAGTAACTGATGGAAGAGTAGCTTCAACAGTGTCAGGTAAAAAGATTCAGTTTATAAATAGTTAGGTTTATAGTTATAGGGTATAGAAAATTGCTCTTTATCAGTTTAGGTTTGTTAACTAAAATAGCAATAGGTTTGTATTTGTGCAGTAACATGTAGGACCTCTCCCATTCCCTTCCTTCCCCCTGAATTTTCTGAGGTCCTTGTCGATTCTCATTTATCCTTCAAGTTGTTCTTTCCATATGGCCAATTTCTGAATGCTATAACATCTGATCATAGTAAGCTATTTTGGAAGATGTAGTAATTGTGATTCTTAAAAATTAGTTTATGCAGCTTCCATTATTATGGTTCTTGCGGTCAAAAGAACTATGGATGTATTATCTAATTTTTGACAATTTTGAGACAAATATTTTATTTTAAAAATTTTTATTAGTGTTCCCCAATTAAAGTATTTAAAGTATAGTAAAGTATTTCTTGAGTTTCAGGAGCAAATGCAAATTGTTTTGTTTGGGGATTTTTTTTTCCAAAACAGGCTCAATTTAAAAAAAAATGCTTATATAATTATATGTATCTAAAATTCATAAATTATTTTTTGAGGGGAGATAGGGTCCCTCTGTCTCTTTAAAATTGTTTTTTGTAAGGCTTCTTTACTGTCTGAACTTGACATTTCTGAGCATGAGTCTTACTTCTACTTACAGTCTACTTCCTGTCTGCTTTGCATTCCTATTAAATAGAACTAATACTTGCTTGTAAAGGGATTGAAACATAAACAAAAAATGTAAGTAGATAATTGAAAATTTAAAATTTTACTAAAACAGTGAGGGCCTAATTCAAGTTTAAGTGAAATATCAGTAATTCAAATCATGCAGCCCAGTAAGACTTCCCTTCCCTGCCCTGTCTCCTCAGGATAAGTGGGTAGTTTTTTAATAAAAAAATTTTTTTTGAAGTATATTATATAATATTCTTCAGGTAATTGGGGTCAAAGACAGTCATACCAGAAAAATATTTTTCAATCTTATTTCTAGATCAGGAGAACAATGAATACTTTAATGCTTAAGATTACTTTTTTTTTTTAAATCATGGAAAAATTTTTAACATAGTCTTTTAAGAAGCATTGGTTCAAATAAACATGTATGGACTCAGAATGATGAACTTTTTTTTTCACATTTTATCAAGGTTATAAAACCTCGAAAAATTATTTTAAAATGTAAATGTGTCATAAAATAATTTGGTGATTAAATTTGTGAAATCAAAGTTGATTTATCCATTTTTCTGAATTATATAATACTTAGCTTATTTTAAAAGTATATTATGTATATAAAAATTCTTTTTAAAAATATTTTCAAAGTCTGCAGAATATTTCTAGCTACCTCTTTGTATAATAGTATTAACCATAGTTGAAAATTTTATGAAACTCTTATTACCCCAGTTAACTATATCTGGTAGGAATAGATCAGTTAAGTCAGTTTCAAGTAACATAATGCCAATAAATGATAAGTGTAGAATTGGACAGCTAATCTCTGTCTACATTCAGTCAATTCTAAAAGAAGCAAAAAAATAGTTTGTAGACTGAAATGTTTGGGGAAAATTTAATATAACAAAATCTCTAAAACTATTCATTTTCTTATCTTTTAGAGAAAGCACATATCTGAACTTTTCTCTTATCCATTGACTGTATACACTGAAAAGAAATATTCTAAAGCCATTTTCCTGATAATCAGCTCTAACTATAATAGACCTTACAATGGGCATCTTATTCAATTCCTTCAGTATCTCTTTTGTTAACATGAAATTACCAGTTATAATGTATCGTTGTTTACCATAAATTTGTATAAACTTCACTTTCCTCTACAAAGGTTAAAGTTAATTTGTACATTTAATTACTAGTGCATCTCTGTTTACTTGTAATTAGATAATACTCTTCTTCCTCCTCCCCCCCAAAAAAAAAAATTCACAACTGTTAGGAGACTTCTTAGATTAGAAAAATATATTAAAACTTTAAAGACTTCCTGCTTACAGGGAGTATGTATGATGGAAAGAGTGCTGGCTCCAAACCAGAGGAATTATGTTTAGATCCCACCCGGATGCTTTATATGTGGGTGACCTTGAACAGATCCCTTAACATCCCTCAACTTTAGTTTTCTCATATATAAAATGGGGCAAGCAAACTAATGGACTCTGATGTGTCTTCCAGGACTAAATTTATGATCCTACTGGCATTTACTGTTCTAAACGCATCAAAATTGTAATTTGCCTTTGGGTATCAATATTAACATAAACACTTATAGGATGTACTTTCCATAAATAACTTTTTTCATTTTTGATTCAGACTTACAAGTTCATGAGACATTCTGATGTGGATAGTGTCAAAGCCAAGATTTGATCCTAGGTTGGCTTGACTCTAGGGCTCTTTAGCCATCATTTCACATCTCCTTGTCAAAGAACCCTATATTGTAATAAAACAAGCTATAAAGCCACAAATAAATAGATAGATAATATAATTGCATCTATTACTTTTGCTCAGTAGCATATTCATGTTATGAATCTTAAGCTTGTAGCCCAAGATTCACAGTTCTCCCCCTCTCCTTTTTTAATATGAATTGTTTTGGTGTTGCTTGTTATCTAGGTATCAGCCTACCTACCATCTCAAAATTCCTACTATAGCCCTACAAAAGTGTTGTACTATATGACATGTCTTAATAATTAACACTTCAATGTGCTTGCCTTTTTTTTATTTGCTCAGAGAACATATTGTTTCTAGAAATGCCCAGAATGTGTTAATACTTGTTAAGATACAAATTCACCTGATAGTCTTTATAATTTAACAAGTGGGGGATACTTGGGAATTGTAAGAAAAAAATATCCATAAGACATTGTAGCTGTTTAAATTTAAATTTTATGTTGTTTCTAAACTTGCTCGTCACTAGGAATTTTATTCATTTCTGAGACTAATTTCCTAAAGATGGAGTACAGTTTGGGTATGATTAAAAGAAAAACACCAAGACTTTCATTGTTTTCAAATTATATCCTTACAAATACCGGTAAGAGGACTCGAATACTTAAAAACTGAAGCCAGTTTGGACTTCATCTTGAAATTCTAGGACAGTGCTCACAATCACATAATATATATTTTGTAATTTTGGAATCCCCTATTCTCAATTGATTTAAAAAAATAAAACCTTTAGAACAAAGATCTATCTGATTTAGAGATCTCTCTCTTGTGGAAATGAGATTCTTCTCTTAAAAGGAGGATATTTATTCTCTTACCTTATTATTTCTTAACTTCTACCTCAAGTGGTTATTCAGCATGGCCTTATTGCTTGGCCATTACATGTCCCCAATTTAAGGTGTCATATGTCTTTTTATAATAATTGAGATTTTAAAAATCCTTTTATTGATATTTCTTTGGAAATTTGTTTTTGTAGTATTTGATGCTCATGTACCCATCCAGCCACTTTTCTCACCTAATTTTCCTTTGTGGCAAAATGGCTAGGTGAGGTTTGGGCCTCCATAGTCGTTTGGCCCATCAGACTTGGAAAAGTCAGCCAACCACGTGAAAAGTTAACCTATGATTTTCTCTGAAATGGGGATAACAATATTGTTGTGAGGATCAAGTGAGATATTGCATGTAAAGCACTTTGTTAATCTTACTACTAGGTAAAGGTCAGTTTTTGTATGTTTTCTTATTCATAACCAGGTTTCAGAGGTTTCTAATTCACAGTGTGAGTTCTTAGTGAATACAGTCCTGAAGTAGTAGGCAGGTCACCTAAATACTGGTCTTAACTCTTACTAATTGTGTAACCTTATACATCAATTAACTTTTTTCCTTTTACTGCCTACAAATTATCACTTATACTTTTGTTCAAACCTAAAAGTTTCTTCCTGAGAAAAACTTGCGTATAGTAGTGAAATTAATATAATTTAAAATTTTCAAATAATCCTGGGGGATATATCCATCTATTCTTAGTAACTGTTGTAAAGATAAGATTAATGCATTATTTGGAAAGTTTTTGTATCATCATAAACTTTTTCTTTCTAGGGATAATTCCCTGTCTAGTTTTTATTCATCTATTTGAAACAGAAACTGTTATTGAAATGTCAGAAACTGGTTACCTTTGTGCAGTTTCAGAATATGGTAGTTGATAAGGAAATGAAGGCTTATTTTACTTCTATATTAAAAGTACTTTCTTTGATTAGGAAGTTTCTGAAGCCATGGGATATTGATGGATTAAAAAATCTTCAGCTACTAATAAGCTGTTGTTTATTTTTAATGAATTTATGACTTCCCTAAATGTTTGGTAACTCAGATCATAAAGTCATCATTTTAATTAATTAATACCTTGGGAATCTTCTCAGTGAAACTCTGAAGAGAGACCAAGAATTTTACGATGACGTGGCATGTGAAGTTAGCCCTTCTGAACCAAAGCACAGTGGTGCAGCACTGAAGAGATTTTTGGGAAAAGTTGTTTTTGGATCCTAGACAGACTACTGTGTATCTGATATTAAAGATTCCAGGGCTTTAAAGTCCAGCATTGTTCATTAAAAAAAAAAAGTTTACTTTGTGAAATAGCTGAGGAAGCTAGGTGGCATAGTGGACAGAATGCTGGGCTTGAAATCAGCAAGACTTGAGTTCAAATCTAGCTTCAAACACATACTAGCTCTGTGACCCTGGGCAAGTCACTCAAACTCTGCCTCAATTTACACAATTGTAAAATGGGGGTAGTAATAGTACCTGCCTCCCAGAGTTGTTGTGAGGATCAAATGAGATAATAGTTGTAAGGTTCTTTGCACAGAGTTTTGAAGTGTGCATTTCCTTCCTTCTTCTGTTCCTTAAAGTTATGTTTCTTTTTACTAAAACAGAATGCCCCACAAGACTTCAATTTTGATATTGATATGTAATAAAGGAAAAAAATTTAGGATCCATCCTTTCATCCTGTAAGAACCTCTAATTTATTTGGACTTAAGTTACCTAGTCCTCTACTATTCAAAGCCATTCCATAAGGCAAAACACTTTGATCTGTTTCTCATATTGTTATCTTAGACCAGATAAAGTAATTTAATTTAAAAGTGTAATGCTAGCTTAAAACCTTCTGTTGTGCCAACTTTAACATTAGATTTATGACAGCACAATTCCTGGGATATAATAAGTGATTAATAAATGCTTGTTATTGATGATGACTAGGAATCCAAGAAGCGACAAATTATATTAAATTCTGCTTGTGAATAAATGGTTGTGCTAAAAAACAAGGAATCTTATAGTATTCAGTTTTCAAAAGACAGATTAAAATTAACAGAGAATTGGTAAAGCCATGTTTTTGTCTTTCTCTTTTCTATATTCGTTCTCCAGAGACTGTAGAATAGGTTCTGAATATTTGTAATATAAACCATTACAGGCTAAAGACTAGGCCAACTATGTTCAAAGTGTTCAGTCATCAGGGTATCCACATGTACTGAAATTTTTGACGACAGCAATTTTTGTGAATACCATGAGCTACTGAAGGACCTATGTCAGAGGAGTGAGTACCCACATGGAGGAAATCCCAGGTCCTCGAGGTACTAAAGTGAACCTTAGAGAAAGGCAGGAAGAGTCACTGGCTGCAGCGTTTTGGTTTTATTACCTTCTTTTCTTAGTAGGGAATCTTGACACAGATATTTATCTTTGCTTTGATTTCTCATGTATATCCTTCCCAAAGAATGGAGTAGATTACCTGAACTCATTTTCCCTTAAATTATTAACCATTTGTGGACGATTAATTTAGTGATTTTTTTTTTTGTTAACTCTGGATTTCTATTTAATTTAGATTAGCTAATGAGGTTTGAGGTAAGATGAAAGAAATATCACCTTTTATGCTTGCCAGGTGTATGAAGATGTGTGTGCCCATTGTTTTTAAATTATGAGTTTTTAAAAGCGGTAGATATTTACATTATAGAGCACCTGTCTTATACACAAAAAGTTCTGGGTTCAGATCCCAGCAGGATGTTTAAGGACTTGTATGAAATGAGCATTAATAAATGAAGGATCTTGGGAGTCAGAGGAGAACTAGATTCAAATTCTTTCTCTGATGCTTACTGCTTATATGATTCTGGGCAAATTAATCTTTCTGTGTTCCAGTTTTTTTCATCGTTAAAGTGAGAGTCTGATTAGAAGATCTTTAAATTCTCTTCCAGGGCTCTAAATCCTATTTTATTTATTTATTTATTTTTTTTGCAGCTCTGGATGCATATTGATAAAGTTACATATTTCTCAACATATAGTGATTTTTTTGAATGCATTTTGCATTTGGTCATTATATTACTACCAAAAAAAATCATTTAGTATAAGGACATTTAGATAAATGTGTGTTTCAGGTTATTGAAGTTCATTTTCTTTGGAGTGGCTACTGGGGATGTGAGCATCAGTCTTTGGATTTCAATGGTAAAGGGAATGGCTAGTGAAGAAACTCCCTCTACTAATGCAATAATGCTCACACTCACATTATAAAAGAATTACTGGTGGGGGGCACTAAGGAGTTACATGATGACTTGGATTTAAACCCAGGTCTTCGTGGTTCCAAGGTGTATTCTTTATCCACTATGCCACAGCTTACTCTAGTTTTTGAGATTCAGTATTTACCCTTAAATGTGACCAAAATATATTTGAAATTAATAAAAGCCTCAGTATTCAGGAATAATAGTAACTTTTAATACCTGGTAGTGAATAGATGTTTTTTAAAATGAGACAGTATAAATAAGTGTCACGGTAAAGTCATTGAGCTGGAGCTTAAAAGACCTCTTCCCTCTGCTACTGCCTTGCTGTGTAACATTGGGTAAATCACTTCACCTTTCCTGGCCTTAGTTACAGTTTTAATAGTTTTTACGTCTGAGAAGGAATGAAGAAAGTTTATTTGTGAAATAATTCCATCATGACTTAAGAAAAGTTAACACATAGTGATATATTTGTAATGGGAGTTGAAAGTTCAGATTTTATTTGGGCATTTGTAAGCTAAATTTTAATTTAGTTTTGAAATGGATTTTTAAAAATATGTACATTTATTCATTAATATATTAAATTTAACACTTAGTTTGGATGGTCTGAGCATCCATACTGACTTAATTTTCATTATGAAAAGGCAATATGCATTTAAGCAGTCTTGTGCAGCTATCTGGAGGAAAAATAAATAAAAATAAATTAAGTATCTTACATTTTCCTAACCAAATTCTGATGGACAATACAAGTCCATCTGTCTCTTTTTTCCCATCCCATCTCTCTCTTTCTCCCTGCCTTCCTGTCTCTCATTCTTTATCTCTCCCCTCTTCTTCTCTCTCTCCCCTCCTTCCTTTTTTTCCTTTTCCTCTCTCTCCTTTCTCTCCCCTGTGTCCTTACCCTTCTCTCCTCCTCTTCTCCTTCCTCTTCCTCCTCTTCCTCTCTCCATCCTTCCCTTTCTCCCTCTTTTTTGTTCTACCTTTTTCTCCTTCCTCCTTAAACACTCAGGTTTTCATACTGACGTCCAGAAGGTTTTGGAAAAAACATAAAGCATCTCTGTATGCAATGCCAGTAAAAGGAATAATTTTAAATTCAGTAGGGGAATTTTCTATTTAAAGGAATTCTGTGATAAATCCTTTTGGTAAAGCTTAATAATTATATAATTTTTTTCTAAAGCACACCCATATTTATTTTTGAGTAAATTAAAAAGATATTTGTTGTTAGTCTTGTGCCCGTAAGATAAGGTAGCACTTTTTAAAAAAAGTTGTTTGTTGATAGTATTATGAAATATTGCAAAGAAAGAACTCTACATCATTCTGTCCCGCTAAACTTATATATTGTTTTTCCCCCCACCCCAAACCCACAGGAGTATTGAAAACAGAAAAAAAAGTGAAATTGGAAGAGAAAAGTTCAACGACATTTGGTATGAACAGAAAATAATATTTAAGCAAAAGGCTAAAGCTTGAGAGAAAGGGAGAGCATAGCCTGCCCCTTACTTATTACCTGTTATGCTCTTTTAGGTGTAAGTTCTCATCTGTTTTAGTGTTTTTTAAAGAGAAAAAGAAAGTTTAAACAATGGGGATGGGGAATTTTATCCATCTAGATATGGACCTCTGTCACTGAAAAGGAATGAAGATTCTAGAACAATTTAGAAAAGGTGGCACCTCAACTAATCATACAGTATGCCAGTATGAATCAGTTCAGTGTCCTACTTTCTACACTTAACTGACCTATGCACTACTCCTTAACAAGGACATAGAAAATTAAATCAAGGACACTTGGGGTTATAAAGTGCCATTTTGAAGATTAATCAGAGATAGTGAAAATGATTGGGTTGGGAGCTAAGAGAAATATAAGATGCACTTTAGGTTTTATTTCTAATGATGTGCATAGAGATGAAAAATATTGAGATTAGAGAGAAAAATTAGAGGAAAAGGATAACATACATCAAATATAATGTTGATTTTTAAATATTATACACATACTTATTATAACAAATCTAAAGCTTTTTTTCCCACAGACAGTGACACACATGAACATGTGAAATTTAAATATGACTGTCAATTATGAAAGATACTGGCTCTTCATAGTATTGGGATTTCAGGGGCCCGGGAAGAATATAGATAATGAAATCCACAGATATTTCCAAAACCTCATTTAACCATTTTCCCCAGCCTTCTTTTACATTAAACTTTTCAGACAAGAGTTGGCTGCTTTGAAATCTACCAGCTTTTTCTACCTTTTTGTTTTTTGCCCTGTAATTGAAATACTACAATAAATCAAAAGCAGGGAATCAAACATAAAATGAAACGGGACCTGGATAAAATGCTAATTAGGTAACCTCTGAATAACTGAAAGTTGGTAGCTATATGAACTTAAGTAAAAGCTAAAGTAAAAAAAAGTAAACACCAACGAATACTCAGTTGCAATTAAAAAAAGAAACTCATTTAGAAAAACCGAACAAAATCTTATTATTAGAACATTGTCTTTCTCTTTCAGCATTCTCATGAAATTACATATTAGTATGTTGCATTAGAAGACTCCTGTTAATTTTCCAAGAAAACCCTTCTCCGGGGATGTAATTTTTTCCCTGGTTCTGTTTATGCACATATAAGTATTCGAAGGTTATCTAGAAAGTGACCTAGCTTAGTTTTTCTATTTCTTTCTTTCATTTTTTTTTGGGGGGGAGGAGGGCTAGGCAGTGGGGTTAAATGACTTGCCCAGGGTCACACAGCTAACAAGTGTTATGTGTCTGAGGCCGGACTTGAACTCAGGTCCTCCTGAATCCAGGACCGGTGCTCTATCCACTGTGCCACCAACTGTCCCCTGTTTTTCTGTTTCTTAAAAAGAGAAATGCTAACTTTTTGTATTAACATTATATTGGGTTTTTAAAGAATATCTCTTTATGTTTTTTCTTATTAAAATTACATTTAGAAATATTGAGCATACTCAATATGTTCTCTCGAATTGTGAGACTTAATTTGAGACACCAACTAATTATTATACTCTTTAAAAAGATTTACATTAATGTCTATGTTAACTTCAAGGTTTCAGGACTTGGTAATTCTTGGTAACGCTAATGAAGTTCCCTTATATATTTCAATAAGTTAATTAGGAGGTCTAGACTTATGGCACCAATGGATTAATTTAATTCTTCTCTGGGCAAGTGACTGGAATAGCTGATTTAAAACTTAAATGCCACATTTAGGTTAATCATAAAGGAAAAATTCTAGGACTGATAATGACTATTAAAATGTTCTGTTGTGTCATTCAGGTAAGAAGAAAGAAAGGGATAAAGAGAAAAAGGAGAAAAGAGATAAAGATCATTTCAGGCCAAAACAAAAGAAGAAAAAGAAGAAGAAAAAGAAATCAAAACAGCATGGTAAGTTATATAAAATAGGCATTTTAAAAAATCTAGTTATTTCCTCATGGTTCACATTTTAGAATTTCCATGTTGTTGAAAAGGCAAAGATGTGATGAATGTATTTTCATTTATTTAACTCATTTAAAAATCGGTCATCTCACCTACAGCCTTGCTAATGTCATTTGTAAATTCTTGTTGGGTCCTTGGTCTCTCAGAGGATTCCCAAACATCCAGAGATTTCCTTGAATGAGACTGACCTGAAGAGGAGCCCCCTGAGGTGGCTGCATTCTTTCTGTGTCGCTCCTTTTCTCCAACCCTTTCGTTAACTTCTGGAAGCTCTAGATCAGTAGCACAGTGGAGACATTTTTAGAATCATTAGTAATCAAAAGTCCCATGACTACCTTACACTTTTTAGACTACATGATAGTAGTGTAATACAGAAATGAGAGATTTTTGAAGTTCTTCAGGTTGTTCAAGTGGCATAAGCAAAATGCTGTTGGGACTTAAGTGCTAGGGTCTCAGTATCCGTGTTGTAGTTACTTTTAAATTGATCTGAGGTTATGGGACCATCAGCGGAAGGAAATCCATTTGGACGTACTCGGGCAGGAAGTTGTCATTTGAGTTATTTTCTAGTATTCCCATGAAAATGTGAAGTATCTGCTAGCATTTTAAAATATGCATCCTGTGGAAGCCTGATGAGATGTATGTGTGAGTAGTGTTTCCATGAGAAGCTTTCATTGCTAATGATATTTTCCTTTTTTAAATATTAAATATGACATAATGTAGGTACTGTATTACACATCAGTTTTCTCATTGTGAACATAGGCTTAATGTTTTTCTGTTTTCCTTCAAAATTTCCATGGCTCTTTATCTAGGGACATTCTCACTAGATAGCCTACAATACCTTTTAATTGTTTTTGTCAATATATTTTGAGCCCAAAAGCATTCTGAAGCCAAATTAGTTTGGAAAAATGCTTACTTAAATGATAGTGCCTTAAAGGGGAAGAAAATGATAAAGACTGGTCAAGAACAAAGTACTAAAGACCATTTGGAAACAAAATGAGAATGGTAATTAATGTTTTCTGGAATCCTCAATGTGCTTTGAGGCCTGCTCAGATGCTCTAGGAAGACTTCCTAATCTCTCAGTATCTCAGAAGTGATCTCTTCTTTCTAAGGACCCTTATAGCCCTCTGTCTTTTGCACTCACAATATTGTTTTGTTGTTACAGTGATTTGGGCACATGTCTTATTTCCCTTAGCAGATTGTAATTTCTTTGAGGATAAGGATTGTTTCATTTATTTTTTAATATCCCCCAGTGTTTTGTTCATAGTAATTGCTTATATTTGTTTAGTTTGTTACTGAGGGCAGGGTGTCTCTAAGAGAGACTGATGGTGACAAAGAAGAAGGGAAATCAGTACTGATATTATTGACCTGCTTATATGTAGGAAATTATACTAAAGACTTGTGAACAATTCTGGGACACCATCTTCTGTTGAGTGGCAAAGGATGACACTTTAAAAAAAATTTACTGTGTACATTTTAAAAGAACTATAAATGAAAATTCTAAGTTCTTTAACAAGATACTAATAAATATGGAAGATATTAAGATACGTTGCTTTTTATAAATACTCTGTGAAGTGTTAAAATTGTAGTCTGTGGTTATCACTAAGAATCTTTATAATTAATTACTAAACTTGAGACAATTCTGGTCCATTGACATTTTATTCTTCTATTAGTCACCTGAGAAGTGACAATGACCCCCCAAATGATAAATGTATAAGTGATCTTGAGATGAAAACATAGGGTTTCAAAAAAATATTAAAATTTCAAAATAAATAATAATTTAAAAATGCTATTAACACATGGAGTTCCTAATAATCCAGAAATTTCAGCAAACATTTACAAAGCACCTACTCTTTATGAGACACCTGTGCCAGATACTGAGATTTCAAGATGAAAAGATATAGTCTATTCTCTCAAGGGAAAAGCCAGTCAAATAAAGCTGATAAGGAAGGGATCCAAGTAATTTAATAGATAAGAGAATGGAAATAGTGCATCAGAGAAGCACTGAATGCTATGAGACATCCAAGGAAGATGACATTGTTTTATGTTTTTATGATTATTTAATGGATTCATGGAGTAATATAGTAGTAGTACTGATATGGTAAATGCTTGATAAATATTGTTGACTGAGCTTAACTTGAAGAGCATGGAGATTTCAGCAGGCAGACATGAATGGGGAATGGAGGAAATGTGAATTTCAGATATGAAGGCTGGTATGAGTAAGAACACAGGGGGAGGCAAAGGAGTTTGATTTTAGGAATGATTAATAGTTCATTTTGGTCGATACATCAGGTGCTTCAAGGAGAATAGAATGTGGATAGAAAAATAGAGTGGATCCAACTGTGAATGATTCAAGAGTCTAGCACAGAGGTGGAGAGCCTGTGGCCTTGAGGCCACAAGTGGCTTCTAGGTTTTCAAGTGTGGCCTTTTGACTGAATTCAAACTTCACAGAACAAATCCCTTTAATAAAAGGATTTGTTCTGTAAAACTTGGACTCAGTCAAAAGGCCATATCCAAGGACCTAGAAGGCAGTATGTGGCCTTCCTGGTCTACCATATTAATCACTCACAGTTAGACCAAGAGGTTTTAACTTTATTTAATAGGCAGTAAATTACTATTGACATTTTTTTTTAGGTGGGAAAGTTAGGTGATCAGAACTGTAAATTAGGAATATTATTCTGGGAATGGTAGCTAAAATGGTTTGGAAACTGAAGGGAAACAAGTTTCAAGACCATTGTAATAGTCCATAGTGAATGGTAGTGAGTAAGAGCCTGAATGAGTCTGGAAGTAAAACTTAGATACAAAAAATACTTATGAAGTAGAATCCAAAGGACTTGGCACCTAATTGAATGTGGGGTAAAGTTAAAAAAAATGTAGTCTGAGGTTTCAGACTTATCTGAGTGAGAGAACAATGTTGTTATTAATAAAAATCAGGAGATCAGAGTTTGAGAGAAGATGAGTTTGGTTTTGGATATTTTAAATTTGAGGTGCTAGAAGAAATCTAAGTAATTAGAAATGCTAGTCAGTAGCTTGAGAGATATGGATTTGGGAATTATTAACATAAAGCCCACAATTGAAAGCATAGTTGTGGATCAGAATGAGAGAAGAGGACAGGAGGTACTCACACTTTACCATATGGGAGGAAGATTGAAATATGTAAAGAAAATTTAAAAGTATTTTTTTCTCTTAATGTTGCTATAATATCATCCACACTTCTCTTCACAGAATTTCTGATGTCTTTACATTAGTCTCTGGTCCTTTCTTAGTGAAAGAAAAAATATATATATAAAAGGAGGATCCTATTCTCTAATGTACAGATTGAAAAATAAGTCATATTTTTCTAGTGTATAAGCTCTTTCCTAGGAGGAGTTTGGCATTATCTGCTTTTCCTTTGCTTTATTGACTTATTTAATATTTTCAGTGAAGCAGTAATTTACTTGAAATAAGTATTACCACCATACAAGAGTAGAAAACTACTTTGATTCCTAAGACATAGCGCATAAACATCTAATTTTTACTTTACTGTTTCCAAGGATTTGCAACTTAATTGCTTTGCATACTTGCTTCATCAATCCAGATTATAATCCTTCCGTATGTTAATGATTTGCTGTGACCAAAAAAAAAAATTAACACTTCTTAACCAAATTCCTGGTGAAGAGCCTTTGTGCAATTAGCTAGTTGTTGTTCAGTCAGTCAGTGGTGTTGGACTCTTCGTGACTCTGTGGACCATAGCATGGCACTACTATCCATGGGGTGTTCTGCCATTTCCTTCTGCAGTGAATTAAGGCAAAAAGAGGTTAAGTGACTTGCCCAGGGTCCCATAACTGTTAAGCATCCAAGGCCACATTTGAAATCAGTTCTTCCTGACTATCCACTGAGCCATCTAACTATCTGTAGCAGTTAGCTAGACAGGTCCTCAAAACATAGGTCAAGACATACACTTTTTAGCCTAGTAGGACCTTTCAGAGCTTGTATTCCATTGCTATCACTTAAGTGAGTTCTTATATAGAGAGGCCCTTACAAAATAAAATAAGGATTTGAAGTAGAACTGTAGTGAAACTATCTAATATATAAAGATATTTATAGTCACTTTTTTTTTCATTTTGTGAGGCCTGAATTTGTTAGCACTTATGATGGTTTTTCAAAAGTCGTGTGAGACTGAAGAATTGGTCTGAGGGTTTTCAGATTTTTCCAAGAAAGAATATGATATAAATTGATTGGATATTGATATAAATTGACATATCTTCATTTTGGCTTTATTTGTTTTATAGCTGTGATTTGCATAAACATATAATTTCAGAATGTACTCTTTAAAGTCAGTGAAGTTACAAAGATAATTTCTTGCTTATTTTGTTGCTCCATAGCTCATACACTCAGCCTTCTGTCTTTTATCCTTAAAGTCACATGTTGATGAGTAGAGACATACCTTCTAGGATACTATTTACCCATTTTCTCAATTTCTGTATTAAATTGACTCCTTTTATATTGCTTTGTTGGGCATTATAGTATAATGGAGTAGTGAACTTGGAGTCAGAAAGACCTGGCTTCAAATATCGCCTCTAATGTTTACATAATAACAGGTAGTGTTTATATAGCAATTTAAGATTTGCAGAGTGCTTTACATGTTTTCTCATTTGATCCTCACTACAACCCTGTGAGGTAGTATCCACATTTGGAAGATGAGGAAACTGAGTCAGAGAGAAGTTTAGTAACTTGCCCAAGGGCACCCAGTTATTAAGTGTCTGAGGTTGGATTTGAACTCTAGTCTTCCTGACACAAAGTTCTACACTATCCACTGTGCCTACCTGTCTGCCTTCAAAATAGCTATCATTTATATAGCATTTTAAGGTTTCCAAAGTGCTTTACATCTTACCTCATGTGATCTCTTTGACAACCTTGTGAGGCAAGTGCTATTTTTTTCTTCACTTTACACATAAGGAAACTGACTCAGACAGGGTCATACAGCTAGAAAATATCTGAGACAGGTTTAGAACTCAGATCTAGCCCAAAGAGATCAAGGAAAGAGGACCCATATGTAAAAAATATTTATAGTAGCTCTTTTTTGTGGTGACAAAGAATTGGAAACTGAGGAGTGCCCATCAGTTGGGAAATAGCTGAACAGATTGTCACATATGAATATGATGGAATCTCATTGTGCTGTAAGAAATGATGATGATGATGGTTTAACAGAAACCAGTGAAGACTGGTATGAACTAAGGAAAAGTGAAGTGAGCAGAACTAGGAGAGCAATGTATACAATAACAACAATATTGTAAAGACAAACAACTGTAAAAGACTTAGGAACTCTGATGAATCCAGTGACCCACCACAATTCCAAAAGACTCATGATGAAGCATGAAGCATGCTACCCACATCCAGATAGAGAGGTGTGAGACTCAGAGTGTAGATGGAGGCTTTTTTCCCCCTTCTTGGACGTGGCCAGTGTTGGAATTTGTTTTGCTTGACTATGCATGATTGTAATGGGTTTGTTTTTCCTCCTTTCTCATTTGGGGTAAGGTGGGGTTGAAGTGGGAGGGTGAAAAGTTGAATCTTGGCTGATTAAGACAAATAAAATATTTTTTAAAAGAAATGAGGAAGAGGACGTGAGAGGAGGAAAATATGGACCTGAAAAGATATTTTTAAAAATAAAATAAATATTAAAAAGAAATTTTAAATAATTGTGGGAAGAAAGAAAAAAAAAAAGAAACCCATTGATACCTTCTTGTCTTAAGTAACTCTTGTACATATTCTCCCATAATTCCTCTATAGAGGGTCCAATTAATCTGCTGGAGGTGAAGCTCTGGAACTCTTGACATAACAGATACCAGAGGAGTGCACAAGCTAGCCATATTTTTATCTTTCGCTTTTGCTGTAGAACCAACTTTCTTTTCTAGTCCTGCTTCTCTTTGATGCCATTTTATGCCATATGTTGTGCACAGTAATTTTTTGCTAATATGTTCCAACTTATTTGCACTTATCATATATGCCTTCCTTTGCCTTTTGGGTGATCCACACCCAGACTGAGAGATTGTGGTATTTCATGATTCATCTATATATCATAACACTAAAAGAGTACTCAAATAGATGAATATAGCATGAGTAAATATGAATGTTCCACCCAGTAATGCAGATCACTGCCCGTCCATTTATACCTATGCATTCCTCTGCACCCCCCCCCAAAAAAACCAAAAACAACTGTACTCTTGCTACTTTTGTCCATGTATTCTTATAGCTTGGACAGAGTGAGGTCCATCTAATGTGCCTGAGGCCTTCTTGCTTTCTCTTGATTTTGTAAGGATACCAGTAGAGCACATAGACCATCCATTGCTGGCTTTTGTGGAAAGAATATTGGTGTTAAAATGTGAACCTTTGTTTCAAGGTGAAGATTGAGGGTCGTTAAAAGTCCCTCACTACTTAAATTTAGTACATTCTGCTCTTTTCCTCTTATTAAATTTTGGGCCCAGTTAATTGTTATTCTGCCGTTTCTTTCTGAGATGTAAGTACCTGCATGTATGTATGAGATGTATGGACAGCTTGTCGGACTATCCATCCATACCAAATATCATTTTCTGAACAATACAGAACTAGAAAAATAAAAGAGTGAATATAGTATGAAATTAAAAGTCTTTAACTGACCTATTTAAACAAGCTGTGGGTTCTGAAAAATTTGAAATAAATAAAAGAGTAGTACTTTACACATACTATCACTGTTTCTTAAGCAAGGTTAAAACAATATAAATCAATCACCACAAGGAGCCCAAAGGAACCTAGAAACTCCTTAGCCAGCAAAACACTGGATTTTGCCATGTAGAGAGATACAGCAGCCAATGTTATCATTGGTTTTTAATATAAATTTAGTCTGTAGTTTTATTATATAAAGTTGGCTAAATGTTATAAGCAGTACTTCCTTTTAAAACAACAAAAAGTAGTGGAATCAAATATAGTTTACAGTAGTAGTCTTAAACTAAAATAGAAATGGATTCCTGTGAGCTGTATATTGACTTAGAAAACCACAAATTAACATCTATTTCATATTGTATCTTTTTTTTGTGGGCTGCAAGTTTGACACCCCTGCTTTATAGAATGCTTGGCAAGAGACGCATTTGAACCATATCATCCAGAGAGCATTCAGGATGAAGATACAAGGGTAATAAATAGGTAAAAAAAAAATGTGAAGATCCCTTAAGATTTTTAAAACAATTTTCCCATCACTGACAGTTGGCCACTACTTTTAGAGTTTAACAGTATAGCCTTCAGTGTGTTCTATGTGCAAATAGAAATGTTCCTAAAGGAAACATAGAAAGGAAAGCTGGAATAAGTCGCCTATACGAAGGAGGTTTGTGATGTAGAAGACAGTTTTAAGGGTATTCAGGACTGATTCTCCACTATTAAATTATAAACTTCCTATGGTCAGGGATCATGTTTTCTAATTCTTTTGAATTTCTTTCTAGTATCTTTCCATCTGTTCCTAGTAATTTGTTTTTCAAACAGTATTAGCCCAGTAAATGTTTATTGTCTGACTGGCTTAAAACATCCCCTCCACTTAAAAATATCGAAAGAGTTGTCTTTCCACTTAATACATTTGTAACTTCCTTTAGTACACCAAAGATATATCAAATCTCTCCCCTTTGGTAGGCCTTTTAGGGTAAAGCAGGGGCATATACCTGTAATTAGCCATGCACTAGGTGGTTTGAGATCAGTAAAAATAGAGACTTCTCCACTTGAACCCCTCACACTATCTCCGTGACCCTATCAGTAGATGACCTTTATTCTTACTTTGGCTGACATGATCAAGGATGTCCTGATGAGCTCATTAATCTCTGTAACTCCACAATTTAAATTTATATTTTGTCTTTGCCCATTAATCAGTCTATATTCCAGTAAGTGAGGAAGAGTTGGTCCTTTTCCTTATCAAAGTCACTCTGTGCCCTCCATCCCATCCTCCCCTCTTCCAGTAGTTTGGCTCACTGGTATCTTCAATCTCTTTCTATGTATTGGCTTCTTTCCAGCTTTAGGTTCATGGCTAGGAATTCCCTGTCTATAAAATTCTCTCATTTAATACTGCAGTCTCCTCACGGTATCATCTTATATTTCTTATCTTTGCATAGCTGTAATTGTAGAAGACTCACTACCTTGAGTTCCAGATAATCCACTTATTCATTTAAAGTTATTGTACTAGGTCTGATCTCCCTTTCTCAGCCAAACTCCTTGAAAAAGTTGTCTACATTCACTCCATTCTGTCTTCATCCCTATTCAGTTGACTTTTGATGTCATAACTCAGCTAAAACTGCTCTCCAGTAAACTTATAATTTTTTATTCTGATTTTAAGCATATAAAAATGAGAATCTCCATGCACAGAGAACACAGAAAGAGTATCGTATGTGAAACTGTGAATCCCTATTTCATACTGACTGATTTTTTAAAGTATATGATAAATTCTGCCTTTAATTTTCAAAATTGTCCTGATCGTGCTGCCTTCTGACCTTCCTTATGTTCTCTTCTGTGCATTTTAAGAAATATTAACGTGACCTTTTTATTTTGGCATTACTATTTCTAATCTGCTTTCCTCTACCCTCAGCAGAAATGGATAAAAAGAAAGACGGAAGAAAATCTTTGTAACATAAGCATAGCCAAGTATGATAAATCTGTACATTGTCCATGTATAAAATGTATGTCTGCATAGATAGGTCCTCTGGAGACATGATTGATTATAATTAATAATTATAAAGTGCTTAGCACAGTAAGTTCTATATACATGTTAGGTAGTGGTGGTGGTAGTAGTAGTAGTAGTAGTAGTAGTAGTAGTAGTAGTAGTAGTAGTAGTAGTAGTGGTAGTAGTAGTGGTGTTCTTAAGTTTGTCAGAGTTGTTCTTGACAATGGTACTGCCCTCATATAAACTATTTTCGTGCTTCTGCTCACTTCCTTTTGTATCAGTCCATACTACCCAGGATTCTCTGAAAGAATCTTTTTCATTGCTTCTTGTTATGCAATAATAATCCATTTCATCCACATACCACAGTTTGTTTAGCCATTGTCCAGTTGTCTAAGGGGCAGTAAGGATCAGGAGGTTTGTTCTGCTTGCTGTGCAATACCTATCACATAGAAGGTGCTTCAGAAAATGCTTATTCACTGACTAATGACTGACTATGCTCTCCCTGGTGTTAATCTTCCTTTTTAACTCTGCTTTTCTAGTTTCTTGTTGAATGTGGCACATTTCTACACCAAATTCTTAGTGTGTTCAACTCTCCTTTGTCCCATTTCAGATGATGCCCAATTGCCCCTACTTTTTAGTTCATATTTCTGTATACTTTTTTTCCCAGGTCATAACCATAATTTAAACTTATTTTTTAAAATTTTCTTGAGTTTATGTAAAATTTCTAGTTAATTTTAGTTTATCACAAGTTAACAAAACTGAGGATCTTCTCTGTACACTTTCTGTTTCCATTGTGTACCCATTGCTAGCTTTTTGCATAAATTTAATTGCAGTGCCTCAGAGCAAACACTCAGGCATCATTTATTCCCCACTTGAGTGTGTATGTTATTCCCTCCTTAATCCCAATCCGATGAGAATAAGATTCACTCATTCCCTCTCACCTTCCCATTTCCCCTCCACTGTAAAAGCCTTTTCTTGTCCATTTTATGTGAGATAATTTACCCCATTCTACCTCTCCCTTTCTCCTTCTCCCAGTATAATCCTCTCTCACCCTTTAATTTTATTCTCCAGCTATCCCCCCCTTCATCTTCAACTCATCCTGTGCCCTCTTTATCTATCTATCTATATACGTACATATAATTTTTTCCCTCCAACTACCCTAATACTGACAGAGGTCTCATGAGTTGCAAATATCATCTTTCCATGCAGGAATGTAAACAGTTCAACCTTAATAAGTCTCTTATGATTTCTCTTTCTTGTTTACCTCTTTATATTTCACTTGAGTCTTGTATTTGAAAGTCAAATTTTATGTTCAGCTCTGGTCTTTTCATCAAGAATGCTTGAAAGGTCTCTATTTCACTGAATGTCCATTTTTTCTCCAAAAGATTATACTCAGTTTTGCTGGTTAGGTGATTCTTGGTTGTAATCCTGTCTCCTTTACCCTCCAGAATACTATATTCCAAACCCTCTGGTCCTTTAATGTAGAAGCTGCTAAATCTTGTGTTTTCCTGATGTGTTTCCACAATACTTAAATTGTTCCTTTCTGGTTGCTTACATTATTTTGCCCTTGACCTGGGAACTCTGGAATTTGGCTACAGTATTCTTAGGAGTTTTCCTTTGGGGATCTCTTTCAGGAGGTGATTGGTGGATTCTTTCCATTTCTATTTTGCCCTCTCATTCGAAAATATCAGAGCAGTTTTCCTTGATAATTTTTTTTTAATTTATTTTTAGGCAGTTGGGGTTAAGTGACTTGCCCAGGGTCACACAGCTAGTAAGTGTCAAGTGTTTTGTCTGAGGCTGAATTTGAACTCAGGTCCTCCTAACTCCATGGCCAGTGCTCTATCCACTGTGCCACCTAGCTGCCCCAATAATTTCTTTTTTTTTCTTTTATTAATTTATTTTGATTTATCAACAATCACTTCCATATGCTTTTGAGTTTAAAATTTTTCTCCCCCTTCCTCCCCACCACCCTCCCCAAGATGGCGCACAATCTGATATAGGCTATACATTTACATTCCTGTTAAACTTATTTTCACATTAGTGAAGTTGTAAGTAAAAATTAAAACCAATGGGAGGAGCCATCAGAAAGAGGAAACAAAACTCAACAGAAGAGGGAAAAAAAAAGGAAAAAGATAGCAATTCAGCTTTCACAGTTATGATTACTATCTGTGTCTTTTTCTCCATCCTTTCCCCCCCCCTTGTTTATGCTTTTCTTTTTCCTTTCCCCTTTTCCCTCCTCACTAGTGTTTTGTTCTTGACCACTGCCTCCTTCAGTCTCTTCTCCCTTCTATTATCCCTTTTCCTTTTCCTCCCCTTTGCCCTTACTGCTTCTTCCCTCCCTTCTATCCCCTGTCCCTTTTCCTTCCCCCCCACTTCCCTTCCACTGCCCATAGGGCAAATTAGATTTCTATACCCAGGTGATTATGTTATTCCCTTTTTGAGCCAAATATGATGAGAGTAAGGTTCAATCAATACTCACCCCCCTCCTTTCTTTCCCTCTGCTGCAATAGGATTTTCTGTCTTTTCCTGTAATGTAATTTACCCTTGTCTGCCTCCTCCTTTCTCAGTACATTTTGTAAGATCAGACTAATCCACTTCCTTAGATCCATTTAACCACTTGATTAGATTTTTTTTTAATCATCAAAGTCAACTAATATCCACCCTCTTTATGTATACTCCTTTAACATGGTGTAATAACAGTACAGTTCTCGAGTTGCAAGTGTCCTCTTCCCTTGTAGGGATGTAAACAGTCCACCCTTATTAACAACATTTTGTATCTTTCTGTCCCATTTACCTTTTTATGTCTTTCTTAAATCTTGTACTTGAAGATCAAATTTTTTGTTGAGCTCTGGTCTTTTTATGAGGAAGGTTTGGAAGTCCCCTATTTTGTTGAATATCCATCTCCTTCCTTGAAGAATCATGCTCATTTTTGCAGGGTAGTTGATCCTTGGCTGCAATCCAAGCTCCTTTGCCTTGAGGAATATCATGTTCCACTCCCTGCAGTCTTTTAATGTAGAAGCTGCAAGGTCCTGTGTAATCCTGACTCTGGTTCCATGATATTTAAATTGTTTCTTTCTGGCTCCCTGCAGCACCTTCTCTTTCATCTGGTAATTTTGGAATTTTGCTATTATATTCCTTGATGTTGTCAGTTTGGGATCACTTTCAGGTGGTGAGTAATGTATTCTATCTATGGTTACTTCACCCTCTGGTTCTAGGACTTCTGGGCAGTTTTTCTTTATGATTTCCTGAAACTTACTGTCTAGGCTCTTTTTTTCATCATGATTTTCATATAGTCCAATGATTTTTAAATTGTCTCTCCTGGTCTGATTTTCCAGGTTGGTTGTTTTGCCAATGAGGTATTTTATGTTTTTATCTATTGTTTCATTTTTTGGTTTCTATTTGACTGATTCTTGCTCTCTCATAGAGTCATTAGTTTCCATTTGTCCAATTCTAGTTTTTAACAGATTGTTTTCTTCTGTTGGTTTTTGTACTTCCTTCTTCAATTGGCCAATTGTATTTTTAAGGGATTTGTTTTCTTCAGTGTACTTTTTTTCCAGTATGCCAATTGTGTTTTTTAGGGATTTGTTTTCTTCAGTGTATTTTTTTTCCAGTTGGCCAATTGTATTTTTTAAGGACTCTTCTACCTCTCTCATTAGACTTATAAAATCCTTCTTGAGCTCTTCTAAGAAAGCTTTTTGGGCTTCAGACCAGTTCATATTCCCTTTTGATGTTGCAGATGTGGGTTTGTTGACAATGTTGTCCTCTTCAGAATTTCTGTCTTGATCTTCACTCTTCTCATAATATGAATCTATGGTACATTTCTTTTTACTCATGGTTTCTTTATTCCCTGGCGTTTAAAGAGATTGAGCTCTCCTGCTGGGGAACAGAGGGCACTAACTCAAGCTTCTTGTGTTGGGAGCCTAGGTCTTGGTCACTGGCTTTGTGTGCTGGGGCCTCTTATGTTGGCAATTGGAGGCTGCTTTGGCAGCTTACTTCATGTTGGGCTGGAGTCAGCAAGGCTGTAACTTTCAGGCAATTCTAGGTTGCATACTTTTCCTTTCCTTTAGCTTTCTTCAGCTTCTTTTAGATGGGTGCTGAGAGGTGTTTATCTGCCTAGGGCCCCTTGCAATGCTGCTTCCCTTGTTTTTGCTAATGCACTGGGAGATTCCTTTGCAGTAGAATGCTGAGGCACCTGGTGGATTTCTGAGCTGGTTTCCACCAGTTCCCCCACCCTCATTGAGGCCCTTGGAGGTCCAGGTGTTGGTGTTTGCCTGCCCTACCACTTGGGCTTCAGGATCTCCTCCTGGTTGACACTTGGAGGCTGTAGGGTTCTGACAGCTTACGTGGTGTTGGGTTGGAATCAGCAAGGCTGGGACTTTAGGAAGACTCTAGGTTGCTTTCTTCAGGTCCTTTCAGATGAATGCTGCAGGGTGCTTATCTGCCTGGGGCCCTTTGTACTGCTGCTTCCTTTATTTTTGCTGAGGCACTGGGAGATCCATTTGCTGGGCTGTTGCACTGCTGTTCCCCGTCTTTTCTAAGTTCAGCTGTGCCAGGGTTTGTTTTTGTTTTTGTTTTTGCTTTTCTGGGGTGATATATTCTGGATTTTCAGAGGTTGATAGGGGAGGGTGAGAGCAACTACCTTTTTACTCCATCATCTTGGCTCCTGGAAGCGGAAGTCCCCAATAATTTCTTGAAAGATGATGTCTAGGCTCTCTTTTTGATCATGGCTTTCAGATAGTCCAATAATTTTTAAATTGTCTCTCCTGGATTTATTTTCCAGGTCAGTTGTTTTTCCAGTGAGATATTTTACATTGTTTTCTATTTTTTCATTCTTTTGGATTTGTTTTACAGTGTCTTGATTTCTTATAAAGTCACTATCTTCCAATTGCTCCATTCTAATTTTTAAGGAAGTACTTTCTTCAGTAGGCTTTTGGACTTCCTTTTCCATTTGGCCAGTTTTGCTTTTGAAGGCATTCTTCTCCTCATTGGCTTTTTGGACCTCTTTTGCCATTTGGCTTAGGCTATTTTTTGAGGTGTTGTCTTCAGTATTTTTTTGGATCGCCTTTAGCAAGCTGTTGACTTGTTTTTCATGATTGTTTTGCATCACTCTCATTTCTCTTCCCAGTTTTTCCCCTCTTCTCTTACTTACTTCTCAAAATTCTTTTTGAGCTCTTCCATGGCCTGGGCCCAATTCATATTTTTCTTGGAGGCTTTGTATGTAGGAGCTTTGACTTTGTTGTCTTCTTCTGGTTGCATGTTTTTATCTCCTTTGTCACCAAAGAAAGATTCTATGGTCTGCCTTTTTTTGTGAGGTTCGTTCATGATCCCAGCCAATTACTTGAGTTTTAAACTCTTTGTTAAGGTAGAGGTCTGCTTCCAGTGTGGATAATGTATCAAGCTTCAGGGGTTTTGTGCAGCTATTTTCAGAGATACTTCTAGGGACCTGTAAATTTTCAGTTCTTCCAAGGTAGTTCAATCAAAGGCGAGGTGTTTACTCCTTTCCTGGCTGTGCTCTGGTCTATGAGTGACCACAAGCTCTCTTTTCTGCCTTGGAACTGTGAGGAGGATTCTCTCTTCACCACCACTACGAGCTCCTCCTCACCAGCACTGCTTCTCACCCCAGGACTGCCACCCAGGACTGTGACCCAGATCCAAGCACGGGCAAAGCAAGAGAATCCTGCCTCAGCACCAGCAAAGAGATACCTATAATCCTCCTCTGATTGGCCACTAGATTCCCCCTCAGTCTGTGGGCTGGAATCTCAGGAGGCATCCGCCGCCCTGAGGCCACACTCTGGGACTGGGGCTGGGGCCACAGGCTTCTCTCTCACCGCAGACACAGACTTTTCCTACTGACCTTTAAGTTGTCTTTGGTGTTTGTGGGTTGAGAAGTCTGGAAACCGCCGTAGATGCCTGTGATTCAGTCCTCTGAGGTTAGCTCCAGGTTTGCTGAGGCCTGTTTTGACCACACGCCCATGCCGAACTGCATTCCTTTCCCCCACCCATCACAATATGCCTTTCCGATCAACCATCCAAGTTGTCTTGGGCTGGAAATTTATTTCATTCTGTCTTTTTGTGGGTTCTGCTGCTTTAGAATTTGTTTAGAGCCATTTTTTTACAGGTATTTGGAGAGGTTTGGGAGAGAGCTCAAGCATGTCACTACTTTTACTCCACCATCTTGACTCTGTCCCTCTTCTATACACTTTTCATACAATTATAAGAAATCAAGTTCTGCCCCTTTCTTCCTCCTTTTTGTATTAGTATTTTACTTGTATTCCCCCCTCTCTTTTCCCTCTTAATAATTTACCCTCTTACAAATTCTCAGAACAAAACCACTTCACCCTCAGGACCCATGTTTTTCTTATTTAAATTCCTCAATACCCTTTGAAGATAACCAAAATGTTGAAGGGACACTCTTTTGTTTCTTCTCCCTATTCTAGAATGTTAATACTGCATCATCATGCAGCTCCTTTTGGTTAACAAATTTACCATTGCAGGTTCCTCTCACATTTCTACGCTTCCTTCGATCTTTGAGGTTCAGAGGTCTGGATCTTAAGGGCTTAATGTTAGGGACCTCAGAGTCCATGGACCTGAGCTTTCCTGGTCTGATCACTGCAGCACTATACTGGTTTGCACCTACACAGTTGATGGTCACTTCCGAGGTTCCCAGCCTTGTGCTTTCTGACCACCCTTGGGCTTTTTCTCAAGGGAGCCCTCCATTGTTATAGTCTTTGGACACAGCTTTGCAGGCTACACCTGTCTCATCTCTAATTGCTCTGGACTCACTCACTGAGCAGTATTGGGGTATATAATAGGGTACTTTTTGTACAGTACTGGGTTGGAAGAAGTTACTTATTTTAGTTTCTTATTAGATTTTTGATCGTTCAGTCTGATACATATTTCAGTGTTGCTTGAGTGGGTGCGCTGGACAGCCTGCCTCCCATTTAGGAGCCTTCTTTGTTGAAAGTCCAGCCAGTGAACTCTTAATTGTCAAAACTGATCATCTTTTCTGGATTCTAATCCTTCTCCACCTCTCTACTTCATTTGCCACTTTTGATTGCCTTCTCATGAATATTCTCTCTTCTGGGTTTTCTTAATGTCCTGACCACTCCTCATTGCTGGTTCATCATAAACATCATGCTCCCAAACTATGGGTGGGTGTTCCCTAAGATTTTGTACTCGGAACTCTTCTCTTTTACATCTCTATTCTCTCTCTTGGCAACCTCATCAGCTTCCATGAGTTTATCATCTTTATGCAGCTGACTCCCTGATCCATATATCTAGACCCATTCTCTCCCTTCATCACCAATTGCCTACTAAACATTTCAAACTGGATAACCCAAAGACACCCGAAACTCAATCTTAACCTCCCAAAACTACTCCTTTCTAGATTTCCCAGTTTTTGTCAAAAGTACCACCATCTTTCCAGTGTTTCAGGTATATAATCTCATTGTTATCTTGGCTTCCTCACTCACTCTATTAGCTGCCAAATGTTGCCATTTCTACCTTCACAACATCTCTCTCAACTGAGTCCTTCTCTACATAGAGCTGACAACTTAGTTCAGGTTCTCATTATCGTTACTTCTTCCCTAGATTTTTACAAGACTCCTAATTGTTGACAAAGTGCCAGAGTAATTTTCCTTAAGAGCAGTGCTGATCATGTGACTGTTCTACTCAGCCCCTTCCAGTGGCTTCCCATTGCTTCTAGGATAAAATATATACTTCTTTTTAGCTTTCCAGGTACCACACAGCCTGGCTTAACCCTCTTTCCAGTCTCAAGGACATTACTCCTCCATCTCATGCTCTTCACTCTACTCAAACTGTGCTTTTCTCTATTCCTCAGACAACATTTCATCTCCTGTCACTTCTCCTTAACACTGTCTGTCCCCTGTGCCTGGAAAGCAGTCTTTCCTTACCTCAACCTTACCTCATTTCCATCTTCCTTTCATATATAGCTTAGGCACCATCTACTGTCTTTCCTGTCCTACTCCCAAAGTCTCATGCCATCCCTCCCAAAATACTTTGTATTTAACTACTTTTATGTATATACATATATTTATTAACTTTACATTTGGGCTGTTAATACATTTTTGTATGTAATTAACTCTCCCATTAAAATCTAATCTCAGCGATGATAGGGTTTGTTTTATTCCTTACACTTTCATCCCCAGTATCTATCAGGGGTGCTTGGGATATAGTAGGCACTTAATAAATACTTCTTTATTGATTACTTGACTGCTTGATTTGTCTCTTGGAATTTGGCTTTTGACTCTTCCATTCTATAGAAATTCCTTTCTTAAAAGTTATTATTGAATTCTTAAATGCTAAATTTAGTGAGATTTTCTCAATCTTCATTTCCTTACAGCATTTGACACCACAAATCTCTTTCCCAATCATATTTATTAAATGCCAGCTATGTGCCAGATATTGTCCTAAATGCTGTGGATACAAAGAAAGATAGAAAGACTGTCTCTGCCCTTGAGGAGCTCACGATGTAATGGGGGAGACAGTATGTAAATACCTATGTACAAAAAAACTTCATATACAGGATAAATGGGAAGTAATCAGCAGAGGGAAGGCACTAGAATTAAAAGCAATTGGGAAGGGATTTCTGTAGAAAGCAGGATTTTAGCTGCGACTTGAAGGAAATGCAGGGAACCAGGAGGTGAAACTGAGGAGGCAGATCATTGTAGGCACTGGGTACAGCCAGTTGAATTACCAAAAGTCAGGAGATGGATTGTCTCGTTTGAAGAAAAGCAAGGAGTCTAGTGTCACTGTAAGAGAGATACTAGTGTCAGTAGAGGAGTACTTGGGGGAAGGCGGTTGTGTAAGATGTAAAAAGCCTGGGAAGATGGGAGGATGAAAGGAAAATGTTGTAAAAAGGCTTTGAATGTCAACCAGAGGGTTTATAATTAATCCTGGAGGTTATAGGGAGCCACTGGGAGTTTATTGATTGGGTGGGGGTGCTTTAAGAAAATCGCTTGGACAACTGAATGGAGATTGGACTGGAGTGGGTAGAGACTTATGGTTGGCAGACCCACCAACAGGATATTACAACAGTCTGGTGTGGGATGGCAGTATCAGAGGAGAGGGTCATGTGTGAGGGATGTTACTAAGTTAAAATAACAGCCCTCAACAAAAGATTGGGTACTGAGGATTAAGAGACAAAACTTGAGAGGAGGTACCTAGGTTGCAAACTTGGGGACTGGGAGGATACTTTTGACAGAAGTAGGGAAGTATGGAAGGGAAGGAAGTTTGGTGAGAAAGATAATGAGTTCAATTTTAGACATCGAATTTAAGATTTCTATAGGACATTTAGGTTGAGATGTCTAAAAGGCAGTTGGAGATACAAGACTGGAGGTCAGCAAAGAGTTGAGGACTGGATAAGTAGATTTAGAAACATCAGCATAGAGATAATAATTGAATTTTTTGGGAGCTGATGAGATCACAGAGTGAAATAGAAGAGAGAGTGAGAAGAGGACCCAGGACAGAGTCCTTTGGGATACTCACAGTTGTTGGTTGTGATCTGGATGAAGAGGCAGCAAAGGACATTGAAAAGTAGTGGGAAGATAGATAGGGGGGAAACCAGGAAAGAGAATAGTGCCCTGAAAACCTAAAGAAAAGAGAGTTATCAGGAAGAAGAAGGAGACCAACCATGTCAGAGGCTACAGAGAAGTCAAGAAGGATGAGGATTGAGGGAAAAAAAAAACATCTAGATTGGCAATTAAAAGATCATTGGTCTTTGCAGGGAGAAGTTTTGGTTGAATGATGGGGTCATAAGTCAAATTGTAGAGAATTAAGAAGAAAATAAGAAAGAAGGAAGTGAGGCATCAGTTGTAGACATCTGTCTCAGGTTTAGCCACAGAAGGCAGGAGAGCTATGGGATGAGATGGATCTAGTGATGAGGATGAGGGGAGAAGAGAGAGCCTTATGTGAATTTTTTCAGTGAAATAAAAGGCAGGGTTATCAGTTGAGATAGTGGAGGGGGATGAGGCATTGACATGGAAGGTTTGAAGAGGGATGAAAAGATTTGAAAGTGTCAGTGTGGTAAGAGGGATAATGAGTTAATTAGGGAGGTATAAGGGGATTGCCCAGCAGCAATTGAGGGCCCAGTTGATATTTTGTAACATAAATTTGTAGTGGACCTAGTCAAAATGATTGCATGGTTATCTCTTTGTTCAGCAAAATGTGAGTAGGGTTGGAGGCAGTGGATGGTGGGAGAGATCCTAAACGTTACCACTTTCCTTAGCATCCCTGATACTTCTTTTTCTTGGTTGTCCTCCTTTTTATCTGATAACATGCCGGTCTTCTTTGCTGAATCTATCTCCCAATCCCTAGCTATGGAAATCTTCCAAGGATTTGTCATAGGACCATGGGATCATAGACTAAAAGCTGTAAAGGACTTTAGAGGCCATCAAGTCCACCCCCATTTATTTTACAGTTGAGGAAATTGAGGCACAAAGAAGTTAGATGATTTTCCTAGAGTCACAGTTAGCATGGCTCTGAGCTGGAATTTGAACCCAGATCTTCCTGACTCCCAAATCCAATACTCTTTCTACTATACCATATTGCTTCTTCCTGGAATATCTTATTTGCTTTCATTTCGTTTTCTCCCTTTGTAATCTCATTAGTTCCCATATTAATTTCTAGAGATGATTCCAAAACTGTATATTTAGCTGTCATTTCTCATGAATTCCAGTCCAACATTGCTAGCTACTTGCTGGATAGCTCCATCTGGGTTGCCCCATGAGCATCTCAGATTCAATATACACATACTCCTCCCTTCCCCATTTTGACACCTTGTTGAACCAATTCAACTCTACACTGTCTTCATGTGTTGCCAAGCTACAAGCTTGTATTATTCCTACCATCAGCTTTTACTTCTGCTTAGGTACTGCTGATTGGAGCTGAAAAAAAATCATAAAACCATGTTGACTATGTTCCGTTTCAAATTTATGTTACATAATTTCAGCTGGGCTCTCACTACAGCTTCATTGTTGTTTATAGTTGTGTCTGACTTTTTGTGACCTCATTTGGAGTTTTCTAGCAAAGATCCTGGAGTGGTTTGCCATTTCCTTCTCGAGCTCATTTTACAGATGAGACATTGAGGCAAACAGGGGTAAGTGACTGCCCAGGGTCATGCAGCTAGTAAGTGTCTGAGGCCAGATTTGAATTCAGGAAGGTGAGTCTTCCTGGTTCCAGATCGGTATTCTATGCACTGTGGCGCACCTAGTTGCCCTCCTCGCTACAGCAAGGTGGTCCTTTTATACCTCCCTTATCAATTCACCATCCCACTCACCACAGCAGCTTTTCCAAAATTTTTCATCCCTTTTCAAGTCTTCCATGGCATTCCCTGGCCACCTCCCTTCACCCTTTCAGCTGTGGAACTTTCCTTGTACTTCACCAAAAATATTGCATCCATTTGCTGAGAGTTCCCTTTTCTTCCCTGCTCTTCATCTCAAATTAGTTGGATTTCTTCCCATTATTTTTTCTTCTTCAACCTTCTCACATGAAGTAATGACCCTTCTTGTAGAGGAAAGCTTCATTATCTGCACCTTTTATCTCATTCTGTCCCATCTTCTGGAGTAGATTGTCCTTTATATCATCCCATTCGTGCTGATCTTCGATCTCTCTTGTCTACTGGCTGTTTCCTTACTGTCTGTAAACCCTCATTTCCTTCATTCTTAAAAATCCTTCACTCGCTCTGACTAACCCCTCTTGCAATTATCCTGTATCTTTTCTCCATTTTTTGTTGAAACTCCTTGAGGAGACTCTCTACAATCTATGCTTCCACTTCTTTTTCTCTCACTTCTAAATATTCTGTACTCTTACTTCCAACTTTATCCTTTAACTGAAACTACTCTCTCCAAAGTTACCAGTAATCTCTTAATTGCCACATCTAATGAACTTTTCTCAATCCTCATCCTTCCTGATCTCTCTGTAGTCTTTGACATTGTTGATCATCCTTTTCTTCTGGATTCTCTTTCCTTTTTTTATTTTTTATTTATTTGGTTTTTTTTAGGCAGTTGGGATTAAGCGACTCGCCCAGGGTCACACAGCTAGTAAGTGTCAGGTGTTTGGTCTGAGACTGGAATTGAACTCAGGTCCTTCTGACTCTAGGGCCAGTGCTCTATCCACTGAGCCACCTAGCTTCCCCAGGATTCTCTTTCCTTTCTAGGTTTTCTTGATTCTGCTCATTCCTGGTTCTCCTATCTCACTGCTCCTTCTCAGTCTCCTTTCCTGGATCTTCATCCAGGTCCTACTCACTGAAACTCTTCTGGATCCTCTTCTTATCACAAAAATTCTCTTAATTGCTGATCTCATTAATTCCCATGAATTTATTTAGGGTCGCTATGCAAATGATTCTCATATCTGTTTATCTACTTATAACCTCTCTGTTTATGTTTAGACTTTCGTCTCTAACAACCTATTGGACATCTTGAGCTGGATGTCCAAAAACATCTTAAACTCAACATATCCAATATCTTTCTTCTGAAACCCTCCCCTCTTTGAAAGTTCCCTATTGCTATTGAGGATACCACCATTCTATTGATCACTCAGACTTGCAGTGTAGGTGTCATCTTCGCCTTCGCTTCTGACTCTCACCTCATATCCAGTCAGTTGCCAAGTGTTCTTCTTTTACATTATCTTTTCACTCAAGTGGCTACTACCCTGGTATATTACCTTATGCCTTGGCTGTTAGAGTAATCTGCTGGTTGATTTCCCTGTCTTAAGTCTTTCTTCATTCCATTTTATCCTTCCCTCAGCTATAAAAATAATCTTCTTAAAGTGCAGACTGTTACTCCCTTATTCAGTAAATTCCAGTGGCTCACTGTTAATTCCTAAAATCAAATATGATATCCTTTCTTTGTCTTTTAAAGCTCTTCACTGTATTTTTATCGTACACTTTACTCTCCTCCACACACTGTACAATCTGGCAACACTGGTGGTCTTAGCACACAACACTTCATCCCCTGACTCCATATTTTTTCACTAATTGTAACCCTATATTTGAAATATTCTCTTTTCTCACTTCTACCTCCTGGATTCCTTGATTTCCTTCAAGACAACTCAAATCCCACATAATACAAAACAAATTTTCTCTGCTTATGCCTTCCTGTTGATATCACCCCCCCCCCATTTACACTGTATGTATCTTGTATGCCCTTAGTTATTTGCATACTATCCCCACAATTAAAAATGTGAGTTCCTTTAGGACGGGTACCTCTCTGAGCTCAGGTCATTTTTTTATTTTTGAGACTTTATTCCTCGCAAACATGTCAGTTACCTTAATAGCATTTACTCTAATTACCAGAAATTTCAAAAGAAATTAGAACTTTCTTTCATGAGTACTAAACAGTTAGTGGGGGCGATTTTCTTCTTCTTACCGGGGTACTCTCTGATCTAATCCAGAATTATGGATAAATTAATGGTAGCATTCTTTAGATTAAATATATAGGTGATCCAGAGCCACATGTCCTCTTTGTCTGCTTTGCTCAAAGGCAGTTGCTGATGATGGGAAATTTGAATCCCTATTAAAGTTTATGTTATCTATGGACAGAATGCTTCAGAAGCCCTTTTTCCATGTCAGATCATCTGGTAAGTGATGATCAGATTGCTCATCAATAACAAGGGAAAGTTACAAAATGGTTACATTTCTGTTTTATATGACAATAACTTGAGCACCTACTTCATAACATCATTATGATGACTCTTCTCGGTTGCCTGAGAGTTTATTAAATTATTTTTTGATGTCTTATGTTGCAGACTATTCAGACTATGAAGACAGTTCTCTAGAATTTTTGGAAAGGTGCTCCTCTCCACTCACTCGGTCCTCTGGGAGTTCTCTGGCTCTGCGAAGCATGTTCACGGAGAAAAATACGTCATATCAATATCCAAGAGCTATTTTATCTGTTGATCTTAGTGGAGAAAGTATGTTCATTTAATTGTAGGATGCTTTTTATTTTAAAGCTTAAAATTACTATATGTAGAATTGGGACTAAAAGAAATAATAGTTTATTTAATGAATTAAAAATATTTACTGAGTTCCTATTGTATAAAGCACACAATTTAAGAAGTGAGGATCTGATTATATGACACTAATAGGTCATATTTATATAAGTACTTTAAGGTTTGCAAAGGAATCTTTTTCTGCATAATTTAATTTGTACTAATAGGAATAAAATTTGCTTTCAAATTTTACAGTGCATATAATAATCTCCACTAAGGTCTTATTCCAGTACCTCATCCTGGCATGGCTATGATTCTGGATTCCAAAATAGATTAAGGTGTAGCAGATCCTTTCATGCTGTAAATCCTTCAGCTCTGACCTTGGAATGGTCTGTTGTCTGAGGACAAGCCTAGCTAAGTTCAGAGAAGGCCCATCAATATAAAATTGTCCACCAGGTGATAATTCTTTTTTGCCAGAGCATTTCATTGTGACTCTAATATAAAGTATGAAGGAGTTTTAATCTGTGTCAGTAGAAAGTTGTACCCACACTGATAAAACCACAGATTTTTTTGGATGATGTTATGAATTATATAGAAGCCTCACTATGGATTCTAAAACTGTTGATGCTGATATTGTGACGTGATATGCACACGTTATGAAATTAGACAAAATAAGAGGAAAGCCTAAAATAAACACCAGAAGTTCAGATTGAGAGGAGAAAAGTTAGGAGGGACTCTAAAGTTGAACTCATGGTTGTAATCTAGCCTAACCCATATCTAAATCTTGTATCCCCTCTACGACAGCCTCAGAAATGTCCATCTAACTTCTCCTTGAATGCCTGCATTGCTAGGGAGTTTCATACTTACTGAGGTGGTCCATTCTACTTTAGAACAGTGTCAAATGTTGGGAAGTTCTAACTTTCACTGAAATGAAGTCAGCCTCACTTCACCTGCCTACTGTTGGTCCTTGTTCTGTCCTGTAGCGTCACATAGAATAAAACTGTATCTCATTCACATTGAATCTCTTCATATATTTGAAGGTAGCTTTCATTTTACTCCTATGTAGTCTCTGCTCCAGCCCAAACATTCCATGTTCCTTCAGTTGTTCTTTGATATAACATAGTCTCAAAACCCTTTACCATTCTGATCACCTTCTTCAAGGTATGCTTCAACTTGTCAATATGTATCTGTCAGCTAGGTGGTACAGTGGAAAGAGTGCTGGGTTTGTTGTAGTCAGTGTTGAGTTTAAGTCCTGCCTCATTATTTACTGTCTGAGTGACCCTGGGCAAGTCATTTAACTGCTCTCATTCTCAGTTTCCTCATCTATAAAATGGGGATCATAATAGCATCTAACTCGAGAGTCAAATGATATAGGTAAAGCACTTTGCAAACCTTAAAGTGCCATACAGATGTAGTTATTCTTACAGTATGGTACTTTCATAGTCCAAGTATTATTCTAAAATCTGTGCTTTGTACATAGCAGGTGCTCAATAAATATTTGTTGAATGAATAAAAAGAAAGGAATCAGAAAACAGAAGTAGTTATTTTAACTTGTCCAAATCATATAAATTAATATAGTTAATGCAGATTATCAAATGTTTCTATAATCTCATATGGGGCATATTTTGTGGCATGAGTAAATTCTTTCCTGGGTACTGAATTTTTGGAGATTTTAAAAATTAATTCTATTAGGTATTAGGGTGTGATTTAATACACCTGGACAGTCAGGCCTAAGGGCCTGAAAAGGTCTGGAAGACTATTTATTTGTTATTACATGAACCCCCCAAAATCATATTATTAACAGCTAAGATAAAATGTAGGAAACTCAGTTAATGCTTCTTTGATGAGCTCACCATCATTATATTTCATAGGCAAGTAAATTGTTCCCTTGAATAAGGTAGGTGTGTTAAAAGCTTCCAGATTACTTAGTGCCATTTAGAATACAGGCAGTCTTGAGCCTATATACAAATATATTACAATACAAAATTTCATGTTTAAGTTAGTAGTTAGGAACTCATCACATTTCTCAATGGAAATGGAATTAAATGTAGTGATTAGATTCATTGGCCAACAGAATCCATTTCAATCCTTATTATAGCTGAAGGATGACATTGTATTAATCATACCTAACAACCCAACCATTATATGTAACAGTGTTTCTGTGGGGAAAGGAATTACAGTACTGGCCAGAAATCAAGTCAATAAGTCTTTTTAAGTGCCTGCTCTATATATGCTAGGCCCTATGCTAAGCACCAAGGAGACAAAATGCAGAATGGTCCCTGCTTTCAAGGAACTCACAGTCTAAAAATAGGGGACAAAGCACACAATTATCTATAAATAAGATATATGCAGGATAAATTATAGATGATCTCAGAGAAAAGGCACGAACATGAAAAGAACTGGGAAAGACTTCTTGCAGAAGGTGAATTTTAAAGCTGAGACTTGAAGGAAGCCAAGAGGCAAAGATGAGGAAGAAGACATCTATGTGAAAAGGCACAAAGACTGTAGATACAGTGTCTTGTTCAAGGAGTAATAAGGAAGCCAGTGTCATTGGATCATAGAGTATGTGGAGGGGAGTAACATGATAGGAAGGATCTAAGTTATAAAGGGCTTTAAAAGTCAAACAGTTTATATTTGATCCTGGAGGCAATAGGGAACTATTGAATAAGGGAGTGTGCCATGGTCAGAACCACATTCTGCTTCTCTAGGAGTGGCTTATAGAGGTAAGAGTAGGGTTGGAAGTTCCAGAAGTTAGTTGGTGATGAACTAAGGAAAGTCCAAGGCATCCTCCCTCTGTACGTCTTCAGGTATGTTACATAGTGCATGCTGATGTACTGCCAGGTTTTTTTCTTCTTAAAACCTCAGGGATTGAC
Source organism: Phascolarctos cinereus (assembly GCF_003287225.1). Classification (NCBI taxonomy): domain Eukaryota; kingdom Metazoa; phylum Chordata; class Mammalia; order Diprotodontia; family Phascolarctidae; genus Phascolarctos; species Phascolarctos cinereus. The sequence goes on from NW_027555847.1 coordinate 634,676,909, forward strand.
CCGCTTTCTTCCTGTTCCACTACCTCTACTTGTTTCTGATCAATTCAGTTTAACAAACAGTTATTGAACACTTAATATATTCAAGGCATTTTCCAACATTTCTATCCTTCCTTAGCTCAGTTTGGCACAGAACATTCTTACAGCCACTCTCTCCTCTTATGTCCCTGAAGCAAGCATATGGACCTTTTGAGGTCTTATAAAATGTTTTTACTTCTAACAATAATAGCAAAACAGACTAGTTAAAAAGTTTTCCTTTTTCTTTTTTTTTTCACCGAGACTTTGAGTTAAAGACAAAGTTTACTTAGGTGATAATAGTATACAAAAGCACTATCCATAGTCGATGCATCTCCTGGGCATGTTGTTCACAAATAACAAAGTGGATGCTTTTGGTAGGAAGGGGAATAGGAAATCCATCAAGCCTGGGAATGCTGCTTTTAAGACCCTTGAGGTGGCTTACTCTTTGCTGCCATAAATCTTGCCATAGAAGCGTCTTGGACAGACATTGGGGTAAAGTGAGACCAGATTTCAGAATTGGTGTTCCTAGTAACAGGGATCTATGGTGTCAAGGAAAAAGAGAATAGAAAGGAAAGGAAGATGGAAGAGAAATTTCAAACATTGAAGATAGAAAGGAAGAGTTCCCATGATAACCCTTGAAAGTTGGGGCTTTCAGGGACACAGAGTGTGTATGGATAATCTGTACATGAGGGGTACGTACAAACTGATAATAGCTAAGTCAGGGGCTAATTCTTGCCTACTTTACAGCCTAAGGAGTAGTTTACTTATCTAGTAGAATTCGCAATATTATGTAATTTCATAGCATCAAAGATTTTGTATCTGGAAGGGATGTTAGATAATGGTATGATCCAACTCATTTTGGTGAAGAAACTTAGACCCAGAGAGGTTGTGACTCACCTAAGATCACAAAGCTTGTCACTGACAGCAAGAAATCGACTCTGAATTCAATACTCTTCACTATGCCACATTACTTCAAAGAAATTTAATTAGAAGGTCTCATTTTATATTCCTGATATTGATTTTTAATTCACAAGTAAATATTAAGATTGTTGATTCTTTCAACCCTTTATGAGAACTATGTTGCCCCAAATATTTTTAAGGGGGGGGGTGAGATACAAATTTAATTCAGTATTAACTCTATTTTAATAACCCTCTATTTAATGTTTTAATGGATATTTGTTGTATGCAGTGATGATTCATTGCCTAACCATGGTCTTTTAGCCTGCATGTTTGGCATGTGGCCAGTGGAGCTAATAAGGGAACATAAACTAGAAGAAGCTTCTGACTTAGATGTAGGAAATTTATTTCAGTTCCTTACCTAGAATGATACATAGTAGTATAGAGCTGGAAGGCTCAGTGATCCAAGCAGTTGAGTGACCACTTTCTTTTCCCTGGTTTTTTTTTTCCCTTCTTACTTTTCTTTCTCTGCCTGTGGTTGTTTTAGCACTTCCCTTGCCTCTTCTACCACTCTCCACTGAGCAGATAAGACTGATAAATATTCTCTTCTTTATTACCCTTTTTACTGATACTTCTGTGCAAGTGTTGGTCCATGTCTGTCCCATCTTCCCTGCCACCTCTTCTGCTCTGAGGACTTCTACCCTCACAGTTTCTCTGGGAAAACACTTGATTTTCTCGTTTTTCCAGTGATTCTTACTTCAGTCCTTTGTGTTACCAGAGTTAAAAGCATCTGTGCCATCTTTTGTATAGATGAGTGGAAAAAAATGTAATAGGGTATAGGAAGGAACTTTTTCTCCTTAGCTATTTGACAATATTCAGGAATTGCTTCACATCTATGTAGGGAAAAAATGAGTTTTTGTCTTATTCTCCTCATAAACCAGAGTGTAAAGAAACAGATTTTGTCAAAGGAAAAAAAATGGTTCCCAGATTATTCCCAACACATTGGCAGTGCTGATATAAACCTTATATTTCTGAATTTCTGTTTATCATTACCAGTCCCTTTCTGCTTGCCCCAGAATTCCCAGAACCCAGAAGTTTATCCCCTGTAGCAGGCCACAGGAGCTGCAATCATTGACAGGGAGTGGAGAGAGTCCTTTTTCCAACAATAGAAGGGAAAGAAGCATGAGAAGATGTGTTCTAGGGTGTAACAAATGGTTCTGTAGTACATTTAGTATGGTACTTTTGTGGGTTAGCCTTGGAACCTTGTCAGCATGTATAAGATTGTTTTTATAGAAAAGTGCATTCTTAATTCTAAGCAACCATAGTTGTTTACATACAGAGTTTTATAAATGGCAATTACTTCTATTGATTCCAAATTTTTCCTGACCAAACTGAGATTTACTGGAGTTCTGTCAGAAACTTAAGCTAATCATGCTAATGCATTTCACTGTTGTTTTGAAAATTGCCTGTACTTTATTGAATATATAATTTTATAAATGTATTTGCCATTAGTTCAGTATTCTTGGTGAGTTACCACCAGTTTTGTTTTCTCCAAATGTCTCAGCATACTTCTTTTTTAAAAGGATCAACAGAGGCACAAAATAAAGCATGTGTTAATATTTTTAATGTATAGCAATATGCAGCTTCCTGAAAATCAAGTATGAAACATTGTAAAAAAAATGAGAGAGCAAGGAAACAAAAATTATGACCTTTTTAGAATATTTTAGATTAAGAAAAACTGAGTCATGTTGTATTTTAAATGTTGGCAGCATGATTGGGTGATTAGGTTGACCTGCTAGGAGACTTAAAATTAATTTCTGTTTTATCTTTTTAATAGTGGAATGTGAATATTCTTTCTACCTTGGATAAATCCTAATTTTTCAAACTATATCATAGAAAGGAAGTGAGTAAAACTCCACAGAAAGATAAAAGGAAAGAGTAATTGCTATGTTATATATAAACAACAAGAGGTTGTGTGATGTAGTATATTGAGAGCCAATCTTGAAACCATGAAGAACTGGGTTCAAGTTCCCCTGTGACACCTTTTGGCTCTATAACCCCTAAGCAAGTCACTTAACTCTCAGTGTTCTAGCCAACTCGCTATGATTATAACTTTTAGAGAGGATACCAGCCTTCTTTGATGGAGATAGGTTCTTCACCTGGGAGTTCCTTAGTGAAGTAACAGATCTAATCCCTATAGAAAGAAATAAGAGGAAATTCCTTTCTTGCCCAGAGAAAGTACCTGTAATCTAATATAAGGCTTTTTTTTTTATGACTTTTTAAGAAACCTAACATTATGAGGTCTTTATACTAAGCTCCTGTTCCGTCTAGGAATATTCTCTTTTATATGCTTCTTAGCAACAGGGAAATCAGTGCTATATGAAATCAGTGCTATATTAGTCAGTACATTTTTCTTTATCGATTACTCTAATTGTTAAAGAGTTCTTATTTGTATTGGATTTGGAGTCAGCAAGACTTGGGTTTGTACTCCAGTTCAACCACCAGCAGTATGATCCTGAGTAAGTCACTTAACCACTCTGTCTTTTTACTCATCTGCAAAACGAGGAGATTGGACTCAGTAACCTCTAAAGTCCCTTCCAGCTCTATAATCCCTTGAAATTTGCCTCTCTATAACATCCATGCATTGCTCACTGGAAAGACACTGAAGTATGATTCCAGTTTCACAGGAACCAAAAGTCCATTCTTATGTAGAGAAAATTAATGCTTTAATTGAGGATTGGACCAGGTAATATAGGCAATTAGAAGTAAAAGGTATAAAGTATGATGATGTATGTTGTGCATGTGTATATGTAGTGTGTGTTCTGTCCCCTGGTTATTTTCTTCTTTAGGGTAAATAATCCCATTTCTTTGATCCTCTTGTGACAAGGTTTTGAATTTCATTACCATCCTCTTGATATGCTTCAATTTGTTAATTTCTGCTTTAAAATTATAAAATACAGAACTGAACACAACAAACCAGATGTGATCTGATGGCACAGTATACTATGGAACGAACAGTTGTACTAGACGCGCATTAGTGAATGTATCCTGATTGCATTGGCCTTTTTGTTAGCTGGCTGCTTTAGCATGTAGCCCATCCATTAGTCAACAAGTATTTACTAAACATCTACTGTCTGCCAGATACTGTGATTCACAAGCTGAAGCAATGGAAGGAAACTAACTTGATGAAATTTATAAGGATACTTGTAAGGTCTATATGCTTTATTAAGTCAACTGCACAAGAATAGAGACTTAGCTTAATAGAAGTCTATTTGAAAAAAGACCTGGGGATTTTTGTTGACTGAGCAACCTTTTAAAATCTTTAGTCTTTTGTCCAATTTGTTAGTTATCTCTTTCAGCCTCATGCCATACTAAAATTGATATTTTCTAGGTCTCTAGGCTATAAATAAAAGTGTTGAACAGGTGTGTGCTTACCAAAGGGTCCTATGGAACGACAATAGGGATTCCCTTCTTTTCCTCCAGGTTTCTATTAGTATATTACTCAATATTCTTCAAGTTGTTGTTCTGCTAGAGGCTGATATCCAAATCACATTTTTCTTTTTTTTTTTCCCACAAAAATATCATGACATGTTTTGTCAAAATCCTTGCTGAATTCCGAATGCCTTATATTTACAACATTCTCTAATTTGACAGTTTAATAACTTTAAGGTCCCATATTTCTTTCAGTGTGATTATCCCTTCCACCTACCCCTCTATGACTTCGTACATGATTTTCAGGAACTGTTGCTGCCACAAAGTTTATCTGTTTGTGACTTAGTTGATGATGAGACTCTCTCATCATAGGTAGTTGGGTCCTCCAACAGTCTGTCACCAGGCTCATTCTCAAATCCTTTCTAACTAGGCTTAATAAGAGCTTTTGCTCTGCTAGCATTGTTTTTGAAAACCCTAGATCACCTCCACAATGAGACATCAGAGTAGAACTTTAAAGGACTACCAGCCTAATAAGCCTAACAAAAACGAAATGATAGTAGTTTTAATTGAATCTATCCTGGCTTCTGGTGTATATACCACTTCCCTCTCTAAGGGCTGAAACTATCATAATCCATTCTAAAAAGGTACAGGGAATTTGGAAAATCAGTCATAGCAACATTTGCTCATTTCCTGTTATGATACCTCTCACATTCATAAGAAATTACTTTTTAGGTTCTTTGATTACATCTGCACATTATGTCAGTATTCTGGGAAATAATTCCGAATACTTTAATGGATTTAAGGCAGTTTAGTGCTCCTTATTTCAGCTGTCTCAGGTTTCATTTTTTTTCTTAGTAATCATTATTCTATGGTTAACAGTTTGAAAATCATTGTTGTTGCTAGAAAAGGTAAAAGTAAAAAATTAAGTTCTGCTTTTTCTCTGTCAGCTTGTATACCATTAACCCCAGGCAGTGGACCTTCTCCTTTTACATTATTGTTTTGAACATAATTAGTCCTTTTTAGAGATATATTGTCATTTTGTAGCAGTCCTGTCACTGGTATCTGAAGCCATGGTAAAGAAAATCAAATCTTATTTGTAAACTATGTAGTTAGATATTTATTAGTTTATTGTCTTCTTCCTATTCTTCCATATTCCTTCCAAACCATTATTCTGTGAAATATTTAGGTGTTCCTGGAGCAAAAAATACTTCTGTAAAAATGGAAAATATACTCATAAAACTTTTCTATATTTTTTAGACTTGTCAGATGTAGAGTTCTTGGATGACTCTTCAACTGAAAGTTTGCTTCTAAGTGGTGATGAATACAATCAGGACTTTGATTCGACCAATTTTGAAGAGTCTCAAGATGAAGATGATGCCATTAATGAAATTGTCAGGTGTATTTGTGAAATGGATGAGGAGAATGGCTTTATGATTCAGGTAATCAGTTGCTTATATTTCTTACAGTCCTGAATATTACTTTAGATGTTTGCTGACAAGTGTATTGCTGTTGTCTTACCTTTTGCTAACTACTATTTTGTGTATGTATGTATGTATGTATGTATGTATGTATGTATGTATGTATATGTGTGTGTGTGTATGTATGTATTTCAAATTCATTATTGTACAAAAGAAAAGCAATAGAAATCAGAGAAATTTATTCCGTCAGCTAAGTGGAAAAGTCCCTTATTTTACAACCACAATCCTACAGTATGGGCTAATGAATATAGGGCTGAACTTGAAGGCAAAAAGACCTAAGTTGAAATCCTGCCTCTAAAATTTCTAGCTATGTGACCATGGGCAAGGAGTTCATTTAACTTCTTTAAAACACATTTCTTTATCTGAAAATGAGCTTCTTAATATCTTACTGTGAAGTTCAACTGAAATAATGTACATGCAGCAGTTTGCTAATTTTGAAATCCTATATAGAGGTCAGTTATTAGTCAGCATTTTAAATCCAGGGCTTCAGAAAAGGTAACACTGAAGATGAATATAGCAATATGGCCCATTCCTGTAAAAATACTTTGAAGTGTTAAAGCACAGAATGAGATGAACTTTACAGCTAAAGACATTGTAAAAGCCTTTTTAAAAGTATAATTTGGGGAAAAGAGGAGGATCAGGGAAAGGGTATGATGACTGCTCAGGGTGGTTGGAGTGATAATAAATAACGTGGGCCAGAGGCTAGGTGGAAATGTTAAGGGCTTATTTTGCTTCTGTTTTCTCTGCAAAGGAGAATGATCTTTGCAACTGGAAAGAATGGAACAAAAATGACTAATAAGCAGTTCATAACTAAGACAAGAGCACAATCGTAACAAAGTGTCTAGCTGCATTTGATGAGGTTGTTACCAGACCCAAAGGAATTGTATCTTCAGGTATTTATAGACCTGACAGATATGATTGCTGAGTTATTGTCAGTGATCTTTGAAATATCATGGAGAGTTGGAGAGGTACGACAGATTGGAAGAGAACAATGACCTGGTGTGAAAAAATGGGAAAAGAATGAAATCTGCAAATTCTAGACCAGTAACCTTGACTTACTGGCAAAATTCTATGATGCCATTGTTAAAGGGACAGTTAAGGAACATCAAGGAAGTGATGATCACAGAGAACCAGTACGGCTTCATTAAAATCATATTGTGCCTGATGAACCTTATTTCCTTTTTAGATTAGGGAAATTTTGTAAGATATATTTTACTTTACTGATTAGTTTCAGTAAAATATTTGACAAAACTTTTTGCTTTTCTTATGGATAAGATAAAGAGATGTGGGCTAGGTGATAGAGTAGAGTTATGTGGACCAAGAACTGGTTGAATGGCCAAATCCAAAGAAGAGTCATTTGTGGTTCTGTGTAATCTGGAGAAAAGTACCTTGTGAAATGCTACAGAGATCTATACTTGAGCCTGTGCTGTTGAACATTTTCTCTTTGACTTGAAAACAGGCATAGATGGCATACCGATCAAGTTTTTTGATGACATAAAGTAGAAGGGATATCCAGCATGTTGGATAATAGAGGCAGGACCTAGAAAGATCTTCATAGAATAGAATATTGATTGAGTTTTAATATGATGAATTGAAAAGAGATAAATATAAAATCTTACACATAGATTCCACAAATCAAGACAAGTAAGGCAAGGCTAAAGAGCAGTTGAAAAAGATCTGGCTGTTTTAGTGAACTGCAAAGTCAAAATGAGTCAGTGGTATCATATGGCAGCCAAACAATCTAATGTAGTCCTAGGTTGCATTAAGAGAAGCCTAGTTTCAGGACTAGATGGTGGTTCTTCAGATCTTGAGTATTGTGTAGGGCTCTGGAGGCTGCATTTTAGGAAGCACATTGATAAACTAAAAAGCATAAAAAGGAGAGAAGACAGAGAAAACGGAAGTCATGTGGATCATGCCATATGAAAATTATATAAATAAAGATTTGGTGGGAACATGATAGCTATCTTTGAAGGATTGTCATGTGGAAGAAAGATTAGGTTTGTTATTCTTGAATCCAAAGAATGGAACTTTGTGCAGGGGGTAGAAGTAGAAAAAAATTCTGGCTTGATATAAAGGGGAAAAATCATACCAATGAGTTATCCAAAAGAAGAATGGGCTGCTTTGGAGGACAGTGTTTTTGCCCTTACTGGAGGTTTTCAAGTGAAGGCTGAATAATCACTTGTTAGGTTTGTGGCAGAGGACATTTTTTTTTTTAATTAAAGGTATTAGTTAATCTGAATGGCCTGTGAAATACCTTCCACCTCTGATTTCTTCTGTGAGTCTGGTATTAAATTGATTCCATACTTTTGAAAGGTTGGCAAAGCAGATAAGTTTCTATGCAGTATCTTTCTCTTGGTTACTTGCTCATATTACTATTATGTGATGAGTGAAATAGTTTTAGCCTTCACTGGGCAGACTGGCTCAGTGAAAGATCCTTCCAACATACTTTGTAAAGAAAGGAAAGATATAGCCTTGGTTCAAACAGTCATTATTTTGGCCACCTTCTTTGCTATGATACTCATCTGCCTTTGAGGGCAAAAGAGACTTGAGCTATAGTTTGAATCACTGTGTAATGACCTGGAACTAGTGAAAAACAACAAAGTATGGAGAGTCTAGCCATGATGTTGGAGTACAGCCCAGCTTGCTCACCCCTGTCCCCTGCCACAATTACTCCAACAGAGAACTAGAAAGAATGCCAAGAGAAATCAAGAAAAAATACAGTGAGTCATCTTTCTAGCCTGATATCACAAATTTGACCTACAAACAAGTAGCCAGGGCAGGAGCTGTGGAACAGGGATGGCCTGAGATCATGGTCTAAAATGCTCAGAGATCTAAGCACAGGATCACCCAGAGCTGATTGAAGGCTCAGCTTCAGGCCCAAGACAGCATCAGAGAGTCAACCAAAGGTGTGTCAAGCGCTCCAGGGCAGGCTAGTCCAGAGCAGGTCTCAGACTCAGCCCTTTTCAGTAGCTAAGTAGTAAGGGCCCTGCCTAGAACTCTTCCTTTGCCAGTCCAGCAATAAAGGGATGAATTCATTAGCCGTGGTGACCCATAAAACATGCAAAAATAGAAAATGGCCATAAAGCTATCGAAGCCTCCTACTTCCTCAAGTGATGACAGTGGAGCCCCAAAAAAGGTAGCAGAAGGTACTAAGAATGACAGTTTTCAGGCCATCTAGGAACATTAAACATTTGAACTTGAAATGTTTGAACTTCTAAATATGTCTTCGAGAAGTGACAGATGAGTTTATACATTACAAAAGAAACTGAAGCACAGCTGTCTCTGTTTTTATGTTTTCATTATAAATATAGAAAAGCAGGAAACATAAAGAACTGATTGGCAAATGGAAGGGTGCTTCACAGATTTTCTTCTCTTCATGAGATGGATATGGGAGTTTGCAGAATTTCAGAAGTGTAAAGGACTTTAGTGAGCTATCTAATACTTCAAAAGGATCCTTTTAGGGGCAGCTAGGTGGCACAGTGGATAGAGCACTGGCCCTGAAGTCAGGAGGACCTGAGTTCAAATCCAGCCTCAGACACATAACACTAGCTGTGTGACCCTGGGCAAGTCACTTAACCCCATTGCCTAGCAAAAAATAAAAATAAAATAAAAAAGAGACTGCACATAAAAAAAAAAAGAATCCTTTTCACATTACAGCCACATGCAAGAAATCACAAATTAATCAAAACAACTACACTGATAATACTTCAGTGTGCAACGGAATACATGCATTTTGTTTTTAATATGTATTTTAATACTTTAAAAAGAAAAGCTTTAGTTAAGAATGTAATTCCAAAGAATCAATGTGATCTAGATGGAAAAAAAAAATTTGCTTTTTAATTGAGCTAATGGATCATAAACCACTTAAATAACTTTCACAAAGAAAAGTTGTGAAATAGACAACTGTTTCAAAACTGGAATTAACCTTAAATCATGTTTAGTTTTTGCTACATGAAGAATAAATTTAACTGTTATAGTGGTAGAATTCAAACTGGCTATTTGGAAGGGAATAATTTTTTGTTTCAAAAAAGCAAAGACTGTAGCTGCATATACCTTTTGTTTTCTAACAGTGTGAAGAGTGCCTGTGTTGGCAGCACAGTGTCTGTATGGGGCTGCTGGAGGACAGCATCCCCGAGCAGTACATCTGTTATATTTGCAGGGATCCACCAGGTAGGTATTTTGTTATTTGGTCTGTTCCTTAATATAATTATACCCTGAAAAATTCCATTAACTAATTTTGTGAAAATATAATGTTGTTGAGACAAAGTTAGCTCAATAAGAACTATGTTATAAATAGGGAACGCCTTCCGTAATTTAAATCAAAATTCTTACTTGTAAAAGATTAAATTAGGTCTTTACAGAGAACTGAGACTATATGATCTTTATCATGGTAATGCCAAATTCTCCTCCTCCAGGTCTTCCCCAGAGCTTCTGCTGTAGACTTGAGGCTTCTGTGTTAGGCAGGGCAAGGGCAAAGGAGAAGTTGCTTCCCCTATATGCCCTCTGTCCACAGCTTGGGAGGGGCTTTGGGAAACTGATGTTGAAGTTCTGGGAAGGTAATGAAGTCTGGTCTTTATTGTGCTGCTTCTCACCTGCATCATCAGTTTTGTATCTACTCTCTCATTACCTCTCAGCCTCTCCTAGCTCTCCACAGCTCTGCCACTCACATGTGTTTCCAAGCCCTATTGCCCTTGCCCAGCCCCTACAAAAAAACAGTAACTTTTAACGTCTACTCTATATCTCTGTTCATCCTGCCTAAGCGTCAGTGGAATCTGTCTACCTAAAAACTACAGGAAAGGGGTATCTTATGGTGAGGGTGAGATGCTGCCCTATAAAATATACTTCTTTTAATTTGCTGTCACTGTCCCTGATTTATTCAACAATCATTTTCTGATTGCTGTTGCCATTCCCCACCAATAAGTAGGTGGATAGGATTTGCTTAGCTGCACAAATGGGGAAAAGGTACTGTCCAGAAAGATGCTTCAGTGGAGTGGCTGAAGGGGAATCTTATGGATAAGATATTAATGTTATTTCAAAATTACCTTGGTTGAAGCCATAATATTTGAATAAATGTATATATTCATTATATATAACTACATGTACAATATGTGATTATTCCATGCTATAAATATTAATACAAAATTCTCTGACCTATAAGTTTTCATAAATATATTTTGGTATTATGGCATGATATTTTATGTGAAATAAAATTGATACCTTACCTCAATGTTCTTTCAAAATTGTTACCTCATTAAACTGTTATCTGTCTTAAAGGAATAATAAAACAAATGCAAATATAATAATATAATTATCAGTATACTAGAAAGATAGATTTGTATCTGTGGTTATGGAAGGAAAATGGTCCTCTCTGTTCCCTTTTCTGTGTATTCCATTCTTGCCAGTTACACGATTCAGTGTTTTATACTCATGTTCTTGTTGTCACAATAACTAGGAAAATGCCCAGAGCACTACATATACTTGAACTGAACTCGTAGAGGCATTATTCAATCCTGCTTACTTGGAGCTTTCCTTATTGTCACAGAGGCTATTCAAAGACAAACCACACATTTCCAGACAACTACAAGTAATGGATAGATGTAGAAAAGTGAAATTAAAGAATTTTAGAATTGAAAGGGACTTTAACTTTGTAGTCCAACTCCTTCATTTTACAGATGACTGAACTGAGGCCAGTAGAGATAAACTTATTTGTTCAATGTCCCATAGCAAACCTAAGGTAGAATCCAAATTTATTTCTGTCCTATGCCTTTTCTATTACAACATGCTGCCACCCTTTTTTGGTTAGAGGTAATTCTACATGCTAACATCCAGAGTACTGTCCTTTTTCCCTTTTGAAAAGGAAAACTAACCAACAAAAACAGTGCACACAGCTGGATCTCAAAAATACCACTCAGAAATGTAATATTTTAGAAATTTAGCTAGAACTAAGTGACAGTTTTCGAAGCAAAAAGAAGTGAGAAAAATATAAATCAACATGACTCTCCTTCCCTCTCAGCTATGGTTTGTTGGCAGATAGATAATTTGGCATTTAGAAGTAGAGACTAGTTCCCAGTTTTTCAGCTGTTAGTAACTATATCCTTCATAATATTTGTTCTTATGTAGCCTACTGTAATTTCCTTGAAAATGGAAACTGCTTTCAAGGTGTCAGTACTATACCCTTTGAAGCTGCTGCTAGAAACGGAGCCTGTCCTGTCCATCCACAAGTACTATTGGCAGTGGAAGATTTTAAAGGAAACACTAATTGGGTCATTTGTAATTTGGGTGATTTCATTATTCACAGGTCAGAGATGGAGTGCAAAATATCTTTATGATAAGGAGTGGTTGAACAATGGGCGAATGTGTGGGTTATCATTTTTAAAGGAAAATTACTCTCATCTCAATGCCAAAAAGATAGTTTCAACACATCATCTGCTTGCTGATGTATATGGTGTAACAGAAGTACTACATGGGTTACAACTGAAGATTGGAATTCTAAAGTAAGTGGAAATTCAAAGAAAAGGATCAAATTTTAGTACTGATATGAGCAAAAGAAATGAAAAATGTATGAAGTCAAGATTTGGGTTTTTTGTTTTGCTTTAGTTTACTCTGAGATTCTTTCTTATAAGCAAATAGAGTTTGGATGGCATGAAATAACTTTATGAAGTATAGGTTAACATTACTTTGCAAATAGCTTAGAATAACTGAACCCTGGGGAAGGTAACTAGTTTTCTCTGGGTCTCCAGTTGTCCATTTTATCTCTCACATGCCAGTAGACATTGTAGAAGTCACAGAGTTAACTACAATGTGGTCTTACCTATGTGCAACTGTAGTCCTGTATTTTTAACCATTTTTTCTTCAGAAATTCTGTAAAAGTGGCAAATTGGTCAGATGCTAGGCTAAGAAACTTCACCCCCTCTTTTCTCTTTTCTCTCTCCCTAAGCTGACATTTTGAGTAATCTGTGTATTCCATGAGGAAAAAGAGAAGGTAAACAGTGCTTTACTGTTTATCAATATGGTGAACTCCAACTATAGAATTTCCCTCCACCGATGCAAATCACAAATCAATTACTAAGTTCTAGACAAAGTTGCTTGGGGCATATAGAAATTATGTAACTTGCCCAGGATCAGAAGAGGGATTTAGAACCCAGGCTTTCCTGACTTCAATCATAGCACTCTATCCAGTGAGCCATGCTGCCTTTGATTGTCAGAAGAAATTAGGAGGGAAAATGCAATGGCATGATGTAGTGAATATGTAAATAAATAAACCTTGATATCTAATTTGGGTACTAGCTCACATGTTTATATAGTGCTTTTTTCACCTCACGTAAGCAACTCCTCCACCTTATCACAACCACATACAAAGATAGTCATATGCTTGTTCTTGCCATCATTGACAATTGAACCACCTACATGTTCACAAATTTCAAAATTCCCTTATTTGACGATAATGTGTTTTCACTCTCTTACCAAACCCTACACTTCGTCCAGCTGTGACATCTAGTCCCTTGACCCCTTAGTTCTCTCCCAGGCTGTCTCCCCTGTACTAGCCACTCTCCTTTTTTCCTCATCCTGACCCCTTAGTGAACCAGCCCAGCTCTACACTGTCCTATTCCTTTGAGTCCCTAACTGCTTTCATATTGCCAGCCTCAGCCTTGATTCCCTCCCACTATCCAGTGTCTTCAGTCCAATGCACATGCTGCTTAATGTAGGTGGAGAAAATCATGCACCCATTCTGATTTTGTTCACTGCAAATTAATGTTACCTCCTCACCTGGGACCTCATTGATCATATTTTACCTTCCTCATCAACTCAAAATGCCATTCTCCACAACCTTTTCATCCCTCTTCAGACCTCCCACAATTCCTTTATTCAGGCATCAAAGTCATTTTCAAAAAGTGCAGGTCTGACCATGTCACCTACCCCCTCCAACCCTTAATTCAATAAACTCCAGTGGCTCCCTGTCACCTCTAGGATCAAATACAAAATCTTCTGTTTGGTGTTCAAAACCCTTAATAACCTAGTCCCCTCCCTTTGTCTGCTTATACCTTAATTCCAGCCACATACTATTTGATACAGTGACACTGGCCTCCTGGCTGTTCCATGAACAAGACACTCCATGTCTTGGCTCTGGGCGTTTCTCTGGCTGTCTCCCATACCTGGAATGCTTTCCCTCTTCATCTCTGCCTCCTGACTTCCTTGTCTTCCTTTTAATCCTAGCTAAAATCCCATCTTCTATAGGAACCCTTTCTCACCTCTTCTTAATTCTTGTGCCTTCCCTCTGTTAATTATTTCCTATTCTGTATGTAACTTGCAATGTTAGATTGTAAGCTCTTTGAGGCCAGGGATTGTCTTTTGCCTCTTTTTGAATCCCCAGCACTTAGTACAGTGCCTTGAACATAGTAGGTGATTGATAAATGTTTATTGATTTGATAAAAGTTTGTTGACAAAAATCACATTAGGTAAAGCTGATTTTATTATTCCCTTTTTATAGGTGTTAAACTGATTTAGAGATTAGAGATTTAGAGACATGTGCTTTGTCCATGTTCATGTGATAGTAAGTATAAGAGCTGGGATGGGAACCCAGATCTCTTGACTTTAGGTTAAAAAACAATAGTGTCCTGAGGCAGTCTATTCCATGTTTGGACAGCTTTAATTGTTAGGACGTTTTCCTTTATGCCAGCCTGAAATCTGCCTTGTTACAAACTTATTGCACCCTTGTTACTTACAGATGTTGATCATAGGTTTGCTCTCTCTTTTTTTTTTTGCTTTCGGTTCCCCAGCATTTAGCCCAGTAACACATGGTGGACATTTAGTAGGTACATACAAATGTGATATTCTAGATGTGACCTAAGGTACCATCAGATGAACAGCTGACTCATTCTCAACCATTCCTTCGTTATTGCAGCTGAGGATTTCATCCCCTTTTTTTGACTGTCATTCACAATTTTGACTTATATTGAACTTTGATTTTTGGACCACATTCTAATTTCATTGTTATAGGAAACTATTAATGAGGAGACTGTCCATCAGTGCAGGCCTTTTCTGTGATTGTTTTTGTCCTGGAGAATTGCCTTGAGCACTGAGAGCTTAAATGACTTGTCCACAGTCACACAGCCAGTATGTTCTAGAGGTAGGACTTGAACTCAAGGAGGCTGATTTTCTGTCCACTGCTATTTTCTCTCTCTCAGTGAGCTTACAATCTACTGAGACGTTTACCTCTTTTTAACACAGAAACAGCTATTCATCTCCCGTCCTGTACATGAATAATTGATATTTTTTAAATCTCAAGTGTAGGACTTTCCATGTCTTCCTATTTAATTTCTATACCATTTTAGAGGGACAACCCTTAAGAAAAAAAAAACTGTAGGATTCCTTTAAACCTCACATTCTAATGTCTTGAAACCCGTTCCAGTCAAAAAGTTATTCCTAATGCCTAACTTAAATTCCTTTTTCTGTTTGTTAAAACTGCCTCCTTGTATTCTATTTTATGCCAAGTTGTTTTCTGCTATCTTCATCTTAAATGGTTTCCCTTTGAATCCATCATCCATTATTTAATTTCAACTCAACTCTTTCTTTCTCAGGATAAATACATTCAGTTCCTTTATCCTTCCCTGTTGTCTCTTTCACTTAAGTTCATGATTGTTTTATTTGTTCCTTAAATCCTTTATCTTTCCGCTATTTTATGACCTGACCTGAACAAGATCTTACTAGTATTAAATAGAAAAGAAGGAATTATCTTGCTTTTCCCATCATCTTTAATTAGTTTCTTTCTCAGTATCATTTCTTCTGTATTCATGTTCTTATTAACATCATTAATGGTCCTATTTCAGAAATATTTGTGGACTAACAAACAGATAATGCCTTTTAAATAATATTTTCAGTGTTAGCTAAAACTATGGTAAAATTCAATAGACTTTAAAAGGAGTTTGATAAGGGAGTAACTTCAGAAGTTATTTATCATTAAAGAAAAGTTCTTTCAATTAATTTTAATAAAATCAGAAAATAAGTAAAATAAAATTTATTTCACCGAAAAGCCCAGCTGTGATGAATTGGCTTCTGCTTCCCTTAGGACATTAAGGGAATCTACTGATCCTGTGAGTTCTGTTGATGAAAGTAGTTTTGAAGAGGAACAATAATTTCATATAGAAGATACACAACTTTACACTTTTCTCAAAACTTTTCATGAAATAACTTTGGAGTTAGTCTTGATTCTAATGTCTCCTTTGACCACTATGTCCAGTCAGTTGACAAATCTTATTTATCCTATTTCCATAAAATCTTCAATATCTATCTCCTTCTCTAGACTTAAAATTTCTGCACTAGTTTAGGCCTTCATTAATTTCCACTTAAGAGTATTTCAATAGCATTATAATTGGTCTCCCAGCCTGCACTCTCTTCTCAGTCTGATTCTGTCCTCCATATAGATATCAAATTATGTATTCCTTAAACAAATATAACAATGTCACCCTACCCACATCCACTCAAAATTTGCAGTAGTTCCCTATTGATAAACTCCTCATCCTGTTATTGAAAGCTTTTTGTAGTCTGACTCCAGCCTAATTTTGCAGTTTTATTTCATGTTACTTACATTCATATATTCTGCATTCCATCCAGATTGACATGAGAGGTACAAGAAGTTCTGCCTCCTTCCTCTCTCTTTATCTAAGTTAGACCTGCACAATTTGGCAGTAAGTAGGGGCAAGAACTAAAATAGACTAACCTTCTTCAGACCGCAGATATGTTTGTAGTGGCTCACTTTCCAAATAAAGGTATAATTAGTGATTAAACTATTTTGCAAATAAACCATATTTTAAAAAAGGAAATTTCAATTAATATCAGTTAATTATACTTAAAATTTTTATTTATCATGAAATCAGATTAATGTTAAAAAGATTAGTTTGCTAAGTAGTACAAGTTTTAATACATTTTTCAGGTTTTTTTACTGTTTACATTTAGTAATGACTTAAAAACACAGTGAAAAGATATGACTCCTTTCAAACTAGAGACAGACTGATGATGGTTGGTTGTTGTGGGTCACGTGACAAACAGGAGAGAATGTGCAGTGGCAACCCACCTACTGAGTTACATAACAGGCACAATAGTGCCTAGTGGAAGGTGGGTTAAGTGGGGCACCGACAAAGAAGTTGTTGCATCTTTACTTTCTTTCACATCCTCTACATTTTTCGTGGGCCACCTAAAATCCTTTGGCGGGCCTCAAGCGGCCCACAGCCACATGTGCAGGCCTGGTCTAAGTGGTTCCTGGAACCTATTCTCTCTTCACTGCCACTTCATTGAATGCTGAGCTTCCTTCAAGGAGTAGCTCAGGTGCCACCTTCTGTAAACATCCTTTCTTGATTCCCTCAACTCCATTGGTTCCCTGTTACTTTCAGGATCAAATATAAAATTTTTGGCTTTTAAAATATAAAATATAAATATAAATATAAATAAATATAAAGTATAAAATATTTGGCTTTTAAAAGACTTATGACATGTTCTCTTTCCTATCCTTCCCAGTCTTCTTACACCTTACTTCCCCTCCACAACTGACACATTCTGTCTCGCAGCTCTGAGTATTTTCTTGGCTGTCCCCCCATGTTTGGAAGTCTTCCTTCTCCTCTCTGCCTCTTTCTCTGTCTTCCTTTAAGTCTCAGCTAAAGTCCTACCTTCTGCAAGAAGCTTTGTTTAGTCCTCCTTAACCTTTGAATCTTCCCTCTGAGACAATATTCAGTTTATCCTGTATTTATCTTGTCTGTACATAGTTATTTATATGTTGTCCTTCCATTAGACCTTGAACTCCTTGAGACAGGATACTGTTTTTGTTTTTTGGCCTTTTTTTTTTTGTATCCACAGTACTTAGTGCAGTGCCTGGTACATGGTGGGAACTTAATAAATGTTAATTGAATGACTGACTTTCCCTCTTGAAATGACTTTTTGTATTATTTTGTATACAATTATTATTTTGTGTATATGTTGTATTCCTGCAGTAAAATGTCCACTTCTTGAGAGTAGGTATTCTTTTTTGTCTTTGCCCATTGCTTAGCATAGTACCCAACGAGTAGTAGGGGCTTCATCAATGTTAGATAAGTTAAAATCTGATGCCCGAAGGAATATTTTCTATACTCTGCTATTATAATGAATTCTCCCTTATCTACAAGAGGCAGGGAAGAGTAGAGAAGTGCTGATACTACTGAACAAATGACAAAAAGGCAAACTTGTATTCATTTTGGCACTTAGGACACACACACATACACACACACACATTTAATTGTGGAATTTTGAACTTCAGGGAAAACAGCGTTTTACAAACAGTTTAATAATCTCATATAGATATTTCCCATTGTAGTTATAGTCTCCCTTTTTCACTGCCTGAGGTCTGTCCCTCTCCTAATGATGGAAGCCCTACAGTGGCCCAGGTTGTGGTCAGGCAGCATGAGAATGTGGTAGGTACATAAAAGAGGTCCTGGGCCCATTTGAATAATCTACTCATAAATAACTAACAGAAATGTGTTACAGTTATAAATTTCATTATTGTATTTTAATTGACTGTAAATGGAGAAAATTGTCATTGAAATTAATTAAAATTCCTTTAATTACAGTTGTTCTCAAACTTTTTGGTCTCTTTATACTCTTAAAAATTATTGAGGTTCCCAAAGAGGTTTTGCTTATGTGGGTTATATCTATCCATATCTACCATATCAGAAATTAAAACATCTTAGTATTATTATGAAAATAGTTTTGACTATATTGACCCCCTGAAATGGTGTCAGGGACCCACAGGGATCCCCAGACCTCACATTTAAGAACCACTACTTTAATATCACAATTTTTCTTCCCATCTTCTTTCAAGGAACAAGCATCATCCTGACCTTCATCTCTGGGCCTGTTCAGGGAAGCGGAAAGACCAAGATCAAATAGCTGTTGGGGTAGAGAAAAAAATGACAGCGCAAGGCACTCTCAATCTAGAAGAACGGACTTGTTCTGCTCAGAATCATAAAGAGACTCCTAGCTTGCCCAGGAAAATGGAAGGAACATATATTACCAGTGAGCACAGCTACCAGAAACCACAAAATTTTGGTCAGGATTGTAAATCTGCTGATCCTGTGAGCTCTGATGATGAAGATGTCAGTAGTTTTGAAGAGGAACAGGAATTTCGTACAGAAGATACACACTGTTTACAATTTTCCATAAAAGAAGATTGTATGAGTGAACAGGTAATTTTTTTTATTTGACTATGGCTTTGAAAAAAATCAATATAGAAAAATTCTGTGAGGATTCAAACTTAATTAAATGGAGAGTTTTAGATTATCATTACAAAGCCTTCTTATACACGTAGAAAAAATACAGAATAAAGTTCACGGTAGGGAGCTATATCTACCAAAAATAAGTTGATGGTAATTTGATAAAAATTCTAAATGGAAAAAGTTGCTTCTGAAAATGGAAATTTGAAAGAACCACACAATATTTTTTACATGAAGTTTCATTTGTTTCCTTTTCAAGCAATACTGCACATTAAATTTAGATTAGAATAGCAGTTCTTTAACACCTTACCAAGGGGAGAATGCCAATTGTATTGTTTTTAGGAGAGAATGCTAGAGAGAATTTAGGGGAGAAATAGGAGATAATTCTGTTCATTCACATACTAAGGTACTTACTATAAGAATGCCCTACCTAACAAACTTAATTGGTTTCTTTGGAAATGTTACAAGGATAAATTAGTTATGTAGGAGCAAAGTTAGCAGTGGACAGTTGGCCAAACAGCTATACAGCAAGGGTTCTGGGATGTTAGGTGACATTTGGTTATACTGTATTAATGTTGTTATTGCAAAATGACTTTAGTCATTATTATACTCTTAACAAAGTAGGCCTTTCGTTCATATACTGCCAATTGGATTTGTAGAAATTCAAACATTATTGGACCTAATGTCAAATAAGGATGATGGATGAGTCATAGGATCATAGATCTACAGCTGGAAGAAAACTTAGAGGCCATCCAGTCTAACCCCTTCATTTTATAGAAAAAGAAACGTGAGACTTAAAGAATTTTAATGACTTCCCCAAGGTCACACAAGTAGTAAGTGGTAAACTGGGATTTGAACTCATATCTTCTGACTTCATCAGGTACTCTTTCCATTATACAACAGTGACTTCTGACATCTGTAGATAATAGAATGTAAGGTCCATGGGCTCAGAAACGTTTTTATTTTTGTCTTTTTCAGAGAAATAGTTTGTCAGGTAAAACAATTCTGCAGAAACTTTTAGTGAAATAGCAAATGGTCAAACATTGCAATAGTGAGAATTCTCAACTGTACAATGGGATTTAGTTATAATGATGCATTAAGATGTTATTGGGAAATGATGGATAGTATAATCTTATGAAGAATATACTTTTTTCCCTCCCATGGCACATCTGGAATACTCATCTGCAGTTCTTACCTATAAATGTCAGTTTAAAATTAAGATATTTTTTATAAGTGAAATTAAAGTCATAATGTATAGCCCTAAAGGTTAATAATTTATGGTTTTACTTAGAAAAAAAAATCACCTTGCCTTTAAAGTAAAATCAGTAGCCTCTGATGATTAGAAATAAAAATTTTTATATCCAGTGAAATAATATACTTTTTGTTATTCTTTCAGACTCTGCAACATTGACCAAAGCATGACTTGACTTCTTTCCGAAACCTTAATTCCATAAATCAGTGGAAGTGGCAAAAGACAATTATGTATAGAAAGCTATCAGTAGACAGACTTAAATAAATGTGTTGATGGAGAGAGGGATGCCAGTAGATGTTTGTTAGGTAGGTAGATGTCAATAGATAAGTAGGCGGATGTTGATAGAAGAAATTGGTTGATGCCAATTGGTAGGTAGATATTAATAGGTAGAGAAGCAAAGTGGTTAGACTGGACACCTTCCCCCAGAGGAGAAGAAACATACTGGTAAAAATACTTAGAATAATTCATGAGTCTATGAGTGTAGTTTCTGATACCAAAGAAATAATACAAACCTCTTTGTTTATCTTTCTTATACCTCTTTATGATTAGTGTATTCAAAGGTACTTAATGTCTGCTTACCCTAGAATGACATAGTTATGAAAGACTCTAGATCCCTTTGGCAAACTCAGTATAAGGTTACACAGACTCCTCACCTCAGGCCACTCCAGATTGTTTGGTTGGACAAGGATGGTTCCTAGGTTGTAGTTTGTATGTACAGTTTATTTTCCTTGAATCAGACCAAACCTGGCACCCAGGGGTGGAACTGGGCAGAATTACACATCTTAATTCCTTTTTTGTCTTGTAAAACAGATTTACAGTATTTCTACCCATGATTTGGAAGTTATCAATGTGCCCTGTTGTTACATTAGAGGTAGATAGGGCTACATTTCTCTTCCTTGAGATCTCGAACTGAGTTAATGCAAGGTGGTGGGTAAATGTTGCTAAGGCAGAAAATTATTGACAGATAATGAGGAGTGAGGACATAGATTTTGGTGTATACTAATAGAAGAGATCTTAGAGACCATCTAACCTAGTCTCTGTGTGAGCAAGAATATGTTCCACATTATCCTGGATTAGTGATTTATCTAGTTTTAAAGATGTCAACTGATGTAGCACCTAGTATGGGATCCACTTTTGGATAGCAGTAATTGTAAGGAAGTTTTTCCTCTTCTCAAGCCTAAGTTGGGTTCTTTGCAGTTTCCAATCATTACTTCTTGTTCTTTCTTGGACCAAGCAGAATAAATCTAATCCCGTTTCTACATGATAGTCATTTAAAAATGTGAGGACAACTCTATCTGCACTTTCTTCTTTTCTTGAAGCTGTCATCTCTAAGTCCTTCAACAATCAGTCTGGTGTGATACTGAAGCCTTTCACTATCCTAACATAAAGGAGCCTCATGTTATATTAGAAAGAGCACTGACTCTGCAGCCAGAGGACCTGGGTTCATATCTTGCCTCCCACATTCATTACTGGTGTGACCTTGTGTCATTAACTTCCCTGGGCCTCAGATTTCTAATACATAAAGTAAAAAGGTAAGACTAGATATCTTCTGAAGTCCCTACTAGATATAGATTTATAATCTGGTGACTTCTTTAGATTTTGATGTCCTTCCTAAAATGTGCTATTCAAAATTAACACAAGGCAGTACTACCACTGTGGTTCGACTAGGGCTAATTATAGCATGACAGTCACTTTCCTGGACGTGAGTAATGTACTTTTCACTAGCTTTTTTGGTGTCATATTACTCTCTTGAATCATATTAACCTTGTAGTCTATTGTAAACTACCTGATAAGATGCTGTCTGTCAACACCTCTCTTATCTAATATATGCAGTTGATTTTTTGAATCTACGTGTAAGACTTTAAAGTAATTCCTATTAAATTTTTATTTTACTAGATTCAGTCCAGCATTCTAACTTGTCAAGATCTTTTGGGATGCTATTTCATCAGATATTTTGTTTATTCCTCTTAGTTTTGTGTCATCTGCAAATTTGATAGGCCTTTCATCCATAACTTTTTCCCAGTCAAATATTCCAAGTTAAGTAGCACAGGGCAAGAACAGGTCTCTGGGGCTGTCCACTAGACGCCTCCTTTCCAGTTGACAGACTATTAATTTCTCTTTTGGATCTGGCCACTCAACTATTTCAAAATCCATATAAAAGTATTACTGTCTTTCTGTATTTTCCACAGGAATAGCAAGAGATGGTCTAAACCTCCTGGTTTCCTATAAGTGAATCATTGTCTTTTATGGGAAGGAGTAACAGTGAGTTGTACAGTGGGAGAGGGGAACAGATGATATAACATTAACAGTCAATGAGTAAATAGTGAAGAGATGGCGATTTCTATAACTTATTGACTATTTGAGAATGGGTTGGAGATAGCAAAGAGGAAGGGGGAGAGGAAGAAAGGATTTATCATACTTCTTGTATTTATTAAGCACTTTGCAAAACACTTTACAGATAGCTCATTTGATTCTCACTACTCTGGGAGATAGGTGCCATTGTTATCCCCATTTTATGGTTGAGGAAACAGAGACAAAAGTTAAGTGACTTACCCAGGGTCATGTAGCTAGTAAGAACCTGAGGCTGGATTTGAACTAAGTCTTCTGACTGCAGGCCTAGCACTGTATCTACTGTAACACCTAGCATGAAGAGTGGGGGTAGGTCTGCCCTCTCTGTGGACTCTCATTGAAAAATGATAAAATGCAATGTAAAAATTAATAATACAAAGGATAAAATTAATTAACAGACCTTAAAGTGAGCCCATTTGGGGTTTTTCTTGGCAAAGATACTGGAGTAGTTTCATTTCCTTCTCCTGCTCATTTTACAGATGAGGAAACTAGGGCAAACAAGGTTAAGTGACTTGCCCAGCATCTCACAGCTAGTAAGTGTCTGAGGTCAAATTTGAACTCAGGTCTTCCTGACTCCAGTTCTTGCACTCTCTCCACTGTGCCACCTAGCTGTCTGAACAACTGCAAATCTGGTTTTGTTGAAGAA
This sequence comes from Phascolarctos cinereus, assembly GCF_003287225.1. Lineage (NCBI taxonomy): Eukaryota > Metazoa > Chordata > Mammalia > Diprotodontia > Phascolarctidae > Phascolarctos > Phascolarctos cinereus. Next base: position 634,700,213 of record NW_027555847.1, read on the forward strand.
CCTTGGGTTCTTCTTGGTAGGAGGTTTGTCTCTTGTGAGAGATAGGAATCTTCTGGTATTTTTGGGGATACGTAGGAGTTCACAAATTAGAAGGCTTTGTGATGGATCAGGTCTGGGGAGAAGTTAACACATATGCTTCCATGGGCAGAATACTATACCAGAAGGAGGATGTATATGATAGTTCTTAAGGGCAGCTGCAAGGGTCAAGGGTAGGAAGCTTGAAGAGGAGCTCAGAGAACTATGTGTAGATAAGGTGCCATGGTCTTAGGGACTGATCATGATGAGGATTAGGGGTAGGGCAAGGCTCATGATTTGGGGCACAGAGTGACAAAATCTATGGAAAACGACTTCTGTCTGATATACGCTTTACTCATGCATTGATACTTTTAAGAGTGAGGTACAACAGAAGAAAAGACAGGGAAGATGTCAGATTTGCAAAGATAGTAATGTAGAAGTCACATAGAAAAGAAACCTCAAACCTGGTACCTGCCCCTCATCAGGGTACACAAAGAGGATATAAGTGAAGGAACAAGTAAGAGTAAAGCCCGTGAGTCAGAATAGATTGGAAGAGAAGATAAATGATGAGGGAGACAACGTAGAGAATAATTATTGGAAATGGAGCAATGCAAAAAATCTACTATGAATAAGAGGTTGGAGGGGAAAGTTTGCCTTACTTAACTGAATGAGAAAAGGAACAAAAGAGAAGGAAAAATAGATGACTAAAAGAATGGAGTTAATTTAGGTAAACTTAAAGAACTTGGAATAGGGTAAATAAAATAGGAATGGGGAGAAGAGCCTGTGAGAGTAAGTTAACATCAATGTAGGGTACACAAAACATGTCATAGGGACAGAGTACTAACTTAAAAAGAGACAAAAACATGACTAGACAGAAGATGGTGCTAATCTTCCAACAACAATATACTACTGATATTTGGGTTTGATTTTTTTAATCTATTCTGTCACTCTTTGTACCACATTGTTTGATCATAACTTTGCATATAAATGGATTAAATAATCCAGCATGATGAAAACCAGGGGCAGAATGGTTATTGTATTTGCTGTATTCTAGAAACACATCTAAAAACAAACACATACAAAATGAGAATGAGAGTCTGGAACAAAAGTTACAGTGTGCCAGGGGAATAGAAAAGAGAAATATAGTATGAGAGTAGAAACTTGGTAAACTTTATTCATAATGTTTTGTGATCTACCATTGTAATTGCCCAGTCAAGAAAGAAAATAAGGTTGGTTCCTCGTGCCCTATTCTTAATGAACTCATACTGGCTTTTTGTGAACCTTTTTTCTTTTTCTTAATGCTCACTAACTTGTCCTTTAATATTGTTTTCCAGAATTTTGTCAGGAATTCAAGTTAAGTTCACTGGACTATAGTTTTCAAACTATTCGTATTCCTCTTTTAAGAATTGAGACCTATGCCGTTTTTGAATCCTGCTGTAATAATAATAATAACAATAATGATAGCAGCAATGATTTAAATAGCAGTTACTATGTGCCAAGCATTGTGCTAAAGCACTTTATAATTATAATCTCATTTGATCCTCACAGCAGCTCTGGGAGGTGGGTGCTATTATTATCCCTGTTTTACAGTTGAGGAAACCAAGGCAAATAAAGGTTGAGTGAGTTACCCAAAGTCATGCAGCTAAGAAGAAGTGTCTGTGATCGTATTTGAACTCAGAGCTTCTTGACTCCAAACCCAGCACAACACCATGCGTATAGCAGTGGGGAGATACAATGTGTAAATAACTATGTACATACCAATTATACATAATGTAAATGTAATCTTAGACTTAAGGATTAGATGATGTCACAAAAGCTAGTATATAGAGAAGATAGGGAAAAGAAGCAGGTAGAACAGCATTTGGGAAGACCTGCCATTTGAGAGAAGAGGAAGATAGAGATAAAGGGAGCATCAAGAAAGAGAGGAGTGTCAGACATGCCAAATGGCCAACTATGTAGAAGATCAGTTACAATAAGAACTGAGAAAAGATCAATCAGTTAAGATCATTGATGATCTTTTAGAAAGCAGTTTTAATAGAGTGACAGATACAGAATCTAAGTTGCAAGAGCTTGAAAAGTAGAATAGTAAAGGGTAGAAAATGGAGGTAACAAGTTTTGAAAATGGAAAGGATGAGAGATGCATAATAGGATGGCGATTTCAAGGGAAGGTTTTTTAAAAATATAAGAGAAATCTAAGCATGTTTTTAAGCAGTGGGCAAGAAGTCAGTGGGAAATACTAAAAATGAACGAAAGAAGGAAATATAGCTTGTATCATGTCCTGACTATCTAGTTAGGGCATGACATATCTGTCCAGAGTACTACAAGTTCTGAATTTTATTGTTTGAATCAGTAGAGACTTCAGGATTCAAGTGAGCAAGATTCACTTGAAGAGATGCACATATGCCCATTACCACCTGTCCTTGCCAATCCTTGTCTTCAAAAAGCTGTAGTGAGTTGCATTTTACTCCAAGTTGAACACTGTGCACATGAAGATTACGAAGGATTGCCATGCATATGTAGGTATCTTGCTAATATGGGCATGATATTCTAGTTGACTGGTCAGAAGGTGGTACTCAAATTTTCCTTTTCTAACACCAATAGTACTTGAAATTGCAGATGTAGCTGTTATATTTCATACACCAGATATTTAGAGAGATGCAATTCATAAAGAGTCATTGAATGTTTACTCTGCAAGGTTACTATTCTAGACAAATTGTATGTAAATCAGATTTAAATAAGTTGATGCATTTTTCCATTGACTTTCAAAAAATTAAGAAAAACGTTTCTTTCATTTTTGATTAGTATTTAGTAGGTAATGTCTCCTTATACTTTGATTTTCTAAACCTTCTAGCTTCCATGTATTCCATGTAAATAATCCAATAAGCAAATGAAGGGAAATCACTATTTCATGGAATGCTATAGTGAATTGTTTCATAAAGTGCCTTTTAGTAACATTCAACATGGACAAACATTTAACATGGACCTAACCTTTATACAGCAAATGTCGTCTCATTTCATCCTTACCACAACCTTGTGAAATATGTGCAGTTATTATCTCCATTTTACAGATGAAGAAACTAAGGCTGAGAGAAGCCAAATAACTTGCCCAGTATCACACAGTAATTGTCCAAAGACAGGATTCAAATTCAGGTCTTCCTGATTCCATTTCTATACTCAAACCTCGATGCCACCTTAACTGTCTTGGTATCTTACAGTTATAGCAAGATACCATATTATCTTACAATTTAGACTTTTCACAAATTGAACAAGGATTTCATACTTCTGTTTTTTTAAGATATTTAACAATAAATTCCAGTACAGTGTAACAACCATCTGTTTATCATGTACTTTGGTCAACACATTATGCAAGTTGATGAGTCTCTCCCTTTCCCCATTAAGATTTAAGGAACTCCTGGTAAGAAAATTCCCTCTACCACTGCTAATAGTCTTAGAGAGGCCCTGGGTGGGGCTAAGAAGTTAAGAGATTTGGCCAGGGTAGCTCAGCCATCATGTGACAGGAGGTCAGAGATGTAGTTCTTCCCTTATTCCTAGTTTTCAGACCACTTTCCTATAGTCTCCTGGTGCTGAAATTACAGAAAAAAAATTTTTTTAAGTAATCCTTGCCCTCATAGAGCTTATATTCTCCTGTGGAAGGGAGGAAGGGTATAATAGATAAAAAGAATTTTTTTTTCCTCTGTGTATTTATTCCTCTGTGCAGTTGTATTGCATTGCTCGATTATTTTTATAGTATTACCTTTCCAGCTGAGGAAGAATACTTCTTTGAAATAGTGAGAAATGTAAGTTATAGAATAGAATTAGTAATTTAATTCAGAAAATATGTTAGGAGTTCTTTCTATAGCACTATAGAGTGGAGAAGTATCAATTTTCTGATAATGACCTTACCTTTGAGTAAAGTCATTATCAGACATTTGATATTTTGAGTACTTTAATCTAGTTTGGTCTAATACACACACACACACACACACACACACACACACACACACACACACACACGTGTCTTAAGTCTGAAAGATCTTAGTGCAGTTCTAAGCTTACTGCAGGTTAGAACTACATGAAGACTTTTGGGATACCCTGTATTTCAAAATAATAAACTTTACATTTAGTCAGTATTTCACCAAAATAAGTTTTTTCTTAAACAATATTAATACTTGACATTGTTAGTATGTGATTTATGCTTTTCAGAGTGCTTTCATATACATTATTTAATTTTGTTTCTCATGATCCAGTGAAGTAGGCAGTGCATATACTTTCATTTCTGTCCAGTCCAGTTCAATTTATTGTCCAGTCCAGTCACACAAACACAAACTGATAAACAGCCTTCCCCCTTCAAGGAGCTTACAGTCCACTGAGGGGATACAGCAGGTAAAAAGAGAAGTAGATACATGTTGGTTGGAGGAGGGAGAAAGCACTAACAACTAGGAAGGAAAAGGAAATGTATGTATGTATAGGTAGTATGAGTTTGGACCTTGAATGAAGCTAGGGATTCTGGGAGGTAGAGGTGAGGAGGAAGTGTATTCTAGGCACGGGAGATAGATTGTGCAGAGGTATGAGGCAGGAGATAAAATGCCTGGCACATAGTAGGCACTTAATGAATGCTTATTGACTTGACTTAGAAACCATCTACATAGAGGTGATAATTGACTTATGGTAGCCAATATGATTCCTAAAAATGACATGGATTTAGAAAAAAAGGAAGGTCCCAGGACGGAGCTTTGGAAGATCCACAGACAGGAGTGGAACATGAATGATGATCCTACAAAGGTGGTACAGAAGGAATGGTCATGAAAACCCAAGGAGGAGGGAATGTCCAAAAGAGGTGCAGTTAACAGTATCAAATACTACAGAGCTCAAGAAGGATGAGGACAAAGAAAAGTTTATAGAATTTAGCAATTAAAAGCTCGCTAGTAACCTTGAAGAGAGAAATATTTCAGTTAAGGGGTTAAGTGTGAAGCTGGATTGCAAAAGGTTGGGAAATGAGTGGAAGGAAAGGAAATATAGATGGCTTTTTTTCAAGAAGTTTGAATGTAAAAGGAAATAGAAATGTCGGATGATGACTTGAGATGGTATAGTCAAGTGAAGATTTTTTTTAAAAGGAGGAAGTAGATTTAGGCATATTTGTAGAGAGCAGGGAAAGAGAATAAGTAAAGAAAGATAAACAGTGAAGGTGAGGCAGAGATGATTAAAGAGGCAAGAGGGGATGTATTGGGGTGAAGGTAAAGAGAAAGGCCTTTCTCATAAACTGGCAAAAGAAAAAAGAATGGCAGGTAGTGTTGCAGGATTTTGAGATATAAAATAAGGGAGAGTTTTAGGCCCATAGCCTAATCATGGATTTAGAGCTAGAAAGGACCTTAGAGATTATCAAGTCTAATCCCCTTATTTTATAGATGAAGAAAGATTCTCTGAGAGGTCGTAATTTTCATAGGTCCATATAAGCATAAGTGAAGCGGGATTGAAACCCAGATCTTGGCACCAAGTCCAGCACTCTTGTCACCTCTCCACTGTGGGGAGTTTGATAAAGTCAATCAGGGAAGAATAAAAAGATTGTTACATATTAGTGACATAATAATGTCATAATACATATATACAAGTATTCTTATCCCTATTTTATACATTGAGAAAACCGAAGTGATTGATTACATGATTTGCCTTGGTCAAGCCAGAACGAGAAATCAAGTCTCATAACTCTTAGTTCAGTGCTCTCAACACTCTACCGTACCGTACTTCGTCTCCAGACATTTCAACATCATTATTATGTCTGGTGCTGCATATATTGTATTGGTCCAAATATGGGTCACCCTTTCTGCAAATATAGCTTGTATAAAACTGTGCTTCAAATGAGCTATGATTTCATTGGTGTGGATGCCACCTCGTCTACAGATTCTAACTCTTTTATACTTAGTAGGTTTTATAGACTGGAAGCTACACTTTAGTGATGAGCGTAAACTTAGTTTATCTGGTCTTCAGACAATAGACAGAAAACATTGTTGGGCCTCAACTGGAAGCTATTTCAGCTCAATGAACAAATCAGAATTTATGCTTCGCACAGTCCTTGAGATCATCATTTCACCCTCATACCATAGTGAGGCATCGAGCATTTAGAACGTTATTGGTGGAAGTACAATCTCGAATTATTATTTTCAACATATATCTATCCTAGTTGAGTTCTCCATACAGCAGTGCAATCTCAGGTCTGATATCTTGTCTGTCTGTCTCTCTCTGTCTCTCTGTTTCTCATTCTCTGTCTCTTCCTTTGAAAGAAATCTTTTTTGGTAGCGCTTGGGTAGTCTATATTTAGACCATTATGGCACTCATGCTGCATAGCCTCAAGGGAAGGGAAAAAAAAATTGGTGAAACTTTTGAGGAAGGTTTATTAGTAAGTCTGATTTAGGTGTTACTTCAAAAAGTAAAAAGCAAAGTAAAGCAAAGTAAAAAACAGAAAAGAAAACTGCTTAACCTATGAACTTTAAGCAGATAAAATCTGTGTCTTTTATTTTGCTGTTTTCTTGAATTCTTAAGTCTTATATTCAGTCATTGGAACATAGTGATTGCTTCTACCAAGTGAATAGGGAAGATTTAGTGTTCCTTTCAGTTCCTAAAATGAAATGCTATGATTTAGCCACCAATTTTTTTATTATCAAGTTTGAGAGGCCAAGCTGGCAAAACATTTTGAGAGGGTAATTTTTTTCCCTCTTTATTTTGCAGAGTTACTTAAAATCAGTTGAATTTCTTCTCTAGTTTTTGCATAGGGAATATTATGTCCAGTAGTTTAAAATATATATTAAAATGCACATTGTGACTTAAAATGATTGAAATCAGACTAGAATTGAAATAATAAAATGAAAAGCTCTTTTTAAGGGAGTCATTTTTGTTTCCTTTTAATGATCCTGTGGAGAAGAATTCGGCAGAAGGGAATACATTATTCATCTATAATGAAAAAAGAAATACAGAAGAAAAAGGAGACTCTCATCTTCAGTGGCAGCTCAACCTTCTCACACATATAGAGAACGTCCAAAATGAAGTCACCAGCAGGATGGATCTAATTGAAAAAGAAGTTGATGGTAATTTGAGAAAAAGCTAAATATACAAAATTTATCATAGTTATTTTATTAATATCTTTTAAAAGCTAGCATTTATTTAATTCTTTAACATTTGCAGATGCTTTCCATGTTATCCATAAGAACTGCTCATCTTTTCCTCATCTTTGTGTTATTATTATAAATAGTTTATTTTTAGAAAGAAAAGAACTATACCAGAAATAAATAAATAGAAGCTATTTTGACCCTTTCTTTTTATTGCAGTTATATTTCTACTACTATTACAGTAAAATGAATGGAGTGTCTTACTATAGTTAAGTAATAATACTGTGACAATACTAACCTGTAACATTTTAATGGTTCTTTATTTCAAGCACTTTAACATGCATTTTACTTGATCCCCACCACAATCCTGAGATTGACAGTGATTATCAACCCAATTTTGTAGATACGGGAATAGAACTTGCCATGTAGTTAATGATAAACCTTGGACTAGAACTAGATGTATTGGGATTCCTAATCCAATATTCTTTCCACAACACTTTATCTGTAATGCAGAACCCTGTAGGTAGTAAATATCATGTTTGGAAATGCATTGCCATAATTCTCTACATTTCACAAAGTCACCTCTGCTACTTTTTACTTGTTTTACCATAATTATATTCGTCCACAAAGGAGGTATGAAGTAATGCTTTAAGATAAGCTTTAAGGTAATGTTAATGAAAAGCATGGGAACATAGACATTCCTGAATTGGGTTCTATTATAAGTTAGAGAAGATTAAGGATACTCACATTATAACAGCTGTGATCTGCTTCTAGTATATATTCTCCATTTAATTTTCAACATAAATCTTAGTTTCATAACTTTAGAGAATATGTGATTTTTTGGACAGACTGCTATTGATGAAAAGATGGACTTTTATTAATTTTTTTTTATAGTTTAGATAAGGGATCATCAATTAAAGGAACTGAAGAGGACCTTAAGACATTATTCTGGTTCACCTTTTTCCATTATGAAATAAGTGTTTGGGGCAGGGTGTGGGTGGGAGGGGGAGTTTAAAGAACCCAGCTTGATATGACATTAAGTAAAGATGATGCAAGTTTTCAAGTGTTTGAAAGTTTTTTAAGAGAGTGATGACTAGATGTTTTCTATTTCAGCTGAGGACAGATTAAGGAAAAAGTTGATTTAGATGAAAAGCTTCTTCCTGGTGATAGTAAGATACCAAAGGAAATTTTAATCATTTTGGGCTGGGCAACAATTGAAAAATAGAGTAAATATACCTTTCTTAGTAGGGGATTAGCTGCATAACGAAGTGTCCTGTCTAACATTTTAATTCTCTGATGAATTCTTCCACGTGTCATTTAGTTTTCCTTTTTTCTTCTTTCTTTAGTTCTGGAAAGCTGGCTTGATTTCACTGGAGAGTTGGAACCACCAGATCCTCTTACAAGACTGCCACAGCTTAAGCGCCATATAAAACAGCTCTTAATTGATATGGGAAAAGTACAGCAAATAGCAACTCTTTGTTCAGTATGACAAAAGGGAAGAAACAAGAAAAAGAACATGATTGTCTACAGCAAAATTTGTTTTTATTATCTGCCAGACCCACAATGGATAGTTGAAAGCTTAGTAAGTTTTTACTAAGTTTTGTAACTAGAATTTGTAACATCAGTATGATGGAGACTTGGAGAAGAGAGTGGTGACTAGTGCTATCAAGAAGGTCAATGTCTAAAAATATCAAAATATTTCCTGTGCAAGCTGCAAATGGTAGTTATATGTACTGAGGATTGGCAATATGGAATATGATCAATACTAAGTAAAACTAGTTGACTGGATTTTTCAGAACTCATTTACCTGAACCTCAAGATATCCACAAAAACAATATTTTTTTAAAGTTTTAGTAGAAAGATACAAATTTGCAAACCAATATTTTACCCACAACAACATTCTAGGAAAAAAAATCAAAATTCTTGAAGAGTTCTACTGTATTGCTAATGTGACAGATCCAAAAAGAATTGTGTGATTTATTCAGCCACACAAAAGTTTTGGATCTATAAATTCATACAGCATCATGAACTGTTTTCCTGAGTGATGAATCTCCTTAATCAGTTAAGACAACACAAGCTTCACTTCTGGGCTGGGTATAGCAGGGTGGAGCTCAGGGATGTCAAGAACTTGTGGAATACTTGTTTTTTCAAATGAAATGTTTAAAAAAAAAAAAAGAATGGAAATCCTCATTGTAGTCAGTCTCTAAAAAAACAAGAGGTATATAGTGGTAAAATGTGCCAAATAGTGATGATACCACTGGAATGAGAGTTTAAGACTTGGGAATTTTGTTTCCCCAAAATCTGACAGGGCTAGCAGTCCACCCAAAATACTTCTGCATTCACACACACACACACACACACACACACACACACACACACACACACACACCCCTACCAATGTTTTTTATGTGTGTGCATATATGTATACGTGTGCACATGCATGCACATGTGACCATGCCTCTGTGTGTATGTTATGTCGTGTTCACATATGTGTGTACTTGTGTGCACATATTTCTGTTGCAGTATTCAGGGTTCCAACTATTCTGGTCCTGAGTTGGTGTGTTTGGTGTTAACACTTAGAAACAAACTAAATGACCTCAGCTGGGACGAGGAACAATGAGAGCATTAAACCAGTTTGTAGCTGTGGTTTGCTAAATAGCTAGAAAAATATGGGGGCAATTTGGTAATTGAAAGTTGTTTTTATTTAAAATCTTTTAAGTTTTGGTCACAAATGGACAAATTTCAGAAACCAAAGGCAACTTAGTTGCCATGTAGCTCTTGCTGGATTTTGAGCCTAGGTCCACTGTGTACCAGTGCTCATACACATTGTTTGCTGCACCCAGTGCTACATATACATGTATGTGTGCCTGTGTATGCTTATTTTTAAACATACACTCACATACATATGTACATAATCTATACATATTTATATCTACACATGTCTAGTTTTATTACCATAGACTATAAGAATTGATGGTTAACATTAAATGTTGCCTTTTAACAGAAAGTTTCTAAAAATTAAAAAATGTATGTACAGGTTTTGAAATTTGTAAAAAAAAACATTAAAAGACTGTTAAAGGGAGGCTGTTTAACTAATGCTATTAAGATACTTGAAAATTTTATGCCTCACTACTGTTTATCAGTTCTAGTGATCTGTATAAATGCATTTTGGAACCGATAGATGGTCAACTTGAATTTAACTTTGAAGAGAGTACACACCACTGTACATTCAAAATTTATTTAAATTTGCAAACACACTGTTCTATATGTAAGGTACTGTATGTAAAACTCTTTATTAAAACTATTCCACATATTCTCCATTTTCCACTTTTCGTTTTGCTCCCTTATATTCTGATGTAAAGAGTGACTAAAATGATGTGCAGTCACAAAATGTTTTTGTTGCCTTTTGAGATTCTTCAGTTTAAAAAATGTGCCAAAGATAATCAATCATAGAATATGTGTTTCAGTATGATGCATTAACTTTGTCATAAAGCTGTTACTGAGCAGTTGATAGCTTTATCAGAGATGGCATTGCCAGGTAACTTCTGAAAAAAAAAGTGTTTCTATTAAAGTAACATATTAGTGCCTATCTTCTATGTCTGGAGTAAATTGCTAGTATTAGTATTTTAATAATTAGTATTTATTAGTAGCAGATATTTTGTTTGTGTTTAAAAAATAATGGTTCTCATCTTTCTCCTTTTTGGGCTATATAATGAATATTGGTTGCCCTGGACAACTGAGAAAACCTAATTATCTATCAAATCATACCCTCTTTTTTCCTCCAGAAATGGAACTAAGTGTCGTTATTGTCTTTATAATTATTTTTCACATACACACAAGCTCATTACACAAATAGTGATTCTCATCTTCTCAAGCATCTGATCTTCAAGTTAAAATCCTACTACAGTGATGCAGTCATCTGGCCTAGCAACTAATGAAATAAAAATCCCATTTATAATAACTAGTAAAAATTGTTGCTGAAAATTATTTATTGAAATTCCAAGTCAGGCCTTTTGAATGTATATGTGATTCAGTCCATATATCAATATATAACAAACATTTATTAAGTACCTAATATGCATAAGGCACTAAGCTAAGTGTTTGGGGAGAAAGACAAAGATAAATAGTGCATGACCTCTGTTCTCAAGAGGCTTCTAATATAGTATATTGGTGAATTAAGATATTCAAATAACCATAGTATAAAGTTAAACATCAGTATGCAATAGAGATTACAAGCAGTTACTAATGAGAGATCGTGGGAGGATTCACTTTGTGGCAGGGATCTAGGAAGACTTAACAGAAAAGGTTTCATTTGAGCTGCGCTTTGAAGACTGGATTGAATTACAATAACTAGCATTTATATAGCACCTTAAGGTATAAAATGTTTTACAGATATCTCTTTATCCTCACAACAAGCCTGGGAGGTAGTTGCTATTATTTTACAGAGGAGGAAACTGAGGCAGAAGTGAAGTGACTACCCCAAAGTCACGTCACAGAGCTGGTGTCAGAGGCCATATTTGAACTTTCATCTTTCTGATTCCAATCTCTATCCACTGTTTTACCAAAAGCACATGGAATGACTTGAACAAGGTCAAAAGAGGTAAGAAAGCACTGGGCACGCTCAAGGGCCAGAAAGTAGTCTGAATCAAATCTGACATAGAAGAGAATACATGCTAAGGCAAATCTCGGAAAAGTAGGTTGGTGCCAGATTGTGTAGGGTTTTCCCACCAGATTGAGAAGTTTATACTATATTCAAGAAGTAGTGGGGTAATAACAATTGTGAATTAGGAAGGCTAATGTAACAGTGAGAGAACTTGGATAACATACACAACAGTCCTCAGACCCAGGAAGACCTGAGCCGAAATCCTGTATCTGTCAAACTGGCTGTCAGCCACAACCACTTGCTGTTTTAGGCAACTGTATTAGACTAATTTGGAGAGAAGGTGCCAATGTGCGTTGGTAGAGGAAGTTTCCTAAATCAGGAATTCCCTCTGTCACTGAAATCAGAGGTCCAATTCCCATCCCTGTTCATCATAAGAATGATACGTTGAAGCAGAGACTAATGCCTGCATTGCTTTGGATGCAGGGTCTTTCTATAGGGTCAGCTTCAGGGCATTAAAAAAACTTTTTGAAGGATATTCCGTGTTTCAGGGAAAGGAATGAAACAAAAATTTTCCAACTGACACATTTACACAATGGATTAAATTTTCTTCGTTTCTGTATTTCTGTACATATAGAATGTATGTCTATGGAGAACATTGGAGCATTTTACAAATTATACGAATGACAAAAATCTGAAAGAATTCACACCCTTTCCTAAGCTAGTAAATTACTAAGTAGGGGCAATTTAATAAAGTAGTTGTGGTTAGAGTGGGGCTTTTATACATTTTTTCTCTTCAGTCAGTCTTATTTTTAAACAAGACAAAATCTGAAATTAGCCTTCAGGCTACCATAGGTATTAGAGAAAATTTAACCCTACATGTTACATGCAGATAAATCACAGCCATCAGTTACTGTCACATGCATGGGTTCTGGCAGTAGTAATTAATTTTAAAGGTCAGAGTGTTGAACTTTAAGATTCCTCCACTGTATTTCAAAGAGTTCATCCATTCTTGTGGCTTCAAAATCGCCTCAATTCTGTTCAGTTCTGGTTGCCACATGTTACAAAGGGCAATGACAAACTAGAGTGTCCAAAGAAGGACATTTAGGATGTTAACTGTCCTTCAGATCCTGCTATATAAAGATTATTTAAAAGAACTGAGCATATTTGGCTTGGAGAAGAAAAGAGTGAGGAAAGGCGTGGTCATTCTCTTCAAGTATCCACAGAGGGGTCTGTTTTTCTCTGCTTGCCCCTAAAGGGAAGAACCAGATGCAGTGTCAACAAAGAGGCACCTGTAGTCTTTACAGAAGGAAGAACTTCCCAACAATTATAGCTGGCAGAAATGGAGTTGTCTCCATTGAGAGCTTGTATTTCCCCCCTCACCAGAGGCCTTCAAGAATATGGGAGAGGGGATTCTTGTTCAACAGTGAATGACTCCTGAGGTTCCTGCCAACTTTGAGACACTGACTCCCAGTCTACCTCTCTTCAACTTGAGGTCTCTCACTCTAATTGGCTATGATCTAGTCACCATGATCAAAATTGCAATAATTGTCCTCACCAAAAAACAAGCTCTCCCTTAAAATTTCAGCCAATGGCACCAACATGGCTCTAGTCACATCAATTTGAGCCATTTTCAAAACATATGCCTCTGTATCCCATATAAAATCCATGATAAAAATTCTCAAGATAGGGCATGGTTTTCCTCATTCTTCCTCCCCGTCCCAGTGCCACTTCCCTCCTGTATTTTATTTCCTTATTTCTTTGTTATAATAGCTGCCCCATCTGACTTTTTACTCTATTCCTCTAGTTAATCACAGAGTCTCAGAACTGGATGGGACCTCAGAACAGGACTCCCCTCTCTAGAATCCTTGGTCATCCAGACTTTCTTTAAAGCTCTCCAGGAATTGAGGAATTCAGTACCCCAAGCCACATTTAGACGACTCTGATTTTTAGGTGCTTCTTTTCCCCCTTATACTGAACTGCTTCCTTGCAAATGCCACCCATTATTTCTATAGCTGCCCTCTGGATCCAAACAGAAAAAGTTAATTGCTTCTCCACAAGGTAACTTTTCAAGACAGCAACATTCCCTAAATCTTATTTTTCTGGTAGAGTGGGAGGCACACTGGCACTGAACTTAGAGGAGGTGGTAACCTAAAGGGAAGGTTCAAATTTCATCTCTGACACTCCCTACCTGTGTGGCTTTTTGCAAATCACCTAACCTCCCTGAATCTTGATTTCCTCATCTACAAAATGACAGGATTGGACCAGATTGCTTCTGAGGTTGCTTCAATCCTAGATCTGTGATCCAATGATCTAACAACATGGGCCTCAGTCTCCTTACCACACCTATTGTTATCTTCTGGATGTTCTCTGGCTTGCCAAAACTTTTCCTAAAGCATAGTACTTGTGATGTAGTCTAACCATATCAGAACAGAGCAGGACAATCATTTCCTTCACTAATGCTTCACTTAAGAGCAAAATTTGTGTATTTTGTTGAACATCATGTTGTTTTATTATCTTGAGTTTCCAGTTCACTAAAGCTCCATAGATTTTTTTCATAAAATTTTTGTCTACTCACTGCTTCCCTCCCATTCAGTATTTATGCAATTGATTCCTTGAATTTAAATATAGGAATTTAGATTTATACTTAAATGTCATAAATATGAGTATTTTTTCCATGGATGCAGACTGCAATTCACTGATTTCTTCTCATGATTCTAATACAGGTATTCTTTACATTTTCCATGCTGATAGGTACCAGCATGTCACTCAGTCTGTTCACTTATTATCCCTTGCTATTGCTGCATGACCAGCCCACCTCATTTTCCCATCATGTTCCATCAACAATGTCTCTTTCGTCACTTTGTGAGTGTAGGTTATCCTTGGAAATATGTTGCAATCTACTTGAACCCCCAGCATATATCTGTTGCATTTCAGATCATCCACAACTTTGATTATCTGAAGATTATGGTTTGCCAAAATGAGCAACCATAGAGAAAAGTACTCGCTTTTAAAATACTTTTTTTTTTCTTGGTGTCAAGGAGCTTCTCAAATAAAGCTTAGAAGAATTGGTAATCTTCATTCGTGCAGGAAAATTCCACATCAAAAGTGCCCTACACCAATAAAGTCACAGGTGCACACCAAATATATACATATATATATATATGTATGTATGTATACATATATACACATACCTATATGTACAATGTGTATATATGAATGTGTGTGGTTTCCATGATCTTTTCCATTATTTTAATATCTTCCTCTCCCTGAGATATCTTGTAAAATGATCCATCAATGCTTTCAAGATTGTATTGCCTCCAGTATGTATGTACCACTTTATATTAAGTGTCATTTCTGCCTTCTCATGTAGTACACTGGGGACTGAAGTGTCAAAATGTGAAAAATGTGAGCTCCTTGAGACCAAGGGCTATTTTGGTTTTGGTTTTATCGCCATCATTTAGCATAATGCCTGGAAAACAGCCTTATGACAAATGTTTATTAAACTTAATTAGGATTCAAATGTTGTGTTTTAACAATCATCAGTGATGAAAATGGATTATTATAGAAAAAATGACATTTTGTGCATCTCTCAGTTTCATCTTTGCTCTTGGGATGTTGTAAGTCAGTTAAGTCTCACAGTAAATTTTCTCTTTTTTTTCAATTTATTATTTATTTTTAATATTCTTTGATTTTTAAATTTTTAGTCCCAAATTCTGTCCCTCTTCTCCCAACCTTCTCCCAGTCACTGAGAAGGCAAGTAAAATGGTCTCAATAATACATGTGAAATCACATAAAATGTATTTACAGATTAGCCATATTGCAAAAATATAAAAAAATAAAGTGAGAAAATTATACTTCAATTTGCATTTAAAGTTCTTCAGTTCTCTCTATGGAGGTGGATAGCATTTTTTCATCATGAGTCTTTAGGAATTGTCTTGGATCAGTGTAATTGTCAGCGTAGCCAAGTCTTTCACAGATGAGCATCATTTAAAAATTGCTATTACCGTACACAGTGATCTCCCAGTTCTTCTCACTTCATCAAAGGGTATACACGGTTTTATTGCCCTTCGGGCATAGTTCCGAATTGTTCTCCAGAATGGTTGGACCAGTTCACAGCTTAAGCAACAGCTTAGCAGTGTACCTATTTTCCCTCATCCCCTCCAACATTTGTCATTTTCCTTTTCTGTCATGTTAGCCAATCTGATGGGTGTGATGTGGTACTCAGAGTTGTTTTAATTTGCCTTTCTCTAATCAATAGTGATTTACTGCATTTTTATATGACTATAGATAGCTTTGATTTCTTCTGAAAACTGCCAGTTCATGTCCTTTGACCGTTTATCAATTAGAGAATGGCTCTTATTTTTACAAATTTGACACTTTCATACATATTTGAGAAAATAGGCCTTTATAAGAGAAACTTGCTATAATCTCTTTATATAACTTCACTATCTATGGTATCTTTTAGCAAAAATGTAATTTCCCTGGTTATCTTTTTTAATTTGGTCTAGTTTTGTTTTTGCTTTGTCTGAGTTCATGATTGCTACCCCTGTCTTTTTTACTTCAGTTGAAACCTAATAGATTCTGCTCCAGCCCTTTATTTTAACTCTGAGTCTTTTTCAAGTGTCTCCCTTTTAAATAGCATATTGTTGGATTCTGTTTTCTAATTCATTCTGTTACCACTTCTGTTATCCATTTCATGGGTTAGCTCATTCCATTCACATTCACAATTATAATTACTAATTGTGTATTTCCCTCTATCCTATTTTCTTCTGTTAATCATTCTCTCTCTCTCTTTCTCTCTCTCTCTCTCTCTCTTCTCTCTCTCTCTCTCTCTTCTCTCTCTCTCTCTCTCTCTCTCTTTCTCTCTCTCTCTCTCTCTCTCAAGTCTGTTTTGCATCTGACTCCCTTAATCCACACTGGCTTTTATCATGCCCCTTTATATTTCTTATCCCCATCTCCTCCTATTTCCCTTTGGGCAAGATAGATTTCCGTACCCAACTGAGTGTGCATATATATTCTTCCCTCTTTGAACCAATTCTAGTGAGAGTGAGGTTCAAGCATTGCCCATCTATCCCCATTTCCCCCTCCACTATATAAGTTCTTCCTCATGTGCATCTTTTGTTTGAGAAAATTTTCCTTATTCTATCTTCCTCTTCTCCTGTCTCCCAGTGCACTCCTCTTTCTCACCCCTTCATTTTTTTTTTCAGAAATCATCCAAACATAATTGACTCACACTCATGCCCTCTGATTGTATAGATTCCTTGTAACTACCCTAATAATGGCAAGTTCTTAGGAGTTACATATATCATTTTCCCATATAGGAATGCAAACAGTTGAACTTTATTACAGAGTCTCTTATGATTTTTTTCATGTTTACCTTTTTGTGCTTCTCTTGAGTCTTGTCACACTAAATTTTCCATAGACTTCTTTCTTACAGTGCTTTTAGATATTTTGATAATTTATTCTACTTGCAGTCTTCCACTTTCTATAGTGATATTTTAAATCACTAGAGTGATATTTTATATCACTCTAGTGATATAAATATTATTTTTACATAGATATGGGAATATACATTTGCAAATAAATATATATTATTTATATCACTACAGTGATACTCATGTACAGCGATTTTTAAAAAAAATACAAACTATTGATATATTGTATTTAAGATCACTTCCATATTAAGTATATCTCTCCTCTTCTTTTTCCCAGAGAAACATCTCCTTCAAAAGAGAGAGGAGAGAGAGACAGAGACAGAGACAGAGAGACAGAGAGGGGGAGAGAGAGAGAAGGAAAAAAGAGAAAGAGGGGAAAAAAACATTTCATCACAACTAACCAACGTATCAACCAAGTCTGATAGTGTATATAGTATTCCTCACTTACAGTCTTCAATCTCTCCAATGAAGGGAGGGAGATCTGTTTTCTCATTTTTTTTTCAGGGACAAGCTTTGTAATTATAATTAACCTTCCATTTTTTGTTGTTTTTTTCCATTACCATTGTTATACTTAGTGTGTATATTGTTTTCCTAGTTATTGTTGCTGTTTAGCAGTTTTTAATCATGTCTGATTCTTTGTGACTCCTTTAGGGTTTTCTTGGCAAAGATACAGAAGTGGTTTGCCATTTTTTCAGCTCATTTTTGCGGATGAGGAAACTGAGGCAAACAAGCAGAAGTGACTTGCCTAGGGTCACACAGCTAGGAAGTGTCTGAGGCCATATTTGAGCTCAGGTCTTCCTGACTCCAGGCCTGGCACTCTATCCACTGTACCACCTAGCTGCCCCTTTCCTAGTTATACTTTCCTAATTATGATTTTGAGGTTTATCTGATAGTAGGATACTGTACTTATTTGTTTCTGTATATTGTGTTAATCTGTTCCAATGATCAATGTATTACCAATACCAAATTGTTTTGACGACTATTGCTTTGTAGGGTGGTTTGCGATCTGATATTGCTAGACCTCCTTCCTTTCCACTTTTAAAAATTAATCCCCTCGATAGTCTTGATCTTCTGCTCCTCTGTATGAATTTTATTTTTTTAGCTCTAAAAAGTAATACTTTGGTAGTTTAATTTGGCATTGAATAAGTAAATTAATTTAGGTAATGTTATTTTTTCATATTAGCTCAGTCTACCCATAAGCAATTAATATTTCTCCAATTATAAGGACAATCTTTGTCTATATAAAGAGAGTTTCAAGACTGTGTTCATATAGTTCCTACAGGACTTGACAGATAAACTTCCAAGTATTTTATATTTTACATAGTAATTTTAAGTGGAATTTCTCTTTTATCTCTTCTTGCTGGATTTTGTTGGTAATTTTCAGAAATGCCAATGATTTATATGGCTTTATTTTATGTCCTGCAACATCACTGAAGTTGTTAATTATTTCAATTGTTTTCTTAGTTGACTCTAAGATTCTCAAAGTCAACCATCATATCATGTGCAAAAAATTATAATTATGTTTCTAGCTTCCTATGTTTAATTCCCTCAATTTCTTTTTTTGTTTGTTTGTTTGTTTGCTTTATTGCAATAGCCAGCATTTCCTTAGCACTATATTGAATAGTAATGGTGATAATAGACATCCCTGCATTTCCCTTAATCTTACTGGAGAAGCTTCTAGTTTATGACCATCAAAGATGATGTTGGCTCTTGGTTTTAGATAAAGACTACTTATCATATTTTGGGAATAGCCATCTATTCCTCTGCTTTCTAGTGTTTTTTTTTTTTTAATAGGAATGGTATTATAGCTTGCAAAAAGCTTTTTCTGAATCTATTGATATAGTCATTTTTTTTGCTATTCTTGCTATTAGCATGGCCAATTATGTTTTATAAGTTTTGTAATATTGGATCATCCTTGCATTACCAGTATAAATCCATTTTATTTATAGTATAGAAACTTGGAGGGTGGAGTAAAGATGGTGGAGTGAGAGTCACAATTTTTGCCTAGCTCTCCCATCTCCTCCACAACAACCTAGAAAATGTGCCAAATCAAATTCTGATTCCGAAAAACATGGAAAACTCACAATGAGTCATTTTTCCAGTCCACAGCAGCTTAGAAGATAGAGAGGTCTTCAGACAGAGAAGGGGCTGGCTGCCTAGGAGCACCACACAGTGCAGTAGCAGGTGGAAGCAGCAATGGGCAGATGCAGTGGGGAACATCTCAGCACTCAGAGATAGTAAGGAGACTGAACTCCTGAAAAGAAAGAAAGAGATACCAGGGGATCTGTTATCAACACGAGGTACAAGATCAGTTACCATCCAACCACTCTGTTACCCATTACCCAGTTCCAAGTCACAGTTCTAGGACAGGGAGGAAAAGTTTTGGACATGTAAGGAGCAAGGAAGAAGTTCAATAAACATGAGCCCAAGAACTGGGGGGCAGAGAGAGAACTCAGTTCTCACCTTTGGTCAAATGCATAAGCTCACAATGGAATAAATCGGAGCAGATCAAAATCAGCAGTTCAGCCACTCTTAACTTAAAGAACCTCCCTGTGGTCCAACAGTGACTGAGTCCAGCAGCAGTCTATGAAAGCTCAACCATACACAAGCTAACAGACCTAAACCACGTTAGGAATTTGCAGAGAACAGACCAGGAAGGCAATGAACTCCCCCAGTTGTACTACTTTAGAAGCACTGAAGATTTCAAGACTTCCAGATTGAGCTGCCAAAGTAGAAGGGCATAAATGACAGAAGCTCGGCTCAGACATTCTCCCTAGAAGTAAGCAGAGTCCCTCACTAACATAAAGTCCAAAGTTGACAAATAGGCTTTCTAGCCTAAATGATTAAACAGCAACAAAAAAGAACCTGACCATGAGAAGTTACTATGGCGACAGGACAGTTCAAGACATAAACACAAAATTAGACAATGCCTTGAAAACCTCCACAAACAAAGCACCGCAGGAAAAAATGCAGACTGATGCAAGCCCAATAAGATTCCTAGAAGAGTTAAAGAAAGTGGTTAAAAAGGGCAGGTGGTTGGTGCAGTAGATAGAGCACTGGCCCTGGAGTTAGGAAGACTTGAGTTTAAACCTGGCCTCAGACACTTGACACTTACTAGTTGTGTGACCCTGGACAAGTCACTTAACTCTAATTGCCTTGCCCTGAAAGAAAGAGATTAAAAGAATAAAATAATTTTTTAATCAATTGAGAGAAGTAGAGGATAAATTGGGTAAAAAATGAGAGCTATGTGAGAAAATTATGAAAATGGAATTAATGACTTGGTAAAAGAGGTGTAAAAATACTGAAGTAAACAAATCCTTAAAAATAAAAACCAAATGGTAAAAAAGGGTACAAAGCATCACTGAAGAAAATAATTCCTTAAAAATTAGATTTGGCCATGACAAAGCTAAATGACTCCATGAGATGTCAAGAAACAATAAAACAAAGTCAAAACACTAGAAAAAATAGAAGAGAATGAAAAATCTCAAAATAAAAACAACTCACCTGGAAAACAGATCAAGAAGAGAGAATTTAAGAATCAATGAACTACTTGAAAGCCCATAAACAAAAAAAGAAAGAGCATATACATTATATTTCAAGAAATTATAAAGAAAAATTGCTTATATATCTTAGATTATGATTTTAAAATAGAAAAATAAAAAACAAATCAAAATAGAAATTGAAACAATCACCCATCACCTCCTGAAAGAAATCCCCAAATAAAAATCCCAGAAATATTTTGCCAAAATCCAGAATTCCTAGGTCAAGAAAAAAACACTACTAGCAGCCATAAAGAAATAATTAAAATACCATTGAGCCAGTCAGAATTACACAAGATTTGGCAGCTGCCACCATAAAGAAAATAGAGGGTTTGGAATATGATATTCTTGGAGGCAAAGGAGCTAAGATTACAACCAAGAATAACCTATCCAGAAAAAAACTGGGTGCAATCCTTCTGGGGGGAAAAAAGGATATTTAATGAAATAGAGGACTTTCAAGCATTCCTGATGAAATATCAGAGCTGACATTCAGACACAAGACCCAGGAAAAGCATAAAAAGATAAACATGAGTGAGAAGTCATGAGACTAAAAACTATTTATATTCCTGTATGTGAAGGTGATACATATAACTAACATTACTGGGGCTCTTAGAGTTTACTTAGACAAGGGGCTTGGATGTGATTCTACTTTGTTTGGATGCTCTCAAAGGAAGGGTGAGAAAGAAGGATGCGCTGGGAGAGGGAGGGAGGGAGAGGAAGAATGGGGAAAATTATCTCCCATAAATGATGCAGAGAAAAAAGAGTTTACAATGGAGGGGAGGATGGGGTATGGCAACAAGCAATACCTGAACCGTCTGAACTGGTTCAAGGAGGGAAGAAAATACACATACACACAGTTGGGTACAGAAATTCAACTTTCTCAATAGGGAAACAGGAGGAAAAGGGATTAAGAGAAAAATGGGGGGATAGCTATTTGTTTACCTGGGGAGGGGGGAAGAGATGAACCATTGGCCAATTTTTTTTAAATAACTTTTTAATAATTTTTTTTCTCTCTTTTGTAGGTATCCAGACCATTTTTGGTAGAAGGAATTTGGTAGGACTCCTCCTTTTCCTTTTTTCCCAAACAGTTGATATAGTAGTAGAATCATTTGTTCTTTAAACATTTGGTAGAATTTACTTGTAAATCCATCTGGTCCTGAGGTTTTTTCTTTGGGAGCTTACTTATGGCTTGTTCAATTTCTTTTTCTAAGATTGGGTTTTTTAAGTTCTCTATTTCCTTTTTTGTTATTCTGGGTATTGTTTTTTATTTTTGTAAATATTCATCCATTTCATTAGATTGTCAGTTTTATTGACATATAGTTAGGCAAAATTATTCCTAAAAATTTCTTTCATTTCTTCTTCATTGGTTGTAAATTTACATTTTTGCTACTGATAATTTCTTTCATGGATTCAAGTTTTTCTCTTCTGCCAACTATTTTTGCTATGCAGTCCATAAATTCTGCTTTCCCAATTTTTATTCTTCTCTCAAATCTTTAGAAACATCTTGCTGTGGTTCTACTATCTCTTGGGAATTCCTAAGGTTTTCTGCCTCCTCAGAGGATGAACCTCAAAGCTGTCTCAAAATTTTCCCACCCTTGGGAATTCACTTTTCATGAGCCTCAGTATCTACTCCAGACACACACACACACACACACACACACACACACACACACACACACACACACACACACAGAGGCACTCTGTCTCTATTCCTTCTATTACTCATTTCTCTGGCACAGCTGGGACATGTCTGGTTTTTTCTATAGTGCAGCGAAGGGGAACAAAGCTGAGTTTTAGTACAAGATCTTGGTGTTCACCCCTGTTAGAATGTGACTGCTCATGGAAGAGAGGATTCTGAGTGAGCATATTAGGGATAAGAATTACTTTTCTCTTGTTAGTTCATCATATTGTCATGATGACTCTTGATATCTTAAAGATTTAGACCACAGAGATGGTTGAAATTGTTTTTGAGCTCTTGTGCATAATTCCTATTTTGGAGATATTTGAGAAATCCTGACGACTGGAGAAAATGTCTAGTCCTCCGTCTTGTTGGTCATGTGGTGCCAGAAGTCATGTAGGATTTTCAGGAGACTAGGGAAATAGGATGAAATTAACCAGGAGCAGCTCGTTCACAACTTCCCGCTTCATCTCGTGTCACTGGCTCTTGAAGGATTTTTTTAAACTTTTAAATTTTATTAAATTTTTGTTTTTTTAGGCAATTGAAGGATTTTTAATAGCACAGAGCAGTTGTTTTTGCCTTTGAAGAATCCTGACAGAGGGTGGAGCCAAGATGGCAGAGTGAAAGCAGTGACTTGCTTGAGCTCTCCCCCAAACCCCTCCAGATACCTGTGAAAAATGTCTCTAAACAAATTCTAAAGCAGCAGGACCCACAAAAAGACAGACTGAAACAAATTTCCAGCCCAAGACAACTGGATGGTTGATCAGAAAGGCAGATCACGCCAGTCAGGTAGAAGAGCGCAGTGCGGCATGGGCGCGCAGGTCACAGCGAACCTGGAGCAGGCCTCAGAGGAACGAATCACAGGCAGCTGTGGAGGTTTCCAGACTCCTCAATCCACGAACACCAAAGACAACTTAGAAGGTCAGTGGGAAAAGTCTGTTTTTTCGGTGAGATAAGAGCTAGGTTAGAGCCAGTTTCAGAGCACAGAGCGCAGAGCGTGGGCTCTGGGACCGTGGCTGTGTCCTGAGCTTCTGGCCCACAGACTGAGGGGGAATCAAGTGGCTGATCAGAGTGGGATTGCAGGGACTTCTTTGCTGAGGCAGGAATCTCTTGCTTTGCCTGTGCTTGGATCTCAGTCACAGTTCTGGACAGGGGTCCTGGGGTGAGGAGGAGCGCTGGCACGGTGGAGCTTATAGTGGTGGTGGAGAGGAAATCCTCCTCACAGTTCCAAGAGAGAAAAGACTGCTTATGGCCAGTCACTCAAAGACCAGAGCTTAGGCCAGAAAAAAGAGTAAACACCTCGACCCTTATCATACCACCTTGGAAGAACTGAAAATTTACCAGTCCCTAGAAGTATCTCTGAAAACAACTATACAAACCCCTGAAGTTTGGGACAGTACATTCTCCACAATGGAAGCAGACTTTTACCTTAACAAAGAGTTTAAAACTCAAGTAGTTGGCTGGGATCATGAGCAAACCTCGCAAAAAGAGTCAGACTATATTATCTTACTTTGGTGACAAAGATCAAAACATACAACCAGAAGAAGACAACAAAGTCAAAGCTCCCACATCCAAAGCCTCCAAGAAAAATATGGATCTGTTCCAGGCCTTGGAAGAGCTCAAAAGGGATTTTGAGAAGCAAATAAGAGAAGTAGAGGCAAAACTGGGAAGAGAAATGAAAGTGATGCAAGAAAATCATGAAAAGCAAGCCAACAGCTTGCTAAAGGAGATCCAAAAAAATACTGAAGAAAATAACACCTTAAAAAATAGCCTAAGCCAAATGGCAAAAGAGGTCCAAAAAGCCAATGAGGAGAAGAATGCCCTAAAAAGCAAAATTGGCCAAATGGAAAAAGAAGTCCAAAAGCTCACTGAAGAAAATACTTCCTTAAAAATTAGAATAGAGCAATTGGAACATAGTGACTTTATGAGAAATCACAACACAGTAGAACAAATCCAAAAGAATGAAAAATTAGAAAACAATGTGAAATATCTCATTGGAAAAACAACTGACCTGGAAAATAGATCCAGGAGAGAGAATTTAAAAATTATTGGACTATCTGAAAGCCATGATCAAAAAAGAGCCTAGACATCATCTTTCAAGAAATTATCAAGGAAAACTGCCCTGATATTTTAGAACCAGAGGGCAAAATAGAAATTGAAAGAATCCCTGATCTCCCCTGAAAGAGATCCCAAAGGAAAACTCCTAGGAATATTGTAGCCAAATTCCAGAGTTCCCAGGTCAAGGAGAAAATATTGCAAGCAGCCAGAAAGAAACAATTCAAGTATGTGGAAACACAATCAGGATAACACAAGATTTAGCAGCTCCTACATTAAGGGACCTCAGGGCATGGAATATAATATTCCAGAGGGCAAAGGAGATAGGATGACAACCAAGAATCACCTACCCAGCAAAACTGAGCATAATCCTTCAGGGGAAAAAATGGTCATTCAGTGAAATAGAGGACTTTCAAGCATTCTTGATGAAAAGACCAGAGCTGAATAGAAAATTTGACTTTCAAATACAAGACTCAAGTGGAACATGAAGAGGTAAACAGGAAAGAGAAATCATAAGAGACTTATTAAGGCTGAACTGTTTACATTCCTGCATGGAAAGATGATATTTATAACTCATGAGACCTTTGTCAGTATTAGGGTAGGGAGAAGAAAAATTATATGTATGATAGATAGATAGATAGATAGATAGATAGATAGATAGATAGATAGATAGATAGAGGGCACAGGGTGAGTTGAAGATGAAGGGGTGATATCTGGAGAATAAAATTAAGGGGTGAGAGAGGATTATACTAGGAGAAGGAGAAAGGGAGAGGTAGAATGGGATACATTATCTCGCACAAAGCAGACAAGAAAAGGTTCTTACAGTGGAGGGGAAACAGGGGAAGGTGAGATGAAATGAGGGAATCTTATTCTCATAGGATTTGGCTTAAGAAGGGAATAACATACACACTCAATTGGGTATGGAAATCTGTCTTACCCTACAGGAAAATAGGGGAGGAAGGGGACAAGAGAGCAGGGGGATGATAGAGAGAAGGGCAGATTGGGAAAGGGGTAATCAGAAGGAAGTACTTCTGAGGAGGGACAGCGTCAAAAGAAAGAATAGAATAAAGAGGGGGGGCACAGGATAGGATTAAGGGAAATAGTTTTTCACATGTCTACTATGGAAGTGTTTTGCATAGCTGCACATGTATGGCCTGTATTGACTTGCTTGCCTTTTCAATGAGGGTGGATGGGGTGGGAGGAAGGGAGAAAATTTGGAACCCAAAGTTTTAAAAACACATGTTTAAAAAAAAGTGTTTCCACACGCAACTGGGAAATAAGAAATACAGGAAATGAGGTACAGAAATCTATCCTGCCCTACAGGAAAATAGAAGGGGAAGGGGATAAGAGAAGGGGGGGAGAGATAGAAGAGAAGGCAGACTAGGGGAAGGGATATTCAGAATGCATGCCATCTTGGGGTGGGGGAGGGGCAAGATGAGGTGAAAATTTGGAATTCAAAATCTTGTGGAAATAAATGTTGAAAACTAAAAATAAATAAATTTATATTTAAAAAAAAGAAGAAGAAGAAGAATCCTGACAGACTTTCTTCCAGGACTAAAGGGACAGAGCTATAAGAGTGACTGACATCTCCCCTCTCGTGCCACCTCTTGAATGTCAGTTCCCTGGGAAAAGCCTCATTTGCTTCATATTAGTTATTGCTCAATTTTCATGTTTTTTTCTATATCATCTCCTAGATCTGGCAGGAACTCCTCCTCATTGCCCTCCTTCTTCCCCATCTATTGAAGTCTTTCCTTTCCTCAACTCCAGTGTCTCATGAAACCTTCCCTGACTTCTTTGCTGACCATCCCCACCTGCTACCATGCCCAAGCTAAAAGTAGCTTCTTCTGGCTCAGATTTCTTATAGCATTTTGTCTGGACCTCAACTTTGCATTTATATAAATTTGTATCATAATTATTTATGCATACGTTATAGATTTTCACTATCCCATTTGAATGTAAATTCTTTGAGAGCTGCAGTTCAACCCAATCCAATAAACATTTATTAAGCTTCTACCCATGTGTCAGGCACTCTGCTAAGTTCTGGGGATACAATTAATTAAAAAAAAAACAGTCCTTACCCTCCAGAAGCTTACAATCTAAATAAGGGAGACAACACATAAAAGAATTTAGGAAAGTGGAGGTGGGTAGAGGGGGGAGACCAGGGCGTTTTGTGTTCCATGGAATTGAAACTAAACAGAGTAGCAAATGCAGAGTGAAGCTTTCTCTATCTCTGTGACTCAGCCTCTCAGCATACAGTAGGCATTGGGGGTTTTAAATGAATTGAATTAAGTTGAACTAACCCACTCCATTTTGACTTGATACCTGATGTGAAAGGGATGAAGTTGGGGTGGGTGTGGGCATGGAATTACTGGAATTGCCTGGGTACACATAGAAGAAACCTATGCTGGAGAGAAATTTTATTCTAGATAACTTTTCCTTTTTTTCTATCCTAAATTATTCTTATTCCAATTTAAATCTGTTTTCTCCTGTTCTGCCCACAGTTAAGATGGACCAAAGCAGTTCATCTTTAGGGATGTCTTCCTTAACATGCATCCTTTGAAGGCTAGAGTGACATATTAGAAAGGGGACAAAAAGAAGGGGAATTTACAGAAAGGTAGATTTTACCCTGAGAGAAGGAATAATTCCCTAACAGTTAGTTAGAGATATCCAAAATTAAAATAGGCTACGTTGAAAAGTAATGAATTCAGTTCAATTCAATTCAGCAACCACTTAATAAGCTCCTACTGTGTGAAAAACAGTGCTAGAGAATGATGGTATAAAAACGAAGATAAAACCAGACCTGTCCTCCAAAAGGTCGTTTTCTATTGGACAGCTACAGCATGTCTACAGATGAGTTTATACAAAATAATTCAAAGTGATTTCCAGAGGGAGAGGACTCTTAATAACATGAAAGGCCTTGCTGCTGAGCTGTTTTGAAAGAAGCCCAAAATCCTGGGGATATTTCTGCCCTGGATTAAGAGGAGCTCCCTCTTCTTTGTGGTACTCAGACAAAGGCTAGCTAATGAGTTGTCTGGAATGATGTGGAGGACATTTCTATCCAAGCACAGGTTGGACAAGATGGCCTCTAAGGTCCCTTTCGATTCTGAGATTTGGGATACTGAGATTCTGAGAGAGGACTTTCAGGAAGGATCTCACCAGTAATCTGCTGAATCATATTGAGATGGTGGTTTTTCCTTCAAATCTCAGGGGTGGTACATTTCAATGCAGTCGAGAGCCTGGAATTATGTGAAGCGTGTTAAAGAACTCTGAGTCTTCTCGGCTGTTTACTTGTGTTGTTTTAATCTCACATACTTTGGGGGTTAGCAAGTGCATCAGAGCAGTGAGATCTCTGAATCTGTGACACACATTCTGTATCTGGTTCGATAAGGTGGCGATGCTAGCACGAGAGCCTTTCCTGAAGAGCCAAGGACAAAGTTTGAGAATTGTTCCCTGCAGTGAATGGGTGAACACCATTTTACCTCTTGAGAGGTCTGAATTCCCATACGGTAGAAACACCATTCTACCCTGGCTTCACACAGGTGTTCTTAACCTAGGGTCATGAACTTGTTTTTATGTAAGATTCTGGAGGTTAAATAGGGAACCATAGGCATTTATTGAATAGGGGGTGGCATGGCCAAACCTATGCTTAAGGAAGGTCCATTTGACAGCTGAGATGAAGATGGGTTGGCATGGGGAAAGATTGGAAGTAGGAGACCAACCAGTCTGGGTGTAAGGTGATGAAAGCCTGCACCAGGGTAGTCACAGTGTTAGAGGAGAGAAAGATGCGTATGGGAGAGATTCCACAAAGGTAGAAATGACAGTACTTGGCAATGGATTAGACATGGGGGTATGTGGGAGAATCAAATGAGAGATTTTTGATGATGGAGAAGATATTAACATGTTTTTAGGCAGTAGACAGGGAGGGATTGAAAAAAGTGAAAGAGTGGGTATGACAGTGGAGGAAATTTCTTGGAGGAGATGGGATGGAATGGGATTACTTGAACAAACAGAGGGGTTAGCCTTGGTAAGAATTAAGGCCACTTCACCTTGTGAGACGAGGGTGAAGGAGGAAAGAGTGGTAGAAAGTACTGGAAATATGAGTTGAAGAAGAGGGGAAAAGAGGGAGTTCATGGTAAATGGCCTCAATTTTTTTTCTGTAAAATATGAGGCAAAGTTCTCAGCTGAAAAAGGGGGGGGTGTGGGAGGAAGAGCCATGGTTGGTTTAATGAGGTATGACAAAGTTTGGAATAATAATTTGGCAAGGGGGATATACTAGGATTACCTAGCTGCAATGAGGGACCAGTTGAGGTTTTGCAACATAAATTTGTATGTCAGAAAAGTCATATGATTTTCTCCATCTTCATTCAGCAGCATATGTGTAGGTGCATAGGTGGTAAGTGGAGTGATCCAAGGCTAAGATTTGGTTGGGCATAATTGGTGATATAATATGGAGGATAGTGATTCAAGAGAGAAGAATGATGTATAGTTGAATTGGTTTACCAAGAGGTCAAGATGGTGATTGATAAATTTTATAAGGAAAGATCTTCCATGTCCCCTATATGACTCTAAACATTGGGCTATAAGCCAGAATGTGGTTATCTATGTTGACCTGAGAATTTAGCTAGTTCTCAGGAAAAGATGTGCTCTGGTAACCTGGCCAGTTCATCCGAACATATTAAGTTAATTAGTATTCTAAGATGTTTTGCTTGCTCCAGGAATCTGGCCAGTTCCTGGACCAAGTAAAAACATCTACTAGAGTCATGGACACCTCTGGCACGGGGCCTTCTTTGGTAGAGGCCCTATTTAAATCCTAATTGGGAAAGCCATCTTCGGATTCTCACCCATGGAGAGGACGCTCTGCCTGGGACTTTCCCAATCAGGACCCTGAAAGCTGTGCCCCGGGAATCCCCAGCTTGGACTTCAGGTTTAGTGCTTCCCCAAATTGGTGATGTTTTCTTATGTTATTGCTATCTTTTGTATTCTTAGCCTAACTATAGTCACATTGCTAATTGTATGTTGCTGTAAATCTAGCTTTTCCATACCTATATTATAATCTTAATTAAAGCTACCTTCACTTCTCCCTCTAGGATTGTGTCTTATTGTAGGAGTGAATCTGAACCATGTTTTTCTTCCTTAATCACACAGATAAGGAAAAGAAGAGAGAATGACTGGTTCAGGGGAGATGGCCTGATATAGAATTGAGGGGTCAAGGGAACAGAGGTAACGGTATAGACAAAAAGTAGGATTTTGTAAGAGAACATGGAGGGAAAGGCAACAAGCCAATAGATTAAGGTCAAATAAGGGGATTTAGGAATTCTTGAACATAGAGGAGATA
This sequence comes from Phascolarctos cinereus, assembly GCF_003287225.1. NCBI lineage: Eukaryota > Metazoa > Chordata > Mammalia > Diprotodontia > Phascolarctidae > Phascolarctos > Phascolarctos cinereus. The sequence continues at coordinate 634,729,973 of NW_027555847.1, forward strand.
CATTTGTGAATGATGGCAAGACCATGGATATGACCATCTTTGTGTGTGGCTGAGGTGGTGTGGAAGAATAGCTGGTGATAAGTGAGTAGATTGGGCAACTGAGTAGTCACAGTGTTTATATCTTTATAGATAGAAAGAGGTAGATAGATAGATAGATAGATAGATAGATAGATAGATAGATAGATAGATAGATAGCTGGATAGATAGATAGGTAGATAGATAGATAGATGATAGATAGATGGATAGATAGATAGATATAGATAGATAGATAGATAGATAGATAGATAGATAGATAGCTGGATAGATAGATAGGTAGATAGATAGATAGACAGACAGACAGATAACTTGTTGTTGTGTTTGTCCTTTGTTCTTGAAGAGGAACATGACATTAGGGAGATGATGACATGACTTGCGATTGACTTTGAGTGAGGGAGGGCTGATAGGTAGGCAGGTAGAAAAAATAGCAGGGCATTTGATTGACAAAAGCTATGAAAAGTAGGAAGGGGAGTAGTCAGTAGGTGGGGATATGAGCTAAGAGGGTTGATCTGTAGTCACACACGTATTTTCATACTGATGTGAGATCACATGAGAGGTGCAATAGAGAGTTGAATCAGTAGAAGATAGAGAGCCAGCATATGCTGGACCTGTCGATACAAGAGGCGGTTGTACATTCCCACTGTTCCATTTAGTGGTTACATTTGTTTGTCATGTCCCCATCTCTCATCTCTTGGATATGTTTCAGTTTGTCCACATTCTTTTCCAAAATGGGGCCCCCACCATATTACAGATACAGCCTGACTGGGGCAGAATAGAGTAGGGCTATCACTTTCTTCTTTCTGGACAATGTGCCTCTCTAAATGTACCCTAAGATCACTTTAGCTCTATTTTTGTGTCTTAGGTAACACTGTTGACTCACACAGAGCATGCAATCCACTAATTCTCAATATCATTATCATTTAAACTTAATATCTAGCTATGCTTCTTCCACACTGTACTCATGAGATTGAATTTTTAGCCCAAGAGCCCTTGTCAATGTTAATCTTTTTAGATTTAGCCCATGTTTCTAATAACTGGGGAAACATGGACATCAGAACTGTTCTCTGAGTATAGGGTAAATAATCTTATCTGACCATAGACAGGGTAAGAATTTGGTTAGTTACTATAAGCTAAGGTGAGGTAACTCACAGAGAGGACCAAGAATCTGAACCCAGAAGCAAAAGAGGTGAAAGGATAGATTTCAAAATTGTGTCTAAAAGAGACTTTAATTCCTTCTCAGTACTGTCACTTGTCAAGAATGTTGGTTGGCTGAGACCCTAGAGTGCTCTCTACTTCCATTTGACACTGAGAGGAAGAAGCATTAAATAGATTATGCTATGCTTTCTATTATGACTTGCTGCAGAAAACAAGCATTGCGATGATACACTATGATCTCTATTATGATTTTTTGCTGAGAAGAAAAGACAGAAAATACTTCTCTGTATTGTCACTGGTGGCTGAGAGGTAGCGGGGAAGAAGAATCCTACAAAGAACCAGAGTTGGAGAGGCTTTTGCTAACTTTGAATTAAGGTCATCACCTTTTTCTGAAAGAGTACAACACTACTTCAGCTGAAGATATAAAGTAAGCCCGAAGCTGAAAGTGATGGATGCTATAGTTGCTATTGAGGAGTAAGTTCAGTTATGCAGAGAAAGGCCTGGGAAGAAGAAAAGCAGAAAAGTCACATAGAGTTTATTGAGTTATCTTTACTAGTGAGATATTAGGCAAGCATGGCATATACAACTATACATATGTACACGTATGTGTATGTATGTGTTCCTATACACATCTGTTTACGTGTATGTGTATATCTATACACGTCTCTGTATGTGTGCACATATGCACATTCTTGTGTGCTCATATATATACACATACGTGTAGATGCATTCCTACACATCTATCCATACATGTACATATATACACAAACATATATATGTATGTGTATATATATATATACATGCATATGCATATATGGATAGAGATATAGATATTCCAGTTATGAGTTCCATGCCACCAAGTTTCAATAATATACCTATTTGGTCAAATTTGTCTCCCTGCATTAGGCTTTCTAGTTTGCCCTACTTATTACACATAAGGAGTTGGGGACTGGGCCTATAATTTCAATGGTATGTGGAATTCCTGGTGTAGACAACTGCCATTACCATTGTGTTTTGTTATGTTCTGTTAAAGAATTGCCTGGACCACTGAAAAGTTAAGTGGCTTGCCCAAGGTCACACAGTCATGTGTTTTAAAGATGGGAGTTGAGCTCAGGTCTTCCTGGCTCTGAGGCTGGCTCTCTATTACAACATGCTGCTTCTTCCCTTATTATGTATATATTTTTTTCATTCTCTTTCTACCTTGCTTTATATATCCTTGAGAGCCTGGCTGGCATAGTGGGTAGAATCAGGGAGACCAGTTTCAAATACTGCCTCTGACATTTACTAGCTGTATGATCATGGACAATTATAGACAGTCTCTGAAACTCAGATTCTTCCTCTGTCAAACGGAGATGACCATCCATTAAGTACCTACCTCGCGGGGTTGTTGTGAGGCTCAAATAAAATAATATATGTAAAGCACATTACAAACTTTGAAGTGCTAAGTGATCACAATGGCATTCGTTTTATGAGGCCATGGTTCTTAACCTGAGCCTTCGTAGACCCTGTTCTGTCCAGCCAAGTGTTCTTTCAGCTCCTTGGCTGCTTGAGTGCCTCTCTGAAATGGTGGCAGCTCTTGTGGAGGAGACAGGTGGACGTCACGCCTCATGATTGGGTGAAAAAAAATAACAATGGTGTCTCTTGCTCTTTAAGTGCCCAGTGTATCAGCGAGTCAGGAATGGCAGCAGTCATATAAAAGGCTCATAGGGGAGAGATTGGATAAGGCTTCATTCCCTTTACCCAAGGAAGGGGAAAGCAGTTTCCTTGGAAAATGGCGGGGCTGCTCCTGTGCAGCCTGCTGTGTCTTGCCAGCACAGCATTAGGCAATATCTTTGGTAAGTTTGTCCACTGATTTCTTTAAGTGCCAAAGCAGAGGATACACAGGAGCTGTTCAGGGAAATTGTAGTGGGGTAAGAATCATACTAAATGCTTTGGGCAGGGGTTGAGCTAAGTACCTCAAGCAGGAATTAGGTGATAGGATGGGCTCTTAGTCTAGAGTTCATAGATCCCTGGAAAGTTGAATGGGGGAAAACTATATCCTTATTTTCATTAACCTCTTTTTTAAAATTGAGCATTTTCTTCAATTATGAATGTAGATAACAAACATTCTGAGAAGGAGTCCATAGGCTTCCCAGATTGCCAAAGGAGTCTATGACACCAAAAATGTTTAGAACTGGTCTACTCTATTTCAATTTTACAGATTACAAGATATACTTCTATTAACCAATTAGACAATAAAAAACCAAACATGTAACTAGTCTGATTATACAAAGGACTAAGTAATGCAAAATAAAAGAATAAAAATATAAAGGCAATATTCCTTCTTGATTAAGTTTATTAAAGGAGGAAGAGAAAACTGAGTCTCAGGGAAGTTAAATAATTATGCTAATATCCCTCAAGCAACAAGTCACAGAGTCAGGATTTGAACTCAAGTTTTCTGGCTCCATATTAAGGAGACTTTCTACTCTTTTTGTTTGTTTGTTTGTTTTGTTTTTATTTTTATTTTATTTTATTTTTTGTTTTTGCTAGGCGATGGGGTTAAGTGACTTGCCCAGGGTCACACAGCTACTAAGTGTCATGTGTCTGAGAACAGACTTGAACTCAGGTCCTCCTGAATCAAGGGCTGGTGCTGTATCCATTGTGCCACCTAGCTGCCCCTAACTTTCTATCCTTTTTGTATTTCTGTAAAACAGCAGAATAGTTTTCTTTACTCAATGGTATTCTTTTCTTCACATTTATTTTTGGCTTCCTTGTTAGTCTGAATTTTATGAATTCTATCCATATTTCCTACTAACAAGGCTCTCATTTTCTTATAGAATATGAAGTAGATTCCCAGCCCTTACGCCCTTGTGAACTTCAGAGGGAGCAAGCCTTCTTGCAGAAAGAGGACTACATCCCTCAATGCTTAGCAGATGGCAGATTCCGGTAAGCTGACTAGGTACCCTCATCATCTTTTTTAAAAGATGCTGCAACCAATTGTCCATCAGAAACCCTGGTGACTCAGTCAAGTATTAATGACTCTCTATCATAAGTGCTAATCAATGGGGGTAGGGACAATGCATGGACGCTTATTCTAAATAACTCTGAGACTTTGTTTTAAATAATATTTTTCCTTCTTTTCTTAACAAACCTTTAACAATCATTGCTATAAAACAAGTGGGTAGGATAATTAAATTTTAGTTCTTTATGGAACCAGAGAGGTTTTTTTTTATTGTTGTTGAAAAAGGACCTCAAAGATAATTTAGCCCAACTGCCTCATTTTATAGATGAGAAAACTGAGGCCCAGAAAGGTTAGATGACTCGTCGTAAGGTCACCCAGCTACAAAGTAGATCTTGACACAACTGAATATTGGATGAGTGAAAGATGAAATTGTTCCCAATGAATGGGCCCGGATAATCCAAAAACCTGAATAATTAGCCTCAGAATAAACAAGTTGGTTTTGCCTTCAGTTAAGTCTCTCTTGTGCACTCTATCCTGTTGGCTTATGAGAACTTCCTCTTCCAGACGTGGAGCTCTTTGGATAAGTAGCCCCAAGAGAAAGCTTTCTTTGCTCATCCTAAAAATGAGAGCTAGCCTCTGAGTCACAGACCATTGTGTTAAGATTATTAAGAAACAGCCCTTAATGAATAGATAAGAATGATTTGTAGAGAGCACTTGGCTTCCATGTAAATAAAGGTTGTTGACAGTGTTTAAAATTCTGGGAAAGTCAATAAAACATAGATCTAAACTGTCCTCCTTCCATCACCCCCAGCACCTTTATAGCACTGACTTGTTTAGCATATTCATTTATATTTTTTAAAATTGTGTTCATTTTTTATATCACCTATATTTCTATGTATATATTCCTCCTCCCTCTCCTCCCCATCATGTCATCCCTTTGAATAAATAAGACAAAAATGAAAAAAGGTAATTCAACCAAACTAACAGATCAACTGGATATGACCATATGTATTTATCTATCTACAAGCATACATGCATATACCTATATATATATATATATGTATGTATATATATGTATGTATGTATATAGGTGTATATATATGTGTGTATATATATATAGGTGCATATATATATATATATATATATATATACACACACACACACACACACACACACATTTTATACACATACACACACACACACACACACATCTCAGCTTTGATTTGAACTCATGTCTTCCTGATTCCAGGCCCGGCGCTCTATCCAGTGCACCACCTAGCTGCAGTGTGGTAATGTTCTGTTACATGAACATGCCACTATTTGTTTAGACATTTCCCATTCAATGGGTACCTACTTTGTTTCTGGGTCTTTAGTACCATAAAAGATGCTATTAATATTGCTGATGCCTTTTCTTCTTGCATCAAGGACCATAGATCTAGAAGGGACCTCAGAGACCACCTAATCAAACCCCTTCATTTTACAGATGAAAAAGATGAGGTTCAGGGAGCTTAAGTGACTTGTCCAAATTGACATATGTAGTAAGTGTCAGGAGAGGGAGTCGAACGCAGGTCCTCTGCTCTTTCCTCTGTATCATTTTTCCTCTTAGTCGTGTCTGTGTATACCTTGCACCACAAACCCAGAACTGAACCCTCTCTTCTAATAAAATATAACAGTTAAGGAAAAATTGGATGCAGCTGGTGGCTCAGTGGATCGAGTGCGGGCCTGGAGTCAGAAAGAGTCATCTTCCTGAGTACAAATCCAACCTCAGCCACCTCAGTTTCCTCATCTGTAAAATGAGCTGGAGAAGGAAATGGCAAGCCCCTCCTGTATCCTTGCCAAGAAAACCCCAAACAGGATCACAGTCACAATGGAAACAATTGAATAACAACACAACAGTATAATTGGAAAGAACTCAGTGTAATTAAAAAGTGAATTCAGTATAATTAGAGTAAACAAATCAAGTTTGTCCATGAGGAGGAGATTAGAGAATGTTCCTCCTACCCTGTGCCACGTGGCACAGTGGCTAGAGCACTGGCCTTGGAGTCAGGAAGACCTGAGTTCAAATTTGGCCTCAGCTATCTATTAACTGTGTGAACTTGGACAACTAACTTAACCTTTGCCTCAGTTTCCTCATCTGTAAAATGGGGATAATAGCACATAGCTCCCAGGGTTGTTCTGAGGATCAGATAAGATGATAATCGTAAAGCAGTTAGCACGGCACCTGGCATATAGTGAGCATTCTATAAATGTCACCTATTCTTTGAGAAAGTAAGAGATTATATATATGCATATATGTATATATATGTATATATGTATATATATGTGTGTGTATATATATGTATATATGTGTATATATGTGTGTGTGTATATATACATACATATATATACACACATACATACATACATTATATATATATATATACATATACACACACACACAAACACACACACACACATCTCAACAACAATGAAAAATATCTGACATACAGTGACTACATCTGACAGTATATGCAATGTTCTACTCCCTTGGTCTCCTGACTGTCTCCTGTGATGGAGAGAAATATATTAATTTTTTCATAGGTAATATAAAAGAAACTTGAGCTTACCCCCCCCTTGTCTATATCTCCACAAATTTCATTCAGATCAACGAATTTTTCCTTGAATTATTTTCTTTCTATTAAAGTGACACATGCATTTATGCAGTAGACTGGAATCATGGAAGGATATAGAGAGTCAGGCACTGAGGGGTGTGCTATAGGACCTTAGCTTTGTATAGGAGTTAAAGGTAAGAAGGGTCTTAATGATCATTTGCTCCAATTCCTTCATTTTACACATAAGGAAACTGGGGATCATTGAGGTGAAGTGACTTGCCCAAGGTTATGCTGCTAGTTCATTGCAGAGCTGTGATCAGAACTGAGGCCTCCTTATTCCAAATCACGTTGTTTCCATGCATCCCATTGGGTGCTTAGATAGAATTGAAACTAGGGATAGAAAATCAGGCAGCCAACTCATTTTATTGAGTCTGGAATGGGGGAGATAGTTAATAAACACTGTATCTACATTCTCTGTTAGCACTTACTAACAAGAGTTCTGTGCCCTATACTTCTTGCCCTTTGGGCTGAGCCCCACTAATTAACAAAATAATTTGTTTGAGAGGAAGGAAGAAGTATATAATCTGTGTTGATCAGGAACTTTTACTATAGGAAAGATTCTTAGCTCAGAAATGAATGTAATACATTTAGTATTAATTGAGATCTATCAAGCACATGGATTTTTGAGAGGAAATTCAACTCTCATATCTATCAAAATTATTCTCATAAAATTAAATTATAATAGAATTCTGAATAATAATCCTAAAATGTTAAGTAAAATTACTGCTGCTGAAAAGAGGCCAGAGGCTGTAGTGAAGAGTTGAGAGGCCTGGGCTGGGAGAGGGGTGATGTGTTTTGTAGAAATGTGGACTGTTCTTTTGTAAGGTCCCTGACCTCTGGGCTAGAAGATCTGAGTCTAGTCTCACCTTTACCATTTACCATGTGACTTTAGGCAAGTCACTTCTCTGTGTTTTTTTTTTTTTTGCTGATCTGAAAAAATGAAAGAGTTGAATACAAGGTTTATTTTAACTATAAAATCAGTATTCCATGATTCTGCAGCTATCAGGTTAGGACACCAGATGACATGTGGATAGGGCAGATTCCCAGTCTTGGTGCTACCCCAGTATAGCTGCAGTCATCTCAGGAATTGTCAGCAACATTTACAAAATAAAATTTACTTTATTACCAAATTAATTTTTAGTCCTACCAAAGCTTTCATTTCTTTTGTTAAGCAGAGCAGGGTAGGAATTGAGGTATGACGATGCACGTCATAGTTTGTGGAGTTAAAATTGCCAAGACTACATAATTGAATGGTATATGATTGAGAAATAGAAATAGAGAACACGACAGAGAGAGAATGAAAGAGACAGAGAGAGTGAAAGAGAAAGAGAGAGAGAGAGAGAGAGAGAGAGAGAGAGAGAGAGAGAGAGAGAGAGAGAGAGAGAGAGAGAGATGGAGACAGAGATAGAGGGTTTTGTGTAGTTGAAGCCATGTGAGTGAAAGAGATCACCAAGGGAGAGAATATGGCATAGTAAAGAGAAGAGAACAGGGCCAATGAGAGACCTTTGGAAAATATCAATGTTAAAACATAAGAAAGAATTTGTCTCTCCTGATTCTCAGTGCAATGTTCCCTCTATTACATCTTCTCCTTCTTCTCCATCCCTCTTTCTCCTTTTATGCAATTTGAAATCTTGCTAGTGCTACTGCCTTCTCCCTCTCCTCTTTTTTCTTCTCCTGTATCCCTGTCTCTCTTTCTCTTCCTCTGTCTCTCTATCTCTGTATTTCTGTCTCTGTCTTTTTTTTTTTGGTGAGGCAATTGGTGTTAAGTGACTCGCTCAGGGTCACACAGCTAGTGAGTATCATGTGTCTGAGGTCTGATTTGAACTCAGGTCCTCCTGACTTCAGGGCCGATACTGTGTCCACTGCACCACCTAGCTGCCACTTTCCATATGTATATACACATATACGTATGTGTGTGTGTGTGTGTGTGTGTGTGTGTGTGTGTGTGTGTGTGTGTGTGTGGAGAAGGTGCTGCGCTGTATGAGCAAAGCAGAACTGCAACAGCTCAAAGGAAATGCAAAATGCGCAAATTTAGAGAATCCATGCCAAAGGTTCACACGGACTATTTGTGCCCAACCTGTGGCGTTCCGCACTCGTGTTGGTCTGATCAGCCACAGTCCGGCACACGGTAACTTGACTCTAGCACAGTGATGTCACTCAGAGTATACACACATATGTGTATATGTATGTATGTGTGTGTATACACCAAATACAGAATAGGATAGAAACCCCCTCTCCTCTTCTTCCTCCCTCCTTTTCCCTTTCTTTGTGTCTCTCTCCCTCTCCCTCCCTCCACTCCGTGTTTATTTGTCTCTCTATAGTGCTGCGAGGGAATTTTTGTTTCAACTTGAACATCGTTTTTATAAAAAACAAAGACAAAACAGCTGCCTCCTAGCATTGAGATCTGAAAAGAGAACTCCACTCCACCCTGTTTTTTCCCCTCCAGGAATGTACAATGTAGCAACAATGGCCTTTCCTGCTGGTGTGTGGATGCTGAAGGAAAAGAAGTAGCAGGCAGTAAGCAGGCAGGATTGCCAGCCGCCTGTAAGTATGAAAGCAGGCCTGTAACATGGGGGAAGATAATAATCAGACAAAGACAGGAATCTTCCATTTTTCACTTCAACCAATTAAGCAGCAACCATTTAGTAAGTGCTTGCCATGTGTCAGATGCTGTCATAGGCTCTAGGGCAAAAGTGCAAAGAATGAGACTACCCTAACTCACAATGATCTTTTGTTCTAATGCGAGGGGACAAGAAGTGCACATAAACATATAATCACTGCAAATATAGAGTATATATATATGTATACATACATACGTATACACACACACACACACACATAAAGTAGTAAAATACAGAGTAGCTTGGGAGGGAGGGCACTAGCAATTGCAGAAATGCAGGAAAACTTCATGCAGAAGATGGTGCCTGAGCTGTGTCTTAATGAAAGAAAGGGATTCTACAAGCTTAGGGGCTTTTGGAACAGAGATCTAATTTGAAAAGGATTTCATGTAATAGCAGACATTCATTCTAACATATATATTTCATTTATTTGTTCAACAAACATTTATGAAATGCCTATGACAAGAAGAACATTGTGCTAGGTGCTAAAGGGCAAAGTTTAGATGGTACATGTGGCATAGTAGAAAGGACATAGACTCCTAAAAGAGAACCTGCGTTCAAATCTCACCTATGGTATGCTAAGTGAGCTTGCCTAACCAACAATGCCATAGAATTGAAAATATGAGTCAAAAAAATCTCAGAATTGCAAAGAGTCTCACTACCCAAGCAGAGATATCCTTCAAGACATCTCTGACTGATGGTTACACATCTTTTGCTTATACATCTTCATTGACAGGAAAATCACCACCCCTGGTAGAGCAACCTTTTCTACTGTTGGGCAGCTCTCCCTTAAGCTTCTGTTCACATGAAACCAAAGTCCTTCTTTGTTCTGTTCATTTTCATTTTTTTCATTTGTTCATTTTCTGCTCATTCAGCTTCTGTTCATTTCTCCAAATCCCTTCCCTCTGGGGACAAAGAAAACAAGCCTAACTCCCCTTTTATATGACTTCCCTTGATTACACTCCTCTTCCTTCTTCTTACATTGCCACCATATTCACCCTCCCCATGCCACAAATCCCCCATCTCCCAGCTTGTCCTTTATCAACTTAATTTCCCATCAAGACTCTTGGTTCTTTTATGTATCTGGTGTCACCCTATTTCAGTTGTTGGGAGAGGTCACTCCAGGGAGATTCAATATGATTTGCTCAGTACTGTTCACACCACTAGAGATAGTTTTGGATTCCATTATCCCTTAGAAACAGCCCTGATACTAGTAAATAAATTTAACAATGATCCCATTAGTCCTATTGTGAAATCACAGAGCTAGAAAGAATGCTTTTGTTCAGTCATTTCAGTCCTGTTCAACTCTTCATGACCCCATTTGGTTTTTTGTTTTGGTTTGGTTTTTGGTGGAGATACTGGAGCAGTTTGCCATTTCCTTCTCCAGCTCATTTTACAGATGAGAAAACTGAGGCAAATAAAGTTAAGTGACTTGCCTAAGAACACACGGCTAGTAACTGACCGAGGCAGGATTTGAATTCAGGAAGATGAGTCTTTCTGACTCCAAGCCTGGCACTCTATTCACTGCACCATCTAGCTGCTAAGAAGAATAGTTTGTTTTCTTCTGGTTTTCTCATTTTACAAATGAAAGAGCCTAGACTCTGAAAGGTTAAATTGCTTGGAAGCCAGGATCACTGGATCAGAGTACCTGGGAACAATGAGAACTTTCTTGCTGTAAAACTACTTCAGAAGTCAATGCATTCTACAGCTATGGTAACCTGGGAAGTAGAACCAAACAAAGAACCCAGAAGAACTCAAAGGGATTAGATTAAAATCACTACATGGATCTATATATACAACATTCTCCCAGACTAGTTTTTTTCCCTTGCTCAAAAACCCAAAGATCTCGGAATGGGTTAACATGAGCTTACATTCTTCATGGATTTGTCCACATGGTAGATTTGGAGCAAAGAGGTTTGGTTCATAGCCTAGGTTTGCCATGTAGTATAATTGCACGGAGCAGCTAGGTGGTGCAGTGAATATGTTGAAGTTTAGGGGTGCTGGGACCCCAAAATCATGACATGTGAGTCCTGCCAGAATGAATTTGATTCAAGCCTTCTTTCAGCCAAAGACAAGGTTTATTAAAGATACGCCATATTGGCCAGACTCTTAAGGAATCTGAACATTTGTGAGCTATTGGCTAGATTATAAGAATCTGAGCCCTTGGCTAGGTTCTTAAGGAATCTGAGCAGTGGCTAGACTTTAAGAATCTCAGCCCCTAAACAGAGACAAGATAACTCTTATATACAGAAAGACTGTGGGAGGGATCCAGAAACTGCCAAGCAGTTTGGGATAACTGGAGGAAGGGTGTGGGAGGATCTTGATGGGAGTGACTGGGAGGTTGAATGGGGTCTAGATACCATCCAGGGTGGGAAGTGGCCAGGTTCCATGGGAAGGTAATGGAGGGCTGGTCTAAATTAAAGATAACAGAGAATTGGGAGATTGGGTATAGGCCATAGCGAAAGGCAAATTGATAGGATTATAGCCTCAGGAGATTGCTAGACATCCTTGACTAAGTAAAAGAGTTCAAAGGAGGGGGTTTCCAAACCTTGTACCTAGTCAGAGCACTGGGTCAGGAGTCAGAAAGACTAATCTTCCTGAGTTCAAATCTAGCCTCAGACACTTAATAGTTGTGTGACCCTGGTCAAGTCACTTCACCCTATTTGCCTCCGTTTCCTCATATGCAAAATGAGCTGGAAAAGGAAATGGTAAACCACTCCAGTATCTTTACCAAGAAAACTTCAAATGGGGCCATGAAGAGTGGGACATAACTGAAAAAACAATAATAACTGTGTGGTCTTGGATAAGTCATTGACCTTGCCCGGTCCTCAGTTCCTTTATCTGTAAAATGGGCATAATGGCTTCATCTAACTATTTTTTTGTTACTGTCCTCTTCCTCCTTCTCTCAACTGGTTTCTTGGTTGCTTAGGTCTATCCTTTTGCCAGCTCGAAAAACAGCAGATCTTGGTAAGCGGCTACGTCAATAGCACTGCCACCTCCTACCTCCCTCAGTGTCAAGATTCAGGAGAATACGAGCTAGTGCAGTGTGATCTGGGCATGGTACAGTGCTGGTGTGTGGATTTTGAAGGAATGGAAGTATATGGGACCCGGCAGCGGGGAAAGCCAACAAGATGTGAGTGGTATTTAGTACCATGTGTTAAGTATGTTTCATTTAATGCTTCAATCGTAAAGGCTAATTGCTCTGTTAGCTTGAATGAGAATTGTTTTCATGACAATATATGACTGACTGAGAATGGTTGTCTAGTAATACTCAAAATGGAGAGTGTCCCAAAAGTCTTAGTGCATTAAGGTAACTACACTAAGACTTTTGGGATTCCCAGACATGATATTTCAACACACTGTAAAAATGTGAAAATTCAAACATCTATTCATTTATTCATGCTCAATAAATGACCTCGATTGAGGAAAAAATGTCTTACTTAAATTAACTTTCCTAAACTGATAGACGTTCAATATTTGACAGATGATAAAGTATAATCAGGATCCTAATGAATGAATTTGTTGATTATTCTTTCTCATTGTAGATATTCATTAATTTCTGTTTTTTTTTATTGTGCCATACTATCACATGTAGAGTGTACGTATTTATTTACATTTTTGACTTAAAGAATAAACGTATTTACAAGTTATCTATTCTTTTTTAAATTTCCCACCAGGCCCAAGGAGCTGTGAGATTAGAAATCGCCGCATCCTTCATGGCGTGGGAGAAAAGTCACCCCCTCAATGTTTATCTGATGGAGAGTTTATGCCAGTCCAGTGCAAATTTGTCAACACTACAGATATGATGGTTTTTGACCTGGTTCATAGCTATAACAGGTAGGAGGAGCTTGCATAAAAAAATTTGGCTGCCCAGATCATCTCATGGTGGTTACCTGAACTTTTTTTGGCTGTGATTTTCAGTTATGGCCCTAGGCCAAAAAATTAGGCAATATATCACATTACCCAGCTTCTATTATAAGGATTGCTATTGTTCAGTCAGTCATGTCCAACTCTTTGCGACCCTGTTTGGAGTTTTCTTGGCAAAGATACTGGAGTGACTTGCCATTTCCTTCTCCAGCTCATTTTACAGATGAAGAAACTGAGGCAAACAGGGTGAAATCACTTGCTTAGGATCACACAGCTAGTTAGTGTCTGAGGTTGGATTTGAACTCAAGAAGATGAGTCTTCCTGACTTCAGGCCCACAGCTCTATCCATTATGCCACCTAGCTGCCCTGGGCAGATTGTGGTGGGCTCTAACTGCAAGACTAGGGAGTTTGTGTTTTATCCTCCAGGCAGATATATGATGTCAAGCAAATAACTTTTCTCTAGACTTCTGTTTCCTCATCCATAAAAGGAAGAGGTTAGAGCAGTTGACCTCTAAGGTTCATTTCCACCCAGCATTTGAAATCTAATACAAGGTTTATCTATGTGGCACTCAATTTCACTAAATATTAATAATAGCCTCCATTTATTGTAACCTACTTTATTGTTGAAAAGTTTTTTTTTTAATCCAAAACCTCATTTGATCCTCACAACAACCTGGAAAAGCTTATATGTAAAAGATTATTATGTCCATTTTACAGATGTGGAAACTGAGACATAGAGGTTCCCCCCCCCGAACTTAAACTAGTTCTAGCAATAGACCAATATAATAACTAGTTTTAGGAGCACATGAGAACTTTCAGGCAAATCTCTATCTTACTGGTGACGTGGGTTGATTAAAAATTCTTTCTAGTTTCTAATAATGCTATAAACATATAGTTTCACTAACTTCTAAGGTCATTTCCATTGTGGGATGACCATTTTGACTACTGACCTCCCTGGCTTCCATTACTAAAGGAATTAAAATCCCATCTTCTGTGGGAAGTCATCTCCAATCCTTCTTATTTTCATTGATTATTTCCTAATTATCCTTTATATCCTTGCTATACCTATATTTGTTGACATCTTGTCTCCCTCATTAAGTTGTAAGCTTCTTGAGGGCAGGGACTGTATTTTGCCTCTTTTTGTATCCCCAGAGCTTAATACAGTACCTGGCACTTAATGTTGACTGACTGATTGATTGATTGATTGATTGATGACTTGAATGAAGAAGATAGATTCCACCATACCTAGTCTTGTCTAGAGACATTTTCTGTTTATCTCCACTAGGGGGCAGCCCAGGAATTAGAATGTCTCTACCATAGTTGGTAGAGTTAAAAAAAAAAAACAAACAACCAAAAAAATTATATCTATACTTATATCTGTATATGCACATATATCTATGTTTATGTATTTCTATATATATATGTATGTTGTATCGATATTGATATCCATACATAGATATCGACACAGAGATATCAATATCTATATGTTCTTCCATGAGATGTGATCCTTTTTATTTTTTATAGCAATATGTCCGGGAATAAAGTCTCCTTCAGGTAGGAGGCCATGGTGGATTCTAGGAAGCTAAACATAGAAAGCAGTAATTTTGGCGAGTGAAGCTTTTGAGGTGGTCAGTCGTTGCATGGCTCAGGGTTCCAACGGAAGATAGTAATTAACCAAGTCAGAAGGGGACATTGTGCTGTTCCTAGGTTTGCTTTGCCACCCAGAGCTTCTGTTTCACTGGATGGCACATTCAAGGGTAGTTTTCTCTAAGTATTGCCTACTTGTGTTCTGAACTTATTCCTTGTGGAAATAGTATTGGGCTTAGAGGAAGGAAGAGTCCTGCTTTTCACATTTTCTGGCTGGGACAAGCAAACTTCATCTTTTGAGCCTCACTCAGAGTGAGTAAAATCAAAGTTGTATTTGTACATACCTGAATTACATATTCACAAAGTGCAATGTTCTTTTCACTTCTCCCACACTGCCTCCTTCTCATGTATCTTGTCCTGCAATCTTGATTATGGGCTCCTTGGGAGCCAGCAAAGGTACCTCTTGGTAACCCCATGCTGCTTATCACATCAGTTTACTCAGAGGAGATGCTTCTTAAATTTGTGTTGGTTGGCTCTTTCATTCTCTCCCTGTGGCCAGGATAGGGAACTAGAGGATTAGCCACTGCTAATCTAGTAGATTAGATCAATTTATAATCTACTGTTTATACTATTTATTATTTAGACCGATTAGTAGATTTTAAGTTGGTCTAATTCATATACAATTTGGACTGCTAATTTAGACCCTGGGCTGAGCAAGGGATTGGTCTAAATAACGTCTATTGGAACAGGTTGATGGCTCAGTGGATAGAGTGCTGAGCCTGGAGTCAGGAAAACCTGAGTTCACAGCTGGTCTCAGACACTAGCTGTATGATCTTGGGCAAATCACTTCACTCTGTTTGCCTCAGTTTCCTCATCTGTAAAATGAGCTAGGGAAGGAAATGGCAAACCACTTCAGTATCTTTGCTAAGAAAACCCCAAATGGGGTCACAAAGAGTCAAACACACCTGAAATGACTTGTCATCAACAAACAAAAACAACTGAGAGCTGGGAAGTTCAAATGACTTACCCAAAGTCACTCAGATAGTTAACATCAAAGGTGGGATTTGAACCCTGCTCCTTTGACTACTGTACCAAGCTTCTGGAACTGTGAGACTCAGGCATCTCTTTAATGAGAATACTTGACATTTGCATAGCTCTTTAAAGTCACAAAGAGTTTTATTGGAGCCTCCCAACAGCACTGTCTGGACTCTAGCCATAAGAATCCTGTAGCTGCCTAAACCCCATTACTTTAACCTTAGCGAAATGAGTGAACCGACCATTCTGCAGCCTCATTCCGCTCCCTTGGCAACCAGCCTCATTTCCCTTGGCAACCAGCCTCTTTCTGATTTCCTTAGCAACGGTTCTCATTTCAGCTGAATCCTGATTGTTCCATTTAAAGGCAGAGAGGCCATGAGGTTGTACTCAAAAGTACTGGTTTGGGAAACAGAGGCCCAGGCTCTGATAATTAAGCTAGCTTTGTTACCATTGTCATTTCCCCCTTCTGGGCCTCATTCAATTTCCTGGAAAATAAAGGGGTTGGATTAAAGATGATTTTTATATTTCCTTCTAGAACTAATAGTCTATGTTTCTGTGACTAGCCATCTAAAGCTTGGTTATCTTTGCCTGGCCCTAGCACCGAAAGTTGACTTTTTTTTGGGGGGGGGGAGGTCCTGGATCTGTGATTTCCTTCATGTGGGAAACTCCCAAAGTTGAAATTCCTTCTGTTGATGCAAATCAGCAATTTCTTTGGTGTGTCATGTGTCTCAGAGAGTTGACTAGGGCCGTAAGGAATTTAGTGACTTGTCTATGGTTACACAGCTAATATGTGTCAGGGGAAGGACTTGAAACCAGGTCTTCCGAGACTGACCTGTCCACTACATTATTTGTTTCATTGACATAATAGGGAGCTGATAATTGCTTGAAGGAATGAAGGATACTCTAAACAACTGACCCCTCCTTTTATCACCACTATCTTCTGATAAGCCTAGGTCCTCTGGTCTACCTAGATAAGCCTCCTGCCCTGTCACCTCATTGTGCTATAACTATGGTCCTCCTCCCAGCTCCAAGACTCAAAAAATGCCAGCTCTCCTCCTCCGCAGCCCTCCTTTTAAAAACACCTTCTTTTGGCATCTCAGTGTCCTAGACCTTGGAGACAGCTAAAGTTACTTTATCTATAACACATAATTTTCCCTTCCTCCTTCCTTCTGTCTCTCTCTCTCTCTTTCCTCCCCTCTCTCCCTCCCTCCTTCCCTCTTTCTCTTCCTTTTTTCCTCTCTCCCTGCCCCCTCTCTTTTGTCCCACCTCTCCTCCCTCTCTCCCCCTTCCCTCTCTCAATCTTTGTCTCTACTCCCCTTTACATACCCAAATTATCATCATTACTTTTATTATCATGTCATAAAATGCTAAATTTATTCAAAATGTGTTTCGTGTATTAGTATAGAGGGACAGCATGGCATGATGGGTAGAATGCTTGGCTCAGGCTCTAAGACCAAGTCATATATGTATATCGTGATCTGCATGGGAAGAGGAATTTCCCACAAAATCATAGGTCCTTGGCATATCGACACATTAGTATCCTAAATTTGCATTCTAATATAACAATACCTAGAACAGCAATAATTATGATGGTTGTTATTGTAAAAATTACTACTTATCTTCCCTCTTCCTTTTATGTAAGCATAACCTTTCGTGTCAGAATTTTATGGATGAATTTTTGGTTTCGTTGGTGTCAGATCCTTCCATTATGAGAACATCTTCTACTGATGAAGATTGGCATCAATGTCTGTAACTTAATAGTCTTTGACACATGCATAAGGCACTGAAAAGTCTGGCCAATTGTCCACAGTTGTAACATTACCATGTGTCACGTGCAAGACTTGAATTCAGGCCTTTCTGCCTCCAAAGTCAGCCCTTTATGCACTAAACCATATTGTTTCTCTAGTATCTTGAATTAGCGCACAGCTAATGTTGCACACAGCTAACCGATAGCTAATGTTGGAGGCTGTTGTTTGTTATTCAGTCACATCCAAGTCTTTGTGACTCCATGTGGAATTTTATTGGCAAAGATATTGGAGTGGTTTGCCATTTCCTTTTCCAGCTCATTTTATAAATTAGGAAACTGAGGCAAACAGGATGAAATGACTTGCCCAGGCTCACAGAGCTAGTAAGTGTCTGAGGCCAGATTTGAATTCAGATCTTCCTGACTCAAGGCCCAGCACTCTATCCATTGTGTCACAGAGTTGCCAGTGTTGGAGGACTTGGGTTCAGATCCTATCTCTGAAGCATACTACCAGCAGCTTAGCTTCTTTTTCTATAAAATTAGAGGGTTGGACTAGATGGCCTCTGAATTACCTTCCAATTGAAGACCTAAAATTCTATGATCCTTTGACCTTTATCCATGACACAGAGGCGAAAAGTTTAGAGAGTTTGCTGGAAGTATTTGCCAATATCACAGAGGAAATTCCACAGAGTCCAAGTTGAAGAGAGATTCTCCGTGATGAAATCCTCCAAATGCTCTTCTTGGCGGATGACATTGTGCTGATTACAGCAGGCCCTGACATATTACCAGAGCCTCCTAAATGAGATACTTAGTTCATTCATATAGGAAAACAAAAAGGGGGAATGAATACTTATTGTCCAGACTATGATACAAAATTGGATGTACAACTTTAAAAGCACATCCATTAGTATGCATCTATACATATGCATGTACATTCATACATTCATTTCTTCCTTCCTTTTTCTTTCCTTCTTTTTTTCTTTATGTCTTTCTTTCCTTCTTTCTTTCTCCTATCTATCTATCTATCTATCTATCTATCTATCTATCTATCTATCTATCTATCTATCTCTTGGATATCTTGCACAGACACTGCAAGTGAAAAGTGAATTGGACCTGGAATTAAAATTGAAGAGGGGAAGAGTGAAGTAGATTAACTGTGGGAAAAGTTCTTATAATGACCCTAAGCCTCTCCATGAAACAAACTTGGGTACAACTTTTAATACCAATGTTTTTCTAATGATTTAGCATAGTGGTAAGTATATATGGAGCACTGTGGTCTCTGAAAAATTAAAACCAAAGGATCATTAAGAAGCACATGGTGGTCCTGACAATATAATATATTGTGATAATATATTGTGACAATATAATATAATATATCCTGATAATAGATTGTGAAGATGAATTAGTGTAAAAGGCATCATCTTTAGCTACAAATGAAAAGAGAATCCACCACTGGCTTTTTCTTTTACGAGCATACTCAGTTCTGCCTTACCTGTGAATGGACAGAAACATGTGCAATATTTCTCTGTACGGGTCTGTATCCCTTTGGCCTCTGATCTGTGGGTTGGTTCTTTGGGTTAATTTGTTCCTTATAGAAAACAACAGCAGTGACTCTTGTGTTAGTCCTCCCTGGAATGAGACATTTATTGGAATGAGACACACCTGTCACCAATTTAGCAAAGTCCTTTTTCAGTGTCTTTTCCTTATGCTGCATGTTTTTGTGATGGTCCTATGGAATTCTCATCTTATAGCTTCCTAATGGGTATAATCTGATTCATTCAGGGAAGTTTTAAAGGCCCCCAAGATTTTTCAGTGTCCAGCAATGAGGGTCTGTAACATGTAAAGTATGTTTTCAAAGCTTCCTAAAGTGTAAAATCTCCTGAGTTATTGTCTAACTTAGAAATAAGTGACAAAGGTTTTAGTGACCTGTTTCTAGCTGGATTTGCCAAGAAATGTTTGTGGGAGGAAAAATAATTCAAACTGATAATGAACAGGTAATTCTGTCTGTGCCAAGCAAGATAACACAGATTTATTTTATAGGGGAGAAATCTTGGTCATTTTTTTTCTTTGTTTCTCCATTAGAAAATAGCAGATTTACTATAGTAAAGATAAAATGAAGAGCAATTCAATCAACGTCTATTTAGTACATCCTTCTCCTCAAGGGGCTCACATTATACTAGGCTTCTTTTCCCTGTTTATCCAGAAAGAGCTCATTAAGTCTGAAGGATAGGAAATGATAATTTTAAATCAAATTCCATTTTAGGTTCCCAGAGGCATTTCGGACATTCAGTTCCTTCAGAAGAAGATTCCCAGAAGTTTCTGGGTATTGCCACTGTGTTGACAGTCAGGGACGGGAACTGGCAGAGACAGGTGAGGGCACTTCAAGTAATAGAAGGGTATGGAGGGACTGTATTTAAAACTTAACTGGGATAAATGTAAACCTCTGCACCTGGGTTCAAAAAATTAATTACATAAGTGCAAGATGGGAGAGGTGTTATATTTCATTCTCTTATTTGCCAGTCAAATGATTTGGAAAAACTAAACTTCTATCCTCAGAGAAGAAAATTTATTTTGAGGACAGGAGAAACTGAGGGAAGATGAGTGAGTGGGAAAAACTGAGATCCTTGTAGGACACATCCAAATTGATGGCAGGGGTACAGATATAGGAGTTGTTATCACATCTGAGATTCAGGAACTGAGTAAACTCCTGGTATGATTATGTCCTGGATCTTGTTATGGCCATGAGTACCATATCTCTTTTTGGATTTCTTTGTCTAGGAAAATTAAGGGTGGTGGTCTTCTTTGAATGGTCCTTTTGTCTTCAGATGTGTATCCTCCTTTACTAGGATTAGAATTACTGCTGGATGAAGTTTATGACACCATTTTTGCTGGTCTGGATCTTGCTTCCACCTTTGAAGAAACCACCCTGTACCGGATACTTCAGAGACGGTTTCTAGCAGTTTGGTTAGTCATTTCCGGAAGATTCCAATGTAAGTAATAAGCTGGTAAAAGATGTGGATATTTTTGCTTTGGAGGTCCATAAGGGAGCTGTTTGGGTATGGAAGTAATTGTAGGCTTGATGATTCTGATCTTTTTAGTTGGTGTTTACACTGGGGATTTAAAAACTTCCTGCAAACAAAAGCCACAAACTCTTCAATAGCTCCCATTTATAGAGAGCTTTCCTGCCTCTAACTTTGGAAGTCAAGGAGTACAAGTATTGTTATTTCCAATTTAGAGATGAGAAAACTGAGGTTTAGGGAACTGAGGGGATTTGTCCGAGGTCACATCAACATTAAATCAGATATTGTAACTCCAAATCTAGGCCTTTGTTGAGTACCTTAGTATGACTGTGGAAGAAGTGTGGTGGGTAGAGCTTGATAAGGAAAAACGTGGTTTCAAGTTCCACCTGTAACATATACTTAATGTGTGAGTCTGGGTAAATCACTCCAACTTTTAGTATTGTCTAAGATTGTAAATTGCAGAGAAGATGATCACCTAGATTGGTAGAGGTAGAGTTTCCTCCTCTGGGAATTCCCTATTATCAATAGTAGCACAAGCCCAATTCCTGTCCCTAGTTAGGATATTGCCAAACGCAATGCAACAAATGTTGAAATTCTTTTTCAGAATTTTCCTCTTCATTGTATGGATTTTTTCACAGGTCCAACAAGGTGTGAGGTTGAGAGGTTGGCAGCAACTAGCTTTGGGCATGCCTATACTCCATCCTGCAAGGACAATGGAGACTACCAGCCAGTACAGTGCCAACAAGGAGGACTGTGCTGGTGTGTGGATGCCAATGGGAAAGAAATCTATGGGACTAGACAGCAGGGGAAGTTACCATCCTGTGGTATGTTTTTCTTCTGACAGATTTAACTTAGCCCATTAGATTATGTTCATTTATTCTTTTACATTATCATAGAATTGAAGGTCTGGAAGGAACCTCAAAGGTCATCTTGTTTAATCAATAGCCAATGCATAAATATTATGTACACAGCATCCCTGGGTCGGTGGTCATCTAGCCCCTAGTATGATGGATAGGACACATGCTTTGGAATTTGGAATTAGGAAGACTTGTGCTCACCTTGTACATCAGACACTACCTATGTGACCTAGGGCAAGGTCTTTCTGTGCCTCAGTTTCCCTCATCAGTAAAATGAGAGAGTTGGGCTTGATGCCCAAAGGTCCCTTCCAGATCTAAATCTATGATTTTATAACCTGCAATGATAAGGAACTCACTAATATCTGAGGCAGCTTATTCAACTTTTGCACAATTTTAAGGAAATTCCAGGGTAACCAACCCTGGGAGGAGGAATTATTATTATCCTTTTTTTAAAGTACTTAAGACAACTGAATCAGACAGAGGTTTAATGATTTATCCAAATTCCCACAGTTAGTAAGTGTGAACCTGGGTCCTCTTTTCCTTGTATACTATGCACTTGGTGATCTCATCAGCTCCCATGAATTTAATTACCATCTCTATGCTGATTCTCAAATTTTGCCCCAGGCTCTCTACTGACCTCCAGTCTGGCATCTCCAACTTTCAGACATATTGAATTGGATGCCTTTCAGACATCTTGAACTTGATATCCAGTAGACATCTCAAACTCAACACTGTCTTTCTCCCTAACTACTGCCTTTTCTTGCCCTACTCCCATCTTCCCTATTGCTGTAGAGGATGCCACCATCCTCCCAGTCTCTCAGGCTCACAACCTAGGTGTCATCCTGAACTCTTCACTATCTCTCACCCTCCAAATCCAAGATGTTGCCAAGGCTTGTCAATTTCACCTTTACAATTTCCCCTCCAATTTGTGCCCCTCTTCTGACACTGCCACTGTAGTGATGTAGGCCTCTCATCACTTCACACCTGAACTACTGTAATAGCTGCTGGTGGATGGGCCTGCCGCAAGTCTCTGCCTATTCCAATCCATCCTCCATGTAGCTGTCAAAATGATTTTCCTAAAGGTCAAGTCCAATCATATCATCCCCCCTTCCCCCCTCAAAAACTCCAGTGGCTCTCTATTGCCTCTGGGATCAAATAGAAGATGCGTTGTTTGGCCTTCAAAGCCCTTCATAACCTAGCCTCCTCCTACTTTTCTCATCTTTTTACACCTTACTCCCTGACTTGTACTCTTTGATCTGGTGACACTGGCATCCTGACTGTTCCACAAACAAGACACTCCATCTCTCAGCTCTGGGCGTTTGCTCTGGCTCTCCACCATGCCTGGAATGCTCTCCCTCCTCAATTCCACCTACTGTCCTCCCTGGCCTCCTTTCAGTCCCACCTAAAATCTCATCTTTTTGCAAGAAGCTTTTCCTAACTTTTCCAAATTCTGTATGATCCTGGGCAGATCACTTCACGTCTGTTTGCCTTAGTTTCCTCAACTGTGAGATGGGGATAATAATAGCCCCTACCTCCTAGGATTATTGTGAGGTTTGAATGAGATAATATTTGTAAAAAGCATTTAACATAGTGATTAGAACATGGTTAGTTTGGGGGACTTTAAGTCATTTTTCAGTCATGTCTGACTCTTCATGACCCCATTTTGGATTTTATTGGCAAGGATACTAAAGTGGTTTGCTATTTACTTCTCCAGCTTATTTTACAGAGGAGGAAACTGAGGCAAACAGGGTTAAGTGACTTGTTCAGGGTCACATAGCTAATCTGAGGCCAGATTTGAATTCAGGTCCTCTTGACTCCAGGCCGAATGCCCTATCCACTATGCAAATATTCATTCCCTTCCCTTGCTCCCTCCCCTTTCCCCATTTATTAAGTACCTACTGTGTACCAGACACTGTACTAAGTTCTGGGAATACAAAGAAAAGCAAAAACCCCAAACTAATCAATAATCAAACAAAAAAACCAGTCCCTTCTCTCAAGGAGCTCAAAGTCTAAGGACAAAAAAGGTGCAGACAACAAACAAGATACAGAAGAACAAATTGTAGATAATCAATAGAGGGAAAAACATTCCCATTCAGGGGCCCCTGAAAAGGCTAAAACACAATATATTCCCTCATGGAATTTAAGGACTATTATGGGGATGGGACTCTTACATGAATCTCACCTAAGTAATCCCAAGAGAGGTGTAAAAAAGTGATGGGGAAAAGCCTACTGTCAACAGTGATCAAGAAAGTCTGCCTGGAGGAGGTAGCATTTGAGTTCCATTTGAAAGGATGGGTAGGAATATACCCAGAGGAAGAAGTGAGAGTGAAAGGCATTTCCAGGATAAAGACTAGTTTGGTTAAAGACAAAGAAGTCAGCAAGTGTGGAGTGTATAGAAGTGAGGGATCACATTTAGCTGGAAAAGGAAATATGGGACAAAGCCAGAGAGTTAGGGTGACTGCAGATTGTGAGCACCTTGGATGACAGGCTGAGCTTGAACTTTATTCGGGAGGCAACGTGGAAGGAGACATGATGAGTTTTGACTAGGAGAGCTACAGGCCTTGTTGGTGTAGAAGAAAAATTAGTTTAGTAGTGTTATGAAGGATGATCTGGAATAAGGAGAGAAGGAATGAAGGTGGGACATGAGGGGAAATAGGACTTTCCTAGGGTGGTAATAATGGGAATGAAGAGAAAGGGAAAGATTTGAGAGTTATTCTGAAGGTAGAATTTATAATCAGACGTCATTGTGTGACATCTAGGGGAAAATATCAAATTTCCAAACATCGGAAGTTGAATGATGTCAGAAGTAAGACCAAGTATAAGAGAGGGAGGTGGTAAAAAGCTCAGTTTGGAATACGCTGAGTATCAGGTGCCAGTGGGGCCTCTAGTGAAAGTGAGAGCCACGTAGAGAGAGAAGTCAAGAAGGTTCCAAACAAAACCCTCCCTTTAAAGACAGGGAAGAGGAACCAGCCAGTGCCACTGAAGGTCTGTGCGATCACAGATTGAAATAGTGGTTAGATAGATAGACGTCTTATGTTCAAATTCTATCTCGAATACATACTGGCTATCAATCAACCAGCATTTATTAATCACCTATTATATGCCAGGCACTCTGCTAAGTACAATAAGCCTATGTCATTTAACCTTGGGGAAGTGGCAAATTCAGTAAGGAGAAATGAAGGATTTCTAAAAAACAGCAAGGGTCTCTCTGAAATTTTGTGCTATAAATTTAAATCCATTCAAATCTGCTCAGTTTCTTGGCTCTGCAGCAACTCTTGATAGTTCAAGGGGTAAGGGAGGGTTTATTGAGAAAAGAAGATTCTTCTTAAGACAAGTGGTATGGAATATTAACTGGGGAATTGAGCTCAGTCTTCTAGCCACTAGACAGGGTTCATGCAGCATCACTTTGGAACAAGGCAAATGTCTGCTTTGTCATCAACTGACAGTCAAGGTACAATGAACTGAGCACATAATCTTTAATATTGGAGAATGTGAGGTCATAGGATCACAGATTTAGATCTAGAATGGACCTTAGAGGCTCTCTGGTTCAACTGTATCATTGTACAGATGAACAAACTAAGGCCAAGGGAGGCTAAATTAGTTGCTTGAGGTCACATAGATAGTAAGTGGCAGAGACAAGATTTGAACCCAGTTCTTCTGACTTCACATCCAGCACCCTTTCCACCATAAAACGTTTGTCATGGATGTAGCCAAAATGCAAAAAAACAATCCTGGTGTTAAATGGAGGAGTGCCCCTTTTATTAACTCTCTGGTTGTACAACTTCCTAAAAGAAAGAACTGAGATACTCTTGAGGAAGGATTTCTCAGGGGTGAAGGTGGTGTTGGCCAACCTAAGACTTGTTTTCTCCTTTGCTTCCTCCTGTTCCAGATGCAGAACGATCCTGTGTCTCAGAGAGGCAGCAGGCTTTGTCCAAACTCTTCTTCGGGCCTGGTGGGCACTTCAGCCAACACACTTTGTTCTTTGCCCCAGAAGAAAGACAAGAACCTCAGAGAGTTGCTAGGTTTGGCAAATCCTGCCCTCCTTCTTTCAAAGAGCTGTTTGTGGACTCCGGGCTGTTGCTCCCTCTCACTGAAAGGGGAGATGCTAAGCAGCTCTCTGCCTTGGAATCTGTCCTCAGCGAAGCCATTAGGGTGATATTCCCTTCCAGGGACTTAGCTCTGCTCGCCCTCCAGTTCACCACTGACCCAAAGCGACTCCAACAGAACCTTTTTGGAGGGAAATTCTTGGAGAACATAAGCCGATTCAATATATCTGGGGCCATCGGTGCCAAGAGCACATTCGACTTTACCCAGTTTTTCCAGCAAACTGGCCTAGAAGGAATCGAGAACAAAGGAGATTTAGTTGAACTGACCCAACAGCTACTAGTTGGCCAAGATTCTATCAGTGATGAAGAGGTTCCTGTGGATTCAAAGAAAAGGTTGAATCTGAATCAACCAATTGTGGGCAGCTTTGGCCAGAAGATTAATTTACAGGAAAACCAAAACAGGCTAAAATTTCTTGCCTCTATTCTGGAGCTGCCAGAGTTTCTTCTCTTCTTGAAGAGTGTGATTTCAGTCCCAAAGAATGTAGCCAGAAGTCTAGGTGATGTAGTGAAAATGGCCTTCAACTCCCAGGCCTGTGAACCGCCATCCGGTGAGCTGTTTGTTCCCACGTGCACTGCAGAGGGGAGTTATGACCAAGTTCAATGCTTTGCTGGCGAGTGCTGGTGTGTGGATCCCCAGGGCAGGGAGCTCCCGCATACGAGAACTCGAGGCAGCCACCCCCGGTGTCCCACTGAGTGTGAGAAAGAAAGAGGACGGGCACAAGTTTTAATGAGAAGCCTGCCTGCAGGGGCAAGTCTTTCTGTCCCTTCCTGTTCAAGTGATGGAAGTTTCCTGCCGGTCCAGTGTTCTGATTCAGGTTGTTACTGTGTTAATTCTGAGGGTCAAGCCATTCCAAGAACTGAAACAGTGAATGGAGAACCCAAGCAATGTAAGTCACCAGGCTTTCAAAGCTATCAGACCCTTCTTAAGGGATCATCAACTTTAGAGCTGTAAAGGGGCAGCTAGGTGGTACAGTGAATAGAGTGCTAGCCCTGAAGTCAGGAGGACCTGAGTTCAAATCTGGCCTCAGACCAAGCATTTGACACTTAGTAGCTGTGTGACCCTGGGCAAGTCACTTAACCCCAAATTAAAAAAATAAAACAACTTCAGAGCTGTAAGGGACCTCAAAGATCATCTAGTGAAGGGGTGGGGAACCTGTGGCCTCGAGGCCACATGTGGCCCTCTAGGTCCTCAATTGTGGCCCTTTGACTGAATCCAAATTCACAGAACAAATCCCCTTAATAAAAGAATTTGTTCTATAAAACTTGGACTTAGTCAAAAGGTCGCACCAGAGGCCCTAGAAGGACACATGTGGCCTCAAGATCCCAGGTTCCCCACCCCTGATCTAGTATAATTCTCCTATTTATAGATAAGGAAAGTAAAGGCCAGAGAAGAAAGTTTCTTTCACAGTGTCATTAAATTAGTAAGCAGCAGGACTAGAATTCAGAGCTTAGAACATGCCTTGTAATTCTGAAATTCTGTGATTCCAAATCCAATACTTTCCCCCATTGTATCGTACTTCCATGAGCTGCATTCTTTAAAACCCTGTTAAAGTTCATTTGAAGCCTTGTCAGGCCTACCAAGCTGGACAGGATTGAATATCAATCAATAAACATTAATTAATCGCCTACTCTATGCCAGGCATTGTGCTAAGCTCTGGGGATACAAAAAGAGGCAAAAGAGAGTCCCTGTCCTCAAGGAGCTTACAATCTAATGACCTCAGGGATGGATGATTAATATTAATAGTACTAATAGTAGCTTGTATTAGTATAGTAGCTTGCATAGTACTTTAAGGTTTGCAAAACCCCTTATAGAAATTATTTAATCTGATCCTCCTAAAAACCCTATAAGATAAGTGATATTATTATCCTCACTTTACAGATGAAGAAACTGATAAGTGACTTGCCAAGGGTTATGCAGTTAATAAATACTGAGGTGAGAAGTAAACCCAGGTCTTCCCGACTGTAAGTCCACTGTGTTAGCCTGCCAGTAATATTATATTTATGTTTTTTTTTTCTCCCAAAGGCTGGTTTAGTAAAGTTTGGAGACGTTCCTCATCACATTAGTTTCAGGGTGTTGAAATTTTTCGGCCACGGCAACTCATGAGCCAAATGGTCAATAAATAAATATTTCTTAAATGTGATATAGAAGAGTTGCAATTTGTGTTCGTGGAGGGAGGAAACATCCAAAAATATCTCTGGAGTACTGATATGTAAACAGGGCTGCTAGGTGGCACAGTGGATAGAGTGGTGGGCCTGGAGTCAGGAAGATTCCTCTTTCTGAGTTCAAATCTGGCCTCAGATATGTATTAGCTATGGGACCCTGGGAAAGTCACTTAACCCTGCTTACCCCAGCTTCCTCATCTATAAAATGGGACAATGTTGTAATGGGTTTAATATTTCTTGCCTTCTCAATGGCTGTGGGAGGAGTGGGGTGAGGGGAAAAATTTGGAACTGAAAAGAAAATTGAACAAAATTAATTAATTACTTAAATGGATGCATGGATGGATGGAAGAATGAATGAATGAAATGGGTAGAATAGTACTTAGGCTACTTACCTCATAGGATTGTTTCTAGGAAAGCACTTCGTAAATTCTAAAATATAGCACATACCTTATAAAGCCTGAAATAAATGCTATCCAATGATAGGTAGTTCAGTAAATAGAGTGCTTGACCTGGAGTTGGGAAAAACAGAGTTCGAATCAAGCCTCTGATACTTACTGCCTGTGTGACTGTAGGCAAGTCAGTTAACATCTAACTGCCTTGGTCTCCTTCATCTCTGAAGTGGACGTAATAATAAGCTCCAATTTTCAAGGATTATTTTAAGTATAAAATGAGATAATTAATTTTCTAAGTCCTTTGCAAACCTTAAAGTGCTATGTAAATCCTATTAATGAAAATTAAAATAAATCAATGACACCAGCATTTTTTACTGATTGTTTTTATTATCAGTTTAATCTAGTGATAATTGGTGAGTCACAAGACATAACAAGAAATGATCTCACCTGGGTTACCTAATTTCGTGCTCTAGTTTTTTTCTTCCTCCCCCACCAATTCCCCAACCAATTGGCTTCTCTTTGGTCCTTCATGCTTAGCGTCTCTTGAGCGGACTTGGTTGCTTTTTCTTTTCCCTAGGCCCAACTACTTGTCAGTTGGCTGCTGAGCAAATGTTTTTACAGACCATCCAGGCCATTCTGGATGAGCCCAGCCTGTTGCCCCAGCTCTCCGACATCTATATCCCACAGTGTAATTCGAAAGGTCAGTGGAAAAGAGTGCAATGCAACGGGCCCCCTGAGCAAGCCTTCAAGTGGTACCAGCGGTGGATCACCCAGAACAATGGCGGCCAAGAGCTCTCCCCAGCTGAGCTGATCCAAAGGATAGTGAGCTACAGAGAAACATCTCAGACCTTTAGCAACTACATTGAAAAACTGTACGAGTCTGGCCAACAGAATATCTTCCCGCTACTCACTGGCTACTCTTCCTTCCAAGCTGTGCCAGTCAAAGCGTTGGAAGGCAATGTGACCACGTCTGGCGATGACATTCTTTTTGACCCGTTTACATTCTGGCAACTCCTGACTGGACAGCTCAGTTATTATCCTGGCCGTTATTCTGATTTCAGTGCCCCCTTGGGCCATTTTGAACTTAGAAGTTGTTGGTGTGTTGATGAGAATGGGCGAGAACTGAAAGGAACACAAGTTGAACCCAACAAAGTCCCTGCATGTAAGTAACTAGATAATAAGCACTGAACATATGGAATTGGGCAAGCCACTTAAGGTTTCAGAGCCTCAGTTTCCCCATCTGTAAAATGAAGCTAATAATACCTCAGTATTTCCTTCAGAGAGTTGTTATAAGAATCAAATGAGATAATGTACATCAGTGAGATAATTTGCCTTAGGGGGCAGTTTTCTGCTGGCAAAGAGAATCAGATTGAGTGGTGAAGAGCTCTTGTGTCCTCTCATTTCAATGGAATTCATTATGCATTTAGCATGATAATAGATATCCTGCTACATTTCATTCTTTCTTTTTTAATAAAGGTCAAGTACTTTAGAGTCTTAGACTTGGCAAAGTGCTTTATATACATTATCTCAGTTCTCTGGGCTAAATACTGTAAATGTTATTACTTCCACTTTACAGATGGAGAAACTGAGGCTCAGGCACATTCAGTGGCTTGTCCAGTTAACTAGGCAACTTGTAAGTGTTGGACATAAGATTAAAATGCCCATCTCTTGATTTTTCTGTCTCCATTACACTATACTGCCTCAAATTCCCTGCTTAATGTTTCTCTTGAAAAGTATTACGCGGAACTGGATGAGACAGAGGCAGTATGGTGTGATAAAATGACCACTGATATCAAATAAGATATTCTAAAGTGCTTTGCAAACCTTAAAGCTCTATCTAAATGTGAGTTACTGTTATGTGAAGATTCTTTTCATCCTTCCAATGGAATTCACAAAGAAATGGTCTAGGGACAAGTTACAATCCTTTTATTATTATTATGTTTATAAATATATTATTATATGCTTATGTATACTTATATTGTATTATTATATGCTTATATAGTATTATAGAAAAATCCTTTTGTTATCAGATACATACTCATGTGTAAGTAAACATGTCCATGAGATATATAACATTTTATATGTATGTATCGATTATGTATACATATACATACACATACGTATATAATATTATATATGTATATATTCCAGATCTATGATTTCATTGGTATTGGGAATTCCTGGTAAGGAAACCTCTTCTATCAATGGAGATCAACAACTATTCAATGACTTGTAGTCTCCTAGAGTTGTCTGGGGCACTCAGAGGTGAATTAACTTGTCCAGGCTCAGAGAACTAAGGTTTGTCACAGGCAGGAATTAAACCTAGGTCCTTCTGACTCCAAGGTCTGCTCTCCATCTACTATGCTATACTGTGTGTCTACATAAATAATATTAATATCAACAACATAATATCCATATGATAATCTTCTAAATTCTTGGGAAGAATAATCAGGTGTTTAATATTGACTAAATCTGCTTCTTTTGGTGGGATTTCCTCAGGTCCTGGTGCATGTGAGGAGGTGAGACTCCAAGTTGTTCAGTTCATTGAGGAAGCAGAAGAAATCATCAGGGCTTCCAACAGCTCCCAGTTTGCCTTGGGGGAGAGTTTTCTGATGGCTAAGGGAATCCTGCTGAGCGATGACGAGCTCTCCCGTCCTGTCTCCTTCCCATCTGGGGAGATGTTCTCAAACAAGCTGTTCCGTGGGATTGATTATGCCCTTCGAATAGCTGCACAGTCTAGTATGTCTTGGAATCTTTCTTATGCCCTATTCCATACCCTCAGGTTTAGGCTTCTCTAATCTGCCTTCCTCAAGGCTGGGGTGGACTTGCAGTCCCTTCTTCCTGGGAAGACTAGCCCAGTCCTGGCTACTTCTTTTCACATAATGGAATTTAGAGCAAGGGGAATATAGGTTTGAGTCTCAGGTCCAACACTTAGTTATATGGATGTGGGCAAGGAATGTAAACTCTCTGACCTTCGGTTTCCCAATCTATAAAATGGAAATAATCAGAGATAAAGTATTTACCTCACAGAATTGTTGTCAGGAAAGTACATAATGATCAATTAGCAATCATTTAGTAGGTGCCTATTGTGTGCCAGGCACTGGGGAAGCAAAGCCTTTGATCTCAAGGAGCTTGTATTCTATTGAGGAAGACAACATATACCCTGTAGAAATGTACAGGGGATAAAGACCAAAAAATACAAGATAAATTTGGAAAGAAGGGCCCTAGAAGTGGGGGATCAGGAAAGGTTTCATGTAGAAGGTGGGGCTAGAGCTCAGTCTTGAAACATGAGGGATTCACTGAGGCAAACATGAGAAGGAAATGTATTCCGGGTATGGGGTCAACCACTGAAAAAATATGGAGATGGGAGATAGAGGGCTGTTTGTGAGGAACGGAAAAAAAATGCCATTTTAGGGGGAATTGCAGAGTATAGGAAGGGAGTAATATATAGTGAGACCAGGAATAATAATCATTGCAGTTAATATTTACATAGCACTTACTCTGTGTTGGGCCCAGGGCTAAGTACTTTACAGTTATCATCTAATTTGATCCTTACAACAAGCCTGGGGGGAGGTGCTGTTATTATCCCCATTTTATAGCTGGAAACTGAGGCAAAGTGACTTTCCCAGTGTCACAGAGCTGATGAGTGTCTGAGGCCAGTAATGTCCCAATCCATGTTAAAAATGATGAAGACATGAGTAGTGAGAGGTAGAAAAGAGATAGATGCAAAAGGAAATATGGAGGTCGAATCAAAAAGAATTAGCAACTGATTACCCAATAAACATTTATTAAGTACTTACTGTGTTCCAGGCACTGTGCTAAGTACTGGGATACAATTAATAAAAAAGAAAGGCCATCCCTGCCCTCTAGGAGCCTACAATCTAATGGATATGGGCTATGAGTTGAGGATAACATCAAGATGGTGAACCTAAGTAATTGGAAGGACAGTGTTCCCCTTAACAGAAATAGGGAACTTCAGAAAGGGATAGGGAGTAGTATGTTCAGTTTTAGTCATGTATTTGAGGTGTCTGCAAGATATAGTTTGAAATGTCCAATACCAGACTGGAGCTCAGGAGAGATATGTAGATCTGGATATGTAAATTTTGGAGTCATGTACATACGGATGATAATTGAATCCATGGTAGCTGATGAAATCATCAGGAGAGACTTAGGACCTAGGACAGTGCCTTGGAGTACATCCCAGTTAGGTGGGGTGATACCGATGATAATCCTTCAAAGGAGAAGAAATGGTGAGACAGGGAAAATGAGAACTTCCCGTGCTTGTACAACTTGTCTGAAGAGCTATTATAAGGATTAAATTTGGTTATGTATGGGAAAGTGGCCTGAAAGAAATATAACACTATACCTTAAAATCTATCAAAAGTAGTTTTATTCTATAAAGCTGTAAAAAGAAGACCAAAGATACCTCATCCATCCCCAACCTGAAGAAGCGCACTTGGTCAAGGGGGTGGAAGGGCTTGCTCTCTTTTACATTAGGGGGACAGATTATTTGAATGTTTATTGGTTTTAGAATGCTAGAGTGGAGAGGAGCCTTGGTGCCATTCCATTCAATGACCTTATTTAGAGATGAGGAGACTGAAGCACAGAGAAGGAAAGTCACTTGATCAAGATGGCATAAAGTCAAAGCCACACCTAGAACACAGGGCTCTTGGTTCTCAGTCCAGTGTTCTTTCCACTAAGGCATGTGGCCTCTCAAATGATAGAACAAACATTTCTTTTAAATTTTTTATGGATCCCTTTTGGTTTTATATCCCCTTCATTTCTAGATATATCACTATGCCTTCCCTTCTCAGAGCCATCCCTTAAAGAGTAAGAAAAGAGAAAAAAGTGAGGGGGGCAGGAGGGAAGCAGTT
Source organism: Phascolarctos cinereus (assembly GCF_003287225.1). Taxonomy (NCBI): domain Eukaryota; kingdom Metazoa; phylum Chordata; class Mammalia; order Diprotodontia; family Phascolarctidae; genus Phascolarctos; species Phascolarctos cinereus. The sequence continues at coordinate 634,763,019 of NW_027555847.1, forward strand.
CATAAAAACTAACCTACCTTCTAATCTAGTTTAATAGTATATCCAGCATTCTATACCTCTGCAAAGAAGGGAGGGAGGTAAATTTTTATCCTCTCTTCTTTGGAGTCAAGCTGAATTATTGTAACAACCATTTTTCTAACATTATTCTAACAACCAACATTTCTAAAGATCTTCTGGGGTAGATTCTCACAGATCTATAACTAGCCCTGGGTCACCAGGGCTTTTGCACCAGGACCCCAACATTCAAGGGGTTATGCTTTTTTCTGGTAACCAACTACCACCTTTGAACTTCACTTTGTAGTCAGCTATAGGATTCTATTTCTGCATGGTAACCCTTTCTTAGTACCTGTCTTTTCTGTAAACTCTGTGAAGATATATGTGAGATTATCTGGGAGTATTAGCTGTCCTCTCTTAGAGAACTACACCCACAATTCTCTGTTATATTGCTACCCCCCCCAATAATTTGACCAAGGTAAAATAATTCTTTTTTGTTAATTTATTTTTAGTTTTCAAGAATCACTTCCATATGCTTTTGAGTTTTAAATTTTTCTACCCCTCTCTTCCTACTCCCTCCCTAAGACAGTGTGTAATCTGCTATAGGCTCTACATATACATTCCTGTTAAATACATAAAATAATTCTTAATTAATGATATCTATGAACTCTCATATTGCTTTCTCTTTTATACTTTTTTTTTCTTTTAAATTTTACAGCTTTTTCTTTCTATCAGAGAAGCTACTCTGCTCTGGGAAACCCTGTGAAAGAAGCTACCCTCCTGGGATATCATCCATATGTCCCACAATGTGATGGGTTGGGTAACTGGGAGCCTCTCCAGTGCTCGGAAAGTACTGGTAAGGCATCTGCTGTTTGGGATAATATTGTAGTTATTGCCACATTGGTAGACCAGGTCAGAGCTGCTACGGAAAATCTCATGTTATTTACACATTTGGAACCATCCTGAAGATGTGGAGAATAGAAGTATTTGGGCTCAGACCTAATACGTTGGGAGTTCTGTGCTGCTTCTAGATGGGAAGTCAACCAGAAGGGCTGCTGGGGAAATTTGGGGGAGAAATGGTTCTATCAGCTGGTACTAAAAAACAAAACAAAGCAAAACAACAAAACCTTAGAGTAATTCTATGTGGCATTTGGTATAACAATTCCCTTCTCCAGATTTTCATTTCCTCTTCTGTAAAACAGAATTCCAAGGTCTCATCCAGCTGTAACATTCTAGGGTTCTATCTAGGTAGCATAGTAGACAGGGTGCTGAACCTGAGTTCAAATCCAATCTCAGACACTTATTAGCTGTGTGACCTTGGACAAGTCACTTAGCTTCAATTTCTTCCTCTATTAAATAGGGATTATAATAGCACCCATTTTCAAGGCTATTTTGAGGATCAAATGATGTATTTGTAAAGTGCTCTGAAAATCTTTAACTGCTATATAAATTTTAGCATAGATCTAGATAATAAGAAACCATGACACTCCCCTCTCAACATGCAAATGCACCTTTCCTACACCAGACCCATTTCTGGGAGGGAGACAGCAAGAGCAAAGGGAGATGATTTCTATCTTCCCCCAATTCTGAGTCCAGATTAGAGCAAGGTAGGAAGCTAGCAATGAAAACACAATGAAAACAAAAAACACAATGAGGAACTATTTTAATGCTTTTCGAAAAATACAAATGCACACACTTTTCTTTTATTTATCTTGTTTTGCCTAATATTTAAGATATTAAAATAACTTATTTTTTATCAATATTGATATCTTTACACCTATAATTAATAAGTTATATGTTTATATGTTTACATTTGTTGGTATCCCTTTTATTTCCAAAGAGATCTATTTCTCTCTCCTACTCAGTGAGTCATCCCCTAAAAGAAAGAGAAAAAAGCCATTCAGCAAAACCACCCAACAAAGCAGCCATGTTGGCCTGGATATGAGAAATTCCACATCCATAGTTCTCCCACATATTAGCCCCACCTCTTCATATTTGGAGAGGCAGCCAAATGCATATATTTTAATGTCCCATCTTTTTTCTGTGGAATGTAGGCATTTGTTTAGTGATAATTCTAATTTTTACGAGGAAGTCTTGAATTTGAATCATCACTTGGTAAATGGCAAACCTTGGTACATGGGAACACATTACTCAAACTTGCCAAGTACATACAAATATCTTTTCCTGGTTTTGTCTACCTCCTCCCACCTAGTATGTATCATTGAAGCAGAAGATGGTATGGGTCCGAATGCTGTACCACCCTCACCACAGCCCAGGGGTGTGCTGGAGCCAGGGTGAACTGGCTCAAAGCTGATTGTGAAATTTTCTGTTTCAATTTTTATTTACACTTTAGAAATTGGCAAATGCTACAAATCAAGGCTTGATTTGTTGTTTTGTCTAGACTTAAGAAAGTGATGGATGGAGAAAATGTTAATAATACAGATTAAACTTAAAAGTGTGAATATTTTTTCAGAGAGCCACCAGCATACCCCCTGCCTCCATCCCCTTCACCACCAACCAGATTTTTGTGATACTTCACTTCTTTCAAGAATGCTCTTAATCTTCATGTTTTTATTTTAAAACATTAATAGCATTTGTCTTCATGTCACTTTCATAGTCAAATATATCCACTTGCTCTTTTCTACCCAGTGAGCCATCCATCCCTTTAATAAAGAATGAAAAAAGGAAAAATACGGCTTAGTAAAACTAACAATACATCAGCCAAGTCTGACAGTAAATGGAATGTTCCATACCCACATTCTCCCACTTCTGCAGGGAGTGAAAGATGTGATTTCTCACATTTCTCTGGAAAGGAGTTGTGATTTCTCAGCTCTTCTGCAGAGCCAAACTTGGTTTTTATAATTACAAACTTTCCATTTCATTTGTTTTGTTCTTTTCATTTGCATTATTGTGGTGTTTGTATATATCGTTTTCTTGGTTCTGATTATGTCACTCTTCATCAGTTCACATCTCTTCCTGTGCTTCCCTGAATTCTTCATAATCATCATTTCTTACTACATGACAATATTGCATTATGTTCATGGACTAAAATTTATTTAACTATTCCTCAGTCAAAGGACATCTATTTTGATTCCAGTTCTTTGCTATTACAAAAGGGGCTGCTACCTTTATATTTATTTAAACTTCATTTTATTTGGTTGAGCAAATTGGTAGGGCTGGGGAATGTACTGTGTGATTTACCCTATAGCCGCATCTGTATCCAACAGTCATTGACTGCATCCATCTGCAGTTTCTCTAGAATAGCTCCCCACTTGTTGAACTAGATGGCTTCTGTGGTCTCTTCCAAATATGAGGTTCTAGAATACTCTGAAACAAGCAGGGTGGGAAATGATTCTCAGACACAGGAGACAGTATGATCTGAGTTAAGGTAGAGATACAGACGGAGACCTAATTACTAAAATCAAAACTAAAAAATATCTATAACTAGACTCATGATCAAGAGCATCCGTTTTATACTCCAGTTTCTCCCTTCTCACATCCTTCCCCATATCCAATGTCCCCTGGAATATTTTTGGATGGTAGTGTAAGCCAAATACCATCCTACTTCTATCTAAACATAGAACGTAAAAGCATAGATTTTGAGCTAGAAAAGTTTTTAGGGGTCACTTACTTGGACCTTCTTATATTCTGATGAGGAAACTGAGACCTAGAGGAATTAGATGACTTGCCCAAGGTCATAGCAATAATTAGTGGCAAAGCTAGGATTTGAACTCACATCTTCTAACTCTAAGAACAGTTCTTTTCCTATTACACTTTTCTCATAACATGCTTTCTCCCTATAGGTAGCTGACTTTTGTGATAAATCACCTAGAAAGTCAAACAAACCTGGCTCATGTAAGAGTGGGAAAACAAGGTCAAGTGTCCACGTGGTTTGGTCTCCATTTGTCCTCAAGAGCTAGGATCAGTTCTGGACATCCTGGGGAAGGAAAGGGGTCATATCTGTCCACTTCAGGAAAGGGGTTTTTATTTTTTTATTTTATTTTTTTTTTTTAGTAACTGTGTGACCCTGGGCAAGTCACTTAACCCTATTTGCCTCAGTTGCCTCATCTGCAAAATGAGCTGGAGAAGGAAATGGCAAACCACTTTAGTATCTTTGCCAAGAAAACCCTAAATGGGGTCATAAAGAGTCAGACACAACTGAAAATGACTAAACAACTCATCATTTAAATTCCAACTTAACTGTCACCTCCTTCACGAAACTTTCTATGATTTCCTTTTTTGAGAGAAAGGAAGAAAGTAATGTCTGGTGACACTTCAGGAAAGGGTTTTGCCAAGGCTAGATAGAGCTCCCCAAGCTGTGGTCTGACTTTCCTTCAGAATTGAACTCACCTCTGGAGAGAAAAGACAACTCCTCATGGTCCTTTCTTTTCATGCTTTTTGCATGTCAGCACTCTAGATAGGCAGAGTGCTGCCATGTTGCTGGCTGTGAGAGGTTGAACTTGGTGACATTTTCTTCTCTTTGGGAGAGCTGTTAGCTCAAGAAAGCATTGCTGTTTTCCCACTATTCATTTCCATCCTCTATATGTATTGTTGAAGCAGCTGAATGGGGTGTCCATTCAAAAATTCAAACGTATGATGCTATTTCTAATTTTATGGTAGCTCTGCTTTAAAACCACTGTGTAGTTGAACAACACCAGAAAAGCCCCTATTGGGTATCAAACTAGAGTACAAAGAACACTGGATTCTGAAAGAAGGCAATGACATTGGTTCTGGTTTCCACCCTTCCCCCAGCTCTTAGCAGATTGTTTCTGGCACAAACCAAATGCTTAATGAACACTTATTCATTCATAATATCCTTGCCTCTGCCCCAAACTTAATAGTTTCCCATTGTTTACATAATAAAATGCAACACAGAATCGCAATATCAAAGAATTTGGGAGTTGGAAGGAACCTTAGTGGTCTTCTAATCTGACTCAGAACCAAACAAATCTCCTTTATGTATAACACATAGCCTCTGCCTGAAGACCAGAAACTGCTAGGAATGGAAACCAAGGTCATTGGCCTTTGGATTGCATTCTTCTCTCCTCTCCTCTCCTCTCCTCTCCTCCCCTCTCCTCCCCTCCCTCCTCCCCCCTCCCTCCCCTCCCTCCCCTCCTCTCCTCTCCTCTCCCTCCCCTCCCCTCCCTCCCTCCCTCCCCTCCTCTCTCCTCTCCTCTCCCCTCCCCTCCCCTCCTCTCTTCTCCCCTCTCCTCTCCGTCTTTCTCTTTTTAACTGAGACAATATTTTTACTTTTCCAGTTTCGTGGTACCTCTCCTATTTTCCTGATGTTTTCAAATATCACCGACAGTGAGTCAGCAGTCACATCTACCAGGTTTTTCAGGACCCAATGACATTGGTCATCCACTAATTTGAATTAGTTTAGGGGAATTAGGTTCTCCCTTATCATCCCCTTCATGATCTTGAGTGACAGCTCTGTTGATTGTTTTTGCTCTGGGATTCCCAGAGTAAAAGTCATTCCTCTTTGCAGAAAAAATAGCAACAAAGTAAAAATTGAATTGTTCTACTTTCTTTCCATTGGTAGTTATCATTGTCCCATCCATCCCAAGCAAAGATCCTATCCCTTGATCCTTATTTTCCTTCCAATGTAGCTTTAAAAAAACAATTTTTCTTTTTTTATTGGCCTTGGCTTTTTTGCCACACTCAGCTCATTTTGAATTTAACATTCTTGAAACTATTTTTACCACACTACAAAAATAGTTTACTACTATCTGTCATGCTGTGTGATATCTGGGCTTACTTCTATCTTCTGTATATTACTTTTAAAAATCTAAATTGATTGACAAGTCCTTTATGTATCCACAGTGGTCTCCTAGAACAAATCCCCTTTTTCACCATCACTGGAATTGCTTCCCTGTCTTCAGAATTTCATTCTTGACTGCCTCCCGTCCCTCCTGGCTGACTTCCCTTGATGTATTTCAGTCCATGTCTTATCTCTTTTGTGGCCTGTTTGAAATCTGATTTCCCAAAATCTAAGATGTCGGTCAAACTATGCCCAGACTTCTTATCTTTCTCTACCACATTTCCTCTCCTTCTCTGTCTCTGACCCCTTAGCCTGGTGGTCATAGTCCTCTGTAGTCTGGTTCCAATCATACAATCCCTACAACCAGTAATATCTCAGTGTGATACAAGGGAAAGAATGATAAATTTGGAGTTCTTGAACTTTTGATTCCTGTCTCTGCCACTCATTACCACTGTACCCTTGGGAAAGTTGCTTAACCTATGGCCTCCCTCCTATAGGCTTCTCTATAAAATGAAGGAATTGGACTCTTCAATCTCTAAGGTCTTTTTAGTGATTATTTTCTCTCCAACGACACAGTTATTTGTTGTTATTATTCAGGCATTTTCAGTCATGTCTGACTCTTCATGACCCCATTTGGGGTTTTCTTGTCAGAGATACTGTAGTGTTTTGCTATTTCCTTCTCCAGCTCATTTTACAGATGAGGAAACCGAGGCAAACAGGGTTAAGGGACTTGCCCAGGGTCAAACAGTTAGTAAATGTCTGCAATATCCACCCCTCTTTAAAAAGTCCAGATCGATTCTTACCTTCTCCATAAAGCTTTCCCTTACTATCAGGCAAAGATATATTCTGCCTATACTTTTTTGTGCATGTTGTCTGCCCTTTGAGAATGTAAGCTCCTGGAGGGCAGGTACTGTTTCACTCTTGTCTTTGTATACCCAGAATCCCGCACAGGGACTGGCACACAGTAGGTGCTCAGTAAAGATTGTTCTTTGGTTGATTGGTTCTTTACATATATCATCTCGTTTGATGTTCACTAGAACCTTTGTGTAATGGAGAAAGAACTGGATATGAAACCAGAAAACCAGGATGGAGGATCTGGCTCCTCTACTTAATAGCTGTGAGACTTTGAACAAATCTTTTAACCTTTTGGAGCCTTAGTTTTCTCACCTGTAGAGTGGGAGTCATAATATTTGCCCCTGCTTATCTCACAGGGTCGTTGTGGCAGTCAATGAGATAAGAGGCCTGAAGTGCCTTGTAAAACCATGAAACATGGTTGTTAGGCAGCTGGTATCAGTACTATTATTCCCATTTTACAGATACAAGACTCAGAAGGATAAGTGATTTACCCAAGGTCACACAGTTAGCAGTTGGTGGGATGGAATTTGAATTCAGGTCTCTTGACTCCCAGGCTAGTGCTGCCTCTCTTATAAATCGGCAAAACAGAGATATGAAGGTAGGGTGTTAGGCTAGATGCCATCTTAAGGTCTCTTCTGACTACTGGAACTATACATTTCTGATATGCTAGGGGAAAGAAGGTTCAAAAGAGATATCACCTGACTGGTATATCCATAAGACAAGAAGGGGAATTTGTTAACTTGTTTATTGGATGATACAAATACCAACGGGCAGTGAAGTGGCACAGTGGATGAAACACTGGGCCTGGAGTCAAGAAGACTTACCTTCCTGATTTTAAATCTGTTCTCAGACACTTACTAGCTATGCAACCTGGGCAAGTCACTTAACCCTGTTTGCCTCAGTTTCCTCATCTGTAAAATGAGCTAGAGAAGGAAATGGCAAACCATTCCAGTATCTTTGCCACGAAAATCCCAAATGGGGTCATGAAGAGTCAGACACGGTTCAAAATGCCTGAACAACAACAACAAATAGAAGAAAATTCTTTAATCCTGGGTTTTGTTGATTTTTCTCTAGGGCACTGCTGGTGTGTGGATGAGAAGGGCCAATATGTTGCAGACTCCTTGGCTGCTCGTTCCACAAGATTGCCACAGTGTAAGTGACAGTTTCTGGGAGCCACTGTCCACCATGACTTAAGTGCTATATCAGTCAGCTCAGTTCAGTTTAGTTCACTTCGTTTCCACAAATATCCATTAAGGTGCCTATTACATGCAACACCATGGTACAACAGAGTCAGCTCGAGATTTGTTGTCAGAGGACCTGGGTTCTAATCAAAATTATGTCAGTATTTATGAGTTGTTATATTATTATTATGAATATTCTCTTACTCCTTGTGGGACCTTGATCACACCCATTTGGCCTCTTGGCCTCTAGTTTCTATAAGAGTTGTGTTCAAGCATTTAAAGGGAAATCAAACATAAAAGGGATTTGATTTGTTCTGTGTGGCCACAGAGAGCAGAACCAGAAGTGGTGGACAGAAGTGGCAAAGAGGCAGATTTGGGTTACATACAGTTGGGGTAAACGGCTTAGCAATCAGAACTCTTTTAAATGGCATGGCCTGTCTCAGGTGGTCAATCACTGGAGGCCTTCTGGCAGAGATTGGCTCACCACTCGTAGGGTATGTTATACTAAGGGATTCCTTTTGGGCATAGGTTGAATTAAATGGCTGCTGGGGTCCCTTCCAGTTCTGAAACTCGATGACTTTTGGAAATTCTTCATAAATGTTTATTGACTGGAATTTTATTAGAAGAAATGCTTGTGGAAGATGGGACGCTGGCCCATGTTGGCTAGCCAGGCCACCCTAGCAATGCAGCTCCCTTCTAGTCATTAGTAGAGTGGCACTCCAGTATCTGAGAGAGGCAGGATCAGGAGGAAAACAATTTTGTTTTATTCAGAACTTGGCAAATAAGGAGTCAATTCTTTTTAATTCAGGATACCTTTAAATCTCCAACAGGCCCCTCAGCATGTGAGAAGTCTCGGACCAATGGGCTGCTTTCCAGCTGGGAACAAGGGGCCACTGAAGGTGGTGCTTCTCCAGGAGACCTTTTCACCCCGTCCTGTCTGGAGGTAAGCCATACAACTGGAGGAAAGAAAAGCTAACGCAATTGGGGATTTTTCCAATAACTTCAGCAGTTTCTTAACTTTTTTGGGGAAATTAGATAGTGTGGTATAGTGGGAAAAGTGCTTCACCAAGAGCCAGGAGAGGTAGGCTCAGGTCAGGTCTACCATTTATTCTGGGCCTCATTTTCTTCATCCATAAAATGGGGATAGCAATATAAGCATTGTCTATCTCACACGATTGTTGTAAAGCATGAACTCTGTATTAAGTGGCCAATCACTATGGCACTTTCATGTTTACAAACCACTTAATTCATAATAACCCTGTGGAGTACTACAAATATTATTATACCCATTTCACATTGAGGAAAATGAGGCTTAGAGATGAAGACACTTTTCCTCACAACCTGTTAGCATCAAAGTATGAACTCAGGTCTGTTGACTAAGAGTCTGAGGCTCTTTCTGCTCTCCCCCATGGCCTTTCTATAAAGTGTTACATCAAGGTGAGGTGATGGCGCATCTGAGAGAGCTTGGAGGAGGTTAGTCAGGAGAACTGTAGTGTAGACCCAACTCTTGTAGAGCTGTGTGACCTTGAGCAAGCCACCTTTCTTTTCTGGGCCTCGGTTTCTTCCTCTGATAAAATGGGGGAGTTTGGACAAGACACTCCCTAAAGTCTTTTCCAACTTTGAAAGTTTATGGCTCTGCTTGGGAAATGAGGATGAAAGACTCCACATTTCTTAAATTAGAACAAAAAAACTTCAGCACATTCTATCCTATTTTTATTGCTGTTATTTATTTCAATGTCACCAGAGGCCAGAGAAACTATTTAGAAAGCTGCATTTCTGCATGATTTGCTTTTGACAAACAAATTCCCCCCATCTCCACTGAAGTAGCAAATCAAATTCCACTGACATCTCAGGATGCCGGTGATCAGGTTCTCATGCGAATACTATTTTTCTTTTCTTTTTTTTTTTTCCAATAAATATTTTTTAGTTTTGAGAAGCCCAACTCTCCTTTTGGATTTGGCTTCTTGGTACCTGAGTGCCCAGCTTAGAAGCAGTAAAGCTGTCATGCTTTTATTTTAGACAGGAGAATACAACCAGCTCCAGGAATCAGACAGCAATACCTGGTGTGTGAACCCCATGTCTGGGGAGGGTGTACGATTTGGTCAACTCCCTTTTAACAGCAGCGTCCAGTGTAAGTAACTATGGCAGTTCAGCCTCTTGGGGTAGGCCTACATCATCCAGATGCTACATTGAAATGTCTCCTTCACATTGCCTTTCTCTGTTAGTAAATGGTGGAATAGAATCCAAGAACTTTTGTGCCCTAGGTAAGTTCCTTATGTCATATACCAGAGGCTTTGAATATTCAGTAAAACAAATATTTATTAAAAACCATATCCCATGTCATGGTAAATGTAAAATTTAGATTAAACACCATCCCTAGTAGCACTCATAGTTTCATGGGGGAGATAAGAAACTAACCCAAATATTTTTAATAACAAAAAAATGTGTGGTAAGTCCATTAGAGGTATAAAACAAATTGCTTTACGAGGCCTGAGGTGGGAAAGGAGTTCCTGAGTGGGTGTTTGGAGTAAATCCTGGAAGGCTGCACAAAGGAAGCTGCATTTGAGTTTGGCTTTAAAAAATGGGCAGAAATGCCACAAGTATTCTCCTGGCATATAGAACAGTCTCAACACACACAGAGGAGTCAAACATACCAGACTTATCACAAAATACCTAGCCCTCCGTCATGACAGCGTTTTCTGGCAATGCTAATGTAACAAGCTTTGGCTCAGAATAGCAACTCAAGGCTCACACAAGTTCCATGTTCTAAAATTCTGGCCTCTAAGCTCACTTCTAGCTCTAATATTCTATGGTCCTCTCCTTCTAGGACTGCAAATCGGTGCCACACCTTAGTTGACATGAGGTGACATGTCTTATCAGTTCTACCAGTTCCAAATCCCAAACACTAGAAAGGAGAAAAAAGGCAAAAGAGGGAGAGACTCAGATGTAGCTGAATCTAATCCACCAGGGGAAAGAAAGAAATTAAGAGAGAGGTAGCCTAGTTCAGAAAAAAAGAAAGGGAAAGAGATAGAGAGAGAGAGAGAGAGAGAGAGAGAGAGAGAGAGAGAGAGAGAGAGATGGATGCAAGTCTGGCAGGGAGCCAAGCCCACAGAGAGGGAGCCCACTGCACTTCTCCCTTAGATGCTTCCTGCTGCTTTTGGCCATTCAAGGCATGCATGAGAGTTAACCAAACTATATTTCCTTCCTCTCCTTCCTTCCTTCCTTCCTTCCCTCCTTCCTTCCTTCCTTCCTTCCTTCCCTCCTTCCTTCCTTCCCTCCTTCCTTCCTTCCCTCCTTCCCTTCCTCCCTCCTCCCTCCCTCCCTCCCTCCTTCCTTCCTTCCTTTTTTCCTTCCTTCCTTCCTTCCTTCCTTCCTTCCTTCCTTCCTTCCTTCCTTCCTTCCTTCCTTTTTTCCTTCTTTACCTTTTATAGCCTGTCTTCAGGCTCTCTCTGAATCCTACAGGTAGAATTACACCTTCTGTACTTCCAGCACTCTTGAGCACATCTAAGGGACAATGATTCCATTTGGGGGAGGGGTTGAGAATGGGGGTGGGCTGTTTAAGGGAAAGGCCAGGTTTAGATCAGAGAATTCTGTTCTTGACACTGTTCTTGACTACCCTTTGATCTAAGTGCTGTTTTAATGATGAGATACATTGGGGTAATTAGACATAAACGGATGCCTTCTATCCTTGAATTTGTTTATATCCTACCTATGGCAGTAGCAGGGTAAGCCAGGGCAAGTTACATTGCCTATATGCCTCAAGCAGCTACCTAGGACTTATCTGTGGAAGGATGGACAATTGAGATTTGGTTTGGTGGAAGAAGTTCTCAGATTAGGAGCTTCCTATGCTTGGAACCTCATAGAGCTTACCTTTGAGTATTGGCTATTCTTAAAGAGTTACTAGTCTGGTTTGAAAGGGGGGGAAATATATGTATGTATTATACACATACACACACATATATAACACATATACATATATACATACACATACACACACATAGACATCAGAATCATAAGAAAGCAAAGTTTTAGTAGGTACAGAATGTTACACTAGAAATCAAATACAAATTTATTCAGCCTTGTACCATTCCCCTCCATGTAATCAGTAAATTAATCAATTGACAAACATTTACTAAGTGCCTGCTTTGTGGCAGGCACTATGCAAGATGCTAGGGGTGCAAACACAGAAATGAAGTAATCCTTACCCTCAAACTCAGCTCCAGTCAAACTGGATAATCCTCTCTCCAACAGGACCTGGGCATCCCTGCCTCCTTTACTGCCTCTGATTTATGTCTGGAATGCACTCTGTACCCTTTTTCAGCTGGTGAATTTTTCTCCTACCTTTAGAGCCCAATTCAAACGCTACGTCTTCCAGGAAGTTTCCTTAGTCTTCCTCTTCTCCTTTATAATAATAATTCACATATATACATATACACGTGTATATGTGTATGCGTTTGTGTATGTAGTGTATATCTATTGCATATATTCATAACTGTGTGCATATGTATATGTGTGTAATTTATATATTGTACTGAGTGTATATGTGTGTGCGTATGTGTGTGCGTGTGTGTGTGTATGTACGCCTTCATGGAGGTATGTATATGTGTGTGCACCAATCTATCAATAGCTGCCTTTCCCCTGTGACATAAATAAAGTCTGTTGTTTTGTAAGTAATTAGACACATATCATGGTGTTCACATTAAGCTGGGGGTACTTTTTGGAGGAAGTCTTCTGTTATCTTTTATTCTATTCCTATGTGTTGTTAATTCTTGTATTATTTAACTTTTCATGTGATTTTGAGTCTTGTCTCCTGTGCTAGATTGCAAACTTCTTAAATGTAGTCTTCATATTTTATACTTCTTTGAATATTTGATGAATGATGAAATGAAAGTTATTGTCTGTTCCTCTCTGTTTCTAAGTGACCTTGGGTTGTCTTTTTGCCTTCAGGCCCTAGCATTTGTACCGTATTAATGGAAAAAGCCACCTTGAGGGAAGCTGGCAATGGATACATCCCCACTTGTGTAGAAAAGGATGGGCGATTCTCCCCAGTGCAGTGTGACCAGGATCAGGAGAGCTGCTGGTGTGTGCTCGAGAATGGTGAGGAGGTGCCAGGAACACGAGTCACTGGAGGTCGACCCTCATGTGAAAGTAAGCCATGGTCAGGACCAATCTGAGTAGGGTGTGGGGCTTGGGGCTGAACCTAGGGAGGCAAAGCCTGGGACAAATCACTCTCTGCATCTCCATGGGCTCCAATACCATTGTAAGGTGAAAGCTGGATGGTAGAGTCATTCACTCATCCAATAACTCTTTTTAAGTACTTGCTATATGCAGACCACTGCTTTGAAAGGAACTTCAAGAATAGATATTCAAGGAAAACAGATGTTATACAAGAACTGTAACTTGAGCTGATGTGTGTGTGGGAAAAGGACGCAGAGGGTTATAATGCTGGTGGAAGATTTAAAGGATGATTTTATACATACACACATATATGTATTCACATATACAATACACATGTATGCATATACACATGTGTATGTGTATGCATTTGTGTATGTAGTGTATATTATATCTATTGCATATATTCATAACTGTGTGCATATGTATATGTCTAATTTATATATTGTACTGAGTGTATGTGTGTGTGTGTGTGTGTATGTACGCCTTCATGGAGGTATGTATATATGTGTGCACCAATCTATCAATAAACATTTATTAAGTACTGTGTCAATCAATGTGGCATGCATATATGTGTATATGTATGTATTTAGTATGTGTGTGAGCTTCTAGTCTTTGTTAGTACGAGCTGGTCAAGCTGTTACCTAACTGGCTACCTCTCTGAGTGATTGCCCAGCTATTGACAATGTGTAAAGGAGAATGCCTTAAGTGTGGGGTCTGGAGCAGTCCCCCCAATACACTGTAGCCTGAGGAAGTTTCTGTTGGCTAGAGTTAAAACCCTACTTTTGGGATACAAAGAGAGAGACTCTCCCATCCAGTGCAGGAAGAAAATAGGGTATTGCCTAATATGTGTCAGACACTGTACTAATCGCTTTTACAAATATTATTTCGTTTGATCCTCACAACAACTCTTTGAAGTAGAATGGTATTATGATCTCCATTTTACAGCTTAGGAAACTGAGGCAAACAGATGTTAATTGACTTCCCCAGAGACAGACATGTAGATATAGAGGAAAGATGAACGAATTAGGATCCAGGAGACCTAGGTTCTATGAGATGGATCAGTGCACAATTTCTGGGGGCTAAGGTAGGCCTTACAATATCCCATACAGCTGTATCATTTTTATTGATCTTTTTTGACAGCATCTTCCTATCTAAATATAATCTTTCCCTGACAGCCTTACCCAGTGAGTTGTCCCTTATAGCCAAGAATAAAAAAGAAGGAAGAAGAGGAAGCAGTTCAGCAAAACTAACTGTATATAACCTGAGTATACACAGTATTCCGCATCCAAAGTCTTCTAAATCTGCAAGGAAGAAAGAGAGGTTTCTCTATAACATGCTCCTTTCCGGGTTCTAACATTCTGGATTCTAAGGTCCATTCTAGCTCTTAAATTTGGTGTTGTTATGATTTTTTGGCAGCTTTGCAAAATTTAGTAGAGAGTATTATGATGTGCAGAACTTTACTACTGGGAGTGTATAAGGAAAGCAGTAGGGTGTTGGAACAGGAAGGTTACTTGAGGGAAAGATGTAAAAAACTGCCGAGAGAGAGAGAGAGAGAGAGAGAGAGAGAGAGAGAGAGAGAGAATTTGTCCTCATTCTTTTAAAACAAAACGGGCTTCCCTGGGTTTCTGTGTTGTTTTCAAGGCCCTGATACACGACAATGCCAATATAAATAGAGATCAGAAAATCTGGATTCCCAGAATTTCAGGGGCCATCTAGTCCAACCAGTAACTGAACAATATCCCCACTACTATATACAGGAAAAGTGATTCCCCAGCCTTTGCTGGAGGACCACCAGGCAAGAGAATTGTACTCCTTTGCAAAGTGGTCCATTTCGTTTGTGGACAACTCTCATTATTATATTAAGCCCAAATGTGCCTTTTGTAGCTTCAGCAAGAACAATATTAGCTCCTGATCCCACAACTATTCTCTGTGGCTAAACAGAACAAGTCTGATCCCTTTTGCATGTATTGGCCCCTTAAATATATGAAGAAAATAAATGTTCCTACAAACAGTCCTCATGTGGCCTAATCATAAGGTCCTCTAATATTCTGGTCACTCTTCATCTTATCAATAATGCCTTTCTTAAAAGATGGTTCCCTGGATTGGATAGTATATACTCCAGATACTGGTTGGATAAGAGAAGAATACGAAAGTATTATCAGCTTCCTGGGCCTGGACACTATGCCTCTCTTATTAAAACCAAGGTGGTGCTTAGAGTGACTAGAGCCTTGGGTCTGAAGTCAGGAAGGCTTTAGTTCAAACCCAGCCTCAGACACTCTAGGAAAGTCACTTAGCCTCTGTCTGACTCAATATTCTTGTCTGTAAAAGGGGGATAATAATAGTACCTACCTATCAGGGTTGCTGTAAGGAACAAATGAGAGAATATTTGTAAAGCACTTAGCATAAGGCCTGGCACATGGTAGGCATTTAATAAATGCATTTCCTTCCTTCTCAGTGCAGTCTAACTCCATGCTAGCATTTTTGGCTGCTGCATCATGCTGTTGACTCACCTTGAGGTTGTAATTGACTTGTAGCCAAGACTTGTCCATTCTACCTTTACAATATCTCTTGAATATGTCCCCTTCTCTCCACTGACACTGCCACCATCCTGGTTCACGCCTTCATTACCTCATGCCTGGACTATAGCAATAGCCTACTGGTGGGTCTGCTTGCCACAAGTCTCTCCTTAGCCCAATCCATCCTCCAATCAGAAGCCAAAGTAAATTTCGTAATGGAGGGGTCAGGCCATGTTGCTCTTTCCCCCCTACTCAGTAAATTCCAGTAGCTCCCTATTACCTCCAGAATCAAAAGCCTTTGGCTTTTAAAGCCCTTCATCAACTATCTCCTACCTATCTTCCCAGTCTTCTTATATCTTACTTTTTCCCACATATGCTTTGATCCCAATGATACTGGCCTCCTTGCTCTTCCTCAAATAACACATTTTCACTTGCTGTCCTTCACACCTGGGATTCTCCCCCTTCTCATCTCTCCCTCCTGGCTTCTAAGTCTCAGCAAAAATCTTCTGAATGAAGCCTTTCTGGTCCCCTTTATTTTTAACTACTGTCATCCTGAGATTATCTCCAATTTATCTTATTTGTACATAGTTCTTTGCATGTTATCTCCTCCCTTCAATTGTATGATCCTTGAGGGAAGCGGCTGGGTCTTTTGTTTTGTTTTATTTTGATTTTGCTATTCCTTATATCTCCAGAGCAATGTCTGGCACAGTAGATACTTAGTAAATGTTTGTTGATGTGCCTTAACTAAAACTCCCTGATCTTTTGCTTTCCCCATCTTGTGCTTGTGAAGTTAAAGTTAATTCTCTCACTCAGATGTAAGACTTTACATTTATCCCTATCAAGTTTTGTTCTTAGTTGATTCAACTTGGTGTTACAACCTGTCAAGATCTTTTTGCATTCTGACTCATCCACTGGCAGTTTGGGGTTATCTATACAATTGAAATGTATGCCATTTATGCTTTTATCCAAGCTATCAGTAAAAACACTAATTAGCTCAAGGCTAATCACAGAGCCAAGAAATGTTCCACTAGAGAACTTCCAAGATGACCATGAGCCTTAATGATGAGTCTTTGGGTCCATCATTCAACTACTTCTAAATCTACCTAACTGTACCATTTATCCAGCTCATATCTCTTTAACCTTTCTACAAGAATTTCATGAGAGAAATGCTTTGCTAAAATCAAGGCTAACTATATTTAGAGCATCCTCTTGATCTAAAGAGTCAAGTAGTAACCCTGTAAAAAAAACACACGAGGTTAGTCTGCCATAATTTGTTCTTCATGAAACCAAGGTGACTCTTTGCGATCATCACTTCCTTTTCTAAATGTTCACTAACTATCCCTTTAGTAATATGACCTAGATTTTGCCAGGAATTGAGGTCAAGCTCATGGACTTATATTTTAACACAGTCTATTCTCTCTTTTAATTGGGAAAATGGGATGACCTCTGTCCTTCTTCAGTCCTGTGGTTCCTTTGAACCTCTTTGTCAATGGGATTGTGCTGCAGATCTTAAGAACCAAGAACGCTTTGAGGTGTTCCTGATATGTGCAGTGGAATAGATGATGGAGAAAGAGGCATAAGCTCACATTATCAGCTTTCTACCATACTGGGGTAGGGAGACATCCTATTAGAGAGATACTATCACAGAAAGAGCTCTGAACTAGGAGACTAGAGATCTTCATGCTAGTCTTAGCTTTATCAGTAGGTAGTTAATTGGGTGTAATATTGAACATATCGTCTTCAGTTTCCTCATCTGTAAAATTGGAATAACAGTGCTCATCCTCTTTACTTTGTGAAGTCATTGTAAAGAAAGCACTTTGTAAACTGCAAGGTACTTTATACATACAAATTATCATTAATTATTATCAATAGTTATTTATGTTATTATTCATTAGTTATTACTGTTAATTATCATTGACTGGTGAAAGTGCCTGCTTTGCCTTCTCCTATATTATTAATAAAAGCTACTGTAGGTATAGGGTTACAAAAAGAGACTTGGGTTGAAAGTCAGGAGGCCTGGGTTCTTTATTTCAGTTTTATCCATCCCGGCTTTGTGTGTAGAGAACAGTGGCTAGCACATAAAAAATATTTAATAAAATTGGCTTGTTAACTTGCTGACTAAGCAAATCGCTTAAATTCTGGACCTCATCTCCCTTATCTCTAAAATGAAGGCATTGGACCAGATGATTTCTCATGTCCCTTTTGCCTCTTAAATGCTAGGATCCTGCCCCAGAGATGTGATAGGGGTAAAAGAGCTTTGTAAAATACAAAGTACTGTATCCATGTAAGGGGCTATTGTTCCTGAGCCTGGGGTATAAATTCTATGATCTTATTTGACCTAACATTCCTGTCCTTGTCCTAATTTCTCATGCATCCTGATCAGGCAACTAGGAAACAGGAAAAACCATTCACAGGCTGTGGAATGTGTCACAGGAAGGGATCAGGACAGGTCTGTGGTTCAGCATTAGTGGGAACATTTGCCAAGTACACACATGTCGCTTTGTTCTGCACGTTGGATACAATGAGGGTTTTCACCAGAATAGCCTCCACAGATGTTTTCTTTATAAGACTCATAGCCTATTAGTTCTGGAAAGAGCTTTTGTAATCCTCTCTCAATTTACAGATGGGTAAACTGAGGCCCAGAAAAGCTTGCCCAAACTCCCAGTTCAATGTTCTTGTTTTCCCCCAAGCCTCCTTCACTGTGTCCCTTTAATTTGAGGAATCAAATTAATCATATAATTGCATTACAGCCACATGAGAACCAGTTTTGGGAATTGAGGATGTTTAACCTGGACAGCATAACTCCGTAAAGGAGGAGATGGGGCATTATTGCTGCCTTCAATTATGAGGAGGAATATAAGGTGTGTTAGATCGATTCTCTTTGACTCTGAAAGGCAAATCTAGAAACAGGGAGTGGAAGATAGAGAGAGGCACATTTGAGTTTATTATAAGGCAAGGCTTCCATAGCAAATAGAGCTGGTCAAAAGAGGTATGAGCCACTTCAAGAGGTACAGAGTTTTCAATCATTAGAAGTCTTTCAGTGGACTTTGTCAGGAATTTCTCACTTCTCTGCTCATCTCTGTCTTATAGAATTCTGACTTCTTTCGAAGCACAACTTGAATACCACCTCCTATGGGTGGTATTCTCCTGATGATGCCAGTTGTTAATGCACTCTCTCTCTCTCTTTCTCAATTATATTTGATATGTTTCCCATCTCTCTCTATATATAGATATAGATATAGATATAGATATAGATATAGATATAGATATAGATATAGATATATATAGATATAGATATAGATATAGATAGATACAGATACAGATATAGATATAGATACAGATATAGATATAGATATATATAGATATAGATATGGTGAACCCCCTTAGTAGAACATAAATTTCCTGAAAGCAAGGGCTGATTCATTTCTCTTTTTTTCATTGGTGCACATCACAGTGCTTTGAAAGCAACTTAATCAATGATTATTGAATTGAATTGTTGAACTGAGTGTGGGTGAGGGGTATAAAGTCATAGAGTGTCTGAAATGAAAGTGATCTTACATATCATCCTGTACTATCTGTCATCAAATGGATCCCCTCTGATGTTCCTTTCAGCTCTAAGATTCTGTGATTCTTTGAGCCTTCTCCCAGAAGTTATTTATAACTGCAGGACAGCATGGGGACTTTGACAGGAGTAGTAGAATAGGCTGAAGGATGCACTTGCCTGGCAGGATGGGAGTGTGGATGAAATTATGAGTGTTGGCAGCAAAGGTGTCAACATCTTATGTAATATTTGTAAATTCATGAGGCAAATCCCTTGACAGCTAATTCAAAACATTCATTCTTCTGGTTCCAAAAAGAGAATCTAGGGAAAACAGACTTACAAAATCTCTCTCCTCTCTCTCTCTCTCTCTCTCTCTCTCTCTCTCTCTCTCTCTCTCTCTCTCTCTCTCTCTCTCTCTCTCTCTCTCCCTCTCTCTCTCTCTCTCTCTCTCTCTCTCTCTCTGTCTCTCTCTCTCTCTGTCTCTCTCTCTCTCTCCTAGACACACACACACACACACACACACACACACACACACACACACGCAAACACACACAGAGAAGGGGGTTATCTACTCAAAAGCAATAGACAGAAAAAAGATAGGTGATATTTATATGACCCATTACAGTTTACAGCATGCCTTTCCACACTTAACTGATTTGATACTCCAAAATAAGCCTGTAAGGCAGGGAGGCATGTGTTATTAATACTATTTTTAATAGAAAAAGTGATTCGCCCAAGGTCACACAGCCAGTGAGTGACTGAGTTGGGGTTTACACCCAGAAACAGTAAAGTCTCACTTCTTTGCTCTTTCCTACCCCAGTAGCCTCAGAATGTTCATGCAGCTCCAAATGCTCTACTCCATATTCTCAGAGGCATCCTGTTGAAGTAGAAAGAACAGAAGCCTGGGGGGAGAAGGAGGTCAAGAAACAGATTCAAGTCCCAGGTTTTATGCTGATTAAATGTGTGATCTTGGGCACACATTCTTCAATAATCTTCAATAAAGATTTGTGAAGTAGATCTCATTAAATGTGTAGGGAACTTTGGGAGGTGCTGGAAAAGATTCAAAGGATAGGTCATGCCTGCCCTTTTGAAGCTTGAAGTCTAGTGCAGTATTACAAAGTATATACAATGATCACACCAAAAAATGTCACAAAGTTTGATGAGAGACCATAGCAGGAAGAGTATTTGAGCCTTCAGGAAGGAGATGGCATATGAGCTAGGGTTTCCAGGATAGATAGAACTTTAGTATGCAAAGATGGGTGGAAAGAGAGTTTTCGAAATGGGAAAAAAGAATGAACAAAGGTTTATAGATATGAAAATATGGTATATCTACTGGAGACTGTGAATGGTTTGGTAGGCATGTTGTATGTGTGTGTATGTGTTAGTGTGTTATTAGTATGAAACAAAGCAGGGAAGGTAGATAGGTGACATGTTGTAGATGGCCTTGAAGGTGTTTGGATTTTATTGAGTAGGCAATGGAGAATTCTCAAAGGGTTTTATACAGAACCTTTCCAGCTTGATGGATTTCCGTCTGTTGAGACTGCTTTATAGAACACATCTGTTTCCAATGGATTTCATATACGTTGTTTTATTTACCTAGAATCACTTTTGAGGTGGAAAATAACTTCAGGGATCATTTAACTTAACCCTATCATTTTATGGGGCTGGTTACACTGTTAATCCAAGGAGAAAAGAAGTTTAAAAAATCCTCAGAGACCTCATTCACCACAGTCCCATTTGTTCCTCCATAAAGCATAAGACTGTAAGTCTCCATTGAAGCTAGGGTGAAAAGAATTGTTTTTCCTTCAGTAAAGAAGAATCCAGGGGCCTACAAGTGAGCCTGAGGAGTAATCTCTACTTTTGCCCCAATAATTCTCCCCTTAAGTCCTACTCCAATGCCTTATGATGGTACAATGGTAATGCTGAGCTCTCTGAGGTTGTACTGTATGTCAGGGGACCTCACACCCTGGAGCATGCCACCAAACTGGCCTGACTTTGCAATAGATTTTACTTTGGTCATTTGGGGAAAAGCCTGGCTGAGTTCAGAGAGGCTACTCACTAGGCTGGCTGCAGAGGGATTAATATTTTGGACGCCAAAGTTCTTGTAGGCTGCCTGCCAAGTGATGGAGGGGCTGTAATCTGCATTTCTGGAGGAATTGCCTACAACAGAGGAAATCATAGATCCTTTAAGTACTTATACATAATCTGAGAGAATGTCCTGTATTTGATATTTCCTAGATATGTGACCTTGGTCTAGTAATTCAACCTCTCTGAGCTAGTTTCCTCATCAGTAGAAGGAAGGGTTGGGCTAGATTACTTCTAAGATCCTTTCTAGCTCTAGAACTGTTTTCCTGGGATCTAGTCTGCATTTCTCACTAGACAAGAGGAAAATCCAATGTGATGCAATGAATAGGTCTTGAACAATTGCTCTCAGAGATAAAAAAAAAAAAGGTCCCTGTTCTTATGGAGCTTATAGTTTGGAGACAAGATTAGACACCAATATCTATTATCTAAGGTGGAAAGGTAAAGTGTAAGAGCCTTTCAGAGGAGGTAGTGATCATTTCTGTCTTCTTAATCTGTTTTTGTGTCCTGGATCTATTTGGTAGTCTGGTGAAGCCAGTGGACCCTTACTCAAAATAAGGTTTGTTGCCTACCTTCATCATTGAGAGAGGTGCTATGTTTCAGTTAGAGGTTCACTTTTACTTCCCATCCAAGTTTATTCAGTTCCTCGGAGGTACGTGGACCCCAGGCATTGAGAGATCATAGAAGGCTTTATAGAGGAGGTAGCCTTTGATTTGTGCCTTTTAGGGTAATTAGGCTTTCTAGTTGAGATGAAAAGAGCATTTTAAGCACTGGGAAAAAAGGGAGAGTGAAGGCATGGAAGCAATGCCAGACGCTGAATTGTCCACTTGGTAAGTGAGAGATGTGGCATTATTTATAAATTGATGTAATAGCTGTCAGAAGAAGCATGAGGCAGTGGCTGGAGTAAGGAACAGATGGGTTTAAGTCCTGTCTTTCACAATGTGAGTTGTGTGACCGTGGGCAAGTCACCCAATCTTGAGAGCCCCGGGCAAATCTTTTGGATTTAAAGTTAAAGGTAGTTGCTGAAGTGCATCAATTCACATTGGAAGCTTTTCTCCATGTCTGTGAAATGATAGCTCTGGATCTCCATCTGCACTTGTCCCCCTTTCTTCTCCTCCCTACCCCCAAAAGTTACCATGAAACCTAAGGGACAGTGTATGCCTATAAAGATTATCACTTTATTGGAGTTTCGATAATTTCACCCATGGTAATTGCTTTGTACAAGGTCTTATGCTAGTCATTGGAAGAGGAGGAAGGAGGAGCTGAGCAATGCAAAGATGACATGACTGTTGTCTTCAAGGAGTTTATAATCTAATGGTAAAGAGAGAGTAGGGCAAATGCCCACATAAATATGATACCACACAGAAGATGGCAAGTGAGGAGAACTCTACCTTCTTTACTGAAGAACATCACTGGCTTATGGCTGCAGACCTTTGTTGATCAATCTAATAACTAAGCAAATTTCTCACCAGGGGCAGTTTCTGGATCTACATCTTCCAGAGCTCCACTCAAGTTATTTAGATTGCTTGGATGAATCTATGATCTCAGCTAAATGGCACAGTGGATAAAGCTCTGGACTCAAGAAGGCCTGAGTTCAAATCCAATCCTACTAGCTGTGTGATCCTAGACAAATTACTTAACCCCTGTCTGCCTATTTCTGCAGTTGTAAAATTGGGATAATAACAGCCCCAGGGTTGTTGTGAGGATAAAATCAGATAATATTTGTAAATCAAGTTTTAAATTGCAATGTAAATAGTAATTAAATTATTACCCACTGTACCATGCTGCCTGGTATAATGCCACAGATATTATTATCATCCTCATTTTATAGTTAGGAAAACTACTCAGACAGGTTAACTGATGTGTCCATTGTCACATAGTAAGGGTTCAAGGCAGGATTTGGGCACAGGTCTTCCTGTTTCCAAATCCAGAGCTTTCCTTCCTCATAATGTCTCTCCAGGGACTTTTATGTTACTTCTCCTGCATGAGTCATTGTTTGCCATATGTTACAGCCTACGTGTGTACCCTGTATGTCTTTTCATTTTCTTCAGGTTACCCATGAGCGGAATTCTTTCAAGGTTGTTATGTTCTATGATTTTCAGACCTATAGCATCACTGAGAGAACATTTAATGTTAAAGAGATGGATTTTTGTGTCAGCCAGCGGCTTGGAATCACTGAAGCACTGTAATTTCCCAAATGAGATCCAGTCTTTCAGATCCTCTCCCTTTTTCCTCCCCCTCCCCAGTTCTAAGCCGAGCTCATTATCCATCCCCAAAGCCTGTCCAAGATATATGTTCAAGGGGCTATCTTTGCAATTGCTGTAATCTGGGCAATATACATCTTTCTTCCACTTTGCACGTATTAATACTTAAGAATGTCAATCATTTATGTCCCATTCCTCCTAGGTCCTCAGTGTCTACTGCCCTTTAGAGCCTCTGGTGTAATCCATGGAGTAGTTCTTTGTGAGAAGGGGACGAACCAAGGACAGGCTATACAGCAATGCCAGATTAGGTGTCGCCAGGGCTATCATATTGCTTTGCCTCAGGGGCCATTTTTATGCAATGTAGAGAATCAGCGCTGGATTTCAGAGCCTCCTCTGCCCCAAGCTTGTCAGAGTAAGTAGATGTGGAATTGATCTCTCTTTATAACTCACTTAGTCATGTGGTGTTCCCATAGGTGCTATATGGTTTTTATGAATGTAACGTGTTTGGGTATCTATTTAATTTAAAAACTCAACATAGACTTTTTTTTAGTATTAAAAAAATGCCTGAGCTACAAAGTAGAGGGCTCTAGTTGAATGCCTTATTCCAGATGAGCTCCAGATGTTCCACTGGGTGGAATGGGAGTATTTATTTGTAGAATCAAGTGTAGGTAAATTGTGTGAGGTTTGCTGAGCCCTTTTCAGGCCTGCTTTCTATGTGTGGCGTCCACTTGATTCACCCATCTCTCACCAATGGCTCCAAGAAGCTGTAGCATGTGCAGCAGCCACACCCCAGTAAACCATTGAGGTAGATGGTCTAACCCAGAGTGAGAGTAACCAAGAGGTCTCGAACCCCTCAGCGAGTTAGGGAGGTGTCTAACTCAGGCAAGTGAAGATTTCCCCCAGTGGAACAGGTGGATGAGAACAATCTGTTACAACTACCATGAGGGCAGCTTAAGCAGGTACTGCGGAGATTATGAGCTTCATTAGACATCAAAGATGCCAAGGTCATCCACTGCATCCTGAGCCATTGCCAGTCATCTGGACTTTTGTCTTGCCATTTGAACTTTGATGGTTCTGGAAGAGAAAGTGAGGTTGATGACTTCACGCAACTCTGCACTTCAATCCAATTTATGCACAAATTGGAAGAGATCACCTATACCATTTTACCACTTTTACCTACCTCAAAGTCCTATGGTGACAGGCAAGTGATGAAGCAGCAGGTGTGGATACATCTGTAATTACAAGGTAGTAGGTAGTAGTAGAAGCTGTAGTCACAACCCTGCACACAGGGGATAGAGTCACCTTCTCACTGGACTGAAACAGCAGTGGGATTTGGCAACCCCCTGGGTATCTCAGCAGCCTTTTTGAAATACCACTCTGCTTACCTACTAGTGTGAAGTGAAAAGGTGTGCTAAAATTGTCTGCTTTATCCAATCCTGGCCTGCTTACTGGAGCAGGCAAGGATCCTATCCTGCAGTCAAAACATAAAAAAATGTATAAAATTTTTGCAAAGATGATTCCACTCGCCATCAGTACCAGGACTGTGTTCATGCTTATGGATACCATGAAATCTGACAGACCTGAAAGTCAAACAGGTCTGATTGCAAGAAACTCAATAGGTATCACATTCAAATAACAGCCCTGAGTGAAACAAGGCTGGCAAATGGAAGCCAGCTTACCGAAGTTGGAGCTGGATACACATTTTTTCTGGAGTGGCCACAGTGATGGCCACTAGAATAGGTTTTGCAATCAAAACTAATCTAGTCAATGAGCTTGTACATCTAGCAAAAGAAATGAACAGCAGACTCCTGACAACATGATTGCCACTTGTAGAAAAGTACTACTCCACCACTGAACCCTGATGAATCCAAAGAAGAAGTTTATGAAGACCTGGAGACCCTCATCATCATTGTGCTGAAAGAGGACAAGCTTATAATTTTGGGCGATTTCAATGCCAGAGTAAGCAAAGATTACCAGACATAGTAGGGACTCCTTGGGAGGAATGGAGTCAAAACCAGCAGGAGCAATAGTCATTTACTACTGAAGACTTGTGCATCTCATGATCTTCTCATCACCAACACTGTCTTCCTTTTACCTAAACACAACAAAACTTCATGTAGGTACCCTCACAGGAAACATTGGCATTTAGTAGACTATGTCATTGCAAAGAGAAGAAATAGACAGGGTATGAGAATGATGAAGACAATGTGTGATGCAGAGTGCTGAATTGAATGCTTCAAGAAGTTCATCGGTATTGAATGTCAGTTGCATGGGTTCTGGATGATGGATAATGTTCTCACACTTTCCAAGTCACCAGTGGGGTGAAACAGGGCTGTGTGCTTGCTCCCATGCTTTTTAGCATGCTGGTTTTAGCAATGTTATCAGATGGCTTCGACAAGGACGAAAATGGCATCAAAGACAGCTACCACACTGACAGTAAATTATTTAACTTGAAAAAGCTGTAAGCCAAAACTAAAGCAGAAGGAGAGTTGTTGCATGACTTTTTGTTCACAAATGACATGCACTCAGTGCAGCCTCTGAGGCCAAGATGGATCAGTTC
This sequence comes from Phascolarctos cinereus, assembly GCF_003287225.1. Taxonomy (NCBI): domain Eukaryota; kingdom Metazoa; phylum Chordata; class Mammalia; order Diprotodontia; family Phascolarctidae; genus Phascolarctos; species Phascolarctos cinereus. The sequence goes on from NW_027555847.1 coordinate 634,788,891, forward strand.
TCTGCTGCTTGTGATAATTTTGTCCTAACAATACCAAGAAAACAAATGTTCTCCACCAGCCAGTGAACAACACACCAAACATGTGGAGCCATTGGTTACAGCATATGGAGAAGTATTAAATGGTGTGGATAAGTCCACTTTCCTTGGTAGTGTAGTTTCCAGGGATGTACACATGGGTGATGAAGTTGATGCACGCATTGCCAGTGAGCTCAGTGTTTGGGAGGCTCCAAAAGAAGGTGTGGAAGAGAAGAGGTATTAGATTGCATACCAAAATGGAGGTCTACATGGCCATTGTGTTGACCTCATTGTTGTATGCTTGTGAGACCTGGATAGTACACCAGCACCATGCCAGGAAACCAAATCGCTTCCATATGAATGGTCTTAGGAAAATTCTGAAGATCACCTGGCAGGATAGGATACCAGACACTGAGGTCCTTTCTCAAGCTGAACTGCCAAGTATTCAAACTCTATTGCAGAGAGCACAACTCTGATGGAATGGCCATGTTGTTCAAATGCTATGTTTGCCCAAAAGACTATTTTATGGAGAACTCACACAAGTGGAGGTCAGAATAAGTGATACTCTCAAGGTCTCTTTGAAAAACCCTGGAATTGGTTGCATGTCATGGGAGGTACAGGACTGCCCAGCACGGCATGCCTGCATCAAAGAAGGTGCTGTGCTCTATGAGTGAAGCAGAATTGCGATAGCTTAAAAGAAATGTGAGATGTGCAAATTTCGAGACATTTCCACTCCAAATGTTCCTGTGGACTATTTGTGCCTGACTTGTGGTAGAGCCTTCTGAGCTTGTCTTGGTCTGATCAGCCACAGCTGAACACACTGTACCTTGACTCCAACATAGTGATGTTGTTTTGGTCTTGTTCAAAAATAGAGAGCAGCAACCAACCATATGGTTTTTGTGAATGTAGCATGTTTGGGTATGTATTTAATTTGAAAACTCAACATAGACTTTTTTGGGTAATCAAAGAAATGCCCAAGCTGCAAACTGGAGGGCTCTAGTGGAATGCTTTATTTCAGATGAGCTCCAGATGTTCCATAGGGTGGATTGGGAGCGTTTAGTTGCAGGATCAAGTCATTTTTACTTCTGCAGCAATCCATACCTCCAAAGGATTGGCATCTTTGAGGGCCACTTCATGACTGCTCAGGATTTCACATTTAGAAGTCCTTTCTGCTGCCCACACACGTGCACCCACAGGCACTTACAGGTATAGGATGGCCAGGATCAATCTGCATCCTGCTCCTCTACCCGAGGATGTGAGGAGTGCCTTTTCCCAGACCTTGTGAAGATAGCTCTTCATTCTGATAGTTCTCTCATCTGTTGCCCTTCAGTAGCATCACACTCTTAGTGGTAATGCTGTCATGTGCCAGAGAGATTAGACTTGTCCTATTTAACCTCAGAGGGCAGAGGTAACCAAAACAAAAGGCAAAGAAAGCAACTTAGGCTCGAATGATTAGAGTTATCCCAAAATGGAATGGTCTCCCTTGGGAAGTGGTAGGTTCTCCCTCATTGGAGCTCTTCATGTAAAGTCTAGGGGCCATTCGTTGAGGATGCTGTGAGGGATCCCTTTTAGGGGGCTTGGGGGGGTTGGACTAGATGGCCTCTGAGGTTTCTTTTAACCCTGAAATTCTGGGGTTCTGGGATTGGCTGGTTGGCCTACTGTATTTGTACTTGTATGCATCTACATTCTCTTTTGCTCTTTTATGGTTTTTGTACAAGTCTCATCTTCTACATCATATTATAACCTCCTTGGGGGCAGGGACCATTATTCATTCTTCTTAGTATCTCACCTGAGGGAGGGGCTTCAGTGTGTTGAGCTGATTTTTGGGAACATATTGATAAGAATCAGGCAGGATGAGACTTTCAGAAATCATGGAGTTGAAAGAGTAACAATTCCTTGGACAGCATCCCTGAGAATTGGTCAAGCAGCCTGTACTTGGAGACCTCCAGCAATACAAATTCAATGCCTTTGTAGTGAGCCCATTTCACCACTGGGCAGCTCTAATTGTTAGGAAGTTTTTCCTTATAGTCCTCTTAAGTCTATTTTCTTATTTAGTATTTTATTTTTCCCCAGTTACATGTAAAAACAATTTTTAAAATTCATTTTTAAACTTCGAGTTCCAAATTCTCTCCCTCCCTCACTTTCTCCCATCCCATTGAGAAGACAAGCAATTCAATATGGGTTATACATGTGTAGTCATGCAAAAACACTTTCATAATAGTCACGTTGCAAAAGAAAATAGTTAAGTCTATTTCTTATAAATCCTACCCATGACTACTAATTTTACTTTCTGGGACCAAGCACAACAACTCTGATCTCTCTTCCTCAGACCCCCATGTAAATACTTGAAAACCGCTATCAAGTACTCCCAAAGTCTTCTGTCTGGACTAAGCATCTCTATGTCCTTAGAATGATGCCTGTATGGCATTACTTAGAATTCCTTCACCATCTTTGGTGTGGGAATTCTTTCTATGAAGCAGGTTGTAACCTGTCCAGGTCTTTTCATCCTGTGCTGTTCTTATCCTTCTCTTAGTTTCCAAGGTAACTGAAGGAAACTTTTTTCTACAGAGCAAAAATTTCAAGTTACAATACTGATGGCTTCTTCATTCTGATGTGCTTACAGAGCTCCAGTTGCTGCAGACTGTGCAAACCCAAGTACAATTCCACCTTCAGCTTCCCCCAGGGAAAATGTGCAGTGCTGACTACTCCGGCTTACTCCAGGCTTTCCAGATTTTCATCTTGGATGAGTTAAAGGCCCGTGGCTTCTGTCAGGTTCAGGTATTTCTCATGCCTGAGCTAGAATGAGAACTTGGTGTAGGGCAAGATTTTCAGTTGGTGATATGGACCCTTCAGGCATAGAGTGTTACATACCCCATTAACCCACTGACACCATTAATATTGAAGGGCCAATATTTTTTAAAGTGGGAACTTTGAAAAATTTCCATGATTTGAGGTAAATGGTGATTACTAAGAGGGGATTTTTTTAAGACGTTGAGGGAGATAAAACAAATAAACCACTTTATCTAATTAAGAGGTAGCCTGGATACTGGAACCAGTGCTGTTCTAGTAGTTAGGAGACATGGCTTCACATACCACCTTCTACACTTACTAGACATACGACCCAGGACAATTCACTTCTCTGAGACTTTAGTTTCTTCATGTGTAAAATGAGAATCATCGTATATAGATACAGATAGGTATATGGACATATATATATATATATATATATATATACAAACACATATGTGTATGTACCCACATGTATGCATATATATATACACATACAATATATGTATATGTATATATGTGTATGCACTGTATACATATGTGAATGTGTGAGTATATATATATAAGTTCTCTCTATACACATTTAATTAACAAACTAATTAAACTATGTATCACATAATTATATGCATACACTAACAGGGTATATGTATACATATACATATATATATATATACATATATATATATACACCCTGTTAATGTGTGCACATAATTATATGTTATAATATGTTATATGTGTGTTTATACATATATCTATATGTATGTATATATGTACTGTATATGTACACAGATGTATGTGTATATACATATGTGCATGTAGCTATCTATCTCTCTACATCCTATTATCATTTCTTCAGGTCCTGTTAAAGGTGTCCTTGCTACAGAAGACCTTACCATCATAACCTACATTTTCAGCTCAGTCCTGTCTCCTACTGGTGATGGGGCAGAAGGGGTCCTGTCGGCTGAAAGCAATGTAAAGCCCTCTTGGTTAGCAGAGCTCATGGCTAAATTTGTATCACAAGCTGGTTTCCACTGTGACTTGATAAAACCTTGTCATTCCTATAAACAAAGACAATAACATATATATGAATTCATGTATGTACATATACCAAATATAGCTCTATATGCAGATACATATGTATGTGTCTATATCTAGAGATTGACATACATCATGTAGATGCTATATAACTAATAGCAATGATACTGATGATGAGTATCATACATACATACATACATACACACGTGTGTGTATATTTATTTATTTAATTATCTATCTATCTATCTATCTATCTAATCTATCTATTTACACATATACGCTAGAAACCTATGATTTCATTTTGAGAATCTTCCAGGTATGGGTCACTGTGAAGCTGAGTGATCACATCATATGCATCAGTGACAAGTTTCGAGTTCAGATTTTCCCGACTACAATTTCCACCCTCTCTCAACTATGCTATACTGCCTTTCAAAGACCTATGTATTATGACAACAGTAATTATATACAATTTATATAGGATTTTAAGGTTTACTAAAGCACTTTCTATCCATTTAATCCTCACAGCAGCTCTATGAAGTAGATGTCATCATTATCCTAATTTTATAGCTGATGAAACTGAATTTGAGAGAGGGTGACCCGCCTCAGATTACCCAGCTAGTAAGCAGCTGAGGTGGTATTTGAACCCAAATCTTCCTGACTGCCAGGCAAGCACTCTACCCATTTCCGGGCTGCCTCTATATATTCTATTGCTAATAACACTAGCACTAATGCTGTTATTCACACTAATAAAGAAACTTAAAGGTTTGTGAAATGCTTACCTACCAGCAAACATGTGAGGTAGGTCACACGCAGTCAGCACACTCAGGACCAGACCATAGAACAAAATAAACACGTTGTCTTGGTCCTCTGGTCCCAAGCAGGGCAGTTACAAGAGTCATAGAGACACAGAACTCAGCAAAGCCAGACTGGAGAGAGGAAAAGAATAAGAAACATCTGGTCGGGCCCTAATTAAGGTCTTTCATTATCTACTGTCTCTGTTGTCTGCTTGTCCTCCAGGGCCCACATGCTCTAACAATTTCCCACATCATTTGTTTTCCTGTTTAAAGTTTGCATGTGTTGAATTGTAGCTGAATTATTGCTCTGTTGTGGGAGATGCTCTCTCTCTCTTCCTCTCTCTCTCTCTCTCTCTCTCTGGAACCTAGGGCTGAGTTCCATTGCCCCAGTTAAGTGTTTTTTGTTAAATTCTCTCACTGTTGTACTTGGTGCATTATCTAGTGGTCAACTACCCCCAATAACCAAGAAAGGTCAGATAACAATCATGCTTCATGCATGCATTCATTCATTCATGTATGCGTTCATGCATTCATCCATCCAGTTCAACAAGCTTCTATGAATTGCCTATCAGGCACTGCGCTAGGCAATTTCAATAAACATTCATTAAGTCCCCAACATATAGTTACTAAAGACTGTATGATTCAGTGGCTAGAAGGTGTCATTTGGAGTCAAGAAGTCCTGGGTTCAGGTTCTTCCTCTGGAACCTGTTATCTATATGGCCATGGATAAGTCAGTTAATTTCTCAGTGGCTCAGACAATCTCTAAGATTATATGTTACAGATGAGTCGATGATGTGTTTTGGTGGAAGATGTTTCCACAAGGGGAGTCTTCCGATACCTGTGAAATCTTTGGCCTGAACTCCCTCTCCTTTACCCCCTTCCATCTCAAGTACAATGTCCTGTGCTTGTCTCTGAGGGTAATACGAAAGCACAAGATATTCTAAAAGCCTTAGTTGAATTTTAAGCTATTCAAGCTGTAAACACGACATGTCTTCCATCCTCAAAAAGTAGCTATATGGGATAGCCGATAGGGTACTGGGGTGGGAGTGAGGAAGACTCATATTCCTAAGTTCAAATCCTGCCTCAGACACTTACTAGCTTTATAACCCTGGGCAAGTCATTTACCTTAGTTTCCTTATCTGGAGAATGAGCTAGAGAAGGAAATAGCAAACCACTCCAATATTTTTGCCAAGAAAACCCCAAATAGGGTCACAAAGAGTCAGACACAACTGAAAAATGACTGAACAACACATAGCAGCTTGTCTTCAAAGAGCTTGTAGTCTAATTGAAGATGATACAGAGAGATAAATATAATACCAAGAAGAATGTAAATTCCATATGAAAAGTAGAATAGCACTGTGGAGTAGTGGGTAGACAGCTGACCTTGGAGTCTTGAAGACGTGGGTTCAGGTCCTGCCTCTAACACAACCTGACTGTGTGATCCTAGAAATGTCACTTAATGTCTCAGGGCCCCAGGCTCTGCACCAATGACATCTCAGATCCAATTTTAAATCTCATGAATTTCAGGCCCTCCTCACATCTTACTAGGGCAATTGAAATAACTTCCTAAATTATTTCTCTGCGTCAAATGTCTCCCTTCCCCAGTCCACTCTCTGCACACCTGTCAAAGTGATTTTCCTAAAGCACAGGTCAGGCCACATCACCACTGCCTATTCAATAAACTCCCATGGTTCCCTGTTACCTCTAGGATCAAATAGAGACCTCTGTGTTTAGCATTGAAGCCCTTCACATTCTGACCACGTCATGGCTTTTCAGCCTTCCTGCTTTCTTGTTTCCCCTTTGCATACCCTGTGGTCCAGCAATGCTGGCCTGCCTGCTGTTCCACATGCATAATCCCACCTCCATGCCTTTGTACTAGCAGTTCCTAATGACTGGAATGCTATTCCTCCCAAACTCTGAGAATCTCTAACTTCTTTTAAGACTCATTTCCTCTTGAAGTTCTTTCCCAGTGCCCCAGCTGTTAGTGCCCCTCCTTCTAAGGTTTGCTGTTCAGTTATTTCACTCAAATCCAACTCTTTCTGACCCCATTTGGGGCTTTCATGGCAGAGATGCTGGAGTGGTTTGCATTTCCTTCTCTAGCTCATTTTATAGAAGAGGAAACTGAGGCAAACAGGGTTAAGTGACTTGCTCAGGGTCACACAACTAGTAAGTGTCTAAGATCAGATTTGAACTTAGTTCTTTCTGACTCCTGGTGTGGAGCTCTATCTACTGTGCCACCTAGCTGCCCATTCCTTCTAGATTACCTTCTATCTACTCTGTATTTATATTTTGTTGTCGTTGTTCAGTCATTTCTGTCATGTCCAACTCTTTGTGACCCTATTTGAGGTTTTCTTGGCAGAGATACTGGAGTGGTTTGCCATTTCCTTCTCCAGCTCATTTAACAGAAGAGGAGACTGAGGCAAACAGAGTTGAGTGACTTGCCCAGGGTCACATAGCTAGTAAATGTCTGAGGCCAGATTTGAACTCAGGAAGATGAGTCTTCCTGACTCCAGGCCATTCATATTGATATATATAAATCTATCTATAGACAGACAGACAGATAGATAACTAGATAGCTAGATAGAATGTAAGCTCCCTAAGGACAAGAAATGTTTTCTTTCTTTTTCTCTTCTTCCTCTTCCTTCTCTTCCTCCTCTTTCTCTTCCTTCTCCTCCTCTTCCTCCTCTTCTTCTTCCTCCTCCTCTTGTTCTCCTTCTCCTCCTCCTCCTCCTCCTTCTCCCTAGTCCTTAGCACAGGGCCTGCCACACTATAAGCACTTAATAAATACTTATCAGTTGTTTGAGATTGGATGAGGGAGACCTTGTCTGTAGATAAGCAGATAATGGAAGGCTTCATGAACTCAGTGACATTTGAGCTGGAATTTGAGTATCAGGCAGAATAGCAGGATTTGAATATGGGAAATATAGGAGTAAAGAATCATGTAGCAGAGGTACACAGGCAAGAAAACAGAGTGTGTGTATGGTCTATGAACAGTCCTACAGTCTACAACAGATTGTAGAGTATGTAGGGGAGGACAATGAGAAATAAACTGGACATACAGGTTGGAGCCCAATTGTGGGTGCTCTTGAATGCCAGTTTAATGGGTTTAGACTTTATTCAGTAGGAAATATCAGTACTTATTATCTATATTTATACAGAACTTTAAGATTTACAAAATGCTTTCCTTGCAAAAAGCCTCTGCAAGTATTATTCTTCCCATTTTTCTGCACATTAAGAAACTGAGGTTCTGAAAGCTATAATGACTTGCCTATGATTATGTAGCTAGTAAGTGTCTGAAGTAGGATCCAAATTAAAGTCTCTTGGCTCTCAACGTTCTTCAATAGAGTCACTGAAGAGTTTGGAGCACAGGGGCAATATATATGACCTATATATTGATACTATTTAACAATAGTCATTTCTTAACTGCCAACTATATGCATAACACCATTATAGGCACTAAGTCAGGGATTCTTATCCTTTTTAACATTTTTTTGTGTCATAGATTCCTCTGATAAAATCTATGGACTTTTCAGAATAATGTTTTGTTGCCCATATTAATAATTAGATGAAATGCAAATGAAAAGATGTATTTTTTTCCATCCAAATTTATAGACTTCCTGAAATCCATCTATGGACTCTTTGGTGGGGGGGGGGGAGTCTAGAATCCCAGGTTAAGAACCCTTGCTTTAGGATAAATGCAAAATTTAGAAAAAAGTATAGGTTGCTGTCCTCATGGAACTTGCAGTTTAGTAGAGGGATATTTTAAATGCCCATTTAATAATCAATCATTCATCATATTACTATCACCGCCGTGACTACTACTACCAGCTTATATTGCCATATTTCTTCAAGGTTTTCAGGTTGTTTCATGCTCCTTATCTTATTTGCTCCTCACAATAGCCCTGGGGAATAGATAGTATTATGATGCCCCAGGTAAACAAGATCAACTTGAAGCTCATAGATTCAATGACTCTTCTATGGTTACGTGACTGTGGTGCAAGGTTTTCAGTGCTGGGTCCAGTGCGATTTCTGTTAATCATGCTGGTACCTCTCCTAAGAATGCCTGTGTCACGTGCTTGTGTTTGTGAATGCTGCATTTTACCATGAATCTCTTGGCTGAGTCATTGAGTAAAACCTTTGAGTAATCAGGAATCAAATGCTAAACACTCTCGTGAGCTCTGACTAATGTGTGTAAGAATATGTTGAAAAGCATAGTTTTTGTCCTAGACCCATCAGGTATTTCCTTAAGATGCTAGTTGTAATACTTTCATTCCCTTTTCTCCAGTGTTTCATCTATGTGGATAACAACTGGCCAAGAATCACCCACGTTGTGTGGAAAGGAGGTTCCCAGGAGTTCGCGAGTTTAGCAATAGAAATTTAGGAGCTAATGACAGGGGAAGAGATCATATGGACATGGTGGAGCAGAATGGTGGTAAAAGTCACTGCTCAAAAATCTCCAATGATTTTCCATTGCCTACAGAATAAAGCATAAATTCCCAAGATTAACATTCAAGGCTCTCTATGACCTGGCCCCAGCCTTCCTTTCTAGCTTCATCGCCTGTTAACTTCCCTTCATTCATGTTATGATCCAGATAAATTGGATTATTCTCTGATCCCTAAACATGAGTTTTCTTGTGCCCAATGCCTTAGCTTCCTATTGCTAAATGCCTCATAGTCACTGGGGGATAAAGACAAGAGACTTTCTAATGTCTTTAAAATTATGTCATAGAGGAGTCAGAAGACCTGGTTTCTACTGTGCTACATTATTCTCCATATTATTGATTCAGTCTTCTATCTTAAAGCAGATTGTTACATTGGAAAGAACACTGATTCTAGAGTCAGATGGTCTGGTTTCTAATGCTACCTCCAATACCTGCCATCTTGTGACTTTGGACAAGTCACTTAACCTCCCTCCCTGGGCTTCAGTTTCCTCACCTGTAAAACAAGGGGCTTAGATTAGATGGCCTCTAAGTCCTTTCTACCTCACGTAATTAAATCCATTTTGTAGTTGGTCAGTGGAAAAGAACAAAGAAGTTACAAGCTTTCTCTATTATCTAGAGAGATATAGTTCCCATTTCTCATTACACATAGGGGGACATAATTTGGCATCATCATAGAATCTTTTAGAGTAATATGTTTACATATTAATAGTAGATGAAATGAGTTGAAACTGTAGTAGTCATGATTATAGTTCTGAAAAAGACAGAAGTCACTCTCTTAACCCAAAGGTCTTTGTCTTGGTGTAGGTGAACACTTTTGGGAGTACTGCCTATTTTCCTGTCTGTGATGATTCTACAGTGCAGGTGGAGTGCCTAACTGTGGAACGCCTGGAAGTGAATGTTACATGGAGGTCCCAGCTAGAGGACATCTCGGCAACCTCTCTTCCTGACTTCCATGATATTGGTATGCTGTCTTTGTGCTTTAGTGGGTTTAAGTGACACAATATCTTTCAAAATGAGTTAGGTTTAGATTTTTTGTTTGTTTTAAGGTACAATGGACAGAATATTGACCTTAGAAAAAAGAATACTCTCAGTGGCTAAAGTTCTGGATCAGTCAAGAAGACCTGAGTTTGAATCCAACCTTAGACACTTAGAAGCTGTGTACCCCCGGGCAAGTAATTTAACCTTTGTCTGCCTCAGTTTCCTCAACTGTAAAATGGAGATAATAAAAGCAACTACCTCCCAGGGTTGTTGTGAGGCTCAAAGAGATAATATTTGTAAAGCACTTTGCAGACCCCAAAGTGCTATATAAATGCCAGCCATCATTGTTATTATTAGCTCAGATTCTGATTCCGACAGATACTGACTGTGTGATTATGGGCCTATACCTTAATCTCTCAGTGCCCCATGAACTCTAAGATAAAAATTATAGATGTCATTCTGCAGTGATAGAAGGAGTTTTCTTTCTAGAACTTCCCTACATCAATAAAATCACATCTGCTTCAAAACCAAACAGAACTAAAAGAAAAAAATGAATGTGTATGGTGAGGACAGGAAGAAACTAGAAATTATAGAATATTACTGAAATGGAACTTAGCACATGGAGGAGCATTTAGAAGGAAGTGGATTCAAGTTAGAATCCTATTATCTTACAATTGGAAAGAAATTTAAGACTATTCTAGCCTCCCAGGAATTATCTCTACAATATCTTCAACAGAGATCCCTCTCCTTCTGCTTTTGAATCTCTACAGTAGAAAGGGGAAGGGAATAATTATTTATATAGTACCTACTACATACCAGGAACTGTGCTCAGCACTTTACAAATATTATCTCATTTGATCCTTGTAAGAACTCTAGAAGGGAGGTGCTATTATTATCCCTGTTTTAGAGGTTGGGAAACTGAGGCAAACAGAGTTTAAGTGATTTCCCCAGGGTCATACAGCTAATAAGTGTCTGCAGCTAAATTTGAACTCTGGTCTTCCTGACTCCAAGTCAGCTTCCCATCCAGTGCACCACCAGCTGCTTCCTAGTGCTGAGTTTGCTATTAAGAAATTTTATCCTATTTTTTCAAATTGTTAGAAAGTTCTTGGTGACATTAACAGAATTTGCCTTCCTTATAACTTTTATTCATTGACCCTAGTTCTCTCCTTTGGAGATAAACAGAACAAATCTAATCTTTTTTCCTAATGATAGCCCATCAGAAACCTTTCATTTCCTCTTCAATTCTCTTTTCCATGCTAAACATCCTCATTAACTCTAATCATCCCTCCTTGTATGATCTGGCTGTAAGCCTCCTCCTCATCTTGATCATACTCTTTTAGCCATGCTGTAGTTGAAACCACTATGCTTCATTTAGAGTAGCCTAAGATTTAGTTAATATTTCTAGCAGTCATGTCATATTGTTGTTCAGTTGTTTTAGCCATGTCCCACTCTTTGTGACTCCATTTGGGTTTTCTTAGTAAAAATCCTGGAGCGGTTTGCCATTTCCTTCTCTAGCTCATTTGACACATGAGGAGACTGAGGCAAACAGGGTTAACTAACTTGCCCAGAGTCACACAGATAATAAGTGTCTGAGGCGAGATTTGAACTTAGGAAGAGGAGTCTTCCTGACTCCAGGCCTGTCATTCTATCCACTGTGCCACCTACCTGCCCAGTTAGGTCATAGTACTGGCTTATGCTGAGCTTTCTGATCTACTAAAATTCCTTTTTTCAAATTAACTATATGTCTAGCCATATCTTTGTTATCCTTTGTACCTGTGCTATTTATCTTTTGGACCCTGATTCTGCTATCTGATATGTTAGCTATCCTTCCTGCCTGGTAAGTGTATGCCATCTCAACTTTCATCTGAGTAATTGACAAAGCCCTGCACTACTCCACGAGAACGATTTTTCATATTGACACTGATTCATTGATGACAAAAGGTCACAATTGGTTACAATGCTATTGTACTAGGAAGCTGCTCACATTTTCCATCTGGCTTACTAGGGTAGCATGAAAAATTTTGCCAAATGATTTCCTGAAATCTAGATGCCTTTTGTCTTATACCTTAATTCCTCTAATTATTTGTATTACTAAGTATGATTCGTTGAAACAGTGCCCAACCTTAGGCAAAGATGGTGCAGAGAAGAGTCTTTCTCAGGCTGCAAATGGAGTATCTTAATCTCAAATTTCATTGCCCAGGGATGGTGTCCCTTTAGGGTTCAGTCTCACAATGTATGATTTGGTAATTATAAAGCTGAGTACTCTAAATATCACACCACAGCAATATGGGCTAAATTTAACTGGAATGACTATGTTGGTTTAAAGTGCTTTCTGAAATTTAAGCTATTCTGAGTTGTTTTATGGCCACTGTGAGAGCACAAAGATTAAATAAATTCACTTTATATCCCTGCCTCAGGAATTTTATATGTTAAAGTTTTCCTCAGCCCACATAAAAACCATAGAATCATAGATTTATAGAGTTGGACAGGGCTTTAAGACATGGAAGATTAGGACACAGACCAGAGCATTATGGAGCTGGATGGGATCTTAGAATAAAATGTTAGAACTGGTATGTTAAAACATAAAATAGAGAGTGTGAGAGCTAGAAGGCACCTCGGAATATAGAATGTTAGAACATAGAACATGGAAAGTTAAAACTGGAAGGGACCAGAAAATGTAGAATGTTAGAACATAGAACATGGAAAGTTAGTGCTGGAAGAGACCAGAGAATGTAGAATGTTAGAAGCCGAATGTAAACACATAAAATTTAGAATGTTAGATCTGGAAGGGGCCTCATGAAATAGAACATTAGAACATAGAACATGGAATGTTAAAGCTGGAAGGAGCCTTAGAAGATAAGATGTTAGAGCCAGAAGGGACCTTTGAATACAGAATATTAGAACACAGGACACAGAATTTTAGAGATAGAGGACCTTAGAAATCAACTAGTAGTCGTTCAACCTTCTCATTTTAAGGGTGAGAAAACTGAAGCTTTCAGATATGAATTGACTTGACTTGGTAACGACTACTGCCAGAGTTGAGATACAAATTCATCTCCAGATTCTCAGTTCAATGCTTTTTTCCTAATATGCTACACCACTTTCCATATTGTATTCATGGCCTTCTCTTGGACAATTTATAATAAGCACAGTAAATAACTAGACATATCCTTAAGAAAAACAGTACTTTAGATGTACTCCTATTCATAAGAAAATAAATTCTTCATGAAAGCTGACCTGTGAAAGCCGAAGCTGGAGTCACCAGGGGACATCTTGTGGGAGGTTGTGGTTTCCCTCTTTGATAGTGACCTTCAAACATTAGCAATGTGCTCAAAATATTGGTGGTTTCCCTTAACAACTTAATGCTATTTTTGTGTCTTTCATGGAGTTGTTAAAATAGATATGATTTTCCAATGAAAATTCTATCTAATGCTTTTCCTCCTGCCTCAGCTCATCTACTTTATGACCCTCTTCACAGTAAACATTCCCCAGAATCATTTAAAATATTACTCTCGTGCTGCAGGAGTGACAACATGGTGTGTAGTAGAAATAATAACAATAATAACGCAGTTGTGGAATACTTCAACATTTTACAAAGCGCCTTTCTTCCAACAACTTTGTGAGTTAGGAAGGAAGAGAATATTGGTTCAGAAATCTGAAGACCTGGGCTCTGGTCATAGAACTTACTAGTTCTATGACTTTAAGTCACTTTACTAATTTGAAACCTCAGTTTCCTCGTCTGCAAAAGAGAGAAAATATCCTTGTGAGATAAGTAGAGATATTATAATTAAAATATTATTGTAGGAACTTGAAATCTCTGATATATTCAGTCTATGGAGTATTTAAAGTATTTACATTTGCGGTGTCTGTGTTGCATGTTAACAATTTATGTTAAAAACCTGGCACTTTGTAAACTAAAATTTAGTCAATATCTTCTTATAGAGGTCTGGTGCTAGAGTCAGGAAAACTTATGTTTAGTACTTGCATCAGACAGATACTAGCTGTGTGATGATAGGTAACTCATCAAAACTTTACATTTAAGAGGAGTTACCTATGCCGGTGGAGGGAGTTTCACACTGGGAGTCACCTACATCAATGAAATCCCAGATCCAGATGAATCCACCCCTGCTACATCCCCCATCTCACTCCACTTCTTCTCCACTCCCCTGCCACAAACCTTCCCACTTTTCTTACCTTTTAAGTTACTTATTGGTTTGGCCTTAGAATACTTGGTTTCCTACATAGCTCAGCTCACACATCATCTTGTATATGAAAAATGTTCCTGATCTCCCCAGCAACTGGTTCCCTTCTCCTCAAAATTCCTTTGTCTCAGGGGCAGCTTAGGTGGCACAGTGGATAAAGCACTGGTCCTGGAGTCAGGAGGACTTGAGTTCAAATTTGACCTCAGACTCTTACTAGGTGTGTTAACCTGGGCATGTCACTTAACTCTGATTGCCTCCAAAAAAAATTCTTTTGAATCAATTTTGTATATAACTGCATATTCACATATTGTCTTGCCCCAAAGAATATGAGCTGCTTCAGAGCAAGGCCTGTCCTGCTTTTGTCTTTGTAAACCTAGCACTAATATTTTGTGCATAGTAGGCTCTTATAAGTGTTTGTGACCGACTGAGCTGGTTGTCCAAGCAGCCTGGTGAATGTCTTTTCCATGTATCCAAGGTCAGTTTGGTGATGGATAGGTACTTTGTCCTACTCGCTTGAGGCAACATGAGGTAGTGTATAGAATAGACCACCTGGAGTTGGGTCACTTGGGTTTGAATCCTGTCGGCCAACTACTTAACTAGCTGTAAAAAGGGGATAATACTAAAATCTTCATTGCAAGGTTGTTGTGAACGTCAAAGAAGGTATTTAAAGGGCTTTGCAAAATGTAAAGAGCTACAGATGGTTCAGCCATCCAAGACTAGGTCATTTCTCAGATTTACAGGGCCGCTGTCAGGCAAAGAAATTGTATTAGTGTGTTGGCAACACTCCAAGTTTTAAAACCCCTACCCTGCATGGGTAACTGCACTACTCGTGGTTTAATTGACTCTTCTTCCTGATTGGCAAACAAACAACTAATAAAATGCTAGGGCAGGTTGAACCTCACTCAGCATGAGGACCGTTTTTCTTGATAGTCAGGCAGAAGTGTCTTTGTTGAGGACTTACAAGCTTATGGACTTCTAGGAAAATTTCAGGCTTACTATAGATAAAGATAAACTCACCACATCTCAAGTTGAACATATCCTCTTCTAGCCTAAGCTTTCCCTTCCTTCAATGTATCTCCATCTGATAATGGCATTAGCATCCTCCCAGGCCCCTGGGCCTGTAATCTGGGATCATATTTAATTCTGTTTTGTGTCCCTCACTCTACAATCCAATGAGTGGACACATCTACAAATATTAGCCCTCTTCAACATCACAGGGCAGGTAGGTGGTGCAGTAGTTAGAGTGCCAGTGTGTGACACAGACGCGTCACTTAACTTCGTTTGCCTCAGCTTCTTTATCTGTCCGATGAACTAGAGAAGGAAATGGCAAACCACTCCAGTAACATTGCTAAGACAAAAGGGGCAGGTAGGTGGTACAGTGGATAGAGCACCAGCCCTGGAGTCAGGGGGACCTGAATTCAAATTTGGCCTCAGATACTTACTAGCTGTGTGATCCTGGGCAAGTCACCTAACCCAATTGCTTCCCATCCCCCAATATGAAAGAAAACTTCAAATGAAGAGCTGGACATGACTGCACAATAACTCAACATCACAGCCTTTCATATGCTTGAAGGCAGCTGTCATGATCCTGCTATTTCCTTTATTTTTAAGACTAAAAAATTCCAATTTCCTTCAATCAATATTCATGTTAAATGGTTTCAAGTCCTTATGCCATCTGGACCTCCTTCCTGTCAGTGTTCCCCAGCTTATCAATCTCTTTCCTAAAATGTGGCACCCAGAACTGAACAAAGTATTTCAGATATAGTCTGATTAAGGCAGAGAATAAGGGCCCTATTACCTCCTTCATTACGGATGCTAGGCCTCTAAGTACAGCTGAAGATCAAATTATATGAATACCAGGAGATATTTCATTAGAAACTTTTCTGAAGTCTAGTTAAAGTATATGGAAAGCAATTTCTTGACCTACAAATTTAATAACCTGACCAGAAAATGGAAATGAGGTTGGCATGGCATGGTCTGTTCTTGATGAAATGATCGTCATTCTTTGTAATTATGCCTCCTTTTTCTAAGTGTTCGCTAATCATCCATTTCATAATGCCATTTGGAATTTTGCTAGACATCAAAGCTTGCAGACTTTACCCTTCTCTGAAAATTAGGACAGTATTAGCTTTTCTCCAGTACTGTGATACCTCTCCAATTCACCATGATCTTTCAAAGATCACTGACAGTGCCTTAGCAGTAAAAGAGGTATGCAAATTACCTAGGACAAAGTAAAATAACTAATATAACAATGCACTTTATAATGTTTACGTCCTGAAAAAATGTAACATGCACATAGCAATCACTTGTTTTAATACAATTTTGAATCAAGTTCAAAAGATTTTGACACAGTCCATAATTCTTCATTGTGCAGCAACACTTTTATTACCCTGAACATTTAGCTTCTCTTTGACTTAAGGGTCCGTTTGCCCACGTCTGTCGTTGTTCAGTCTTTTCAGATGTGTCTAACTCTGTGATCCCGTTTGGGGTTTTGTTGGCAAAGATGATGGAGGGGTTTACCATTTTCTTCTCCAGCTCATTTTATAGATGAGAAAACTGGGGCAAACAGGGTGAAGTGACTTGCCCAGGGTCACACAGCTAGTAAGTGTCAAGTATCTGACATCAGATTTGAACTCAGGTCCTCCTGACTCCAAGGCCAGAGCTCTATCCACTGTGCCACCTAGCTGCCCCTTGTCCTATTCTTTTCAAACTAAAGCTCTGACTTCTGTCTCCATTGTCCATGATTACTTTCCACCTGATCTGAGCAGCAGACTTATCCCTTCTTGGACATTCCTCTTTTCCACGCTATAGCTAAAAACCCAACTCTTAGGGTGAATTCTGGCTTCCAGTTCAAGAAACAGAAGGCTCTAATATATATGGAACACTGTGCTAGGCTCTAGGAATGGGGAAATAAATAAAATGCAGTCCACGTTCTCTTGGGGCTCTGCCTTTCCCATTGGTAGTGGAGGGCATGGGGGTGTGGATGTGCAGTGAATGGTGGGATGCAGGAATGGTGGGAATATGGAAACAAATTCACTTTGCTCTCATTTCCATAAATACTGAGATTATAGAGTTATAAGAACACAGCCCAGGAGAAGAAATCTGGCCCTTTCCTTCCAAGTCTTCTATGGCATCAATCTTCTGTGATAATGCATGGGCAAAAGCTTAAAGACAGTTACTTTTGTAGGGAGACATCTCATTAACTCTCCTATGCGGGGCAGGCCTCCCTTCTCCCTCAGGCTCATTCCTGGATAATTTTAGAAGCATTTGAAGTTAGGGTAAAGTAAACTGTTTACCCCGGCTTTATTTACATAGACATTTCTGGCAAAAACAACTTCAGTGGGTTTTGGTTATGTGGCAGTTTTAAATTGGCTTGTAGTAGCGTGAATGTATATTTTCTATCTGGGAGCCAGCCCAACTGTTGATATAGTGCTTCTCTATTTTTTTCCAGCGAATGTTTCCAGTCTGACAGCTGGAGAACTTTACTAAAGTGTTTAGTTTTTAAGAACAATATGGTCTAGCTTAAGGATGGCCAACACAATCACAGAAGGAGAGGAGCTGAGTGTCACCTAGTCCAACCAGGAACTGATAAATCAGTTAATGAATCAACCAGCATTTATTAAACACCTACTGTATGTCATACACTGTGTGCTGGGCTAAGATTCCCTTCTCGGGCCACCATTGACAAGTGACCACCCCACCTGTCCTTGAGTACTTCCAGTGAGGGAAAACCTGCTTCACCCTGAGACTACCCATTCCACTTTTAGATAGCTCTAAGTATTAGAAAAATTTTCATTTTATCAAGTCAAAATCTGGCTCAGTACATCTTCTCTCCATTGTTTTAAGTTCTACCCTTTAAGACCAAGTGGAATAAGGCTAATGTATTCTTCCACAAGAAAGACTTTCAATGCTTGAAGTTATATAGGATATAGTGGATAGAGGGCTAGCCCAGATCCAGGAAGATCCGACAGCCTCAGACATTTCCTAGCTGCACCCCAGGCAAGTCACTTAACTTCTATCTGTCTCAGTTTCCTTAACTTTAAAATGGCACATAATAAATGCTTATTCCCCTACTGTGCTAAAAGAAATGATGAGCAAGTAGACTTCAGAAAAAACCTGGAAAGACTTGTCTGGTCTGATGCTGAGTGAAGTGAGCAGAACCAGGAGAACGTTGTGCACAATAACAGCCATGTCGTGTGATGACTTACTTTGATAGACCTGGCTCTTCTCAGCAATGCAAGGATCTAAGACAACTCCAAAAGTCTCATAATGGAAAATGCCATCCACATCCAGAGAAAGAACTTTGGGGTCTGAATGCAGATGGAAGCATACTGTTTGCTCTTTTTTTTTTCCCCTCTTTTGTTTTGTTTCTTCTTTCTTGTTCTTCCTTGATTCTAATTCTTCTTTACAATATGACTAATGTGAAAATATGTTCAATAGAAATGTATATGAGCCTATATCAGATTGCACACCATCTTGAGGAGGGAGATGGAGAAGGAGGGAGATAAAATTTGAAACTTAAAAGCTTATGGAAGTGAATGTTGAAAACTAAAAATAAATTAATGAAAAAAACCCCCCGCTTATTCCCTTCTTCCTTCCCTTTTAACATCCTGTGTTGTAAGGTCCTTCCCAGTGTTACAATATATGTTTTAAAATTCTGTGGCTATATGTATATAGCTAACCAAAATCTTACTTTCAGGCTTTTATTCTTCCCGTAATGGCTAAAACTACAGAGATCCGACAGGTGTATGTCCGCATGGCTGACTTCACATGTGTCTAAGGGCAGGCATATACATCTTGGTCTCCTCTGGTGGAAGGGAGGGGATAGTCATGGTAACTGGGATAGGTTTAAAGTGCTCCTAAACTGTGTTAAGTGTCTTTCCTTCTGTAACAGATGCAAACAGATTGAGCCTTTCACATCATTGTCTCTTACAGAAAATGCCTTTGTGGGAAATGACCTTGTTGGACGCTTTGTAAAGTTGATCCAGAGTGGTAGTTTCCAGCTTCATTTAGATTCCAAGACATTCCCAGCAGACACTACTATACAATTCCTCCGAGAGGATTACTTTGACCCTTCTCCAAGCGTGCAGTTTGGATGCAAGAAAGGATTCCAAAAGAACTCGCCACCAGACAAAACAGTTCTGTATTCACCTGGATGTGGTAGGTTGATTCTCTCTTCTTCTCTAGGGACCAGGGAGTCACAGATAGCAACTCCTAATAATGATATTTCCTTTTTCCCCAGCTCTCTGTATCTTTCTCTCTTCCTTTATCTTCCTTTCTCCCCTACCCCCTATTTCTATTTGTCTCCCTCTCTTTCCTATCTTTTCTCTTTTCAGTTCCTTCCTCTCTTTCCCTCATTCTGTCCCTTTCCTTCTCCACCTTGCCCTCCCTATCATCATGTTGTTTGAATTAAACAAAGCTATCCTAAAGACAAAATGACATAACTCTAGAACCAAGATCAACCTTAAAGGTGGGCAGAAAGGTTGCTACTTACATGATACAATTTTTAGATCATAGATTCTGGAAGGGACCTTGGAGATCATTCATACTGACCCACACAGAAGAATAATGAATGCGTGAATGAAAAAGCATTTAAGTGCTTACTATGTGACAGATACTATACTAAGCACTGCGGATATGAGTAAAAAAAATCAAGACAGTGCCTGCTCACAAGGAACTTACATTCTATTAGAACAAGGCAACATATATAGGTGAAGGAGGAGTGTTTTGGTCTAAAAGTCATGGGGATGATGAATGAAGTTATAGCACAATTGATTGGCACACCCATTCCAGGAATAGTGTTGGTCTGATGATAGTTTCTAGAGCTAGATGTGGAAGAAGATGTTTGGGTTGTCTAATAGGGATGTCATTTAGACACGGTGAAGTTTCACCAATCAGAAGCCTGGGGACCCAGAGACACTTGGTAGGATCTGGAGCACAAGATCATGGCAATGAAAATGTCCTGGGAACACCAGTGGATAATACGTCAGGGTGACGGATACATCTGCCCTGGTCTCAGTCAGTGGGAGGATGAGGGCACAACTGGAGCTCAGAGGAGATTCCTGGGTTAGTTCCAAGGTGGGAGGAGGAAGGTTCATCATACTCCTTTGAGGGGTTGCTCTTCAGACTTAGAGCATTAATACATTAACTCTCACCACTCCATGCATCAGAGTAACTTGGGATTCTGAGGAGCACCAGGTATTTTGTAGGGAGGAATGGTGTTTAACTCAGGAGATCTGATTAGATTCCTTCCTGTAAGACCATAGGGAAGGAGCTATTACCCATCAGAGTTGCCTGGCTCATAGATTTATGGACCTGGAAGGGACCTCAGAGACCATCTAGTCCAACCCCATCATTTTACACATGAGGAAACTGAGGCACAGAGAATTTAAGTGACTCACCCAGGGTGGCACAAGTATTAATTATCAGAGGTGAGCTTTCAGCTTACCTCCCCTAACTCCAAAGTTATTGCTTATTTTCACTGTTTCATGGGAGATTGAAATTTCTAAGATCCATGAAAACTTTTTGGCAGCTTCTAGAAAAGGGAAGGATAGTCATAAAAGCAGAAGCAACGTGTTGTAAGAAAGACCAGGCCAGAAAATACAGGGTTTTGTTTGTCTGTTTTTTTCCCATGAATACTCTGTGTTATCCCAAGCCTCTCTGTGTGTCTCAGTTTCCCCCCTTGTAAAGTAGGATTAATAATATTCTCACTGTCTACCTCAGAGTGGCATTTTGAAGACCAGATTGGGCAAACCTTAAAGTGCCATAGAAATGGGAGTGGGTGACATTATTATTGGTGTGGGTCATGTGCTTGGTTTTTTGAGTCATTCGGCAGTTTGGTTAGATCAACATGTGGAGGGAGCCTCACTGACCCCATCCGGGAAGTTTTAGGCACAGTCTTTTGTGGCTTTGGGGAAAGTGATTTTTAATTAAAATTCAATGAGATTGTTGGCTTCTCTCACTTCATAAGTAGCTTTGGAAACCATTTTTCCCAGACTGGAGCTGAAATTTTTTTTCCCAGGGAGGCTTAAGATGAAATCTTGATTCATCAGCCCTCTCTGTATCCATACAGCTCACTGAATATGCAGGGAAAAAACATTTTATTAGGGATAGAGAAATACAGGACTTTTTGATTCCTCCTCAGAAAGGGTTCTTAGCCTTTTTTTGGTATCATGGACCCTTTTGGCAGTCTGTTGAAACCTATAGACCCCTTCTCTGAATAATATTTTTAAACGCATTAAAAACCCCCCAGAATTACAAAGAAACCCAAAGATTCATGAAGATAAAGATATATTTTTTTTCCTAGCTGAGTTTATAAGCCACCTGAACTCTATCCATGAATCCCAGGTTAGGAATTCTTGCTCTAAAGCATTGTTAACCAGACTCAGGCCTGGTTTCCTATCAGTTCCTAAAATCTTGAAATTTCAAATTCCATATCAGGGTGAAACTGCCATTGAAGTTCATTATGTATGAGAATAAATTCACCACAGACTCTTAGCGTTGGAGGGGATCTTAGTATTTCCCTGCACTGGAATTCAGAAGACCTGAGTTCCCATCTCAGTACTGCCATTTACAGCCTACGGGCAAGTCTTCCTTCTGGGTCTCAGTTTTTGTCTCACGTAAAATCCAATTCAATTCAGCCAACGCTTATTTGATGGCCACTATGTGCAAGCGTCTTTGAGGGGCTTTTACTAAACCCTTCTCATACTTCAGATGGCTGTTCTTGGCCAGGCTGTCCCAGCTGCATTCCCTGGCAGCGGCCTCCCCAGAAGACTCCAAGCTCTCCTCTCTGCCACTGTTGTTGCCCTAGGAACCAAATGTTCTAGGAGTATCTCTGGCTGCTAGAATTCAAATACATGGCTCTAGGCTGGACCTGACCACTGCTGCTTCTTCTAGTCCTGTGGGTGGGCTTTGAAGTAGCATGAGGCAGGTCCTCGGACGGACAGACATCCCCCCACCCCCCTACCCCCTCACCATAGTGATAACCTAAAGGGAGAAAGACCCAGCCCTGAATATAGCACACACCATGGGTGCATTGCTTTTCCCAGTCCCTACTCTATTAACTTTCACCGTTTGCTTTATTAAATCTGTTATAAGGATTCCGTCTAAGATGTCAGTCCCTTTTCTCTCTCGCTTAAATACTTTCATTGTAATTAGTTGTAATCGTTCAGAGATTTCCTGCAGCTCTGGCACCAAGAGAAGGCCCAGGGCAATTTTCTACATATAGCACAAGATGTCACTTGTGCCTCCTCTCTGCATGCCCTGTAACACCATAGTCTCCATTCAATACTTACTGACAATGTCCAGGCCTAGATAGGGGACCACAGTGGGAACTGAATGAAGGTAGAGAGTCTTTAGAGGGTGAAAATTCATATTAAAAAGGGGGGAGAGCTGCAGAGAAGAAGAAATAGCGGATCCCAAAGATCAACTTTGCCTCCTTTTCCATTTTACTTAATAACAAAAATAGCTGACATTTATAAAGGATCATAGATATGTGCCCAAGGTAGGCCTTATTTCTTATTCCCATTTCCCTTACCTGTAGCTTTCTCACGCATTGAGAATTAATAAACCCATGCTCAAGGACACCAATGGTGAAGAATACCCTAGAATTAAACAATAGTGGAGTTAGAAAGACAAAAGATGGCAGCCTTAACCTTTCATCAGTACCTAAAGAGAGGTTGATGAAATCTGGCCCTTTCTCTTTTGTGTGGAAACCTTTTTGACGTGTGTGTGTGTGTGTGTGTGTGTGTGTGTGTGTGTGTGTGCATAGGGACAGGCAGGGAGTGTTCCCAATGTAAAATTCACATCTGGAGCACAGCTGTGAAAAAACAAGCAAATGCATCGTCCTGTGGAAAAGTGTCATCATCTCAGTCTCATCTGCCGGGATGATCACTGGGGAGGCTGCTCTGGGGAGGAGGGGCAGCCAGTTAGCCCCTTATGATTACCCCAGGGAACAGGGAATTATGGAGGATCAGCTGGGATTGTAGGTTGTGGTTGAGACTGGAATGCCTGGCAGGAGAAGCTGGATAAAACAGGGGAAATGGAGTCTTTGTTTACAACAGCGTTGTTAATGCCTGTGTTTACTTGCTTGTCTCTGGTCCAGCCATTGGCCTCTCCCTTTGGAATTACCTGCATGCAATGAGATTACCAGGCTAGTCCATTAAAACCAGAGCCCTAGAGGAACTGTTTCTGATTTACCAAAGCTTGTTTTCTGCCCTCCCCCTCCTTTGTTACTTGTGCTTTTAACAGAGCTGTTTTCCTATAGCTTTCCTTCTGAGTTAGCATTCTGAAGACCCTGATGCAGACTGCAGAAGCACTCTAGAATTAATAGAATGCTTTCCTCACAAAGATAGTGTGATCTGAGTTGTGAGCAGTGTTTTCATTCTCATTGTCTACAGATGCAAGAATACACAAACAGAGAAGCTCCTTTCTCTAGCACAGGTTGCAAGTTATCTTTTAGCATCAGAGGAATACAATCATAGAATCAGAGCTGGAAGAGACCTTAGAAACCAGTGAGGAAACTGAGGCCCAGAGAAATAAAGTGATTTGTTCAGGATCGCACAGCATTTGAACACAGGTCTTCCCAACACAGGTGTCCTCTTCTCCATAGAAAAATAAATAGGGCTACTCTTTCAAGCCCAAATTTATGACTTAGTAGTTAAGTTCATGAGCAGCCCTTTTTGATTTTAGTCTATACCAGTGTTTTCATTGGTATCGGGAACTCCCAATGAGGAAAATTCCTCTCCCAATGCAAACTGGCATCTGCTTTGTAACTTGTGGTCTGAGAGTGTCCAGGGACACTAAAAGGGTCAGTGACTTGCTCAGGTTCCTACCCCTGGTGTATGTCAGAAATGGGGCTTGAACCCACACCTTCCTGATTCCAAAGCTAATGATCTAACACTACATCATGCTGTGTCTATGGGAAATGCCACCTGAAGTGGTAAGAACCCAGGAAGAATTTGTGGTTACTTTATCTTGGGGAACTTGACTCCACTAACTCAGATCATAACCTGTCTATGACATGGTAGCTAAAATCCTAGGAGGTTGCTGAAGCATATAAATTGGCAGAGGAAGGATCTGAACCATGACTCCAACTCCAGAACTCTTTTCACCACGCCATATTGTTTCTATATTATAGATACCTCCAATGGCAAAGTGCTTTACAAACATCTCATTTTACCCTCATAACGACCCTGGAAGTCAGGTGCTATTATTATCCTCTTTTTTCAGATAAGGCTGAATTTGAACTCGGTTCTTCTTGACTCCACATCCAGCACTCTTTCCATTGTGCCATTTGCCTTCAAGGATCTTACATTCTTTGAGAGACGGAGGATGTGTACATATCTGTAGATGAACAAAACAAATATAATGCAAACATATGATACTTAGGGGGAGCAGAGAGTCATTAGACTTGAGGGATCTAGAAAGACCTCATGTAAGAGATGGGCCCTGAGTTGAATTTTGAAGGAAGCAGAGATGGGGAGGGAGGGCAGTCTATATGTCCTGTGCAAATTCATGGAAATGGCTGATAAAGTGAATTGTGGGAGGAACAGTAAGAAAGCCACTTTGGCTAAATTAAAGAGTATGTGAAAGGGAGTGAAGTTTAATAAGATTGTAAAGGTATGTTGGAGCCAGATTGCTAACAGCTTTAAAATCCAAACAGAAGAGTCTATATTGGAGTATGATGAAGGAGAGTGAGGAGTCCAGTATGACTCTAAACTATGCATCCAGATGATAGGAAGGATGATGGTACCCTTAGCAGAAAGAGAGAAGTTTAGAGGAGGGATGGGTTAGAGGGAAATCCCAAATAACTAGGCAAGGTGGATGACTAATGCTATTTAATAGTGCCATCAGTAGAATAATAGAGCAATTGGAAACAACACATTTTTTTGATAATTTTGTCAGAAGATCAACCCACAGATAAAAAAAAAAAAGAAATCAATACTAATTCCACTTGGGATCCTGAAAACCCGGTGGTAACTTTCTAACTAAACATGTTGGTAATAGAGATGAGCTAAGAGATGGTGGGGGGAGCTAGTGAGATATGATGAAGGATTATAGAGGAGCTATGTCAAATAGATGGCAGAGCCAAAGGCTATATATTACTGTAGTAGGATGCTTAACAAATTATTTAAAGAGCAGTTTATATGTTCATTTCCAAGACTAATGGACTCTTTCTAATAATATGTGTCTCCTTTCCTAGCACTATGAATGTTCATGAGTATAAAAAAATGGGTTTGAATTTCTGCATGTATGTTTGACTTTCATAATTTTTGCGTTTTGTAGCAGGGACAGAGGCTCAGATAAGAGATTTGTATGCCAATGCCTACAATCAACTCAAAAGATAATTTGTAACACGTCTTCTACAGGCTGTTTGTTGTAATTATAGATACGGATGAAGTTTCAGTGGACAGTCAGTCAATAAGCATTTATCAAGTGTTTGCTTACCAAGTACCAGGCACTGTGCTAAGTGCTAGAGACACAAATACAATTAGAAGGAAAAAGGGTAGTCTCTTGGCCTCAAGGACATTACATTCTGGTGGAGGACAACTCATAAAAGGAAGCTGGGAGAACAGGAAGACTAAGGTCTCAATTGGGGGTCATGATAGAGAAAGTTCTGGAAAGGAATGAGACATGGCTGGCCTGGACAACCCCTCTTTCAATGGAGGTTCTGGGAGGAGCCATCCAATGAGAGGGAGAGGTTGCAGAGTTGGAGGCTCCTTCCAAGGCTGGAGGAAGCTTCCAGGATGAAGAGCTGGGGCATAGTAGAGGAAATCCAGAGTATAGCCAGGAGAGGAAGGAGCACAAGCCTGGGCATAGGCTTGCATGAGGCCAACCAAAATCACAGACTTTCCCTTTTTCTATATTTACCTGCTCAGAAACCATGCCTTACCCCTCACTCCTTTTCTTTTGAACTATACACAAAGAAGGGAGTAGACTGGACTGGACAGGGTGCTGAGGTGGCATGCTGAATTTGGATTCACAGGACTTGAGTTTGAATCCTGGCTCTGCCATTTATTACTTGTGTGCCCTTAGGCAAGTCACTTGACCTCTGAGGGCCTCAGTTTCCTCATCTGTAAAATGATGAATAAACTGACCTCTGTGGTCCCTTCTAAGCTCCAGATCTATACTCCTAATTGAATCTCCAAGAGAATTTTACTATCCCCCCAATACATGACACACAGACCCCTGCAAGAATCAAACCACATGACCACTCATGAAAGGATGGAAAAAAGGCTGGTCCCCAAATGGAGCAGAACTAGGCTTTTCCAGATGCTCAGCTCTGGTGAGCTCATTTGCTACATCAGCATTCAAACTAATGTTCTAGAAGCTTTCCCAGCATGTTCAGACAGGAGCCAGCATGAAATGTCCAACAGAGCTTATATTCTTTGCTGTGTTCTTATAGCACCTTTGTGGGGTTTGTCAGAGGAGTGAAGCAATGCCTAATTGCTTATAGCGGCTGGAGGAAGGCATGATAGGGAGGAAGGAAGATGTTATATAGTTCTTTAATCTCGTGTAGCTTCTAGTACCGGACAGGAGATACCTAAATGTCAGCCTTTTTACTCCCTTGTGGGGTCAGTTCTACTTAAACTGACAAGCAAAGTGTGAACAGAAAATATCCAAGTATTTTTCCCTACTGTAGATATTAACCATCACTGACCTTCAGCTGAAATTTAGGCATTAAGAATGTTACAATTTCAGGTTCACTACTGAAATAAGAGAAAAGGTTCAGATATGCTGTTTCTCTTTAATGTCACCTTTCCTGAAGCCTGCCTATGTTTTCAGAATGTTTCCAGTCTTGCTAGAACTATCTCTAGATTGAGGGTGCTAACCTTATTTGCTTATCATGTATTTATTTGTTCTGTGTCTGCTCTTCCAAGAAAAAGTTAGTACCAGAAGTTGCTCTCCCTCAATGAGGACAATGATTGGTTATAGGAGAGAAATTTCAGGCAAATTAGAAATTCCTTGAAAGAGAAAATTAGACAGTAGTGGCCCAAGCTTCTTAGAACTTAAAATCTATTGGTTTTTCTAAATAGAACCATGCCTTTGTTTTTCATACTGAACCAACGATAGAGATCATGTTTGGTCAAGTTTGTATTTTTCTTTCTCCTCTTGCCTCCCTGTAGATGGGGGAGAAGAAGGCAGGGGAGCTCAGTTTGATGGGGTGTCATTAGTTCTAAGAGTGCTTACTTGAAAGCTAATCGCAGTTCCAGAGATGAGTTTGGCTCTGGGCTTACTATTTCTAAGCCTGACTCATATGTGTAGTGAAACTGGCCCTTTGAGGGGAGAAATGAATTGTCAGTAGTAGGCTGGAAGGCACATTATATCATTTCCCAGATGTGGCTCTGGTTTTAAGCTTACTTAGAATGGGAAGTCTGAAGTCATACTGTATCTGGTAACTTAGCCCTTAGATCCAGTTGGCAAATCTTGGCCCCTTATGCCTCGATTCTTTGCTAAAGTAATACCAGTAAATCAGCTGTCGAAAGTTGCATTGAATTTCTGGCGAGCGTCCATTTTCATTATCATCATCATCATTAGAGCATTTTTCTGGTAGCTTCAATTATCTAGAAGATATGAAAGAAATCTAAAAAGGCCTCTGAGGAGCCAAAATAGAAATCCCAACATCTATGCTCTAAAGTTAATGCCTTTTGACGCATAAAAGAGTCCCTTGGGCCTTTACTCACAGACTATATTCTCAATATTAAGCAACATTCCGACAAGTTTGATCATTCCCAATTTGCAGCATGAAAAAAAGGTGGAAGAACTATTAGAAGGAGGCATATTTAAAAGTGGGGCAGCTAGGTGGTGCAATACATAGAGCACCAGACTTGAAGACTCATCTTCCTGAGTTCAAATCTGGTTTCAGACACTGTTTGACCCTGGACAAGTCACTTTGCCTCAGTTTCCTCATCTGTGACATGAGCTAGAGAAAGAAATTGCAAACCACTCCAGTATCTTTGCAAAGAAAACCCCAAATGGGGTCACAAAGAGTAGGATGTGAATGAAACAACTTAAACAACAACTATTTAAAAGTAGTGAATAGAATAGCATTTTCAGAAACAAGATCTCAAAAAGCATGACAGTCCAATGTCATTTAGTGAAGGGATCCTTTATGCCTCATTGTCTCCTGAGGGTACTATTACAAGTCAACAAATCAGCAAGCATTTATTAAGCAATTACTAATTCTGGGCCCTAGAGGTACAAAGAAAGGCAACTTGGTTAGTTAGATAAGACCCAAGCATCATATTACATGTTAAGTGCATTAAAGAGCTGAAAAATCAGCTGTTATGTGAGATCTGAGGGCATAGGGCATTACCAACGGAGGGATCAGGGAGGACTTCTTGGAGGAGGTAGTAGCATTTGAGTAAGACTTTAAGGAATCGGTGAGAACTGAATAAATGAAGAAGCAGGGGGCCTCACCTGTGGACTATTGTAGGAGCCTACTGATTGGTCTGCTCATCAAGTGTCTCTCTCTACTGCTATCCAGTCCTCCACTCAGCTTGTCGCAGTGCAAGCCTGGACATGTCATTACCCTGCATAGTCAGCTCCAGTTACTTCCTAATTATCTCCAGAATCAAATATGGTAGTTCTCTGGCATTCAAAAGCCCTTCAAAGACTTACTGTACTCTTTTCTACACACCCTACAATGCAGCTATCCTGACTCTTGCTGTCCAGATATTATGTAATTAGGTGATGAATTGGAGAAGGAAGGTTTGAAGGAGGGAGAGGTCGGAGGCAGGGAAACCTGTTAGGAATCCATTACAGTGTCCAGATGGGTGGGTAATGAGGGGCTGGACTGGGAAGGTGGGGTGACAGTGGAAACAGAGAAGAGAGGATGCAAACAGAGATCTCTGACCTTTATCAGAGATGCTTTTGGGAGTAACCAGGAGCATGGAGTTGGTAACCTGCTGAGACTTCTAAATCTTTGGGAATTTCACCTGCCCCTGTGCTTTGGAGCTGCAGCCAAAAAGCTTAGATGGAATTCATAATAATCCTCATTCTCTTCTCTTGCTTTGTAGCTGTTTGCCCTGAAGGTAGCTACTTTCTGGGTGAAGAATGTGTTCCCTGTTCTCTCGGGTTCTACCAAGAGCAGCCAGGCAGCTTGGCTTGTGTCCGCTGTCCCACAGGCAGATCTACCATTTCAACTGGAGCTTTCAGCCAAAGTCACTGTGAGTGAATGCCTCAGGGCCTGATTCGAAAAAGAACTCTCCCTAATACTATCATTTCATGCAGGGACTATTGCAATAGCCTTCTGGTTGATGTCCGGGCTTCAGATCTCTCCCTGCTCTCATCCATGCTCCACAGAACTACAAAGGTGATTTTCCTAGATCTGACTGTAGCATTCCTCCACTCAATACACTCTGGTGGCTGCTTGTAGCCTCTGGGATCATATACAAACTCCTTCGTTTGACATTCAAATCTCTTTATGACCTGGCCCCAGCCTGTCTTTCTAACCTTATTATATATACACTCTATAGACTAGTTGAACTCAGCGTTTTACCGTTTCTCATCCATGATACTTCACCTCACATCTGTGTACCTTTTTTGCAAGAGCGATTTTCATTACTTTGAATATATTCCTACCGGTTCCTTGAAGACTGGGCCCAAGCTCATCCTACAATAGGAGGTTTTTCCTGATGTCCCTAGCTCTTAGTGCCTTCCCCATCCACTTGTATTTATTTTATGTTGTTATTGTTGAGTTGTTTCAGGTTGTATCCAACTCTTTGTGACCCTGTTTTGGATTTCCTTGGCAAAGATACTAGAGTGCTTTGCCATTTCCTTCCTCATTTTACAGATGAGGAAACTAAGGCAAACAGGGCTAAATGATTTATAGCTAGTAAGTGTCTGAGGCTGGATTTGAACTCGTGTTTTCCTGACTCTAAGCCTGGTGTTCTATCTGTTGCACATCTATTTTGTAGGTATTTTGTAGATACCTGTATATGCAAAATAGGCCTTACCTGATTGTCCCTCCCAATAGAATATAATCTGTTTGTGGGAAGAGATGGTTTCATTTATGTCTTTGTATCCCCAGTGCTTAGCATAGTGCCTGGAACAGGATAGGCACTTAAAAGCTTGTTGATTACTGATCAATTAATTAATCAATAGTTCCTGTCCTCAGGGAGCTTACAGTGAAATGGGGACATAATGTGTACCAATAACCATGCATCAGGGTGATGGCCTGTCTGTGATAGAATATAGATGAGCCAGGCAAAGCACTAAAACCATGTAAGGAGGGAGAGATCATTTTCATGGGCGTTTGTGTGGAGAGGCAAAAATTTGAGAAGGCTCCATGAGGAAAGTGGCACCATGCAGCAAAGGAAGATTTCAGTAAATGGAGATGGTAGCCTGGAGGTAGAGTCCAATCCTGGCATTTGGGGTAGTCTGAGAAAAGGTAGACTGGGGAGACCTTAGAATCAGAAGCTAGGATATAGCTGCTCCAGTTTGTCTGGGTTGTAGGCTCTGTGAAAAGTAGTATGAGATTTCCTGCCTATACTTTGTAACTGTATTGAACTCATCACCCTTCTCTTGTGCCCTGAGCTTTTCAGTAACGCCTTTGAAAAAGGTCTGCATAAAAGCTTACATCAAGTATTTTTCTTGGCTAAATGTATTAGGCCAAGTTACTGGGTTATTTTTTTTTCCATCTCTTTAAGTAATCTGACGTGAAATCCTCCTAATCTTTCTATGCACCAGGTGTGTCTGAAATTAAGGCAAAGTAATTCAAAATGCCATCGTTGAATGTCCTGAGTCTTTCTAGGCCTGCTGTCATGATAACCAGATTCTATTTCTTATTGTAGAAGGTGGCAGTTAGGTGGGCACAGTGATGGGCTTAGAGTCAGGAACACATTTTACAGATGAGGGAACTGAGGCAAACTGGGTTAAATGACTTGCCCAGGGTCACACAGCTAGGAAGTATCTGAGTCTGGATTTGAACTCAGGAAGATGAGTCTTCCTGCCTCCAGGCTCAGCATTCTATACACTGCACCACCTAGCTGCCCCAGGTCAATTTCTGGCATTTCTATATGGTAGAGATGTATGAAAATTCTTACTCATAATTGCTCTATAGTGGAAAGAACACAGAACTTTGAATCATTAGATCTGGGTTTGAGATTTGGTTCTACCACTTTTTAGCTATCTGGTGGCTAGCCAGACAAGTCAGCTATCTTCTTCTTGTCTGTTTCTTTATGTCTAATATGAAAAGATTGGATTACATTTTTAAAGTACCTTCCAGCACTAACATATATGTTATATATATATATAATTGTTATATCTCTATATAAATATATATGTATATTTGTATGAGTATATATACACATGTATTAAAGTGCATCATATACATGTGTATATATATGTGTGTGTGTGTATATATTCATATATATACACATGCTATGCTTTTATCATGAGAGGAAACAAGTCATAGTACATAAATGGCTAAGCCTGGAAAAACATAAAATACAATAAGATATAAAATACATGGAATATAAAATTAAAAGTTTTCCTCCTAGCCCTAAGTTGGTCTCCAGGACAGATAGGCTATACCCCAGAGCTCAGAGCTGAACGCATTGCTTGTGCCAGAAGAAGGCAGCAGCTGCTTGTTCCCAGCCTAGCAAACTGCTCCCATTTGCAATGTATGTAACACATACTCTGCCAGAGAGAGAGCTGGTACCAGGGAACTGAGCCAGAGCAATAGAGTGAGACAAAGGAGGAGCCCAAGTGTTAGAACCAGGCAGGGTAGGTGAGAGAGGATCAGTGATACCCTCTGTGGAAGCCGGAGAGCAGAGCGGGTGCTTGGAGCACTGGGTCAGAAAGCCAGAAAGTTATCTCTTTCCCCTCAAATATTAGTGGGTAGGCAATGTGCATTTATTAAGCACCTGCTATGTGCCAGGTACTGTGCTAATTGTGGGGGATACAGAGAAAGACAAAAAGTCCTTGCCCTCAAGGATATCAAAATCTAATGACTAGGGATGGGATATTGAATTTGGAGTTAGGAAGACCTGGGTTTAAATTCTGCCTCAAATACTTACTAGCTGTATGACTCTGGAAAGTCACAACTTTTCAGTGCCTCTGTTTTTGCATTGGTAAAATGTGGGCATGGACTTAATGGCCTCTTAGGTCCCTTTTAATGTTCTACTAGAGCACTTTTTACAGGGTCTTCCCTCCCCGCCCATCCCATGGCATCCTATCTGTTAATACTTATTTGTATTTAGGTCATATCCTTCCTAGTAGATTATAAACTCTTTGAAAACAGAGATTATGTCCCTTATTCATCTTTGCATCTGTAAAGCTGAGTATACATAGGAAAAGCTTAATACATTTTTGGTGAATAGTAAGTAATACCTAACATTTGTATAGTGCCTACATTGTGCCAAGCACTAGATCAGGTGTTTACAAATATCTCATTTGATCCTTACCACAACTTTGGGAGGTAGGTGGTATTATTACCCTTATTTTATAGATGAGGAAACTGAGGCAAACAGAATAAATGACTTGCCCAGAGTCACACAGCTAGGACATGTCTGAGGCTAGATTTGAACTCAGGTCTTCCTGACTTCAGGGTCATGCTCTATCTACTGTATTGCTTAGCTGCTTCTCATTGAATTGAATAAGCAGAAGAGGTGAACCAATGACTGAAAGGGCACTGGAGGAGAGCAAGGACAGGTCGGCATAGACACATGCATAGCCAGGCTGAGGTAGATTACAGATTTAGGAAGGGACCGCTTTTCTTGATCTTTTTAGGCAGGTTACACTAACCCTACCCCCACCCCTTCACCCCCCACCCCTATTCCTTAGGGTTTTTTTTTTTAGCTAAGCAATGGGGTTAAGTGACTTGCCCAGGGTGACAACAGCTAGTAAGTGTCATGTGTCTGAGGTCACATTTGAACTCAGGTCCTCCTGAATCCAGGCCTGGTACTCTATCCACTGTGCTACCTAGCTACCCCTCCTTAGGTTCTTAATGGCCAACTGGGCTACCTCTTGCATTTGCTCCTATGGGCAATAGAAAATGCTCTGGCGTTCAACGGCCTTCATAACCTAGCTTCCTCTTACCTTTCCAGTCTTCTTACTCTTCAGTCCCTTGACACTGGCCTCCTGGCTTGTTCCACAAACAAGATACTCCATTTCTCAGCAACTTCCATTTTCTCTGGCTGTCCCCCATACCTGGAGCTCTCTCCCTCCTTCCCTCTGATCGCTGACCTCTCTGACTTCCTTCAAGTTCTAACTAAGATCCTACCTTCTACAAGAAGCTTTCCCCAGCCCGTCTTATTTCCAGTGCCCTCCAACAATGCTGTTGATTATTTCTTATTTATCCTGTACGTAGTTTGCTTTGCATATATTTGTATATTGTCTCCCCATTAGCTTTTTAGCAACTTGAGAGCAGGGACTGTCTTTTGCCTCTTTTCATATCCCCAGTGCTTAGCACAGTATTTGGTACACTTAACAAATGTTTATTAATTGATTGAATTTTACTTTGTAAGAGCCAGTTGTCACCGTGCTCTTTACAGCCTCCTATCCTGGCTGATTTAATGTGGATCTACCACAAGGTTCTGACTTTAACCTCTGAGTCATTTCATGAATACATCCCAGGTACCTGCAAAACTGCCTAGCAACCTCTCAGTGCTTGGGAGATCCAGAATGAACCTGATTCACTTATTTTTGCCCTTCTTTTTAGCTTCAGTGCTTAACCCAGTGCTGGGCTCATAGTGAACACTTAACAAATGCTTGTAGGCTGACTGATGTTCTCTCGCAGGTGTCACCGACTGTCAGAGGAATGAGCTGGGACTGAAGTGTGATGATGATGGTGGATACATTCCAAGCCAGAAAGACCTGAGTGATGGGAGATACTTCTGTGTGGACAGCCTTGGAAAGATGGTGGCTTGGACACAAACAGATGGTCCTTTGACCAATTCCCAGTGCCTAAGTACGTGCTAAATGGGAAACCTAACGAGGGACTAGGAAGAAAACCCAGAGTGGGAAAGACGTAAAAGATACTTTGGGGCTATTTGGGTCATTAAATGTGAGCTATTTAGATCATACAGCTGAGGAATGATCCTTAAATATAAGGCCACTTTTGATTATTTCTGCCAGCTAGCTTATCCTTTCCCACAAAACAGATCAGTGTGGACAAAAAAAAAAAAGCCTTGGACTTGAAATCAGAAGGCCTGATTTAGATCCCAGCTCTGAAGTTTGCTGACTGTTTGACCTTGGATAGGTCATTTGTTGTTGTTCAGTCATTTTCAGTCATGTCTGACTCTCTGTGACCCTGTTTGGGGTTTTCTTGGCAAAGATACTGGAGTGGTTTGCATTTCCTTCTCCAGCTCATTTTACAGATGAGGAAACTGAGGCAAAAGTGACTTGCCCAGGGTCACACAGCTAATAAGTGTCTAAGGCTGGATTTGAATTTAGGAAGATGAGTCTTCCTGACTCTAGGCCCCAGCATTCTACCACCTAGCTGTCCCTGGGTAGGTCACTTTACTTCAATCTCCTTATCTATAAAATAGGAGTTAAAATATCTACCTGGTTTCTATGAGGATCAAGTGAGTATGTGAGTAATTTTTTTAACAGTATTTTTTCCCAATTACATGTAAAGACAATTTTCAACATTCATTTTTTATTAGACTTTGAGTTCCAAATTTTTCTTCCTCCCTCCCTCCCTTCCCTCCCCCAAGACAGCAAGCAATTGGATATGAGCTAAAACATTTCCATGTGAGTGTTTAACCAGCAAGTGCTACACACACACAAACTATTATTATTATTTTTCAAAGTAACTTCACATCCTATAGAACACTTGTAGTATAGTATTTTTCCTTTGTTTATAGGTCACCAAGGAAAAATTAGAGGCCAGTCATATATAGCTAAAGTGAGAGGCAACCAACAGCCATCTTCTGTGCTCCAATGACTCAATGCCAAGAGAATGCAAGGGAGGCCCCCAGCTCTCTGATAGTAAATTCATGGGAGGCGATAAATGAGTCACACAAGGTGGGCAGACATAGTTTGGTTGTGATCTTCACCACTACAGATGATAGCCACATTGATTATGATGGGGCATTGGAGCCCAGCAGAATATCTCATTTGACCTTTACCTTGGGGGATAGGTGTCCCCATTTTACAGATGAAAACACTAAAACATAGAGGTTAAGATACTTGCCCAGCAGTCACATAAGTCAGTGATTCCACAATATATTTATAGGTGCTTAATCTATGGTTGTTGAAGGAAGGAACATTTATTAATTGCCTGCTTGTGCCAGACACAGCACTGAATGCTAAGTGAATGGAAGGACAAATGGATAAACTGCCTCTTACTTAACAGAACTATTTGCAATGAGATGTGTCTATGTATATGACATATTATATCTGCTAACTATCTGTCAATACATACTGCTGCCTCATAAGTCATGACCTTACTTTCTTATAGTCTTACTCAGACTTTTCAAAAAACATAAAGCCTATTCAGATCTTACCTTGGGTCATCCTGGCTAGCATTTTCAAATATTTCATAATTTCGGAGAAAGACTAATGGGCTTAGGGTCAGAAGACACGTAGTCCTGTACTGGCCCTGAAACTTATAGCTTGGTAGGCACTTCATTTGACTAAGTCTTGGCTACCTCATCTATAAAATGGGCCTAATGATAATTATACTGCCTACCTCAAGCTCATGGTTATAAAAAAAGCACTTTGTAAACTGTCAAGTATTTTATAAGTGTAAGCCATTACTTTACCAGCTGGAAAAGAGGTCTGCACTTGTAATCAGGAGTGACATGGTTTCAGATACCTGCCTCCTATGCTTATTAGCTTTGGGACTCTGGGAAGTTGAGCTTCCTCACCCAAAAAATGAGAATAATTATGTTTGGCATTGTCTACCTCATAAGGGTATTTGTTATAAGGAAAGCATCTTCGCAAAATTTAAGTTTAGAAATGTGAGTTATTAGGGGCAGCTAGGTGGTGCAGTGGGTAGAGCACCAGCCCTGAAGTCAAGAAGAGCTGAGTTCAAATCTGGCCTCAGACCAAACACTTGACACTTACTAGCTGTGTGACCCTGGGCAAGTCACTTAACTCCATTGCCTAGCAAAAATCAAACAAACAAACAAAAGAAATGTGAGTTATTATTATTAAGGAGAGTGCCTCTTACTTTGTCTTATATTATCTTATATTTGGGGATATCTAAATATTTTGATCACCCAGCAACCAACTTATTTCCTACTTACTGTTAACCCTTAGTCCTCACTTCCTGCTTCACTATTAATTTAATCATTCTGATTTGATCCTCTGGCCCCAGATCCAGTTCTCTTATGTGGTAGTTTCTGTGAGGAAATACCTGGGAGTATGGGGAGCCGGGCGCTATGCTTCCATCACTGAACCCCAGGAAGTCCAGTTGTCCCCCAAAGGTTGCTTCACCTGTGGTGGCAGGCTTGGAAAGGGATCCCTTTAGAGACTAAGGCAACCCTCAGAGAGTATGGTATGGGGTTGGGCTGCCAATGTTGAGATTCTTCCTGTCTAAGTTGTTTCTTTACCTAGTGACATTCATAACCTAACCCTCTGAAAGATTCCCTTAAGATCTCTCAGTATATGCCATTATTATTCCCTTATTGCTAGGGAAACTCAGAGAGTCAGAGGAACTGGGTTCAAATCCTACATCTGACACTGACTAGCTATATGACTTTGGGCAAATCACTTCACCTTACTGATCATCAGTTTCCTCATCTGTGAAATGAGGCTGATGGTGTCTAATGTCCCTCCCAGGCTCTAAATCTATGATCTTAGGATTCACAAAATTTTAGAGCCCCAGGGAACCTTAGAGATCATCTAGCCCAAGTGTTCTTAGCTATGGTCCTCCAAAGGATCCATAGATGGATTTCAAGGAGTCCATGAACTTGGCTGGGGGAAAAAATTACATTACTCTCCAATTAAAATTGAACTTTGACTCCAAATTACTTAAAATTTGTTTCTGGAAAGGAGTCAGTAGGCTTCACCAGACTGCCAAAGGAGAGTCTATAACACAAAAAAAGCTTAAGAACCCTGATCTCAGACAACCCCTTTAGTTTACAACTGAGGAAACCGAGGCCCAGAGAGAAGTATTCAAGGTCATATAACTATTAGTAGAATAACTAGGATTAGAATCTTTCTCTTCACTTCTAGTCCAATGCTCTGTCCACTGTACCACACTGCCTCTTGTCTACTTTTTTCTCCTTAGTGGCTAGCAAAATATTCTGGGGGGGGAAAAATCCTAACTTTTATCTCCTTGAAGGAAATCAACATATTTTTGTCTATGCCAGACTTATATCTCAACCTAGATGAGGGCATATTGGAATACCCAGAGGCCAGGCTTAGATTAGTAGCAAAGTTAGGGAAGAAAGAGACCTCATTAATTAAATTAAACTAAATTATTTTAATTATTGAATGTGAAGCCCAGGGTAAGCCTCAGATTGGGTGGTCTGGGATATAGATGAAAATGTTGTCCTTTCCTGCCTGCAGCATTTCTTTTATAATTCCACCCATCTTTTGCTATAACATCTCCTTCCAACCCCTACACACATGCTCTCAGGAAAGAATAGGAGGAGCTCCAGTGAAAGGTACCTTCACTGGTAGTCAGTTAAAAGAAGCCACTTGCCATCTCTAGTCACAGGACTGCCACCCCACCCAATGTTTTTGGACAGCTGCTTTCCCAAATTCTAAATAGATGGTAGGAAATGTGTATGGGTGGCCCTAGCAGAGTGAACTTTCCTCTCATTCAGTGTCTATGGTTTAACCCTGGATTTAGCTTATCGTCAAGAGTATGGTTTGACTAATCAGTGGTGTCACATGGTCATGTGCGCTGAAGAATCATGTAATCGGGCTCAGACGTTCCAGCAGCATCTTAGTCATAGGGGAAAGAGCAACTCAAGTTCATGCATTTAGCCAAGGCGTGCCATTGTGCTACAAGTAACCCTGTATGCTACTTCTGAATAAGCCACTTACCCTCTTCTCAAACAAAATAAGTATCCCCCCTTTTAATCTCCCTTTTGTGGGTTGCCTTCCCCCATTAGGATATAAGCTCCTTGTGGGCAGGAGCAATCTTTTTGCTTGTATTTATATTTTCAGCACTTAACATAGTGCCTGGCACACAGCAAGCCCTTAAGTTCTTGATTTGTTAACTAGATGTCATGCTAACAGGCAGCTAGGTGGTGCAGTGGGTGGAATGCTAGCTTTGAAGTCAGAAAGACCTGAGTTCAAGTTCTGCCTTATACTTACTAGCTGTGTGACCCTCTGTGTCTGCCTCAATTTCCTCACCTGTAAAATTCAAATAATAATAACATCTCCCGCATTGGGTTGTTGTGAGGATTAACTGAGATAACATAATTGCTTTGCAATTCTTAAAAATCTATGTGAATGCTAGCTATTATTATTATATGCAAAACTCTTTGCAAACCTTAAAATACCATATAATTGCTAGATGGTTATTACTATTATTATTATTATCCTCTGTGTACCTGTGTGTCCTTGATTACAAAATACCTATTTCCTTTCTTGGAACAATGTGGCAACTAACACCCAGAGCATGAAGTGGAGAAAATCCAAATGAGCCAGTCTCATGTGGCTTCTTAGAGCAACCTCTCTGGTGCATCTTGAGGAAGAGTTACACCGTGTATATGTGAAAGAAGAATGAATATAGGTTAAAAAGAAGTCTTAGCCCTCTCCTTTGAGTCCTAGGGGGTGGAAATCATCAAATGTTAGAGATGGAATGAATGTCAAAATCTTTTGGTCCAGCTTCCTCATTTGATGAATGAGGAGACCGTGAATCAGAGATGATGGGTAATTTATTTAGGGTACACACAGCAAGTTAGTGGTAGATGGAGATGGGACTAAAACAGTTCAGAAGATAAGAGACAGAGCTAGAAGGGACCTCAGATGCCCTTATTTTACAAGTGAGGATCTGATATCCAAGCATAGTTATATCTCTTCCAAATCACAACTTTCCCCATTGCAATTTCAATATATTGCAGGTTGGCATAAGAAATTAAATGGGAATTTGGGGGGAGTTTTGCAGAAGCTAAAGATGATACAGAGCCTATGACCAAATACTTAACCCAAATTTTACAATAAGGTTCTGCAAACAACCCATAAAAGAAAAAGAAAAAATTCAGACTTCTCTAGTACGACGGGAGAGCCAAGCAATTTTATGTGGATTTTCCAGATCTTGGGGGCACTGTAGCCCTAAACCCTGGGATGTAGAGTGATAACTATAGGCTAAAGGCTCACCTAAGGTCACATAGGTAGTAACTATTAGAGGTTAAATTTGAATCTAGGTCCTCTGCCTCCAGGGCCAGCGCTCTTTCTAGGTCTCTTGACTATTGGATCTGTGTTTTCTCTACTATACCACATAGCCTGAAGGCTAAAGTTCTGCATTTCAGCTATTTCTGTAAAGGAGGCTGCTTGGCTTGCCTCAATGTTCTTTCCAAGCAGAAATGACAGTTTTATCCAAAACACCTGCTGCCTCTAGGCTTTGACAATCAGAAACACGTTTCCCATTACTGCCTGTTGTTTTGTTTTGAGAAGGCAAATGAGCATTTTAAAGAACTTCTATCTGGTGGCTTGTTATGCAAATCTCCTGGCCTACATTCTGTTCTCAGTTCTGGATGGAGGATTTCCACTTTCATAGCCTAGGACCTCGGTTCAGAAATTTGTCTTTTTTCTGGTTTCTATTGAAGACATAATTCGTAGAATAAAAAATATTAAAGAATAATAGATTGAGAACAGGAAGAGACCTTTGAGATCATGTAGTCAGTAGTCCCAGAATCAGAAAATTACCTTCCGGGGGATAAATCTAGCCACTTTCTGTTTTTGGACAGCCTAGTGAGCTAAGAATGGTTTTAAAATTTTAAAATGAAGTTTTGTTATGTTTTAAAATAGTTTTAAAAAATCTTAGCTTATGGACCATACAAAAACAGGTGCTGGGCAGGATTTGTCTCTTGGGTTGTAGTTTGACAATCCTTGAATTCTAGTCTAACCCCTGAGGCCCACCCATACTGGTAAATGACTTCCACAAGGTCATACAAGTAATTGACAAAGATAACATTTGAACACAGATCCTCTGACTCCAATTCAGCCCTCTGTGGACTGCACCATACTGTGTCTCAGAGATGGTAGAGATTTCTGAAAGTAGACCATAGGCTGTTAGAGCTAAAATGGGCCTTAGAATATAGAATTTTTGAGCTAAAGTGGACACAGGAGTGTAGAATGTTATGGCATAAAATTTATAAGACTAGAAAAGACTAGATCTTTGAATGTCAGAATACAAAATATAGAATGCTGAAGCATGTGCACTTAGGGACAGATAGGGACTTTTACAACATGCCCCCCCATTCTCATGTTGCTGTTTAGAGTATCTTTCCCAATGTGCATGGAGCTACAGTCATAAATGTGTCATCTTTAGTAAAATAAACAGATTTTAAAAAATGAGCACTATCTGATTCATTTTTCGAGGCAGCACATGTATCAGGGAAACTAGCCTGGAAATGAGAAAACCTGTCTCCACTATTTACTAGCTGTGTGGCCTTGGGCAAATCATCTACTTCTATGAATCTCCATTTCCCCTTCTGTATAATGGAGGGTAATAATACTTGTCTAGCTCACCCAGTTGTAAGGGTCAAAAGAGACAGTATATATTGAAAGTGCTTAAGCTATAAGTTGTTGTTGAGTCATTTTTCAGTCGTGTCTGAGTTTTTGTGACCCCGTTTGGGGTTTTCTTGGCAAAGATACTAGAGTGATTTACTATTTCCTTTTACAGATGAGGAAACTGAGGCAAAAGTTAAATGACTTGCCCAGGGTCACACAGCTAATAAGTATCTGAGACCAGATTTGAACTCAGGAAGATGAATGCTCATGGCTCCAGGCCTGGCGCTCTAGCTATTATATCACCTAGCTGCCTTTTATAAACTATGAAGTGATATATAAATGTGAGCTGTTTGCTACCATTACAACTACTACTTATACCTCTCCATTTCTATACCTTTTAAGGTATATAGAACATTGCCCTCACAACAACCCTTTGAAGCATGCAGGGCAAGTCTTATTTTTGCATTCTATAGATCAAGAAATTGAGATTCAAAGTTAAAGAGACTTGCTCAATCAGTTGTTATTAAGGGCCTACTATTTGCCAGCTACTTCCTGTGTTGAGCGATGAGTCATCTGCCTCCAGAGAGAGGGTAGTTTATCATTCTGTTTCTGATGCTTTCCAAGGAAAGAGATTTCACTGCACCTTAGCCTAGTCTAGCGTTTAAAAACCTTTCCTTAAAGGAAGTTTTCTGCTGCTCCCAAAGCATTTGAACACGGGTCCTATATTTCTTATCATTAGCCTTCCTATTCATTCATTCATTCATTCAAAAGCATTTTAAGGCACTGTACTAGATGCCAGAAATACAAAGTTAAAAAAGAAATAGGCCTTGTCCTAAAGCCGCTTACATTCCTTTGTTGAGGGAGGGCGTGCCATAAATAAGTACAAAATATAGACAAATACAAGGGCACTAGCAGTTGATGGACATTAAGATAGGCCTCATGTAGGAGGTGACATTTTGCTGCAATCAGGGAGTCCCCTTTTCACTCTCTTCTCCTGGAAGACCCTGTTTTGTACTCCTTCGATTGGACTCATGGTTTCTTCCAACCCATTCTAAAATCTCTTTGTCTCCTTAAATCAAAGAACTCCCAGACACATAGACACATGTGCCTCAGCACGCTCTCTAGTGCTAACATAATGAGAGTCGACACTGAAGAACCTTCTGGTTCTGTCCCAAGATACACATAAGTACAATTAAAGCTACAGAAATTCAACAGATGGAAGATTAAACTGACAGAATTTGCATGCCAGAAGACTAATTCAGCAGACTGTACAGTATCTGATGATTTTCTTTATAGAGGTTTTTTTTCTTTCTTTTCAGGACCTCTTGTCTATAGGAATATTAGCTCATGCTCATTTAGAGGTAAAGATCCTCTTCCAATGCATCATTGTGGTGTTGAGGTGACCCCAGGTAATCAAAAGCTAAGGAACGTATCACAAGGCAGTTCCAACCAAGCTGACACACGCTTCAAGTACAGGCTCAGGGAAAGTCTGTATATCTGTTGTCTAAGGATTAGCATTGCCAAATTCTGTGACTCTCGTTGGGTACAAGGTGATGAATTTTTTGGTGAAGGTAACTCTCCAAAGACCATGTACTAAGATAAGCAACATCAGTGGAGGAAATAACCACACTGATCTCACAATGATGCAATCACAGATCTTTGAAATATGAAATAATATGAAGGGAATGAGAGAGAGAGAGAGAGAGAGAGAGAGAGAGAGAGAGAGAGAGAGTTCACGTGCATAGGCTCCCAGAATTATCGTGAGAGAAATGCTTAGCAAACTTAAGACAACTCCGTAAAAAGCAGTTATCATTCATATTCTTTTTGGTCATAATAATAACCAGGGCCAGAGTTACAATTCCTATTTTGTAATTAAGGAAATTGTGACCCAGGAAATTCTGAGAGCATAGAATCTCAAATGGATTTGAGTCTACCTGAGCACTAATTCTATCCACAACTTTTGCAGGAAGAAATCTTCCAATCTTTTCTTAAAAAACTCCAATGATGAACTTATAACTCCTGGAGGTAACCCATTCCTCTTTTGTACAACTCTGACTAGTAAAATGGTTTCTCCAAGGTCTTGACTATGATAAGTAACAGAGCCTGGATATCAACCCAGCCTTTGACTCCAAGTGCAGGGTTCTTTCCATATCACCTCCTTGCCTCTTCTCTTCATGTGGTACTCGTCTACTAGATGCCTAGAAACACACAAAACTAGATGTACTTGTATAAAAGTATCCACACCCCTGATACAGAGATCTGAGGTGGAAGGATGATTGATGCAATTAGCTCCTTCCTGACCTACTGCCCAAATTAACCCCTTTATAGAACATCTACCCCCTTCACATGAAAATTTCAATAGTTTATTTTACTTTTAGTGCTCCAGAAATTTGAGCAAGCCCCAGAATATAAGGTTATCTTCAATGCCAACGATACTGTGGTGGTTCAATCCAAAACCGTGAAAGGAGAATTTCCACTGATGCAGTGCCTCTCAGGTAAGAAAAATGTTGTCCTCCAGGGGAGTTGGTGGGAGGGCAGAGCATGGGAATTATCTTGTACTTTCCACACTAAAAAAAAGTCAAAGACCCAGTTACTATTTTTGTACTTTGAAGAATGTATATGTCATCAGGCCTCAGCCCCTACTACCATAGAAGCCTAAGGTTCTCCTAATGCTGATTCCAAAGTGTGGTTAGAGAAATAAGAAATATAACTCTAAAGCAGGGATTTTTAACCTGGGCCTCACAGACTCCCAGAGTCCACTGATAATTTGAGGAGTGCCATGGAATTAAATGAGAAAAAATACATCTTTATTTTCACTAACTCTAACCGAAGCTTAGCTCTTCTTTCAATAATTTAAAAACATTTTTGGAGGGGTTAAGAGGTCCATAGGCATTACCATATTGCCAAAAGAGTCCATGGCACGGGGCAGCTAGGTGGCACAGTGGATAGAGCACTGGAACTGAAGTCAGGAGGACCTAAATTCAAATCTGGCCTTAGACCAAACACTTGACACTTACTAGCTGTGTGACCTGGGCAAGTCACTTAACCCCAATTGCCTAAAACAAACAAACAAAAAAGAGTCCACGGCAAAAAAAGAAAAAAATAATAAAGATTAAGAACTCCTGCTCTACAGAATTTATCAGAAAGCTGTGATATATTGGAAATAGACTCAAACATGAGCTCAGAGGACACAGGTTTGAAATGTGTTTTTGCTACTCACTACCTCTGCCCAAGGAGAAAGATCTTTGGATTGGAAATGATGGCACAAAAATGACTAATTGGGATGTGTTACTCTGGATAAATATGGAGATGATAGATGAATACCTAGCATCATACACTTGAACAATATCCCAATGTACTGAGAGAACTGGCAGATGTGATTGCTAAACCATTTCTGGTGATCTTTGAAACACTGGACAAAGGGAGAGATACTTCAGGCTTAGAGAAGGGTGAATGTTGTCACCACTTAAAAAAAAGGAAAGAGAATGGAATCTGCAAATAATAGGTTCATGAGGTCTATTTGGATTCTTGGGAAAATGTCTAGATTGTATTATAGAAGGGATAGTTATTGAACATATACAAAAGAAAATGATGATCACCTAGAGCCAACATGGCTTCAATAAGAACACACCAGTGCTAGACTGACCTAATTTCCTTTTTGATAAGATTACTAGATGGATAGATCAGCAGAATGCTGTAGACATAATTTATCTAGAATTTAGAAAGTAATTTGAGAAGGTCTCTCAGGCCATACATGGGGACAAGGAAGAGAGAGGTGAACCTGACGGCAGTACACAATGAAGTTGATTCAGAACTGGTTGAATGGCTGGACTCGGAGAGGGACCCTTAATGCTTTGAGTTCCACCTGGAAGGATGTCCCTAGCTGGCTCTCCTAGAAAATTTGTACTTTGCCCTTTATTGTTCAACATTGTTATAAGTTACTTAGATCAAGGTAAAGATGGAATCTTTATCCATTCTGTAGTTGACGTGGAGCTTATGAGATCCAGCCCAACATTCTGGTCTAGCCTAGTGTATCCCAGTCCAAAATCTTGTTGGATCTGGCCATTTACTGTGCTTGTTATCCCTCATA
Source organism: Phascolarctos cinereus (assembly GCF_003287225.1). Classification (NCBI taxonomy): domain Eukaryota; kingdom Metazoa; phylum Chordata; class Mammalia; order Diprotodontia; family Phascolarctidae; genus Phascolarctos; species Phascolarctos cinereus. The sequence goes on from NW_027555847.1 coordinate 634,833,820, forward strand.
GATTCAGGAAGTTCACTTGAACTCCTGGAATTCCCAATATGTGGGATCAAACATCTATATACAGACATGCCAAATTTCATTAAAATCACTTAAAAACTATAAAAAGTTGGCCATTTGAAAGATGAAATTGGCTATCATTTTGTTTAGAGCTAGCAGACAACCATAAATTGATGTATTTATAGACATTTCACCTTCAATTACAATTTATGGTCTTTGAAAATTAAAGTAGAGCAAACATGCAAGCTGATAGCAATAAAATATTGGATATACTACCACTGTCTTTTGTTGAAATCAGAATTTCGTAGACTCCTCATGGAACATAGAATGTCAGAGTTGGAAGGGATGAAAAATATAGAAAATAGAACAAAGTTTGTTTAGTTGTGAGATCCCTTAAAGATCATATGGTACAACTGTCATTTTATAAGTAATGAAACTAAGGCCCAAAGGTCAAATAACTTACTCATGGTCACAAGAATTTTAATAGCAGATATAAGGCTACAACCTAATGACCAGTTCACTGTTCTTTCCACTATCTCATATTTATGCCTACCAAATGATGACAAGGCAGTTGAAGTACCCCAAGAATTCAACCTAAGGAATAAGAAATTAGCTGAGTCGCCAAAATGCAAGGATAAACAAGATGTTGTGTAACTCTGGGCAAATCCCTTAATCTCTCTGGACCTCAGTTTTCTTGTCTATGGTATGAAGGTTTCATTGGGTTCCATGGCTTCTCAGGTACCTTCTAGCTCTCTGTCTTTAGTCCTGTGATCCTACGGTCATGTCATATGAAGATCATTTGAAGAAATTTGGAGTCTTTAGCTCAGAAAAGAGAAGACAAAGCAAGGTGTAATAGCTGCCTTCAAGTATTTGAAGGGTTACTATTGCTACTATTGCTGCTGCTACTACTACTACTACTACTACTACTGCTGCTGCTGCTGCTGCTGCTACTATTATTCCTCCTCCTCCTCCCACTGCTACTAGTACTGTTACTACTACTGTTATTTATACTATTACTACTACTACCACTATTACTATTAATACTACTACTACTACTACTAATGCTAGTATTGCTACTACTAATACTATTGCTACCATTACTATTAATAGTATTGCTGCTACTACTATTACTACTACAAGTAGTATCACCACTAATATTACTTCTACTAGTACTACTATTGCTATTAATGTTACTACTGCTACTACTTCTAGTAGTATTATTACCAATACTATTACTACTGACAGTTTACTACTAATACTGCTACTATTACTATTACAACTATTGCTACTGTTACTACTGCTCTTACTGCTGCTACTACTATTACTATCTTTCTGACTACAATATCCAGAAAGAATCCACTCCCTCTATGGTCCTGCATTTTAGGGATTGTATGAAGATCTTTGTGAAGACCCCGACAGGCAAGACCATCTTCGTGGAGGTAGAGCCTAGTGACACTACTGAGAATATAAAGGCCAAAATCCAACACAAAGAAAGCATCCCTGTTGGCCAGGAGAGGTTCATCTTTTTGAGATTGTGGGCAAATCAGTCATTTGGCTTCCATTGCCTCATTTGTAAAATGGGGAGATAATACTTGCTCCCCCTGCCTCATAGGGTGGCAGTGAGAATCAAATACGATCAATGTGGTTTTTTGACCATAAATTAGTATTACGGGTGTGAGCTTCTTCTTTTTTCCCCTGGTGTTTCTAGACTGTTCTATCGATGAAGCTTGCACCTTCTTCACAGTAGCTAGAGCTGGATCCGATGCTGTATGTGACTTCTACGCCGGCACACATATCAACATTGATTGCGTAGCTTCCAGTCAGGTCAGTGGAGCCAGGTACTTTGCAGTACCACTTTGATTCTTGCTGATCTCTTTGTCTGTGACTCATGGCACTTTATGAATTTGGAGGTATTGGTTTGACCTGGTAAGAAAATCAGGCAATCAGACCTAACCCTAAAACAGAAATTACTATGTGAACTAAGCCTGCTCGTGTGAACCCATCCACTGACTTAATCTCTTGGGAGCACCACAAATGGCAAGTTAGTTCAGAACATATGTCCAGCACCACTGTGTGCTGTGTCCTTGTCCTCTCCTACAGATGGTAGAGATGCCCTTAACAGAGGCAAAGGAGGTAGCATAGATAGAGACAGAGCGAACTATCTATATATACAGAGAAATAAAAAAAAATTATATGAATATAATTGTACAATTATTACATAATTAATATAAAATGCTTTTAATTAATGATTATATAACTATGTTGTTATATGTTATATTATCATATATTAATATAACATACAGTTATATAATGTATTACCAACAAGAATAATTTATGCCATATATTAATATAGCAAACAGTTATATAATCATCCATATGATTGTATATTACCATAGAATACATAGCCTATAATAAATTACCATGTTACTAGATATTATACATATGTATACATGTGTAAATATACATATTTACATGTGTATCACACACACACATATAAAACCCACTAGAATAATTATATTTGTAAGCTCCACTGAGGTTTTTTTGGGGGGAGGGGATTGAATGTATGTTGTGGCAAAGGATCCTAGATTTGGGGCCATGTGTGACTTCAAGGACACAGGAAAGCTCCCAAATAGCTCCCCAACCAGTATGTATGATGTCAGAAATTCTCCTTACTAGAGATTCACTCCTTTGCATTTAGATGAGTGCTTCTAAGAGGCCCCTGTTAAAACAGCACTAATGTTTATAAAGTTCTGAATTTAGTATTCATCAACAAAAACAATGAACTCAAAATATTTAAAAACAGTATTTGCACTCCCTTTGACCCATGCCTTGAATACGTTCCTTCTTTACCTTTGCCTCTTGAAATCCTTAGTTTCTTTCAAGGCTCAGCTCAAATTCTACCTCCTATAAGAAGCCTTCCCTGATTTCCCCTCCTCACCAAAATTGCCTTGTATACATTTTGTCTATACTTTTATACATATGTGTATATGTATATGTATGTATATACATATATGTGTATATACATACATATATATGTATATACATACATATACATATACATTTTGTCTATACTTTTATACATATGTGTATATGTATATGTATGTATATACATATATGTGTATATACATACATATATATGTATATACATACATATATATACATACATATGTATATGTACACACACACACACACACGTGCAGATGGGTAGAGGGTTGAATTTGTAGTCAAGAAGATTGGAGTTCAAATCCTACAACCTTCAAGCACTTACTTGCTATGTAGCAAGTCACTTAATTTCTTGGTCACAATTTTTCTCCTGTAAATTCTACCTACCAGACTGGGTTGTTGTGAAGAGAGATTATATAGGTAAAGTATTCTACAAAACTTGAAATATTATGAAGCACTCAGATCCCTTTAAACTCTGAAGTTCTGTGATATTAAGCACCTGCCACGTGATAGGCACTGGAGATCTAAAAACAACAGCCAGCATTTATATAAGGCTGTAAGGTGTACAAAGCACTTTACTCATATTATCTCATTTTATCCTCACAACAATCCTGAGTGGTAGGTGCTACTATTATGTCCATTTTTCAGATGAAGAAAACTGAGACTTAGAGAGACTATGTAACTTGCCCAGGGTCACTCAGTTAGTAACTATCAGAGGCAGGATTCAGACTCAAATCTTCTTGATTTCAAGTCTAGCTTTCTATCCACTGTTCCACCTAGCTGCCTCTTAGGATACCTACCCTCAAGGATCTTACATACTATTGGGGAAACTATAGCTATAGAATGAGGGATATTGTAATGGCTATATAACTTGTCCTGGCTCAGGAGAGCCAATTATTAAATTTTCAATGTGAGCATTTGCGCATTAGAAATTGGCAAACACTACAAATCAGGGTTTGATTTATTGTTTTGTTGATTTCTAGACTTTAAAAAGTGATGAGGAAATGTTAACAATGTAGAAGATTAAACTTAAAGTGTGTCATGTGTACATTTTTTTTTTCAGAGAACTGGTTGTTAAATATTTACCAGCATGCCCTTATCTATATCTATATTTATAGGTCAATCTGTACCTGCAGTTATATCCATATCTATATCATATCTATATACTTTATATATATATATATATATATATATATATAATAATTTCAGCGCATACACATACCATATCTATACATATACACATACATACATGTATATATATACATACTTATATATATACATATATATATATATATACACATACATTTACATGTGTACTTTTTATAGATATAGCTAGGTCTATATATCTTCCTCTGTGTAGATATACCATCTAGTTAGATGGGGTAGCTAGGTGGTGCAGTAGTTAGAGTGCTGGGCTTGGTGTCAAGAAGACTCGTCTTTCTGAATTCAAATCTGGCCTCAGACATTTACTAGCTTTGTAATGCTGGGAAAGTCACTTAACCATGTTTGCCTCAGTTTCCTCATATGTAAAATGAGCTGAGAAGGAAATGCAAACCACTTCAGCACCTTTGCCAAGAAAACCCCAAAAAACCCAGTTGCCTCCAAAAAAACCCCAAATTGGGTCCCAGAGAATTGGACGGACTGAAAATAACTGAAAATCTTGCTACACAGACAGCTGTCTAGCTAATTGTTTTCCCCAATAGAAAATAAGCTCTATGAGGGTAGGAGACTTTCATTTTAGTCTTTTTAGTCCTAGCACCGGACACATAGTTGGTGCCCAATAAGAAAACTGGGTACATGGGGAAAGAAAGAAAATCTAGGAAAACGGGAGGTAGGAAGACCCAAAGAGGTCTGATAGACCTTACAATTGGTCCTATAAGCTAACCCTGGACAGGTACAGAGGAGCTAGAGAACAGCGTCCTTGCTTTTGAAGTAGTAATGGTAGTTTGAGTAGATGCCACCTTCTTAGTGTTGTAAAGAACCTCCCAAGCCATCTGGCCCAACCCATACCTGAAAAGGCATTCTCATCCTACGATATCCCAAACCAGGGGTTGTTCGGCCTTTGCTGAACTCCTATAGTAATTGGGTATGCATTACTATGTAATATGCAGTCCCTCAAATACTTGGAGAATTGTTATGTTTTCCCAAGTTTTCTGTTTTATTTGTTAAATGCCCTTAACCCAATCATCCTATGAGAGCTTATGCCTATGAAATGATTAAATCACACCTACTAGGCTATTTCTCCTTCAACGTGTCCTGTGATGGGAGCTCACTATCTCACAAGATGGCATTTTTTTCTTCACTTTAGAAGATATCTAGTCTAGCCTCCCCATTCTGTGGAGAAAAGGAATGGGCAGTGGGCCAAACATTGTCCAAGAGCCAGAGCACCAATCACTGAGACTTTTTCTTTGCCTAGGAACAAGATGCCCTGGGAAACACTGCTGCCACCAGCTTTGGACAGCTGAACTGTCTTCTTAAAGTGAAGAATGATGATAAAGCATCTGTGACTGTATATTTGAAAAAAGGTATGTTTTCAGGGGGATGCCTTAGTGCCTCAGCAGGTGATTCACCTTCCTAGCACTTGGATATCCTTAGAGGGACTCTCTTAATTGGGGATGTATTCAGTTAAACTGTATTTCTGCAGAGTAGTTTTATGTAAAAATTCAGAAAGACGCAGGAAAGAGGTGGATCTCCCGTGTCATAAAGAAATATTTACCAAAGGCCCACTGCATATGGGCAACAGGGAATAGATGCAAAGTGATGTGATACATGGTCCCTGACCTTGAGCTAGGTGATCCAGTGGTTAAAGCTCTTGGCTTGGAGTCAGGAAGACCCGAGTTCAAATCCTGTTTTGAAGATTTACTAGCTGTGTGACCCTAAGCAAGTCACTTAACATTTCTGAACCTCAGTTTCCTTCTCAGTAAAGTTGGACTCAGTGGCCTTTAAGGTCCCTTTCAGCTCTATGCCTTGGGTATGGTCATCCCTCTGAAATTTACATTCCGGGGAAAAGTTTTGTCGTGTTGAAATTTAATCAAAAGGTAAACTGTGGCAACTTTCTCTGAGCAAGATATCATTTATTAACAGGGACATGCTATCTGATAATAAAGGGTCAACAGCTTGCCTCTGTTTATGTCAATGACCTGGAACAAAAGGACAGCTGCCTTTCATAGGTTTTAGGGAGTACAAAACAAAGAACAGAAATGAGTAGATGACATCATGGGATTGGAGGCAACTACACAGCTGAGGCTAAAGGAACATGATTGTTTGGAAGTTTACTAATGAGGGTCTGGCAATGACCCCTCCTCCCACCTTATGACTAATAAGTTCATTTGAGTGTAGCTGCAAGGTTTAGAGATAATGGACCAGACTTTTTGGACAGCAAACCAAATATCCTTGGAGGATAGCTTGGTGGTGTAAAGATACAAGACCCAAGTCCCTTGTGTTCAGACATAGTCTGCCAAGGTTTAAGCTGAATTTCTTAAGGCAAGAATAGAACAGGAGAGCTGGAATTTTAAACTTAACTCCTTACAGAGCAGCTGAATCTCTGATCTAAATTCAGAGACAAAGAACAATGATTTAAGCAGTTAAGGAACAAAATCAACCAATTGGAAATAGGATCAATAGTGAAATGATACAGGATCAATTTAATCTTCTTAGATTAAATGATCATTTCTCCAGTGGTTTATAGTGGAGATTCTTTTGTAACTATCGAGCACTAAAATTGTGGGATTCTGTGAGACCTTAGGGAAGTCACTTAATGGTTCTGAGCTTACATCTTGTGGCTTTGTGAAGGACGGTGTTAATACTTACTAATACTTGGACTTAGATTTGTGAGGAACTTTATAAGGCATAATGAACTACAGAAATGGAAGAGATTATGGTTATAATTAGTTGCTTTCGCTATCTCATGAGAGGTAGCCTCCTCATTGAAGGATCCCATCTGAAGACAGAAGGAAAAAAATGTGAGCATAAGGTCATTGAGGGCAAGACCTGTCTCCCCCCTTTTTTTTTTATCATATCCCCAGTGCTTAGCACAGTGATAATGCTTAATGATGGCTTATAGATTAATTGATATGAACATTCTCTTCAAAGCTTAAATGTGTGAGGTTTTATCAGTACACATCATCCCATTTCTACCAGTCCATGATCTGGAGTGAGTCACCCTCCTGGAAGACTGAATTACCTCATCTGTAAAATGAGAGGATTTAGACTAGATGATCATTCCTTGCATGGCAGCTAAATGGCACAGTGAATAGAGTACTATGCCTGGAGTCAGGAAGACTAATCTTCCCAAGTTCAAATCTGGCACTTACTAGCTCTGTGACCCTGGGCAATTCACTTCACCCTATTTGCCTCATTTTCCTCATCTGTAAAATAAGCTGGAGAAGAAAATGCAAATCACTCCAGTATCTTTGCTAAGAAAACCCCAAACGGGATCACGAAGAGGCGGACATGACTGAACAACAAAAAGCTACTCTATCATTTGAATATAAGCTTCTTGAAAGGCCTTTTCTCTGTCTCTCCAGTGCTTAGCAAATTAATAAATGCATGTCGGCTGATTGTGTTGAACAAGCACTGGATTTGGGCACAGGATAGCTCTGGGTTTGACTTCTAGCTGTAATACTTATGAACTGGGTGACCCTGAGTAAGTGATTCTCCCTCTCAGTTTTCTCCTGTAGGTGGTGTCGCAGTGGATAAAATGGATAAAGGCCCTGTTGGGCCTGGAGTCAGGAAGACCTGAGTTCAATCTGACCTCAGACACTTAACCTAACTGTATGACTCTGGACAAGTCACTTAATCTCTGTCTGCTCTAGTTTCCTCCACTGTACAATGGGGATAAAATAGCATCTATCTCCCAGGGATGTTGGGAAGATCAAATAAGATTATATTTATAAAGCTTAGCACATCTCCTGGCACATAGTAGGTGCTTAATAGATGTTTGTTGCCTCCCTTGTCCGTACTCTCTATTTCACAAGGATATTGTGACAAGAGTGTTTGGTCATTATCAAGTTATTATTTTGGGGATGATATAAAAGTCCTCCATTGGGGTATGGAGGTGACTATGACAGCAGGGGGAAGGGAAGGGAACAAATACTTATTAAGCACGTACTCTGCACTGGGCACTGTGCTAAGTGTGTTATATATGTGTGTGCCTCACCATAACCCTGCAAAGTAGGCACTATTATAATCTAATGCTTATTTTATAGCTGAGAAAACTGAGACAGATAGAAATTAAGTGACTGGCCCAGGGTCAAATAACTAGCAAGTGTCCAAGTCTAGATTTGAACTCAGATCTTTCTGACTCCAGGCCCAGTGCTTTGTCCTCAGTACCACCAATTATAGATCTTTGGCTAATCTTAATGCAAGCTCTGCTAAGGTACCCAGTGTCTCCCACTTTAGACTGCATATTCATGGTCCTGTGGCCAGCCTAGCCATATTTACTTGCCTTATTTCTGGGTTCAAATCAGTGGCTAGGTGATGAGTTTTTTGGCCACAAAGACTCTGAAAAGCTGGCCATCAGGTCAGAAAGGGGTTTTGGATCAACATCAGGATGAAAGCACAAAACCTTGCAGTACTGAAGTGTTGCTGTGTCTAAGATACCCAGAACAAGTGCATGCCCTTTCCCTTTCAGGGAAAGTCCATCAGTGCTGAAAGACTTCATAGGGGTGATGCTCACCATCCCTGGAGCTATGGTATCAGCATCCTAGTCGAAGCCCTTGCTATTGCTTAGTATCTCATGGGGTCAGAGAACCATAAAGCTAGGAGACAGAAGTCTTATCTATCTCCATATATCAGCTCATCATGGTCGCTACCTGTAGGCAGGACCCTTCATGACCCTCAAAGGCAGACCCTGTATTTCAATTCAACTTGTACCAGGAATTCAAAGAATAATGGATCCACCATTTACTACCTATGTGACCTTGGTCATCTTTATGGGCCTCTGTTTCTTTATAAAATATTAAGATTAAACAAACTCTTCAAAGCTATATTTTTTCCAGTGGCAATGTATGGCTGTGAGGGTTGAACTATAAGGACAGCTGAGAGCCACACTATCAGTGCTTTTGAATTATGGTGCTGGAGAAGACTTTGCAGAATCCCTTAGACAGTAAGGGGATCAAATCAGTCAATACTTCAAGAAATTAATTCAGGCTATTCACTGGAAGATCAAATTCTGAAACTGAAGCTTAAATATTTTGGCCACGTAATAAAAAGATAGGAGTCATTGGAAAAGACCCTGATGTTGGGAAAGGTTGAAGGTAAAAGGAAAAGAGGATGGCAGAGGATGAGATGGATAGATAGTGTCATGGAAACAATGAACATAACCCAGACAGACTTTGAAAGATAGTGGAGGATGGAAGGGCCTGGTGTGCTATGGTCCATGGAGTCATGAAAAGTCAGACATAACCGAACAGCAACCAAAAAAGCTCTAAATTTTGAGTCTTTCTCTTATTTTCCACATCAGAGTAAGTTCCTTCAAGAGCTGGGAACAGTAAAGAGCAAAGTAGGTAATGAGCTTAGTGTGATCCCAGGCCTATACCCTCCCAGTGTGCCCCAGCACACTGTCCCAAAGCAGTGCTAACATTTTGGGCTAATATCAAGGGTCATATTTTATGAATTTTCTATTTTTACTTTTATTTTTCAAATGCTTCAGGTAGGGGTCAGGTGAGACTCCCTCTGAGGTCCTTTCCAACCTAGATATTTTCTCTTCTGTGTCAGGTTCATCTGTTACCTGGCTATTTGATTCTGCCTTGGCAGAGGGTATGTGAGGGAGTGAGCAGCATGTAATTGGACTTTCAAATCTCTCATTTCTAAGATTGAATGCCATAGTAACAAGAAGCCTGGAGCTGTTGCCTGAGTATTTTTATGCTGATTATTTTTTACTGATGGATTTTTTTAAGTAAAGCATTTATAAGCATGAGAGTACAAATTTTGCTTTCTTAGGAGAAAAAAAAAGTTCTTTAAAAATACAGCCTGGCAGAAATGCAATTTCGTTTTACTAAGATCTTTTTTCAATTGTTATTATTAGAAGAACATAGGTTTAAAGCTGAGAGGGACCTGAGAGATCACAGCCTGTAACCCCCTCAGGTTACAGATGAGGAAACTGAGGCCCAGAAAGATCGTGGCTGCCCTGAGGCCATATAAGGAATGTACATGTTGAATGTGTACCATATTCCATATCATGGCAAGAGCAGTCATTCTACTTTCCTTTACCAAAATTAAATAAAGAAGCTACTCTCTTCTAAGCAAAATATATAACATCTGTTGCTATGCATGACCCTCCTTGAGGCAAATGCCCACTGATGGTGTTGGAATGTGGGCCTGGAGCAATAAGGTAGGCCAAGGAATAGCCCTTGTGCCAGACTGCCTTGGGGCTGAAAGGAAAAAAGGAGATGCCTTAGCCCAGTGCTGTACACAACAGGTGCTTAATCAACATTGAATGTGAAATTTGGTGCACAGATAGTCCTCTATCTCAAGATTGCACCCCATTGCTAACCATGTGATGAGAGTAGCTTCAAGGGAAAGCAATTGTCTGCCATTTCATGGCAAGGGTGGGGCAAATTTAAGAGCATTTAAGTGGTAATCCCAATGCTAGCATAAACCAGCTAGTATTTTGGAAGACTGGGCTGGGAGAGGTGATTGGGTAGCATGGAAGGAGAACCAGAGATGTGTGTATGTGTATGTGTGTGTGTGTGTGTGTGTGTGTGTGTGTGTGTGGTGTGTGTGTGTGCATAATTAGTAAGGCTAATGAAGGGTGAGTATGAGTACAGAGATTCAGCAATGTAATAGTGTGTCTGGGACTTGGCAGGAGAGGAGAAACAGTCACCTTAAGGTGATTTTGAATGGATAAGGCTGAGGCTTGGGAAACCATAGTGCATTACGGGAATGGCCAGAAATATATCAGACAGTGAGAGTTATGTGTGTTAGGGTAGGACAGGGACGTGGTTATTAGCAGCCCCTTTCTCCCTGATACTGTTTACTACCAATAAGGATGAGCTATGATGAAAAACTGTAAGAACAGATTCTGTCCAGGAAAGCATATCTGAGTCATCAGCTAATACTTCTCTCTGGGTTCTGTTTCTGATGGCCATTCTGATGGCTGGGGGTGGGAGAACAAGGTGATTAGGACATAGGTATGGTGACACTCTGGCATTAAATTCAGTGTTAGCCAATTCAGGGAAGGTGGCAAGACTGACCTCATATTTATGTGGAATAGTAGAATTTGTGGGATTTTAGAAGGCTTTTCCTTTTCCCCAGCCCCCAATCTCTCCCACTGACCAGTCACATAGCTGTAATTCCACTGTTAGGGCTAGGTAGCAAAATGGATAGCATGCTAGACCTGGAAGCAGGAAGACCTAAGTCCAAAACCTGTCTCAAACACTTACCAGCTTTGTGACTCCTGGGCTAAGACAGATGTCTTCTGACCTTCTGACCTCTCTGTGCCTCAGATTCTTCATCTGTAAAATAGGGATAAGAAGAAAACCTCCCTTCCAGAGCTGCTTTGAGGATCAGATGAGACAATATTTGAAAACTGCTTTGCAAATCTTGAAGCACTGTATAAATAATAATTATTAAAATAACATGACTATGGCACATTGCAGTTTGAGAATAATTTCCCCAGAATTTTACTAGTGTGACCCTGGGCAAGTCACTTAACAGTGAATCCAACAAGGATTATTAGAGTTATAAAAGACCTTAAAGACATATTTATATGTGTATATGTATAGATATAGATATAGATATAGATATAGATATAGATAGATAGATATCTCATCACCTCACCCACCCAATGCTTGACACATAGTAGACCCCTCCTAAATGTTTGGTGATAGATCGATTTTCTAGTCAAGTCCTCTAAGAGACATTGGAGGCTCCAAGAGGTCACTTACCACAAATGGCATGGCTGGTTAATATCCCAATTGGACTAGACTGCCATTGTTTCCTCACTTCCATTTTAGCACTTTCTTTTATACTAGATTAGATTTTTGTTTTCTTTGAAAATCTGTTTATCCTTCAGAGAAGGATACATCAAGGTATCAGCCATTCAGCCTTAGTTCAATTAATTTCATCAGATTGCTTTCTTCCTAAGCAGCTAAGATTGCCCCCACTGAAGAATAGGGAGTACTGTTCAGAAGAGGGTAATTTGGGATAGTGAGAACTTTTCTAGGAAAAGGATATGTGTTGGGGTAGCTATAGGGCATGGGATAAGTGAGACAATACATTGTGAGACAGGATAAATACAATGGATGGCCAGGATGAGACTAGCAGACACTTAAAAGGGAGGTGGTAAGGTGCTTAAAGAAACATTATTAGTGTATAATTTTGCCTAAGCTAACCTCTAACATTCCTTTTCTGTCTCCTTCACAGCCCACTCTTCCTTTCTTCACTCTCTAATTATGTGTTCCCCCAAGATTCTGTTTTGGGCATGCTACATACTCTTTTTCCCCCATGATGTCATCTTCAATTATCATCTCTGGACAGGTGACTCCCACAGCTAGAGCTGCACTCTTAACTTATCTCCAGAGCCCTAGTCTCAGATGCTTACTAGCTGTGTGACCCTGGGCAAATCACTTCACCCTGTTTGCCTCAGTTCCTTATCTGTAAAATGAGCTGGAGAAGGAAATGGCAAACCACTCCAGTATCATTGCCAAGAAAACCCCAAATGGAGTCATGAAGAATCTAATCGGACACAACTGAAAGGACTGAACAATATTAGATCAAATATTCTTTTATTTTGTAAACCAAACTCAAACACACAAGGTTGTGTCTTGGAGCAGTCAGTGATAAGGATTTATCTCCCTCCTGGAGGGAGAGACCTTTAAAAACCAGGTTCAGGAATCAACCTGAGGGAACATTTGAGCAGAACTGATAAGGGGCAGAAGGACCTTTTGAAGAGGTACCACAGATTTATAATTTGTAAAATAAGGAGAAAAAGAGGACTCGGTAGGGCAAGGGAAAAATCAGGTGGACTAAAAATAGAATCATAGAATCTCAGAGCTGGAAAGCCATCTGGTCTAAATTGTCACCCAAGGTGGAATAGATCTGGTTTTTTTTCTCTAATTTTTTTTCGTATGTCAATGTATCTAGGCTCTGTCCTTTTCTTGATGCATTCATTAAGCACTTCCTCTTATATAGAACACTGAGTACTTCATCAAAGATACAAAGTTTGGATGAAACAGCCACTGTCTTCATAGAGCTTACCTTCTAATTTAGAATCACAAAATCATGGAATCTAAAAGTGGGAGGGGACCTCTGAGGTTTTCTAATTAGTCTTATCTGAATAAGTGCTCTCATCCAGTCTCCACTTGAAGACTTGATAGAATCATCAGATCTTAGATGTAGAGAAAGAAGATGGCCTTAGAGGTCAAGTATTCCAACCTCTTTATTTTACTGTTGAGGAAACTGAGGCCCAGAGAGGCTCAGGAATTTGTCCAAGAACACACAAATCACAAGTGGTCCAGCTGCATGTAGTCAAACTTATTCTGGTTCCAAATCTAGCTTTCTTTTCACTGTGTCATATTGCCTCCTTAACTTATAAAAGAAATTATTAGTATTCTTTATTTTTACATTCTTAGTTTTCCCCTGTGCCACTCCTCTTTCCCCTCATAGATAACCATCCCTTATAATGATAATTTGTTGTTGTTCAGTTGTTTTTCAATCATGTCTGATTCTTTGTGATCCCATTTGGGGTTTTCTTGGTAAAGATGTTGGACTAATTTGCCATTTCCTTCTCCCAGCTCAGTTTATAGATGAGGAAACTGAGGTAAACAAGGCTAAGTGACTTGCCCACAGTCACAGAGCTAGTAAGTGTCTGAGACCAGATTTATACTCAAGAAGATGAGTCTTCTTGACTACAGGCCCAGCACTCTATCCACTGCACCACCTAATAATATCTAATCATAATAGCATTTATATAGCATTAAGGGCTAGATAAAGGTTTGTAAGATGCTTTACAAATGCTATCTCATTTGACCCTCACCACAACCCTATGAGATAGGTGCTATTTTCATCTGTATTTTACAGATGAGGAAACAAGGGAGGTTCAGTGACTTATGCAGGGCCATATAGCTAGCAAATGTCTGAGAATAAATTTGAACTCGGGTCTTTGTGATTCCAAGTCCAGTGCTCTATCCACCACACTGCCTAGTTGGCTCATAACAAAGAACTGTTTTAAAGGGGGGAAAGAAAAAGAGGGGTTAAAAATCAGCAAAACCAATCACATAAAAATTTAGACATTATTTGCAATGATCTTACCCATGGACTCCCTACTGCTGGCAAAAGGATCTCCTCATAGCTCTTCTTTATTCTTTAAAATTTCACAATGTTCAGTTTTAATTGTTCTGTGGTTACCATTCTATCCATTTAGATTGTTGATATTGTTTATAATGTTTCCCTGGTTCTGCTTACTTCACTTTTCATCAGTCTTCGTTAAACCCTTCCATACTTTTCTGTATTCTTCATCTAGGTGATAGAGCATTGGACATGGAGTCATGAAGACGAGTTCAAAGTTGACTTCAAATACTTGCTAGCTATTTGACCTTGAGGAAGTCACTTAACCTCTCCCAGCCTCAGTTTCCTCATCTGTAAAATGGGGATAATAATGGTACCTGCCTCCCGGGCTTGTTGTGAGGGTCAAATGAGCTAATATTTGTCAAGTATTTTGAAAACTTTAAAACACTATGTAAATGCCACATATTATTATTATTAATGCTTGTCATTTCTTACAACGCAGTAATATTGCACTGTATCTATGTACCACAATTTGTTTAACCATTTCCCAATCAATGGCGTGTACTTTGTTTACATTTCTTTCCTACCATGAAAAAGTACTGCTATAAATGTTTTGGAGCAAATGGTATTTCTTTGGCTTTTAGTGGGTGGGAACTCATGGGCTTCTGAAGGGAATATGACACATACACAAATGAGTATAATTCCAAGAAATACATAAAGATTCCAGGAGAGTTGTATGCAATGTAAAATCCAGGAGAGGGGAGAGTCTTCCTGACCAAAGCTGGGGTCCTAGAGGAGGTGGCATTTAACTTGAGTTTAAAGGATGGGTGGAAATTTAACTTAACAAAGTGCCTTCCTTTGAGGAAATTTAGCTTTGTATATAAGGGCAGCTAGGTGGCTCAGTGGGTAGAGCACAGGGCCTGGAGACTGGAAGACCAGTTCAAATTCAGTTACTCACTAGCTGTGTGACCCTGGGCGAGTCATTTCATTTGCCTCAGTTTCTTCATCTGTAAAATGAGCTGGAGGAAGAAATGGCAAACCATGCCAGTATCTTTGCCAAGAAAACCCCAAAGGGGGTCATGAAAAGTCAGACACAACTGAAAAATGACTGAACAACAACAACAACTAACTTTGTGTAATGATCTAACTGACCCTCACTGCGTCTCTAAGAAAAGACATTGCATCCATTTTATAGATGGGGAAACGGAGTCATAGTTAATGGGCCAGTGGCACATTTAGCCTGTGGTTTATGGCTCTCAACTAGACCATGTGTGAAAGAACGAAAGACCATTTGCTTTGGGAATCTAGTGTGTGGTGTGGTGTGGGAGGAAAAGGGAGATGATGACTTAGGGAAGTCCAAAATGGACAGTAGGGGGTGCTGACAGATTGACAGACAGAATGAGACTAATTCCTATTTCTTTAGCCCTTTAATGCTTGCAAAGTACTTCCATAGTCACAACTGGGCAAGGTAGATCTTGCAAACATTATTAAGGATAGCAGACAAACATCAAGAATAGGGATTATGTCATTCTTACTATCTGTATTACCTGTACCTGAAACACAATTAAGTGTTTAATAAATGCCTGTTGATTGATTAATACAGAGCTTCCAGGTTCATAAAATGTTTTATATGATTACCTAGTTTAATTTTTGGTAACCTAATTATTATTTTCCTCATTTTATA
This sequence comes from Phascolarctos cinereus, assembly GCF_003287225.1. NCBI lineage: Eukaryota > Metazoa > Chordata > Mammalia > Diprotodontia > Phascolarctidae > Phascolarctos > Phascolarctos cinereus. The sequence goes on from NW_027555847.1 coordinate 634,849,673, forward strand.
GATGGGGAAGTTGAGGCTCGGAGAAATTAAGTAATTTCTCCATGGTAGCACAGCTAGTCGTTGTGAGTGATAGACTTTAAACTCTGGTGTCTTTTAACCTCAAGTCTCTGGCTTTTTCCCATTACCACACCATAGGGTCTCTTTATACTGACATAAAGGATATTTACTGGACCCCTAGGAATAGAAAGTTGCAATTTCCTCTCATGCACAGACCTTCTTCCAGTTTCTACTTCTGTCATTGCATTCTGAATGCAATGTGCACTAACACCAACACCAGCAACCCTTCTTCCCTCTATCCATCCAGGCTTTTCCTTTGGGACTTCCTAGTTCTTCCCCTGGTTCAGAAAGGCAGACAGAGGATCATCCTAATCATTAAGGTTGTCCATGAGTGAAATAAGCTGCCTCAGAAGGTGGTGTACTCCCTATCACTGGAGGTCTTTTAGAAGAGCATATATGACCATTTCCCAGTGTTACTGTGAGGAGGATTCCTGTACTAGAAGGTCTTTATGGTCCTTCCACTTCTGATATTCCATGATCTTAGGATATGAGTTCTCTGAAACATCAACATGTTACTATCTCTGTGGCAAAGATTTGGAATTTCTTCTTTTATCTCCTTCCTGATATCCTAGGGTATGAATTCACCACATCTGGTCAGAAAACATATGAGAAAATGGATTTCCAGAATACTGTCTCAGGAGTCTACCAGTCCATCATGTTCTCAGCTGATGGAGCGAATCTGACAGATACTTACCTCTACTGCCGCCAGGCCTGTGACAGAGAACCCTGCTGTGATGGCTTCATCCTCACACAGACTTTGCTCGGAGGAGGTAATGCTTGCATTAACATGTTAGGTTTAGTGTATAGAAAGACTGCTTGGTTCACAAGCAGTAAAGGTGACAATTTGAATTGCTTCTATGGTCATGCTGATGGATTCATGCTGATGCAGATAATTTATCTTATCTGACCCCTAAACCTCACTGTGAACAGTGAGCTGCATCTGTGAAACATTTAGAATCAAAGAGTCTTACAATATCACATCCAGAAGGGACCCTAGATTATATAAAGAACTTCTAAAGATCATAGAGAATAGAGCCAGAAAGGACCTTAAGATAGAGAATGTTAGAGCCGGAAGAGATCTTAGAACAGAGTGTTAGAGCAGAATACATAGACTATTAGAGCTCAAAAGAGGACCCTAGGGATTCTATTATCTGACCCCTTCATTTTACAGATGAGGAAACTGAGATCCAGAGAGATGTGAAGTGATTCATTGCCCAAGGTCATGAATTAATGGCTCAACTGGAGCTAAAACCCTAATCTATTAATAGCTAGTCCAATATTTTTTCCACTAGTTCACATTGCTTTGACCTGGGTTTAGCCTATGTGACTAGTACCCAGTAAACTTTACTGATATAGACAGACAGATGGATGGATGGATGGATGTGTAGATACATTGATCAAATACAAAGACAGAGAAGTAGAGAGAAAGAGAGAAAGAGAGAGAGAGAGAGAGAGAGAGAGAGAGAGAGAGAGAGAGAGAGAGCGAGCGAGCATTCATTAACTGTTTCTTTGTGATAATCACTATGATAAGCACTGGGGACACAAATCCAAGCAAACAAGACAGGTCCCAGTTGATTCCCTCGAGAAGCTTACCTTCCAGTTGGGTAAGGCAACACATAAAGAAAGCAGGAGAGTGGAGAGAGGAGAGTATATTCATGGTGGCATGACTTAGAATTGGTTGTCAGGAAGTGAGGATTCCTTGTTATAGTTAAGACAAGGCTTAATGATTCGATCTGAAGGTGATTTCAGAGCTGAATCTAAGTTTTGACTCTGAATGTGTTCTATATTCTATGTAGTTTACATTCTATTATTCTATATAGATTATTCTATTCTTTTATTCTATATAGATAGATTCTATATAGATTATTGTATATATATTCTATATTCTATGTTCTATATTCTAATGTATTCTAACATCAGCTGTGATGTTCTAATGTAAGAAATTAGACAAGTAACATTTTGTTGACTTTGGTCAGTTTTCAGTTGTGTCCAATTCTTTGTGGATTTTGGGGTTTTCTTGGCAAAGATATTAAAGGAATTTGCCATTTTTTTCTCCACCTCATTTTACAGATGGGGAAACTGAAACAAACAAGGTTAAGTGACTTGTCCAGGCTCACACAGCTAGTGTCTGAGGCCAGATTTGAACTCAGGAAGATGAGTCTTTCTGACTCCAGGACGGGAGCTCTATCTGATGTGCCACCTAGCTGCCCAAATATGTAACCTAGGTGTTTGTAAAAAATTAAAGAAATTAAAAATGACTTCCAAAAAGAAAGTACTCTGTGACAAAAAGAAGAAAAAATCAAACCTTTATTTAGCATGAAAAAGATAACTGGATTTGAAATTAGAACATGTGGGTTTTGCATCCGGGCTTTACCACTTATTAGTCAGGTAATCAATCAATAAAAATTTGTTAAGCTCCCACTATGTTCCAACCATATGGCAAATCACTTCTTTGTTTTCTCATGTGTAAAATAGATACAATAATACTCTCTACCTCACAAAAGCATTGTTAGTAAAGTGAATTGTAGACTATGAAATCCAATAGAATTATAGGTTATTATTTTCATAGCAATAATAATAGCTAGCATTTATACAGAGCTTTAAGGTTTTAAAAGCACTTTAAATATGTATATATATATACATATATATATATGTATGTATATATATATACATATATATATGTATATATATCTTATTTGATTTTTAAAACCTTGTGAGGTAGGTGCTATTATTATCTCCATTTTGCACATGAGGAAACTGAGGCACAGAGGGGCTAAGTGACTTGCTCAAAATCAGACAGCCAGTAAGGAATTAAGGCAACATTCAAACTCAGATCTTCCTGACCCCAGGACCTATGTCTATCATCTGCACCATCTATCTTCACAATACCATGTATGGTAGCCGGGTAATATAGTTGGATATCATCCAAGCCCATTTTACAGATGAGAAAACTGAGGCCCCAAGACATGAAATGCTTTGCTTGTGGTAATCTAGCTCCATGCTTTTGCCCTAACTGTCCTCCACACCTGGAATGCTCTACCTCTTCACCTCAGCCCCAGTTTCCTTGGGTCCCCTCAAGTTTTAGTTCAAGTCCCACCTTCTGCAGGAGACATTTCCTAACCCCCCTTTCCCCCCTCCCAGCTGCCAGTGTAGTCCCCACTGAAGTCGCTAGTCCACACTTACTTAATCCACACCTATCTTTGATGTAGCCAATGTTAGCTCCTGGAGGGCAGGGGCTATTTTCATTTTACCCCCATTCCAGTGTCTTGCATAGTGGCTGTCACAGAGTCAGTGCTGAATACATTATTTCTGATGGACTGATTGGTTGGTGGTAGAAGAGGATCTAGACCCCAAGCCTGCAGACTCCACTTCCTTGGGCTCCCACCCTCTGGTACATGTTAGTCCAATACCCTAGCTGCTTTATTATATGCCACACCATTTTGGCTGTTTAAAGTTTATTCGTTTTTCCTTGAGATCATATGTGAAAATAATTTTTTTCTTCCATGGAAATAGTCGGCTCATGGAGTCTATTTCAGAGGAATTTTTGGCTAAAATTTAACTTCCATTTTTCTCCAAGTTTAATGCCTAAAAAAAAATGTAATAGGATATAGGCTAACAACCTCTGGGATTCCAAAGTGAAAATTTTTACTTTTTTCCCCTCTTTTAAAATATTATTTTTTTTCAGCATAGGCAGATGTGTTTCCCAGGCTCATCCTATTGGCAAGCTTAGAATTTAATTCAAGTATTTAAAAACACTTGGGCCAGTTCCGGCTCCAAACAGGCCCAATTTCCTGTTGGGTCCTTGTGACTTTCCCTGTATTACCATTTAGCTCTCTGGGCTTGTGCCATTTGGGTCCTGGGAAAAGCTTTCCACGCCTTATTGCCTTCCCTCTGAAGGTCTGGTTTCCATTGATATTTCCTGAGTTAAACTTTATGACATCTCCTTACATTTCAGCTTGCATCACTTTGAAGTTGGCTTCAGTAGTATGGTGTGGCCCTCTGTGCACTGGGCCACAACTAAAGGGGGGCTGTATTAGGATAAACTGAGCAGGCCTTAATCAATGCCCATCAATATCTCCTTCCCCACACACAGAGTTCCCATTGACTTGGGAGGTGCTGGCATTGGGTGAGAAAGATAATAAAGCTAAGTGTGTTTCTGTTCTGAGGTCAAGTAGAGAGGGAAGAACACCTGCCAATTGTTTAATTCCATTTTTCCACCCTTTGGCCTTCCCAATCAGTCTCTATCGAATTGACTTTTTTGTAGTGTTTTATAGTTAAAAAGCACTTTTACTTTCATTATGGCATCCAATCATCACGTTACAGACCTGTGAAGGAAATATGTAACTATTATCACACCCATTTTACAGATGAAGGAAGTGAGAAAAGTTAAGTGATTTGCCTACAGCTACTAAGTGATGAAACCAGCACTTGAACCCAGGTCTCCTGATTTCATGGGCATAAAAATATACACAGGTCTTGAAATAGCCATTTAGCCATTCTTTGAACTCTATGAGACTTTTTTTTTAAGTTGGTGTATTCTGTTTTTTAGATTACAAACATTTATAGATTTCCCCTACTCTAAGAGGTCTTTTGTAACAAAGTAAAGAAATTAAGTAAAACTAATGATATATTTTGTAGGTAACTAGATGGCTCAATGGATAGAGTGCTGGGCTTAGAGTCGGGAAGACCTGAATTCAAATCCAGTCTTAGATACCTACTAGCTGTATGACCCTGGATGAGTCATTCAACCTCTGTTTGTTTTAATCCATTAGAGAAGGAAACGGCAAACCACTCCAGTATCTTTGCCAAGAAAACCCCATGGATAAATAACATTGGTTGGGTTCATGAAGAGTTGGACATTACTGAATAACAGCAACAGTGATGTATTTATCTCAACTTCCCCCCCCCCACTTTTCAGTTTCCTTTCTGTGTGTTGGCCTCTCCATTAGATTGTAAACTCCTTGAGGGCAGGGACTCTCTTTTTTAAAATATGTAACCCCGGTGCTAGCACAAGGCCCAGCACATAATATGGCAGATGCTTAATAAATATTTATTGAATGTCAAAGTATGTGCAACATTTCACGTCTGTAGCACACCCTCCACCCCACCTACTACTTCTCTATTCTTATTTTTTTAAAATAACATAAACTTATTTTTTCTCTCTGAGTCATGTTGGCAGAGTGGATAGAACACTAGATCAAGAGCAAGGTAACTTGCCTGCCTCAGTTTCCTCATTTGTAAAATGGGAGCCTATTTCCCAGGGTTGTTGTAAAACTCAAGAGATATTTGTAAAGTGCTTTGCACACCTTTGCGGCTAGGTGGCGTGGTGGATAGAGCTCTGGGCCTGAAAGTCAGGAAGATTCATCTTCCAAGTTCAAATCCAGCCTCAGATACTTGCTACCTGTGTGACCCTGCACAAGTCACTTTACCCTGTTTGCTCAGTTTCCTCATCTGTAAAATGAACTGGAGAAGGAAATGGCAAACCAGTTCAGTATCTTTGCCAAGAAAAGCCCATATGGGATCATGAAGGATTGGACATGGCGAACAACAATTACACACCTTAAAAATGCTACCTAAATGCAAGCTATTATAGTTCCTAAGCTTGACGATCCAGTTTATGCAGTCAGCCCTCTGATAATTCAGAAGTTCAGTTTCTGTATAACAACAGTGAAATCCCTAATACTTTACATCGCTATGATTTTTAGATACTTTATATACATTGTTTCATTTGAAACTCACTGTAGCCCTGGGAAGTAGGTTAGATGCAGCCCTGGGAAACTGGATCATCATACCCATTTTGCAGATGAGGAAACTGAGACCCAGAGAAGATAAAATGGTTTGCCCAGCGTCACACATCTGGAATGTGATGTTGACAGGACTAGAACCCTAGACTTGTTACTTCCAGTTCTGGGCTTTCTGTTGTTTCTGTTTTCTAACCTTGAATGTTTCTTTTCCTCATTATGTAGGTACAATCCTCTGCAGCCTGATGGGCTCCCCTGATGTCCTGCTCTGCAATAAAAATGACTGGAGGCCATTTTCAGAGGTCCAGAGCTATGGTATGTGTGATAATGTGAAGTATGACCCAAGGAAGAGGCAGTTTACATTGAGCCTGGGAGAGCAAGAGTTCACAGGAAGTAAGTAAACACGCCTCCTGTATTTCCTAAACCTCTCACCGCCTTAGCGAGCAAGGCCCTTACTTCCTGAGAAGACATTCACATCTTTTTTTTTAACTCGTATGCCTATTTTTTTTTTCATGTTGTTAAAATTCTGTCAAAGGCAGTGTGGAATAGTGGCTAGAGAGCTAGCCTTGGAGCCAAGAAGGCCTGAGATCAAAGTCCTGCCTCTGCTACATACTGACTGTGTGACCTGGGCCAGTCATGTCACCTATCCGTGCCCCCCAGACATTTTGAGAAGGTGTTCACCTGCACTGGTAGAGGGGGCTTCCTTTTCCAGGAGTGCCCCTCTACCAGTGAAATCACAGGTCCAGCCTCTAACCCTATCCTCTGTAAGATATTTATGAAGATAGTCTACATATCTAATAAGAGCACCCTTGATGAAAACATGGCCAGCTTTCTCAATTTATCACTTTTTTTTTTTTTGGCAAGGCAGCTGGGGCTAAGTGACTTGCCCTGAGCCACACAGCTAGTGAGTATTATGTGTCTGGGGCCGGATTTGAACTCAAGTCCTCTTGAATCCAGGGCCATCACTCTATCCACTGAGCCACCTAGCCACCCTTCATATTAGTTTTCTGCAGCAGATCACATCTGCACAATTGCTCCACTGATAGAGAGGTGAAGAGATTATAAAGTCCTGCTGTGTCTATTGACTGGTTTTTAGAAAAGCACATATTCAGTACAATTCAAATTAAGTCAAAGCCTTTCCTCAAACAAGTTCTATTTCCTATGCTTGCTGGACTCATGTGAAAGTCTATTTAATAGACTGTTGTTGTTCAGTTGTTTTGTAGTTGTGTCCAACTCATTATGACCCCCTTTGGAGTTTTCTTGGCAAAAACACTGGTGTGGTTGGCCATTTCCTTCTCCAGCTCATTTTACAGATGAAGAAAGTGAGGCAAACAGAATGAAGTGACTTATCCAGGATCATACAGCTAATAAGTGTTTTGAGGCCAAATTTGAATTCATGATGGTGAATCTTCCTGACTCCAGGCCTGGCACTCTATCGACTGTGCCTACCTATCAGCAATAGACAGAGTACTAGATTTAGTGTCAAGGGATCTGGGTTCAAATCTTGGTTTTTCTACCTCTTACTTGTGTGACCTTGGGCTCCCCTCCATAGGTGTCAGTTTCTACATCTGAAAAAATGTTACAGTTGACCTAAGTCAGAGGTCTTAGGAAATCCATGAATTTGGAAAGGAAAAAAAAATCACATCTTTATTTCACTTTTTTCACTTGTAATTTTACGTATTTTGTCTTATGCCTTTAAAAACATTATTCTGAGAAGGCATTTATAGGCTTCAAGAGTGCCAAGGGGAACCACAACATGGAAAAAGGCTAAGAATCCCTGGAGTAGGTGATGTTTAAGGTCCTAGCTTTAAATATAATTGTGTGAAATCCTTCTTTTTTGGAACTGATACCAAGTAGGCAGAACTGGCACACATTTCCCCATCACAATTTGAAAAATCCCATAAAGGATAATGTCACTATCAAATTCTGATAAAAGACATACTGTGCACAATGAATCCTTCTGACCATGCCTTCACACAGGTTAAGAAACCGCTTTCTACCTGTGTGATGTTAGGACTTCTTTAACTTGTCTGGGACTAAGGTTCCCTCTTGCTAAATGGAGGGGGGTTGGGCTAGATGACGTTGAAGGTCCTTTCCACTTCTAGATCTGTTGTGCTAAGATCACATTCTCAGATCCTTGAACACAGAACATAACTGGTGACAGAGACTTTAAACATCCAGCCCAACCTTCTCATTTTACCTATAAGGAAACTGAAGCCCAGAAATATGCGGTGATTTTTCCCAAAGTCACAGAGCTATGCAAATGAGAGAATTAGGACTTAAATCTAGACCTCCTTACTCCACACCCAATGTTCTTTCCATGATGACACATTGTCTCCTGATTTCTGGCTATCTTCACACCTAACAGTGTGTCCTGCTCAATTATTAAAGAAGTAGTTATTCAGTATCTATTATATGCGAGATCCTATGTTAGACAGTACCTAATAGGTGCTCAGGCAACTAGGTGATGCAGTGGATAGAGTGCCAGGGGTGGAATCAGGATGACTCATCTTCCTGAGTTCAAATCTGGCCTCAGATATTTACTAGCTGTGTGACCCTGGGCAAGTTATTTTACCCTGTTTGGCTCAGTTTCCTCATCTGTAAAATGAGCTGGAGAAGGAAATGGCGAAACCACTCCAGTATCTTTCCCAAGAAAAACCCAAATGGAGTCACAAAGAGTCAGATGAATAAACAACTATAATAAGCACTTGGTATTTGCTGGACTTCACATTGTGAGCAATGTAATAGCTGATGGCTCTAGTCTGCTGGTTAAGATATGGACTGCAGCCCTAGGCACTAGTCTGCTTTTGTTACATGTCTTTGGCTTGAGCTGCCAGCCCTTCCAGTGCTCTGCCCAAGGAAATGGTTACCAGCTTCACACCCTGGCAGTGCGGCAGTTTCCAAACCACACACAGGTGTCTGGGGAGACAAAATTACTGAGCACCTGGGCCTTGCAATGAACGGGTGCCTGGCAACTCACCACTGAAGGGAAGCATGGTGGTAGAACTTACAACGAAGCTTCACCAAACTCCATTGGAAGGTTAGAGTTAGAAGGGAACTTAACACTGGACTATTTGAAATAGAGAACATAGAAAGTTAAGAGATGAGAAGCACCTGACATAGAAAAGTACAATGTAACACTTACTGGCTGTGTGATCCTGGGCCAGCCACTTAATCCTGATTGCTTTGTCAAAAAAGAAGAACGAAGAAGGAGGAGGAGGAGAGAAGAGAAGAGAAGAGAAGAGAAGAGAAGAGAAGAGAAGAGAAGAGAAGAGAAGAGAAGAGAAGAGAAGAGAAGAGAAGAGAAGAGAAGAGAAGAGAAGAAAAAGAAAAAGAAAAAAAAGTACAACATAAAGCCTGTAATGTTGGAGCTAGAAGGAACCTTTAAGGTCATGTAATCCAGCCCTTTCTTTATATAGGTGAATCATTCATGTTCTCCACAGTGACATGTCATGCTATGTGGGATATTAATAATAAGGATTAGGATTGGATATATGATTTCATTGGCATAAGGGACTCCCAGGGGAGGAAACTCCTTCTACCTAGACAAACCTGCAATTTATAGTCTTTTTGAGTTGCCTAAAGCACTGAGAAGTGACTTGGCTTGTGTCGCATAGTATGTGTCAGAGGTGGGATTTGAACCAAGGTCTTTGGACTTGGAGGTGAACTCTCTATCTCTTATACCTTTTTAATGACAACAATGATGATGATTTTAAAAAATTATTAATTTTAAAAAGCATTAAATTAAATTTTCAATAACAAGAAGTCAGGCAGAAAAGAATGTGGAAAACAAATCCTATCAGAAGTTGTCAATACTCTTAATTAACAATGAAAAGCAAAAGAGAAAAGGTTAAGATAATATAAAGAGTCAAAGCATTGCTTAGAACAAAATAAACAATTGAATATGTGTTAAAGACTTTCAAAAAGCTAGAGAAGTTAAAAAAAAGAAGCAAGATAGAGTTTCCAAAGGAAGATGTGAAAAATTCTGTGGTTGCATGAAGTGCAATGCAATGAAAATGCTAGTTGGATCAAACAAGAAACAAAGCTTTCACAGGTAATAAAATGAGTGAATGAAATGTCAAGAGAAGTGACCATAACTTTAGCCTCTAGGCAAAATTCAAAAGCAAGGGGGTGAGTGGATGGCACAGATAAGATCCATAACTATCCACCTAAATGCTTTACAGTGGTGCATTAGGGTATGAATTTAAAAAAAAAGATTTTAAAAAATTTTAACATTCATTTTAAAAATTTTGAGTTTCAGATTTTCTTACTCTCTCCAGCCTATCCTCCATCTATTGAGAAGGCAACCAATATGGTAAAGGGTGTGAATTGTTTTGAAAAAATTGTTAATGTGTATCTTTTACCAAATTCCTCTCAGACATCAGTCTGATCCCACATATTTTTTAAACAGAAGTCATCACCTATGTACTATCAAAAATGAGAATCAGTGATGCCTCCAAATATAAACCCATTTCATATTTATGTATTTTATGCAGAGTATTCACAGTTTGCATCATGAAAAAAAATCTTTAAACACAAGAAAAATCTATTTGGTCTGAATCAATCAATTCACATTTATTAAACACCTTCCTTGTGCCAAACACTGTGCTAAGAACTGGGAATATAAAAAAGGGCAAAAGGCAGTTCTTCCCATCAAGGAATTCACAATCTGATGGGGGGAAACAACATGAAAATAAATATATACAAACAAGCTATGTACAGGGTAAACAGCAAATAACAAAAGAAAGGCACCAGAATTATGAGGGACTGGGAAAGGGTTGCTTTAAAAGATGGGATTTGTGGAACTTGGAGGAAGCCAGGAAGTGGAGTAAAGGAAGGAGAATGTCCTAGACATGGGGACAGAGAAAATGCCTTGAGCAAAAAAAAAAAAAAAGGCATGCCAAGAAAGGCATTTGGGTACAAAAAACAACTCATTATTCGCTTTGTAATTATTGACTAAGGTGCCCCCAAAACATCAAAGCATACCTATTGTCTTTGTTGATAGTCACAAAGCCTTTGACTCAGTTCTGCACTCATGTACAGAGTACACTGATTTAAATAATACAAATATATAACATAGATCTAAGGGTAGTGACAGTGCTAGATTATTAGTGGCCATCTAAAAAACTGATCTCTCTCTATTTAAAACTTGTCAATACCATAAAGAATCACATAAAACGTGGCATTTTATCCCCAGATAGTTTAAACCAATTGTGATTCTACGTAGTTTTAAATTCATTATCATCTGTCCTGATTTAAACTAAATATGGCTTCCAGATGAAAGAGGAAATAAAACCAAAATACCTTTTTTAGCCCTTTAATGCATCTTGATGACATCAAGTTATAGGACTCCAACTAAAAAGAGGGGAGGAGGGGCAGCTAGGTGGTGCAGTGAATAGAGCTCTGGCCTTGGAATCAGAAGGACCTGAGTTCAAATCCAGCCTCAGACACTTAATACTTACTAGCTGTGTGACCCTGGGCAAGTTACTTAACCCTGACCACCTCACCAAAAGAAAAAAGAGAAGAGGACTTGCATTCAAATCTGGACTTAGACACTTGCTAGCAAGTCACTTAACCCAAAGGAAATGGCAAACCACTCCAGTACCTTTGCCAAGAAAACCCCAAATGAGGTCACAGAAAGTCAGACATGACTAAAAACAACAACAAAAAGACATTTATCAACTCCTTCTTGAGGACTTTTTCCTCTGATGACAAAAAAATCATATGGATTTAATGTGTAAAATTTTTTAACATACATGTAGGAAAAAAAGAGACTGAAGGCTTTGAGCTTGAATTGGAGGTCACCTTGAACCGATGAATGCAGGTGATCCTACAAATACCTTGCTCACCTCTAGGCAAGAATCATGGAACATAAAGGTGGGTTACAAACACAAAGGCTGTGGCTGATTATGTTTAGAGACTTACTGGAATTCTGAAATCAAAGCCACACATCAAAAAGTAAATTTAAAGCAATTAGCACCTACACAGTACTAGTAAGTGTGTGTCTTCAGAACTGTAAAATGACCTTTTGCAGAATTGAAAACTATCCAGACAAAAAACCCTACATGATATTAATAAAACATAGGCCTGCTGTGCCAAGGCAGCTGTAGAAAGACAAGTACTTACAATACTTCCATGGTAGAAGATGGAGACAGGAGATTATTAGTAGATATTCCTAGAGCATATGAAGGACAAGTTAAAAAAAAGTAGAGGCTTTTTAGGAGTAGACAGATATCACTTTCCTGAGCTGATAACAGGTATAAGCCCCTGGACTTTTCCAATGTGACTGAAAGTGACTTATCTTGGATATAGAACATAAATAATCAAGGTCCAAGAGTGAAACTGAAAGGTCCTCCCTGGGCAGAATCCACATTAATACAATCAACAATGTGTTGACAACAAAGCATAGAATGAAAGACTGAGTCATACAGATTTGTTCGTGGAAACTGAATGTTTTGTAATGGTGACTCTAGACCAAGTCATTGTCACCAGAAACTGCAGAAGGGTTACCCTTAAGGAAACTGGAATTGATGATCAATGTCAATCGTTCAACACAACAGTGGAAAACATGTAACACGTCACTGTGTTGGTGGTGATGTTTTTGTACTGTCATGCCCAACTCTTTGTGACCCTATTTTTGGATTTTCTTGGCAAAGATACTAAAGTGGTTTGCCATTTCCTTCTCCAGCTCATTTTACAAATGAGGAAACTGAGGCAAACAGGGTGAAGTGAAATCCTGAAATCAGAGCCACACGTCAAAAAGTAAATTTAAAGCAATTAGTGCCTACGTAGTACTAGTAAGCGTGTGTCTTCAGAACTATAAAATGGCCCTTTGCAGAGTTGGTCACACATGGTCACACAGTTAGTAAGTATCTGAGGTCATATGTGAACTCAGGATGATGAGTCTTCCTGACTTTCAGGCTTGACACTCTATCTACTGTGCCACCTATTGGCCTGTCATCGTAGATTGTAAAAATTCGGCAGCTACAGATTAGCTACCAAAAAAAGTAACCTGGTGTCAGGAATTAGACATCAGAAGTTCACAAGCCTTATGTAGATGACAGGTGGCAAATGCCTAGACTTCAAATATAGTCCCCAGAATTTACTGGTAAACTCAAAAAGTCAATCAACATTTATTAAGCATCTGTTATATACTAGGCACTGTTCCTTATAAGAGCTGGGAAACAAAGACAAGAGATGGTCCCTGCTCTCAAGGAGTTTACAGTCTAGTGGTGGATACAACTTGCAAACAACTATGTTCAAATAAAACATAAACAGGATAAATTGGAAAAAATCCACAGAAGAAAGGCACTAGAATCAAAAGGGATCAGGAAAAGCTTCCGGTAAAAGATTTTAGCTGCGGTTGGAAGGAAACCAGAGAAACCAGGAAGCAAATAAACTGTACTGGAAATAGACCTTTTTTGGAGGGAGGTGACATAGAATTAACTGTAAGGGAGGCACAAAGTACAGTGGGAATTTCAAAGAGGGAAAAATAATTTTTCTATTGGGGAATTCAAAGAAGGATTCCTGGGGGATGTGTCATTTGAGCCAAGCCTTGAAAGATGGGGAGAGTAAAGTTAGAAGTCTGGGCGTTCCAAACAAGATCGCAGAAAGATATTATACGGAATGTGTAAGAAGAATGGTAGATAGCTTAGCCTGTTTGAAACATTACATACAAAGTATTCATGTGAATGAAGCTTCAAAAAGGTAGAGTGGTACCTGGTTGGGGCAGGCTTTGAGCATCAAACTAAGGCTAAAGAGCTAGAAGGACCCCTTACAGGTCATTTAGTCCAACCTCTTCATTTTACAGATGAGGAAATTGAGGTCCAGCTGCATGACTTACCCAAGTTTACACAGGTAAAAAACATCTGAGGCAGGACTTGAACCTGGGTCCTCTGACTTCAAAACTAGTGATTGTTTTACAGTACCACACTGTAGGAGTTATTGACAGAGGGCAGAGCTAGAATTGAGGCATAGTTTACTAAGAGGCAAGAACATTTTCTTATTTTAAGAACACTCATTTAAAAAATTTTTTTAAAAATTTATCTCTTTAAATTTTATTTATTTATTTATTTATTGGTGAAGCAATTGGGGTTAAGTGACTTGCCCAGAGTCATACAGCTAGGGAATATTATGTGTCAGAGGTCAGACTTGAATTCAGGTCCTCCTGACTCCAGGGCCGGTGCTCTATCCACTGTACCATCTAGTTGCCCCCAACTTTCCCCTTATTTTAAGAGAAGAGGAGAGGGAAGACCTTCTCGGCAACTAGTGATGCCCCATAGTGGAATGAGGAGCATGAAGAGGCAGGGGAATTGGAGACCAAATTGCCAACATTTGCTGGATTATGGAGAAACCAAGGGAGTTTCAGAAAAACATCCACCCCTGCTTCACTGACTACACTAAAGCCTTTGACTGTGTGGATCACAACAAACTTTGGCAAGTCCTCAGAGAGATGAGGGTGCCAGATCATCTTCTTTATCTCCCAATGAATCTGTATGGGGGCCAAGATGCAACAGTTAGAACCAAACATGGAGCAACTGAATGGTTTAAGATTGGAAAAGGAGAATGACGAGGCTATATATTGTCACCTTATAAATAAGGTGCACTATATATACATCTCATACACAGAGTACTTAATGTGAATGCTGGGCTGGATGAATAATAAGCAAGAATTAAGGTGGCCAGGACAAATATCAACAATCTCAGATATGCAGATGATACCACTCTGATGGCAGTAAGTGAAGAGGAATTAAGAAGCCTCTTGATGAGGATGAAAGAGGAGAGTGTAAAAGCTGGCTTGAAGCTGAACATCAGAAAAACTAAGATCTTGGCAACTGGTCTCATCATCTTCTGGCAAATAGAAGAAATGGGAGCAATTTCAGGTTTTATATTCTTGGGCTCAAAGATCATTGCGGATGGTGACTGCGGCCATGAAATTAAAAGACACTTGCTCCTTGGAAGGAAAGCTGTGGCAAATCTAGACAGCACACTAAAAAGCAGAGACAGCACCGGTAGTAATGTATGGCTGTGAGATTGGACTCCAAGGAACGGTGAGAGCCATGGTATCAATGCTTTTGAATTGTGGTGCTGGAGAAGGCTTTTGAGAATCCCTTAGACAGTGAGGAGATCAAATCAGTCAATACTTAAAAAAAAATTAATTCAGGCTATTCACTGGAAGATCAAATTCTGAAACTGAAGCTTAAATACTCTAGTCAAATAATGAGAAAATGAGACTCAGTGGAAAAGACCCTAATGTTGGGAAAGATTGAAGACAAAAGGAAAAAGAGGACAGTAGAGAATGAGATGGATAGGTGGTGTCATGGAAGCAATGAACATGAGCTTGGACAGACTTTGGGACATAACGGAGGACAGAAGGGCCTGGTGTGCAATGGTCCGTGGGGTCATGAAGAGTTGGACACGACTGAACAACAACATAAGTAGGTTGGGATCACCATGGGGGTAGGGGTTTCGTCTCTATGGAGGTCACCCAAGAAGAGATGGATGATCAAATATCAGACATATTGTAGAGAGGATTGTCATTCAGGCCTCTGAGGTCTTTTCCAACGCCAGGATTCTGTGAATTTGTGATTATAATTTTTATCCAAAAGGAAAGGGATTTGGGGAGGGGGGTGTTGTAATCAGAGCTGAGAATTGGGAGATAAATCTAAGAATCAGGGTGGCAACCAGGGTGAACACTGGCTTCAAACTCAGAGAACCTGCATTCAAATCATGCCTTTGTCATCTCTTTTTGACTTTTGACTTTTATTTTGGCTTCATGACTTTTAGCAAGTCCCCTAATTCATTTCCCTCATCTGTAACATGAGTGGGTTGGACTAGATGCTGTGTAAGACGCTCTCCAGATTTAAATCTGTCGCCCTGTGATAGACAGGTATGGCCGGGGAGAGGAGGAGACTGTGGGGGATCAGACCTTGTCAAAGGTGATTTCAGGTGGCGGCTGGTGACGGGGGTCTGACTAGGAGACTGTCTCCGGCTTATCTATAATATATCTTGCATTTAGTAGTTTGGATGTTGTTTCTTTCATTAGACTACGAGGGCCTCCCCACCCCCTTTTCTTTGTACCCCAGCACTTACCACAGAGCCCGGCCCACAGTGGGCATTTAGTAAAGCTGACTTAATTTGACTCGGCAGTGAGAAATATGGAACATTCTAGGGATGATCACATTAATTGCTATCTGTGTGAGATTAGTCTTGATATTTTAGGGATATGCCCTGAAGAGCTTATGTACCTCACCCTGCTGCCCACTATTAACTCATGTAGAATCCACATGAGAACCTCCTCTGTTTCAAAACATCTGCGATTTCATCCGTATTCATACTGCCACCCCTCCATGCCGTAGTAGACAGGTTCGTGGATTACTGTGGCCAACATCCTTTATCACCAGCTGGCCAGCCTTCTGGCTCTCCAAACTTAGAAAGGCTGTTCATTGGACAATGGACCCACAGTTTGTCTCCAGGTCTCTACTTGAAACCTCTCCAGCTTGATAGGACCTGTCAGAGGCTGCACTCTGCTGGCTTGGCATTTGAGAACATGGGGTAACCTGCACACCTTGAGGCATCTTAGCAAGACATTGGTAAATAGGCTAAAGGCCAGGAATCAGTCTGATTTTCCTTTCTGTGTGTGTGTGTGTGTGTGTGTGTGTGTGTGTGTGTGTGTGTGTGTGTATGCATTTCCTTTCATAGAGATCTCATCCTATATTTGGGGCAATAAAGTCCAGCTCAGGAGTTTTTTGTCCCTTTGTGTGCCCTGGACCCTTTTGGAAGTCTAATGAAACCTGTAAACCTTTCTCAGAATAATGGTTTTAATGAAAAAAATAATGAATGCGCAGGATTACAAGGGAAACAAATTCTGTTGAAATGCAGTTATCAAAAAAAATTTTTTTTTGTTAAGTTCCTGACCTGAACTTAAGAACTCCTAGTTTAATAGAACTTGGAAATTGAGCCTCATCTCTGCAATTAAAGACATTATTATGTAATATAAGTGTATTCTTAGGCCATATTGTCTAGAGATCCTGGAATAATAAAAGTAGATGGCACCCCATGAAGCTCAGAGGGGGAGGTTTTAAGATAAAGAATATGGACTACTTGTTTACACAGTAGGTAGTAAGCATCTGCTATTCATTTCTCCCAAGAGATGGTGCAGGCTAAAGCTATGAATAAGGGTTTAGATATATTTCTGGATGTGACATCCACAATGAATTATTAAACCCAGAATGTATTTTCTGGTTTGTGCATCAGGACTGGGAAATTTGCCCTCCTTTGACAAGGTTGAAAAGGGGAGACTGTGAAATAGCTGATGTGGTTTTTCCCTCTGAAAAGAAGGCCTCTTTATGGCAGATATCGAGCAAAATTTACTGCGGGCAAATAAGTGAAAAGAGGATGTTCAGCATGGATCAGAATTCTGGCTTATCCGGCTGCCCCAGGCCAACCTGGACCCCTGGATAATCTCAGGTGCCAGCTTTCACCTCAGTCCTTAAAGATACCTCGTTGGTCAGTCAGGTTGAGACTGTATTAGACACTGTAAGTAGTTGGGGGAACCCATAAAGTTACATTTGCCTAGTGTTTTAGAATTTACAAAGCACTCTTGCAACTATTATCTCATCATAATAGGAGGGTCCAGGTAGTAAGTGGGGAAAAGCCCAGATGGTCTCCCTTTGCTTTTTTTTAGTTTAAAACAACATTTTAATTTCTAATTTTAACAAGTATAAAAGCTGAGTCTACTTGGCCCATAAAGAATCCAACTTCATTCTAAGCCCTGCATGTGCATAATGAAAACAGAAAAGTGAAAAGTAAAAGGCATGGAAACACACTAATGATAATGATGATGATGATAGCACTTACATAGCGCTTTAAGATTTTCAAAGTGCTTTACAAATATCTCATTTTATCCGCCCTGGGAGGTAGATGCTATTGTTTTCCTCCTATTACAGAGAACTCAGTTTTCTCACTTATAGAATAGCGAACAGGAGATCTTTAGTCTTTTTCCAGCTCTAAATATGTGACCTGGTCACATACTATTGTTCTCCTTTCTCTGATATTTAGTATCCTCATAGAAAGTAAAGAGTGGATGACAAAGGAAATTAAGTATTAATAAGCTGCTAATCAGAGTGATTCCTTTGTAGAAGGAAGAAAGCAAGCATTTATTAAGTGCCTACTATGTACCAGGCATTATACTAAGTGCTTTACAAATATTAGCTCATTTGATGTCCCACAAATAGGATGAGATCTCTATGAAAGGAAATGGTAGGAAAAGGTAGATGCAGGTGCTACATAAATGGAGGTTAAGTCATTTTCCTTAGGTCTCACATCTAGTAAGTGTCTAAGGCAGGATTTGAACTTAGGTCTTCTTGACTCCAGACCCAACACTCTAAGCACTGCACCCCCTAGCTACGTGCTTGTTACATCACTGCAACAGAACACAAGTCCCTTCAGAGAAGATGCTATGCAGTCTTTATCTTTGTTATCTCCAGTGCCTAGAACAGAGCCTTGCATATAATAAGTGCTTGATAAATGTTTGTTGAATTGAATTTAATATTTGGAAATATGAAATATGTAAATATAAAAGAAAATGTGATCATTTAGCAGGCAAGAAGGTGACTATCAATCAGTAAATATTTATTAAGCATCTCCTCTGTGTTTGGCAAAAGACAATCCCTACCCTCAAGGAACTCACAATTTAATGGAGAAGACAACATGTACATCAATATGTACAAACAAGCTATATGCAGGATAAATAGGAAATCATTAAAAGAGGAAGGCACTAGAATTAAGAGAGGTCAGGAAAGGCTTCCTTGTAAAGGATCGGATTTTGGTTGGGACTTACAGGAAGCCAAGGAAGCCAATAGGTGGAGTTTAGGAGAGAGAGTAATTTAGTCATGGGAGACAACCAGAGAAAATGCCCTGATTTTGTATTTTATCTTGGAGGTGATAGGGAGCCAATGCAGTTTATTGAGTAGAAGGGGTGACATGGTTAGACCTGAACTTTAGGAAAATCACTTCAGTGGTTGATTTAAGATGAAGTCAGATTTGTTGCCTATGGAACAAGCATTCCACAGAGCACAGTGGAAGGACTGGTGGTATTGGTTGAAACTTTGAGGTGGGAGGGCTGAGAGGGATGAGAATAAGGAATTAGGAAATGAGAGATGGAGAACAGGGTTTGAAGAATGACTGACGGGGGGGTCAGAATCACTGATATGTGAAGGGTCTGACCAGGTGTGACAATATTCATTATGGAGTGGAGGGCACAGGTTTGAGATCAGCCTGGAGACAAGATTTCTCTATAAGATGGGAGGCTGTGATTCACTATTCCTCTTCTAATTGGTCCCCTGCTTCATTTTTCCCCCCCTCTTTTCAATATATGCCTCCAGGAATTCAAGTCTATATGAAGTACATGAAAAGTAGAGGTGAACAAGAGAACGGCCATAGACCTGGTTAGTTCCGACTGAGATAGAGTTCTTCTATTTTAATTAATTGGTTAAAAGAAAAACAATATTAACAAAAAAACCCTTTATTAAGTGCCTACTCTCTGCTAGATGCTGGGGATAGGACAAAAGAGACAATCCCTATAGTCAAGCAGCATGTGTCCCATTAGTGGAGGCCACACATAAGTATATAAATCTATACAGCTTAAATACAGAATGAACTTGAGTTCATTAATTATTATATTAAATATATTATAATTAAATAATAAATAGTAATTAAATATAAAGATTATTGTAGAGTGAAAGAACTGCTAGTTGAGAGCATCAAGAAAAGTCTTATGTAGAAATAGATGCATGAGCTGAGGCTTCAAGGAAACCAGGAATTTTATGAGGTGGAAGTGAAAAGGAAGTGTATTCTAGGCAAGGGGGATGAACCTTGCAAAGTGATGGAGGTAAGGTGGAATGCTCCATGTAAGGAACAGAGAGGTGTCCAGTTGGCCTGGATTGGAGATTGTAGAAAAGGGAATGATGTATAATGAGGCTGGAAAGGTAGGTTGGGGCCAAACTGTGAAAGACTTTAAAAGCCAGATAAAAGATTTTATATTTTATCTTAGAGACAGTAGGGAGCTGCTGGAGTTAATTGATTAAGGCAGTGATGTGGTCACTTTTTTTAAGGAAAATCACTTTGTCAGCTGGAGGGAGGGTAGATTGGAAAGGGGAAAGAATTGAGATGGGAGGACCAGTTAGAAGGCCGTTGCAATAATTCAGACAAAAGGTGATGAGAGCTGTCTCTAAGGTGGTGGCTGTGAAAGGAGAGAGAAGAGTCAGAGGCAAGAGGTGCTGAAGGAAATAGAAATGATAAGATCTGGCAAGGGATTGGCTATGTGAGGTGAGCGAAATCAAGGATGACACTGATGTTATGAAACTGAGAAACAGCATGAATGGTAGAGATTTCCAAAGAAAGAGGGAAGTTCCAAAGAAAGAGGTTGGAAAAAAGAAAATGAGTGACATTGGAACATGCTGGAACATTTTAAATGGTTGGTGATATAGTCCTGGGGCTCAGGGAAAGGCCCTTTATATAGACATGTGAGCCTTCAGTTCAGTTGAGTAATCAGGAGCCAGACTGTTTAGAAGGCACAAGGGAGGGCTTCCTGAAGGAGCTACCATTCAGTCTGTACCTTGAACACAGAATTGACAAAAAAAGGCTTAGTCTGTTTTCTCCATTATTTGTGTCATCATTTTGTGGTCTGTTGACTCTTTTATGCTTGTATATTCTTGTGTATGCTTATAAGTCCTCTTTTTTGCCATATACCTCAGAAATAACTGACATTTAATGCACTTTGAAATAGTAAGCTTTGAAAGACTTATCACATACAGACTTTCACTTGACCCTCAAAACAACACTGTGAAATACAATAGGTATTATCTCTGTTTCTACAGGTGAGGAAATTGAAGCTCTGACAGGATAATTGATTTTACCATTATCACCTGACAAGTAAGCCAGGGTTTGAACCTGGGTCCTCCTGATTCCCAGGAATGGCCATGTACATTTATACACAAAATTAGAACTAGAAAAGACTTCAGAGATCATGTACTCCATCTCCCTCATTTTACAAAAGAGGAAACTAAGGACCAAAAGAAATGACTTGCCCAAGGTCACATGGGTAGTGTAATGGGGTTCCACTTTAAAAAAAAAGACATTTATTTTGCTGGGAAGTACAAAGTTCAGGTCTCATGCCTGCTTTCATGGGACTTGGAAACTAACAGATATGACATAAACACATATACCTAAAAATAAAATAATACATTGTAAGTTCATAAAACAGCGTAAACCACATGAGAGTTGAAGTCTGGGAAGGGGAAGGATCCTTACTGACAAGCACATTTAGGGAAGGTTTCATGGAGTTAATGGCACCATAGATCCAGTGACACTAGCCTCTTTCTTGATCCTCACACAAAACACTCCCTTTCCTGACTCTGGGGCATTTTCACTGGCTATCCTCCCTGCCTGGAATGTTTTCCCTCCTCATCTCTGTATCTGTGAAATGGAGCAGTGTGAGATGAGGCTGAAAAAAGTAAAGGGAAGCCAGACTGCAGAGGTCTCTGAATACCAGGTGGAAGGAGCTTGCACTGCATTCTATAAGCAACAGGGGGAAATGAAAGGCTTTGGAGCAGAAGGGTGGAATGAAGGAAGCAAGGAAGATTAATCTGGTAGCATTGTAAAAGATGATGGTGTAGGTAAGGAATTGGAAGGACTGGGAAGGGTCCTGAAGGCGTGGCATTAGATATAAGAAAGCTTCCTTTACCAAGATATCTTCCCATTTAATTTAAATTATTGCCACGCAGCAACTCTGACATGTGTGGCCAATACAGTGAACTTTGGGAAAATGGAAGGAATAATGGAGGGGAAGGGGTGAGAAGAAGTAGGAAAAATATGATGACTGTCTTCAGATATTTGAAGGGCTGCCATGTGGAAGGTTTTGACTTGCTGCATCCTGCTGGAGGGGACAGAAATAAGACCAAAGAGTAGAACTTGCAGGTAGGCAAATTTTGGCTCAACATTTTGGCTCCAGAAAACTTTCTAAAAACTAGCGCTTACTAAAAATGGAGTGAGTTCTCCATCCCGGAGGTTTCAAATGCTAGATAACTATCCATCAGAGAGGTGGTAGAGGAGATTCACACATCACAGATTCAGAGAATTACAAAATCACAAAATTGAGTCAGAAAAGAACTTAAATGAAAGGAATCCCCACTATAATATACTTGACAAGTGATCATCAAGCCTTTATTTGAGACCTCCAAAAGGGAGAAATCAATTAATCCATCATAATCCACCTATAATCAATAAGTGCATGCCTGCTGTGTGCCAGGCATCCTCTAGGTGCTAGAAAGGGAATGTTCTTGATTTCCTTGAATTTGCCTTCCAAAGTGAAAACTTTGAGATCAAAAATGTGAATCAAGTCTGAGCTAATAGAATGAAAGTCCAGAGCTTTATTTTGTCCTATGGAAAATAGGCTGCTTTTTAAATGTAGGGTTTGAGACTTCTGGCATAAGGGATAAATGAGACTGCTTTTTTCATGTCAGGTTTATGTTCGACTTCTGTGGTTGGAATGGTATGTAGAACCCATCACCAGTGCCTCCTCACTTTTCCAATGGAAACCTCTCTGTTTTTGAAGTATTTGCTTTTGGCCTCACCATCCTTCCTATTTCTAAGAAAAGGGCTTAAAAATTTTAAGAACTTTACAAAGCTCATTCCTGATGTCATCTTCAAGTGGAGATGAATGGCAAACATGCAGATTAAATGTCTTCCAATGTTCACAGGAATTTAAAAATTGAGGAGAAAAGAAAAGCATTTGGAACAGATGTTTTGGGGATTGTATTAGATCCAGCTGAATTAAAATAAAAACAACTTTGAAATGTTGAACAAATAAGAGCTCCAGACTAGTTCTTGAAGTCTTCTTTACAAAGAGTGAGCAAGATATGTTTTGCATCTCTGCCTCTTCTTACCCATCAGGTAGCTTCTCAGAGGCCTCAGAGATCACCTAATCCAACCTGAACCTGAAGTGTGAAGCTCTTTTACAACATCCCCCAACAAGTGGTCATCTAGCCCCTATTAGAACACTTCCACTAATGGAGAGATCACTACCTTTCTAGGCAACCTAGTTCCAATAATGGGCAACTCTAATTATAAAGGAGTTTCTGCTTATATTAAACTAATATCCAACCCTGACTCCCAACTCCAGTAACTTCCACCAGTTGGTCTTAGGACCAGGTAGAGTTGTCCACTGATCTGGGACATAGAGTAGAATAGTAGAAAATCAGGAGGAAAGGGTTATCTATTCTCAGATCTGCCAGTTATTTGCTGTGTGACTCTGGGTAAGAAATTGTAACTCTTTGGGCCGCAGTTCCCTGATCTTTGAAATGGGACTAATAATAATCTCATGGAAGTTTTGTGTGCCTTAAATTAGCACTTAGCACAGTGTTTGTATTTATTAAGTACTAGGTACTTAATAAGAGTTTATTGATTGATTAAAGTGTTTTGAAAACTATAAAGTATTACATTAGTACAAGGGATTATTATTAAGATTTTTAAAATGACAATTGAGACTCAGTTTAAACCTCAATTTCCTAATATATAAAAGATGGATAATAGTATTATACAATTATACTATATTATACTATACCCCACAGGCTGGCTGTGAGTCTCAAATAGGATAATGTATGTAATACCCTTTGTAAGCCTTAAAGTTCTATATGTGTCAGTCTTCATTATGACATCAAGAAGTTACATGTATATATAATATATATATATATGTATATTATATATATATTATATATATATGTGTGTGTGTGTAGGTGTGTATGTATGTGTGTGTGTATATTATATATATATATATATATATATATATATATATATATAATATATATGTGTATGTATGTATGTATATGTCCCCTAAAGTTTTCATAGTTTAAAAAATGCACTGGTACTTTTGGGACATCTTTTATTACTTGTTCAATCACTTCTAACTCTTCGTGACCTTATTTTGGGTTTTCTTGGCAAAGATACTAGAGTGGTTTGCTATTTCCTTTTCTTGTTCATTTTATAGATGAAGAAACTGAGGCAAACAAGGTGAAGTGACTTGCGGAAGGTCACACAGCTAGTAAGTGTCTAAGGACGGATTGGAATCCAAGAAGACAAGTTTTCCTGACTCCAGGCCCAGGACTCTATCCACTGAGGCACCTAGTTGTCCATCATTTATCACTTAGGGTTTATAAAATGCTTTTTTCCTACAACAACTTTGCTGTGGCAGTTCAAACCACCAGAGCTGTTGTGCTACCCACTGCTCCTTTTTTTCCCCCTTTCTTTCTATTTTTAGATTAGTCAACTGGTTCTTAGAAAGGTAAAGTAACTTACTTGCCAATGGCCTGGCAGCTAATAAGTGTTAATAATCAACAAAAATTAATTGCCTACTATGTGCCAAGCACTATGCTAAGCACCAGAAATACAAATATGAAGAAGAATGACAGCTCCTGCCCTCAAAGAGCTTACAATCTAACAGAGGAAGACAATACACAAAAGGAAGCTGAAAAGCTGCGTTTCAGTTTCTTCATCTGTAAATTGAGAGCGTTGGGCTAGATCAGAGATTCTTATGTGGGGTCCATGTGCCCCCACCAAAGGGTATAGATTTCAAGGGGTCCGTGCACTTGGATGGAAACAAAATTACATCTTTATTGTCACTGACTTTGATTTCCTTTTTAACTGTATGTATTTTACTTTATGCATTGAAAAAGCATTATTTTGAGAAAAGGTTGATTAGCTTCACCAGACCAACAAAGGAGTCTGTCTCTCTCTCTCTCTCTCTCTCTCTCTCTCACACACACACACACACACACACACACACACACACAGAACTAGATTAACTCTAAGACTTCTAGCTCTAATCTTTTAGCCTGTGATCCTTCCTTTATCTTTCCCCTCCTTCTTCACTCTTCCCTCTGCCATCACCCTGCTTCTTGTTCTTGTTATCAACCCCTTGAGTTCTAGAAATAGGCTCCTCACTGTTCTTTTACTTTCTTCTCTGCTCTCTTCAATCTCTACATTGTTCTGCTACCAAACAACTTCCTTCTCTATTAATATAGTCATGTCTCTCTTACTCTTTTGCTGTCAACTGCTATGGATCCTACAGGGACTGTTACAGCTGTATGTCTGGTGCTGGCCTCTTCTGACCCCTGGACTCTCATATTCCTCCTCCTTCAGAACATCTCTGTCTGGATGATCAGACTTAATGTGTCCAAACCCAAGAAAATTGTCTTGACTCCTTCACCTATTCATCCTGACTTTACTATCGATTCGTTCATTCTACTATGTTTGTGGCTTATCTTCCTGAGTTCACATCCAGCCTTAGACATTTACTAGCTATGTGATGCTGGTCGAGTCACTTAACACTATTTTTCAGTTCCCTTATCTGCAAAATAAGCTAGGGAAGGGAATGGCAAACCACTCCAGTATTTTTGTTAAGAAAACCCCAAATGGGGTCACGAAGAGTTGGACACAACTGAACAACAGAATTCCTGTTCAGGTACAGGTTTCACTATCTCACACTATTGTGAGGTGGCGGTGATAGAAATGGTTATGGTGATGGGGATGATCAGGATAAGAATGCGAATGAGGATAACCATGGAGGTAAAAATCAATCTTAACATTTTGAAATTTTATTTTGTTTTGTTTTCAGGTTCAGAGCTTCTTGAAGAAGATCCAAGTCTCTTTACAAGTTTCCAAGAGGTTTATCTCTGGAAAGGTGAGTTTTATGTGAGAGGACCAATACTCAAATCAATTTGTGACCTCACTGATTTGAAGGCACCCAAAGTCCTATGCATTGCAACTTATCCCCACCTGCCTACCCTGTGTGACTGTTGTCCATTATCTCTCAAACATTCCCCACCCAATGTTCTGGAGGTCTTTCTCAGTTTCTCCAGAAATCACAAGGGCACCACCTAATTGTCCACCTGTCATCCCTCACTCTTGCCACATACCCAGCCCATCCTCTTTCCATATCATACAATTCCTTCATGACATCTTTTACTCCTGTACCTAATTGGTCATATGTTGCATCCTGTTCACTCCCATCATGCATCTCTCTGTGGTCCTCTGTATTTTACTTATTTTTGGTTCCTCAGAAGCAATGGTGTTCTCCTTGCTATAGAATGACACCATTAACATGTTTATTATGTGAGGGGACAAATGAATTTATTAAATTATGCATTCACTACCCTAAATGTCTTCATTGGATACTCTGCTCACCTCAAGGGTAAGTGTGCTACTACGAGGACTAGCCAATGAAATAGGAGGGCCTCTGCTTATCTAGCAGATAAGACATCAAAATTAAAAAGGATTTGGAAACACAAGAAAGGAACCAGGTAGACAAATTGGCCACTTGCTAAGTCACAGGGAGGTAAAAACTGTACTTACTAGCAGTTGGAGTTACTAAAGTAGATATAGCCAAGTCCCACGAGGCATTTTGCTTTTATCATCAATAGCTCTTGTCTGTTCTCACTTGAGGCCATTCCTGATGGGAGAGATGATAGCTTATCCTGTGAGTCAAGCCTGAAGCCCTGAGAGAAATTGTGAGGACACTAAGCGTTTTCTTTAGCCCAGTGGTTCAAGAATTCCCCAGTGGTCCGAGGAGTTCAGGCTAAACATTCTTTAATAGCTCCTTAAGCAGTAAATAATTACCCAGTTATGTTACAAATATATATTTTCTCTGTGACAATAAGCACCAGTATACTTAAGTAGTATAGATTTGTTATCATTTTAGTTATTGTAAGCACTTAACTAATAGATCTAAAAGAATATGATGAATAGTGTATTAAATTACTCTGGTTATTCACAGTGACATTTTTTGTTGCTATTAAAAGGGGTTTGCAGAACAAAGAAGATTGGGAACCAATGCTTTAGGCCTGTATCTCTGTCTTTGAAACCTGCTCACCTCCCCCATCAGCATTCATTGAATCCCATTCTGATTCTTCCTTCTTGGCTCCTGGCTCCCTTAAACCCCTCATCCCACTCCCGAGGGGCATCCTATTCTTGGCAGACCTGGTCTTTGGCACACCCCCAGCACAAAAGGCCGATGTGTTTTCTGCTAATGGTTTAGAGTGTATCTCAGGTAGGAGCTGTGTTGGTAGCATTTAATAACCAGCTCTCTGAAAAAAAAATTCATACAACACACTTTAAAGTTTAATTTGTTATTAATATGCTCTCCATTACTTTCTTAAATCTAGACAAACAGCAAAACAATAAATCAAGCCCAGATTTGTAGCATTTGCAGGTTTCCAAGGTATATATGTTTGCCCTGAATATTTAACAATCTATTTTAAAGAGGGCATTCCTCTGACTCCAGCACACCCCTGATCCCAGGCACTAGTAGATTTGCATTTTTAAGATGGTCCTTGCAATTCAAAATACTTTGCCTAGGACCCTCTCCAATCACTCCACATGGGCAATAATGATGCTGGAGAATACAGTAGTTTCTTATTTCCTGATGTTTTGGTCCCAAAAAGAATCTTCTTCCTTTTTCCCATTATTTATCAGATGTAAAGAAAGACACCATATAATATGGTGGTCTTGAATCTGAATAGTGTCTATTGTTTCTCAGATATGACAAAGTTAGTAGCAGACATTTTTTATTCTCACAGAGATAGGCCAGAAAGTTCTCTTCATGTTGAAACATTAGAAGGAAGATGTGACATTTGAAAAGGTTTGAGAGATATAGTTTCTGTGTAATTTAATCATCTTATTAATAAGACCAGCAGGTTATTAATAAAAGGCTGGTTATTTGGCAGTCTTTCTTAGACCAGAGACAATGATGGTGGTGAGCTCACGGTTTATATATCTTTAGGTGTTCAATTAAAGTGACCCCTGGACAGAGGAATTATCTGTAC
This sequence comes from Phascolarctos cinereus, assembly GCF_003287225.1. Classification (NCBI taxonomy): domain Eukaryota; kingdom Metazoa; phylum Chordata; class Mammalia; order Diprotodontia; family Phascolarctidae; genus Phascolarctos; species Phascolarctos cinereus. The sequence goes on from NW_027555847.1 coordinate 634,877,349, forward strand.
TCAGACCATCCTCAGCCTTGGGCTGTCAAGACAAAAGGATCTGTCTTCCCCCAAAGCTTGAGTAGAACAAAATGGGCTTCCCTACCCTACGTTAAATTTCTTGTGAAGTTGGGTTGGAGTCTGACCAAGATGGGGAAAGTCAAAGCAATCTCATTATCAGTAATGTCCTTCAAGAAAGCTGAACTTTTTAAAATGAGGAATTAAAAAAAGTGGAGACCTCTGAATCTCCCCAACATATTGGTTATTAATAATCATTCTTTTCAAAGATCAGAAAGAAAGGAAAACTCACAGAACATCCTCAAACATTCTTGTATCCCCCATGCCACAGGCTGTCTGAATGCAGATCAGTCAGACCCATCATGTAACAGCCAGTTAAAATCCTCACTGGCTGACTTGCCATTGACTGACAGTTCAGTCAGCCAATGCCTTTGGTGGAACTAGTTGACATTCATGTACTAGATTTGCAGAGCACTTTACATATGATATCCCATTTGATCCTCACAAAGACTATTGCTTTTGGAAACTGAGGGTCAGAGAAATAAGTGACTTGCCCAGGGGCAAATAGTTTTTGTACCCCTGGCACACAGCAGGTGCTTAATAAATGCTTGTTGACTGTGTGTGCATAAAGCAGTATTTGAATCCTGGCCTTTCTGACTACAAGTCCAGATTCTATCTGCTTATTCCATCTTACTTACCTAATTTCTTCTGTCATTTTATCTGACTCAGAACATTCTGGCACCCATTGCTTAGATTGATACTTCAAAGATCCATGAATGAGGGGACAGCTAGATGGAGCAGTGGATAGAGCACTGGACCTGAAGTCAGGAGGACCTGAGTTCAAGTCTGGCCTCAGACCAAACACTTGGCAATTACTAGCTGTGTGACCCTGGGCAAGTCACTTAACCCTAAAAAAAAAAAAGATCCATGAATGCATTCATGTAAAGCTGGATATACTGTTTAAAAGCTGAGACTTTTTTTCTCCTTTCTTTGAATCCTCAGTTTTTAGCACAGTGCCTGACACATAACAAGTGCTTAATAGATGTTTGTTGATTGACTTTTAATATTAGGAAAGGGGAAGATGGGAAAAGGAACAAGTATTTGTTAAGCACCTCTATGTGCCACGCACTGTGCTTTGTAATCATAAAGTACTTTATGATATTCTGTGATTTGATCCTCACAAATGTGCTATGAGATATGATCCCCAATTTCTAAGCTGAAGAAACTGAGGCCAGCCAAGTTTAGTGATTTGCCCAAGATCATAGAATTAAAAAGTAGTTAAGCCTGGATTTGAACTCAGCTCTTTTTGACTCCAAGCCTGACACTCTATCCACTGTGCCACTTGGCTGCTAAAATGAGAATCCTAGTTGGTGGTTTAGACAGCTTATCCTGGCTGCTTCCTACATGGAACCAGAATGATTGATTTCTCTTTTCTTCTAGATTTGGATGTGGCTTCTCAGGCAAAGTCTACAGAATGCAGCCGGGATGCGGCTCAAGGACGGGTTACTCCACTACTACCAGGTAACCGTAGTTTGGTGGTGGATTTTTTTTATGGACATAGATTATTGATTAGTGGGGAAATAACATTTATGCATTTTATGTGATAGCAGTTACCTTATGTAGTACTTCCCTCTCCACTCAGTCCTTTCTTATACAAAGGGAAACAATTAAGCAAAATTATTTACATGGCATCTGCATCTGAATGGATGGATGACATCTGAGGTGGTGTCATGCCAAGATCAGTCAAAGGAGCTAGGATTTTTAGCCTATAGAGAATAAAGATTTGGGGGCGAGGCAGAGTTTCTGTGTGCAAATATAGGAATGGTTGCCATATATTAGTTACTCAACTTGTATTTTGAATTAGAAGGTAGAATGAGGAGCAATGGGTGGAAACTACAAGGTGCATTTCCCCTTATTAAAACAGAAGGTCAATGATGACAGAGACCTTTTTTCTAAGCCTTTTTAATTAATCAATCAACATTTATTGGAATGTTGCCTGCTATATGTCAAGCACTGGGGATACAGAAAGAGGCAAAAGACAGTCTTGCCCTCAAAGAGCTTGCAATCAAATGGAGGAGACAGCGTGTAAACAGATATGTACAAAGCTAGCTGTATACAGGATGTATAGCACAGTGCAAAAAGTGTGCACTTGGATTCTGAAAGCCCTGAGTTCAAATCTAGCCTTAGACACTTACTAGTTGTATGACCCTGGGCAGGCCATTTAATTTCTTTTAGTCTTTGTTTTCTTATTTGTAAAATGAGGGTACTAGTAGCACCTACCTCAGAGTGTTGTTGTAAGGATTGAATATGACAACAAAGCATTTTGATTCATCTGCTGCTGGCTGGTCTCTTCTTTCTGAAGCTTGCTTGGAAACAGAAATGAGAGCTAGAAATGTGCCCAAAGGCTTTCACTAGCACTCAATAGCCAATAGTGCCAGTAAGTGACCGTGGATCAAGCATTTAAGAGATTGGCTCTTCATAGATACTTGAGGAGACCCATTCAAATATTGAGGCCCTAATTATAAACCATCTAGCAGCATGTTGGATGGAAAATCCTTCACTGCAAGAGGGAGGTAGCTATTAGGTTCATCTGGCATCTCCTCCTATGGAGGAGGACAATTTGGCAAGTTGGTGGCAGAGGCTTAGAGAGGGAGAGATGGGGAGAATACAAAACCTAATCAATTTTGCATCTTCTCAGCCAATTACATTCCTGGATCTCAAAATAATAATGTGATTAAGAGGAAAATCTTTCTCATTTTTGGCTTCTCTTTTTTTGGCCTGGCAATATCTGGGTACTATCCCCATTTTTCCTTTATATCCTCCCCTTGGGGGTCTCTGCTAGAGCTAGAGGGGCCTCCCTGATAATCAGAGCAATGCAAAAAAGGGTACTTCTCTCTGTGGGGAGAGCAAAGAGGAGAAGGTACAAGTCTGGATCTTGATAAGTAAAAAGGCTTCTGCGTTATCTTTAAAAAGGAAACATCTGCTAATCATTTTTGAGAATGCAAACACATATTCAGTGTTTGACAGTCTCAAGTGGAACATTTGACTGAAAATCAAGAGACTTAGCTTCTTGAATTAACTTTTGATTCATACTGTGCTCATCTTTCTGCCCCCTCAATTTCACAGGTATTAGAGGAGGAGATTTACAGTAATGCTGCATTGCTGCTATTTTGAGGTAGAAGGAACACTGAACTGGGCATGGGAGTCAGGAAATGGGCATCCTGGTCCTGACTTTGCTACTAATTAGCATGGTGATCTTGGGAAAGGACCAACCTGAGACTCAATTTCCTCATCTGTAAAATTAGAGGATTGAGCTGGATGGCTTCTAAGGTCCTTTCTGGATCTAAATCTGTGATCCCCTGACAAATTGTCCCTTCAGCAGCTAAGTGGTATAGTGGATAGAGCCTTAGACCTGGAGTCAAGGAAGCCTGAGTTCAAATCCAGCCTGAGACATTAGCTGTGTGGCTCTGGGCAAGTCACTTAATACTGTTTGCCTCAGTTTCATCATCTGTAAAATAAGGTGGAGAAGGAAATGGCAAACTACTCTAGTATCTTCCCCAAGAAAACCCCAAATGGGGTCACGAAGAGTCAGAAACGACTGAATAACAACAACAAAATCCTTTCTGGCCCTGATGTTCTACTTTCTGACTTTCTAGTATCTAAGAATCCTTTCAGCTGTAAAATGTGAAGTTTTGTATTCTAGCACTCTTTGGTTCTAAGGGCCCTTTCATCTCTAATGTCCTGTGTACTATGTTCTTACATTCTATGTTCTAAGGACACTTTCAGTTCTAACATTCTATGTACTAATTAACTCTAACATTCTGTCTCTTAGAAAACCAACTCGACATTCTATAGGCCTGTGAATTAAGTCATTTTTCAATTGTCATTTTTGTTGTTATTTGCTTCCATTTGTAAACTGTTTCTTGTGATGTTAGTAAGCATAGTAGTTGGTACATTGTCGGTGCTTACTAAATATTAATTGACTGACTGACTAACTGAATAGTTGATGTTTATAAGTCTGTTTGTAGAAAGTGGAAACTGGTCCAGGGAAAGATTTACACAGATCCAAAGAGCTCAGGGGCACCTCTGGGATCTGGGCTCTGAGTGAATTGAGAGCCAGGCCCTAGGATGTTGCCGAAGTTGGTTAGCTAATACTCTTAACCAATTTTCTGTGCAGATAAAAGGATGAAAAGAAGTCTCTACAAACAAGAGCTCTATTTTAGACATTCTCATTGTACCATCCTTGTTATAGTCCTTTTGACCTCTCTTCTCCAGTACCACAATCTTGCAATTGCCAAGATTTGGGGTGTTTCCTCACCCTTTTGGAGACATGCATTTAGTCTGGGAATGGATACATTCTCTAGTAGAATGTGCTGGCACTCATTAATGATGTCTCCATGAAAGATGTCTATCTTTCTGTGTGACTTTTGCAAGTCTTCTTTGGGACTCAGTTTCCCTGTCTGTAAGATAAAGAAACTGAACTAGATGGTCTCTAAGATTCCTTCCAGCTGTACTATTCTGTGTTCTGACATTCCCTGTTAATAAGGTTCCATTGTAGGCTTTTTGAGGAAAAGGACTTTGATTTTTATACATATATCCCCAGTATCTAGCACAGTGCCTGGCAAACAATAGGCATTTAATAAATGATAGGCAGTATGGGACAGTGGAAAGAATGATGGATTTAGAGACTGGAGACTTGGGTTTATATCCTGACTCTGGCACTTAGTTTCTCTGTGACCTTGGGTCAGTCACCTTCTTTGCATCTAAGTTTCTACATCTGTAAAATTAAGTAGTTGGCCCAGATGGCCTCTAGGATGTAGGTTTAGATCTATATAATTTAATGATAATGACAGTAATAATTATTATCATAGCATTTATATAGCACATTAAGGCTTGCAAGGCACCTCACAAATATTATCTCATTTTATCTCACAAAACAACTCTAGGAAGAAGCTGATGTTATTGTCTCCATTTTACAGATAAGGAAACTGAGGTTTAGAGGAATTGAGTGACTTGCCCAAGGTCACACAGTTACTAAAAGTCTGAGGCAGGATTCTAAGGCCTTCCTGGGATCCCAAGCCCAGTACTCTATCTGCCACCTAATGATTAAAATGCTTCTTATTTGATTGATTCTAGCTTGAACATTCTGTTGGATGTTCTAACGTTCTACAGGTCAAGGTCCCTTCCAGTTCTACAATGGGAAAGGAATAAGCATTTGTTAAGGAACTACTGTATGTCAGGCACTGTGCTAAGTACTTTATAAATATTATCTAAAAGTCTTGTGATTTTAAATTAAAGTCCACATACAGTTTCCTTTCAACTCAGTTTCTCTTTTTCAGATTCAACAATGGAGCTTTTCTCCCAAGTGGACACAGAGCTTGTTCTCATAGATGGAAACAGAACTGTGCCCAGCCAACAGTACTGGCTCTTCAGGCTCCAGTATTCAATCCAGCAGGCAAAGCTGTGGTGTCTCTCTCGTAAGAAATGAGCCTCCTTGCCAATCGTAGAATCAGACACCCCCAGCTTATTCATAGAATCTATTGTGAGACATACAAGATTCAATTCAATAAGTATTTATTAACCAATTAAACCATATTCATCCCTGTACCAGATGGTTCGAGGATGCAGTAGGTTGAAGGATTATGTTGAAGGAATTGTTCTCCTTACTGTGCCCTCAAACGCCACAACCACAGCCCTCCCTCACTTTTACTCTTCAATGTCTAGAATACCCTTCGCCCTTTCCACCACCAGCCCCATTTATCCACACCCAGCTCAAACCCTAGCTACCTCCTCCCTCATCACCCTGCCTGATAGTGATTCCTCCTTCCTCTCAACCCCTAGAGCACATGTTGGCCATACCACTCATTGGGCACTTACCATGTTATGCCTTTCATTGTTCATTTTCCCCATCTCTCCAAGTAGGCTGGAAGCTCTTTGACGGTAGGAACTGTGCCTTCTACATCTTTTTTTTTAATCTCTCACAATGTCTCACAGTGCCCCTCAGATCCTAGGTGTTCCATAAATAAGTAAAACAGACATTAAGCAGTCGATTAACAATTAAGTACTAAAATGAACATAATCAAATTTCCTAATAAGGTGTACCAAGTGATCCCAATTGGTCAATCATGAGCAAATCAATTCAATTCAACAACTATGTACTAAGCATCCTATTTCTAATTTTATCCTGAATATAGCTTATTTCTACATGATTGTCCTCGTGTTATCTCCCCCATTAAACTCTGAGCTCCTTAAGAGCAGGGACTGCCATTTGCCATTCTTTGTATCCCTAGTCCTTAGCACAGTGCCTGGCACATAGAAGGCACTTCATAAATGCTTATTCCTCTGATTGAGTAGAGAGCACTACATTAGGTACTGGGGCCATATAAAGATGAATGACATTGTCTATACCCTAATAGAGCTTACATTCTAAGATATATGAGTTTATCTACTCCAATAATATAATGTAAAATGGAATTTGTTGAGGATATAGAAGAGGTTGCAACTGGGTTAATTTCATGTGGGCAACTATGGCTACCACTCATCTTTCCTTCTAACTCTCTGTGGCTTATTGGCATCCCTCTTCCACGGGGGCTTCCCTATCGCCTGCGATTCCATTCCCCCCCTTTAATCTTTTAGACGCTAAGGCAGGGGGAGGAAGGTAATGCAGATGGGGAATCCCTGGGTTCCCCCACCCACTCAGGAACTCCCCTTAGATAATACCTTCCATCTCCTTCCTCACTCATCTCAAAGGTTCAAAGAAATAAAAAGTTTAAAAAAAACAGGTCCTACCCACAGAAAGTTTGGGGAACCCCAGAGTTACCTGAACTTCATGTGATAATGTAAACTAAAGATGAAATAGATTGAAGAAATACATTTACTGGTGAGCTGGCGCCGAGTGTAGGGTAGCCCAAACAATGTTTTAAAGTCTCGCTCCCTAACCTGCTATTTCCCTGTCAGACAATTGGCCTGGGCAGTTTTTGGAAACTTCTTTTTGCGTTTAATGATGAAAAGTTGATAAAAATCGAAGAATTGATTTGCAAGGATATCTGTAGCCAATGTCGGCTGACTAGCTGATCTAACTGATTAACTGACTGCCTGGGTAGGCTTTTGGACCAGGGGTAGAGGGAGACAGAAGCTGGTAGTCAGTCAGACAAGAGCAGTTTTCAAAAACCAAATGCCTCTTGTCTGTCTGTAGGTTGTGCTCAAGAGAACACTTTCTGTCAGCTGGCGGAGGTACAGAACACCAGCAGTGGGGATTTCATCTGCACACTCTTCCTGGAAGCTCAGACATGTGACAATTCCCTTACATTCACACCTGAGAGCTGCACTTTTGTCCTTCCTTACAGGCCACAGACCCTTTTTCACAAAAAAGGTGAGGCTTTTTTGTTTTTGGTATTCGGAAAATGACTTTCCTTTCGTAGGATATATTTTAGTATTTTATCTATCTTGTTTTTGTTGCTATCTTTGTTTTTCCCTCCCAAAATCACCTTTGTTTCCAACTAGATCTCCCTTCCCTAGTGAACCATCCCTTGTAACAAAGGATAAAAAGGAAAAGAAAGAGAAAAGAAAGTAGCAAAATCGACCAACACATCAACTGTGACTGATAACGTACGTAATATTCTACACCCACCGACTTCTGCATCTACGAAGAAGAAAGGAATATGTATTTTTTCTCCTCTTCTCAGGGGCTAAGTCATTATGATTGCATAGTGTCTAGTTTCAAAACTCCTTGTTCCCATTTCCATTGTCCTAGTCATTGTGTATATTGTTTTCCTGATTCTTCTTACTCCATGATATGTTAGTTTATGTAAGCCTTCCAACACTCCTCTAATGTGTCAAAATTGTTACAGTGCCAAAAGTTTTTAAAGAAATAAGTAAAACAGCAGAACCTTCTGTTCTGCAGCAAGAGCTCTATTCCTTAGGAGTAAGAGCCTGGATGAAGAATACGGCAGAGAGCCCTTTTTCTCCAGGTCAGAAACAACAGGGAATGAAAACCTTATCTCTGGATGCTCTTTTGAGCAGTGTATGTATAGTATAATTTTTGACCCTACTTTCTCCAGTTAGATAGGTTACATCTCCCTTTAGGGTTCCAGGGTCCCCCGAGAGATGTGTGGCATCTCTGTTCTCTTCCAACACTGCTTAAGCTCTGTTCCTCTGTTGCTGGGGACCAGTGATGAGTACCCTAGCTCTATTTAACAATTTAAAATAAATTGCTTTTACAAAGGTGGCTGCCCCTAAAGGGAATCATCAGTCACTTCCTAATTAGCTCCCTCACTAGCAATCTCAACCAATCAGTCAATAAGCGTTTATGAAGAGCCGACTGTGTGCCAGACTCTCTTCTGGGGGTACAAATACATAAATGAAACAGCACCGATTTTTAAGGAGTCTATTGCTAGAGATTTCAAGTGCTAAAAAATAAATTGGGCCCCAAGACAGAACTACCCTACCCTTCGGTTCCCAAGGTCCTCTCCATGAGGGCCGAAAAACTGGTGGAGAATCACTTGTCTTTGTTTCTCAGAAATCAGATCTTGCCTCTCTTTTAATGCTGTGTTGGTGAGATTGTCAGGTCAAGTTTGCTAGACATGTAAGACTGTGGGCATGTCAGTTGATCTAATTGGAGCTTCCAGCACTCATGTGAGGTGTGTGCTGTCCTTCTTGTCCTGTCTGCTGCTGAGGTTGTCATGGAATCCATCATCTATAAAATGAGATGGCAATATTTGCACTCTCTAGGAATAATTAGGGCCCTGGATGTCAGAATCAGGATCAGGAAAAAGACAGGATAGAATAATAGATGACATGAAATTAGAGAAGAATGTAAGATTCTGTATTTAAGAGGGGTGTGTGTGTGTGTGTGTGTGTGTGTGTGTGTGTGTGTGTGTATAGCACAAGTATGGTCTATGGGAGACCTGTTTTTACAGTAGCTCATGTGAAAAAAAACCACAACAGATCAATGGCTAATATGAGGAGTTTTTTTTTTTAAGTAACAATCTTAAATTGTATTAATTAATTTGTTCAGTTATTTTTCAGTTCTGTCTGATTCTTTGTGACCCTATTTGGGGTTTTCTTGCCAAAGATAATGAAATGGCTTGCCGTTTTCTTCTCCAGCTCATTTTACAGAAGAGAAAACTAAGGCAAACTGAGTTAAATGACTTGTCCAGGGTCACACAACTAGTAAGATATCTGAAGACAGATTTGAACTCACAAAGATGAGTCTTCTAGACTTCAGGTTCGGCCCTCTATCCACTGTGCCACCTAGATGCCCTATATTGTCTTTCTAACTCTTGGTGAATAGTCATTCAACAAGCATTTCTTAAGCAACTGCTATGTGTCAGGCGCTATACTGGGTGTGCTCCTTGAGGTCAGGGACTGGTTTTTTTGCCTTTCTTTTTGCATCCTCAACATTTAGCACAGTGCCTGACACATAATGCTTAATAAATGTTTATCAACTGATCAATTCATTGATTATGGTTCTGTTGTACTCTGCATCGGTCAGGCCATAAATGGAACGTGTTGTGAAGTTTTGTTTTAAGTTGGACATTGACAAACTATAGAATTCCCTGAAGAGAATGACCACAGGAACTAGTGAATGAACTAAGTAAGTATGTCTAACTTGGAGACAAGAAAACTTAAGGGTGTTAAGATGTGAAGAGATGCCATGCTAACTGGAAGGAAGACTGTTTCATTTTTTTATATTTGTAACCCAAGCACCCAGTAAAGTGCCTGGCACATGATAGCCATGGCACACAGTAATAAAATAAGAAATAAAATTAAGAAATAAATACTAGTTATTGGATTGCTCCAAAGGTACTTTCATAGACCCTGCTTTAGAAGATCTTGCACCTCAACACTCCTAGTAGCTTGGTGGTATAGTGGATGGAGCACTGGACCTGTAATCAATAAGACATAGGCTCAAATCTGTCTTTAGACACTTATTAGTTGTTTAATCCTGGGCAAGTCACCAAATCTCTGTTTGCTTCAGTTTCCTCCTCTGTAAAATGGGGATAATAATAGCACCTACCTCCAAGGGCTGTTATGAGGATCAAATGAAATAATATTTGTAAAGTACTGAACACAGTGCTTGGCACATTGTGCACATTTAAATACGAATTCCTTCCCTCTTATTCATCTACAAAAAAATAATCACTGATCTACCTACCCAGTCTGCCAAACATTAAACATAGAATAATGGCAGGATAAAGACTCAACAATCCCAGGATTGTTTGTTTCCCTCAATTACATGTAAAAACAATTTTTAACATTCATTTTTTAAAATTTTGAATTCTAAATTCTCTCCCTCTCTTCCCTTCCCCCCTCCTTGGGAAGGTAAGCAATTTGCTCTAGATTATACACGTACAGTCATGCAAAACATGTTTCCATATTAGTCATGAACTCAGGGCTGTTTTCGTCTGAACTCCATAAAATATTAAGCGAGAAGAACAAGAGTGATGTTGCTATTGATATTGTTAACAACCTTAACAACAACTGAGTTGGCCTTTCTACTGGTCTTTAAGATTTGTAAATTATTTTATATACGTCATCTCATCAGATCCATTTATTGGGTTGGTACAAATACCCTCATCTGAGTTATGCTTGGAAATCCTTTCTATACCCTTTAGTTAGATTATTTTTCTTTTCACATCAGATTTCCTCTGAGTGCCACAATTCCTCCTCGTATCAATAATTTCTCTTTTCCTCTACACAGTTGTCTTAGGAGACAGAGTGAAGGCATTTTACACTCGCCTACCATTCCAAGTACTGAGGGGGATTTCTGTACGAAGCAAAGTGCCTATGACAAGAAAACCTGTTTCTAATGGGTAAGGTGTTACCCCTGTGGTTTTCGTTTTCTTGATTGAGAGAAGATGAGCCTCATCACAGAAGCCTTCAGAGGCCTAAGAGCTCAAGGATCCCACCAGAGAGGGTGCTCTATATAGAAGGCTTATATAGAAGCTCACGCAATCTCCTCCCATCTGAGGAGTCCATATTTGCTCTTGTCCTTAACTGACATCTTGCCATGTGATGAAGGGAAACAATGGTCCTGTGATAGCCTGATGCTTTAAGTCTAGTTTTGAAGATGTAGAAACAGATCTGTAAGACAAAGATCCGTTCTTAGAATGTGGTCTGGGTGTAGGTCACACATTGGCTAAGTGGGGAAGAAAAGGATAAATAATCTTTAACCACTTATCACCCAACTGGGCAGACATTCAGGCCATGAATATAATAGGTCACCGATTCTTTGGTTCTGGACCTGACTTCCCAAACACTCAATCTCTTTCCTTAAACCAAAAGCTGAGATCAGAGCCTAGCTATGTGACCCTGAACAACTCATTTAACTTCTGTCTGACTCAGTTTCCTCAACTGTAAAATGGAGATAACAATAGCACCTATTTCCCAGGGTTGTTACGAGGAGCCAATGACATAGCTGTAAAATGCTTAGCATAGTGCCTGGGCAGAGTAGGTGCTTAATAAATGTTTATTCCCTTCCCCTCCCTCTGCTTTTCCCTTCCCTTCCTCAATAAATGCTTGTTATCTCGCTCCCCTGCATGTACAAATTAATTTGGGTATATACTCCCCACTTTCCCATGCCTATCCTTTTGCTTAATTGTTTATGTTATATTGTATTTTATTTTAGTAAACATTTCTAAGTTACATTTCTTTTTAAAGCATTTCAATTATTTATTTTAAAAATTCTTTTCTCTTTAAATTTTAAATTCCAAATTCTCTTTATCCCTCCAACCCCCTCTTCCACCCACTGAGAAGACAAGCAATATGTCATGTATACATGTGAAATCATGTAAAACATAGTTCTATATTAGCCATATATTTTTTAAAAGCAAAAAACCAAATCATACTTCAGTTTGCACTCAGATTTCATCAGTTCTGTCTGGAGGTAGATAGCATTTTTCATCATGAGTCCTTTGGAATCATCTTGTGTTATTGTCTTGATCAGAGTAGCCAAGCCTTTCACAGTGGATCATCATTACAATATTGCTGTTACTGTGCACAGTGATCTTCTGATTCTTCTGACTTCCCTTTGCATCAGTTAATATAAATCTTGCCATGTGTTTTTGAAACTGCTTCCCTCATCATTTTTATAGCACAATAGTACTCCATCACATTCACATTACCATAGCTTGTTCAGCCATTCCCTCAATTTCCAATTCTTTCCCCCCCCAAAAAAAAAAGCTGCTATAAATATTTTTGTACATATAGGTCCTCTTTCTTTTTCTTTAATCTCTTTGGGATACAGACCTAGTAGTGATATTGCTGGGTCAAGGGGTATGCACAGTTTTGGACTGTGGACGTAGTTCCAAATTGTCCTCCAAAATGTTGAACCAGTTCACTACTTCAGCCAGCTCATAAATGGACCTATTTTCCCCTCAGCCCCTCCAGCCTTTGTCATTTCTGATAGGTATGAGGTGGTAGCTTAGAGTTGTTTTAACTTGCATTTCTCTAATCAATAGTGATTTAGAGCTTTTTTCATATGGCTATAGATAGCTTTGATTACTTTGTCTCAAGACTACTTGTTCATATTTATCCTTTGACCATTTATCCTTTTCCTTAACGTGACGCAATAAACAATTGTTAAGCACCTGCTCTGTAGAAGGCACCTAACTGTGCTGAAATGCACTGAAGACAATGTTCTGCTCAGACTCCCCAGATGAGAATTAGGACAAGCCAACAAGGAATTAGGTTAGGTTTAGCAGGCTCTCAGAAGGTCTGGGCAATTCAAATTCAGTTCATCCAGGGGCATCAAGTTCATTTATGACATAACTAGAAATTCTTTTACCTAGAGGAAAAAATGCCAAGATGGTGGATATGAGATGCACCATCAGCAATAGAGTAGACAATACACGCTAGAGCTGCTACAATCTGATCATTAATTCAGATGCTGGGCGATGGGGTCCAGTTCCCCAGAAAAATCTTTCCCTAGGGTGGGGTGGAGTTACATTATAAAGATGAGATCCTGACTATCAGGACCTCAGAGCCAGGCTGTCAGAGGACCACGAGTCAGTGGAGATGCAGGGGGTGGTGACTGCTGTGGGATGAGTGATCCTGGGGAGAAAGTACCGCTGTCCATACCTGACGCATAGCCTTATTTATCCTGTCCTAGCTATGACTCAGGCAGCTACTTGGCTCAGTGGGTAGAGTACTGAGCCTAGAGTCGGGGAGATTCCTCTTCCTGAGTTCAAATCTGGTCTCAGACATTTACTAGCTGTGTGACTCTGGGCAAGTCACGTTACCCTGCTTGCCTCAATTTTCTCATCTGTACAATGAGTTGGAGAAGGGAATGGCAAATCGCTTCATTATCCCTGCCAAGAAAATCCTAAACAGGGTAATGAAGAGTCTGAAATGAACGAATAAAAGTTATGGCTCAGATCCAGCGTAAACTGCTTGAGGACGGGAACTTTTCACTGTTGCTTATGTCCCCAGTGCCTGCCTGGTACATAGTAGGTGCTCAATAAATGCTTGTTCATTGATCAAGTTCCACAGTTTCTGGGTCCTAGAGGAAAACCTGAAAAGTTTCATGGTGTATTACAGTGCACCAGTTGCTAACTGTATTGATAGAGTTTCCTCATTGAATAAAAAGAACAATAATAACAACAAAAAATTAGAAAAACCTGATTGTTTTTCCTCGCTGTCTAGGTTCTTTGAATGTGAACAAAGGTGTGATGCTGATCCCTGCTGCAAAGGCTTTGGCTTCCTCAATGTTTCCCAGACAGAAGGTAGGTTACACTGGGCCTTCCAAAGATTTTTTTCTTTCACATGGTTTGGCTGCCCTTGTGACATGGTGAAAAGAGACCCCAAGTCTTTATCTGGCCTCATCTTTTGATTTAGTAAAAGATCCAGTAAGATATCACTGAAGAATCTTCTCCATAAAAGAGAAGTGCCCCCCAAATGCTCAGAGCAAAGGTGGCAACCACCACAGAGTGAAGGGATGGTTCAGTAATGTGGTGGATACTTGTGTAGAGAACAGGTCATTTTCTTCTTTTTTGGGGGGAGGCTAGGCAAGGGGGTTAAGTGACTTGCCCAAGGTCACACAGCTATTGAATGTTATGTGTCTGAGGACAGATTTGAACTCAGGTCCTCCTGACTCCAGGGCCGGTGTTCTATCTACTGTGCCACATACCTGCCCTGATTTTCTTTTTTTAAGCTTACTTATAAGTGTTTGTTATCCTTTCCCCCCAAAAAAAGAAAATTAAAATAAAACAAAAACAAAAACTCTCACAATAAACCCAGTGTAACAAATTCCCTCATTGGTCGTGTCTAAATGCATATCTCTCATTCCGGGTTTTAAGTCCATCTCTTCTCTGGCAGAAGGTGAGCAGCATGATTCCCCATCAGTCCTTCACACTCGTGGTTTATCTTATTTTGCATTGAATGGATTTATAAAGTCTTTCAAAGTTGTTTTTCTATAAAATGTATTCTTGTGTAAGCTGTTCAAGCCAATCCTTTTCACTCCAAGTGACAAACAACCCTGTGAGATACCACATAATTATGTAACAAACTTAACTTAAACTCCAAGACTGCAGTTTAGGCCCAACTTCTTCACCGTCCCCTTAAATATCCCACCGTTTTGTCTTCCTTGGATTCAATGGACACTTGATGGTAGATTATGAATAGGAAATTAGAATAATCACAGATTGTATTTTTTTGTACTTCAGGAACAAAGTAATTCCTTCAAAACAAACTTATGTGATAAAGAGTTCAAGTATTTTTCTCCCCATTTCATAGATGAATAAACTGAGTCTCAGAAGGGCAAAGTACACAGTGTTATACAGCTAAGAAGATAGAAGCCAAGTCTGACCTAAGTCCGATGCTTCTTTTTCTAGTACAAAACACTGCCTGTACACCTTTTCTTCTTTCCTAGAAGTCTGTGAGCTTTCTCTTCTCCAATGAAAATGGTTATCACGATGACCCTTTCCCCCTCTGATGGTCATTGTTTGCCAGGTGGAGAAGTACTGTGCCTTACTCTGGGCAGTCTAGGATTCCAGACATGCAGTGAAGAAACCAAAGGCCCCTGGCGTGTTTCGGACTGTAGCTCTCCTGACACTGAAATCAGAACATATCCCTTTGGCTGGTACCAGAACCCTGGTGAGTTATCGATTCAACCATCATGAAAGCTGAAGAAAGCATCTGTTAACACGGATATCTCACTCACTGTTTCCCAAGTAGGACATTTTCCAGCTCCATGTCATGCATCTCTCTATCATGAAAGCATTCTTGGGGTTTCACACAATCCCCTGTTCCTTCAAACCCCATTGCCAGCCTTTGCCCTGAGCAAGGAATGTGGCAGCGGCCATGATAAGAAGAGGGCAGAGACTGTTATTGTTTTTGTGTCCTGCCACAACACCTAGCCTGGGCTTTTCTCTCAGTAAGTGCTTAGTATAATAACAATAGGTAGCACTTACTATTTGCCAGAAGCACTTTACAAATAGATCTCATCTGATCCTCACAACAACCTTGGGACATAAGTGCTATTATGATTCTCATTTTATAGACGAGGAAACTGAGGCAGAGAGGCAAACAGAGGTTAAGTGACTTGTTCAGGGTCACATAGCCAGTAACTGTCTGAGGCCAAATTTGAATTAAGGTCTTCCTGACTTCAGGCCCAGCACTCTATCCACTGCACTGCTGAATGAATGAATGAATGAATGTATTAATGCAATCCAGAAGGTGGGAATATTGATCTGTGGAGCAGGAAGGCAGCCACTATTGTCATTTATGTTGATAAAAGCAACAATGCATCTTCTTTTCTGCAATATTTTATTGTTGTTCAGTCATTTCAGACCCTTTATGACCCCATTTGAGGTTTTCTTGACACGGATACTAGAGTAGTTTGCCATTTTCTTCTCTATCTCTTTTTACAGATGAGGAAACTGAGGCACACAGGGTTAAGTGACTTGCCCAGGGTCACACAGCTAGTCCATGTCTGAGGCCAAGTTCGAACTCAGGTCTTCATGACTCCAGGCCAGCTCTCTGTCTGCGGCACTACTTACCTGCCTGCAGTTGCTTGTAGCCAACTAATAGAGCAGCGCTAGCCTAGGAGTCTGGGCCGGTGTGCCCAGCCTGACCCTTGTGATGTAGTGAGCCAACAGGCCAGTTGGTACCTCTTTGTGAAGAGCTGCGTAACTTTGCAGGAGGTGTTTCTTTGTGACTTTCCTTTCTCATCTGTGTTTGCATTCCCTTTATTCCCTCGGTTTATGGGGACCCCAGGGGAAAAGAAAGTCTTTTTATTAAGACCACTGTGCAAGCTGTTGGAGGGGCTAAAGGCATCATTCCTAATAATAGGCCTGGGCAATGGCGATGCCCTGTCACAAAAGCAAGAACTCTATGACAGTACACTTCTAATGTACGGGCAGAAGCATTCAGCTAGGTATTTATGAAAGATGAGGGGGAATTACCATCGTTAGTCTACACAGGCTGGCTGCTACTGCCTTGGGACTTCTTTGGACAAGCAGCGGTGTGGGTCTGAGCTTGCTGGTGGCATGCAGGGAGAGCAACGACTCTGGTCTGGGTACCTTGATCCCAGCTTTGAGTTTACTGTGTAGCAGGGGGCTCAGATGAACACCCACAGCTTTACACAGAGGCCTAACTATAGAAAATTTTGCACCAGGGGAAGTGGAATGAAATGTGAGATGGGTAGAGGGGTTGAAAGGAGAGGAGCTCACCTGAGGTGAGCAGGGTAGGGCTTTCTTCCTATTTGAACTGAGTAATCTTGTTAACTAGATGCTGAACGGCATTTTTTTTCCTAGCTGTTGAGAGATCAATTGCCAATGTTGTCCGTGCCCTCTAAATTTTTGGCGTCCTAGGTCAAAGTCCTGATTGACCAGCCCTAGTTACTGCTGGGCTCTTACAAAAGTGCCAACTGATCTGTGGCCACTAAAATAAACAAACGCAAGGTCTCTGTATCAAATGCACCAGGAGCTATCTCTGTTGGATTCTCTCTTCCCTGCTCATTCCATTCTCCTTGGCACCTCGATTCCCCTGCCAACTCCACCTGCCTTGTCCACATCATTACCAAGCACTCATTATTTCAGATTTCCTGAAAACTGTCTCTTCTGATGCCCCTGCAATGACAGTATCTTCCACTCCAGGGAATATATCTATCAGTCCCTCAGCATTCTGTGCCTACTATGTACCAGAAAGTGTGCTGGGCTCA
Organism: Phascolarctos cinereus; assembly: GCF_003287225.1. Taxonomy (NCBI): domain Eukaryota; kingdom Metazoa; phylum Chordata; class Mammalia; order Diprotodontia; family Phascolarctidae; genus Phascolarctos; species Phascolarctos cinereus. The sequence continues at coordinate 634,894,507 of NW_027555847.1, forward strand.
GGGCATAGAAAGACAAAAATCAAAACCCTCACTGCCCTCATGGAATTCATATTCTGTTGTGACAGATATAATAACAACAACAACAACAACAACAGCAATAATAATAGCTAGCATTTATATAGTACCTAATATGTGCAAGGCACTGGGCTAAACACTTGACAGTATCTCATTTGATCTCACTACAACCGTGGGAGGTAGGTGTTATTAATATCCCCATTTTACAAATGAGGAAACTGAGGCAAACAGGGTTAAGTGACTTGCATAGCTAGCAAGTGTCTGGGGCTAGATTTGAACTCAAGTCTTCCTGACTCCAGGTCCAGCATTCTATCTACCCTGCCACCTAGCTACCCCCAAATGTAAAATACCTAACATTAATAATATAGCACTTTAAGGTTCACAAAACACTTTACACATATTATTTCATTTGACTCCCTGAAGTCTATCCATGTGGCTATTGGTATATATGGACTCCAGGTTAAGAACCCCTGCTCTGGAGACTACTTCATCCAGCTTCCTCATTTTACAGATGAGGAAACTGAGGTTCAGAGAGAAGTGACTTGCCAAGGTCAGGCAAGTAAAAAATGTCAGAACTAGCTTTGGTGTTCTAACTCTAAATCTAATGTCTTTCTATTATGTCAGAAATGAACTTCATGTGTGTTAACTGATTTGATTATTACTATAGTCTAACGAGTTAGGCACTGCAGGAATGGTGTGTGTGCCTTATCATACCATATTTAAGGGCAGAGACTGTCTCATTGATTTTGTATCCCTCGATGCCTAACAACACATAGTATGGTCTAAGTGTCCTTTTCTGGAAATTGCAAAAATGGTTTTCCTTATCTGCATGTGGCAGTGCCTGGAGACCTGGCTTTTGCTTCCCCTCTTTCTCTCTCCCTCCTACCTCATGTATGATTGGCTTTTTACAGGAAATCATATAGTTGGAATACGCCTTGTAGATTCAGTATGACTTTTCAGTATGGCCCAAGAAGCCAAAACTTCCTGTATGAAATTAGGCCTTTCCTTGGGCTGATTGGGGGTTCAATGAGATCTTTGCTTTCTTCTCTTTGTGCATGTATGTATGTTCATGTATGTGTATGTGAAACCAATCAACAAGCATTTTTTAAGTCCTTACTTCATGTTAGACACTGTTCCAGTTGCTGAAAATACAAAGAAAGGCAAAAACAGTCCCTGCCCTCAAGGAGCTTACATTCTGGTGGGGGAGACAATATATAGATAACTAGTTACATACACCATCTATACAGACTAGATGGAAGAAAATCTCAGAGAGGAAGGCACTAGCAGCTGTGTGTGCATGTGTGTTTCAGAGTTAAAATTTGTCAAGCTCAGAGGGCTTGGACTGCAGGTGGTCATCCTTTGCACACAGCCCTTCAGTCTGAGCTGGATTCCTTTTCTTGCAGTCTCAAATTATTTTAGGCAAAGAAGACTTGGCCTATGTAATTATAGATGATCTCAGTGGGAGGCTGGGGGTGGTAGGAAGAATGTTCCATTTATAGCTTTCCCACCCCCCTCCTCTCCTTTACTCATTGAAATGAAGAGGAAAAAATAATTTCTTTAGAATAACGTAACTAGAAGATTAGGCTGGGCCACACTAGTTTAGGCTCATTGGACCTCTATTTGCCCAGAGGGAGCCTAGAATAGTGGTAAGAACCCATGGTCAAGAGTTAAATGATCAGCATCCATATTCTAGCTCTTTTACTTACTTCTTCTGTATAACTCTAGCCTCTGTTCCCTAATCTATAAAATGAAGAGCCTTAACAAGATGATTTTTAAGGTCCCTTCTAGTTCTAAATCCTTTGTTTCTTCTTATTGGTATTTTTTTCTAACCTAGACTCAACATTTCTTTATACTGTGTCTCAAAGCTTTTTTTTCTTTTTCTTTTTCTTTTTCTTTTTTTTTTCATCCTGAGTTTGCACAGAAAATAGCCAGGTAAAATCCTATCTGCATGGGGGCAGCTAGGTGGTACAGTGGATAGAGCACCGGCCCTGAAGTCAGGAGGACCTGAGTTCAAATTTGACCTCAGACACATAACACTTACTAGCTGTGTGACCCTGGGCAAGTCACTTTACCCCAATTGCCTCACAAAAAAAAAAATCCTATCTGTAAAAAGAGTGACTTAGCTCGGAGATGCTCTGTAGGATGTGTGGTTGGAGGGGAGGGAGAAAAGGCTACCGTAGGAAGGAGGAATCAGACCAAGACATTACATCAGCTCGCCAAGACTTGCCAAAAGCCTGTCCTAGGCGCTCCCTGTACCCACTATCAAATGGACACCTAGGAGTGTTCTCTTTCATCCTGTTCTATATAACTACTGCTTTAACAGAATGTTCTCTATTGTGTCAGGCTGGGGCAGTAAGGCCATGGACGGGAACACTGTGGGCAGGGATGGGAAAGTTCCAGATGAGTACCTTGTGATTTCCACCTTCACAAAATCCATGGGATCTTTGAACCCTGAGAGACCCTACTCCTCCCATTGTGAAAAGTTCTCAAACGTGGCATTGGTAACTGAATGCAACGGTTATTAGCCATATGATCTTAGAAAAGTAACTTCATCTCTTTGGGCCTCAGTTTCTTTATATATAAAATACTTATTCAACAGACAAGAAAACTGAGGTACATAGAGGTCAGATAGCTTGCCCAAGGTCACACAGATAGTATATGGTAGAGCCAGGTTTCAAACCCAGGTCTTTTGCCCTAAGTGGTATAATCAATAGAGAGCTAGGCATGAAGTTAGGAAGACCTGAGTTCAAATCCAGACTCAGATACTTACTACATGGTCAAGTTACTTAACTTCTGTCTGCCACAGTTCCCTCAATTGTAAAATGGGAATAATAATTCCCATAATAATAATAACTCCTGGGTCATTGTGAGGATCAAATGAGATATTTGTAAGGTCCTTAACACAATGTTTAACTCATAGAAGGCTCTTAATAAATGCTTATTTCCTTCTTTCCTTCCTTCTGATTCCAATTCCAGTGAAAGGCAGCATGGTATAGTGAACAGATCAAAACCAGAGGAACCAATTTTGAATTCTATCCTTTCTACTTTATTACCTGTATGACATCACTCACATTATTAAATTTCTTTTCATCTTAGTCTCTTCATCTATAAAATAAAGAAATTGAACTAGATTTCATCTGGGGCTTATGCCAGCTCTAGATATTATAATTTGCTTTTCTGGGGAAGTAAGATTTGAGCTGGGTCTGAGGGGCCAAGTAGGAGGATGTGGAAGGCGAAGGCCTCTCAAGCAGGTCAAGGAGAATGAGCAAAGAACAGAATGTAAGTCCCTCCACAGAACGTAAGCTCCTTGAGGGCAGGGACAATTTTGGTTTTGTACCTAGTGCCCTGCACATAGTAACTACCTGGTGAATGAATGAAAAATGAGAGAGGAGAGAAAGAAGAATAAAAAAATAAAGAACAGTTGGATCTTAAGCCAAAGGGAGTCAGAATAAGAACTTTAAATCTACAAGAGACTTTAGGGAGGTCCAACTGTTATTTTTTTAGACAAGGAAAACTGAGGCCCTAAAAAGCGAAGTGATTTTCCAGGTTCACCCAGACAGGGAAATCAGAATTCAAATGCAGGTCCTGATTCCAAATCCAGTGTCTCTTCTGTTCCACCATGCTGCCTTTTTAGAGGCGGTCGGTTTTTTGCTTGCTGAAGGACAACAGGAAGCCTCAGTTGGCCCTAGAACTTTGCCAAAGACAGAGGGGCAAGGCTGAACAAAAATTCATGCAAATGAAGGTATTTTCAGAACCCTCTCCCACCCGAGTCAGTCACTCTGCAGGTGTGCCCCTAAACTGTGAGAACTAGGAAGGGAAACGTTCTCAAAGTTCAGGGCACTAAAGTGAAGACACGGTAGAAATGTGAAGAGTGGCTTTTGTGGTGAGAAAATGCTGAAATTCTTCTGACATCAATGGGTTGGGATTGTCTGCCCTTAGAAGGTTGGAACTGAGCTCATTCAACCTGTAGCTGAGTGTTAGCTAGAACTAAGGCACTGCATTTGGTTTTTAAGTAGAAAATGTAAAACATTTTGTTTTCTAGAAAGGGCCAATAGTCTCTCAACTTCCTTTTGCTAAGCACCCTTACTCATATATTCAACAAGCATTCATTGATTAGTGGGTGATGAGCCTTATCACCTTGTCTTATAACCTTGTCTGTTGTTGTTGAGCTATGTCTGACTCTTTGTGACCCAGTGGACCAGACTGTCTATGGGGCTTTCTTGGAAAAGAATAACTCGGGTGGTTTGCTACTTCCTTCTCCGGTGAATTAAGACAGAGAGAAGTTAGACTCGCTCAGAATCACACAGCTAATAAGCTTCTGAGGTTGGATTTGAACTCAGGTCTTCCTGACTCCAGGCCAAGTGCTCTATCCCACTGAGTCACCAGCTGTCTCAAGCTACCAACTCCATGTTAGCTTTATATTCATCAGATTTACTTTCCTCTCACTTCTCAATCCATTGCAAATGGGTTTATCACTTATCAAGAAGTGGTATTTCCACTGCTCTCTCCATTCTCTCCAAAGTTACCAATGATCTCTTAATTGCCAAATGTCATAACCTTTTCTCAATCTTTTCTCTTCTTGACTTCCCTATAACATTTGACCTTGCTGACCACCCTCCCTTCCTGGAAACCTTTTCCTCTCTGATTTTCATGATGCCACTCTCTCTTGGTTGTACGTGTCAGACTACTCTTTGTCAGCTGCAGGACCATCATCCATGTTATAGACCCTACAGACCTTGGGGGTGTACCCTCCAAGCTTCTGTTCTCAGACCTCTTCTCTTTTATCTCTACAATAATTCTCTCTTGGTGACTTCATCAGATCCCATTAGGTCCAATGATAATTGCAGATAATTGTAGAGTATGCAGAAGAGTCCCCTATCTGTCCATCCATCTATGTATCTATGTATCTATTTATCTATGCATCTATCTTCCTGTCTGTCTGTCTTTCTACCTAGTCTTTCTCCCAAGCTCTAGTCTGGCATCACTGACTCTCTATTAGACATTTACAAATGGATACCCAACTTAGAATGTCCAAAACAGAACTTGTTGTCTTTACAAAGCCCACCCTTCTTCCCAACTTCTTTGCTTCTATCAAAGTTACCAACATCCTTCTCGTTACCAAGGTTCACAACCACAGGTCAACTCTTACTTACCTCTTAGATACATCCTCACCTCCTACATCCAGTCACTTGTGAAGTCTTACCAATCCTACCTCCACATTTCTGGCCTTATTACTCCTCTACACTTACCTGATCTATTCCCTAATTTAGACTATCATCATCTCTCTCCTGGATGATTACCATAGCCCCCTAATTGGTGTCTCTAATTCAATTTTCTCTTTCCTTAAATTCATCCTTCACTTAACTGCCAGAGAGATATTCCTAAAATGTAAGTCTATGACATTATCATTGAGAACCCCAAATACCCCATTGGAGGAAGCCATCAGTGGAGACTGATAGAATCATAAGGTAGAAAATTCTTGACAAGGATTTCTATTTTATACTGTCATACCCTAGAAGGGTTGGATTCAAACCATGCTAGCCTCAAATAGCAGGCCTTTAAAAAGCCTTTTAACCACCCATTTTCAACTTTGTCTCCCCTCCCTTTCTACCTTAGGTGCAGTTGTTAGATCTGTCTTCTTTGGGAAAAACATATCACTCCACTATTTGAAAATTGTTAATGGCTCCCTGTTACTCACTGAATGAAAACAAAGCTGCCTGAGCCTACCACTGAAAAAGTCCCCTACAATCTGGCCTAATCCTTTTCAGCCTCATCTTAATACTACTCTTTTTCATGTACTCTGCATTTCAGCCAAGCCAGGTCATTCACTTTATTCCAAACAAGTCTCCTGTTGTTGATATGATTTAAAAGTCCATCTCAAATGTTACTTCCCCCACCAAGGTTCCACTGATTTCCCCTTGCTGGAAGTAATTTCTCCCTCATCTGTTATTATAGCACTCTCTAATGCTGTTATGCAGTTTTCTTATCCTAACTTTTGTATATTTTTCTCTGTACTTGGTCTTATCACCTAATGAAGGGAACTGTGTTATTTAAATTTGTATACAGCATAGCATTTGCCATAGTATTTTCAACATAATAAGTATGTTCTTGTTCAAGCATTTCAGTTGTGTCCAACTCTCCATGACCCCATTTGGGGCTTTCTTGGCAAAAATCCTGGAGTGGTTTGCCATTTTTTTCTCCAGCTTATTTTTACAGATAAGGAAACTGAGGCAAACAGGGTTAAGTGACTTGCCCAGAGTCACACAGCTAATAAGTATCTAAGACTGGATTTGAAATTGGGTCTTCCTGATCCAGGCCCGGCACTCTAATCACTGTGCCACCTGGTTGCCCCTTAGTATGTATGCATTCAGCCAATATTTGGTGAGGCCTTCAGGCAATCTACAAAGTTAGTGTTTCAGCCTCCCCTTTCTGAACACACATGGCCTCAAAACTCACAACCTGAAAATTCACTCCAAGGGCTAATCAAAATAATTCCTGAGTAAATTAAGCCCAGCTACTCCTTGCCTTGTCTCACAAGTAAAGGAGAGAACTAGATATTGTAGAGAGATACACACAATCCTATCAACCTAGAGGGAAATAACTGGGGCAGTTGTAGACTTAATACCCTGGTGCCTGACCGTCCAACTTATAAACACAAGGAGAGATGGGGAAAACAGCGGTTCACTCAATACAAGTCAGCTCTACTAAAGAAAAAAATACATTCTAATGATAGTACATGACCATCTTCGTGTCAGATGAATAATGCTAGTGTGCTTATATGTGCAGACCTTGAGAGATTTTCTTCAGCCAACCACAATATATGTCCAATGTGGCTTAAGCTGACTTCATTCAATTCCTACCTAGTTCTTACCTTTCATTGAATCAAAGAAAGTACCCAGGAATTGTTTATCCCTTTGATTGATTGATTCAGCCAAGTACCTGGGAGTTATTTGCAACTAGTTTACACCTTTCATTGATTTTTTTTTTCATATTAGTCATGCTTTCATTGATTGATTCAATAGAGTTGCTTAGGAATTGTTTGCATCTGGTTTATACCTTTGAGTGATTCTATAACTCAATCAAAGAAACATTCTCAACTGATGAAGCTATCAAGGTGTAGAGTATCTTGCTGGTTACATTAACTGGGGTTTCAAGTTCAGGACATCCCTCTGACATCTTCAAGTTCTAAACTGACATTTCATTCAACTCACCTATGGCCCGTTACTCCTCTGTGCCTTAGTTAAAAACAAGTTCTTTCAGCTGTTATGGCCAAAAATGTTTACTCAGTGCTAAAACGATCCTGATAACGGGAGGGGAGGGGGACAATGAAATCTTTCAACCATTTTACTAAAACACTTTCTCTTTTCTTCCTTTCAGTGGTTCAGAATGATGTTCCCACTGTGTGCCCATCTGCCTTTCTGCCTCCTCTCCTAGAGAAAGGTAAGCTGATTACCAAAGATGCTATATTCTTATTAAATCTGAATGATCTCCAAACACTAAATATTTATCTAGGCTTTCTGTCAATCAACGTCATGAGACCCACATTGGATAATGACAGATAAGAATGCCCTTGAACCGTGTTTTCATATATTGTCACTGTTCATTTACTTCAGTATTTCAGAATACGAGTATGAGCTCAGTGGTGTGATCACCTGCACTGATGAGTGCGTTGTTACTCCTCTGTACTGAATTGAATCTAATCTTTAGATTGTTATGCCCTACATATATTATATATAATGTGTGTGTTTACACATGTCTAGACATAAATGTCATATCTAGATTCATATATACATATGTGTATCTACGTACACATACACATCTCCTAATAGGCAGTCTGAAGACGTGCCCCTTTAGGGTTCACTAGGTTGGTCCTCAGACAACAGATAGATACCATTAGGCTAGTCCTGGGTGGGGGAGTGTTCTAGCTTGGTGGGGCCTACCAGACCTTATGCCCTATTGGTATAGCCTTCAAGACTCCAGAATCCCCTCCAGGCCATGATGATACATTGCAATAGGACTTCAGTAAAGGGAATACTGTTCTCTCTGAAGTATAATTCAGTGTAAGACAGATCTATCTCAGGCCCTATACCAGAGGGTTTAGTTGCTGAAACACCCAAATAATCTTGAAACAATCTTAAGGTGGGCCAAACTAATACCACCTGGGATTTTCTTTGTTCTACTATTTTATTGAACTAGGATTTTTTTTAACCACCTGCCACCACTTATGAATATCTGTAATATGGGGAGGGGGACAACAAAATCTAACCTCGCTTATGATGCAGTGATAAGATCATTGGCCTTACGGTCAGAGGAGCTGGGTTCAAATCTTGCCTCTGGTGCCTACTACCTTTGTGACTTTGGGCAAATTAATACCCATTCTGGGTCTCTGTTTATTCTATGACTTATGAGGTTCCTTTGATCTCTTCATCTAAGAACTCTCTGTAAGAATTTCCTTAATATCTAATACAGAGTATTCTGCATATCTGAGGTTCATTCGGATGATACCTTCTATTCCAGCACTTGCCAGGCTCCCAGGCAAGATTGGACAGGGGGTAAATGCATACAGAACTCTATACCTTTGTAAAGCTTCGTACTTTCTTTTGATCATGTCTCCCCTCCTATTTACCCAATAATGCCTTATTTTTAACTTCAGCATATTTCAAATAGAATTAGGGAAAAAGGGTTTTATTTTATGCCAATATAAGAACTTAGGGAATCTGGCCACCTCATATTCAGCCTCTAGTAAGGCAATGGAGAATGGTAGAAAGAACACTGGCTTTAGAGTGAGATAGACCTTAGTTCAAATCTCAGCTACACTGAAAAGCATGGTAGTAAATACTTAACAACAACCAGATTGGGGGTGGGGAGTATACTGGACCCGCTTTCAAGGTTAATTTGCATTACTAACATTTTGCCAGCATACTGAAAATTTAACAATCAACTCTCACCATCTGGTCAGAGCTGGCTGTAGCCTATCCCTACTTTAGGAGAGCTAGAGAAGGTTACTTCATTCAATACTATCTGATTCATTTACCTTTTGGAAATTCCTAACACAAATTAGTGCCTTTGAGTGTAAGCATTGAAAGTGCTTGTTAAAATGTAAATTTTATTCAGGAGGGAGTAACAGGAAGCTATTCTCTATCACTAATACTGCAAATGCTTTAGTTATTATAAATTTGAGAGATTATCCCTAGCCGCAGTAGAGGAAGACAAAAAAAGGAGGTAAGGAACCCTGAATCCAAACCTCACCAGCATTAGAATTTTGTGACACTATTTTCCTCTTTTTAAATAGAGAGTGAAGCTTGGAATAACTTCTAGCTTTACAGAGAGAGAGAGAGAGAGAGAGAGAGAGAGAGAGAGAGAGAGAGAGAGAGAGAGAGAGAGAGAGAGAGAGAGAGAGAGAGAGAGTCAAGAATCAGTGTCAGATAGATTCGGTAAAGACTGAGCTGAAACCCAAAATTCAGAGCCAATAATCCTGCCATCTTTGCCGATACTCTATATGTATAACCCCCAGTATAGACAACATGCTTAAAATGGGCTATCCTAGAAAAAGTGTATGTAATATATTTGCATACATAAATAGGGAGGAAGGAGTCTATTACGTGCCAGGCATTGTGCTAAGCACTTTACAAATATCATCTCACTTGATCCTCACAATAAGCCTTGGAAGGGGCTGTCATTGTCTCCTTTTACAATTAAGGTAATTGAGGCAAACAGATTAAGTGACTTGCCCAAGGTCACACAGTTAGCAAATGTCTGAGGTCATATTTGAGGTCAGGTCTTCCTGAATGCCCAATGCTCTAACCTCTGTACCACCTCATTAAACTTTAGAGTTCATTCAATTCAGCCCCTTCATTTTGCAAGAAACTGAGTCCCTCAAACTTGCCTAAGTTCATATAAATAGAAAGCAGCACAACCAAGATTCTAATCCAGCTCCCCCTAACTCTAATCAGTGCTCTTTACATTATACCATGATGCATTGATGGATGGAGCCAGATTCGGGGGGGGGGGGGCGGGGATGTTGAATGCTATGGGTTTAAACTTTCTTCAGCAGGCAATAGACATTGAAGGCTTTCAAGGGAGAAGTATTTCATTCAGAAATTTGGCAGGGATGTGTAGGATGAATTGGAGAGGGATCATAGGGTCAGAGGTCAGGTAGTCCAACCCCTTTAACAGTTAAGGAGACTGGAAGGACAAGGATGGTTGAGTGGCTTACCCCAACTCACACAGCCATAAACAACAGGCAAGATTTTAGGAGAGAGGTTGGGGATGCATGGAAACTTTAGGAGACTGTTGCATTATTCCAGGTTAGTGATAATGATGACCTAGGTGGTACAAATGGTAAGGGAATTAGAAATTGGGATATAGATATGATAGTTGCTAAGGAAGAGGAAAGGAAAGACCTTAGTAACTAACTGGAAGGAGGGAGTGAGGGGAAAAGAGACATGAAGGAGTCAAAGATCCCTTAGGGGTCTGGAGTATCTATGTTTGGCTTCGCCAAACATTGTTAAACATTAGTTTAGATAAACATGTTGTATCTTGGAAAGAGAGGGGAGCTTAGATGGTGATGCTGCTGCTGCTGCTGCTGCTGCTGCTGCTACTACTACTACTACTACTACTACTACTACTACTACTACTACTACTACTAGCTATCATTTATATAGCACTTTGAGATTTGCAAAGTATTTTATATATGTTAGCTTATTTGATCCTCAGGATAACTCTTTAAGTTAGGGGCTAGTATTTTCCTCATTTTACAAATTTAGGAAAAAAGTTAAGTGACTTGCCTAGGGTTACATAGCTAGTAAGTGTCTAAAGCAGGATTTGAACTCCGGTCTTCCTGACTTTGAGAACATGCTGTAGCTATCATTTCTCCTGAGACTGAATTTCAGCTGTTTCACTTACAAGCTTTGTTTAGCTTAGGCAATTCATAGCCTCTCCAGACCTTGGTTTCCTGACACAAATGACTATAGCCCTCACTGCCTGACAGGTTAGATTTCACCCCAACCCCAGGATTCTCTAACACCCTTATGGAGTTTAAGAGTTGTCTAAGCTCTCTGTGAATGGCTCTAGCCTCTCATTGATGGGGTATTTCCCAAGTATTAGAGTGGTCCCCTGTACCCCAAGTCCATTTAGCCACTAACAGTCAGATTAACTCTTATAAGGAAATATTTATTCCAAAAAATGTAATCATAAATGTACAAACTTATTCCCCCAGCATTTGGGAGTCATGTACCTTGTACCTCAGTCTGGAGGGGAGGGGTTCTGGGTGGGGAGTGAGGGGGTGGGAAGGAGATTAGGTTCATATCCTAATAGCTTATACTGCACAGTCTCAGTTTCAAGTCCAAAACTACCTCTGGGCTCAAGTACCCCCCAAAGCCTGGCTTCTCAGAACTTCTGTGACAGACTGGCTGGCTGCTCCATACCATAGCTTGTGCTGTGGGTGAACTGGGATCTTCACTCTGACAGTCGGAGAGCAACCAGGTCATTTTAGCCAGTTTTAAACATGAAAGCAGCCAATCAACACAGGCTGCCCCCACCTATGTTGTAGAGGATGCAGAGGCCTCCATGATCTGGCCATGCTCCAAAGTCTTCTTGGGGCACATTTGTGTTTGATGATCTAGACAGGCCCAGACACACCCAGGTCACGTGTAAAATATGGGGGTTAGACATGATGGCTGCTAAGGTCCCTTCCAGCTTTAAATATGTGATCCTATAGTTCTGTGTTCTCTCTTCATTTTTGCAGAAAAGACTAGTCTAGTTACCACTTGCAAAACAGTTTCTTTTGTAAGGTCATTGTGGAAACCCATGGCCCTCCAAAAATGCCACATTCATCCCATATACACAAATGAGCAGTGATGAGTATAAGGCCTACACAATGTGACTAAATGCTGCCTCCTCCTAGTAGCAAGAATTTGCCAAGATAAGCTTTTACTGGGAACCAACACCACCAGTACAGGAGAATGGCCCTGGTCTTGGAAGCAGGAGGATCTTGGGTGTTGGTATAAAATCTACTTCAGGTCAAATTGGGCATCCAAAGGACAGTTTTTTGGCTCCTCACTCTGCCTGTGGTGAAGATGTTATCTATGTCAGGGTTCCAGAAATTGCAAAGAAAGTTTTAATTACCAGCTTAGAAAACTGTGCTAGACTGCCTTCCAAAACTTGTGATTACAGAGCCAGACTATGGCTGAAGTGGAAGGGGACATTGTTTTTAACTCAGTGCTTTCATTCAAAGACTTAGTTATCTTGACTCAGGGCCTCAGAACTCTTCTTTTTGTCAAATCAAATTCCCTTAGACCATCAAAAACATTTTGATTGAGAGGTAACATGCCACAGTAGATGGAGTGCTGGCCTTGGAGTCAGGAAGACCTAGGTTTTCATTCTGCCTGCAAAACTCAATAACTGTATAACATTAGTCAAGTCATTTAACCTCTATGGGCCCAAGGTGCCTCTTCTACAACATAAGGGAATTGGATTCTAGATCTATGATTGTAGGGTAGTGGGAAGTTCATCAATGGGGCTGCAAGTTGATGAACACACCTCCGCATCAGAGCCCTTGGGAATGATCCTAGTATTTAGATCTAGATGGGTCCACATGGAAGGAGCACAATAGAAAATGTACCGAATTTGAAGTCAGAAGATCTGGGCTCAAATCCTGACTCTGGTACTTACTATTTATGAGATTTGGGGCAATGTCTAAAATGAGAAGTTTGGACTGTATATCCTCTAAGAAATCTGTAATCTATGATCTAGTTAAACCGAAGAGGACATGAGGCTCCAAGATAAGTGATTCGCCCAAGGTCACATAAGTAGTAAATAGCAGAGCTGGGATTCCAACCCAGGTCCCCTGCCTCTTAATAATTAGAGTTGTCCAAAAGCAGAAGGGGCTGTCTCAAGAAGAAGTGGGTCCCAGTCAGACATAGTGGCCCATTCCTATAATCTCTGTTGTTGGAGGAGGCTGAGGCTGAGGGATGCCTTGAGTTTGGGAGTTCTGTAGTAGGCCTAAAGCTGGCAGGATATATGCACTAAGTCTGGTGCCGTTTTGGTGAACCCTTGAGAATGGAGGGCTACCAGGCTGCCTACACAGGGATGAACCAGCCTGGATTAACACAAACAGAGCCGAGTAAAGCTTTTGTGTTGATTAGTATTGGGGTCAGGCCCTTGAAGGGGAGCTGGGCTGGAGAGGGAGACCTGGTCTTAAAAAAGAAAAAATAAAAGGACCCCCTTATCGGATGTCTTTAAGCAAGGCTGGATAACTTTGTCAGGTTAATTTGTGGGTATATTATGGATGACCTTGTGAGGTACATAATAAAGGGGATTCCTGTTTGGGTATTGGTTGGATGATTTAGCCACTGAAGTCACTTCCAATTAATTCTAAGATTCTAAGATTTGGTGACTCTAAATCTAGTAGTTCTTAAGCCTCTCAAATACTGCTTCTCCTATTTTCAAGAAAAGTTACAAGTATATTTGAGAGTTTGAGAGTGTTCCCATTCCGATTGAGCTAAGCATTGAACTAGCTAGGGTCTGAATTACTCAAAGAAGTCATGAAATTCCACTCCCTTTGTTTAAGCACGTGCTCCTGCACGTGCAGACAGACTCATACCCAAACACGCAGAGCGTCTACCGACTCCATTAGATACTCTGAACATAGAATTAGAGCCATGATGTTTTTAGATCTGCATTTACCACTATGATTTGAAACCACAAGAGTTGCAGAATAGGAATATGTCTGAGACTAGACCATCTGTGCTTTCAGTTACCCAAAAGGAATTCAGGGTTTGGATGCGTTCCATAGATATGTAAGGGGGAAAGTTGCCGGCTGGGTGTAGGTTCCACTGAGCTGTCAGAATCTAAAAGTCTCATTACAGCAGGAACTTTTTGTGTGTTTAGCTTATTGGGTTTTTGTGGATGGTCAACTTTGACATCGTTCAACATGGTTTCACCCTTTGAAAGGAGTCATAAGAAATAAGCTTTTCTTGGCAGGGGATGGAGGTGGGGTATTATAATAATAATGTAAAGACCTGCAGCCCAAGGGATGGAGATGCCCTCTTGCATGAAGCATTTTAATTCTAGTGCTCATATGGACCCATGAGCTCATTTCGGAAGGGCTGTGGTCCCAAATAGGGGAGCTAAGTTCTTCTCTCATTTTCTTTCTCATTAAGCTCCTACCACCCCAGAATCAAACTCTGGGAACAATCTCTAAAACAGACCTTAGATTTGGCCCATGTTTAGGGTCTCCTCAGAAGGGATTAAAGGATCCCTTCTAGAAAGATGCTCGATGTACAAATAGATGAGGTTACGATATAACAATTATATCTTCCACCACAAAACAATGCTTAAACATAAATGACTCCCTAGTACACATGGACCAGGGGTGGGGAACCTGTGGTCTCAAGGCCACATGTGGCCCTTTGACTGACTCCAAACTTCATAGAACAAATCCCCTTAATAAAAGGATTTATTCTGTAAAATTTAGCCTCAGTGAAAAGGCCAGACACAAGAACCTAGCAGGCCACAGGTGACCTCGAGGCCGCAGGTTCCCCACCCCTGACATGGACAAACACTTAAAGAATGATACAAAGAACAGGCTCTTCATTTTTACTTTGTATCTGCTGTCCAAAACATTCACTGAGGTCGGTATCTTTCGGCCAGCTTTGCATTCATGGCTCATTTTCTTGTCAATGATTATCTTCTTCAGTGAGAAGCTATTTCAGAGGCCACACCCTAAGAAACCCAGGAACTCCAGAGGTAGCATCGGACTCGAAAAGTCCATCATTTATGATCATTCTCCACCCATGCTCAGGAAAAGGAACACAAAGCAGAAGATTCCTCTAGGGCCTTGAGATCCAACCTTACTTTTTCTCAGCATGTGTTTTTGCTACCATGTATAAGCAGAAACCTTAGGTAACTGATTGGTGGGGATCCCTTCCCTTTTAAAGGAGGTCCAAGGGAGGGGCTCTAATAGACCTACCATGTTCCACAGTCACTCCTTTTAAAGTCAGCTGAATGGGCCACACTTCCTGACTTAGAGGCCAGTCTTCTTTCAGGTATCCCATAGTTTCAGAGGTTGGAGACTGGGGGTGGAGCAGGCATAGAGATGTACATGGAGATCAACCAGAAGACTCCAGTGTACGTGCTCTTTATCCAGGGGTCTACCAGAAGCAGCCAAGGAGAAGGCCCATCCTCACATATGCTCCGAGGTGATGGTCACTGTTACATAATAATAGCTTACATTTAATTAGGATCACAGGAATCATCTAGCCCAAGCCTTATTTTACAAATAAGGATCTTTCACAATCTAGGGAGTGTGTCAGACTGCATCTAGCTTTGCTTCCTTTCTCTAACATACAATTTGAGATGGAGTGCTCACTTCTCTCCAAAGGTCCTATCATTTCCATCCTATTGTAGCATATGTTCTAGGCACAGTCTTTTATCCCATAACCGCACTGGTATTCTAGATCTGTAGAGGGCAACTACTTACCTTGGGGCTCTAGGGGATGCTGATATACTGAGATGGTGTTTTTCTCTAATTCTGTATCTCATGAACCAATGTGCTTCCCCCCCAATCCGTTATAAGTTAGCCAGTCAACCTTAATTATCTTTTAAAACATATATTTACTAAGATGATATGCTAAGAACAGTTGGTACAAAACTCTCTCATAAGTGGTGCAGGGGCAAGAGGGCTGTAGCTTAGAGTGGTTGTAACAAAGCCGACAACTCATAACTTGAGCTCATTTTGTTGGGATCCCTTTCCTCTCCTTTATAGTCTCTTCATGAAGTTCCCTTTAGTTCTTTCATACCCCTTAGCAAATCCTGAAGCTGTCTTTCCTTAGTGTATTTAGTTGTCTTCAATGCCCAGTGCAGACACTGCCACCAGCCACTGCTGTTCTAGGGATGCTGCTAAGGATGCTGAGGAAAATTCCAAATCCTCTGACCAAAGTTGGGGAGGGCAGAGAGCAAGGTTCTTCTCTCCTACTTCTTCCCTTCCCTGTATTTCCTTCTCAGGAGCTGGGGAGGAATGACTACCACCACCAAACTGGCCAGATATCTCAATGGCAAGTTCCAAACTGACTTGCTATTTTAGAAAAGATTCATGGGCAAGATGAAGTGAAATTAGTTTCATGATTTTGATTCAAAAATCATGATTTTTAATGAAATGATTCAACATCATGATTTAATGACTTTGATTTAATAAAGATGTTGATACCTGATAAGGTAGATAGATGTCTTGTTTTTTCCTTTAAGTGTGCTGGGGTGATCATTTGGTTGACTCAATCAACCCCTACCTTTCTATCAGCAACTAGTTCCTTCTTGGTGACAAATAAGATCAAAAATAGATGTTCTTCTTGCTGGTTCCTCCAATGTTCAAAAAATGAAATTATCACTAAGGAAGTAACACAATTGTTAGCTGTTCTGATTTTAAGAGAGAGAGAGAGAGAGAGAGAGAGAGAGAGAGAGAGAGAGAGAGAGAGAGAGAGAGAGAGAGAGAGAGAGATTCTGGATAACCAGTAGATTCTGGATAAATGAAGTCCCCTCTCCTCTATTACTATGGTAGGTTTGTGATTTGTAATCTATTTCACAAACTCTTCATCAGGTTCATCTCTTGGTCTATGGGGGTGGTAGTTTACTCAGATGCCATATTGATTTTGGTTCTGCCAATGTTATTTTTTACCTAATTGTTTTTCTAAAATGCTTCCCTACTCTGGCCTTTATGCTGAGTTTATCTTCCAATGCCACCCACCCTGACCTGCCCTGTTTCTTTTGCATGACATATAATCATATTTTAGTCATGAGGTGTCATCCTCCCCAGTTTCAGTGATATTTACAAGGACATTTTGGCTTCATGTTATGCTTGTTGTCCACTTTTTTCCCTTTGTACATATATGCATATACTTCTGAGGAGATCGATTTTATTGCTGCCTCCTTCCTTTGATTTCACCTACCTACCATAAAGCTTTTGGTTTTTCTGTTGTTATCCTTTTTACATTTATCTACTGTCTGTGACAAAGATTTTTAACCTTTTTTTTTTTGGTATTATGAACTCCTTTGGCAGTCTGGTGAAGCCCATGGGCTCCTTCTCATTAATGTTTGTTGTCTATGTTTGTAATGGAAGGACATGCTAAATTCCAATTAGAGGTTAAGGAAAATTAAGCTGTATTTTCCCCTCTTTCCCCCCCTATTTTCTCTGCTTTTTTTTACAACTCCCTGAAATCCATCCATACAAAGAACCCAAGTTAAGAACCTTTGGTCTATGATATCTACTGATATACAAATAGAGTTTATACTATCCTCTTTCTTTTCAGTTTAAAGCCCCTTTTATTAAATTTGAAAGAGTCCAGGCAAATATATTCTTGCAAATTCTTGTGTGGTAGCCTCTGTTTCTGGTCAGGAACCTAGCATTGGCAAACATATATTTTTTTAATCTTTAGGCAATTGGGGTTAAGTGACTTGCCTAGGGTCACACAGCTAGTAAGTGTCAAGTGTTTGGTCTGAGGCCGGATTTGAACTCAGGTCCTCGTGACTTCAAGGCCAGTGCTCTATCCACTGCACCACTGCATTGGCATATTTTAAAGCATTTTCCAGAAATACCAACCATATCCTCAGATACTCTCCTAAAACACCTATTCACTTCACAAGTCTTCCTTTCTTTTCTGCCTTCCATAGTCAGCAATGATGATAACACCAACTGTCTCTCCTATCTACAATTTCTTGCCCAAGATATCTAAATCCTTAGCAATATTTTCTGGGTTTCTTCAGTAATGTCACTAGATTTCTGGATTATAACTTAAGGTATTAGGTCAATAATTCTCCTCTTACAAAGTAATTATGAGAACTTACATTAAATTATGTGAATACGGGGCAGCTAAGTGGCACGGGGCAGCTAAGTGGCACAGGGCACTGGCTCTGGAGTCAGGAGGACCGGAGTTCAAATCTGGCCTCAGATACATAACACTCACTAGCTGTGTGTGACCTTGGGCAAGTCACTTAACCCCATTTACCCTTACCAAAAAAAAAATTTTAATTATGTGAATAGGTATGGAGACATTCAACTTAACAGGTGAAAGGGATTTTTAGTTCTAACATGATATCTAGTAAATGCTTTTCTAACTTATAAGAGCATTAAAGGAGATTATATCAGATTTTTGAAACATCATTAACAAGTGATTATTGAATCAAATTTATCCATTCAACAAAATATGTATTAAGTGCCTGCTTTGTGTGAAGAGCATTGTGTTCAGTGTCCAGGGGCATAGAAAGATAAGTATAGTCAGAATGTCTATTTTCTGTCTAGAGGAATTTTTTGGGGATAGGGGGGAAAGAGAAAAGAATAAACATTTATGTAGCACTTACCATGTGCCAGGATCTGCGCTAATCACTTTACAAATATTATCTCATTTGATTCTCACAACAGACCTGTGAGGTAGCTGCTGTTATTATTCCCATTTTGCAGTTGGGGAAACTGAGGCAAACAGAGATTAAATGACTTGCCCAGGACTACATGGTTAGTATCTGAGGTCAAATTTGAACTGAGGTCTTCTTGACTCTAAGACCAGTGATATATCCACTGTACCATCTCTGCCTCTAGGAGGCAGATGGGTAGGTGTTTATAATAAATTCCTTTTTTCCTTTGGTAAGATTCATCTTAAATATCCATTTCTTTCATCCAGTACTTCCCTACATTTGTAAACGTTAACTTCATTAATCGTTCTTTCTCGGGAATAATTGATATTTTGTGTTTTATTCCTTGTTTTAGTTACCAAATATTTTTGCTGTTTCACTTGCGCCTCACGCTAATCTGTAGTAGTTATGGTTCCCACTTTACAGATGAAGAAATTGAAGCATGGATGAAAAAGTTGACACTCATACAGATGTGACTTTTTTTTTTTTTGCTTTTTGGTGAGGCAGTTGGGGTTAAGTGACTTGCCCAGGGTCACACAGCTAGTGTTAAGTGTCTGAGGTCAGATTTGAACTCAGCATATAGTTGTGACTTGACCAAAGTCATGTAGGGAATAGCGGGGACTCAAATGAAGGTCTTCTTACTGCTCCCAGAAGCCATCATTAAAACAAAACTTCATCCCATAGAGGAATGCATGGTAACATCCCACCAGTAGGGTGGCCTATGGATCAAGCAGCAGACAACCACGGCTCCCAAGAAAGAGACAGAAGGAACTTGGTGGGGCATAAAATGAGGAAAGGCCATTAAAATTAAATTAGATCTTTCCTGTTTTTGCACACTTTCCTCAAATCTCATTACCTACATTAGTTCAGGGGAAACCTAATCCAAAAGATAAAGACATGTACAAATAATTCCTCACCTTTGCACAAGGCTTGACAATTTTAAAGAACTTTAAATCCACTGTCTCATTTGATCTTCTCAAGAACCCTGTGTGAGGTAGGCAGGAAGTTATTTGTATCTATTTTACAAACGTGGAAGTTGAGGCTCAGAGAGAATCACAGACTATGAGAACAGAAAGTGACCTTACATGCATTTCAGTGCAAGAAACATTTATCCTTTGCCTACTGTGTGAATAAATATATGAAAAAGCATTTACGAAACTCCGATTGTGTGCAAAGCAGTGCACTAATGGGAATGCAAACAGAGAATTCAGATAGTCCCTGTTCTTAAGAAGCTCACATTGTAAGGATGAAGACGACACAGACAGAAAGTTTTAGCTGAACATCAGACAGAAAGGTCTAAGGCCACATGCTAAGCACTGAGGGTGTACAGGTGAAAAGTGACCTTGTCTCTGACCTCAAGGACCTTCAAGTCTAATGAAGGGATAAGACTTGAGTACGTTGGAGTACAGTATAAAATGACTTGTAATAAAGGCAAAGAAGAAATCCAGACAACATGGTTAAAAAAAAAATAAGAAGGGAAAGAGTATTTTTAGCTGAAGAAGTCAATGTAGAGGAGATGATACTTGAGTTTGGTCTTGAAGAAAAAGATTTCAGTGGGGACTGTGTTGGTCTGAATGAATGATAGAGGGCAGGAAATGTCAGGATGAGATGGGGAACTGAATGAAAAAGTGAATTTGGCTGGAACAGGAAGTATCTAAAGGAGGAATAATACAAAATAAGCTCTGAGATTAGTTGAAACCATTCATTTTGTAGATAAGGAAACAGGACACAGAGTGGTGATTAAATCTGAGATCACATAATAATAGGGAGTAGCAGAGTTAGGACCTGAGCCCTGAGGTTAGGGACTACTTCTTTTAATTTTGTACTTTCAGTACCTAATAGGTACTTAGCAAATATTAATTGAATTGAACCACAAGAACTACTGACTCTAAATTCAGTGTTCTTGCCACTAAGACATTTGGACTCTCAATGGAAGATACTATGTGTCTAACAGTAAAGCATTATAGGGAGGCAGGTAGGTGGCATAGTGGATAGAGTAGGGGGTCCTGGAGTCAGGGAGACTCATCTTCCTAAGTTCAAATCTGACCTCAGATACTTACTAGCTGTATGACCCTGGGAATGTTACTTAACTAACTCTGCTTGCCTCAGTTTCGTCATCTACAAAATGAGCTAGAGAAGAAATAGCAAGCCACTCCAAATGAGGTTACGAAGAGTTGGGCATGACTGAAAACCTGAACAACTACAAGAAATAGTGGAACATTCTGAATGTCCCTCTATCTTTTTCCTTCATGTGAGAGCCTCAGAGTTTGACTCCTAGGGTCATTTGGTGGTTTTTACTGCTCCTAACTTCTCTTCAGGGCCTCATCTGGTTTTCTATTGGTGTGATTGGGGAAATTTACAAGTATTTAAAATAACCAACATTTCCCCCCAGAAATGACTTACATAAAAACAAGAAGCTTTGATAAAATTTATTTCTTAAGTTAAAAAAAAAGAGTGTGGGAGGGGAATATACAGAAGTTACAATTTTTTAAATGGGTAGAATTTAAACCCTGAGCTTCAATGCATATCTCATTGAAGCAAGGCTTTGAACATTCTCAGTTCCCTCCCACCCCCCCCCTTCACTGACTAACTGTCTTTCTCTTAGAATTCTTAGAATCGACTGTGTCCAAAGCTTCGTATTCCTATTCTCTCTTATTTCTGGTTCTCAGTTCTCATGCAATTAAATCATCCTCCTGCTAAAAGAAGTCTTAACTTCCCCTCTTGAAATGGAAAGACCTCCTAGACTAACAATCCACATGCTAGTCAATGTAGTGCCCCTCAACTAGTTGACTATTCACTAGTTGTCACGACACACGTGATGTTTTAGAATCAAATATCATTTTCCCCCAATGAATTAAACATACCTACATATTATTTCATTTGATCCTCAATAATTTGTGAAGCTGACAGCACAGCTATTATTTACCACATTTTGCAGATAATAAAAATTAAACTGAGAGATTTAAGTGATTGACTAGCCCATAGTCTCATTCAGAGGTGGAATTTGAACTCTGTGTCTCCAGGTCACCATGTTGCCCTATTCTCTCCAATAATCCACTGACTAATCTTTTGGAAGTGTTGTTCTTCAGTACAGCTATCTCTAAGTCTTCACTATGCCTCTCTTGCCTGGAACTAGGCTACTACCAGTCAGTCACTTGCTCAGTCAACTAGCCTTTATTAAGTGCTTATTATATCCTAGGAGTTAAGTGCTGGGGATAGCAAGAAAGGCAAACAACAACAACCACAACAACAAAACACTTCTGATCCATTTCTAAACCATGCTACCATGCATATATTCCTTGCTGCCTCACTTTCTAACTCTCCTTTACATTCAGATATAAATTTTGCTCGAGGGCAGAAAATCTCTTATTTACTTATATTTGTGTCCCAGAAGAGCTTGATAAATGAATTTTCTCATTCATTCATGTGGCAAGATCAATCAGTCAACAAATGTTTATTAAGTGTCCATTATGTACCGGGTCTTTGCAAGGCACTGTAGATACAAATGTAAAAACAAACAAACAGCAGCAACAATAGTGAAAATAGTCCATGCCTTCAAGTAGCTTACATTCTAGTGATGGCAAAAGCGTATGTAAATTACAAGGCAATATGAGGAGAAGCAGAAGCGGCCTGGGGAATCAAAAAAGGCCCAGTTTAGGAGGTGCTATTGGGACAGAACTTTTAAGAAAGTTAAGGGTTCTATAAGTGAGAGATGAAAGGGAGGTTCATTCCACTTATGAGAAACAGCCTATGCAAAAGCAAAAAGGTAGAAGATAGAATGTCATGGCTGGGAAATAGCAAGGACAGTTGCCTTGGATGATAGAGGGTGTGAAGGGGCACAATTTATAATAAGGTTGTTAAGGCAGTCTGGTGACAGCTTGCAAAGGGCTTCAAATACCAGAGATATTTGTAGTTTATGCTAGGAGATAATAGGGAGCAGGGCTTCCCTGGTAAATATTTAATAATGTCTCTAAACTAGATACACTTTCAAGTTTAATCTGCCTTATTAGCATTTTCTCTATGGCTTTCTTAAGTCTAGAAAATCAACCAAACAGTAGATTAAGCCCTGATTTGTAGCAATTCCCGAGGTGTAAATGTTCATGTTGACAATTTACCGATTAACTAGCCAGTTAGAGCTGCCTCCAGCACAACCATGATAAGGATCCACTGGAAACTTTGGAGCAGGAAAGTGATATAGTTACATCTGTGTTTTAGGCATGTTACATTAGCAGATTTGTAAAGGATGAATTGGAAAAGGGAAGGGTGGATGCAATAGGTTTAATTTTGAGTCTATTAAAATAGTCTGATTAAGAGGTGATAAGGGCCTTGGGGTATATGACTGTAAAGAAGGAAATGAGTGTGAAACATGTAGAATTGGCAAGTCTTGGCCATGGTTTAGATATAAGTTTGAAAGGGTGAGTGAAGAATTGAGGATGACTCTGAGATTGCAAATCTTTGTTACTGGAAGGACCAGTATCCTCTAATAGAAATAGGGGAGTCAGGATGAGAGAATGGTTTTGGGCAAAAGATAATGAATTCTGTTTTATACATATTGAGTGAGATACCTGCAGAACATGCATTTGAAAATGTTCAATGAGCAGCTGACAATATAGGACTGGAACTCAAGAGAGAAACCAGGGTTGAATAGGGAGGGAGGGAGGTACTGGAGTCATCTCTATAGATATGATTACTGAACTTTTGGGAACCCAAGGACACCAAGAGAAAAAGCATAGAGTAATAAAGAAAAGATCTTAGGTCAGCTCTTTGGGGTGCCACAGTTAGGGAGTGTGGTCTGGATTGTGATCCAGAAAAAGAGACTAAGAAGGAGCTGTCAGATAGGAAAGAAGAAAAAAAGAAGAGAGAGCAGTATTAAGAAAACCAAGGGGAATCCAGAAAGAGAGAGTGGTCAACAGTGGTAAATACTGCAGAGAGATCAAGAAAGGTTTGAAGACTAAGGAAATGCCAATGGTTATTCCTGGTAGAGATGGATAATCTCTAGAGACCTGGATGGTCTCCAGCTTATCAAATTTCTTTGTAAAACATGGTACCTAGAACTGACTCCCATACCCCAATTGTTGTCTCTCCAAGGCAAAGTAGATCAATGATTGTGTCACTTCTCTAGCTCTGATACCATACCTCTTTTAGGGTAGTCTGTCTGCATTAGCTTTCATTATGATATCATCTACTTGGTGTGATCTCATATTGAGTCTACTACCATGCCCAGATCTTTTTCAGATGAATTGCTTTAAAAAAAAAAGTCCCACATCCCTTGTCTAGAAAATGGAGACTTTCAGGTCCCTGTCAGCACTAACAAAATTCGTAATTGCGCTTTTGGGGAGTGTGTTGGAAATGGAGAAGTGTCACTTTGGAGAACAGTGTGGTGTGGTGTGAGCTAAAAGTAGGAATAGCTTGTACTCCTTGGTGGTTCTTCCTATTACTTCTACTCTTGTTTCTGAACATTTCTCTCATGTGATGCCAAGTTTTTAAAAATAAGTTCAGGGAAAAGGCCAGCTTCAAGGCAACATGAACAGTGAATAAATTAAGTCTGGAAAATGCAAATGTGTTACGCTAGTCATTTTTAGCCTTATTCATTACATCATCTCCAAATGCAGTATGTATTGATCTGAAAAAAGACAAAAACAGTCATACATGAAGGAATCAGGTCATAGGAGATACCATCTGAAAATCTTCTGAAAATATTTCACCGTAAGATTTCGATCACTCAGGTCACGTGTTTTGATCCCGGCAGCAAGCTCTAAACAATGATGCTTTTGGCAAGAGACAGTATAATAGAAGAAGCACAGGGCTAAGAGTCAGAAGGACCTGACTTTGGTCTGGATTCCATCACCACTTCTCTGTGTATTCTTGGGCAAGTGACTTAACTTCCCTCAACCTCATTTTCTCTATCTGTAAAACGAGTGGAATGGCCAAGATTATCTCTAAAATGCCTTCCAGCTTTGATATTCAAAGATCTATGTTTCAAGTTGGTAAATTTTTGACTCCAATATTTCCTGCCTCCACATGGCTACAGCCTTCTCATCTCTCCAGCCCTCTTCATCCCACATACACAACATAGGGCAACATATTTATGCTGCTCAGGAGGCCCTCCTATCACAGAGGAAAACAATTATGTAACCTTGAGCAAGTCCCTTCTCTCCGGGTCTCAATTTCTCTATCTAGTTAACAGAAGATTAGGACTACATGATTTCTCAGACACCATCCAGTTCTGACATCTTATATGACATGTCACAAAAGTCTTAGTGCAGTTTGAAGCTTAATAGCTAAGCTGTTAAGCTTCAAACTGCACTAAGACTTTTGGAATACCTCAAATTATATACCATTTTATGGTTCTAAAGTGCCTTCTAGTTTTGACATATGTTTTCAAGTTTCTTTTAGGTTTAACCTTCTATATTCTATATTCTAAGTTTCTTCCAGCTCTAGTATTCTATTTTTAATTGTATGTGTATGTATGTATTGTATGTGTTCTAAAGTTCCTTCTAGCTCATTCTATGTTCTATGTTATAATATTCTATATTTTAAAGTCCTTTTTGACTTTGGGGGGTATAAGTTCTGTGATGAATACATTTCACCCTAAGGGATTAGTACTTAATGTGTTGAAGTAGGTGGTTCAGTGGTTAGAGTGCCAGGCCTGGACTCAGAAAGACTGATCTTCCTGAGTTCAAATCTGGCCTCAGATACTTACTAGCTGTGTGACCCAGGGCAAGTCACTTAACCCTGTTTGCCTCAGTTTCCTCATCTGTAAAATGAACTGGAGAAGGAAACGGCAAACCACTCCAGGATCTCTGCCAAGAAAACTCCAAATGGTATCGTGAAGGGTCAGACATGACTGAAAGAGGACTGAAAAACAACAATAAAATGGGGGGGTAGAGGAAAAGGAAAAGTATTATTTAATTTGAATCTTTGATATTCCCATTTCAAGTTGGGAGTGCCTTAGAGGCCAGTGAAGGGAGGTGGGAAGGGAAACTTCTTATATCAATCATATAATACAGACAGCCCCAGTGGATCAGGCCATCTCTGGTTGTACTTTGAATAAAGGAAAGAATATTCACTTCAGTCCAGGACTATTGCCTACTGTGCACAGATCTCACCCCACTGCTGCCCCCAGTAGCCTTGAATACAGACACCTCATTCCATTATTAGCATGGCCCCTGCCCCCGGCTTTCCTGAAGCCCACACACATGCCTTCACTTAGAGAGCTAAAATGGAACATCTGACCATTAACTAAGAAGGAAACTTGAAAGAGTGCTTGCAGTTCTTGGCACTGTCTTTGGGTAGAGTTCTTAGAACTGCCCTTGGTCCTGGTCCTGTAATAAGGCTGTGGCTTCCACCTCCACCAGAAACAGCCAGAGCCCACACCTGAACAAAGCAGGAGCTGTCTCCGTGGGACGCCTCTATTCTCAAAATAAATGTTCAAGAATTGGCTGCCTTCAGAAGGCTGTAATTACATGTGGCAGATGATTTCTAGGATGTGGCCAGGCACCAAAGATAGAATCTCCACTGCTACAGCCCTGTAAGGTCCCTTCAGAGAAAGTCTGTCTATAAAGAAAGAAAATTCGAATTCACTAAATAGATTAACTAAGGAGAGATTGATCACTTTACGGAAAAAAGAAAATCCTTTCCTTTATAAAGAGGTTCACTCCTGGCTTCTTTGATAATGTAGCAGTCCTCCAAATATATGCTATATGCATGATTCTGCTGACCCAAATTCTATTTACACATAACTTGCTCAAGAAAACATTTATTGTAGGAAGCTAGGCATGGTTACCTTTAGGGAATCATACTATCACTGTATCCCAGGGGTGGGGAACCTGAGGCCTCGAGGTCACATGTGGCCCTCTAGGTCCTCAAATATGGTCATTTGACTGAATTAAAACTTCACGAAACAAATCTTGGTTTGTGGAGTTTGAATTTGGTCAAAGAGCCGCACTTGAGGACCGAGAGGGCTACATGTGGCCTCGAAGCCATAGGTTCCCCACCCCTACTCTATCTTATTGTCCCTCAAAAGTAGCACTATTCCATTTGAATAAAATTAAGAATCAAATGAAGGAACACAAAAATGGAATCTTGGAGTCATTGCTAAATTTTTATTTTATTTTATTTTTTGCGCGTCAGTGGGAGGCTGGGGAGGTGAGAGAGGAGTTTACCACAGCTCCAGCCCCCAATACGATCATTTCTTATTTCCTATTTCCATCATCATCCATATCATTACTCTTGTTGTTGTTGTTATTAGGGATAGCTACAGGCTAGAGATAGGTAGATAAGGACCTGATGTCAGAGGCAGGAAGACCTGGGGGTCAAGTCTTTTTTGTTGTTGTTCAGTTGTTTTAGTCATGTCCAACTCCTTGTGACTCCATCTCAGGTTTTCTTGGTGAAAATACTGGAGGGCTTCACCATTTACTTCTTCTCCAACTCATTTTGCAAGATAAGAAAATTGAAGCAAGCAGGCTTAAGTGACCTTCCCAGGGTCACACAGCTAGTAAGTGTCAGAAGCCAGATTTTAACTCAGGAAGATGAGTCTTCCTGATTCACAGCCCAGCACTGGAATCCCCTGTGCCACCTATCTCCTCTGGTGTCAAGACTAATCTCTGATATGTGATCCTTGGCAAATCATTTACCCTTTCATCACTCTCTCTCAGGTTCCTATCTTCATAGGCAGAAGCAGCTTCTTCTCTTGGTGCTCCACACACCAGTGAAATCCCCATCTGGTTAAAAACAATGACAACAGTGGGCAGCTAGGTGGTACAATAGAGTCAGGGAGATTCATCTTCCTGAGTTCAAATCTGGCCTCTGACACTTACAAGCTGTGTGACCCTAGGCAAGTCACTTTACTTTCTTTGCCTCAGTTTCCTTATCTGTAAAATGAGCTGGAAAAGGAAATAGCAAAGCCCTCTAGCATCTTTGCCAAGAAAACACCAAATGGGATCAAAGAGAATCAACATGACTGGAACATTCAGCAAACAAACAAACAAAAATCTGTTATTTTGAGCTTCAAAGACTAGCTATCAGCGCTTAGAAAATTTCTTACCCTGGGATAAAGCCCTCAGTCATCCCAGCCCTAGTTAGGGCTTTGCATAGCATAGTAAGATTAGGAATTGGAAGGAATTTTGGAGATCTTCTAGTTCCATTCCCTCATTTTTACCTTGGGAGTGATGAAAGCCCAGGGAGGAGAAATGATTTCCCAAAGGTTACAACAAAATGAATGGCAGAATTGGGGTTCTAGTGGAGGTTCTCTGACTCCCAGGTTGTTGCTGTCCCCACTGTCTCACGCTGATCAAGATGTCTAAGCACTATCACTAGACATACTAGAATAAAGATAGAAAGCTAAACCATATTTGAGAAAGGAGAGATATGATGGAGAAATACTCTCCTGCTTTTTATTTAATATCCACGTTACTTAGTGGCTCTTAAGATTGTTTTCATCAGTTGCCTTTCCATTCCACATGTCTCTTGATTTCCTGAAAAATAAAATGAGAAAAGTGAAGGGAGTATGATCCCCATGCAGTTGAGATTGAGTGGCAATGATAAGTAGCCGTGGGGCAGTGGAAAGAGATGGACGGCCTCTGGCACTGAACTGGGGGGCCTATGTATGAAGTCTCATTACAAATAAAGAATTTATATTTTCCATCTGTGGGCAGCTAGGTGGTTCAGTGGATAGAGTACCAGGTCTGAACTCAGGAAGACTCCTCTTCCTGAGTTCAAATCTGGCCTCAGACACTTGCTAGATGTATGACTTCACCTTGTTTGCCTTAGTTTCCTTATCTGTAAAATGAGCTGGAGAAGGAAATGGCAAAGCACTCCAGTATTTTTGTCAAGAAAACCCCAAATGGGGTCATAAAAAGTAGGACACAACTGCAAAATGACTGAACAAACAACTATTTGTTGCCTAGGTTATTTATACTGGGTTGGCTGGCCCAAGAAAAAAATTGCCTTCTAATCATCCTATTTCTCCCTACTCCTGGTGTTATCCTGATTCTAGCTTTCTCCTTCCTCTTTGTCCCCTGGTATCTACAATGGTAGAGGGAGTTGACTACAGTGGATTCCATCCTAATCCCTATTTCTTTCCCCAAAGCTAATAAATGGCAGTGCCAGAACTCAAATTCAGATCTTTATTTTACAAGTACAGTTTGCTCATACCATACTGTGTCTCAAAGGAATGGGGCATGGGTGGAGAAATAAGGCCAAAGACTTGGGCCTTCTTTCTGGCCTTGTGGGGTGACTAGATTTCAGTGTCAGTTAGAAACTCACTATTTGCAATATTATTTCCAGCCCAATCCCCTCATTTCTCAAATGAGGAAACTGAAACTTCCAACATCAACAACAAATGAGAGAGATGAAGGGATTTGCCCAAGGTCAGAAAATCCATGAGTAACAGAGCTCGTGCTGAAACCCAGATCTCCTCATTTCCCATGTAGGGTTCTTTCCACTGGATGTGCTCTAGTTACCTTTCAGTAACAATCATCTTCCCTAGCCATCAACTTGTACCCAGTGCCAGGCCAAGTTCTTTATTTGAAGGCCATAATTGGCAATTTGACATTCTATGTGCTGCAATGGAAACACCATTGGCTCTCCACCCTGAGCTGAAATTGCAGTGTGATCATCATCTCAAAATAGGTATCTACGTTTGGTCCTCCTTCAGAAATGCCTCTTGGCTTTACAGGAGGAACGAAGAATTGCAGGGGATGTTTAAGAAAACAAACAAAAAACAAAAAAAACAACAACAAAATAAAATATAAGTCATAGGATGTAAATCTGGAACATGAGATAGAAATCTGGCAGGCAGGATGTTAAGGTAATGTCCTCAGCATTGGATATTCTGGAGTCCTCAGAGACCCCAGATGATCAGAGAAGCCGTGTACAGAGCTCTAACTAACATTAGTAGGATCACATGCCCAAGTGTATGGAGCCCTCTCTTATCACCTTGAGTAAATTTATTGCTAAATTTTCAGTGTCATTATTTAGACCTCAGTAATCAGGGCTTAATTCATTTTGCTTTGTTTTGTTTTGTTTTGTCTAGACTTATGAAAGTAATGAAGAAAATGTTAATAATGTATATTATATTTAAAAGTGTATTGTAGTTATATTTTATGTATAATGGAAAGCTGGTTGTTAAACATTTATCGACACAGGAATTCTCTTTCTTGAGGGTACTGCTTCTAAGGACAAGAGACTCAGGGTGCAAGAAATTGTCTCCTGGCATGTTTCTCTATCATTTATCCTCTCTGTTACTTCCCAACTAACAGGCCATAGTCTCTTTCCAGTGTTTGTTTTCATCTAGTTATCTAGTTTTCCTCTTGGAACCTAGGTGTCACAGTGGCTAGAACACTGGACTAGGAATCAGGAAGACTCATCCTCATTAGTTCAAATCTAGCCTCATGCACGTACTAGCAGTGTGACCATGAGCAAGTCACTTAACCCTGTTTTGCCTCATTTTTCTCATCTATAAAATGAACTGGAGAAGGAAATGGCAAACCACTCCAGTATCTTTGCCAAGAAAACCCCAAATAGGGTCATGAAGAATTGGACATAACAACAGTTTTCCTTTAATTCAGGGATTCTTCAATTTTTTTTTGTCATGGACCCCTTTGGCAGTCTTATAAATCTTATGGATAAACCTCTTTTCAGAATAATGTTTTCAAAAGCATAAAATAAAAATACACAGGATCCCATGTTCATGGGCCCTAAGTTAAGAACTCGCTTTCTCATCAGAGTTCTTCTCTAGAACTTCTGAATTTCCTACGTTGAAGGAAATCATCACCCAGTGTCTGGGACCATCTTACTCTGCTACATATACCCTGAACATGACTGTGCCCCCTCTACAGGAGACTAGACATTCCCAGATCTGTAGCCATATTATATCACTGGGAGGATCTTGCAAAGAGTTAATTAAATGTAATCTATTTAGCATTCCTGATGACATTCTCCCATCTTCTTGGTGTTAAAAAGATAGGTTTATATGGCAGCAAGCAGATAAGGAGAATATAACCAAGAATACTGATAGCTCACATTTACATAACTCTCTACACTTTGCAAACACTTCTATGCTATGAGGTAGATAGTTGATGTATTATTGTGTTGTCATTTCAGTCCTATCCAACTCTCTGTGGCCCCATTTGAGATTTTCTTGGCAAAGATGCTGGAGTGGTTTGCCATTTCCTTCTCCAGCTCATTTTTACAGATGAGGAAACTGAGACAAACAGCATTAAGTGACTTGCCCAGGATCACACATCTAGAAGTGTCTGACGTCACATTTGAATTCAGGTCTTCCTGACTCCAGGGCCAGTGCTCTATCCATTGCTCCTCCTAGTGGCTTCAAAATAGTATTAGCCCCATTTTAAGGATAAGGAAACTAAGACTTAGAGGAATTATGGGACTTCCCTAGAATCACTTGCCCACTAGTAAGGGATAAAGCTGGGTCCTGAAACCACATCAGTACCTTTCCTACTACCCTGGAATTCACGTATGTCTTCAAGTAGAACACACTAATCCCTTATTCTCTAGGGACAAGTCAAGTCAGCTAGCATTTGTAAAGTGTCTACTATGTACCAAGCACTATGCCTTATAAGCCCTGAGGTTACAAAGAAATACCAAAACACCAAAACAAAACAAAGCCAACTAGTCCCTGCTCCCAAAGAGCTCAAAGTCCAAGAGATGAATATGAAAGTGAAATATGCATTCTGCCTTCCCACTAAGTTATTTTTATGTCCCAAGAGATTATAATCAGAGGGATAGGTTGATTGAAGTTTCTGTATTTGTTAATGCATGCTTATGAGTCTTATGTGTTCTTTTTACATTGAGAACTGAAACAAAGTTAAGTGATTTTGATCTTTAATGATATTTGTGAACAATTTGTCCTAGTTGACCAAAAAGTTATAGTGGGTGATGATAAATGAGGTCAGGAAAGGGAACCAGAATAATATACTAGTGCCTTTTCAGGGAACAAACTGTTCATGAAAGTAGTAGTAGTTGTTGTACTTATAGTGATAATGATTTAGATTTATGTAACACTGCATTTTCAAAGTGCTAGACACATTTTACCTTGACTGATCCTCACCACATCTCTGTGAGATAGGAAGGGTAAATTTCACAAAATCACTGAAATTAAGAATTGAAAGGGAGTTTAGACTCTGTCCAATTCAACTCTTACCTAAAAGAGACCCCACTACAGCATACCTGATACTTCTACTTGAAGATCTTTAATTAGGGGGAGACTTCTACCTTCTGAAGCATCCCATCTTACTTTTAGATAGCTCTGAATGTTAGGAAATATTTTCACAAATTACCCCTAAATCTGCTTCCTTGCAATTTCCACTCATCACTCCTGGGTCTTCTCTCTGCAGCCCAAAAGACCAAATCCAGTCCCTCCTCTCCATAACAGCCCTTCAAACAGTAGAATACTATTATTGTGGCACCCAAGATTCTTCTCCTCCTCACATATCCCCAGTTCCTTCAACCAACCTTTTGTAGCAATGACTCAGGGATGTTCATCATTCTGGCTGTCCTCAGGATGCTCTTCAGTTGATCAATACCCTTCCCCAACTGTAGCCTCAAGAACTGAACACAATACTGGAGATGTTGTCTGACAATGGCAGAGGACAGTGGCACTTTTACATCCTTATGCCTGGAAGCTGTGCTTCTCAGGGCAGTCCAAGATCACAACAGGTTTTTTTTTTAGCTTTTATTATCATTCCCAGTTTATAGATGAATTAACTAAGACAGATAGATTGTGTAGTGGATAAGTTGCCAAGTCAGGAATCAGGAAGACTCATCTTCACGAGTTCAAATCTGTCCTTAGTCACTTGTTAGCTGTGTGACTCTGGGCAAGTCACTTAACCCTGCTTGCCTCAGTTTCCTTATCTGTAAAATGAGCTGAAGAAGGAAGTGGCAAACCACTCTGGTATCTTTCCCAAGAAAACAAAAAGAATCAGATATGACTGAAGTGACTGAACAGCGAGCTAAGAGTCGCTCGATTTCAGACTCAGGCCTCTGGTGTTGAGTGCAGTACTTTGTTCACAGCACCATGAAACAAGGTGATATGGCATGTGCTTGATTTGGTGGTTTTAGGAGCATTTTCGCCAGCCTGCCCATTTTATTGATTCTGAATCCAGTTTTTCATTTTCATTTCATCGGCTCTCTCTCATAGTCTCTTTGGACTCATGGCAATCCTTGGAAATCTCTTCAGCTCTCATCGATTCATCCATCATGAATTTTGATATAGCCCATATCAGCATCGATGCTTCCAGCAACTTTTCTGCTGCTAGAGACCTCTGCCTGTCAGGTAAGGAAATACGCCTTCAGGCTTTTCAGAACATTGACTCTTAAAAGATCTTGGGGTATGACCTCATGCAAGAATCATTTGGATTCTGACTCTGGCACAATGATATTTAGGTCGCTAGAACTAACTTAGCTCCCAAAATGAAACAGAACCAGCCAAGAATGTACGCTAACATTCGGGCAGCCAGGTGGCATAGTGAATTTGTAGTCAGGAAGATTTGAGTCCAAATCCAGTCTCAGCTGGCTACTAGCTTTGTGGCCTAGGCCAAGTCATTTACTCACCTGTCCTCATTTTCTCCATCTTTAAGAGGGAGATAATGATATCACCTACCTTAAGAGGTTGTTGTGAAGACTGAATGAGATAATATCTGTAATGCAAACATTAAAGCATTATGCAAATGCTAATTGCTGAGTGCTAGAGAAGAATTTTGAGAGTCCGCTGGATAGCAAGGAGATTAAATCAGTCAACTTCTAAAGAAATTAATTCAGACTATTCACTGGAAGGAAGGTCCAATACTGAAGCTGAAGCTTAAATACTTTGGCCTGATAATGAGAAGATAGGACTCACTGGAAAAGACCCTGGTGTTGGGAAAGATTGAAGGAAAAAGGAGAAAGAGACAGCAGAAGATGAGGTGGATAGGTAGTGTCATGGAAGCAATGAACAGGTGCTTGGACAGACTTTGAGAGATAGTGGAAGATAGAAGGGCCCAGCATGCTATGGTCCATGGGGTCTCAAAGAGTGTGATATTACTGAATGAACAGTAACAAATTGTTGTTGATGATGATGATGATAGACTTATAGGAAGATAAAAGACTGATGGATTAACACAAAAACATAGCTTCTTGCACATTTGAGAGAAGGGCAGAAGAGAGGATATTTGGACCTATAATTTCACTGGTATGGAGAGCTCATAGTGAAGAAACCCTTTCTGCCAGAGCAGATTGGCTCTTGCTCTCTACCTTAGAATCTTAGACTCTAGGCTACTACTTAGACTCTGTACCTTAGAGACAAAAGAGTTGCCTGTGGCCTCTTAGAGATTAAATGACCTGCCTGGGTTTATGCAGCCAGTCTGTATCAGAGGAGGAAATATAATCCAGTTTTTTCTGACTCTGAGATTGGTTCTCTACCTACTCTATTCATAATTCCAAGCTGCCTCACTTACTTGCATAGTAGGTGCTTAATAATGGTTATTGAATTGATTTAAATTGAAAACCCCAGCAGGTAATTCTCTTGCAATGTCCTCTTGCCTGGTTCTCAGTTTTCTCCTCTATAAACTGGGAAAAGCAGATTAGATTACCTTCTTCTGGTCCTAAAATTCTGGATTCTAATATCCTTCCTGGAAGACCTGGATTTTGGTTCTCACTCTGACACATACTATCTGCATGACCTGGAGTAAGTCACTTCCATTTCAGAGCCTCAATTTCTTCTACTATAAAATGCAGTTGCAGTAAACCTTATCTGACTCTATTAGCCCCTGAGTCACAGTGGAATATCCTGAACATTTCCCCCCTACCTATGGATTCTTGGTTCATTTTAAGATTTAGCCAAAATGTACAAGATGTTAGATTGTTTATATGAAGATTAAAAATGGCACAGGTGATGCATCTGATGATGGAATCCAACATTGTCACATATATGTAATAGAATCTATAACCCTGTGTGACATTAAAACAGTACA
Organism: Phascolarctos cinereus; assembly: GCF_003287225.1. Taxonomy (NCBI): domain Eukaryota; kingdom Metazoa; phylum Chordata; class Mammalia; order Diprotodontia; family Phascolarctidae; genus Phascolarctos; species Phascolarctos cinereus. The sequence continues at coordinate 634,928,892 of NW_027555847.1, forward strand.
AATAAATTTCAAATTCAACTCAACAAATATTTATTAATTACCTATAGTACACAAGACGTACAGTACCTTGGAATGGAAATACAGTAATTACCTGTAGTTTGCAAGACTTACAGAACCTTAATGAAAATAGAATGGAAATATTATTGATATACAAAAACATTAGAGTGACAATCAGAAACAGAATCTCTAACACATTTAACCATTTCAAGGTCCTGAGGTTAAGTCATCAATATTCTAACATCACATTTTTGTCGTACACAAACATGCTGGTTACAAAAGTAATAGGTTATGTCTGTTGTTATTTACTATTTTGCCAAGAGTTTTCCTCTCACTAGCCCTGTGAGATAAGGAACAAGAGTAACATTATTTCCATTTCATAGGCAAGGAAGCTAACCATCGGAGAAAGTAACTTTGCTTCACTCTTGTTTCACTGTGATTGAAATAGTGTTAGAGATGGAATCATGAAACCTGGGTTTGAATCCTGGCTCTAATCTACTTACTCACCATATGAGTATGAATAATTTCATCTCAGGGGGCGATGACAGCTGTACTACTTATGTGACAGAGATGATTTTATGGAGGAAATACTTTCCAAACCTTAAACTGTTTATGTATGTATATATATATATATATATATATATATATATATATATATATATATACATATATATGTTTTTATTATTTATAATAATTAATTATATTTATGTGAATATAAATTAACAAATTTATATTATCATATTATAATAATTTATTATTTATATACATTTATTTTACTTTATTATATATATATATATTTTATACCTAGACATGTATACATGTCACCATATAGTATTATAATCTCATATATACTATATATTATATAATGTTATATATTATACATGTAATAGTGCTATTAATAACATGCACATACTATTAATGCTAATTAACAGTATTAATACTATCATTACTGTCGTTCCCATTGTTTTATAGCAGCACCCAAGGATTCAGGCACCAAGCTGTTCCTATTTGAGTCTTGTTCCTTAGCATCTATCCACTGGAAGCTATCCTTCTCTCACTGTTCGCCTTGTTCTCTCCCAGAATGTTACCAGAAGCCAGCCTGCCACATCACAACCCTGGAGGTGCGGCCCGCAACTGTCCGGTGTGTGTTCTATCCAGACACCCAGAGCTGCACCCACAGCCTGCAGGGCCACAGCTGCCGGCTTTTGCTCCGGGAGGAGGCCACCTACATTTATAGGAAGAAAGGTAAACTATGACCTGGGGATTCAGAAGCTTGACCTGAAAGTCCACTGGATGAAGAGTGTGGTTTGGAACGGCAGGGTGGGATGGCATTTTATTGTTGGATGGAAAACCGGACAAGCCTGGAGGAGTTTGTTTGTTTGTTTTTTCTAAGCAACTGTAAGCAGGACCAGCCTTATGAAAAAAGTGACACCTATGAGATTTTATTTAAAGGGTGCCAAGAAGGTATCTCCTCAACTAGTGATTCTGGCATTCAAGGCCACTCCATGTCACTTATGTAGGCTTAATTGATGAGTTACTCCCTTACGTACTCATATGTTCCAGCCTATAGACTGACTGCTCGGTAGCCTCCATTCTTAGCCTGAATAAACTACTTCTATCTCTATCTCTTCCTTCTCTTCCACCTCCTTTACACTTACAGCACTTTTTCTTGTCTGATTACTATTTGCATAGGTAATGGAGAATATACACATTTACTTAAGATGTACTCCTTATCTTTGTGAAACTTTCAGTCTTGTCCAGGGAGATGAATAGTAATGATATTAATGATGTTAGCTAGCATTTGCATATCACTTTAAGGTTTGAAAAGTAACTTTACAAACATTATCCCATTCTTATCCTCACAACTACCCTGGGAAGTAGGTGCCATTATTATTCTCATTTTACAGATGAGTAGCCTGATATAGTCAGGGGACTTGCACAGGGTCACACAGCTAGTAAATGTCTGAAGCTGGATTTGAACTCAGGTCATCCTGATTCCATGCCCAGAGGGCTCTATCTATTGTGCCATTAATAACATACAACTGCAGTTAATTGTAATATAGAATAATATATGTGTTTCATAATTACTATCAGAGACTTTTATCAACTGGAAGGATCAGGAAGGGCTTCGTGGAAGAGGTTGGTCTTTGAGTTGGGCCTTAGAGAACAGGAGAGAATTAAATATAGAACTGGGGGGAAGCCCCACCCTGATTCTATGCTCCCAGCTCTGGAATACAGGTGCTATTCTTCCCTTTTAGTGAAGTTTGTACAATCCCTGGGAGAGCACATTAGCACATTTTTTCCCCAACAGATACTGCCTCTTATTCCATGATATAGTCAAAGCTCAGAAAATCCTTGAGTTGGGGACTTCAGATTCCTGTAAAATGAAGCAATACCCTTTTTTATTTATACTGCATGTTCTCAATGAACTGTACAAAAGGCGTGGAGTAAGAGAACACCATCAAGGAGATAGGCTTTAAAATAGTATGGGCCAATCGTGCAGTGATTATGAGGGATTAGTCACATAGGCAGAAGGCTCTCTCAGCATCTCTAAAAGGTTAGAAGACAGAGGTGTTATTATCATTCCTATTTCACAGATAAGAAAACCAAGACAGAGGTTAAAGGACTTTCCCAGGGTCTTGCAGTGACATACACCAATGGCTGAGGTCAGATTTAAATTCAGGTCTTCCTGACTCCCGGTGCAGCACTCTAATCACTGTGCCACCTAGTTACTACTATTCAATTAAATTTTTTTTTTTAATCCAGTGCTACCAATGGCCTGATAATACCTGCATCCCACATAGGTCCTTACAACACCCGTCAAAGTTGACAAAGGACAGAAATGTTCATCTAATATTTTTCCACATCTATTTGTTTGATATGCACCAGATTGAGATTCACTTTGACAGCTCTGGAGGAAGTGATAATTAATGTTGTCTGTGGGAAATCAAATTTGCATCCTCTTAAAATTCTCAATTAAAAAAATAAAAAATAAATAAAATTACCTTGACATATTCTTCCTCTGTCAGATTCCAGAAATGAACTGACTTCCCCTGGAACAGACCAGGCCTCCAGGGGTGGTAGGAGTCAGACAGTCCTCTTGAGTGCTGAATGCTCAGCAGTCTCTTTGATTTTCAAGCCAACCAGGAAATCTTGTGAAGAAGAAAGATGAATAGTAGTTGGTAACTGCAAGAAATGTTCAGGTTATAGCATGACCACTGGATCTTTCCATTTCTTGATGTATTTTTCTGGCCTCAGCTCAGGTTAATAACTTAACGTAGAAGAAGGATGGTGTTCACTAAGTCTTTGGGACCTTGGAAAAGCATTGGCCAATAAACAATAATAACTCAGGTTTCTGTAGTGTTTTATAGTCTGTAAAACACTTTCCTCACAACACCCTGTAAAGTAGTTAGTGTTAAATATTAACACTATTGTATTACAAATACAATTAAGGCAGTAATACAAATTAAGGCAGTGAGCTATAGGGAAAAGAAGGCTACATTCTAATTGGGAGACCTGAATTTGAATCCCAGCCCTACCATTTACCATCTCTGGGACCTTTGGAAAGTCACTTAATCTCTCTTGGCCTCAATTTCCTCATGTGTGAAAAAGGAGAGGGTTGGATTAGATGACCTTTACTGTCCCTTGCAGCCCTAAATCTAACATCTTCCTATTCCAAATACAAGACTCTTTCTATTATTCCAAGGTTTGTGCTTGTTAATTTGACGAATGAGACCGAATTCCACTCAAGGAAGACTTTGAGGTGTAGATAGTCATAAATGACATTATATGAAATGTCCATAAAAGAGGCAGTATAAATTTTCTCTGATTCATTCAATTCAGTCCAACACTGCCTACTGTATTCACAATCCTAGAAAACACTTGGGGGAGTAGAAGTACTTGTCTGTGTCCTCAAAGGAGTTTTGGCCTCATAAAATTTCACAGAATAATTTCAGGCCTGGAAGGAAACTTAGAGGTCAGATTAGTTCAGCAGAGAAAACCTATGCATTAGAACCAATAAGAGGATTATTGCAGCATCACATCATGCGTCCTTTAAACATGAACTCTTCACTTTGAGAACATTCTAATTAATTGTGGGAAAGTTTTTCTTTTTCTTTTTTTCCTTTTGACCTGAAAGTACTTCTCTGGAACTTCAACCCTAACTAACCCTAGTTCTGTCTGTGGCCAAGCAGAACCAGCCTTTCACGTGTCTGTGTCTTGGGATGTTATCAAAGCTGGAGCTGAACCAGACGTTTTCTAAAGTGCCTTCCAATCCTCAGATTCCATCATTCAAAAGCATGGTGTTTTCTGTTGTTAGATACTAGTAAAAATAACAATATGGGTGAAGTGTTTATTTTTTGCCATTTTTCTACAGTTATCTCCATGCTGAACTATACTACAGACCCGGCCACAGTGTTCATTGCCACCCACGGGACCCTGAAGGGCAGATCTGAGGCAATTCAAGTGGGCAATGAGTGGAAACAAATCGTCCAGTTCTTTGGAGTTCCTTATGCAGCCCCACCACTGGCACAAAAGCGGTTCAGTGCACCAGAGCCATATAGCTGGACTGGCTCTTGGGAGGCCACTGTGCCACGGTAAGGGCTCCATTAGTGGGTAGTTTTGTAATTTTTTTTTTTAAGAATCTGGTGCTCTATATCATAAATCCAGTCATGTCACTCCATTGCCTGTGAACCATCAATGTCTCCCTTTGCCTCCTGAGTAGAAATTACATTTCTCTGCCTGGCATTCAGGCTAGCTACAACCTGGCCATACCCTATGTAGTGAAGAGAATTGTAGCATAGTAGAAAGAACACTGAGCTTGGATCTAATAAGACCATGAAGGGAAAGCATTTTGTAAACATGATTCATATGTAAATATCAGTCACCTTTTAGTTATTTGACCATCTCCATGCTTGGAATTGGCAGCTAGGTGGCACAGTGGATGGGGCACTGGGCCCCGAGTCAGGAAGACTCATCTTCCTGAATGCAAATCAGGCCTCAGACACTATCTGTGTAACCCTGAGCAAATCACTTAACCTTGTTTGCCTTGGTTTCCTCATCTGTAAAATGGAGAAGGAAATGACAAACCAGTCCAGCAGCTTTGTCAAGAAGATCCCAAATGGGGTCACAAAGAGTTGGATACAACTGAGCAACAGCAGCAACAATGCCTGGAATGTTCTCCCTCTGCCTGCAAGACACAGCTCAAGCACTGCCTTCAGCATGAAGTCCCTCCTCATCCTCTCTCCTGTTAATGGCCTCTGTCCTTAGCTACCCATTTTGAAATACATTAGAGTTATCTGTATTTATTCTGTATATGCTTATATATCAGCATGTTGTCTCCCCCAATAGAATATAAACTTCTTGAGGACAGGGCAGAATTAACCCTTCAGAAGTTTCATCTTTTTTCATTGTATCTTCAATTCATAACATGGTACCTGACACATAGCAGTCATTTCATATCTATTAATTGACTAATTGAATACCTGACTTTACTTTGTTCCACGATCAAAAATATTTTTCCTTAATTCAGCTTTTTTTGCAAATGTAGACATTTAAGGATGGGAGGGTTGAATGAGATGGTGTGCACAGATGGTCAGGACAAAGTTATTCCCACTTGTTGCTTTGTGGATTAGTCGTGTCCAACTCTTTGTGACCCCATTTGGGGTTTTCTTGGCAAAGATACTGGAGTTTATGAGTGGGGGTCTGGACCCTAGGAAAGAAAAACTCTGGACTTTCCCACATGGCCAAATCTCTGGATTTTGCCTGAGGCTATGATCCCATCAACTGGCCTTTCCTTGTTGCCTACACCCAATCTCTCAATTCTCTGTTACCCTTAACCTAGCCTAGCCCTCCATTGTCTTACCTCCCTATGGCCCACCCTTCCCACTATTTCCCACCCTTGACCCTATCTAGACCCCATTCTCAACCTCCCAGTCATTCCTATCAAGATCCTTCCTAAGGGCAGCTAGGTGGTACAGTGGATAGAGTACCCAGCCCTGAAGTCAGGAGGATCTGAGTTCAAGTCTGGCGTCAGACCAACCAGTTGACATTTACTAGCTGTGTGACCCTGGGCAAGTCACTAAACCCCAATTACCTTAACCAAAAAAAAAAAAGAGAGAGATCCTTCTTAGATCCCTCCCACAGTCTTTCTGTATGTAAGATCCATCTTGTCTCCATTAAGGTGCTCAGATTCCTTAAGAACCTAGCCAACAGCTCACTAATGTTCAGACTCCTTAAGAGTCTGCCCAACATGATGGATGTTCTAATAGACCTTATCTTTGACTGAAAGAAGGCTTGGATCTAATTCTTTTGGCAGGACCTGTATCTCTTACTCTCAATATTTCAGGATCACAGCACTTCTACACCACTAGACCTCATCAGAGTAGTTTGCCATTTTCTTCTTCATCTCATTTTACAGATGAAGAAATTGAGGCAAGCAAAGTTAAGTGAGTGACATTCCCAGGGTCACACATCTAAGAAGTGTCTGAGGCCAGATTTGAACTCAGGTCTTCCTGACTCCAGGCCTGGCACTCTATCCACTGTGCCACCTAGCTGCCCATAGTTGGCATATAGCAGATACTAAACAAATGTTTTTAACGTATTAAGTGATATAAGGTTTATAAAGTATGTTGCATACCTTATCTCATTTGATCCTTATTAACTGTATGCTAATAATTACAAATAAAGGAATGTAGGCTTAGAGAGGTCAACCAGGAAAAGGAAGGGCCTGAATCAGGATTTGAACTCAGACCTTCTGGTCCTTTTAGACCAAAGTGCCTCTGTAGTAATGGCCGAATTACACTGGTGAGTCCTGGATCTTCTTTTCTTGTTTTTCTTTCCCTCACTTTGCTCACTGCTATCATATCAGTTCTTCTGCATCCTAGATGGTCAGCCAAGGGCTTTATGCATGAATATGCCCGTGAGACTTTGGTACATAGAGAGGCAGTTTGGTGTTTGTTACTGATTTCTGTTTCAACTCAGCAATTCTGAATGTGTTTTTTCAAATGTTTAAAAGTGGCTTTTAAAAACAAAGAACCTCATGGAATATCTCCTGTATTAATTAGCCATGAGGAGGGGTGGAGTGGGGAGGGGTAGAGTGAGCAGGAGAGGAGGAAAAAGATCTAGGGGGCATTGAAGGTCATGAAATTTAGTTTGGGTTTAATTGTACATATGGTAACTCAACCTGTATCTTTAGGGCCAAATGTTGGCAGCCTGGATTTGGAAAGGCTTCGTCTCCTACTGTCAGTGAAGACTGTTTGTACCTGAACGTGTTTGTCCCTCAAAACCTTGTGAGTATTAAGCTACTTGGATATTTGACATGTAAATGAGGCACTGTTGAAAAATTGCCTTCCCCTAGGAGGCCAACAAGGCCAAGGTTCCATTCTCCAAGTGGTCTGATTACTTTTCCTTTGTTCCCAAGGTCATAACTCCAGCTAACCCTTGGTTACTTGCACGTCTGGGTGAGAGTGTGGATTGCATAGTGCTAAGTCAGCCCCTTACTAAACATCAGCCAAAGTGTCCTATGGTGCAGCTTCGTCTCTAACTAGCTCTGACCTCATATGAACTGCATTCAGTCTTCAAAGAGAACAGGCTTTTTTTCCCTTGCATTCCCTACACATTCCCCTCTCTCCCTCCATCTTGCTGTGTGAAGTAAAATCTCTTAACTAAAGCAAATACTTAAAACATGAAACTATAACCCCTGGCTCCTATCATGTTATCTTGGGAGACTATGGGCCTGCTAAGCAGAGTTCACTTTCACCTCAGTCTGCATTTTTCTCAGCAGTAACTCATGCAGGGATGGCAGGCCATCTCCCCCAGCAGCACCTCCTACCGCACAACCAGCGTTCTGTTTGATGGCTGGACTTCTGGAGCTTATGAAATAATCATAATATAGGCTGGAAACGTCTGTCGCTCATGATCTCTATTTGGCTACTTGTGATCAAGGAAAGAAAGACAAAACAAGGGAGGCAGCTAGGCATTTGAGGCCCAAACTCTGATTCATCTAGGCAAGCGCATGTTCTCTGAGCTGTGTGCTAGCGAGGATCATAGTTCCTGCCAGGGAGAGCGAAAGAGAGAAATCACCTCCCTCTTATTGCCTTCTCCTGTGCTGGAAGGCCAAGAGAGAGTTGTTGGACTACAGACAGAAAGGGGAGGACTTTGGTCACACCTTTTGAAATATACTGAATGGGTAGCTCTCTTTACTCCAGTTGCCAGTTAGCTCTGACATAGTCCCACAATCACTGGGACCCAGTAAGGGATCACTGTGTCATAGCAAAACACAAATCCATGGGACCAATAAGGAATTGCTCCATCATTACAGAAAACAAGACCTTGACACTGAGCCAGAGGACTTGATTCTCTCCACTGAGCTGCAGCTTATGTTCTCAGTTGCCCACGAGGTCCCTGTAGGTGGGGGAAGCTCCCCGACCAGCCCTATCACATGTATGACGTTCTTGGTGTCGTGCCGCAGAGGTGGCTGGCTGACAGCCTGTTTCTGGCTGAGCCATGTGGGATGGGTATACTTAGGGTAGAATTGGAACAGGCCTTAGAATATATAATGTCAGACAGAATGCGAGAGTCGGAAAAAGCCTTAGAAATCTGTCTCAACCTCTCAATTTACTGATAGAGAAACTGAGGTCCAGAGAAGTGACATAAGGTTTGAAAAGTACGTTGCATGCCTTATCTTACCTGTTTTTATAAGAAGAATAGCAGATAGATCATACAGTCACAAGAAACTCTCCCAAGATTAAGCAGCTTGCAAGCTTGAAAATGTTTCCATTTTATCATCACTGACTTACATATTATGATGCTACAATTTCAGAAATGAGTGCTTTTATGAAAATGGTTTATATTTTATATTGGTGGTTCCTTGATTAGATTGAAGAGCAGCTGCTAGTCATACTGATAAGATTTAGAGCTCATCTGCTTCCCATTTACTGATCTCTTAGGGTTCCTGACTTTGGGAAAATTCATGTAGAGAGCTAGTTTCGTCCATTGTGGGTTGTTGATTCATTAGCTTCAGCAGGTGATATTTCCTAGCTATGGCTTTCTATTCTGGAAGGTGGCGGCGAGTGGGGGGTGGGAGGCAGCCCTCTATGCAGTAACTATAGACTCTTAACAGTATACTTTAGATTTCTTTCATCAGCAAAAAAGGGAGGCAGTGTGGGGTAGTAAACACAGCATTAGACACCCTGAAAATTTAACAACTGACCCTCTCAATTTGACTTGAGCTAGCTCCAGCATACCCCTCCTTCCAATTCTAACTCCCTGTGATTCTGTGTGAACAAATAACAGTTAGGTAAAATTTATCACTTAACTGATGATGCTGGACTAGGAAGTGGTGACTGTTGTCATAGGTATGCTTGTGACAAAATCACCATTTCCTGATTTTGCCTACTTCAGTTAGTGTGGTCTGCCTTGGGTGAATGGCCCTGCTGTTCTTCCCAGTAAAGCCACATTCATCCACCTAGGGACCTGAATCAAAGAAGCCTCTGTGACATCCATCTTGGGTGGGTTACTGGTCTCAGTCAACCCAGATAAGTGGAGATGGTAACTTGACAGTCTGAGGGTGAGAGCAATGCTGTGAGAGTCTCCAAAGCCTGGATCCATTTGCCCTAGGCATTTGCCTAGGTTTACATGCAGCTGAGAGTTGACTCTGACTCGTTGCTTTTTCCTTTCTCGCTCTCCATTCCCACCTGCTCCATTCTTATTCACTGGTAACAAGACAAGCATTTTCTTTTGCTGATTAAGAAGAACAGTATAAGAGATTCAGGAAAAGAGTGATTCATGCACATTGTTAGTTTTCTGCAGATGAAACAATCCAGGTCTTTGTGTTATCCCATTTGAAACTTAATCTAACACACCCTCTAGGGGCAGTTAGGAGCTGTGATGGATAGAGTGCCCCCCCCCCCCCCCCGAGTCAAGAGGACCTGAGTTCAGATCCGACCTCAGATACTTATTAGCTGAATGACCCTAGGCAAGTCATTTAACCCTGGTTGCCTCAGTTTCCTCATCTGTAAAATGAGCTAGAGAAGGAAATGGCAAACCACTCCAGTATCTTTGCCAAGAAAATCCCAAATGGGATCACAAAAAAAATCAGACATGACTAATCAATTAAACAATAACAAAATATATACATATATACACATATATATGTATATATACATATATACACACACACACACACACACACACACACATATATATATATACACACATATACATACATATGTGTATTATTTGCTTGTATAAAGATCAGTTCTTCCAGTTTCATTTTTTGGAGGTAGGGAAAATGGTCACTATGTTTCTGTATGCGTATGTACATACAGCTATAAGAAGGCAGTTTGGAACAGTAAAAAGACACTGAATTAAAGTCAGGAAACCTGGTTTCTTATTGAGGCTCTGCCAGTGACTTGGCAAGTCACCCCCCTTCTGGCCTTGCCCTCATTTCAGAGGACCATAGGATTTAAAACTGGAAGGGACCTTAGAGAACTTTTTGCAGGTGAGGAAACTAATGCCTAGACATGTGAAGGGATTTGCATTTTAGGTAGTAAGTACAAGAGCTAGAATTTGAACCCAGGTATTATGACTAGAGGACCAGTCTTCTTTCCACTCTATGTCATAGTTCTCTTGTACTGTTAGGGATTGGACAAAATGAGCTCTTAAGAACTCTTCTGGCTCTGATATTTTTATGGCTGTGTGTGTTCCCTTTCATTAATCATTATTTGCAGGGTCTCTGATAAAGAGAAATTGATAATATATCAAGAGTTAGAGCTCCTAAAATAAGAATGGTGGGTGAAAAGCAAGTCATATCTTAGGGCCACATCAAGTAGGAAAAGCCTTTCTAGATAAGGGGTGAAAACCATATGCATCCAATTTGCACACTTGGAACTGAGCCAAGTATCAGATATTTTTTCTCCCTCAGTGCCAAAAAGCCTGCTTCATTTTTTCAGGGCCAGAATGCATCAGTGCTAGTATTCTTCCACAATACTGGTGAAAATGGTGGGAGAAGGGAGCAGCTGGACCTGGAAGGATCATTCCTGGCTGCTGTTGGTGATATCATTGTGGTCACTGCAAGCTACCGAGTTGGCATCTTTGGCTTCCTGAGCACTGGTGAGTTGCATTCATTCATTCAATCATCATTCCACAGATATTTTATTAGGTGCCTACTATGTGCAGTTGTATGCATTCCAATTCCAAAGTATTAGAGAATAACAGTTGGTTTAGATTTCTCAATAATTCAACAAGTACCCACTCTCTACTAGGTACTGTGGGAAAGTTTATAGTTTAAACAGAAATGGAATATAGATGCAATTAAAAATAGCATAAGGCAAATTATTAAGTACCACAAGAGAGAAAGTGTTTCAGCTTTGTTGGCAAAAGAGATTTGCTTGTGTGCATTTAGCACCTTCCATCCAACACTGTCCTCTCAACTGTCTGGGAAAACAGTCCTGCTTCCTTTCATACCAGCCTGGGACAGGCCCGCATTGTTTAGCTTACTCTTGCAAATCCCCAGTGACATAGATGTCACAGGTTTCCAGCAGAAATAATTCCACTGTTTTCCTTCTGTTTAGGCTTTTAAGTGATGAAAAGACTTTTTAGGGGCAGCATGGTGTAGTGAGATCAAGGGACCCGCATTTGTATCCCAGCTCTGTCTTGTGAACAGGGCAAGTCATTCTATTTCCTTCTGCTTCTGCATGCCTATCTGTCAAAAGAGAATCACAATAATTGCACTACTTACACACACTCACACACACACGCACACACACACACACACACACACACACACACACACACTACCCTAGGTTCATGGGATACTATATAGAGAGTTGGAAGGGACCTTAGAGAACATCTGATCCAGTTGCCTCATTTTATAGATGAAAAAAACTGAGACCCAGAAAAGTCAGATGCCTTGCCCATGGCCAGAGCTAAGATTCCACCCCAGATCCTTTGACTCTTAGGTCCAGCATTCTTCTCTCTGTACCACACAGAAAGTGCTTTGCAAATTTTAAATGCGTATAGAGATGTGTATCATTATAAATCAGCACACTCGTACACTAGTCTAATTCTCCTTGGAATAAGGAGAACTGTGTTTCCTGGACACATTTCAGGTACTTACACATCGATGGACTTATTGGGATGACTGAGAGGAGTCCATCACTCCCTTGTCCAATACAATGATTATTACCACTTGCAGCCCTCCTTAATCTCATCAAACCTGGGTATCCATTTGTCCATTTTCCTTTCTTCTAACACGTACATGTTCATAGATACATGTATATGCATGTGTTGTTGTTGTTCAGTCATTCTGTCATGTCTGACTCTTCATGACCCTGTCATGGGGTTTTCTGGGCAAAGATAACTGAGTGATTTGCCTTTTCCTTCTCCAGTGGGTTAAGCAAACAGAAGTTAAGTGACTTGACCAGGGTCATACAGCCAGTGAGTGTTTGAGGCCAGATTTTAACTCAAGTCTTCTTGACTCTAGGCCTAGCTCTCTGTCCACTGAGCCAGTTAGTTTCCTTCATAAACATATATTAAATATATACACATACATGTATATTAAATACAAATACATAACATTAAATGCTCAAATCCCATGAAAATGGACCTACCTATAGACATACACACACATTCTATCTCTACATCATTTTATCTTTGTTTTTCCATCAATTAGCACAATGCCTTGCATGTAGTAGATGTTGGCTGGATTGAATTGTTTAGTAAAGTTCAATGAATTGAACTGACCCTCTCCTTTCAATGAGGTAGCTTGTATTGTAAATGAGATCTTGTGCTTCCACATGATGCAACATTTTTAATTTAACAAAGCCTTTTCATAAATAGGATCTCATTTGTGTCTCACCATCCCTGGTTACCTCTAAGACTTAATCAGCTGGTTAAAAAATTGAAAGACTCCTTTCAAGCATAGCCTTCTACCACACTGACCCCCAGATTACTGGTGGCCTCTCCCTCCTAAAACGTTTTCTCTATTTTGTGTATTCTTTTATATGTACGTTGTCTTCCCAAAGCTCCATGAGGGCAGGGGCAGAGACTTTTTCATTTTTGTCTTTGTGTTTCCAGCACTTCTCGCATTCTTTGGGACAGAGTAACCACTTCATAAAAGTTTGTTATTCTATAGGTAAGGTAACTGGAGGGTAAGTGGAATCAGCTAAGTCTGCTAACCTGAAAGCACAGAACCATAGTTTAAATTTGCCTCTCTCAGTCACTACCTGTGTGACCTTTAGTCAATGGTATAGGTAGACAATACAATTAGCTAGTCAGCTAATAAATATTTATTAAATGTTTACTCTGTTCCAGGCATTGCATTAAGTGCTGGCGATACAAAAAAAGCAAAAGACAGTCCCTGACCTCAAGAAGCTTACAATCTAATGGGGGAGATGACATGCAAACAACTATGTGCAAACTGTCTATATCTACAGTATAAGTAGGAAATAATCAACAGAAAGAAGGCACTAGAATTAAGAGGGGTTGGGAAAGGCTTCCTTTAGAATGTGGAATTTTAGCTGGGACTTGAAGGAAGTCAGAGAAGCCAAGAAGTAGAAGAGAAGAGAGAGCACATTCCAGAAGATAGCCTTCTCTGACCAGCCCATACATTTTGTTCCTGACCAGCTTACCTGTGGTCATCCGGTTTCAAGAAAGTGTGTTCATTTTGTTTGGAGGACAAATCATTAAACAAACGGTTAAGATGAGGTCAGCATTCTATTGATATAGGGTCAGAATATGAACTCTGGTCTTTAGATGTTTAAAGGTATATATCAGGGATCTTCTTGGTGTGACCATAACATAAATATTGAGTTGTTTGATAATAATAATAATAATAATAATAATAATAATAATAATCAATTACATAGCTTATTACATATGTTTTATTCTCTAAGACTATAAATTGTAGAGAAGTTTCCACTCTGCATTGTGAGAGGTAATTTCCTTATCTGGGAACTCCATTTCCCAATTCCATATATTATCATTAGCTGTCCCACACACCTAGAATATTCTCCCTCTTTGTCCCCTCCTACTGGCTTCCTTGGTTTTCCTCAAGTCTCAGCTAAATCCCTACCCTCCGCAAAAAATCTTTCCTGGTCTTCCATGTTAGTCCTTTCCCTTTAATATCACCTCCAACTTATACTGTATATAACTTATTTGTACACAGTTTTTTTCATGTTATCTCCTCCACTGGACTATGAGCTCCCCGAGGGCAGGGCCTGTTTTTGCCTTTTTTTGTATCCTCAGCATTTAACATAGGGACTGGCATAGAGTAAGTGCTTAAAAATTCTTGTTCACTTGACTATAAATCACCAGTGCAGTCCCAATCTCTAATCTTTTACATATGTGTCCAGCCTTTTTGATTTTATAAAATGTGCTTTTATACATTTGTGGACTATGACTGGTGGGAGGGACTTTAGAAACCTTCTAAACTCCTCTACGAAAGAGGAAGCAGGTTTAGAGGCATGGAATGATTTGCCCAAAGTCACATAATTCTTAGGTAAAAAGCATTAGTATTCTAATCCCAATATCCTGACTTCAAGATCAGCATTATGTCTATAATATGTTGTCTTTGTCAATCTACCTCAGTTTCCTCATTTGTAAAATAGGAGGGAGGAGGTAGACCCTTCCAACTCTAACAGTATGTTACTGAATAAAACTAAGCTCTGTGAAATGGGGGACCATATCCCATATTTCTTTATACCACTCATAGCCTCACCCAAAGGCCTTTCCCCCAGTGTACAGTAAATGAGTATCTATGTAATGAATCCATCATGTGCTGAACAACAAACTGTAGTCATCCAACACTGTGATAAGACTGGGAGGAATGTGGAGGAGAGAGAAGAATTGAGAGATAATCTCTGCTCTTGGGGAGTATATAACATCCATGGAGAAAGAGAACCAGCTCCTAGGAAAGAGCTCCGTGTGCCAATGTGGAGTGCTAACTAAAGCAGAGTCTTACCCTGAGGTCTGAGAGCTTTTTAACAAATATTTTTGATATCTATATTTCAGTATAATTCATTTCTCTTATAATCCTATGTATTTTATACATTTAAAAACATTCTTCCGGGAAAGGGTTCATGGGCTTCATCAGATTGCCAGAGGGGACCATGACCCCCCAAAACGTTAAGGGACCCCAATGTAGTCCAACTTCTCAATACTTTCTACAGCATTGCTGAGAGCAGGGACTCATCTAGCTTTTGTACCCTAGTTACACACATACACACACAAAATCTATGTGTGTATATGTACATATATAGTTTTATATGTATGTGTATACACAAATATATACTCATACTATATGTAATTTTTATATATTTTACATATATAGTTTCACATATATGTGTATGTCTGTGTATATACACACATATATGCTCACACAGACATGTACATATATACTATATTTTTATACATACATTTATATATATTTATGTATATATACATATAAACTCACACATATATACATACATAGTTGTAATATACTATGGCATCTCTGACAGGGAATCATCCAGAAGAAAG
Organism: Phascolarctos cinereus; assembly: GCF_003287225.1. NCBI lineage: Eukaryota > Metazoa > Chordata > Mammalia > Diprotodontia > Phascolarctidae > Phascolarctos > Phascolarctos cinereus. The sequence continues at coordinate 634,944,408 of NW_027555847.1, forward strand.
ATAGGTAGATAAGTAGGTAGGTAGATAGAGATAGATACACATACATACACATAGATTTGGTTGTATAGCTATATAGTTATAGTTGTGGCTATAGTATTACATACTTTGGGTGATTCATTGGGTAGAATGCCAGGCTTAGAGTAAGGAAGATATGAATTCAAATTTGGCCTCGGATACTAGCTGCGTGACCCTAGGCAAGTCACTTAACTTTTTTTTTTTTTACCTTAATCCACTGCAGAAGGAAATGGCAAATCACTCCAGTATTTTTGCCAAGAAAATCCCATGTACAGCATTGGCATGTTATGGATGGGGTCACAAAGAGTCAGACATAACTGAATGACTGAACAACAACAATGTGTATATATTATATATATTTTATTTTATGCATTTAAAACATTATTCTGAGAAGGGGTCCATGGACTTCATCAGACTGACAAAGGGGTCCATGGATCAAGAAAGGTTAAGAACTCCTGGTCTAGTCTAACTTCCTAATACTTTCTATGGTATCCCTGACAGGGATTCATCCAGCCTATATACTCTGAGATAGATAGATAGATAGATAGATAGATAGATAGATAGATAGATAGATAGATAGATAGATAAATGAAATAGATAAATATATAGGCATAGATATGTATGTATAATTATGGTTATAGTTATAGGTATATGTTTACATATATATTTTACTTATTTAAAAAACATTTTTTTTCTGAGGAAAGGTCCATATGTTTGACTAGATTGCCAGTGGGGCCTGCAACACAAAAATGGTTAAGATCCCCTTCATTCTAGGAACAATAGGAGTTCCAAAAAGGGAGAGACACAAGGGGGTTGGAGTAGCCAGGAAAGGCTTCCTGGAAGAGGAGATCTTCAAGAATGGGTAGCATTTGGATAGGTGAAAAAGAATCATGATGTAGCTGACAGTAAGAGACCTGGGTTCAGCTCCTCCCTCAAGCATTTATCAGTTGTATGGTCATCAAGTATGGTCATCAGAAAATCAATGAAACTCTCAGAGCCTTGGTTTTCACATCTGTAGAATGAGGATTACGACACTTGTACTGCCCATTTCATAGGACTGTTGTTTAGAAAGTGCTTCATTTGCTACAAAAATTGAAATTGTAGTAGTCACTCACTTAGTCAGTCAATCAATCACATTTACTAAGGGTTTATTTTAAGCCAGGAACCAGGGTGGGTAATATCGAGAGTTGTTATTTAGGGTTTTTGAAAGGCTGGGGGCTGTGGAGGTCAGGGGGGAAGGTGCAGACCCCGAATGGAGAGCTAAGTTCTAGCTATGCCTTGACTTGTGACCCTAGACCAGTCCCTTAATGTATCAGGGCCACAGGCAATATTCTAAGACTGTAAATAAAGGCAGTTTCCTGACCTGTGAGTGACTGTCTGGACACTATCATTGTTATTAGGAAAGGAGTAAGAGAATAGCATGAACCAGGTCTCCCAGTAGTCAGGGAAGAGAATGGCACATTGAGAAAACTCTGAACAGAAGAGACTGGCTAGAGCAGAGGTTTATGTGCTGGAAAGGAAGAAGTCAAACTGGAGAAGCAGCTTAGTCTAGTAATGAAATGAGAGCTAGACAGAAGACTTGGTGTTCAGTCCCAGAGCTGCCACTTTGTGACCTTGAGAAAATTACTCAATTTTTCTTGGTCTCAATTTCCTTCTCTGTAAATTGAGGGGAGGGGCTGGATTAGATGATCTCTAAGATACCTCTGTCTCTTGATATTGGGGTGGTGTGGGGAATCTTGAAAGTCAAGCAGAAGGGTTCAGAGTTAATGTGGTAGGCAATAGAGAGCCATTTTAAATTCTGGAGTAGGTGAAGACAGACAAAATCTGTAGAAATTAAGATGCTGGGCACGTTTTTTTCTTTTGTCTTCTGCCTTAAATGGTACATCCCTGTGAAGTGAGGAAACTGTATAGCTTCTCTCCCACTCCACTGTGGGACCATTCTGCCCATTCTGCCCAGCATTTCACCTCTAAATCTCTTCCACCTTAACGAATCAGATGGCATGGGGTGCAGGGAGGCTCATTGATAGGCTCACTAATGGTTTCTGCAGCCATAGCAAGTAAAATGCATTTGAAGACATTCTGAAATTCTCTCCCAATGGACAAGTTATTCACTTATTAGTGTTGCTTTAAGTGAACAGTGGGAAATGTTGTCATTTGGGGATTCGGATTTCAGCAGGCTGTAGCCTCCCATTGCATAGCTCTTTGTTTTCATGGAGTGGGGATAGGGTACGGGATGCCTACAGTGTTTATCTCATTCCTCACATTCATTCCTGGAGCATTTTCTTACCTTGCCCCTGTGTCTGGCGAAGTCTGGAGCCAAGATGTCCTAACTTAGAGCTCCCCTAGAGCCATTCCGACCTTTATAAGGTTTTACGAATTCAGGGAGGCTTTCAGTCCGTCTCTCAACAGATATTTCTTTGGCCCACTACTGGGTGCTGAGTACTACATTTGTACCCTTGGAGAAACACAAGTAAATAGGAGACAGTTCCTGATCTAAGGTGTTTATAATCTAGCTCAGAAGACAGGACACGGACACATGGAAGTAATAGGTAAAGTTTGGAAGGGACGATAATACAGCAAAAAGAACACTGAATTTGTATTTAGAGAATGGACCAGAGTTCAAAGCCTGGAGGTGTGGGACCTGAAGAAAGTCACATACCCTCTCTTGGGCCCAGCTTCCACATCTGGACAATGAGGAGACTGGATGAGTTGATCTCTACAATTCATCCCAGCTTGAAATCTAATGATTCTAGCACCATCTTCCTCCCACCTGGTTTCCTATACTACTGAATAAGGCCATTTAAAAACTATTCCAGAGCTACTTGTCTGGTTTCTTATTCATTCATTCATCCAACTCAAAAGTAGCTTCAAATCATCCCATGTTCTCATTCTACCCAGGCGTCATGCCCATGTATCCTCACATGCCCCTTCCCAATCATCCCAGCCTCCTGTCTCTACTATTCTCCAAAGCCAGAGATGTTTGGTCTCATCCCTAATGTTTCATTTATAATTATCCCACCAGCTCTTCTCTCAGCTCTATCTCTCCTTCATGCAGAAATGAATAATTGTCATAAGCTTACACTTAGTATAACATGATTTATAATGGAATATCCCCAACAGTGGGGCAGCTGTGTAGCACAAGGGATAGAGTGCTGGGCCTGGAGTCAGGAAGACTGATCTTCCTGAGTTCAAATCTGGCCTCAGACCAGGGGCAAGTCAGTTAACCCTGTTTACCTCAGTTTCCTCATCTATAAAAATGAGCTGGAGAAGGAAATAGCAAAGCTCTCCAGTATCTTTGCCAAGAAAACTCCAAATAAGGTCACAAAGAATCAGACATGACTGAAATGACTGAATAATAACAAAAACCCCAACATAAGATCATCCAATGTCTCCTTGAAGTCTTCTCAGAGGCAGCAAACTTAGTCTTCAAAAAAGCATTCTGTTACACCTTTAGACCACCCTAATATTAGGATGTGTTTCCTTATATCAAATAAAAATCTGCTTTCCAATAATTTATACCTACTTGTTCTAATCCTACCCCTTGGGGTCAAGCAAAGGAATAAATGAATGGGGGCAGCTAGATGGTGCAGAGGATAGGGCTCCAGCCTTGGACTCAGGAGGACCTGAGTTCAAATCAGACACTTGACACTTACTAGCTGTATGACCCTGGGCAAGTCTCTTAACCCCATTGCCTAGCCAAAAAAAAAAAAAAGGAATAAATGAATGAATGAAAAAAATTTTTTATTAAGTGATAATTATGTGCAAAGTTCCAGAGATACAAATGGAAAAGCAAGATACTCCAATCTTTCCTCTACATGACAATTTCAAATATTTGGAGACTTTTATTGTACTCCCCCTCAATTTTCTCTTCCTTAGACAAAACACCCCCTGTTTCTTCTGTAAGATAAGGAAGCACCAATCACAATGGTTTGTTTCAAGGATCAAATGAGATAATGCATGTAAAAATATATGTACAATATTCATTGTAATATATGTAAATGTGATATATGTATGCAAGATAATATATGTAAAACCTTAAAGGGATATATAAATATATTATTGTTAATGCTATTTCATTCTTCTCATTTTTATGTTTAATGGAGATCAGGTAGAAATGGTCCTGGGTTTATTTTTGTTATTCTTATCATTATTCTTATGACTATTATTATCCAACTGATCCTTGCCTGGCATGTTCTTCATTTCCTACATCATCCTAGTTACTGTCTTTTGGACTTAATCTAGCTTGGACCCAGGACTCTAGCTTTGGACTCTACCTATTGCTTGTCTAAGATGGAGTACGATGAAACTATCGCCTTTCACTCTAGATTCAATAATTTTCAAATCCATAATGTTGTTGGTGTGGGTATTGCCTCCCTTTTCCCTAATACAGATCCCAACTTCTCTATAACTCAATAGAGTCTTTGTGAGTTGCTTGGCCAAAGATTTCATCACCCTATAGGCAACCCAGTCACGTTCTCTAAACTCACCTGGGCCAGTCCTCAGATGACAGTCATATAGCCTGGTGTTTGGCCCTGCTCTAAACATCTTTCCAGCTTGGTAAGCCCTACCAGAGCTTAGACTCTATTGGCATGGCCTCCAAGAGTACAAGGTTACCCCTCCCCTATGACAAGACTCAAGAATAGGACTTAAGTAAAGGACTTCTATCAATGTAGCCTATGATTGCATTAGGAGTAACTAGATTATTCAGTAGATAGAGTGCTAGATCTGAAGTCAAGAAGACCTGAATTCAAATCTAGCTGCACACACTTACTAGCTGTGTTACCCTGGGCAAGTCATTTAACCTCTGTTTGCCTTAATCCACTGGAAAAGGAAATAGCAAACCACTCCAGTGTCTTTCCCAAGAAAACCTATGGACATTATGGTCCATGTGGTCATAAAGATTTGGATATCATTGAATGACAACAAAGATTGCATTTTTTTTTTGGCTAACGTGCCACAGTCTTTACTCATATTGAATTTTTATTCCACTAAGACCTCCAGGCCCTTTTTCTGCTACTAATGATAATAATGACAATAGAGATAATTAACATTTATGACATACTTTTAAATCTACAAAATATTTTATATACATTATCTCATAATAGCTAACATTTAGATAGCGTATTAAGGCTTGTAAAACCCTCCTTTACATTCATTATCTTATTTGATTTTTGCAGCAGATTTCTAAGGTAGATACCACATTTTCTATTATATTAGTATGTACATTTTGAAGATATTGAAACCAAGACTCAGAGAGGTTAAATTTAATAACTATATCACACATGCTGCCTGTCTCCTCCATTCCCTGCCCCCCGGCAGTTGATTTTTTAAATTCCAGTGTAGGACTCTTCTGGTATCACTTGACCTACAGTTATAAGCCTATGTCATGAAGAATTTCATCTTTCTTCCAGGGTCCAGTGAGGCTAGTGGAAACTGGGGCCTCTTGGATCAGGTAGCAGCTCTGACCTGGGTACAGGCTCACATCTCCAGCTTTGGTGGAGATCCCCGTCAAGTGTCCATGGCAGCAGATCGAAGTGGTGCTGACATCGCCAGCATCCACCTGCTGATGGCCACTGCTAGCTCAAGACTCTTCAGAAGAGCAGTACTGATGGTGAGTACTGTTTTTCATCTTTGACCTCAATCTCCAAGTCTGGTCCTTAGTTCCTCAGGTCCCTTATCTGCCTAAACAAGTTTGTTTTAAATTGATGATACCGGTGGGGTTTGGGAAGGGGGAAGGTGTGAGGTAAGAGGGAAAGAGGGATAGTTGTACCCTTGATTTAAATGGAGTCAGCTTTTTCTTAATTTATTTTTTAAAATTTTATTTATTTATTTGTTTTTAGTTTTCAACATTCACTTCTGTAAGATTTTGAGTTCCAAATTTTCTCCCTCTCCCCAAGATGGTGTGCAATCTAATATAGGCTATAAATGTAGAATCATATTAAACATATTTCTACATTAGTCATGTTGTAAAGAAGAACTAGAACCAAAGGGAAAAACCACAAGAAAAAAGAAACAAAAAAAAGAGAGAGAGAGAAATAGCATGCTTCGATCTGCATTCAGACTTTAAGTGGAGTCTGTTAAGGGATGAAGGTGAATGGATCCCTGGATCAAAGGATTCTTCAAGACCCATCTGAAAACACATCTTTTTTTTTTTTTTCTCCCTGGCCTGCTTGAAATTCCCACCCTTAACAAAAGTCCTTCCTAAGAAACCTTGTATTTTAATAGATGAAGTTATAATGTTATCTGGGGGGGGGTAGTCACATACTGAAGACCTAAGACATCTTAAGGAAGAAGTTTTTTAACCTGAGGCCTGTGAACTTAAAATAAAAAATTATATACTTTGACAACTGAATTCCAATATAATCGGTTGTAATCCTATGTATTTTATTGCAAGCATTTAAGAACATATTTCTGAGAAGTGATCCACAGGCTTCCCTAGACTTCCAAAAGGGTGCAACAATGAAGGGTTCAAGAACCCGGGCCCTAAGGGAGTAGTTTAGTGGTCAATCTAGTGAAATTCACAAAGTGATGCAGTGAGGCTTAAAGGAATGTGCTGGGGAGAAGGTCATGAACACAGCAGTGTAATTTCTTGCTAAGAGGTGCTCTGTGGAAATAGAAGATAAACTTCGGCTATCAGCGGACTCTTAAACTATCAGGAAGATATACCCAAGCTATCAGGCACAAGGGGATTAGGGGCACAGGCTTTCACATTCATTGAAAAAAGGAAGGGAGAAGAGACCCTGGAACCAACATGGACTATTTCACGCTTCTCCTTACCACCAGCCTTGATCTTGTCCTTCATATCTTTAATCCTTATGTAGGATACCTGGTTTCAAAATGATCTGGTTTTTGTTTAATTCTGTTTTGAGTGAGATTTAATTCTGAAATATGGGGATATGTAACAAATCTTTACTAATGCCATCAAACTTCTTCCTCTGCACGTAGGAATGGGGTGAGTTGGCAGGCAGGAGAGGGAGGTGCTGACATCTTTGTTCTCCCTGGAATGGGGCCCCAGAACTCCATAGCATTACCCAGTTAGGAGGAGTGGTGGGGAGGTGGAGGCGGGAGAGGGGGAATGGAGGAAGGAGGTTGGTGTGTGCCAAGGAATGGCCTAGAGAAACTTCCATAAAGACAGACTTTCTCTTCTGCCGACATTTTAGTCATTTAGACATTTAGTCATATCTCTAAAATGGAAAGTTCTATTGTGAAAGATGGAAACTCTTTCATGGGGGATTTTTTTTTTCTAAGAGAAGTCAGGTTGTGTGGCTCCTATACTAACACAGTTGCTCAAGGAATGTGTAGAAAGGCAGAGTGTAATAAGTGCTAGAACTGGAGTCAGGAAGAACTGGGTTCAAATCCTGCTTTTACTACTTACTAATTGAATGGCTCTGGGCCTTTCACTTAACAGTCTTAGTTTTCTTGTCTGTAAAATGGGATTAATAATAGCCCCTACCTAGCAGGGTTGTTGTAAGGACTGATTATATGTGTATATCTATATCTATGTATATAGATGTATATGTAGATATAGATATGCATATATATAATGTGTGTGCATGTGTATGTATGTGTATATATGCATACACACATACATATAATTTTGCAAACCTTAAAGCACCATGTAAATGTCAGTTGAGTCTCAGCTGAGTTTTGTTGTTGTTATTGGGTCATTTCAGTCAGGTCTGACTCTTCATGACCCCATTTGGGGTTTTCTTGGCAGAGATAGTAGAGTGGTTTGCCATTTCCTTTTCCAAGTCATTTTACATGTGAGGAAACTAAGGCAAATAGTGTTAAGTGACTTGCCTGGGGTCACACTGCTGGTAAGTGTCTGAGGCTGGATTTGAACTCAGATCTTCCTGGCTCCGGGCCTGGTGCTCTATCCACTGACCATTTAACTGCCCTCCCAGTTGAGAAGCCTGCTAACAATGTAAAGTGCGTCTGATATTGTCCATATCTGCACTGGTTAGCTAGAGCATATAAGGAGACCAACATTGTGAGTGAAATTAAACCCCTGAAGGCTGGTTGGGGCTGCTCTGCTACATTGCCATAGGCCATACTCCAAGTCCTGACCAGCCTTCTTGTAGATGCATACCTGTGGTTGTGAGAAAGTTCGGATGACTGGAGCACAAAATCATCATCACAACCTGCAGAGGCACTTCAAAAATGTCTTGACTGATGGAGAGCCAGTCAGTGACATCATGTTTCCTGACATGGTGGTGGAATAAGAAGTGGACTGGATTAAGCGTCACAGGATGTGAACTTCAGCCTTCAGCTCTACTACTTATGACTTGTGTGGCCTTGGACAAATCATTTCAAGCCATCTGTAAAATGGTGATGTAAGTGGGTTGAAGATTGGTTTGGATTCAATTTCCTCAAAGATTTGTCCAGCTCTAAATCCTATGATCAATTATGTAGAGGTTTCAGAACCTGTATGTCTGAGCCATTGGTGTAGATTCCCCCCTTGGGCATCGCATTCTTGGTGTCGACATCTTTGAGAAGGGGCCTTTCTTAACACTGCACACCAAAAGAGTTTGAGATAAAGACCTTCAACTGTATAAACACGGTGCCTTTTATACCCTCAGCTCTACACTAGGAACTGACAAATTGGCTAGGACAATTTGAACACTTTCACTGTTTTTCCAGCCCCCACTCATCTCCACCCCTTATAAAGCAGACATTCACCAGGACACAGAGGCCTTTCTTCCTAAACTACCAACTAATGGATCCAAAAGGAAGTATTTTCGTTTTGAGTCTGTAGGTGGTTGGGGAAATTCATTTAATAATATAATGACAGTGGTGCTTAAAAAGAAATTCATTCATCTGTTTTATCCATTTAACAACAGCTATTAATAGATCAGTACAAGCAGTTAGTAAGACAGACATGAAATCATTTATAGTGAAGAGGATGAAAATTATTGAACATATTAATAGTTCTTAGAAGCCTTTTTCCAGGCAACAGATTTTTAGAAAAAAAGGATGAGAATTGGTAGTAAATGAGTAATTGGTATTTTAAATGACCAACTCTCAACTCTTTATGAGGAATTTAGGGTCTAAACTGCTGAAGCACTGAACTAGGGACTTATTATTGGTGTTTAGCTACTCACGAGACAGCTTACATGAAAGTTAAGGTGCATGACATTTCCCCCCATGTCCTAAAATTTGACGCACAAGAAAGAGAGTATTGCCAACCTGTATTAGTAGTGAAACTTTTCCAACTCTGAGAGAGCTCAAGAAATGGAATGGTCTGCTTTGTGTGAGGGTAATGTGCTTCTTATCACTAGAGATCTTCAAGTGAGGGTCTGGTGACCCCTTGTTGATGGATTGGTAAAGGGTACTCCTACTCATGTACAGGCTAGACTCTGAGGTCTCTCCCAATTCTGATATCTGTGATTCTATGATGCCTTGCTCCCTTTACATTTACTTCCTTTCAGCTGCCTTGTTATGGAGGTGGAAGTAGTCTTACCTTTAGTGGTGTGATCTGGGGGATCCAGAAAGCAACATTCATCCCCAGAAGTTAATACTTTTTGTTCAGGAGTCTCAAAGGAAACGGTGTAAGTAAAGACTTTTGTGACCCTTTCAATCTATGTAGATGTCATCTGGAGAAGATGTATAGTGGATAGAGAGATGACCTCAGTGATGGAAATATCGGGAGTTAGCACAATGCCTGATACGTAGTAGGCCCTAAATAAATGTTTATTTTCCGATTGGACAGCTGAGTTTTTAAAGATGATGTTGCTACTAACAGTTCAAAGTCCCCACCTCTAACACATACTATCTGTGTGACCCTGGGTAAGTCCCATAACCTCTCATTGCTCTAGGCAACTCTCTTATAGAGAAGACATTGAAGTGTTTTAGCAGAAGGAGTTTCATCTGGGAGTTCCCTATAATTGTCAGGCAACAAACATTTATTAAGGTCCTACTAAGTGTCAGGCACTGTGCTAAACACAATGGATATGAAGAAAGGTAAAATACCATCCTTGAGCTGGAGACCTTATATCCTGATGAGGGAGACAACATTCAAACATGTACAAACCAAACAGCTTTATACAGGACAAATAGGAAATAATCAACAGAGGCAAGGCAATAGAGTTAAGAGGGTTTAGAAAAGGCCTCTGTACTAGGTGGACTTTTAGCTGGAGCTTGAAGGAAGCCAGGAGGCAGAAGGGAGGAGGGAGACCATTCCAGACAAGAGGGACAGCTAGTGAAAAGTCCCAGAGACCAGAAAAGGAGTGCCCTGTTCAAGGACCAGCAAAGAGGTCAGTGTCACTGGTTCCGATTGTACATGGGAGTTGGGAGGGGAGGGAGGATAAATGAGATGAGAAAAGACTGGGGCGGGGGGAGGAAGATTTTATGTTTAATCCTGGTGTTAGTAGGGAGCCATTGGAATTTATTTGGTAAGAGAGTGACATGGTTGGACCTATACTTAAGAAATACCCCTTTGGCAGTTGTACACTATATGAATCCTGCCTGTACTATGATTTTTTGGGTTTTTTTGTGTGTATCCCCATTAGGATGTGAGTTCCTTGAGATCAGGAATTGCCTCTTGCCTTTCTAGTTAGTACATTATCTGGTACATATTACATTCTTAATATTTGTTGATCAACTAACTGATGCTCTCACAGGAGCAACCCACCATGAACAGCATCACCAAGAAGTGAAAGGTAGCTGTGACCACTCTGGGCTCAAACAGTCAAGCACAGACCTCCTTCAGCTGTCTGTCTTGGCTTTCAATGGCCTTATCATGGACATCATGAGGACACTGAGACTTTGGAGTCGGGCATAAGGAGTTCATACAATTATAGATTTTAGAGCTGGGAGGGATTATCTAAATCTCTCCCTTCCAGTCACCAACACCACCCCAAGAAACTGAGTTGCAGCAAGTTATAATGACTTGCCCAAAGACACCCATTGGGTTAGTGATACAACTGATGCTGGATCCCAGATCTCCTGATTCCCAGCCTAGAGCTCTTTCCACCTTACAAAGATGCTAGGAGAAAGAAAGACTGGTGTACAAAAAGGAGGTGGGAAGGTAGATCCAAGGGACTGGCTTTGGCTAATGTCACAATTTTGTCAAAGTCAAGCCTTGCTTCATGAACAGGAGAATGATCTCAATCCCAAAATCACTGTTGTCATTACTTATTCATCGTGCATTATACTTTACCTATTGCCAAAACAGATCTAAGTTAGCTATTCTTATTCTTAAGATTCACCTGCAACTTGGAACCCTAAATGAAAACTTCTCAACTTTGAGATCACCAGAAGTCTTTAGTTCAACGTCAAGCCTAGACCTCCATCTGATAGGGCCATTCTGTACATCAAACCATCTGGTTAACAAGATTAAGATAGACTTTTATGTGCCATGCCACACTACTGTACTTATCATTCTTGATAAACCAATTATAGTCTTGTAGACACATTCCTAAATCAATAGAGCTGGAAAGAAGCATAAGGCATAAAATGATAGAGCTGAAGGGACCTGAAATATCATCGAGTCCAACTCTTTCCTTTTCTAACACTGGAAACTTAAGACAAGAAAGGTTAGTTTGCCTGCCCCAAGTTACATGCCATGATAATAGCAGGGCCAGAATTGTACCTGGAGCCCCCTGACTTTCAGTCCACTACTTTTGTTTGGACCCTCATTCTGTTACACTGCCATGGCTCCAGCTCTCTGGAAACATGTTTATATGTTCTCTCATAATTTTAAAAATTAGCTCCCAGAAACCAAGTTCACCGATCACCGCCCAAGCATTGTACTGTGTATTTCAAGCATGAAATATTTATTACAACAATTTAAATCAAGAATAAATACATGATTTAGCAATGTGTAATGCTAACGTTAGAATCCCCCCACACACACACATACACACACACTCCCTCAAGCATTCCAACTGCATGAATCACAAATTGAAACAATACATTAGACTCTATACAAACATCTGGAGTTCTGGAGGGAGGTCTCCTTGCTTGGCAAGCAACGCCAATGTCCACAATGGTATATTCAGACTCTATAACATGGTTGATTATTTCATACAGCTTTTGTGCTCTGCTCTGAAAATGCACACATATCTATGTCACTGCTGTGATGATCTAAGATCTCAAACATGCCTAGGGTAAGCATTACAGACTTTTGTTATCAGGCTAGAGACAATGCTCACAAATTCTTTCTGTCCTTTTGAAACTGGGAAAAATGAGTAATGCATTTAACCCACAGGCTTAGCAGTCCCTGGAGAAGAGTTTCTCTGCTCCTCTGACTCTGGTTGGGTATGCCATAAGGAACCACTTGGACCCTTAACCTTTCCCAAAGCTCTGATTTTGAGTCATAAGGTTCCCAAACCATTTGAAGGAGCCACCAGATTTGATACATTTTTTTCTTTAGCTATTGTTTCATGTCCATTCACGGCAGATTTGCAGGAATAGAGAAAGGGTCTTTTCGTGTGTGTGTGTCCCAGAATACTAGCCTCATAAGGTTTACAGCTGGAAGGGACCTTTCCAATCTAGTAGTCCATTCTTCATTTTATAGCTAGGTCCCACCTTGTCTGAGTCACATGGGTAGTCCATGGCAGAACTGGGATTCAAACCCTGGTCTTTAGATTCTCAATCCAGTACTCTTTACACAATACCAGTTTCTTGAGACCTTCTTTTGTCAAGGTGATTCTCCTATTGATTTTCTCATACCTAGTTCTCCTGGCTCATGGGCCTTTCCAGGTTCTGTGTTGAATGGGATGATCTCAGCAGTCCCCCTCAGTTCACCCTCCCAAAGCATTGGGAGGTAATACCAAGAAAGGGTCTGCCCAGGCCTAGAGTCAAGGAATCCCAAAGCTTGAAAGAGATCTGCACGACCCCTTACACACACTTGACACATGAGGAAACTGAGGCTCAGAGTATTAAAGTGACTTGTCCAGAATCACACAGTGAGCAGAGCCAGGGCATCCCCAGTTCATTCCCAATCAAAGCTGAGCCGTGTCTTGCTGTCGTCGTGTCCAGCGTGCCCATGGTCTGACTCTGAAGAAGTCTTTGCAACAAAGGGCACATCTAGTGTTACTGAGCTTCCATATACTGACTTTTAAAATAAGATTGAAGCCAGGAAGTCTTCATGTGGTACTTTTAAAAAAGATCAACTCAGTGAAAAAAGTAGCAAATCTAGACCTTTTGTTAGTTCTGGATAATTTTAGTCTGGATCACAAAGGTTAAACATTTCTATTGAGAGAGTGTCTTTGTCCATGCAGTCTCTCATCTTTTTCTCTTGCGTATTCTCCCCCCACTCTCTCTCTCTCTCTCTCTCTCTCTCTCTCTCTCTCTCTCTCTCACACACACACACACACACACACACACACATGCGCGCTCACATCTTGTGATCCAGTGTATGACTAAGTTATAATTTAATATATAGTAATATCTACAGTACGATCTAGCCACCAGGAGACATTTTTCTTCTGTTGACATGTGGGAAGTTCGGGGGCTGGTGGAGAGTGGGGTGCAGATCAAGAGTTCAGTCGTCCGTGCGTCCATTCTTTCTCTGCTTCTGGTTGCTGGGGGATCAGCAGCAGCCCAAGGCCTCATGGCTGCCTGGGTGGTCTGAGGTGAGCATTGAGTCCTGGGTTCCCTTGCGGGTCGTAGTCTAATCTTCGAAATACTGAGGAGCAGAAAACAGGGCGCTCTTGCGCTTGTTCCCGGCATATATCAGAGAATGGCTTTTCTTCTTCCGGTCATTGGTAAAGGAAGAGCCATCTTCTCCTGCCAGGGAGAGGTAAGAGGCGATACTTTCCCGGAGGCCATAGCTGAAGAGGGACTCATCCATCTCCAGGTGGTTTGCTTCTCCATCAGGACTGGACTGCACTCTGCGTATGCGTGGAGAGGTAGAGGAGGTAAAAGTGAGAAGGAAGAGGGAGAGGAGGGATGAGAGAAGGAAAGAAAGAATTGATTCGTTTTTCAATTCACCTATTAACATAGCAGTCCTAATTTTGATAAAGACCTGATTTGGCTGGTAATTAGCCATGTGCACCTGAGCAAGGAATCTTACTTCCCTGGCCTCACAGGAGCGTAGATTTAGAGCTGGAAAGAGACCATAGAAGCTATCTATCTCTCAAGTTACAGATGAAGAAACTGAGAGTCAGGGAAGTTAAATAATGACTTGCTCAAGGGCCTACAAATACAGTAAGAGAAGCAGAATTCAACCCAGGCCCTCTTATTCCAAATGCAGCTCTCTTCCCACTGTAGTATACTTCTTCCCAGTCTCACGGAAGTACAAGTCATAGAAACAAAAGTGATAGAAGAGACCTTAGATATCATCTCATCTAGCTTCCTCATAAGCGTCTTGCCTTATCTCAGTAGGGTCCGGGAAGTGGTATAGTGGAAGCAGCTCATACCTCTCATGAGAGCAATTGTTAAATTTTCAGTGTATTTACACCCTGGAAATTGGCCAATGCTACAAATTAAGGCTTAATTTATTGTTTTGTGGGTTGTCTAGACTTAAGAAAGTGATGGGAAAAATGTTAATGGTACAGATTACATTTAAAAGTGTATCCTGTGCACAATTTTTTTTTCTTTTCTGGAAAGCAGTTGTTAAATATTTTTCATCACATCCCTGGGCCAAGGCCTCCACCCTACTTCCTGCAGTTTCCACACCACGACCCTAACTCTCTCACCATCTCCACCCCACCAAAACTTGCCTCTTTCTGATAGATCAACTTCTTATTGGGGCCTTGGCCTCCATCCAACTTCTCAAGGTCTCATCACCATTCTCCAGGATATGCAATATCTCTTTATGTGTTCCCTTCCCTCATTGGAAGGCAATCTCCTTACAGGTAAGGACTATCATGCTTGCTTATACTTGTATCCTTAATATTTAGTGCTAGGCTTTAACAAATGATCTATCTATCTATCTATCTATCTATCTATCTATCTATCTATCTATCTCTTCTACCTATATTATGTGTCATCTATCTCTCTGTCATCTATCTATATCTCTCCATTATCTATTGTTCTGCCTATCATCTCTATCACCTATCTACCTATTAGCTATCTCTTTCTCTCTATCATTTATCTCTATCTCTCTATTATCCATCTTTCTATGTATCTATCATCTATCTATATGCCTGTCTGTCCTTCTGTCTCTCTAGCTCATCTATCTCTTTCTATTCTCTCTCTGTCTCTGTCTCTGTCTCTGTCTCTCTCTCTCTCTCTCTCTCTCTCTCTCTCTCTCTCTCTCTCTCTCTTTCTCTCACTTACTCAGGCAGCTAGGTGGTACAGTGGATAGAGTGCCAGGCCTGAAATCAGGAAGACTCATCTTCCTAAATTCAAATCTGGCCTGAGACACTTACTAGCTGTGTAACCCTGGGCAAGTCACTTTACCCTGCTTGCCTCAGTTTCCTCATCTGTAAAATGAGCCAAAGAAGGAAATGGCAAACCACTTCACTATCTTTGCCAAGAACACCCCAAATGAAGTCACAGAATGGAAATGACAGAACAACAACAAGCAATATCTATCCATCTACCTACCATCTGTCTATCATCTATTTTATATCTATCTACATATCAACACTATCTATGTATCATCTCATTTGTTTATGTTTCTGTGATGGAACTCATGTCTAGAAAGGGGAAATTATTTGTCCTCAGCCACATAGCTAATTAAGAACAGAGAAAGAATTCTAACCTAACTTCACCTAGCGCAGTGCCTGGCACATAGTAGGTGTTTAATAAATGCTTATTGATTGATCCTGAATCTTTTCCCTTTAAGTGCAGTGCTCCATTTCTTACACCATGTTTCCTTATCTGACAATGAGGAGGTTGGATTGAGGTCCAGAGAGAAAGGTGGAAAGACTTTTCCAAAGTGAGAGAGCCAGTTTGCAGGTGCTCTGGGAGCAGAATTCAGCTCACTTGCCTGCCAGGCCTGGCTCTCCCTATCTCACCATACTACACTGTCTCCCCCTCCCCTCGTAATCTAAGGTGCCTTTTAATACTCTCCACTAAAAGCTCTTTCCCTTGACCTCATCATTCTATTTACACAAAGAAATACTACCTGGCAACATTTTTCCAGTTGAAATTTTTCTGGCGCATCACGACTGGTGATCCTGAGGCCCTCTCCGTATTGCCAGTTGTACATTGAGTTAAGCAGGGCGTTGTGAGCACACAGCAGAGCCCGTCAGCCACCTCTGAGGAAGGAGACACAAATATCCGAAGAGTTAGCATCTATCAAAATTGTGAAGCGATAGAGGAAGGACACTTTGTGGGCACCAAGTACTCAATGCCCTTTGTCTTTGGATTGTCACATCTCTAGTGAAGTAGGTAGTACAGATATTCTCTCCATTTTACAGATGAGGAAATTAAGGCCAGAGAAGGGAGATAACTTGCCCAGATTATCAGTTAGTAAATGGCAGAAGCCGAAATTCAATTCAGGTTCTGGCTTCAAGTCCAGCATTTTGTATCCCATACTGCCACCCAACTAAATGATGTCAACAAAGCAGGTCTTGTAAGTTCATTGAACTAGGGGACCATAGAATATGAGAACTAGAAGCAGTCTTTGAGATTATCTTGTTCAGGGGCAGCTAGGTGGCACAGTGGATAGAGTACCAGCCCTGGAATCAGGAGGACATGAGTTTGAATCCGGCCTCAGACATTTGACATTTACTAGCTGTGTGACTGTGGGCAAGTCACTTAACCCCATTGCCTAGCCAAGGGGGAAAAAAAAGAGATCATCTTGTTCAATTCACTGTTTTGTTTTAATTGATGGTGCCCATGAATTCACTATACTTAGGAGATCAGAAGGAACAGACACAGACAAGTGAGGGAGGAAGGTAAAGAAATATCTTCACTTCTATTCCGACCATTTTCAAAGAAGACAATAGTTAAATTAAGTAGTTTACTTTTTTTCCATTACTAGTACTGGGCAGGACCCAAATTCCTATATCACTCAAACATCTGGATTTACTAGGTCCTTCATCATTCCAGGAACATTTAAAAATAATATTCTGTCATTCCAAAGCCCTGGGTTAGTCTGTTCCATTATTTGAAGGAAAGGAGTCTGGCTCCATCTTATTAAGTATGTATGGATTCCAGGAAATAGCATATGTCTTTTTTCCAGGCAAAAGACCAACATAGTCTTAATGTAAACACTTAGAAGCTGAATACTTGAGTGTCTGAGTTATTGCTGTCCATTTACATCTCTAAACTCTGCCCTGGCTTTGAAGCTAATCTGTCACTGCTCTTTAGTAAGCAAACACATTCCCAATCTGATGCAACATGTTTTTCTTAATATTTATCAAGTGCTATCAGTGAGCTTGCTATGGAGGTAGCCAGGTGACATGCAAAGGAGACCAGACCTAGAAACAGATGGCCTGGATTCAGATCCTGGCTCTGAGGTTTACTAGCCATGTGACCATGGTAAAGACATCTAACTTCTCTCAGCTTCAGTTCCTTCATCTATCAAATGGGGAAAATAATACTTCCTCTATCTACTATATAAGCCCTTTGGGAGAAAATAGAAATACTTTATAAACCTATAGAAATATGAGCTTCCTATATAGAATATAACTGATGTATGTCCGGATTTTGAAAGCGGTGAACAACTGTAGGTATAACTTCCACATCTAATTCTAATATTAATGGCCAGTAGCTCTAGCCAAGAAATATAAGCTTTGGCCATGAGGTTCCAGTGAAGCTGAATTGGATTTGATTCTTTAATAATGATCTGTCATGGGTTGAAAATTAAAATGACTTTCTGGTTCTTAAGTGAGGGAGAGAAAGTCTTGACATTCAAACTAAAGAAAGTATTTGTAGAAATTGAATCAAAATTAAAGAGAAAAATGATTGTGGGACCAGTGCTTGTTCTTATAGAGGATAGTACTTGGAACAACATAGAATCTTTTCTGAAAAAAGGCCTACGTGGCATCAGGGCATAGGGGTCAGGACCAGACCTGTGATTTTGTTGGCATAAGGAACTTCCAGGAGAGGGAAACTCCCTCTATCAATGAGGGTTGGCATTTTCTTTGTGAGTTATCGTCTTAGAGAATTACTAAAGCAATGAGAAGTTAGGTGATAGATCCAGTATATGTCCTGGCTTTGAGAGTGACACCTGGAGTCATGAAGAGCAGGAGAGCATACCTCCCACCATGCTCTCACTCCAAGTACACTGGCTCATAAGGGTTTTTCTTTTTTCTTTTTCTTTATTTCTTTATTTTTTTTTTAAGAAACAAATTTGTGCTCATTCCTTTAAGAAAAACATAGTGCTGTCAAAAACTTATGATCTTTATGCCAATTTCATATCACCTGCCATAAAATGTTAAAACTGGAATGACAGAATTTTAGATCGTAGAACGTATAATATTAGTGCCAG
The DNA here is from genome assembly GCF_003287225.1 of Phascolarctos cinereus. Lineage (NCBI taxonomy): Eukaryota > Metazoa > Chordata > Mammalia > Diprotodontia > Phascolarctidae > Phascolarctos > Phascolarctos cinereus. Next base: position 634,962,754 of record NW_027555847.1, read on the forward strand.
AAGGGACCTTACAATATGGAAAGTTAGAATATAGAATACCCATTTATTCATTCATTAAATCTGTCATGGGTTGAAAATTGAAGTATTTGGGTTATTAAACATGGAAGAGAAAGTCTTGATATTTAAGACAGAAAAATTAACTGAGCAATACAGTATCAGAAAGAAAAAAGAGAAAGAAAAAGAAACATATTATGAAGTCAATGTTTGTACTTATAGCAGATAATAGAAATACCTTCTTACTTTATGTCAAATACTATTTTAGAACTTGGAAGTTGAAATAGTTTAGATTTCTTGGTCCAGAAAGGGGTAAGTCATGAAAACAGATAAGAACCTTACAAAATGTTATATAAGTATAATGTAGAGTTGTGAAGCAAGGCTTTACATGTGCAATAGAGAATGAACTTGAAGGGACCTTAGGGAACATTTCCTCCAATTCCCTCATTTTGAATTTGGTGAACTTGTGGCCCAGGATGGGAAGTGCCTGGCCCAAGGTCACACAGCAAATTAATGGAGAGCGAGAATTAGACCCCAAGTTTCCTGAGCCCCACTCTTGTTCTCTTACTCCTAAACCCCACTGCCTTTAGTGGATTCTGAATTTTTCAGATGCTCACACTTTTTCATCAGTATTTCAAAGATAAAGGAAAAACTACAAGATGTCTTTGACACATACTGTACCAGCGATCCTCAAAGTATGGTCCAAGGAAACCTGTAAGTCCTCAAGACCCTCTTAGGAGGGTTCTTGGGAGGGTCAAAATGATTTTTGTAGTAAGACTAAGGTATTATTTACCTATTAAAATACTCCCTCTTCCAACTACGTAGCCTTATGAGGCCAGGTTTTCTTCATATACTTCAACCAAAACAACATATTGCAACAAATTGAATGCAGAATGACGACATAAGAATCTGTCTTCTATTAAACCAGACATTAAAGAGATTTGCGAAAACATGTAAAATGATGCCATTCTTCTCACTAATTATTTTTTGCTTTGGAAAGTAGGTACTTTCATAAAATATTTACTTTATGTTAACATGTAATGTATTTGTTATTGTTATTTTATATTTTTTTTCAGTTTTAATTCCTAATATGGTAAATGTTGATAGATATAACCCACATAAATAAATGTTCTTTAGAGTCCTCAATAATTTCTAAACGTATGAAATGGTACAGAGATCAAAATGTTTGGAAACTGTTTTTCTGTGCTATGCTTAGTATAACCTGGCCCCCCTTCCTACCTTCTTACCCATTATTCTCCTCTATACACCCTGTGATTCAGCCATACTAGCCTTCTTACAGTTCCGTACATGGGATGCTCCACTTCCTATCTCCCTGCCCTTGTAGTGGCTGTCCCTGGTGCTTGGATCCGTTCCTTCTCACTGTGATTTCTTGGAATCTCTGATTTCCTTCCATTCAGCTCATGTGCTGTCTTCTACATGAGGTGTTTCCTGATCCCCTCCCCCAAGCTGTGAGAACCCACAATGCTTACAAAATGACCTTGTATTCATTCTGTGTGCATTCTGTGTGTCCTTGAGGTAGCCTGATGTAGCAGAGAGCTGCTCTTGAAGCCAGGAAGATCTGGGTTCAAGTGTGTGCTTCTGAGCCATACCATGTGACTGATAGCAAGTCACTCAATCTCTGTGCTTGAAGAGATGTAGATTTGAATCGGTAGTGGGTGCAGCTTCCTTATCTGGAAATTCACTATGCAAATTAAATCACTGGTCCAGATCCTACCCCAATGTATATAATGATAAATATTCTTGTGGACTCTCTCTTTTGAATATTAGCTCCCTACATGTAATTGGGGGAAAAAAATAAAATATTATGTTTAAAGAACAGACTATAAACTCCTTGAGGGCAAGGAAAATTTTACTTTTGTCTTCATATCACCAGACCATAATGTAGTGTCTGGAACACAGTGGTACTTAATAAATGCTTGTTGATTGAATAATTACAGCAGCAATAATGATAGCGTTCATATAATTCCGTAAGATTTATATAGTACTTTTTCTACATATGTAATCCCATTTATCCTCATAATGACCCTATGAAGGAGGTGCTATTATCCCTGTGTTAGCACAGTGCCTGGAACATAGTAAGTATTTAATAAATGTTTATTTATTGCTACAGATGAGGAAACAGTCTGAGAGGTTAAGTGTTTTGCTCGTGGTTATGTAGTCAGTGTCTGAGGGAGGTTTTGAACTCAGGTCTTCCTGCTCCCAAGGTCAGGTTTTCCTGACCCCAAGTCCAGCACTCTATCCACTACACAGATTGATTGATAATGGCTACTAGTAAAATAAATGGCTACTCATGAGATAATGGATGTGAACCGTTAAAAGCAATCAGAAACTAGAGAAACAAACGTTTCCTGGCATACTTTGTTATGCACATCTTTAATGGGTTTATCATAGATCACGTACCAGAGTTTATCTGTATTTGTTTCTTATCCCCTTCCTACACAGTAAGCTCTGTGAGCTCAGGGACCATATCTCATCTAAATTTTATATTTCTCCCATAATAATAAAATGCTCTGCACACAGCAGGTGCTTAAGAAATGTTTGCTGAATGGAATGGAACAAAATGTGAAGTGGCCAAACAAGGACCAAGAGAACAGAGACACCACATCCCTCTCCAGGGTCCCAAAGCCCGCTTGTTTACAAGAAATCTACTAGGCCAACATGTATTGGTGTTTGCTTTTAACTATGTAAATCTTGTGGTTCAAAAACACATTTCAAACGATTGTCATTAAAAAACCAAACCCCAGAACACACTTTCAGTTACAAACACTGGGCTAATTCACTTGTTCCAGGATTGCCTTCCTCTTTCACTTGAGGTCCCTTTCTTCTATCACTTCTTGCTCACGGCTAGATTTCCAGTTGTTATGGGGACGGGGATAGGGGTGGGGGTTGCCACAGAAAGCCAGAAATCCCAGGGAACCCCCTGACATTCTTCACAGCATCTAAGAATCCAAAAGTTGGATGAGAGCTAAGAGGTCATTCAGTTTGATGCCTGTCCAATGTACAAAATCCTTCTATAGCATTGCCATGAAGAGGCCAACCAGCCCCTGAATGAAGACCCCCCTAGTGACAGGCAAAATGCCTGTTCATTTTTCACTGCCCGTCTGTGCCTTCCCCACTGCAGGGGCCATGTTCTGAGCAGCTTCTGTCCAAGGGACCTGATGATGTGGAATGAGGAAAGGTGGTGAAAGACTAGGGAGAGGAGATGCCGTACTTCAAAACCGTGTCCGCAGAACAATTCAGTTCAATCCGATCAAGCCCTACTGCCCCCTGGAAGTGTGCTAGTCTGTGCTAGAAAGCCACAGAAGATAATGGGAATTTGCATTCTCCTGAGGGCAGATCTAATGGTATCTGAATAAGTAAATACAAAGCGATTTCTAGGCTTAGAGTAAGAGGCGGCACCTGACCTGAGCCTTCAAGGGGTGGAGAAGAGGAGTGTGCACATTCCAGACACGGAGGAGAGATAGCCTGTGCCAAGGCCTGGGACTAGGGGATGGGGTCTCAATTTTGGAGAGCAGATGGTAGGACAGTCTGGAGGATACATGAGATGAGAGAAGGTGGGATGGGAGATAGGGACTACACGTGGAATTTCATTAGTCTGAGGAACTCGTAGTGAGGAAATTCCCTCTACCAATACAGATTGGCACCTTCTCTGCCTCTCAGTTTTAAAGATTTGCCTAGAAACTAAGAGGTTAAGTGATTTGCTCAGGGTTACACACCCATATCTGAGTCAGGATTTGAATTCAGGTCTCCCTCCCTTTGAGGCCAGATCTCTAGGGGAGAGTCTGATGGTGGAAGGCTTTGTACGCTAGGCTGAAGAGTCTATGTTGTGCCCTAGAGACAATAAGAAACACTGAAGATTTTTTTTTGAGTCAGGGAGAAGTGCGCCTGACTTATGCCTTATGATAGTTTGGTGGCAGCTCTGTGACAGGGTAGAACCAGGAGGGGAGGGACTGGGAGCAGGAAGCCTAATTAGGAGGCTGTTACAGTAGGGCAGATGAGGACGTGGAGAAAGAGCTGACTTAATCACGTTTGCAAATCTACTACCCTCTCATTCAATTTTGGGATGGAGGGTAGAATAGCTACATTATACCTTTCTGGATAGCAGCTTCCCCATTAAATTTGGCCACTTTAAGCCCAAACTAAAATCTTTCTTGACAATCAGTGTTGCTAGAATAAACTAAACTCTGGAAATGGAACCATATGATATAGCAGAAAGAATGCTCTATTGGTTCAGAGGAACTAGGTTCAAATCCTGGCCTTGCCATTAACTAATACATGTGACCTTGGGCCTTAAAATGAAAAAGCTGATTTCTAAAGCATCTTCTAACCTTAAATTACACACACACACACACACACACACACACACACACACACATTAAAAAGTTGATCTCTAAAGTCACTTTTAACAAATCATAAATACACACACATACATATGCATATATATCAAATATAATAATTATAATATAATACATATGCATATACATACATACAAAGCAGCTGGGTGGTGCAATAGGTAGAGCATTGAGCCTGGAGTCAGAAAGGCCAGAATTAAAATATGACCTCAGATACTTACTAGCTGTGTGATTCTGGGCAAGTCACTTTACCCCTGCCTGCATAACAGCTAGAAAGGGAAATGGCAAACCACTCTAGTATCTTTGCCAAAAAAACTCCACAGATGGCCCATTGGGTCATGAAGAGTTGGACACAACTAAATGACTAAACAGCACACACACACACACATATATCAGCATATGTAATATAAGCTGGTAATACTTATATCTATGTATATGTACATATATGTAGATATTACATATATTATGGGTAATAGATAGATAGGTAGATAGATAGATAGACAGATAGATAGATAGATATTCCCTCTCCTATGTTTGAGTTTCCTCACCTTTAAAATGAGAAAGTTGAATTAGGTGATCTCCAAAGCCTCTTCCAACTTCAAATCTTATATATGCATATACATTTTACATATATATATATATATATATGTATATATATATATATATATATATATATATATACACACACACATATATATACATATAGTACATAAAACTAATGGAATAGATCATCTATATTATTATATTATATTCCTAAATGTCTGAGGCAAGATTTGAATGCAGATCTCTCTGACTTCAAATCCCATACTCTATTGCACCATACAGCAACCCCACAGTGACAGATTGTGTGTCAGCTGTTAGAAGTTGGAGGACCAGCCTCTCTATGTTCCAAGAAGCTCATTACCAGCATGTTCACAGGATAATAATTTTTTCTGCTGCAGCAACTCCCAAGGACTGACTTCCAAATGAGAGAGATTACGATTACACCATTAGATGGGGTACACATAGGAATAAAATTATAGATCCTTGGGAGTCTTACTTAAAGAATTAATAAGGATATTGCAATCAAGAAGGAGATGATGCAGTGAAATCTAACCCTTCTACCTGTAATCTCATCAGGGTGGATATTTCCCATACCAACAATGATCACAGCCCCTCTGTGACTTAGTAGATGGCCTTTGAGAGCTACTATTATGTACTTAGTTGGAGTGGGGAGTCTTTGCCAGCTGACCTAAAACTTCCTAATCTTCCAATGTGAACGGTGAAGGCACCACCAAACAAAGGTCCTTGAGCAAGAGTTGGTCAGGCTGGAGTATCATCTTCTTGGAATTACAGAATCCTGGAGCTGAAAGTGACCTGGAACATCTAGTCCATACAACACACAGGAGTCCATTTTACAACCAGCCTCCATTGGAAGACCTTCAGTGCTCCACTTGGAGCTCACTACATCTTGGGGCAGCCCATTCCAGATAACTGTAATCATTACTGTTTTTCATCGTTATCAATCTGAAACCTGTCTCTAAAGAATTTCAGCCTTGGTTCCCCTTTCTGCCTTTACTGCTTAATCAGCTCAGGTGCAACATCTTCATTTTCCCAGTTATTAGGTCACCCTCTTTCCTGAAATTGCTTAGTATTTATATTTACTATTGGAAGCCAAGAAAAACTCATTCTTCCACATGTCAACAATTCAAATACCTGAAAATACCTATCATGACACTCCTCAAGGATAATGAATCCTTAAATGGAATGGTTTCTAATTCTCTCACCATCCTAGGCATTTCTCCCTTGTCATAATAATAGCTAATATTTGTATAGACTGTTAAGGTTTGCAAAGCACTTTACTCATTATCTCATTTGATTGACATACTCAAGCTTATCAATTTTCTTCCTAAAATAGAGATTCCCAGAAAGTAATTTAGTACTCTAGGCATGGTTTGACCAGGGCATAGTAAAACAAGACTAAAATCCATTTTCTGGACACTACTATGTTCCCTTTAATATGCTTCCTAGGCAGTTATTTGACCACTTAAAGGAAGACTGATACAGGAAATCACCGGCAAAATCCTGCCTGGGCTCACTCCTCATGGTTTCATCAAATATATCCTTAATATGTATGTAGGCCATTCTCATAAATGTTGTATAGTGATGAAAAAGCAGTCATATAGGTCAGTAATTGCTTTTGTCTTTTCAAACCTTTTTGATTAAAGAACCAGCTGTTTTCTTTTCCACTGTTCAGTGTGATCACCAAGGATCCTTCCAACTCCAATAGTATAAAGTATTTTCCTCTTTGAGAAATCGTGAAATTGATTCCTGAGCAAATTTGTTGATTTTACAGGCGAGGAAACTGAGTCTTAGAGAGAAGAAATTGACTCAAGGTCACAGGGGAAAATGGCAGAGCCAAGACTTGAGTCCTAATTCTTAGTCCAGGTACAGGGCACTTTCTACTATGCCACATGGTCTCTATGTTGCAGTATAGGGTATACATAACCAAAATGAAGGGCTTAGATGATTACAGAAATGCTCATCAATAGAATATTTTCAACTCTAGCATCCTTTAAAGCCCAACGCAAATGCCACCTCCTCTTGGAAGTCTTACCTGATGCGCCTGGTAGGCATCAGCTTTCTGATGTCTCTTGGCTCTCTCATCATTTCACTTTTTAATACTGTGTATTAAACACTTGTGCATATATACCACCTACCAAATTATAGTCTCTAAATGGGAAGGTTCTAGTCTTATCTAAACTTTATATCTCCCTCAGAGGGATACATCCTTTATATCTCTCCTAAACTTTTTATCTCTGCCTATCACAGTTCTCTGCATATAGTCAGTGCTTAATTAATGTTGAATAAATGAACAACTTCTACAGATTAGTTGGTTTGGTCTTTCACTAGATTCTAAAATAGATGATTGCAAGAGCATTGAATTCCAATTCAGGAAACCTAGGTTGAAGTCTTGGCTCTGACGTTTATTAACTTAATAACTGTAAGAAAGTCTCGTCATCTCTCTGAGCCTCAGTTTCCTCAGCTATGAAATGTAGACAACCATATTGCATTATCTAACTCAAAGTTGCACAGAAGAAGGTGCTCACAAATGTATAAAGGACCATGTGACTATAAAAAAATATGAAGAATGTCAGGCTTTTATGGATTTGGAAGAGTAGGGTTCTATTCCAGACCTTTGCAATACCTATTTATGGCTTTGTCCAAGTCATTTCCTTCTCTGTGTCTAAGTTTCCTCATCTATAAAATGGGTCTAATCTTATTCATCCTTCATATCTCACAGCATGGCTTTGAGGATAGGCATTTTGTAAATTGATGTAAATGTGAGTAGAATTAGTCATTGGTATTTAGAAGAAGGTATGGGATAGGCAGCCAGAACCTTGGGCATCAGAGCTTTGAGTAATGGAGTAGGAGGTAAAGAACAGGAAATCAGAAGGAAGGGAAAAGAACAAGGGCATATTGAGAGGTATTCATTGAAATAATCAGTAACCTCAGTGAATTCTGCTCCTAACAAATGTAGTCAGGTCACAAATGTGAAAATTGTCACCAGTCACTAAATGGATTGTCTTACCAGAATAGTGATTCACAAGGTCTTCCAAGCACTGGAAGGTGAGTCTTGGAGAAATATAATACCAGTTGTTGGGTAAACGGAAGATGCGATAATGCTTCACTTGTCTGTGTCTCACTGATAATGAATAAAAACCTGGAGGGGGGGGGAGAAAAAAAAACAGTCGTATTTAATTTGTTTTCATTCAAGAGGAAGGACAAGTAAATTGTTTCATTTTTGACTGATGGCTTAGATTTTTTTTCTGAACTATTCAAAGATATATTTTTGGATCGTGGCGAGTTCTTACTTAGTGAAATCTGAACTGTCCCAACAGTTGGTACCCAAAGCTGGTTACTGCTGGCTATTTAAGCACATCTAGCAGTGATCTTAGACTGTATCTAGGGCCTGAATTCTTCCACTGAGAGAAATAACTATTTGTGATGTTAAGTAGAGTTAAGTACACATAGGAAAAAGAACCAACTTTTCTTTGGGTTTTGAGACCAGCACATGCAGCATTCCATTTTCTTTTCTTCTTAACTTCTTTCTTTCTTTCTTTCTTTTTCTTTCTTTCTTTCTTTCTTTCTTTCTTTCTTTCTTCTTTCTCTCTCTCTCTCTCTTTCTCTCTCTCTCTCTCTCTCTCTCTCTCTCTCTCTCTCTTTCTTTCTTTCTTTCTTTCTTTCTTTCTTTCTTTCCTTCTTTCTTTTTATTTTTAAGCAGATTTGAATTATGTAGGAAGGGGTCCCAGCCATTAGATTGCTATCTAATACTCTATCTTGAAGCCTTACCCTGATAAATCACCAACTCTGCCAGCACCACATTTACTTTGCCCATATGATGTTTCCCTCCGTAAGTTTTGTTAATATACACAGTTGAGAGTGGAGTGAAATGGCAACCTGTTTCATATTTAGAACCCCACAATTTCAGAGTTAAAAGGAACTTCGGATCTCTTTAAGCCCAGAGGTGTCAAACATGCCATGGCCAAAACCAAATTAAAATGTAATTGAGAAATATTTCACAAAATAAATAAAATACACTAAAACATGTATGATATTAACATATGATGTTTCTAAGTCAATATATGACTGGCAGGGATCCTTATGAATGGCTTAGTAGTGTCTGTTTCTATTTCAATTTGGTACCATTTTTTTAATCTGACCCCTATGTGAAGCAGGAATCTTTCCTTACAATATCCCTAACAAGTTATCCAGCTTGGGCTTGAAGATCTCTGAGATAGAGACCACCATCTCTTCCTACCCCACCTCTTTCAACCCCAGGTTGTCAATGTTAACACTAAGAGGCCATGTGAAAGGAGCTGTTGACTTGGAGACAATAGACTTGTACTCAGGTCCCAACTCTAGTTATACTAGTCATGTGACCTTGGACATGTCACCATTTCGCCAGAATGCAGTTTCACAAAAACACGGATCCTAGCACATTAGAGCAGAAAGAGCCAACAGAGCTCATCTAATCTAACTTCTTAATTTTGCAAATGAGGAAACTGAATTCAAAGAAGGCAGAGACAGGACTTGAACTCAGCCCTTTTGACTCCAAGTGCAGTTCCTATTACTACACAGCTTTCTCTTGAAGTTAACTTTGGTGGTGCCTCCTACCACTTCTTCTCATTTCTGATTTATGACTTCCCATATTCTAACTTTAGCTTTACTTTTTCTTTTTTGAAAACTTCGTTGGTACTCTTTTATTTTCTTTACATCACTTTCATTTCCAAGTGACTCCCCTCCCTCACCACAAACCCAGCACCCAATAGAATTTTCCATAGTAGCAGATTCAGTACAAGCAAGCAAATGTTTTGTTTTGTTTTGTTTTGTTTTCAGTCAACACATTAGCCATATCTAAAAAGAATGCTTTACCTCGTGCCTCTGTGCCTAGACTTAGCCTTACTTTTTGCTGGGCACCTGGGTAACATGGCAGCAAGCATCATAGCAACATCTAGCAACAGAGAGTTAAACTATGAATCCATTACATCTACCTTGCCAGGTGAACAAGAGATTTAACAACCAGGTCAAATTGGAATTTGTCACTCAAACTTAAACAAGTCTCATGGTCTCTTCTCTAAATCACTGACCATTCTGTTATCTTATTTTGTACATGTTCTTCTGCTTTTGAGAAGTTGATAGATACTAATGAAATAATGTTTGGACTTATTTTTATTGTTTTTATTTATTATATTTTATTATTAACACATTTTAAATTAAGTTAATTTAAAATAATTTTGAAAAGCAAAGCACTGTGAGAGTCAGTGAGTCAATAAATATTTATTGAACACCTACTGTGTGCCAGGCATGGTGCTAAGCACTTGACTTGAGTTCTAAATCGATGATCCCATGGTATTCATGCTAACAAGTATCCATTTGGGGTCCATTTTGCTGTTTACTTTGACAAAATGAGAAAAACAAGAACCTTAAAAAGGTTTGTCTTTTTGTTTGAAGCTGTAATCACCATATTCAAAAAAACAGTGATCTCATAACTTTAGCAAAAATGTCTTTTTGTGCTGAGTACTTTGGCAGGTGCAAGGGAAGACGCAAAGATCTGACAAACTTCAGTCCAGTATCTTATGAAACTTACAGATTTGTTCAAGGCAGAGGCCCAAGTGCAAATGTCTATAATATGTGACAAGTGTGCCAGAGAGAAGAAAAACAAATATTTTGTGAAGTTCAAGAGGAGAAGATTGTTACTGACTGAGGATAATCAAGGATTTGGTTTTCATCATTTATTTGTCATTGTTGTCGATGTTTTAAATTTTAAAAATGGTGTCAAAAATGGATATTGACAGGTGCTCTGTGATAATGTCTTCTATTTGTTATATGAGCGAGTCAATTTTGGTAAGTGAATTAGGGGACAGTAGGATCTTGAAGTTGTTTCAAATCTACAAAACGAGGGGAAAGGTTAGACTAGATGATCTCTATGATTCCTGATACCTCTAAATCCCATGATCCTCTCTGACACTGGGACCCCCAAGACCTAAGATTCCTCTTCTGTAAAATGAGAGTGTTCAGCCTGTAAGGTTCTTCACAGCTAGAAGCATTTATATCAATGGCTTTGTATAAGCCTAGTCATATCATCTGTCACTCACTTTTTGCCTAAGCGCCACTTTATAAAACCTAGCATATATTTTCCTGGAACATCAACAGGGCCTGAAAGTTCATGTACTGTAAGCAACCAGAGGTGACAAGTAGAAAATATATGAGAAATTTTGCATACATACCCAGATGACCTGAGCCTACTTCTCTGGGGACTGCTTCATTGTATACAGGGCTGATGAACTTTATTTTTAGCATAGGTGGAGCAAGCATGCTGATGTGGAAATAATAAAAGTCAGGGCACCAGAATTTTGTGACTCCTTTGGGATTTCCATTAGCAGTTTTACTTTTGTTTTAGTTTAGTTTCTTTCTTTTTTTTTTTTTTTGCATTGCTATACTTTGCAGATTTTGATCTTTGGAAGCAATATCATTTTGGGCTTTTAGACTCACTAATTTATCTTCTGTAAGATTAATCAGTGCCTATCTAATATAGTATGTTTCTTGAACATCATAGTCACTCAATTTTTTTTGTGAATGAATGAATGAATGAATTCAATTCAATATATTTATTAAGCATCTACTATTAATAATTACTCACATAATAACTCACACTTATATAGTACTTAAAGGTTTACAAAGCACTTTCCTTTAAAAAGAAACATATTTTCTACCATTCAGTTGAGGAAACTAAGGCACCGAGCTGTTAGGATGCTTATCCATGTTTTTAAGTAAATAAAGCAGAATTTGAACCTAGGTTTCTTATCTCATAGAATCACCTCAGCAAACATCTAGTCTAGCCCCCATCCAAAAGGAAGTCCCATGGCAAGACTCCATGGTATAATACACTGAGTGTGGAGTCTGGAGCCTTACATTTGAATCATAGCTCTGCTACCTGTGTGACTTTAGGCAAGTCATTTCATTTATCAGTGCCTTACTTTTCACATCCGTAAAATCAGAGGTGAGAAGGTACGTCAGGGATGTGCTAGAGTCAATTGTTAAATTCAGTGTATTTATACATCAACAGTTCAGAATTGCTACAAATCAAGGCTTGATTTATTGTTTTACTGATTGCCTAGATGTAGGAAAAGGATGGAGAAAATGTTAATAATCCAGATTAAACTGAAAAGCATGTTGTGAGACTAGCTGTTAAACATTTACCAGCATGCCCCTGGGATACTTGACCCCTTAAAATCCTTTTTTAACTCTAAAATCCTAGAGTTCTTTTTTTTTCCTCCAGTTACAAATAATTGCATAGAAAACATACTCTAAAATAGAGTTTCCTGGTTTTCTCTACTTTGCCTAATTAACGTAAGGCCTTATCTAATGAATGCTAATACTATAATCCTTTTTCACAAGATCATACTATCTCCATCTTCACCCTTACCAACTGGTCATTGGCATATGTACGAATAATAATGATGTACAAAGCCAAAACTGATCCCCTTACTTGATCTGCTTCCCTAAGGCTGACCTAATCACAATGGGCTCTTCTCCCCACTTCTAACTCATTCCATGTTCTACAATCTACATTGTAGGGCCTCCTCGAACGCTAACATTCTGTGCCTTATGTTATGCTGTTCTGTGGCTTCTTCCTCTTCTGCCATGTTGACGTCTGTGTTCTACTACACCATGGTGTTAGATCCCATCCAGTTCCCCCTTTCCGTATTCCAAGGTCCTTCTAGTGCTGGCATCCTCTGGTCTGAGGTTTCTTCGGGCTCTAATGTTCTGTATTCTAAAGTCCCTTTCAGAACCAGCATTCTATGGCTCTGTTTCCTCTCCCCATCTTGTTTACCGCTCTGCTCTCTGTATTTCCAGTTCTCATTACTTTCGTAAGCACCAGCTGCTTTAGGCAATGTGTAGGTTGCTCATTAGCTTACTGGCTCTGGATATGGTTTCCAAAGGTGTAGGAGGATGGGACAAAGAAGGACCATAATGAGTCAAGCGGGAAAGAAACTTATAAAAATCTGATAACAGCATGGAAAAAAAGCACCCTTTGGTCTTCCTTACCTTTCTTAGTTTCGCTTTCTCTGATCATGAAGGAGCCTATCTTTGTGTCAGGCAGCAGTAAAAGTTCTTCAGCTTTGTCTCTTCCTAATCCTTCGAAGAGCCAACTGGAATACAAAAAAGCTTCTATTAAATTCCTTCTCATTCTCTGTACCTTCAAGCTCCCTCTACCCTCCCATCAGAGTAGTAAGGTGGCGCAATGGATAGAGCACTAGGTATGGAGTCAGGAAGACCTGAATTCAAATCTGCCCTAAGACATTTACTAGCTGTGTAAACCCAGACAAGTCACTTAACCCTATTTGCCTCAGTTGCCTCATCTGTAAAATGAGCTGGAGAAGGAAATAGCAAGCCATTCCATATCTTTGCCAAGAAAACCCCAAATGGGGTTATGATGAGTCAGGCGTGACTGAAGTGACTGTACGACAAAACTCTCGCACCACTCATCCCTAGAATTCGAGTCCGAATCAGCTGAGTCTAAGACCAAATTATCAAAAAAGTTAGAATGTACAGGTTCTGAACAAGTGAATTTTACAGTTTTACAAATGGCAAAGGTTAACTGATGGATGCTTCCTGATTCCCAAAGACCAAAATGCTTTGTGAACCTTAATGCATTATATAAATGTAAGTTATCATCACTGTTGTTATGATCGTTTCCCCTTGATCATAATTCTAAAGCTGGAAAGGACCTCACAGGCCATCTGATCTATTTCCCACTCATTTTACTGATGAGGAAACTGAGGCTCACAGAAAACACATGACTTGCTCAAGGACACAAAGGTAGCAAGTATCATAGGTAGGACTTGAACTCAACTCCTTTGGCTCCAGAGCCAGAGCCCTTTCCACTACACCACACTGCATCCTTTCTTATTCCTATATAACAAATATATGGATCTTTTAGCCAACTGATAGAACCCATAAAGCTATGATTTAGCAATTTCATTTTCCTATAAATTAGATCTTAGATAGAGCCTTTAACCTGTTTAAGAAGACAACCTCTCTTTAAATACTTTTTAATAGCATTCATCTGAACACCAAGAGTTCACACACTAAATTCAAATGATCTTTTTTATTTGGCAGAAATGGCTCAGACCAATACCTGGCCATGCTTTGTTACCAAGCGGTTTGTGTTACAATGTGCAATAAAAGGATTACAACACAGTATTTTATAAACATGTAAATACGTACTTTCACATCACATCTGAGGCATCAGAGGAGAATGCTGGCAAAGGACATAGCTATTTGTCTATCCTACATGAAAATCCTCCTTTAATGCTTCACAGTGGCATGGCAGTGACCTTGGGTTCTCATACACCATGCTGGTGGAGGATAGGTTTTTTCAGATCCTACTAAACTGGGTAGGCTTCAAGTACAACCCAGGAATAGACTTTATGTGTCTATTATCTGAAGTTCAGACCAGTTAAATTTGGGGAAATTCGTCACCAAAAAGTGACCCACCTTTTGGTAAGCATATAATACATACGTATATTCACCGATACACACAGACAGAGAGACATACAATACAGTTATTCATAACTTAGCTTAGCAGAAAAATACGTGCACGAATAAGGCCACATAGAAAGCTACTGAATTAAATTGAACTGAATAATCATTACTGAAAATGTATCTAGCTACACTCTTCAGAGAAAATGTAAGACCTTATTAGACATCATCTTATGAGATCTCCATGGTAGCAGGCAATGCAGGTTGCCAGGATCTTCTTTAAATGTAAATGCAGTACTTTTGGAGACCAGCAAACAAACATTCTCTCACTTCGCTTTTTCTTTTCTGTCCTTTCTTTCTTTCCTTCTTTCTCTTCTCTTCTCTTTCTTTCTTCCTTCCTCCCTCTTCTTTCTTTCTTCCCTTTTCTTTTTTTTTTCCTTCCTTCCTTCTTTCTTTCCTTTCTATTCTGCCTTCTCCTTACTTTTTTCCTCCATGAAGGCTTGATGAAAAGTAATATATAGTGTAGTCTATATGTAATATACACTAATATATGTAAGTATAGTGATCTTTATCTTGTCCAGTTAATACATTCAGCTTGGATAGTGTCACCTGGGAATTCCTATAATTCCACGTTGTTCCTGCTACTCTGTATTCTTTCTCAGAGTCTAGAAGGCTGCTACCACAAGCAAATTATGAACCCTTGGAAATGGTATAATAATAATAATAGCAGCTAGCATTTATATGGCATCTATTATGTGCCAGGCACTGTGCTAAGTGCTTTATAAATATATTATCTCATTTGATCCTCACCACATCCCTAGGAGGTAGGTAGTATTATTATCCCCATTTTACAGCTGAGGAAACTGGGGCAAACAGAGGTTAAGTGACTTATCCGAGGTCACACAGCTAGCAAGGGTCAGATCCTCCCGACACCAGACACAGAGCTCTATCCACTGTACCACCTAGCACAAAAAGTACAGACTGCAGATTTTATCTTGTTTTATTTTCCGTCCATGTTATTGTCCGTTTCCAGGCTATCACTGGCCTGGTCAGAAGCTAGAGAATTGCAGCCATGTAATCTGGGTGTGTTTACTGCTATATAATTCTAAATTCTAGATATGCAATTGTTTCTTAGAACACATCATTTCTTATAAAGCCCCTACAAACTAAAACAAAACTAAAACAAAACTGCATCATGACTGTGAGCTGGGTTGGTAGAGGTTAGGAAGTTTACTCACCCATGGTAAACTTTGGCCACACACATTCCAGGAATATAACTTTCTCGACCAGTGCTGAGGGAAACTGCTCTCCACCAGCCTCCTTCACTGTACAAATAGCAACACAAATAATCAGATTTAGTCTAAGGAAGATCACATTGCTAGGAAATGACAGGGCATAATCATAATAGATGTCTATGAAGTGCTTTCAGTTTTGCCAAGGGCTTCATAAACATGATCTAATTTAATTTTCACAACCCTGTAAGGTAGGTGCTACAGGTATTATTCTTCCCAATTTACAGGATCAGAGAGTTCAAAGACTTGCTAATCATCATAGACTAGTGAGTATCTAAGGCAGAATTTGAACCCAGATCTTCCTGATTCCTCATCGAGCACGCTCTCCATTATGTGACACTGCTTCTCACCTCTGTTACCACAGAACCATAGCTTCCTACAATTGAAAGAAACCTTGAAATGCAAACCATCAGTCAGTCAATCAACAGGCCCTTGTTGGGGACATCGTCATGAAGGTTCTTTCAGGGACATAGGTTGGGTTAGATGGCTTCTGAAGCACCTTCCTGCTCTGAAGGTTCTGTGATTCTAGGATATTGCCAAAGCCAGATGTGTTTCTTCTCTTCTCACCAAACAGTGTTGAGCCGTTTAGTTAAATGGGAAGCTCGGCCGATGGCTTTGTTTCCTCCACACAATTTGATCATTTCATTTTATTTTAGCCTAAAGAAGGGTAGCACAGTGTTGGAGAAAGAATGCTGAATTTTGATCCAGGAACCCTGGATTCATATCTCAGTCAGTTCTGCAACTCACTAGCCATGTGGCTGTGAACAGTTCACCCCTACGTGCTTCATCTGTGTGGTGGAGATCATGCTCATTCTATGGGCAAGCTCAGAGGGTTGCTGTGAGAAGTTATCTAGGCTCTAAAGCGCTTTAGGAATGGGAGTTATTTTCAGAGTGCCTGGTGGTTGCTGGGAAGGAAACTTACTCTGAAATTACACGTAGTTTCTCTCCTCGGCGGAATATAGGCGGGCTGATGTCAGGAGATGGATAATCACACAGAACAGCAAGGAAGTCATTGTCTAGTCCTAGGGGAAAACAAAAGTTGTTTTTAAGAGGCTTATCTATCCATTCGTTTGGTTCAACAAATCTTTACTAATAGTGTTCTATGTACTAGGTATTGGGGGAATATACAAAATTGAGATGTCACAGTACTGTCTGAACCAATCTAATCCAATAATCATGTATTAGCTTCTTACTATATCAGAGGTTCTGTGCAAGGATTTGGGGATCCAAAGACAAAAAAAAATGAAGCAAAATAAACAATTTAAAAAATTCTTACATGCCTGGAGCCAGTATATGAGACACAGTCCCTGCCCTTAAGAAGCTCACATCCACCAAGAGAATGGCATGAAATAGCCTTGGTAAATGAGCGTCTACAACTGACCACATCTTTATGGTCACAGAATGGCCTGAAAGAGTCAGAGAATACCAGAGCTTCTTGATATTGACTTAAAAAATTCTACTCAGTAGAGCAAGACAAAACCTGAAAAGTTTTTCTTTAAGAAGATGTGTCCTACCCAGAGTAGGATCAGATAAGACTCCTTGATAGGTACAATACCAGAGACAACTTACTCTGACATTCTAGGATCCTAGCTTATCACTGAGCAGTGTCTAGAAATGGAAATTGTGCAGATCTCCTTTGAGCATCCCACGTGTGTTTAACCATGTAAGTTCTCTAGAAGCCCATCCCCAAGCCTAGCCTGAATTCCAGCTCCTACAAATTCAGTAATTTCTCTTGTCCAGTGTTCTTTACGAATGAAGAAAGCTGTATAGCACCCTCCTTGTAATGATTCTGTGTTTTGTATGTAATCGCTCCTCTCAACAGAGCGGAATTTGAAAATTAAGCTTTCAGTATTATACTTTGCAGCTGCTTTGATACACACACACACACACACACACACACACACACACACACACACAAAATTTTTCCACCAGGCAAGGCATAGAAATCCTAGTATATTAGAAAGATGCCCCCTGTGTCCTTTTCAAATTAATTTCCCAAGATGGAGGGACTATGGAATATGCAACCCTAGAGGGCCTGTCCCTCCCTCTTATAAAAGATGGCTTTCATGTCCACACTTTAGAATCATCATCTACACCAAGCCAGCCCAGTCAAGAAAAAACAAAATAGTTTTGGAATTTGTGGAAAAGGATTCTGCTGTTAAGGGGGCATAAGGAGTCAGATCTAGCTGTGCACCTCTGGGCAAGTATTTTACCTCTCTGAGTTTAGTCTTCTTATCAGCACAGTGGGGTTGGGGTGGGGTTACACTCAGGTGATCTCTAAGCCACATTCCAACTTGAAAATCCCACAACTATGATTCTAAGGAAGTAATGGAAAAGCATCATGAGGTAGGCTTATAGGACTTAAAGCTGGAAGGAACTTTAGAGATTCTATAATCCTATCTCTACATTTTACAGATAAGGAAACTGGGACAGAGAAAGGTGAAGTGACTTGTTTTTCATAACATAGGCAACAGGGAGCAAATCCAGGGTTTGAATTCAGGTTCTTTGACTTCAAATCCCCAGCTCTTTCCAATATACTCAGATCCTTTTTTTCCCCCTTTGGAGAGAGTTGTTGTCCTTTGTAGAATAACTATTGATTCTTGAAGTTTCTAGAATCAGTCAAAAATGCATATAGAAAGATTAACTCATATCATTCATTTTAAAACAATAAATTATCTTATTCTGAATATGAATACCTAACAACAGCCCCGGTCTCACATCTCCAACTGGGTATCCCATAGACACCTTAAACTCAATATGTACAAAACTGAATCATCTTTTCTCTCAAACCCTTCCCTCTTCTTAACTTACCTATTCTTGTTTAGGGTACCAATATCCTCCTAGATACCCAGGCTCCAACTTAGGTGTCATTTTCAACTTTTTACTCTCTTACTGCCCCTCCCATATCCAACCTGTAGCCAGAACTTTTGATTTTTATCCTTGTAACATCTTTCCCATACATCCCTTTCTCTCCTCTGACGCTGTCACCATCCTGGTACAGCTCTCATCACAACACACACGGACTATTACAATAGCCCATTGGCTGATCTGCCTGCCACAATCTCTCCCCACCCCAATCCATGCTGATATGCTCTCCTGTCTTATTTCTACCTCATGATAGATAGATAGATAGATAGATAGATAGATAGATAGATAGATAGATAGATGGATGGATACATAGATACAGAGATACATAGATACATAGATAAGATAGAGTATATTATTACAAATGCACACATTATATATTACATAAATTCATGGGAGATAATCAATGAAGATGTCCAGAGACAGGAGGTGGGAATGTCTTGTGCAAGGAACAGCAAGCAGTCCAGTTTCACTGGATCACAGAGTACATAGTTGTATTTTAGGTGTAAGAAGATTAGAAAAGTGTTGGTGGGTAAGGTGTGGGAAGACAGATTATGAAGGACCTTGAAGGACAAATGATTATATATATTTGATCTTGGAAGTGACAAGCAGCCACTAGAGTTTATTGAGTGGGGCTTTGTGTGGCATGGTCAGTCCTGAGCTTTCTAATTGTGTGGCCCTGGGCAAATCCTTTCACCCTGTTTGCCTCAGTTTCCTCATTTGTAAAATGAGCTGGAGAAGGAAATGGCAAACCACTCCAGTACCTTTGCTAAGAAAACCCCAAATGGGGTCACAAAGAAACAACAGAAAAACAACAAGCCACAGTTAAGAAAAGACTCAAGCAGCTCAGTCTGTTATGGAGTCAGTTTGTACCTGGTCCAAGGAGGCCCATTGGCTCTTTTAAAATCAAGTAACCATGGCATTTTTAAGAGACTTGCCAGGAAGAATAAATATTTGGTATCAACAGTTCTGTCATTATGAAATAGTTAATCTCACTGGAAAAAAAAAACAACTAAGTGATAGATTGAAGAGGAGGCTTTGAGAGACAGGTGGGTGTTTTTAAAAGCCAGAGAATTGATAAGTGTGACAATAATAGAAACTTTATATAGGATGTATTCCCACACACTTGGGGTTAAACACCAGATTTAAGATTACTACACTGAAAAATTCAAATAGTTCAGGCTCGAAACTGCTTGAACCTCAATTTCTAACATAAGCACGTCCCCCACCCCCAGTCCTCCAATCTTGCAGGACATCCAAAGTATCTGTAAGCTTGGATGGGTGACAAAACTAATTCAAACATTTCATCCTGAGCTAAGGAATTGTAGAAGTGTTCCCTATTCATTATCTAGTCAAATAAAAAACCTGGAGACAAGGGCACTGAAATTATATGAAGAAGTGTTCTGTTTCAGCTTAATTAAGTTCAGCAAATATTTATTAAGTGCTTACTGTGTGCAGGAGTACACATGGCCTAACTCAGTGTCAAAGCTGATAAATATGCCAACAAAGGGAAAAGATGAAGAAAATACATCGATCAGAGTTCTGACTACACTGTTGAGAAGGATAAGAATATGTTGGCCTATATTAGACCAGCTGTCATTTTAACATTTGAGTAATTACAAAGCCTTGGTCTCTGCTCAGAAATTAGACAAAGAAAATTTAAAAAACACTTGTAGAAATTCAGACCCTTTATTTCCCAGTGGCATTTACGGCTTCACTGAATGTGAAGCATCTAAGCTCAACTGATCTGGACAATAACATTATAAACTGGAATTTAATCAATCAATGAATTTGCTAATTCTAACATCCCATGATTCTGTTATGTAGCCCAATGGCCACACTAACGTGTATAGTTTTTAACAACAGATTTCAAGGTCTAGATCAATCAATAGGGATTTAAGTGCCTACCATGTGTCAGATACTATACCAGGTGCCACAGACCAAAAATGCTCTCTAGTCAAATAATTCTGAGAAACACTGGTTTAGTGGAGAGAACATTAGTCTAGATGTCAAAGCAGCTAGGTGATGCAGGAAGTAGAGCACCAGACATAGAGTCAGGACGCCCTAAGTTCAAATCTGGTCTCAGACCCTTACTAACTATATGACCCTGGGTAAGTCTGTTCACCTTGTTTGCCTCAGTTTCCTCATCTGTAAAATGAGCTGGAGAAGGAAATGGCAAACCACTCCAGTATCTTTGCCCTCCCCAAAAAAAACCCTGAAATGGGGTCATGAAGATCAGACACAACTGAAAACAACTAGAAGTCAAAAGACTTGGATTCGACTTATATTCTAGTAGCAGCTCTTCTACATACTGACTGTGACCTTGGACAACTCACTGTCCCTTTCTGAACCTCACTTTCTCCACCTGTGAAATAAAAGAATTTAACTAGATGATCGGTCATGATCAGACACATACCCTAGGGTTTAAGACAGCCGATTTCCAAAGGAGATGACAGCTCAGAAGAAATAGGAAACCGTCAGTAATGGAATTCTGAAGATATTATGAGAAACAAGTCCACAGAGGAGGAAATGGGAAAATTTTCTTAAAAGATCAATGTACATCACAGGGAATTCATTGATCAAATTATATATATTTTTAAAAGACATGCACACAACAGGGAACAGAAAGTACGAAAGGGTGAGACACGGACCTATATCAGGAGTGCAACAAAAGGAGTGTTTGGGGAAGGGAGGTTAAAGCTATGTTGAGGGAAAAAGAAGAGTCAAAGGAAAGAACCAATTCTCCAGCAGGAGGGTGATGATAACTGACAAAAGAGGCAAAGGTGCCTCACTTAATTTTGCTTCTGTTTCTTCTACCAAGAATAACCAGTTTCCTCATCTTAAAATGGGAGGGACTCTAAGATCTCTCCCACCTCTAAAGTTATGGTCTTTGGACTGGAAAGTCCAGAACTAAAATGTTTAATATGGAGTGGATGCCCAAGAGATTAAGAAGGGTGATATTAAGGAACCATGTTGCCTTTGGTGAATCCAAGTCACTTAGCCCTGATGAGCTGTGCCCTGTGGTTCTGACAGAATTGACTAATGAGATTGCTCAGCCACCACGCTAGTAGTAGACTTTGAAAGACTGAAGGGAAAGAGAGGGACCAGAGGATTGTAAGGGAAAAAAAGGGAGGATCTGGTCTGCAAAAAAAAAGACCAGTAAAACTGACTCATTCCTGGCAAAGTTCTCAGATGTATAATGTTGCTTTCTGACAAAAAAGGATATAGTGATCACGAAAAACCAACATAGCTAACTTAATTTCCTTTTCTGGCAGGGTTATCAGGATGAAATATCAGGGACATTCTATAGGGATAGGTTAGCTACATATTAGCAAACAACTTGACAGTCTCACGCTATTCTGTGGAAAAGATGCAGAAATATTAGTTAGAGAATTAACAGGCAGGATGTATTTGAAACTGGTTCAATAGATCCAAAGAATAATCACTAATGTACAATGACAGCTTGGAAAAAAGGTATTTAGTGAAGTTTTCTAGGCCATGAAAGGTCTTAGTGATGAGAGGATCATGCAATCATAGATTTAGAACTGGAAGTGATGTTAGAAATCACTAGGTCCTGGCCCCTCATTTTACAAATGAGGAAACTGAGGCCCAGAAAGATTAAGTGATATGACCATGGTCACATAGCTTATGGGGGTCTCAGGTGAAATTTGAACTCAGGTTTTCCCAACATCAAATTCATCTCTCTGACTTGCAAATCCTGTTGGTTATAGCATTTTTATCAGTGGTATGCATGAGGGTATGGTTGGCACGCTTGTCAAATTTGATACAAAACTTGGAAGGGTGACAATTTGTTAACTGGATGACAGAGTTAGTAGCCCAAAGGATCTTGACAGGGTAGACAACTGTATCATTTGTAATAAGAAGAATTTAGTAATCTTCTAATAATAACAAGAATTTTGAATAGGGATAAGTGTAAAGCCTAGTTATCATTGAGTCATTTCAGTCGTGTTCATCTTTCATGATCCTATTGGGGTTTTCTTGGCAAAGATACTAGAGTGGTTTGCTATTTCCTTTTCCAACTCATTTTACAGGTGAGGAAATAAGGCAAACAGGCTTAAGTGACTTGCCAGGGTCACACAGCTAGCATGTGTCTGAGGCGCATCTGAACTCAGGTCCTCCTGACTCCAGGTCTAGCACTCTATCCACTGTGTAAAGTCTTATTCAGGCAGCAGCTAGGTGGTGCAGTGGATAGAGCATTAGCCCTGAAGTCAGGAGGACCAGAGTTCAAAACCTGCCTCAGACCAAACACTTGACACTTACTAGCTGTGTGACTCTGGGCAAGTCACTTAACCCCAATTGCCAAAAAAAATTAAAAAATAAAGTTTTGCTCAGGTTCAAAAAAATCAACCTCATAACTTTAAGAGGGAGAAGTATGGCTAGTCCTTTGCAATGCTCAGATGCTCTAAAATTCTATAGAACATTCTATGTCCTAAGGTCCTTTCCAGCTTTAACAGTCTGTGTTCAGGGTTTTCATATTCTGTCTTCCTAGGCTCCAAGATCTAAAGCTTCAGGAGCTATAAGGAGGAATCTAATCCAATCCCTTTATTTTACGGATGAGGAATCTGGGGCTCAGGGAGTTTTCACGGACTCTCCCAAGATCCCACAGATAATAAACATCAGATTGACTAACTCCATGACACTATGGTTTTATTCAATTCAACCCAATTCAATTTAAGAAGCATTTATAATTTATAGTCGTATCAAATTAAATGAAATGAAACATTTAATATACTGAAAAAGTTATTGCCTTTGCAATTAGAGGCCCTGGGTTTGCCTAGCTCTGTTAATTACTTCTCCAAATCACTTTACCTCTGGGCCTCAGTTTCCTCATCTGTAAAATAAAAGGATTAGACATAGATGAAGGAAGGATGGGGTGGGGTGGAAAGCATTTATTATGTGCCAGGCACTGTGCTAAGTACTTTATAAACGTTATGTCATTTGATTCTCACAACAGCCCTGGAAGGTTGGTGCTATTGTTATCCCCATTTTACAGACAAGGAAACTGAGTCAGACAGAGGTTAAGCGACTTACAGAGTTATACAGCTAGGAAGTATATCTGAAGCTGAATTAGAACCCAGGTCTTACTGCCTCTAAGCATAGCTCTCTATGCATTGAGTCACCTAGCTGTCTCTGGATGATCTCTAAGATCCCTTGCAACTCTCTCTATGACCCAGAGTGACCCTCTACATTATTCCCTAAAGCAGTTTCTTGAGTCCCTGGATCTGCAAACGCCTTAGTGACATAAACTTTAAAAAACCTGGGTGAGTTGGTAACATCTCTTCCCAAACTTCCTACCTAATAGCAAATCCCATCTGCCTCCAACTGAAAATAAAAAATAAAATGTCTTTCCTACTGAGAACTTTAGCTCACAAATGGGACCAATGGAGCAGATCTGCGTCTAGGCATGAGGAAGACTGAATCAAAAGAGGAGCGAGGCCGGGGAGCCACGAATGTCACACATGAAAGCATCATGCCCCAGTTTTGTGCTTTTTTTCTAACTCCCTCTTAAATACATGGCAATAGTTACTTTTCAAACATTGCGAACCCTACAGCAAAACCAGCAGCAATCATGATTGACTGAGCAAGTCCAAGCAAGTCTGGGAAATAACATAAGCTGTGGTCAGTGCAGCTGGCTATCAATGATGGCAACTAATGATTTCCTCTTTTGATTTTTGCCCCTCCCTAACACTTTCCCAAGTCCAAAACTTCCCGCTGAGTTATTGGTGTATAAAGAACTTACTGACGTTCCCCATCTTTAAAACTATTTTTAGACACATTAAGATTGTACTCATGATACATTGAAAGATAGGCAGATTTGCAATAATGAGTCATACTGAAGGCATCCTGTGAGAGGACTGGTGAACTGCCAATTGAATATGATATTCTAGCATTAGAAAGGCTAATGAGACATTGTGTGGCAGAAAGCACACAGATGGCACCTATTTCCCTATGCTTGTCATGAGTCCAGGCTAGCTTATGATGAACTTCTGGATGGGAGGTAAGAAGAAAGCTGACATTAAGCAGTGTTATGATGTCTAAGTTTGAGTATTTCTCTGAAGTACCTACCAAAGAAAACTGAGGTTTCCTCTCTCCTTCTTAAATAATCATGTATGTATTTGCCTGTCTGTATTTTGTATCTACCTAGTAGAATGCGAACATCTTGAAGGCAGAGGTGATTTTATAGATCCCAACCCCTGAATGCTCTAATAGATGGCCTGTTTGAATTTTTGTGGCTGGAAAAAATTATCTACTAGTGGCCAGTCATCTGATTATGAACAAACTGTACTGAAAAGAGCTAGTCTTGGCTTGTATTCCAGGTATTTTTTGTTTGTTTTACGTTGATGGGAACTGTCAGAACTATGTGCTGCTGGCATGGATTTCAAAAGCCTATAATCACCTCCTTACCTCAATGAGGTATCCAGACTTGGATAAAGAGTTAGCCTCAAGGGAGTTAAAGCAAGAAGAGATCTTAGACATCACCTAATTCAGCCCCCCGTCATTTTTCAGGTGAAGGAGATCATTGAGACTCAGTGAAGTTGTGACTTTTCCAAAGACACTTGGGTAGCAAATAGCAGAGCCAGGAATAGAGCCAAGTTCTATGACACCAGAGCCAGTGTCCTGCCACAATTATCCCTGGGAGTTAAGCCTGTGGGAAGAATTCTTAGAAACATTCAGTTCATTGAGAGCCATCAGCTGCATGGTAGCTCCTGGCTTGGGAGCTATGTTGCTCATACAAGCTGAAGACACAGCTGGATCAGAACATTCTTGTCTGCCATTCTATATATGGCTTCTCTGCTGATCATCCTCTGAAAGAGCCTTTTTTAACCCTTCTGCTCCCAGACTGAAGAAATAACAACCACCAGAGCTAGCAGAAAAACCGCACTGAATCAAGCAGTAGATCAACAAGCATTTCCTCACCTCACAAGGGGCCTTAGAGAACATCTAATTCAGTACCCTTCCTTTGCAGAGGAGAACGTTAAGGCCCAAGTTATGTAGTATGACTGTGAGCCAACCACCTCCTCTCTCTGAGTATCCGATTCTTATGGGTAAGGTGAGGAAGTTGGACTCCATTGTTTCTAAGATCTCATTTAGCTCTAAGCAATAAATCACGTTTCAAAAGCACTGAAAAGATTACAAAGCACTTTTCCCACAACCATACTGTAAAAGAAGTAGTTGAAGTACAATTACCATCATTTTACAGATGAAAACGCTGAGGCCCAGAAACATTAGGTGTCTTAGCAAGGGTCACAGGCATTAGCAAGTATAGGAATCAAGATCTGAACCCAAATCTATTGACTGCTGATTCATCCTATTTTCTCTAATTTCAGAATAAAAAATAGAAACCCTAAGAATAACAAATCTTACCATAAGAAACAAGAAAGAAGCTAGGTGGCATAATAGATAGAGTACTAAGCCTGGAGTCTGGAAGATTCATCGTCCTGAGTTCAGATCTGGCCTCAGACACTTTCTAGCTGTGTGACCCTGGTCAAATCACTTCACCCTGTTTGCCTCAGTTCCTCATCTGCAAAATGAGCCAAGAGGAGGAAATGGCAAACAGGGCTCCAGTATCTTTGCCAAGAAGACCCCCAATGGGGTCACAAAGAGTCAGACAGGACTGAAAAGACTCAACAAGAAAAATAAGAAATCTTACCACAAGAAAGAAACAAAAACCTTAATTATGACTTAAATGAAAAGCAATTGGCATCAAATAAAATATCAGAGGTTGACTTAGTTGAAACTAGACAAATGAGTAAGCATTGGTAATATTAGACAGCAAGAGTAAAGACAGATTGTTCCATGAAAGCCTTCACAACCCAAACATTTGCATTATGCAGATCTGGAAGTTACTTCTCAAGAGGATGTAACTCCTTGAGGGGAGGGACTTCTACTATGTCTTTATTCAAGGATGCTTTAGAGAAAAGAGGAAATAAATATCATGAAATGTGAGAAGACTTTAATGACAAAAGTTATAAAGTAGTGTACTAGATATAACTTCCTGCTTACTTCAGTTAACTGAGGGGCAAGTGGGGTTTGGATGGAAAGAAGGAAACACTTTTTATCTGAGGGGACCCTTCCCCTACTGCTTTAAGGGTGACATGATGATGGAAAAAAGAAACCACATTAGGGGCTATTTGCATCTTCAAAAAACAAACGCAAAGGCAAATTGACACTGGTGTCTTCCTGAGACATGCTCATGCATGCTAGCCCCTTTGTCCCCTTTTAAGAAGAGGCCTTTCTGTTACTTGGCAACATCACGGCTTGCAAAAGTGAGGAGTATATGTATAGAAAGACCACCTTAAGAACGCAGTGGAATGATCACTGAAGACTTGTGTTTGAATCCTAGCTTTGATAGTTACTGTCATCTTAGCTCAAGTCACTTCCCTTCTAGGCCACAGTTTCCTCATCTGTAAAATGAGGGGGTGAGACTTGATGGTATCCAAGACCCTTTCTGGTTCCAGTATGCTAAGGTCTACTAGAGTCTATCATTTTCTAAAAGCCTTATGAGGATTTAAAACCTTGTTCGACTATTAACTATCTGTGTGACCTTGAGTAAGTCACATTAGTTCTAGGAGCCTCAATTATCTCATCTGCAGTATTTGCACTACCTTCCTTATGGGGTTTTGTGAGAGTACAGTTAAATGTGCTTTTTACCCATTATGGTTTATATAAATGGGAGTTGTTTCTATGATACTCATTATTATTATAAGAGTAAATGAGCCTGGCCTGATAACTATACTCTGCTGTTGAAAATGTTGTGTGTCTATTTCTGAGTATGATAGGAAATAGTTCTTCCACTGGGTACATTGAGTATAGGAGAAATAAGGGCAGTGTTTGCAGTTATTCAACCAACAAGTAATGGTAAAGCACTTACTTTTTGCCAGACATGATGTTATGTTAAGGATACAAAGAAAAAGAAAAAAAAAAGCTGCTGCCCTCAAGGAGCTTACATTCTAATGGGAAAGACAACATATATAAATGGGTATCTACAAAGTAAATACAGAGTAGATGGAAGGCAGCCTGAGAGAAGGCACCAGCTGTTGAGAAAACAAAATAACTAATATGTATTTTCTGATTATGCCTATAAAAAAAGGTTGTTAAGAGTCATTTTGTGAGTACTCTTTTGATGATGTAAGATTAAGACTCTGATCTCACTAAAGTATCTCCCCAGAGACAGACACAAGTGGATCCCACAAAAGGACCTGGCACTCCATCCCACATGGAAGACTACTCTCCACTTTGTTACAGTTGATAAATGTCCAGAAGGCAGACTCAGCTGTGTCTATTCATGTGATTGAATCAGCCTTGTTCTTTGATTTCCCCCTCCTACGTCCCCAGCTTTGTAAGGGGTTTTGCTGCTTCAGTAAAGAGAGAAGTCCCTAAGAGCTGCCCTAGACCCAGGGTATTTGCATCTGCCTATGTTTTTGCATTTCCTTATGTCTGGAGAACATTGCTCCAAACGAAATGTGTGTGTGCTTCTGTGCATACAAAGACAAAGTAGTTGGTATCAAAAGTAAAATCAGATTCGACTCCATTGGAACTAAACGAGTTCTCAAAAGAGAAACCTAGCCGATTCCAAGGAAGGGTGGGGGAAGTTAAAGAGAGAGCATTATATCTTTCCTCTCTCTTCCTCTGATACAGAGAAGATGACTACTTGGGATGGACCAAGTTCAAGTTTATAGAGAAATTCATCACTACCTTCTGGCTGGGATAAATTAGCCTATTGGTTAGGGGCTTTCTTTGCTAACACAGCCAAGAATTCCTGGTAGATAAGCCCTGGATCTGGTCACATTTAAAAGCAACGAAGGCCAACCATACAGGTAAGGGAAAGAACCAAATGGACTGAGAGTTTACAGACTGGTGTCTTTAGTGTCAAAACCACAAATCAGTTAAGTGACCTTTGGAAAATCAAGTCCCCTTTCTGCATCTTGGCCGCCTTATCTCTAAAATGAAAGGTTTAAAAGGATCGAATATGTTCGGATGTCCTTTCTAGCCCTGTGAATCGTTCTGCTCTTCTCAGTTTTGTAAAAGTTCCAGAATGGACAAGATTACATGGAATTTGAGGGTCAGCAGATTACAAAATCTACTGGAAAGAGCACATAAGGAAAGAGAAGCAGCAGATCTACATTACTTTCCTGATTCATTCTGCCAACATTTTTTGAGCAATTGCAATTTTCAAGGCCCCACATTATATGTTGTAGGGAAATAGAAGAGTAAAGACTAGGTCCCTGCCTTCAGGGAGCTTGTAGTCTAGGAGGAGAAGACAAATATATAAATAACTTTAACACAAGGCAGAATGTGACCCATGGGGGAAAAACACTCTCTGTTGCTGCTGCCACATTATATGGTCATTGATAAATCATTCAACTACTCTGGACCTTAACTTCCCTAGTCACCAAATGAAAATAATATTACTTTTAGAGGATTCTGGGAAGATAGTGGAGTAGGTCAGAAAACTTTCAGCTCTCCAGATTTTCTCCACAAAAAAAGAACATCACCTGGGAGCAGCAGAAATAAACATTGTGTAAAGCAGTTGTCCTCCTAAGACAATTTGAGAAGACCCCAGGAAAGACTGGATCTCTAGGGCCTGAGTGAAGTGCAAACACCTTCAGGCTGACTCTTCAGAATCAACAAACAGCAAAAGCTCTGGAGGCAGCTGGATTGAGAGGCAGCTTCAGCCATAGAAACTTTCATCTTGCCCACAATATGGGGGAGCTGATGGCTGAGTGGGAAAAGATCGAAAGACCTTCGATAAACGTGCCAAGCTCGTCTGTGCTGACCAGACGCATCCCAGGCTATGGCTGCAGGGGAAAAGAGCCAGCACACACCTGGTAAGCACAGTAGTGAGGAGCAAGGATCCTGTTGGCTATGGCCACTTGCAGGAGACCAAAGTCCCTGGTTTCAGTTCCAGGCCAGAGAGGGCAGTTATAGTTTGCATCCACTGGAGGGATCACAGGGAGCAAAATCATTTGCTGGACAGTGTGACTGGGGGCCCTGGCTGTGGCCTAAGAGTGGGGAGGAGAGCCCAAGGTTGGGCCCAAAGACAAAACTCAGAAAATAACAATAACAAGGACCTGAGGGTTGGGGCATCAGTCCCCATACCTTGGGACTACAAATTTATTACACTAAAAGCTGCTAAAAACAAAATAGAACAAAAATAAATAAAAATGAGTACACAAAGGAGAAAGAACCCAAACTTAGATCATTACCATGAGGATAGAGAAGATAGTTACTATGAAGATAGAGAAGATCTGGGTTCATATTCAGAGGAAAATAATGGAGCTAAAAAAGCTACTCCTTTTTCAATGAGAAATGTCAAATAAAAATCAAATAAGAGAGAGGGAAGAAAAATTTGAAAAAAAATAAGAGCAAACCAAGAAAATTATAAAAAGCAAGTCAACCAACTGGAAATAGAGAATCAAAAACTTGGGAGAAAATAATTCCTTGAAAACTAGAATTGGGCAAGGGGAAGCTAATGATGTTCTAAGACACCAAGAGATCATAAAATAAAATCAAAAGAATGGAAAAATATAAGAGAAAGTGAAACATCTCATCAGAAAAACAACTGATCTGGAGAACAGATCAAGGAGAAATAATATGAGGATAGTAGGACTACCTGAAAATTGTGATTTAAAAAAAAGAATCTTGATACGAAATTACAAGAAATTAAGAAGGAAAATTGCCTTGAAGTTCTAGAACAAGAAGGCAAAATAGAAATAGAAAAAAATCCCACTAATCACTATCTGAAAGACATCCTGGGAGGAAAACTTACAGGAATATCATAGCCAAGTTTCAAAGCTCCTAGATTAAGGAGAAAATATTGGAAGCAGCAAGAAAAAAAAACAATTTAAATATCGTGGAGCTACAATAAGGAACTACATTGAAGGAACATAGGTCTTAGAATACTGTATTCCATAGAGCAAAAGACCTGGGTTTACAACCAACAGTAACTTACCCAGTAGAGTTAAGTAGAATCTTGAATGGAGGAAAAAAAAAAAGATATTTAATGAACTCAAAGACTTTCAGGTTTTTGTACAAAGACCCCAGAACTTAAGGGAAATTTTGACATATAGCACCCAGGTGAAATATAAGGTTAACATTAAAGACCAATTATAAGGGACTCAATAAGGTCAAATTGTTTACTTTGTGTAAAAAGAATAACAGCACTCTTATGATTGTCATCATTATTTTGGTAGTTTGAAAGAAAGGCATGGGCTGAGCTGAATATGATAGGGTGATTCTAAAAATAACAAAACTGTGTAGAGAGAGATAAAAAGGAATAATTATCTCACACAAATGAGGCATAAAAGGAAAAATGATACAAAAGAAGCTAGTGGGGGGAAGGCGGGTAGCACTGGAATCTTACTCTCATGGGGAATGGGTTAGCAGGAATAACATATATCTAGAAGGGCATAAAAATCTAAATTCAGAAAGAAATAAAAAGGCAAGTGGATAGGTTGGAGGCAGAGGTTAAGGGAGAGACTCTCGGCGGGGTGGGTAGGGTAAGGAATAGGAGGGAAAGGTACCAGGGAGAAGTAAAGCAGAGGAGTGAGGAGGGATAGGGTAAATAGGGTGAGAAGGATGGTGAGGAAAAATAGGAAAGAGGAAAATACACAAGTAATTATAGCTTAGAATGTGAATGGGATGAATTTATCCACAAAACAGAAACAGATAGCAGCAGATTAAAATTTTGAATTCAACAATATGTTGCTTTCAGGAAACATTATAAAAATGAGACACACACAAAGATAAAATAAAGGTTAGGAGCAGAATTGAGTATGTTAAAAAAGCAGAGATAGTAATCACGATCTCAGACAAAGTTAAAGTTAAAATAGATTTAACCAAAAGTGAAAAACAGAGAAATTACACTATGTGTCAGCAATATTATCCAATATTGTTTTAGACCATTTAGAATACCTAGACAGTATAAAAGACTGGAGCATATACCTGCCACAACTATATGACACAGGAACTATATGAACATAAATATACAACACTTTTTATATAAATAAACTCACTAAATAATTGAAGTAATATTTATTGTTCATGGGTAGGTAAAGCCAATATAATTTTTAAAATAATTTTACCTAACTAATCTATTTTTTCAATGTCATTCCAATTGAATTACTAAAAAAAAAATTACTGAGTTAGAAAAAATAGTAACAAAGTTCATTTGGAAGAACAAAAGGGCAGGAACTTCAATTAAACCAGGGGGAAAAAAAAGGAAGTAGATCTAGCAATATCAGGCCTTAAACTATATTATAAGGTGAGCGCATTGTTGAAGTATAAAAAGGATAATTTTGATTATTTTAAATTAAAATTTTTTTGTAGAAATAAAACCTATGTAGCCAAGAACAGAAGGAAAGCAGAAAGTTGGGGAAAATCTTTCATAGACAATCTCTCAGATAGGATGTGATTGGGTTGGAATATTGCTGTGGTGTGGGAAGTGATGAGCTGGTTGATTTAGAAAAACATGGAAAAATTTGGGCTTATGGAAGAGGATGCTATCCACCTTCAGAGAACCAGATGATAGGAGGAAATAAACTTAGTATGGTCTTACATATATGTGTATGAGTGTGTATGTGTATATACATATATTATATAATACATGTATATGTTTATAGATATCAATGTATATTTGTGTGTATATATACATATGTGTGTATGTGTGTGTGTGTGTGTGTGTGTGTGTGTATACACCCAATTAATTGTAGCCTTCTTTGGGGGGGAAAGAGGTGTAGGGGAAAAATAAAGCAAAAAGTACACAGCAGAGAACAAAAGAAAACCAATAAGGAAGCAAAGAAGATCTGGGCAACTTTGAAAACAATGTAGCATTTATTATATAGGTTTTCTTGAAATGGAAATTTATTGTTATATATTGAACCCTTTTTTATGGTCTGCTGTGTACATGACAATTTGTTTTTCTTTCTCATTTTGTATTTAAGTTTAAAAATAAAGAAATTACACCAAAAAAAGATAATATTACTTTTCTTCCTCACTACCAGAGGAAATTGATGGAAAAAACTTAACATTTGCTTTAAACAATTAAACATTTGGAGAACATTTTGCATTTTTACTTTTTGTATCTGCCATCTGCTTACTGATGGTCTGTATATGATTTTTGCTTTGGTTTGTTAGTATGCAGTCAATGCATAGTTTCTCTCAGCCTAGCATCTGAAAGTAGAAATTCTTCCTTTCTGAATGAGCTTGTTATGATCTAAGCAGTGCAGTGTAATGGATAGAGCACTGGACTTAAGTCAGGAAGATCTGGATTTAAATCTAACTTCAGACATTTACTAGCTATGTGACCTTGAGCAACCCTCAATTTACTCGTCTGTGCAAAATGATGGACCCTGCATCACAGGGCTGATAGGAGAATCAAATTATATAGGATATAGAAAAGTGGTTTACAAACCTTAAAATTCTGTATAAATGTCCATTTTTATTATTGTCCCTGCGCGCTTACATCTCTATCCCCACCATCCTGTAGAATATAAAGTAGGGACTCTTTTCCATTTTGCTTTGGTATTGACAAGGCCTCTTCGATGTGGGCACTTAACAGCCTGTTAGACTGAACTCCAAGTATTCGCTTATCTTATAATCACATTTTAAAACATGTGAGGCCTTTTCATCACAGCTCTGTGGGGCTGGTGCAATTACTGATATCCTCATTTAGGAAAACAATGAGCAAATCAAAATTCATAGAGACCAAGCACCCAAGACATGCAGCTAACAAGTGTCAGGACTGGAATTCTTAGGACTGGAAATTTAAATCTGAAAAGGTGTTTGGAGAACATTTACTCTAACCTCATTTTTAAAAGAGAGGAAGCTAAGACTCAGGGATCCAAGTACACAACTAGTCAAAGGCAGAACTGAGATGGGAACTCAGAGCCCATGGCCATAAATCTAGAGTTCTTTCCATTATAGCTGAACTACCCATGGGGTAGCCAAATGACCTCAAAGGCCTTATGCAGAAAATGCATAATGCATCTTATGCAGAATTGCTACCCCTACCCCCAAAATTCAAAGACAACGGAAAAGGAAAGGAACTTCACCCATGAAGGAGCCATCATATAGCTTTAATTTCCTTCTCTGCCTTGATATTATCTAGTAGGGAAAAATGCTGTGAGTTGTAGACTATGTCTGTGAAATCAGAGGACCTGAGTTCAAATCCTGCCCGTGGCCTTGAGCAAGTCACTTAACCTCCTTGGACCTCAGTTTCTTCATCTATAAAAAGAAGGGGTCAGACTAGAAGGTCTAGACTAGACTAGAGGTCCCTCCCAACTCCATATCTATGATTTTTTTTTAATCTATGATCCGTGGTTCCTAAAGTCAAGTTTAGAACCCTGTCTACCAAGTCAGACTGCCCCATATTACATCACAAAGGAAGCTCTAGAATCATTATTAAAATTAGTGGTATTCCATAAAGAGGGTATAATAATTATTAACTATAATAATAATAATAATAGCAAATATTTATAAAGTATTTACTATGTGCTAGGCACTGTGCTAAATGCTTTAGAATTATTACCTCATCTGATCTTCCCAACAGCACTGGGAAGTCGGTGCTATTATTATCCCCATTTAACAGATGAGAAAACTAAGGCAAACAGAGGTTAAGAAGCCAGATTTGAACTCAGAAAGATGTCTTCCTGACTCTAGGTCTAGCACTCTAGTATCTATGGTACTACCTAGCTGCCTCTCCTTGGAGGTCTCCAAAAGACCAAATAATCACTTTCTAGGTTTATTATAGTAAAGGTTCCTTTTGGATATGGGTTTGGCTAGAGCAGCAGTAGATATTTAGATAGGTAAATATTTAGCAACCAGCTTTCCAGAGTCGGGGTGGGGGAATGTATGCGGAACATACTTTTAAGTTAATTTAAATTATTAACATTTTCTCCAACACTTTCTTAAGTCTAGACAATTGACAACAACAACAAAATAAGTCTTGATCTGTAGTTAGCTGATTTCCAAGGTATAATGCTCACACTGAATATTTAACAGTCAACTTTTGAGAACCTATTTGAGCTGAGTACAGCACAGCCCTGGACTAGAAGGTCATTGATGTCCCTTCCAACTCTCAAATTCTGTGATCTTGTGAAAATCAATCTCATTTTATATTCTATTGTCATGCCTCTTTGATCCCCGCACTCTATTTCCCCACTCTTTTTATCTGCCAAATCCAGCCTTCAAAGAACAAAATCTTGCCACCACCGAGGAAGCTGGCAAGGCTGGATGCCAATTGCCAATGAGCTTCTCCTAACAAGCAAGGGTGGCCTTATCGTAATTTTTTCTCAAAGGAGACAACTCTTCTATTCTGGTATGTTTGTTACAAAATCCATATAAAGATTTTGTGGCATGCTTCTTATAAAACATATTTGTGTACCAATCAACATTACAATACAGTATTTTTTTTTCCTAGAAGCATTGGGAATCAAACCTTTCTTATGTGCTGCCCACCTGTTCTCCCTCCTCACTGATACTAACTCATTGTGTGATGTTGGCCAAGTAACTCCCTCTCTCTAGGCCTCAATTTCCTCATTGGAAAAGTGAGAGATTTAGATTAGAGGATCTCTAAAGTTTCTCGGGTCACTCACTAGAAAAGCGAAACTCAAACACTGGTCAGCAGTAGATCCATTCAATCTCATTGTCAAACCATCACATGCCACAGAATGAAAGAGCTAGGGCTGTTTGGCTTAGGGATGAGAAGACTTGGGGGTGACATGATGCTTGGTTTCAAGGATCTGAAGGGATGTCACAGCAAGAGCAATATATTAGTTGTGCTTGGCCACAGAGGCCAGAACTAGGAGCAACACTGGGGGGGGGGGTTGGGGGGGGAAGTGCAGGGACACTATACATTTGGACTTGATTCACGAAATGCTTTTTAATCATTAGAGCTGCCCTACAACAGCTATGGACAGTGTCATTTATACGACGCTTTGAAGTTTGCAAAATTGCTTTATGTGTGCTGTTGCATATGAGCCTCAGGACAACCCTACAAGGCAAGGGGGGAGAATAATAATTGAGCAAACAAATTCCTTAAGGGTAAGTGAATTGCCCATGGCCTTGCAGCTATTAAGTGTCAGAAGTGGGATTTGAATCCAGGATATATTCATTGTGAATCCAGCATTCTTTCTACTACATTAAATAATGGGCTACCGCGGGAGGTAGCAGGTTCCCCATAATTGGAAGTCTCCAAGAAGAGGATGGATTGACTACTTAGTCAAGGACAAAGGATTCATTGTAGAAGGAATTCTAACCCAGGCAGGGGAAGGAATAGATGGTGGAGGTCCCTTCCAACTTGGAGGAACTGTGATTTCATTATTCACATTCTGATAAATTTCAAAAAGGAAGAAATAGAAGTAATCTGGACATATTTCCTGATTTTTAGATATGTCCTGGCTTTCATTAAGGTCCCTGTCTAATTCCATTTAGGCTATGGATTTAATTTCTTTCTGTCTCTTGCCTTCTTTGTAGCTTTTAATTATTGAAACATTATCATCATCCTTAACTGCCTCGTGGAATCTCAGAACTGGGATAGACCTCAGAAGTCATCCAAACAAACCCATACTTGAAAAGGAATGCCTTCTACAGCCTATTAGACAGCTCATTCCTTAAATAATTCTGATCCATGCACTTCATGGACTATTCAGAATTTTTTAATGTGTAGGTGACTGAGGGTGTATAATTTTCCTCACTTTAAAATGTGAACTGCCTAATATTTATAGTGAAAACATTGCAAGAACAGTTGGATTCAGGGCTATTACATTGCCTTCACCTTCACCTTACAGTAATATACAACAAAATATGCGTCCGCTTTGGGTGTCCATATCCTTCCCACCCCCAGTGCAATTCAAGTTACTCAAGACAACTGAGTAGTCATATCATGAGTCACTCGGCATAGGAGGCCATAGGAAATCAGCAGCTAACAGAACAAGTGAAAACCAAGGCTACTCTGCCCAGAGTTGCATTCAGGACTGTCTCTAACTCTGCATTTTACCTAATCCAATATTGTTCATCTGTAGCTTGATTCAAGCTTAGACTGGACGTCAGAAGACCTGGTTTAGATGAAAACCCTGCCACTAACAGACTGGGTGAACTTGGGCAAGTCATTTGACTTCTCAAGTTTTCCATGCCTTCATCTATAAAAACAAGAGGATTGGACTAGATAATTCCTAAGATCGCTTCTAGCTTTAACATTTTGTGATTCTGTGACTCAGCTTCCTTTAAGCTGTAACAGTCTAGGAGAATTCATCCACTTAAAAGTGTCTGAGGATGACAAGTTCTAAAGTATGTAAAAAACAGGCTTTCTTTGGCGGAGGTGGGGGAAGGATCACTTTAACCTCTTTTAGTTCTACCAGTGGCTTAATTGAGTACCAGTTTAATTCCTTGACTTTCATGTATTCATAGAACATTGGAGCTGGAAGGGACCTTAGAACTTCAAATTTGAGAATGTAGAGCATAGAATGTTCAATGTCGAAGAAATCTTAGAAGGTATGATATTGCAATACAAATAGTTAGAACTGGGAGAGACTTAGAATGCTAGAATATATAGAACATGAAACAGCAGGCTTGGAGCAAACCTTAGAAAGTTCAATGTAAAAACAGAGACTGCCAGAATTAAAATGATCCTTATAACATAAAAGGTTATAAACAAAAATCTATAGTATTAAAGTTGGATGTCATCTTAAAGCTTAGCTGTTCTAATCCCCACATTTTCAAGAAGAGGAAACTGAGACCCAGAGGGACAAATTGACCTGCCAAAAATAATGGAGCCATTTCTTGGAAGACACAGGCTTAGGACCCAGATGTCTTTGTTCAAGTTCACTGCACTTTTCATTTGTACGAGGTGTTCTCAAGGCAACCATCCTATTTCCCTCAAGAATTCCAAGGCACATGAACTTAAACAAATGTTATACTGGGCATAAACGAGAATTCATCAATCTCAATTCTGTCTCTGACAGTTTTCATGGAGGAATTTTGGCAGGAGAACTTAGAAGTTGCTGCCTATCCTGATAAGCTCCTTTGGGGAAGGGATTATTTCATTTTCATCTTTGTATCCCCAGTGCCTGACATATAGAGGCACTAAAGAAACGTTTGTTGATTGATTGATTGAAATCAACATGCAAAAAATTTCCAAACTCCCTCCACCCAGTACCAATTTAATTATTTCTAAATCAGTCACTTTTATACTGCTTCACTCTACAGGACCCTGAGTTAATTCCTGGGCTCTAGAAAGTCATTTACCTGGGAACCTAGCACAGATGCCTAAACATCATCACTTGCTCCTTATCAACAGGGTATTATTCCCCTTGTACCTTGCCATCAGTAGCCTTAGCACAGCTATATTGGTTGCTGTTTCCTGTGGCCACAAAGGCCCTGAGGGACATATAGTTAATTTACTTTAGGAACTAGACAGTAAATTCATAGGAGCATAGATTTAGAATTGTAAGAAATGTGAAAGGCCACCTACTGTATCTTCTCTCATTTTATAGATAGGAAACTGAGGCCCATATAGATTAACTGACCCATCTAAAAGCTTGCAAAAGGAAATGTAAGACCCAAGATCCCTGGCTCCAAATTCAGTGATCTTTGTATTGTAATATGCTGCCTCATTGCTGTCAGTAGGAATCCCAATAATCACTAAGAAACCTCAAAGAATAACGGAGCATAGAATGTAAGAGCTAGAAGAGCCCCCTGATGTCATCTTACAAATGAGGATATTAAAGCTAAGAGAGGGCACAATCTATAGCAATTCTGGAACTGGAACAGAGATCTCTTAACTTAAGGTCCAGCCCCATGATTGTTGTGCAGACTTATGCATGGTGCTCTGCTCCTCCTCAGGAAGCTCTCACTTCTGTGGAATGAGCTGCTGGAAAGACCATGCACTGAGCCAATAGCCCCAAAGGAATTGGACTTACCCGTTGGGCCAGGCAGAGGTCTTTCAGGGGGCGCAGTCGATGTCTTCATGCTGTTGCCCATCTCTCCGGTTCGACTGCTCACTCTTGGGTTAGAAGAAGCAACTTCAAAACTAAGACAGAGGAAACACACACTCAAAGTAGGACTGGCATCAAGCTCTTGGGAATGAGAATGACCCAATTTAGAATGCATAGTGCATCATTTTTTTAAAAAGCAGCTTGCTTCATGAAAGCTGATGTTTTTTATGTGAAGATGAGATTTGTGTGTTCTGGTTAAACTTAGGCAACTCAAGTTGTTTTATCAGGGGAACAACAGAGGGGGAAAAAAACCACAGAGAGGGAAGTCGCTAACAAATGCTGTTTGTAGCAAAAGTTTCCATTACTCCTGTGCCTCAAGCTGAACGCAGTAAAAAACCTGAGGACAGCTTGGGGGAACAAGGGGTGGAGTTTGAGAGACATCAGCAATTCGTATCATCCACGAAATGTGTCTTTGTTAACTTCATTACTCAAAGGTTCTGTGATTCTGTCAGTGTGACCCATCTGTTCACACAGACCACAGCCACTCCGTGACTTAAGATATGGTTCTTAAGAGTTGCTCTGAACAAAATGGATCATACTGCCATCAGAATTATCCTGTCATCAACCTGGTGACAAAACCCTTCCAATTTATCTAAACAAAACTCTTACTGGGACAGCACATGAAGTTCTCCAGATTGGGGGATGTGTCAGACTTCAAACTTTACTGATAAGCCTTCAAGAACCTGGTGTCCCTTCATGACATGATGAGGCATCACACGCAAATTTTAGTGGAAATGATTAGTGCCCTGTCCATCATTGTCAAATGATAGACACAATGCAATTTTCTTCCAAGAAAACAGTCTTTCTCAGGTTCTAAAAGACTATAATAACTCAGGCATATTACTGACTGTGTGGCTTAGTCAAAGCAAAAGGTTCTCCATTGACTACAAAGTGAAATTTCAGTGCCCAAGGCTGACATTCAAGGCACTCTAGAAACTGATTCCAACTTACCTGTCCAATCTTAGCTTATGCTGGGCCTCCTTCTCATTTTCTACATTCCAGCCCAATTGGATTCTTCCCCAGTCTCATCCTGGCCTCTTCCACCTGCGTGCCTTCTTTTGCTCCTTTCTCTATAATTGGAATAGAGTCCTTATCTAACCCCCATCTCCATATATTGAAGCCCCTCCCTTCCTTAAATGCCCATCTCAGGTGCTACCTCCTCCTCCAACTCCCTTCTGCCTACCTGAGTGAAACTGATCTCTCTCACCTTCTCATAACAATTTCTCTCTCTTTCCTTTCTCCCAATCACACTTTGCCTTGCATCCTACCTATCTGTATTCAGTCAATGAATCACCTAATGAACAATCCTTTATGAAGCACTGTGCTAGACACCGTTAGGTGTTAGGGATACAGATACAAAGAATGAAACAATGCCTACTCTTGAGGAGCTTATATTCTAAGGATATAGTGACCGTCTTCAAATGCTTTTCCTACACCCTCTCCTCTTTGCTACATACACCACCACCACCATTAGATTGGATTGTGAGCCCCTGAGGAAAGAGACTGAGTCAGTTTTCATGTTTGTATTCCCCTGGCACTAAACACAATGAGTTGCATTTAGGAGATATATAATAAATGGCCATTGAATTGAAATGGAGTTTAAGAATCTTATCTTATTTAATGGAGCTGCCATACCCTGGAGAGATAACCCATTTCGTGAACACAAACCATTATCCATGTGCAGTGACATAAATTTAAATTTCCCCAACCACTCCATTCAATTCTAAACTTATCAAACATCTCTTATGGGCAGTGCATTCTGTTCCCCCAAGGAAAAAATGTCCTTAAAAGGGCCCCTTTAACATCAATTAATTAATGAGCAAAATGAAAAGCATATAGACAGGCTCTTTTTAGCATTCAGAGGAGCCTTTCATTAGCTGAGGGAGAGAAAAGGAATAACTATAGCCAAGCTTGGCTCTCTTGAGATCTGGATCCAGACTTTGGACAGGCCTCCTCCAGCTTTCTCACATTCCCCAACCTCCCATGTCTTTCCTATGGGAGGAAATCATAGAATTCTTGAACAGGAAGAGGGAGCTAGATGGTGCAGTGCACAGAGCTGAACTGGGAGACAGGGGCAAGGGGAAGAGGCATTTATATAAGGCCTGCTAGGTGCCAAGCATTGTGCTAAGTGATTTTTATATAAGTATTATCTCATTTGATCCTCACAACAACCCTGTTAAAGTAGATACTGCTTGAAAGTTGAAAGAACTGAAACAAACTGAGGCAAATGGTGTTAAATGACTTGTTCAGGGTCACACAGCTAATAAGCATCTGAGGCCAGATTCGAACCAGAAAGATGTCTTCCTGACTTCAAGCCTGACTCTCTATCCACTGCGCCACCTAGCTGATAGATTAATTAATGTCAGTCATTCATTCATTTATTCATGAGATTGATATGTGTCTATTAGGAATTTCCATATTAGTATTTTAAGAGTTGCAGTGTTTTCACATGCATTATTTAACAGTGAAAGCTGGGCACTGCCCTAGATTATGGGGATATAAAAACTAAATGAAATAATGCCTGCCCCCAAGGAGTCACAGTCTACTAGGAGT
The DNA here is from genome assembly GCF_003287225.1 of Phascolarctos cinereus. Classification (NCBI taxonomy): domain Eukaryota; kingdom Metazoa; phylum Chordata; class Mammalia; order Diprotodontia; family Phascolarctidae; genus Phascolarctos; species Phascolarctos cinereus. The sequence continues at coordinate 635,003,875 of NW_027555847.1, forward strand.
GTGACATATATGTGTGTGCATGTGTGTGTGTGTGTGCGTGTGTGTGCGTGCGTGCATGTGTGTGTTTGAAACATATACATACATACACACATATTATATATATGTATACATATATATGTACAAAGGAAATACAAAGCAATCAACAGGCACTGTTAAAAACACTGTAGAAAACACTGACAATTGGGGTGGGGAGATTAAGAAAGATTTCCCATAGGAGGTGGCCTTAAAAGGAGCTAGGGGTTTAAGAGATGGAGGGGAGGAGGGAAAGCACTTTAATCTTACAACAATCCTGTCAGGTACATAAGGCAAAGATTATCACCCTCTGAGGTTGAATGATGAAAATATAGCTCTTCAGAGACATTCAGGATTGCCCAATTTCACCCTGATGCATGACACAATCAGAATGTGAATCTCTGTCTTGTGAGTAGCACATACATATCAGCACAGTAAAAGGAGAGGGAATGGAGAGGAAATGCCAGCTGGGCCATTGACCCTGGGAACCTGAGAGCAGCGCTGCAGTGAGGAACAGGGGAAGGCAAGGATTTTCAGACATCCCCCTTCCCCCAAGGAGCTCATTTCTCCTTCTGACTTATGCTTCTTGGCATGTTCTCTGCCGCCCTTAGCCCTTTCATGACATTTAGGCAGGTTGACACAAATCACTCAGAAATTTCATCATGGAGAATCTGACTTTAGTTCTCTAGAACATACCAGCTTGGGTCAGGGGGAAAAAAAGGGAAAGAATTTAATTCTTTCTTGTAGTATTCACTCAGTTGGCCAATAAGTATCTATCAAGAGTTACCAGATGCATGGCACTGTGGTAGGTACTTAGGAACTTCAGAGTAAAGACTTGGCACAGTTCTTGACCTCAGGGAGCATATGGTTCAATTGCTACAGAGTTTGTGTCCAATAACATCAACAAACATTTGTCTAGTACCTGTTATATGCAAAGTATGTAGATATATAATTTCTAGGAAAATGTCAGCTACTTTTACTGTATTACATAGGAATGATGAGGAATCATGATATAGTGAAGACAAGGCTAACCTTGGATCCAAGGCCTGGCTCTGACCCATAAGGGTTATAGAACTCCAGGCAACTAAAAACATCTTAAAGCCCTCCCCACTCCAAGCAACTGTCTAAGACTTTAAGTCAGGGAGAGTTATTAGTCTTCATAAGTAGAAGGATTTTCCACATTGGAAGTTCCCAACATTGATCAAATCACAGATTCATATCTCCTGCCTTGTAACCACCACCATCAACAACAACCACAAAGTGGTAAAAAGAAACAAAACGGAGTTTTTCTGATCTGTTGGATGTGAATCTCTAACAGATTGGCAATATGGAAGAAACGATAGATTTTCAGTGAAGACATCTGACCTCAAACCCTACTTGGGTTATTTATGACTTGGGTGATGTCAGACAAGTTACTTCAGAACTCCAGGCTTCCGTTTCGTATCTGTAAAATGAGATGTCATACTTAATGACTCCTCAGGCCTCTTCTAGCATTCACATGCTAGAATTCTCAGATTCAGGTTTCCCAGCTTCTCATGGAAGTGGCTTCATGACCTGTCTTATCATAGCCTCCAATAGCTAGTCATTTCAGTCTTGTACTACTCTTCGTGACCCCATTTGGGCTTTTCTCAGCATAGATGTTGGAGTGGTTTGCCATTTTCTTTTCCAGCTCATTTTGCAGATGAGGAAACTGAGGCAAATAGGATTAAGTGACTTGTCCAGAGTCACACAACTAGTAACTGTTCTCAGGCCAGATTTGAACTCAGGAAGATGAGTCTTTCTGACTCCAAGTCTGGTGCTTTATCCGCTTCACCATTTAACTGCTTATCATAGCCTCCAATGGACCTCTTGAAAAAATGCTGTTAGAAGATACAGAAATGATCATTCTTCCCCTATCTATTCTGATTAAAGCCGAAACTCCTTCAGGATAGGATTAGGCCTAAGCCTTGGTACTCTGAAGACTGAATAACATCTCTTAAGGGGCTCCTAATATTAATTAGTATATCTTTTGAACATCATATATGTGTGTATGTGTGTATATATATATATATATACACATTTAGTCTCTTTGGATAGAATGAAAGTTCCTTGAGGGCAGCAACAGTTAAATTACAGTCTTTGAATCTCCATCACCGGACACAATAATGCTTAGTAAATGCTTGTTGATTGATTGAATATGCAACATGTTGTTGTTGGAACTTACATACTAAATGGACAGAACACTTGGAGACTTCTTGAAGAGAATGTGGCCTCAGTTTCTCACCTCTCTGGCATGAATGTAACTGTAGTTGGGACAGATTATGGGAGAGAAGCCAAGAGGCTGCTAGAATTGGTGGAAATCTAAATGGACTTAAAGATCGGTAGGTGGAGTGGTGGATAGGGTTCTGAACTTGGAATCAGAAAGACCTGAATTCAAACACTGCCTTAGACTTTAACTGTGTAATCCTGGGCAATTTACTTAGCCTTTGCCGGTCTTGGTTTCCCCATCTGCAAAATGGGAGTAAATAACAGTAGGGTTGTTATGAGGATCAAATGAGTTGTCTGTAAAGCACTACATAAATGCTAGCTATTATAAAACAGGAAAATGTCTTTCTACTGACATCATTCATTCATTTAATAAACATTTATTTTATTTGGCATTATTGGAAGCACAACACAGTCCATTCTTTCAAGTAATTTATACTCTAGTAGTAGAAATGGACAGAAAATAACTGTAATAAAAGTTGGAATATATTCACGAGAGAGAGAGAGAGAGAGAGAGAGAGAGAGAGAGAGAGAGAGAGAGAGAGAGAGAGAGAACATTCCAGCTTGTGGGGGAGGAGGGAGGGAAGGGAGTTAGTAAAAACTTTATGGAAGGAGGGTCAGCTGAACTAAACCACAAAAATAGGATGTCCTTTCCCTGTAAGCCCTCAATTCTACTACTTTTTTCTGCTCTTACTAGTTTCTTCTGAATTAACTTCCATGAGAAGGTTGCATCCAAGATGTCAGGGCCTCATGCATCCCTTTTCTCAGTCATCCTAATGTTGGAGGCCAAGGAGGAAAAAAATTCCTGGTATATATACATCACTCCAAAGTGACAGAGCTGTATCTCTGCCCTGTAGCATATTCTCTCCACATGATATTAAAGTTATAGGGGAAAAAATCAGTTTTAAAGGCGATGAAAGCTGGGTTCCCAGAATCATAAACTTTTTTCTTTTTAAATCAAAGAGACATTAGATTCCTAAATGATGTAGCAGCAGTATTTGGATGAACATGTCAGAGGATTTAACTGGGAATATCCAAGGGAAAAGTCTAGTTAAGGCCTGCTTTGCCCAGGCTGTGAGCTTAGAAGAAAGAAGGGGAGGAGAAAGACAGTTCTGTGATATTTCAATGAAACACCTTTTGTTGACCGCACTCCCCTTTCCCCTCTCCTGCCATTCAGCCCCAGGTCTGTCTTTTTAGTGACCACCACATTGTCATGGTCACATTTTCTGTATTAGTTCCTTTCCTGTTCTCCTTTGATCCTGAACCAACCAGGGACCCTGACCTTAGGAGGTATGTGTTCAACTCATCAAAGGGCAGGAAGATGGATCCCATCCTACAATCCCTGAGATAACCAGTTGTGGGGCTTTAACCGTACCACATCTACCCTTATCCTCTACACTCCCTAACTTTATCCCCTCTCTCTGCTTTGTAAACTCCAAGAGTTCCCCCCTTCAGGGCATTTATAACCTAGAAACAAACCAAACATCCATAGCAACAGCTGCACGGGTGCCATTGGGACTATTCCTCCAGATCATCTCACAGGATGAGCAAGCATGAATGGATTGGGATGTGTGTCATGATCTCAGTATGTTATCTTTCCCAAAACAAGAAGCCCTTATCTAAACTTCGCTATTACTGCTGAGGGTACCACCATCTTGACAGTCACCCAGGCTCACCACCACTTCAGCTCCTCCCTCTCCTTCCCCCCACATATCCAACCAGTTTCCAAAATCTTGTCATTTCTACCACCACAACAACTCTCCCATCAGAACCCATTGCTCACAAAGCCACCACCCAAATTCAGTTCCTCATCACCTCAAGCCTGGGCTATCCCAGTAGCCTCCTTAACTGATCTCTTTGTCACAATTCTCACCCTTCTCCAATCCATATTCCACACAATTATCAAAGTTATCCTCCTAAAATACAAATCTTACCAAGTCATTCCAGTGACTCCCTATTAACTCTAGGACCAAATATTATTTAATCTTTATTTCATCCTTTTTATTTTCTATTTGTGGGTGAGTTTCACAATATATACCATTATTAGTAAATCAATGCATGTATATAATGAATAAATAATTGAATATAAATACATATTGTGTATACGTGTATTTTATATACAGTGTTTGTGCCCAAACATATTTTACTTATAGGAGTATGTGATCAAAATTGTTTGAAGATTCCTGATGTAAAGGAGGGAGTTGACATATTCCATGTTATTCTAGAGGGTAGAACTATGACTAATGACTAGAAGCATCAGGGAGTAATAATAATAATAACAATATCTAACTTTCATTTATTCCTTATTATGTGCTTTACAATTATTATCTCATTTGATCCTCACAATAACCCTGGAAATACAGTGCTATTATTATTATCCCTATTTTACAGATGAGGAAACTGAGGCAAGTGATACCACTAGTAAGTATATGGGGTTAGATTTGAATTCAGGTCTTCTTGACCAGCACTCTACCCAAAAACCACTTATGTGTTAAAAATGAATTTTTAGCTGAATATTAAGACATTTCTAAAAATTTGATGGTATATTCTGTCTTGCCAAAAAGCAAGTTTCCCATCACTGGAAGTATTCAAGCAGAGAGACTATAAGACTATCCCTGTTAGGGATATTGCTCAAGAATTGATGTGGTTGAGCATGAAGAGTCCTTCCCTGATCAACAGTTGCTTCACTGTTAATTCCATTAGGGGAAATTCAAGAATCCTTCTGAAGTGGGATGGGGATAAATGGGGTAGGATGGACACGTAAAGAAATGCCAGATCCCACTGCCTCCCAACTCCTCTGCATGTTCTTCAAAGACCCCTAGTGATGTTCCACACAGCACACCAACTCTTTTTGAGATGGACTAAAATACAGTAGAAAGAAAACTGGAATTGGAGGTAAAAGATTCAGATTTCATTCCCATCTCTGATACTTAATTAACTCTGTGACCTTGGCCAAGTCACTCAGCTTATTCATCTATCAAATGGAGAAGTTTGGAATATATGATTCTATATTCTAAGGTTCCATCCAGTTTAGGATATGCTCCAATTGGAGCATTCTGTGTTGTAACAGTCTGTATCCTAAGGCTGTTCTGCCTCTAAGATTCTATGTGTTGTATTCTAACATTCTGTGTTTTAGCAATCTGTTTTGTAAGATTTTTTCTAGATCTAATCATCAGTGTCTTTAGGGCCTTCTTAGTTCTGACAAATCATCAAATTATTTTTTTTTTTCTTCTCTTTGTTCAATTCCTCTCCCATTAAGTGCTTACGTAGGATACTTGAGAGCATATTTTTCTCATATCTCTGAGGGTGAGGTGCTGTGAACTGGACATTAAGAAATGTGGGTTCTATTCCTAGCTCTGGGTGACCGTGGTCACCCTCCAACCCCGCCACTCCCAGTCTCAGTTCCTTCTTCTATGTAATGAAGAGGACTAGATGACCTTAAAGTCCTTCCCAGATCTAACATTCTAATATTCGCAAGCACATACACAGAAATGCCTTTAACATTCTAAAATCGAGATCTAAAACCCTTTAATAACATTCATAAAAATGCACACATGAGTCTGTAGAGTTGTCTATAGTTTGACAGTTTGACCTCCCCCTTGCTGGAAGATTTCCTCATCAATAAAATGGGGCTTTGGAGTAGATAGTGGTCCTGTCCTGCTCTACCCAGTGAGTCTATAAATTAAAAAATGTGCATGTTTTGATACCAAATCCAGCATATTTCTCCTTCATTGTATAACAATGTCTTTAGTAAACTTAATGACTTATACATCCAAATCTCTTGGTATTGCAATTTACTTTCTCTTGATGTTTGTGGTTTCTGGAAAACTCAAGGAGTGGCCACATCACAGGTTTTATAGTCTAACTGGTCTTGTTTAAACCTTGTTACAGTTTGTAACCAGAATCAGACTCTCAGAGGCTATGAGAACCTCAGAGGCCAACCTGTTCAGTCTCCACATGAATAGGAACCATACTATGGCATATCCCACCAGGACTCACTGGACTTTGGCTTGATAACCTCTAGTGAAAGGCCTTACTTCCTAAGGGCAGCCCATTCCACTTCTGGGTAGCTCTAGTGATTAGGGAGTTTACATCAAGCCTAAAGCTGTCACTCAACAACTTCTACCCATTGTTCTTAGTTTTTTCCTTTGATGCCAGCTACTACAAGTCCAATCTTGAATAGTCCTACAGTTACCTAGAGATGGCTTTTATGCACCCCCACCTTAAGTCTGAAATTTTCTCTTCTCCAGGCTAAATATCACCAGTTTCTTGAACCAAAACATATATAGTATGGACTCCAGGCTCTCCACCATCTTGGTTGTCTTCCTCTGGACATTCTCCAGCCTGTCAAAGCTGAGAACTAAACAAAATACACCAGGTGTGGTTTGATAAGAGCACAGTACAGAGGAACCATCAACCCCAAAGTCCTAGACACAGTGTCTCTTACTTTAGCTTAAGAATATACTAGCTTTGTTACTCTGTTGCCTTATATTGAGCTTGCCATCCACCAATACTCTCGAATCCCTGTTGTCTAGCCCTCTCCCCTCCCCAATCTTATAGCTGTGAAACTGATTTTTTGAACCCAACTGTAAGATTAAGCATTTATCCCTATTAAACTCAACCTTTAGATTAGATTAGATTTGACTTACTATTCCTGTCTGAGATTTTTTTGGATCTTGACTTTGTCATTTGACACCTTAGCTATCCTTTCCCACATTTGTGTCATTTATAGATTACCAGGAATGCCATCTATGCCTGTATCCAAATCCTTGATAAAAATGTTGATCAGCACACCTCTCTGAACACTCTACTAGAGGCATTTCGAGTTAATAGAGAATCTTCGATGAGTAGTCTCTAGCCCTGGCTACTCAGCCAATTCAGAATCCACCTAACCAAATTATTGTCTATGTTTAATATTTATTTACATGTTTAATTATCATTTATATTTATATATTTGTTATATGTTTAAATTATTATTCATATTTATCATATGTTTAACTATTATCATATTTAATAACACCAAAGAGACAGAATGGTCTTCAACATTTTTTTCTTTATGCTACTCATTCAAAAGGTTTTCTTGTTATTCAGAATACATCTAATACCTTTCACAAAAAGCTTCTCATGAGAAGATTTTACTGGATTGCAACAGATATCACTAAAAGTTTCTTTTTTTTTTAACTTCCCCAGTATGAAAGGAAGCTCTGCCTAACGGATAAATCATAAAGCTTAGAATTCATAGAGCAATACACGATGTAGGTCTTTCAAAAATATCATTCCCTTAAACAAGCTTCTTGGATTGTAAGTGAGATGGTCTCAGCTAAGATTTGGCCTACAACTTGACTCTGAAGTATTCTTCTAAGGGGTAAATTAACATAAGGAAAACCTTGCTAGCAATTAGAGTTGTCCCCAAGTGGAACAGGCTGCCTCAGGAGATGAGTTCCCCTTACTAGAGTTTTTTGTTTTTGGGCAAAGACTGGATAACCGGTCTTCATGTGTGTTGTAGAAGTTTTTTGTCCAATCATGAAATAGACTTGGTGATCTCTGGGAGTAGTTTCCAACTCTGCAAATTTCATAATACTGTGATGTTTCAGACATAACTAGAGATGAGAAATGATTAATTTTTGCCTCTATCAAGGAATACTTTCATGCTAGCTTCTTAGGAGCTTGATCTTACAACTATTTTTTTTTGATGCACATACAAATTGGTATCTAACATTGTATTGCCTTCTAATTACGCTTATTAAAAAAAAAGGCTTCTAGGAGGGGAAAAATGTCCTGGGAAGTCTCAATTAACCAGATCCAAATTAAACTGAATCAAAATTAGCCAGTTTTTTTATGTACTTCATTTTAAGGAGGAAATATCATAAGGAGGGATATCATAATTTAGAGGTGGAATATCATTGATTTCTAAGGTCATCAAGTCGTTGTCATTCAGCTATTTCAGTCATGTCCTGCTCTTCGTGACTCCATTTGGGCTTTTCTTGGGAGTGATACTGCAGTGGTTTGCCATTTCTTTCTCCAGTTCATTTTAGAAATGAAGAAACTGAGACAAACAGGGCTAAGTGATTTGCCCATGGTCACACACACAGCTAGTAAGTGTCTGAAGCCAGATTCGAACTCAGGAAGATGAGTCTTCCTGACTCCAAGCCTAGCACTCTATCTACTGTGCCACCTAGCGCCCCTCATCAAATCATAGGATCATAAGATTGTAGATTTAGAGCTGGAAGATACCCTAGAAGTTATTGAGTCCAACCCCTTCTTTATACAGATACGGAAACCAAGGCCCAGAAAAATTAATTGATTTGCCGGAGGTCACACAACTAGTAAATAACAGGATTTAACTCTAAGTCTTCCTTATTCTAAGACTAAGCACTTTATCAACTAGTCTAACATGCTCGTAAGGGTGAATTAACTGGCCTGGAGTAATATACCTACAAGGCGAAAGCAAGGATTCACACCCAGTACTTTTGAGTCTAAATTCATTGCTCTTCCCATGTGCTATTCTGCCACCCTACTTTGTAAGATAATTCAGAAATTAATAAAAGTATAACTTTCAAAGTAATCTTCTATAACTTTTCTATCAACAGTATCACAAAATCATAATTAATGCTTAATTCTGGGCAGAGGATTAGAGTAGCAAAATTCTCAGGAATCTTCTAGCGCTAAGATTTTGTGAATGGTCATGCTGACACATCATTCTCCTTCATGAAGGAAGAGTCAGTGAGGTTCACTAGATTCTACTTACTGCAGCCAGAAAGTGGACATATATCTAGAAAGATCATGAAAATGGATAGAAATAGATAGAAAGACAGATTAGATGGATAGATAGATAGATAGATAGATAGATAGATAGATAGATAGATAGATAGATAGAGTTCTGTGGATAGCATGTTGGGTCGTTTCAGGTCAAGAAAATCTGTGTTCAAATCTAGTCTCAGACACTGGTGACCCTAGGCAATTCACAACCTCTGAATGCCTCCGTTTCCTCAACAGTAAAATGATAAAAATAGCACCTACTTCCCAGACTTGTTGTGAGGATCGAATGAGATAATATTTATAAAGTACTTAGCACAGTGCCTGGAACATAGTAAGCTCAATATAAATGCTAGCTATTATTATTATAATTATTATGTGGATGAATGAATGAATAAAGGTAAGATAAAAAAGAAAGTTAATCAGAAATAAGGGAAGAAACCAAAAGCTCTGTCCTCTGTTCCCTGAGGATTCTAGTTAACCATGGTTCAATTTCCCAGATATCTCCTCACCCTGCTGCTTATGCTCTAAAGGGTCATCATCCTCAACTCTTCCTATCCAACCTTGGGTTTCCAGGATCCATCCTAGGTCCTGTGGCACTAGAAGTGGGGGGAGGAGGTGATCATTGGAACAAGTTGCATGTCAAATCAAGGAGAGGCCTTAGAGCATAGAATAATAGAATATAGATTTTTAAAGCTAGGGGTACCCCAAAGGTCATATGGGCCAATCAATCCCTTCACTTTACAAATGAGGAAATTGAGGCCCAGAGATGGAAAATTATTTGCCTGAGGTCACTCTATGGGTTGGTGGCAGAGCTGGGACTTAGCTCATAGTTCTGATAAATTAATTAAGAGATATCCTACAGGTGTTCTGGGCAGCTAGGTGGTGCAGTGGATAAAGCACTGGACCTGGAGTCAGGAAGACTCATTTGCCTGAGTTCAAATCTGGCCATAAGTTTAGAGCTAAAAGTGTCCCTACAGGTCATCAGATCCAACTCCCTCATTTCACAGATGAGTAAACTGAGGGACAAGAGAGCTTAAATGGCTTGCTCAGGATCACACAGGTAGGAAATGTCCAGGGCAGGTTTTAAACCTAGGACTTCCTGACTCCAAGTCTAGTGTTCTAACTAATGTATCATGCTATGTGACCTTATGTCACTTTACCCCTTCAAGCCTCAGTTCCCATATCTATCAAATGAGTAAGTTGAACTAGGCGATCCCTGAAGTCCATTCTGGTTCTAACGTTTTGAGATTCCACAGGTCAAGCCGTCCCAACAACCTAAATCAGCTCTTCTGTCTCCTGTGTGCTTTCGTGTTCAGTGTCCTGCCCTGGCAGAACTTCTGCCCAGTGCTCTCCAGGAGACAGAAACATAGCCACTCTACCCCCACCCACCCTAGAAAAGACAGGTGTAACCCACTACCCACTCCCTGTGCCCAAAGAAGTGGAAGGTTACCTTTAAACGGTGAGCATGCTTTCACTCTTTGCCCGAGCTCCAAGCAGTAACTAGCCAGCCAGGCAGCGCTGTCATTCAATCTCCATCAGCTGCCGCTGCACCAGCTGAATGATGGCTGTGGTGAGGGGGCCCTGGTGAGTGTTATGAAGCTCATGCTATCATGTAGAACGGCAGTTGCCAAACAGGCCACATACTTCCTCTGCTAGAAATAAGGAAGGCTCGATGTGTTTGCAGAAGCCTAGGTTCCTGTTTTTAGCAACCACACGAAACTTTTGTGTCTTCTTCTCTCTAAAAGGACATGGGAAAAGACAGGCATTTACAGCAGCTCTTTGGGAGAACATATGGCCAGCTGGATTCCAGACAGGAGTATGCCATGTGCATAATCAAAAGGGCATTAACTTGTTGCAATAAATAGTGAATTAGTAAAAAGAAAAGGCACCATTGCAGGGCCCCTAAGACAGATCGAACTGGGAGCAAAAGGAGTTTAGGTAGCGGCTGTCAGCGGTCGATTCTGTTTTCTCAGTTTCCCAATTTAACAATACACTTGCTGTCCTCCTGCTAAGAAATGGCTCAACCCAGGCTAAGACCCTAGATCCCCTTAACTTTGGCTCCATTCTTCTCTGCTGCTTTAAACTTTTATTAGAGAAGGTTTAAAACACTGGTCAGAAATTTCATCTCCAAGACAGAGCCTGCCCGTGCAGCTGTCTCAGATGACTCATCCTTTGTTCTTCTGAAGTTGTTTGGATGTTGGTGGTGTCAGGATGCTTTCTGAATATGATTTCATGACCTGCCTTCCCTAGTCCATTGGGAAGCAGCCTCTGGATCTTAAGAACAGGTGAACTGAGACTGAGGGGAGATGAAGCTGACTTCTTTTTCACGGCTAGAGAGTTTGTCAGTGGGACAGAACCTGGGCTTCTAGCTTCCAAGTTCTGTGCTGTGACCGAGGGTTTGGACATCAGGTTATGGAATGTTAGAACTGAAGGGAAACTTAGAGGCCATCTGCTCAGAGAGTAACTTACCTTAGACTACACGGCTAGCTAGTCAAAGAGTGAGTGGTAGAACCCAGGCCTGCTAACCTCCCAGTTTATTCAACATTCATGGAATACTAGCAGTTCACTTACTTTATACCTGCTCCATCAGACTTCCTTCCCACGGCCATTTCTCTAAAGCTAAATTATCTTAGAGGTTATTTTTTTTTAAGAAAAAGGCTAAGTATGTCTCCATCATCCTGATACTTATGTCCAGTGGCTATTCATAGAACCAAATATCATAGAACATAAGACCTCAGACCACAGAATATTAGAAAATAAAATATTATGGCAGGAGGCAACTGTGATACCATAATTCCATGATAGCAGGGAAATGAGAGGAAGTGAGTTCAAATTGTGGCTTTATCACAATAGTAACTTACATAACTTTAGGCAAGTCAATTAGTCTTTCTGGGCCTCAGTTTCCTTGTGTGTAAAACGAGAAAGTTGGAATAGGTGGCTAACAATGATAGTAAGGATTGAGGGTGAGGACATACAAAGATAAACTAAGAATGGCCCCTGCTTTCACATAGCTTACAGTAGGGCAGAAAAGATAAGGCATGTACACAAACAATTCTCACACAAATTAGACTAGGAAATGTGCATTGGAGAGGCAGACGATGGGCTCTGCTAATTCAAAAAGGGAGGGATTACATCTAGCTCATTTCTGGGTATCCAGTTCTGCTACTCTCAGACTGAAGTGGCAAAGTACACATTGGGTTTTCATACTGCAAGTCATTCTGAAACTCTACTTGCAATTTATGAAGTCAAAATAAAAGCAGGAAGACTGCTTCTACACTTAACAAATGGAAACTTTTGTTCAGTCTGTCAAATAACGCCAATTTTAAAGTTCCTCCTTACGTACAGAACACTGTCCCAGGGACTGTGGGGTGGGAGGAAGGCAATGCTTGTGAAAGACTAGGTTCCTGTTCTTAAGGGAGCTGTATGTACCTTAATGGGGAAGAAAAGACAACCAGTTATAGAATTATCTGAGTTGTTCTGGAAAGCAAATTCACCTTTCTAGCCTTGTGTCATTTGTAAAATCAAGATGTTAGACTAGATGACCTGCAGAGCCCTGTTTGGCTTTGATATTCTATGAATTAATGAATCTATAGAGGGACACTATGGCATAGTAGATAAGAGGCTGACCTTAAAGTTGAAAAGATCCTATTTTAAGTCATTCCTCTGATATATACTAGGTGAATGACCATAAGCAAGGCATTTGGGAAGCTGGGGGTGGCACAATGTATAGGGCACTGGGTTTGGAGTCAGGGCTCAAATCCAGCCTCAGAGACAGACTAGCTTTGTGATCCTGGGCAAGTCACTTAACCTCTATTTGCTTCAGTTTCCTCATTTGTAAAATGAGGATCATAATAGCACCTACCTCTTGGAGTTGTTATGAGAATTGAATGAGATAATATTGTAAAACATTTAACATAGTGTCTAGCATGTAGTAAATGCTATATAATATTAGCTATTATTATTATTATTATTATTATTATTATTAAACCTCTCAATGCTCCAAGTGACTTTTCTTTCTTTTTTCGTCTCTTTTCCTTTCCTTTCCTTTCCTTTCCTTTCCTTTCCTTTCCTTTCCTTTCCTTTCCTTTCCTTTCCTTTCCTTTCCTTTCCTTTCCTTTCCTTTCCTTTCCTTTCCTTTCCTTCCTTTCCTTTCCTTTCCTTTCCTTTCCTTTCCTTTCCTTTCCTTTTTTTCCTTTTTTTTTTCCTTTCCTCTTTTTTTTCCTTTCCTTTTCCTTTCCTTTCCTTTCCTTTCTTTTCCTTTCCTTTCCTTTCCTGTCATCTCTTCTCCTTCATCTTCCTTTCCTTTCCTTACCCTTGTCTTCCCTTCCCTTCCCTTTCCTTTCAATCCCATTTCTTCACTTCTCTCACTTCCTTTCCTTTCCCCTCCCTTTGCTTCCTTTCCTTTCTCTGCTCCCTTCCCTTCTTCCTTTCCCCCCACTTCCTTTTCCTTTCCCAATCTTCATTTCCCTCCCTCTACCTTTCTTTCTTTTTCTTTCCCTTCCCCTCCCTTCCCTTCTTTTCCGTTACCAACTGGGTCTCTCTATCTCACCCTGGTTGAAAATACAACCACCACTTATGGGCCTTATCCTATTCTTGACTAGTACAGAAGCTTTAACCTGCTCCATTTAACCCTCCTTAAGCAGCCTAGTGGTCCCCTGCTCCAGGGCACTCCCTACACTGGTACCAGACTCAGTTCAGACACCTGATCAGCTTTAGTTCTATGGCAGATCAAAACTCCTGAGCTCAAATGATCCCCCAGACCCAGCCTCACCAGGAGCAGGGTCTACAGGTGTGCATCCTCATGTCTAACTTCAAGCAGTTCTTTCTAAGACTAAGCTATAGATTGGTTGCCAGTCTGAATCAATGGAGGGAGATTCAGCACTAAGAGTTCCCATCACTGATGAAATCACAGGTCTGAAAACTATAGATAGATAGATAGATAGATAGATAGATAGATAGATAGATAGATAGATAGATAGATAGATAGATAGATAGATAGATAGATAGATAGATACAGATGTAAAACTACTAATTACAGTAGAAAATGCATTTATTGTAATACAATTTTAAATATAATACAGGTCAAATCATGTGTCCCAATCAATCAATGAGTATTTATTAAATATTTTCTATGTGTTGAGCACTACGCTAAATGCTGAGGAGTCAAAGATAAAGCAAAAATAGTTCCTCCTCTCAAGAAGCTTACATCCTAATGGGGATGGAAGGAAGAGAAGGAAGACAACATATTTAAATCAGAATGCACAAGATAAATACAAAGCAGAAGGGGGCAACATTGAGAGGACAATGGCACTGCAATCCCACCGAGGGACCAGGAAAGGTCTGTTGGAGGAAGTGATCATTGAGCTGAGTGTTAAAGTAGTCTGTGAGTAGCATATTGGAAGGGAGAGCATTCTAGGCACAGGAGCATGGGGAGCACAAGGGAGTAGGATATGGATTATCATGTGGGAAGAATAGCAAATAGGCCAGTAGGGTTGGAGTATAGAGCTCATGGAAGGGAATAGAGTATAAGAAGACTGGAACTATAGGGAGATCCCAAGACTACAAGACCTAGAGAAGAGCTGAAAAGACAATGTTAGTTTATCTGGTAGAGGTTATTCCTGCTACCCATCATACCCCACTCCCATCAGAATTGAGAGTTTCTTGTGGACAGGGACTGTATGGTTGATCTATGTAGCCCTAGAATTTAGCATAGCACCTTGCACATTGTTAATGATTAATAAATACAAGATGATAAAGTAGAAAGACTTCTGGGTTTAGAGTCAGACAACCTGGATGTGGATCCTAGACCTGCTGCTTAACTCCTTAACCCTACTTGGGTGTCTTAGAGCCAAAACAGAGCCTGCTAGGAAAATGTCTATTATATAGTTGACCTGCTTATATACACTTATTGTTAGACATGTGGCAGATATTCTTGACCTGGGAGCTTATCTTGTCATTTGATTCAAGCACCTACTGTACACAAGCACTGAGCAAGATACTGGGAATACAAAGACAAGAAATAATCCTAGAATTGGAAAAGCCTCTAGAAGCTTTCTAGTTCCATATACTAACTTTACAGATGAGAGAACTGGGGCCCAAAGGCATTAAGTGCCTTACCCATGATCATACAGGTAGATAAACCTTCCTAAAATACGGCTTTGATCATGTCACTCCCTACTCCAACACTTCCAATGACTCTCTCCATTGCCTATAAGGATAAAGTCTGACCTGCATTTAAAGCCCTCTATGATTTAATCTCACTCTACTTCTTTAGCCTTATCTCTCACTATTCTCCTATATAAATCTTCCACTTAAACCAGGCTATTTTATTCTTCCCCTCATTTTCTACCCCAATGCACACATTTCAGACTTTCCCACATCTATTGTCTTTGCTTGCTTAAAACCTCCCCCTTGGAATGCCTTCTCCTCTGAAGACCGATCTCTCAAGATATTGATCCTAAGACCCATCTGAAATTCTACCTCTTCCCTCAAGCCTGTTGAAATCCTACCCATCTTTCAATACCCAGTTCAATTATCACCTTTTCTATGCATCCTTCCCTTATGTCTTCAGTTGAAAGTAAGCTATCCAATTTAAAGTTGGGTAATATAATTTAAAGGCAGCTACATGGCATAATGGATAAAGCACTAGCCCCAGAATCAGAAGGACCTGAGTTCAAATCTGTCCTCAGGTACTTACTAGCTGTGTGACCATGGGCAAGTCACTTTACCGTGTTTGCCTCAGTCTCCTCATCTGTAAAATTAGGCTGGAGAAGGAAATGGCTAACCACTCCAGTCTCTTTGCCAAGAAAATTTCAAATGCAGTCACAGAGTCAGACACAACTGAAATGACTCAATAACAATACAATTTAAATTTAAACTATAGGCAAGGGAGAGAGGTTAGGTAGCATGGTGGCGCAGTGGATAGAGCACTGGCCCTGGAGTCAGAAGGACCTGAGTTCAAATCCACCCTCAGACACATAACACTCACTAGCTGTGTGACTCTGGGCAAGCCACTTAACCCCAATTGCCTCATCCCCCCCAAAAAAAACACCCCCAAACTATAGGCAAGGCTCTATTTGAGGTATGGGGGAGATGATACTATTTTAAAAAATAGTTCCTACCCTCATGCTGCTTATAATCTAACAAGTCCATAGTTATGTCTCCTTTATGTCTTTGTCATGTTCCATTTTATAGTGTAATTATATATGTGTATATGTACTATAACCCCACATTAGATTGAGCTACATGAGGATAGTGACTATGCCTTATTTATTTTTGCATCTCCTCTTTGAAGATGGTTAGGGTTAGGTACAGGCATATGATCTCACTGGATAGACTAGCACTTAATGAATACTTGTTTGAGTTGCATCAAAATGAATTTAGGTTGAATTAAATTGAAGTCTTCCCTAAAGAAACAATGTTTGTGACTGGAAAATAACTCAATGAATTAGAGCACTGGACCTGAAGTTAGGAAGACTTAATTAAGTTCAAATCCACACTAGTTGTGTCATGCTGGACAAGTCACTTAACCTCTCTTTGCCTCAATCTCCTCAATGGTAAAAATGTTGATAATAATCGTACCTACCTCCCAGGGTTGTTGTGAGGATCAAATAAGATAATATTTGTAAAGTGTTTAACACAGCTCCTGGCACATAGTAAGTACTTAATAAATGTTAGTTGTGCTGATATTTTTTTCCTCTGGAGATGGGAAATTACTATCTCATATCTTTGTTCCTAAAAGAAATTCCAAAGATTGGATATGGTAATGTGGTATCCCATAGATGGACTCAATTCATCCACAGGGAGGAGGCTTGAATGACAAAATTACAGAGTATTTGTGCTGCACCAACAGACCATGCTCTTGAGGGGAAGGAGAGAAAGGTCAAGGAAAAATATAACTTTCATTTACCTAGCACTTACAGTTTGTACAGTATTGCATAATTGCATTATACTCTCATGTTTCTGCATTGCTCAACTGTCTTACAGAGTCCTGGAGTCAGCTAGCTTAGATCAAACTGTGCCCAGCTTGCACGTGAGTTAACAAAGAGGTCAGCTCATTTCTCAGAAGTCACTTCATTTTGGAATGTATTTTTTAATAATGACTTCCCCTTTATGTATTATTACATTAAACTCATTCATTTATATTATAGAATTGCAGAGATGGAAGGGACCTCAGAAGTTACCTTTTCTAACCCTTACCTGAGCTGAAACTCTCTTCACAACATCCCTGACATGTGATTATCCAGCTTCTAATTGATTCATTTGCCCCCAATAAGGACACAGGCTCAGGGTCAGCAAAATTATAGCTCAGCTTTGCCCCAGGTTACAGGGCAGTTGACAATGAGGTCAGCTAGCTTCCCAGAGTTCACTGTCCTTTGGAACAGAACTTTCCCTACTCACTTCCTTTCAATGTATTACCACATACACGAAAATTCATTGAGCTGTATCACAGGATCTCTGAATTGTGGGAGACCTCAAAGCCTTGCATAGCACAAGCTGTGTCTGAGAAGGAATTCCCTCAAAAATCCCTCTGACCAATAATCACCCAGCTTCCCTGTGAAGCTCTCCTGTGATGGGGAACTCACTAGGTCCCAAGCTATCCTGCTCATTCTACTTTTGCACAGGACAAACTGCTAGCTGGGACTATTCCATGACCTACCTCTTTTTCAAAAAATAGATTTTTATGGAGATGTTTCATTTTTAATTGCCTAGGTTCCTTCCCCCAACCTCCAATATATATCAATATGTGTTCTGGGCCCTCCCTGAAATCTGACAAAGTTGCCCCAAGTATTTAGTACGAAGTCATATCCCAGGTACCACTATCTTTGTAGGTTCTAAAAAAAAAAAGTAGTTATTTATTAATAATAATAGTGAACATATAAGAGGTAGGAAAGTCTTCCTCTAGAAGAGGACATTTTATTCATTGATTTATTTATTTTAGGCAATTGGGGTTAAGTGACTTGCCCAGGGTCACATAGCTAGTAAGTGTCAAGTGTTTGGTCTGAGGCTGGATTTGAACTCAGGTCCTCCTGACTTCAGGGCTGGTGCTCTATCCACTGCACTGCCTAGCTGCCCCTAGAAGATGACATTTTAGCTGAGACTTGAAGGAAACCGGGGAAGCCAGAATGTGGAGAATAAGGAGGAAGATTATTCCAGGCATAGCAGACGGTCAGAGAAAATACCTAGGGCTAAGAGATGGAATGTCTTTTTCATGGAACAGCCAGGAGGACAATGTCACTGGATCAAGGAGTATGAGTCAGGGAGTAAGGTATAAGAAAACTGGAAAGGTAGGAAGAGGTTAGGAGATGAAGATTTTGAATACCAGAGCATTTTGTATTTGAACCTGTAGGCAACAGGGAGCCAGTGCCGTTTATTGAGTAGGGGATGATATGATTGGAACTCCATTTTAGGAAAATCACTTTAGTGGCTAAATGGAGAGAGAGGAGAAACTTAAAGCAGGCTGACCAACCAGGAGGCTATTGTCATAATCCAGGTGTGAGCTGATGATGGCCTGTGTCAGAGGTGAGAAAGGTATTTATTCACGAGATGTTGCAAAGGTGAATGTAAAGGCCTTGGCCACAGCTTGGATATAGGGAATGAGAGATAGTGAGGAATCCAGGATGACTCCTAGATTGGGAACCTAAGGGACTGGGAGGATAGTGTTGTCTTCTATAGTAATAGGAAAGGGGGGAGAAGAATGTTTTGGGGATAGATAATGAGCCATTTTAGACATGTTGAGTTTAAGATGTCTAGTGGACATCCAGTTTGAGATGTCTGAAAGGCAGTTGGAGATATGCAACTGGAAGTCAGCAGAGAGACTGGGATAGAAAAAGTAGGTTTGAGAATCATCAGCATAGAAATGGTAATCAAACCCATGGGAACTGATGGGATCACCAAGTGAAGTAGTACAGAAGGAAAAGGGAAAAGGGCCCAGGACAGAACCCTGTGAGACACTGATGGTTAGAGGGAGTGACCTGGCTGAGGATCTAGCAAAGGAGTCTGATAGAAAGCGGTCTTCTAGGTAGAAAGAGAACTAGGAAAGAGTAGTGTTCCAACAACCTAGAGGAAAAAAAAGTATCAAAGAGAAGAGAGGTCAAAGAGAATAAGGATTGAAAAAAAGCCATTGGATTTGGCAACTAAGAAATCATTAGTAGCTCTGGAGAGAGCAGTTTCAATGCAATGATAAAGTCAGAAGTTAGATTGCAAGGAGTTAAGAGAATGAAAGGAAACTAGAGATGCCTGTTGTACAAGGTCTTTTAAAAGAGCGGAAAAGATATACAATGATAGCTGGGGAGAATCAAGTAAAGGTTTTTTGAGGATGGGGGAGACATAGGCATATTTGTAGGCCACAGAGAAGTTGAAGGAGACAGCTTCATGGGCTTCTCTGTAGCTCACAGTGTAATATTGATTTTTACTCCTGTGAAGACTTTTGTGTTCCATATCTCAAAACTACAGGATAACACAAATAGAATAATGTTATTCAATTTTTGAAAATTATTAAAATTTTTTTCCAGGAAAAGTTTCAGGACATGAAAGGAGTTTTGAAAATTCTTTAAGGCAATCCAGCCTCCTCTCTTGCTTCTGTTTAATTCTGAACCTATTTCTATGTAGTTATCACATTTTCATTTGTATTTTAGTAACCTGAATTTCTCTTTTTATTTCCACCATTCAGTTATAATATCCTTTTGGAATCATTGGTCTGTGGCTTATATTATCAATCAGTCAGTAAATATGTACTGAGTGCCTACTCTGTACCAGGCACTGTGCTAAGCTCTAATAATACAAAAAAAGGCAAAAGACAGTTCCTGCTTTCAATGAGCGCATAATCTCATGGGGGAAACAGTAGTATCTCTAAGGGAAGTTAGTGCAGAATGTCATTTACAAAGTCTGAAATGAGTCTGTCAAAACATGTGACGATTCAAGGATCCTCCCACATGTTAGTTTGGTAAAATACCTTTAAAGGTATAAAGAATAACACAAAGCTATCATATCATTGAGGTCTTTTCCAGCCCTAGAGTTCTGTAGGAAATTAGTATTTCTCTACTATATTTATCTTAAATATTCAAATGGCTCTGTGATCTCATCAACTTGGAAGCTCCTTGCAATGATACAGATGACAAGCCATCCATCCCTGCCCATCTTATGTGGATCTTGTCCATATCATTCCAGAACTTCATCATGGGGGGAGGGGGGGTCCTACCCAATGTGCCAGAGGCCTTCCTCAATTTCTTCTGAAATTATAAGGGAGACCATTGGAGCACTAGGGCCATCCTACTGTAATCTCTTGTGCTATTGTTGTTGATATTGTGGTGGTTGCTGTTGTATTCTCAAAGTAGGTCCTGAAATTAATTTCAAACAGTGAGATCTCGATTCTCCATGCTGGGTAGGTGTGAAATCTACTGTCACATTCTGCTCCCCCATTGAGTCATGGCTAATTAGCCTGGACAATGCTGACTTAGGCACAGAAGGGGACCAAAGGCCCCTTCTTGTTCTGGCTCTGAACTATTCAAACCCCAATGAAAAACACTTCCTAAAAAAAAATCAAGTTTCATCATGAAATATTACCCTAACTAGAAAGAATCTCATCTCATCTCTCTCTCTCTCTCTCTCTCTCTCTCTCTCTCTCTCTCTCTCTCTCTCTCTCTCTCCTCTCTCTCTCCTCTCTCTCTCTCTCTCTCTCTCCCTCTCTCTCTCTCTCCCTCTCTCTCTCTCTCTCTCTCTCTCTCTCTCTCTCTCTCCCTCTCTCTCTCTCCCTCTCTCTCTCCCTCTCTCTCTCCTCTCTCTCTCTCCCTCTTTCCCTCTCTCTCTCTCCCCCCCCTCTCTTTCTCTCTCTGTTGTGTGAAATGATGGTTCTTTTTCATTCTTTGCATGTTCCCTCCAGACAAGGTTAATGAGCTGGTGTGAGAAATTATATATTCCTACCCAAAACAAAAGAAAGAGCCATCGTGATTTAATCAAACCAATGTTTTGTTTAGAAAGTTGATTCTAGAACTAAGAGCAAGTTCACTGCTTGGTTCTGCATGGGAAAATATAAGATTTGGTCACTCTGGGTCTCCTCACAGATTCTTATCCGAAAGGGAAGCCATTACCCAATTGCTGAAAATCTTGTTTTCAGTGAGTACTTCAACCTCAAATGTGCTTTAATTGCAAGTGATGTCGAGCAAAAGCTATACCAAGTGGTGACACCCATGGAAAATTGTGAACCCATCTTAAAAAAAAAAAAGAATCTTGTCCAGAAGCTGAGGGCTGGGGGGTGGGGGTGGGCGGAGAATGGCGATAGTGTTCAGACTTGGTTCAGAGGGGTCTGATGTAGTGCTAGTCTGCGGTCCAGCAGATCCAGACCAAATAGCAGCAGGAACAAGGTTATTGTCACAGCTTGAACTCAACCACTACACGGTGGAATTGTGTTTTTGGAATGCGCACTGTCTTTTTTCCCTCGACCTTCACCTTTTTATCCAACAGCAGAACTAAAGGATTCTTCCATTTGAGCCCACAGAAGTGTTTTGTTTGTTTGTTTTGGGTGATGCTTGTTGTTGTAGTTTGCTCTTTTATCTTTGACAGGGTGAGGAGTGTTTCTTGTGAAATTCTCAGATCAAAGATTAAGTTTTAACCCAATTCAAAGAAAGGTTTGGCAAAACTTTGTCTTGGTTCTCCCCTCTTCCTTTTTCCTTATGGTTCTCATATTTTTTGTTTTTGTTTTTTATGATTCAATTCAATTCATTAAATGAACTATTCAGTGAGTCATGAGTACTACATATGAGGCACTGAAATACAAATACAAAAGCAAAATAGTACCTGCCCCTCAAAAAGCTTACATTCAGAAAGTCAACAGGCATTAATGGACAGCTCCCCTGGATTTAATGACCATCTCTATACTGATGATTTTCAAATCTACCTTTTCTGTTCCAATCTCTCTGCTTACCTCTACTCTCCCACCTTTAACTGCCTTTCACACATCTCAAATTGGATGTCCAGTAGACATCTTTAACTCAATATTTCCAAAACAGAATTTGTTATTAAGCTTGAGATAAGAGAAAGAACTAAGTTTAAATCTGGTTATCTGTTAAATCTCTAGGGTAGAGACTGTCTTTTTCCTCTTTTTGTAACCCTAGCACTTAGCACAGTGCCTGGTACAGAGTAGGCACTTAACAAAATGTTTATTGGTTGATCGATAGAGTTCTGGACTTGAAGGCAGGACAACCTGGGTCGAAATCTTGTCTCATACATTACTGGTGTCACTACATCATGAACACGTTAATCTCTAAGGTCAATTGCCTCATCTGTATAGGATAGGTCTTCCAGGATTGGGATGATTAAATTGGATAATGTATATAAAGTAATTTACAAATATGTAATTGGTAGAAATAATAGTATTCAACTGGGGGGAGGGGAAGAGGGGAACACAACGTATGTTCCCAGATTTTAAAATGTAAGATATTTTCAAGAGAGAGAGCCTCATTAACAATTAAGAGGATCAGGGAAGGTTTCATGGAGGAGGTGGCACCTGGGTTGAGCTATTAATTCAATTCAACAAACATTTATTTTAAGCCTACTATCTATGAAGTATTTTGCAAAGCCCAAAAATGCCCTAGGGATGGGAGGAAGGGGAGGATGTCAGTAAAAATCTAATGGAAGCATTAATGCTGGAGTTTGACCTTAAACCAAGACAAGCCTTGAAGAAAGATCAGGATTCTGAGAGGAGGAGATGTGGAAGGTATTCCTTTCAGAAGCTAAAATAGGGGTTGATGGGGAGGTAGAGAGTAGTGATGGTTGGTACAAATGAACAGTGGTGGGAGATGGAACAGCATAAAAGAATAAATAATAGGGAAAACCCAACTTCATTGTCTCCCTGGTCATTCATTTGTATCCTGTATCTCTTTATAGCTTAGAGGAATAGGAGTCCTAGATTCATCGTCACGAAAGTAGACCTCAAACCTGAGTGTCTCCTTGTGTTGTTGTGTGATGCTAAATCAACAAATTCCATTCAAGAAACATTTGTGTTGTTCTCTCTCTGACCCAGTACTGTGATCTTGAGCAATTTTTTTAATTCCTCTCATGTATAAATGAAGGAGTTGGAATAGCTGTTTTCTAAATTGTTTTCCAGTTTACTGAGATTTGTTGTTGTTATTGAGTCATTTCTGTCATGTGTGACTATTTGTGACCCCATTTGGGTTTTTCTTGGCAAAGATACTGGAGTGGTTTGCCATTTCCTTTTCCAGCTCATTTTACAGATGAGCCAAGTAGGATTAAGTGACTTGCCCAGGGTCACACAGCTAAGTAAATGTCTGAGGCCAGATTTGGACTCTGACTTACCGAGATATAGAAAGATAAGACATAGTCGCTGTCCTCAGAGACTAGTGTTACAGAGGAGATGAGATGTACAGAAGAGCATCTATCACATAGGGTTATGAAGATCAAGTGGGGTAACATATGTACAGTACTTTGCAAATTTTGAAACACTATATAGATGCTAGCTCAAATGTATAATATAATAAACATTTACAGTATTAAGTATGCCTACAGGATTAATATAATAGTGCTTTCCAAATAGAAATGCAAACTTCTTGAGGACAGGGATTACTTAGGTTTTACCTTTGAATCTCCAGCATCTGCCATACTGCTTGGTTCATAGTAGGAGTTTACTAAATATTTGTTAAATTGGATTAATTAGCATAAACTGGAGTATATGATGGCAAAGAAGATATCCCCCAAAAAGTACTGAATAAATTTATTAGACCTCTCTCTTCCTCAGTCTCTAATCCTGAAATTAGGGATGACAATTATATGAGGATGTTCTGTGGATTCTTTGGAAGAAGACTAATGTAGAATGTCAAGATGACAAATTGAACAACAGAAACATGAAGTGGCCTAGGATAGCTATCTTCATGTGTTTGAAAGACCAACACTTGAAAGAAAAATTAGGTTTGTCATATGATTAGATTTGTCCAAAAGTAAACTTAGTTCCTTTGGGAAATAGTGAGTTAACCAGAATTAGAGGTCTTGAGGTAAAGACATTCTACTCACTTCTTAAGAATGTGGTAGAAGGAATTTCTGTTCAAGGAGGGGGTGACCTACATGACCTCAGTCATCTATCAAGCTCTAAGCTTCCATGATTTGGGATTGGTATAGTTCCCATAGATGCTTCATAAATGAATGGGGCCAAACCTTACTATGTTGCTCAAACTGTGGCTTCAACCATGTGGTCCGCCTTCCAACAATGATATCACCATGGTGTTGCCCACCCAATATATCAACAGCAAAAAGAGAAGAATAACATGGATCACCCTGCCTAGGAAGACAGTATTAACATAGTCACCTAAAATTATTTACGAAGGGATTCCCTCTTTTACTCTTATGAAATAATTTCTACCAGGAAATATCCATATATCTGATGCGTCAATTAGAAAGAAGAGAACATTAAATAAAAAAAATACATAGATTAAATGCCCTTTGGTATAAAAAAAGGACTGTTACCTACTTAAAAGTCACACATGATGTTATTGGAGATTTTTTTTAAATTTGGCACACGTAACAAACTCCAATGTGACTGGAAAATTAGACATTTTAATGCAAGGTATTTCTGACTGCCATGTATAAACAAGTAAGAGACTGGGAAAATTAGACATATTTGTGACA
The DNA here is from genome assembly GCF_003287225.1 of Phascolarctos cinereus. NCBI lineage: Eukaryota > Metazoa > Chordata > Mammalia > Diprotodontia > Phascolarctidae > Phascolarctos > Phascolarctos cinereus. The sequence continues at coordinate 635,028,526 of NW_027555847.1, forward strand.
GGTGGAAAAAGTCATTTCCGTGAAGTCTGTAGAAACTTGGAGCACAGACTTGCTGGCTTAGCAGACTAACTTCTTTTTCATAGAGCTAAACTGAACCAAAGTGTGCTTTCCACTTGTCAAGTTGAAGAGCGGCAGTATTTGGAGGGACTTTCAAAGAGAGGAGGAACAGGAAATTTAAAACCCCTCTTTCTGTCTGGGCCTATACCTATCGTGTGGACATGGGCACCTCAGTCAGTCGATAGACATTCATATGCACCTACTATGTGCCAGGCACTGTGCTAAGTGCTGGGAATACAAAGAGAGGTCAAAGATCACAGTCTAATAGAGGAGGCGACATAAGAGTAAATATATCCAAACAGCCTATATTCAGGATAAATGGGAAATAAACACACTAGAATTTAGAGGGATTGGGGAAAGCTTCCTGTACAAGGTGAGATTTTAACTGACACTTGAATGACAGGGAAGAAAAAGAAGAGCATCTCATGCATGGAGGAGAAGCAGTGAGAATACTGAGAGAATATAGACAACTCTGGCATTCCAGGTCTTCCGTATTCTCACTGCAACAAACTTTTGAATGATGAAGTTCACAAAATATTTACCAAACACTGACAGTGTGCCTTTCCTCTACTAAAGTCCTCCTCCATGGTGTCATCATGAACTGGAAGTGAACCTGAGTTCCCAAAGGTTGTGCCGGCAGTATCCAAGCCCAGTTTAGATCCTACCCCTGGCCTTACCTGAGCACCAGCCCAGCAAAGTTCAGAGAGGTCCCTCACCAGAAACAAAAGGTTGCTGTTCATTGGGAATATTGCAGGGGGCATTCTTGTGCAGGTATAAATTGGGCTGAGAGAACCCTGAGGTCCCTACCATCACTGAGATTCTGTGTATTTGTGAGGCCATCAGACAATCCAGTCCCATCTCGCCTAACAAGCACTTATTAAGTAGCTACTATGCTTGGTGGTTAATTGTTTGGGCCATGGAGATAGGCACCACCAGCCTTGACGGAAGCACAAAATGTTAAAGCTGGAAAGAATTTAGAGATCTTTTAGTGACAGGGTTTTCTATCTGGGTTACTCAAATGAATTTCAAGGGATCTGTGGATTTGGATGGGGAAAATTACATTTTTATTTTCGCTAACGTGTAAGTGAAATTTAGCATTTGCTTCATTTATGACAATAGGCAATGCCACGTTATTCTGAGAAGGGATCCATCTGTTTCAATAGACTGCCAAAGAAGTCCAGAACCTCCCAAAAAGGATAAGACCTTTGGGATTAATTCAATTCTCATTTTGCAAATAAAGACATTGAAGCCCAAGGTACTGGCCAAAGGAAATAACAGTTGTTTAGTGACAGTCAGGGCTCCAAATCACATCTTCTGACTCTCAGTCCAGGGGTTACCATCTGCATTGGTGGAGGGATTGCTTGGCCAATGAAATCACAGATCCTTGAAGCAGAGGTCTGTTTGAGTCTTCTTAAACTTTTCTCCATCACATACTCTATGCTTCAACATATTTGCCATTCTCCAGTCTGTTACCACTCTGATCCCACTCTTCCCTGCTTCTGTTCTTATCTCACTGTCCCCTGTGGAAAATTTTCTGCACTCAAACCTATCATTCCACTATTTTAGAGATTCATTCATTTAGATCTTGAACATTTTTCTTCAAAAGTTTGTTATCTTTCTGGCCTCAGTTCATTTTCCTCCCACCTTAAGTCCTCTGTGTTCCATCAGGTGGATTGTTGACCATCCCTTAATCTCTTCCTATTCTTTCCCATCTCCTAAGCCATCTACAGTGGATAGAGCTTTGCACCTGGAATTAAGAAGACCTGAGTTCAAATATGGCCTCAAACACTTACTAGCTGTGTGAGCCTGAGCAAGTCGCTTAATTAGTTAAGTTTGCTTCAGTTTTCTCAATTGTAGAATGGGGGAAATAACAGCACCTACCTCATAATATTGTCGTGAGGATCCAATGATATATTTGTAAAGTTCTTAGCACAGTGCCTGGAGCAGAGTAGGTACTATATAAGCACTTATTCTCTTCCCTCCCCCACCCTCATCCAACTGGACTGGAATGGTCTCCCCTCCTCCTCTGCCCCCTTCTGGGTTCACCTGGACAATCGCCTCCCTCATGAATCATTTCCTTATCCCTGTAGCTGAAAGTGATCTTCCCTTCTTCCAGTTTCTCTCAGAACATTGTCTGTACCTCACCGTCACACAGCATGGTCTACCATTTGTTACTGTTAGCTGGGCACCTACTGGTTTGTATCATCTCTGTATACTCAACATCTAGCACAATACTGTATACGCAGTAGGCACTTAAGATTTCTTGAATTCAATGGAAAGACATTATTAGGAAATGGGACTCGCCTAGAATTTCAGAGCTTGAGGAACCTTAGAAATCAACTCATCCATTTTACTTTATTAACTTTATTTTATTTTATTTGTAAATTCATTTTATTAATAAGGAAACTGAGACTTAGAGAAGGAAACTGGTGTGCCTGAGATCACACAACTAGTAAGTGGAAGACTATGATTGTCTCTCATGTATGCTTGGACTACAATATTAATAATTGTTGATAATATCAATTGTCACCAAGACATAACACTGATCCAAAAAAACTTAAGAGCAAAGTTTTTAATAAATGTCAACATACTATGTATTCATAATCTCTAAGCTACGTGAAACAAAAATGGTTTAAAGATATAGAGATCTGCCAGAGAAGATCAAATGATATGGGAATAAGACAAAGTGTATATCATCTCTATTGTCCTATTTGCAATTGAAATTGTGCTGAGGATGCTATCTGTGGGCTAATATCCTAACACTTTTATGCAGCTACAAAAGGTAGTTATTTTATCCATTTGTACAGTAGTTCATAGAACATTAAGTGTGAAAGAATGACAACAAGTCAATCAATAAATAAACATTTATTGATTGAAGAATAATTTTCTCAGTATCATTTCTATCTGAATCATCAAAAAAGATGAGAAGAATAAAATAATAATAATAATAATAATAATAATAATAACAACCACAACAATTGATTTATTTGTTTATAGGTTTTTCAAAATACTTTGCATGCATTATCTCACTTGATCCTTGCAATATTCCTATGAGGTAAGAACTACAGGTACTTAATACCTGCATTTTACAGATGAAGAAAATAATAGCAGTTAAATGACTTGCCCAGACTTATTCAGCTAGTGTCTAGGCCAGATTTAAACTTGACTCTTCTTCATTCCAGTCTTTGCTCCATCTGCTCTCAATGCTTCCACTCCCTAGCTCCCATGAAAAAAGGATAAGGAGACCCAGTACCCTTTTTGTATTACCCAAGTCCCCTGCAATCTTATATTCAAACAAACAGGGGAACTGGTGCAGAAAGCCAAGAACTTTCACTAAGTAAATATAGGAAAGCAAATATCTTTAAGCCCTAAGGCTGATACTCCAAGATTAAAGTTTTACCAATTACCATTGTCCCATTAAAGTATTGCCAAAATGTAAGAGTTGCAAATTATAGTAAAACTCTTTCTTCTATGAATCAGGAAAGCAAAATATTTTAAATATGGAAACATTAAAGAGAACTATAATAGTGCCTTGGGTTTAGGAAGTCAATTCATCTGAGTCACTTGGAGTGGAATAGAAAAGTATTTTTAATAGCCTATTAAATGTCAGGTGCTAGGTATTTGAGACAGTGCCTGCCTTTAAGAAACTTATGTTCTAATAGAGAAACAGGGTAGACAGTACATAAAGGGAAACTGTGATCAGGAAAGGGAGTTTTTGTTTAGAAGAGGAAGATGTGACAAGAATGGTGAATGGAGTTATTGAGCAGCCCATTCTATGACTTTCCATTAGCCTATTTCTTTCCATCAAATTTATTCATCAAATAATATGATTTTAGTGCCTTCTTTGTGACCAGCTCCATGCTAGAGGGTTTTTTTTGGGGGGGGGAGGATCAAGAAGAAAACATGGCCTCTTCCTTCAAGGAGCTGGAGTGACAAGATTAACCCAAAGGAAACCACAATGAATGGTAAGAGACAAGTTATAATTAAGTACTAACTTGTGTGGTTCAGATGAAAAGCAGAATCAGATTTCAAAGGCAGTGAGATCTACTAGCATCAGAGAATACAGGAAGGCTTAATGATTGGTGGTGGGGCTTGAATTTGGCATAGGTTTGGGAAGATTTGGATAGGTTCAATTTAATTTAATTCAATAAATATTTATTAAGTGACTACTGTGTGCTAACAAATCACTAGGGATTAAAGGATGAAAACAAAACAGTCCTTGCCATTCAGGAATTTACATCCTGATGATCTTCACACCCACCATCTGCACAGACATAGCAGCATGTAAGTGTAATGGGATGCAAGAGCCAGGGTTGGGAGGGGTGGGATCAGGAGTGGTTCTGTGAGGTAGGTGGTGCCTGAGCTGGGCTTTGAAGGAAGCAAAAGATTCTAGTGTGGACGGAGTGGTATTCTAGGAATGGAGGACCACCTGTTCAAAGATGTCATGGAAGATAGAGAAGGAATGTTGCACATGGCCAATAGCTAACAGACCAGTTTGACTGAAAAAGAATGCATAAGAAGGAATAATATTGAGTTAAGACTTAAAGAGAGATGGAAGTCAGATTGTGAACGTCTTTAAATGTCAGATTGAGGATTTTAAATTTTGTCCAGGGGGAAATGGGCTTCAATCTCTGTGCATATCAATGAAATATCTTTGCTCAATTACCTAGTGACAGATATTCCCTCCATCTCTGATAGCTATCTCAAAACTGTAATTCTTGTGCATGGACACCAGGTTCCACTGATTTTTCTTTCTCAAAGTCTCTCCCTTTCATCTCTTCCTTTACAATCCTATGGTCCTTACTCTACTTGGGTTTAGAAAGTCATTTTATTTGAGTCATTTGGAATGGAATGGAAAAGTATTTGTAATAGCTTGTTAAATGTCAGGTGCTAGGTATTTGAGACAGTGTCTGCCTTTAAGAAACTTATGTTCTAATAGGGAAACAGAGTTTCAAGAGACCTCTACTTGAGGTCCTTATCACTCTGTGCTTAGACTACAAGAAAGCTTTCCTGCACTCTGGTCTCCTTTAACCCCAATCTACCTTCTGAACACTTTACTAGATTAATCTTCGGGGTGGGGGGAAGAATGCATCAGGATGCCTAAGGATCAGTGAACCTACCCAAATTGTCAAGAAGAATATGTGAATAATCAAGCCACGAGTGGCTTGTCCAGCCTGGGACAGATAAAGAGACACAGTCTTGCTTTTTTTTTTTTAAATCATAATCTCTGGTGTCAAGGAAGGTCTTTTACAATGTAGACCGTCAGATAAAGTAGGATAGTAACTGACCATATAGTTGAAGGAAGATTATAAATGACTTAATAAAGGTAGAAAATTTTCTATCAACCAAGCTTGTCTGTATAATCCTAGAATAACCAAGCCCTGTTCATTCCTACTTCTGGGCCTTGGCTAATACCATCCTCATGCTTGGAATACCTTTCTTTCCCAGCCATCCCCAGTGCTGCACTCCATCTAAACCCAGTACAATCAGAATTGTCCAAAAGAGGAATTGGATGCCACTGGAGGATTTCCAGTAGAGATTGACTGAACGCTTATCAGGTGTGGCATAGGAAGGGTTCTTGCTCAGATGGGGGTTGGACTGGAGGGTCTCCAAGGTCACTCCCAACTCTGAGATTCTGGGATACTTGAAGAGCCCTGGAAGGAAGCCTATGTTCTTCCTTGATCACCTCAGTCCAAAGTCATCTCTCCTGCCTCTACAGTATAATATTTAGTGCTACATTCTACTTTTTTAGTGGTTATAGGATAACCAAATTAATTCAATGTTGATATTTCATCTGCAAATTAATAACTAATTCACCAACAACGCATTAGGCACATGCTTTTTATGGAACAATGTGTGGGCAGCTGGTAGTGCAGTGGACAGAGCAGTGGGCCTAGAATCAGGAAGATCCAGCCTTAGGCACTTCTAGCGGGATGACCCTGGGCAAGTCACTTAACCTCTTTTTGCCTCAGTTTCCTCAACTGTAAAACAGCACCTACTTCACAAAGATACTCTGAGAATCAAATGAGATAATATTTGTAAAAATTACTTAGCACAGTTCCTGGCACATAGTAGGCACTATGTAAATGTTTATCCTCTTCCTTCCTGGGAAGGAAGTATGAATCTTTGGTAGGAGTCCCTGCTCTTGTGGAGCTAATTGTCTTATAGAAATCATTATTTACATTTATACGCTCTCTTCAGGTTTACAAATGGCTTAACTCGGAATCTTGTGAGGTACTTAGTGTGAATGTGAACATTTCTATGAGACAGATGAGTCTCAGGGAGGTGAAATAGCTGGCCCATGGTTATAGGGATAAGTGTTGGAGCCAGGATGCACTGATCCCAAATCCATGACTCTTTTCCCTATTCCAATTCAATTCGGTTGAAAAGCTCTTATTAAGGCTTACCCTGTACCACCCAGGGAGATAATAGACTCCCCCTCATGGAAGGTCTTCAGGCAAAGTGGTAAGGCCCCTTGTTGGGTCTATTGTAATAGGCATTCTTTTCTGGGTGTGGGGTGGACTATATAGGGCTGCTAAGATGCCTTCCAGCTCTGAAAGTCTGTGATGAGGATACTCAAGGAACTTCATTTGGTCTCCATTCTATTTATGATTACAAAGAAGAAGAAGAAGGCATGACCCCTGCTCTTATGGCGTCTACAGTGGAGTAGGGTGATCAAGTATAGACACAAGTAGCCAGCACAGGAGGTGATGGGGAAGAGGTTCATACACAATCAATCAATCAATACTTAGTAAGCACTTACTACTTACATTGTGCTAAGCACTAGGGATTAAAAAAAGAGGCAAGAGACAGTCCTCTCCTTAAGGAGTTTACAATCTAAACACTAAGAGAGGACTAAGGTGGCATAGATTACTGCAACTCCTGGCTGAAGGAACTGGATGAGGCTTCATTGAGGAAGTGGCATTAAGCTAGGCCTTCAATTAAGTACATCAACCACTCCCTGAAGCATAAGTCAATCTCTTCTGTGTATTGAACTATTAGTCTGTATCAAGTATTTTTCTTGATACTGGAGAAGACAAGAATGAATGACATGGTCCCTGCCTTCCAGGAGAATACCATCTAGTTGAAAAGTATAACTTTTTAGCAGGAAAGGGGTTGCCATTGGCTACCTATGAAAGCAACAGTATCCTAGACTCTCCTACAATAGTTCAAGCATTTGTAGTGGCTACATGTCTTTTGCTTGTTTTAACTTTCACCATCTTCTACCTAGGATATTATCAAGTATATGAACAGGAAGCTCGTGGTGGCTACCCATGTGGTTAATTGAGGATGCTTTTATCTTTGAGGCCCCAGAAGCCCTAGAGAGACAAAGTGTGGTCAGCAAATGTGGTTCCATCCTGTTCTATTTTTAGGGCCCAGAAACTAGAGGAAACGCAAATGCCATATGATAGCTAGGTCAACTTTAGATGATGGATGCTTCAGGGGCTGAAGAACTGATGGCTTTCCTCCAACAGATACTGAAAGGTCTGATGTCACATGTAAAGTACAACCGATCAGACTGGAACCAGAGACCTCAGCTGGTTGTTAGAACTTTGCAAGCTTCAGAGCATTGTAAAAATGGAAGCTGTTGCTTCCTTGATCAACATGCATTGGTTAAACACAACTATGTACTAGATACTGTAAAGTGTAAAACTCTGTAGAAGTGGAAGTTATTAGTCAATCAATGTATTTTAAGTGACAGAATCATAAAGATTTCCATGTTCACAAACTTGAAGCGTATCAGGAAGACAAGAGGGAAAACAGGGCAATAGATGGTTGGGGAAAATACACTGGACTGAATCAAGAAGCTAGTATTCAAGTCCTGACACTGCCATTCATTATCCATGTGCAATTGAGTAAGATTCTAACTCTCTGGTCACAGTTACCTCATCTGTAAAATGGGCTAACAATGACAGTTCACACTTACATAGCATCTTAAGATTTGTAAAGTGTTGTCTTTTACAAATGGAATAGTGGATAGGGCACTGGATTTGGAGTCCTGAGACCTAAGATCTAAGTCCTGACTCCTAAGACCTAGACTCAAATTCTGTTTCATCTATTTACTAGCTATGTCCCTATGGGCAAGTCACTTAACCTTTCCATATCTTAGTTTCCTCATTTGTAAAATAGGGAAATTGTACTCAGTGGCCTCTAAAGGCCCCTTCTAGCTATAAATCTATGATCCTATGAGGTACATGGTAAAATATTATTATCCCCATTTTACAGATAAGGAAATTAAGGTCTTGGAGAAGTAAAATTACTTTGCCCAAATTCACCCACCTAGTAAATGTGGTATCCAGGATATGAACCCAGGTCTAAACCCAGGATTTGTTCCAGTATTTTACAAAACTTTTCTCATATGAGGTTCTACTTTTTTTTTTCAAAGTAACTGTGAAAGTGGAAAGTTCTTTAGTGGCTTAGTGAAATCAGGCAAGCCAATGCCTTTAACCACTTCCTTATCAGGAACCCTGGCTTTACATAATATAGTCAGAGAAATGAAAATTCAGGGGACCTGTCTTCGAATTTATATCTTCTCAGGTGGTTAATGTTTAAGTTCTTTTCTTAAAAGTAGGTTAGTTTACCCTATATTGTGATTAGTTCAGAAGTTTTGAGGTTAAGGCTGTTGTCTGGATCTGGAATTTCCTTTGACCTTGAATTTCCTGGGTATTTTTCTTTTTAAGAGAAAAAAAAAACAACACACACAAAATATAAACCCCTTCATTCTCAAAAGTCTCTGCATGCTTACAAAGAAAATGAAATGTTGGGTGTGCTGGCCATAAAGGACAGAAGGATAGAGTACTATAGAGGAAGAATCCATGGCCTAGGAGTCAGGAACCCTGAGTTCTTGCTCTAGCTAGCTCTGTGACTGGGTGAGAGAAAGGGCATTTTTCTCTCTCTGGATCTCAGTTTTCTTATCTGGATCATGAGGAGGTTGGGTTGGAAGATGTTGAACAGCATTAACATTCTTTGTTCTAGACACTTATATGTCATAAAGCCAAAAAGCATTTTATTAAGTGCCTACTGAGTGCCAGACACTGTGCTAGGCACTCAGGGTACAGAGAAAGGTGCAAACAGGCTTGGCCTTAGAGGAGCCTACATTCCAGAGGAATCGGTACATATAAGATGAATACAAAGCAAATGAAGGACATCTCAGAGAGAAAGCTTTGGGGAAAGGAGAGCTGGGAAAGGTCTCCTGCAAAAAATTGTATTTGAGTTGAGTCTCAAAGGAAGCCAGGATTCTAAGAGGCAGAGGTGAGGCAAGAGACCATTATGTGTGAGGAATGAGGAAGTCATAAAATAATCAGCAATAAAGGGACTTGCTCTGATATCCTAGCCTCTATGAGTCCCAATTCTCATCAAGTAAGGTCAGACACTGAAAATGCTTTCTGGTGCTCCCAGTCATGACATGTTGGGGTCTTAAGCATCAGGCACCTCTGGAGTCTTTAAATTAGACTCTAAGGCCGCCATGTTCCATGTGGGTGGGGAGTTGTTGTCTAGGCTGTCCATTAGCGTGGACCCTTTATCACAATGGAATGTGGTTTTGCAATCCTCCCACTTTCTTTTGCATGGGACTAAAGACATAAAACTTTTTATAGCTGGTCATGCTGGCAGTTCTGAAAACCAAGCAGGAATCTTTGGAATTTCTATCTAAACCAGAAATTCTTAACCTGGGAGTCTATGACCATGGGTAAATATAATAACATTATTCTGATCAGGGGTTCATGGGCTTCATTGGGCTGCCAAAGCAGTCCATGACACTCAAAAAACCTTAAAAGTCCTTGGTCTAAAGAAAAAAAAACTGAAATAGATTTATCTCATAGTTGGAAATATTTCTTCTTTATGTGGGAGGGGAGAGGAGGCAGAAGGAATCATTACAAAACCACTGCTATATATTACTGAGGGAACTTCAAAAGGAGGGTGTCTTTACCTCATCTGGGCCTGTTTTCTATCTGCAAAATGTGTTCATTCAACCAGACGGACTTTAAGGTCCCTTCCAGTTTTAAATGCTGTGATGTGATTCTAGCCATGTGGTCTTGGGCAAATCATTTTCCCTTTCTAGAACTCTTTCCTCATGTATAAAATATAGAGTTGGGGATAGATCTTTTCTGCCTTTAACATTCTATGAGTCTTTTCATTGATTCTTCCCAGCTAGGGAATACAAGGGATGGAACACTGGGCTGGCAGTTAGTTAGGAAGACTCAAGTTCAAATTCAATCTCAGACACTTACTAGCTGTGTGAATGTAGGCAAGTCACTTAATTGCTCTCGGCCTCAGTTTCCTCATCTATGAAATTGAAGTAATAATAGCACCTACATTCCAGCATTGTTGTGAAGAACAAATGCGATAATATTGGTAAGGCAGTTAGCCCAGTAGCTGGCACATAGAAGGTGCTTCCTTCCTTCCTTCCTTCCTTCCTTCCTTCCTTCCTTCCTTCCTTCCTTCCTTCCTTCCTTCCTTCCTTCCTTCCTTCCCTTAAAAGAGGGATCAGAATGTATGGTTTCTTACAAAAGAATATAGCAGCAACTCAAGATCCGTGTCGCCTGTTATAGCTGTCTTTATCAGGCTGTACCAGTAACTGGCAGTAGGTTTGTAGGTATTTGATAATGTATGAGGATATATAATCCATCATAGGAAATCTCTTTCGATATATGCATTATTCATACAATCATAAATCCAAGGGCCTAGGAAGGTGAAGTCTTCAATTTCTCATTTTCCAAAGAGATTTGTCCAGAGTAAGGACAGCTATAAAGGGCAGAGGAGGACGCCCAGCTCTCTGGGCTCCTAGTCAACTGCATCTCCTGCTATAATATGTTGTCTCAGGTCTTTTGTGGGAAGTCCAGTGTCTGAACTAGGAGGACTAGCAGAGGCAGCCGAGGAAATGCATCTGGAGCAATGACTTAATGAAAAACACTAAATGTGCCATCACAGGGACCTGGTTGAAATTCCAGCTTTCACATGTGCTACCTATGTGACCCTGCGTAAATCTCTTCCCTCCCTGACTATCTCTCTGGCCCTCAGTATTCTCACCTGTAAAATAAAGGGACAGAATTGGAAGAGATGACTTCCAAGGTCCCTTCCGGCTCTAAATCTATGATCTTACTATCAGGGCTGGCTCTGCCTGTCTCTTCCTATGCCCTTTGCTGTTCTTGTTTAGTATCCAATGCTTTGTGACCCCGTTTGGGGTTTTCTTGACAATGATACTAGAGTGGTTTGTCAATTCCTTCTCCAGCTTATTTTACAGATAAGGAAACTGAAGCAAAGAGAGTTAAGTGACTTGCCCAGGGTCACATAGCTAGTAAGTATCTGAGGCTGGATTTTAACACAATTCCTCCTAACTCTGGGGCCAACACTATCCACCATACCACCAGGATACATAAACTCCCTTGGTTTCTAGTATAGTGAATTTAAAAAAAAAAGAAGAAGAAGAATGCTATCACAGAGGCTAATTGTAATACACTATATCCTTAGAATGAATAATCTTAAAAGGACCCAAATTCAATTTAAATGCTGTGACATCTTGCAGGCACACCTCCTGTTCTCTAGCATCTGTGCTCCTAACAAATTGGGTGTAAATCCAATACTAGTTTAAATGCATCAAGAATTTTCATTAATTAAAGCTCAATATACCCAGATTGATTGATTTATTCTTTCTAATCACATCTCTTCTCAGCTCAGAAATCCACAATAGTTCTTTATTGCTTATAAAGTAAAATCCAGACTCCTTAGCCCGGTATTCAAGGCCCTATATGACTTGATTCCAATCTGATAAAGCAATACCCCTCACCACCTTTGTGAACCCCTTGCCCCATTGTAGTGTACTGTTCTTTAAATACAACATACACATCCCCATTTCTCTGCCTTTGTTCACCCCATTTCTCCCGTTAGGTGTGCACTCATATAGATTCTTAACTCTGTGTCTTTCACTGACAACTCCAGCCCCAAGTGACCTCACCTGAACCTACAAGTCATGCTGTCTATAGCATTCAATTACACTTAGCATACCAACCTGCTTTGGGGGTACACTGACTTGTTACCCAGAATTATTGATTCTACTACCACAACATCTCTCTAAAACTATCTCCTTTTTTCCCTTTATGCAATCTCTGCCTTGGTTCAGACAATCATCACCTCTACCTGAACTATTTCAAAAGGCTCCTCATTGAACTTCCTGCCTTTTGTCCCTCACAATTCCGAACCATAATCCATCCTCCACACATCTGCCAAATTACTATTCCTATAGCACAAATCTGACCAGTAGTTACCTGTTGCCCCCAAGATAAAATATAAAATCATGGAATCATAAGATCATAGATCTAGGACTGGGAGGGACCATCTAATCTGACCCCTCATTTTATAGATGAGGAAACTGAGGTCACAGATGTCAGCTTCCCATTTAAATTTCTCCACAAGTTGACTCTCATCTAGCTTTTCAGTCTTATTTCTTATTGATACCCTTCACACATTCTTTATTCCAATGAAATAGAATTGCTAGCTCTTCCCTATACTTACATCACCTTCTATCTCCTGCCTTTGCAGAAATGGAGGAAACTGGAATTAGCTACTTCTTCACTTCTGGATAATTGAATTCCAGGCTTCCTTCAAAGCCCATCTTGAATGCCACCTCTGCCACAGGGCCATTTATCATCCCTATCCTACCCCCCAACTCTTGGTTATTAGCATTCTTTCCTCAAAATTTGTTTTATTCTGTATACACATTATATTATGTTTGTATATATGTGTATATTTGTGTTGGGTTCCCTCCCCCCATATGTTGTTATTCAGTCACTGAAGTGGTGGTATTGGTCAGTTCCTGAAGCAAGTCAACAGGAGAAATTTTAGTCAAGCAGAGTTTTTGGTGTATGATGTCTGAGGGGGCCAACTGCTCCATGTAAGGTCCGTTTGTCATACTATATTGGTCTGACTATAGGTTACACACTTAAAATAAAATCTCTTTGAAAAGGAATAAATGTTTCGGCATCCACTGAAAATTAACACTCACTATAGATTGCATGCAAGCCAGATTTGAAAGACAGCTACAGATCTATGTGGTATTGAGTTTTGAATGTGAATGATTGATGACAAAGCTCTATCATTTACCATTTCATCTATTATATTTCTAGGAATAGTTTATGATCATCAATACAACTGAATTCTCTTCTAGGGTGGCTCGGCACTCTCTCCTGCAGCAGTGATTAGCCAGAAAAGGGCTCAAGAACAGGCAGCAGCTCTCGCCCAGGAAGTCAGTTGTCCAATCTCTCCTGACAGTGATATGATGTCCTGCCTCCGCCAGAAACCTGCTGATATCCTCAATGATGTTCAAACCAAGGTGGGCAATGAAGGAGGAAGTAGGGAAGATCTTACAGAATTTTAAAACTGGGACCTGGGACATCACCTGGGGTATTGCATTGGTCTGAACACAAACTGCATGGCCAAAATGAGTACTCTTTGAAAGGGAAAAAAAATATGTGGCCCAATGGATAGAGAGCTGTCCTTGGAGTCAGGAATACTTGAATTCTGACCCATAGTGGCTGTGTGACACCTGGGGGAGTGCCCCATCCTCTCAGTGTTCCCAGGCATCTGTGCAAATCTGCATGGGTAGGGGAAGCTTCCTCACAGGGAGTGCCTGCTACAAAAAAAAAACCATAATTCTGAGTCATCTTGAAAAAATAACATTAATTTTAGTGCACAGTGAAATACTCTTTTTGTGCCAGTTAGGCTAATCAGACCCAGAGGTTTTCAATGACATTAATAATATACTAAGGAAGGCAGCATGTTACAATGGAAAAACCACTGGATTAGAATTCCATAGACCTTGGGTTTTGCTCTGCTTTTTACACCTAATATCCATGTGACTTTGAACCAATCACTTCACCTAACTGATCCCTCCTTATCTGTAATAGGAGGGAGTTGGATTATATATATCTAAAGTCCAACAATTTATGAATCTCTTTTTTTAATGAGGCTCATATTATTGAGGGAGAAATATAAGGAAAAAATGGCTGATAGTTAAAGACCTGTCTTCTAGTCCTATCAACTATCTATGTGACCTTGTGTGAGGTACTGGACCTCAGCTCTATCATCTACAAAAATGAGGCAGCTGGACAACCTTCATCCATTCATTTTTTTAACAAACATTGATTAAGCGGGTAGTATTTCCAATGTCCTATGGTAGGATCCCGGGGATAATAAAGATCAGTAAGACTTAGTTCCAGCCCTCCAAGAACTGTCTCCTTCTAGGCAGGCAGGCAGTCAATATCCATTTTTAAGTACCTAATACATACCAGGCACTGTGCTAAGTGCTAGGGATACAAAGAAAGGTAAAGGACGGTCCCTGCTCTCAAGGAAATCATACTCTATGGAGGGAAACAGCATGAAAACAGCTATGTACAGAAGAGCTACAGACAGGATAAATTGGAAATAATCAACAGGGAATGTGCTCAAATTAAGAGGGATTGGGAAAGGCTGCCTGTAGAAGGTGAGATTTTAGCTGGCTTCTTCCAATTCTAAGTTTTTCCATTCTGCTGTAAAAATCTGGACCATTGAATGTGATAACTCCCAGTGACTATGTGGTAATAAACAGTCACATCTCTTCAATCCCCAAACCCAGCTCCTGGCCATAAGTGGCCCATTTCATTACTGGGGACCAGTGGTTGATGGCATCTATCTCCAAGAGACTCCAACCAAAGCATTACAACGATCTCTGAGGGTGAAAGTGGATCTGCTCATTGGAAGTGTTCAACGAGATGGGCTGATCAACAGAGCAAAGGCCATTAAGGTAAGTGGATTGTAGATTATCAGTTAGTCAGGTGCTAGGGAAGCTTTAGCGCTCCTGTGAGCCACAAAATAGGATTGGATCATTCATTCATCCATTTATTCAGATTGTACTCTTTACTGGGTAAGATCATGGATCCATAAGACACAGTCCTTCCCCGAAAGGAACTCAGAATCTGTTAGTGGTGAGAAAACCTGAATACAGATAATTACAGGACCATTTAGAACATAAAAAATAGAAAAGTCTATGTAAGCACATGAAGGAGAGACCACTTCTGGCTGGGATGGATCATGGAAAGAGAGAGAGAGGGTACAAGGGAGAAGAACCAAGTAAGACTCCATGAAAGGAGACAGATGATTTGAGTTTCGTTGAAAGATTAGTAAGACCTTAGCAGGCAGAGTTAGTGATGGGCATGAAAAAGAGAGGCAGCATGGGATAGTGTATAAAAACACTGGAATGGGGTCAGATGACTTAGGTTCAAATTCCAACTTAGATGCTAACTGTTACCACGGGCAATTTAATTAACCTTTCTGAGCCTCATCTATGAAACAAAATAATCCTTGCACTATCTAACTTATAGGATGGTATGGAGAAAGTGCTTTCTAAACCTTAAAGTGGAACTGATAGAGTGCTGGGACTGGAGTCAGGAAGACTAAACTGAATTCAAATCCAGCCTCAGACACTAGCTATGTGACCTTGGGCAAGTCACTTCACCCTGTTTGCCTCAATTTCTTCATCTGTAAAATGAGCTGGAGAGGGAAGTGGCAAATCACAACAGTATCTTTGCCAAGAAAACCCCAAATGAGGTCACAAAGAGTCACATGTGACTGAAACAACAACAAACCTTAAAGCATTATACAAATGTTATTATTATTTATTATTATTATTATCATCAATGTCATTATTGATGAGAGGCAGAATGTTATAGTAAATAGAGGCATGACCAAGGGAAAAATCACTTAATGTATTCAAGAGCTGGGCAACTCTTGAACCTAAAACCACAGGTTATAGACAAGTCACTGATCAACATTTGGTTGGATAAAGTTCTCATACTAGTGAGTTCCCTTATACCAATGAAGCCACACGTCTAGACCACAACAACTATTATTTGAAACAAAGGGTGATATTGTGGTGTATTAGGCTATACTCAATCAGAAAGACCTCGTGTTTCAAGGAGTCCCCAGGTCTGACACCCCCTAGACAAAGTACTTTGTCACCTCCATGCTCTGGGCAATTCTCTAAGGCCTTATGTTGCCCAACAATGCTGATCTGCATTGGTAGAGGGAATTTTCTTACCTGGAGTTCCCTACCCCCAGTGTAATCATACAAATAAATCATACAAATACAAATAAAATTACATACAAATAGAGTATACAATTAAATTCCTGACATGTAGAAGAACATTATAGAGATGGGAATATGTAGGATATCTTTGGCCACAGTTATTAATGCAAGTTGTTTGGAGTTAAATCTGGTAAGGTAGATTGGAGCCAGACATTGGATGAACTCATTTACCAGACTGAAATGCCTTAGAGCTTATTTGTTAGACAATGGGGAGCACTGCATTTTGAGCAGAAGAACAAGATGTTCAGAGCTTTTACATTAGGAGCATTAAGCTAGCATCATATATAGGATGAATTAGAAGAGAAACACTTTCATGAGGAAGTCAGATTTCTCCTCATGTCCCAAATCCTGGAAGTAACATCCTTTGTCAGTGCTATGAAGTGGCATCCTTCCTGGGAGAAGAGTATTCTGACAGTCCGATTGGGAATACATACTGCCCAGTATGGCCTTAGAAGAAAGTCAAGTATGGATAGACTTGGAACCTAGAAACCTGGGTTCAGAGATCCTGGTTCTAATGCTTCCTAGGGTCACACAGTTGGACTTGAACTCAGGTCTTCCCAATTCCAGGCCTAGTTCTTTATCCACTGTGCCACCCCACTGACTTAGTTGTAATCGTATAGCCAAATGGTGGTTAGGGCCTCGACCTAGCTAGAATGGAGCTGGGTGAATGAAGAGAAGGCATTACAGGTATGAGAGATGTTATGAAGGTAGAAATAACACAGCCACGTGTGTTGTTAGGTGGGAAAGCCTGCATAAAAATAAATAGTCATCACTATTGTTATGGTCCCTGGGCTGCAATGAAATGGGAAAAAAGTTGGGAGCCTTGCAAATGGCTCATTCTTTTATCTGCCTTAACAGGCCCTTCCTGCTTTCTCACCAGAGGTTGTGACACTAAGATGTTTACTAATTAGGGAACAGTAAAAAAAAAAAGCCACTGAGGGGGGAGCATTGTCACTCCAAATGACTAATCCTCCTTGCCTGAGGCCCCTTTGGTGAGGAACTGGGGAGTGTAGAGAAAAGCTCAAGATGAAATATGTCTCTATGAGATCTACTACACCAGGAGCAGCTTTTCGCTTCTCATGATTCAGCCAGAGACAGAAATGGTCAGTTCAGCCAATTTGCCAGGCCTCAGAACCGTAAGGAAGAATTTTTGCACCTAATTCAGGAACCACAAACATACCCAGGGGAGTAACCAGCATAAAAGGCATCCCAGGTTGAGGCAAGGGAGTTGACAGCTGTTGGAGGAGACAGAGAAGCTAGCCTGGGACACCCTGAGGCTATGAGGCTATTGCTGAAGAGGCATCCCTCAGGAATATGAAGGCACCAGCAGTTCCGGAGAAGTAGCTTCTGATTTCATGACTCAGCTAAGCATTGAAAGGGTACCACTCATGTCCTCCAGGCATACCCTGGAGCCCGAATCTTCCACTCCCTGCAAATCTCACACACACACACACACACACACACACACACACACACAGAGTGTACTCCACAGGAAAGGTAAGGCAGCTTGGAAAGGCAGAGCTTCAAGAAAAAGAAAAATCTTACAGCTGGAGATGGCAGAGGAATTCCCAGGAAGCAAGGCCCTCCACTGGACCCTAAGGAGCTCTCTCCCTCACCTGCCATGAATCAAACAATTAATCATTTAATCAACAGTCATTTATTACGCACCTACTATGTTCCAGGTACCAGCTAGGTACTGAGGCTACAAGCAGGAAGAACGAAACAATCATTACTCAAAATTGGTGGACATTCTAATATGCCCTGGAGTCCATTGTCCAGCTCCTGGGACTAACAATGTTGAGAAGCAACAGATGACTACTGGGTCTTACAGAAATATTGCCCCCTCCCCAAGAGAGCCTGGCCCTTGCAAAGTACACTTCTCCTCTTGCCACCAAGAGGGCCCATCATATTTTCAGTCCTAAAACCCACCCATACACGGGACTTACAGCCTCAGAAAAGTTTAAGAAGCCAGGGAGGGAAGGGCTTAAGGGGAAAGGAAAGGGACCCAAAAATATCCCCACAAAGGAATAGCTCTCCAGCAGGTGTGAAGGCACTGCCCTCTGACTTTCCCACTAGTTTGAGGTGACCTGCCCGTCTCCAACTTGAAGTCATACTATAGGAGGATGTGTTCTTCCCAGCCTGCTGAGCTACGTCCTCTCCTCACTGGCAAGATGTGCTGTGAGGTGGTCCCTGAATAGCCACCTTACTCGTGAGCCCAATTCACCTGCCCAGGGTCAGGTCTGCCTTGACAACCCTAAGCCAGGCCAGAATCTGAATCCTGCCAGCCTTAGTCTTTACCCAAGAAAAAAATCAGAAAACAATTAAGCTGCTCTCCCAGCTTGGGTTCCACTCTCACTATACTACTATTTGTTCTTTCTTCCACAGCTCTGTGCCCTCCCCACCATCAGGCTCTGCCCCTACTTTATCCCTTAGTTCATTAACTGCCAATAGCCCATCCTCAGTCAAATTTCATCCTTGGGTAGTTCCCTGCCCTGGAAAAAAAGGCCTGCCCAGATCACCCCAGTTATGACTTCATGTTTATGTCTCAAGAGATGATCATTCCACCATCCTCTGTCATGTCTCAAGAGATGATCATTCCACTATACTCTGTTCTATATGTTATCCTAAGCGTTTAGGTAATGCCTATTATGTGCCAGGCACTGTGCAGAGCACTTTATACATATTATCTCATTTGATCCTCACAACAACCCTGCTGTGATTATCTCCAATTTACAATTCAGGAAAGTGAGGCAAATAGAGGTTAAGTGACTTGCCCAAGGTCACACAGCTAGTAAATATCTGAGGCCAGATTTGAATTGACTCTTTAAAGGATTGTAGAGGCTAAAAGCTGAGGTTTATAACTTGTAGTCCATGAACTCTTTTTAATGTTTTATTGATTTTTTTCTTTTAATTTTTTAAATGTTATTTTTCCTCAATTACACGTTTAAATAATTTTAACAGTCAGGGTCTTTTTTTTTTAAATTTTGAGTTCCAAATTCTGTATTTCCCTTCCTCCCTCCCTCAGATAGTAAGCAATTTATACATATGCAATTGTGTAAAACATTTCCACATTAATCATTTTATACAGGAAAGCTTGAACAAAAAAAGAGTAAAAGAAAGAAAGTTAAAAATAGCATGCTTCAGACTGTATTCAGACAATACCAGTTCTTTCTCTGGAGGTGGATAGTATGTTTCATCATGAGTCCTTTGGGATTATCTTGGATCGTTGCATTGCTGAGAATAGCTAGGTCATTCACAGTTCTTCATTGTACAATATTGCTTTAACATCATTTCAATATAATTTGTTTCCTTTGTAATCCTATGTTTTTCATTTTATGCATTTAAAAAAAAAGACATTATTCTGGGAAGGGGCCCAAAAGTATCAGACTGTCAAAGGGCCAATGATGTGAGAAAAAAAAGAACTATTCTAAAGGAATAACAAAGCCTCCTTCTAATGACTAGTGAGTTATTTAGATTTCTTTAAGATAATAACATGTTTTTCCCATCTTACCTGCTTCCTTGCATTCAGCCATTCTAGGGGAAAGTCAATTGATCAGGGACCTTCTGCTCAGCTCTTCCACCCAAACTCAGATTGAAGAACAGAAGCTTCTTCCTTCCCTGAGATTCCAGGACTCAGATCTCTGACATAGCTTCAAAGTTCATTGGTTCCTCTTTCTCTTTCTTTTCCCTGCCCTAATCTTCTACCCTTCAGCCTCTTGACACAGATAAGGTATTTCTTTAGGTCCTTTTTCTTTCTTGATTTGTCCTTTGTAACACACTCATCCTTCCACAGAGTGGGGAGGCCTTATACCAGACCTTTCATTAGCATATAGGCCAACCTGCATTTTGTGCTCACAAAAATATCTTGACTCAATAGGAGAATAAACTTTCTAACAATAAAAATAGCCCAGCTGTGAAACAAATGGCTTGGTAGGGAGTGAATTACCCATCCCTGGAAGTCCTGAAGCTGAGACTGGGCAAATTTACTCTTGGGGTGTGTGGCAGATAGAGGCACATCAAATTCAAGGTTAGACTAGAAGAGCCCTTCCAACTCTATGATTCCATGACATTCTGTGGTGAGGATGGAATAGAAAGGATTCATGTCATAGGGAACGGATTGGGCTGGATGACTTCTGGGCACCCTTCCATCCTTGAGAGTCTATGATTCTGTCATTTGTGACAATCCAGTTAGCCAAACTCACACATTATTGGTTCAATTAAATTCAACAAGCATTTATTAAGTGTGTACTCAGGGCCAGGTACTGTGTTAGATTCTAGGGATCATTTTTAGTTTTGTTCTTTTACTGGGCCTATGATTTAGAGGCAGGTAGGTGGTGCAGTGGATAGAGTACTAACACGAGGAAGTTTAAATCTGGTCTCAGAAACTATGTGACCAAGTCACCTAACATCTATGTGCCTTAGTTTCTTCACCTGTAAGATATGAATAATAATAGCACCTACCTATCATATTGCTTGCTTTCTCAATGGATAGGGAAGGGGCTGGAAGGAGGGAGAGAATTTGGACTCAAGAATTTGAATGTTTATATATAATAAATATAGATGTATGTATATTTGTTGTTGAGTTGTTTCAGTCATCTGACTTTTCTTTACCCCATTTGGGGTTTTCTTGGGAGAATTCTGGAGTGGTTTGCCATTTCCTTCTCCAGCCCATTTTTCAGATGAAAAACTAAGGCAAACAGGGTTAAGTTACTTGCTCAGGGTCATACAACTAGTAAGTGACTGAGTCTGAATCTGAACTCATAAAAATGAGTCTTCCTGATTCCAAGCCAGTGCTCTATCCACTGTACCATCTAGCAATATTTATATATATATATATATATATATATATGTATGTATGTACATATGTATGTATGTATGTATGTACATATGTATGTATGTATGTATATATATGTATATATACCCTTAAAAGAAATATATATGTATATGTATATATGCATATAAATATATGTGTATATATGTATACATGCATATACATATATATGTGTGTATATATATATATACCCTTAAATGTATATGTTATACATTATATATATATATAAATATATATATAAAATAATTGTGCCTAGCTTGTAAGATTATCATAAGGCTCAAATGAGATAATCTTTGTTGTTGCCGTGTTTTAAGGCACTTGGCACAGTTCCTGGCACATAAGTACTATATAAATGCTTGTTTCCTTTCCTTCCCTTTATCTCAGTCTCAGCGGCCCTGGGCACTGAAAAGTCAATAATAACAATGAAAGCTAGTGTTTACAGAGCATTTTCGTACTTGTAAAGCACTTTGCACGTATTGATACTTTTGATCCTCACAACAACCCTATGAGGTAAGTGCTGTTACTATCTCCATTTTACATATGAGGAAACTGAGGCAGACAGAAGTTAAGTGACTTGCTCTGGGTCCCACAGCTAGTGAGTGTCTGAGGCAGGACTTGAACCCAGATCTTCTGACTCCAAGGCCTAGTATTGGTCCCCAACACCACCTCACTGCCTTAAGTGACTTACCCAAAGTCATACAGATAACATGTGTCAGAAGCGGGAATGGAACCCAATTCTTCCTAACTTAGAAGTCAGTTCTTTAACTGCTATACCAACCTGACCTATCCTTGCTGCTGTACTAGGAATACAAATATAAAAATAAAGCAATTCTTGTCCTTCAGGAGCTTACATTCTATTAGAGAGAAGACATTTACATGAACCCCAGGAACACAGTGGATGGAAACTCATCTCTACCGTTTCTCTGGGCTGTCTTTACTGGAATTCTCCCCAATACTGTCAATCAGATAAAACTCTTACCACTGCTGGTTAAACTAGCTAGCTGTTATCTCATGCTCTAAGTAAAGATGATTGATCTTCCCACTTTGTGATATTATAATGATATTCCCTATGGAGTTCATCTTTCCATGAGACTTAATGTTGCATGGTTAAGATCATTATCTTTTCTCAACAACATATGCCTTTTTCTGATCTTCCCCATTACTGCTAAGGGAACCACCCTTTCAATAACCCAATTGACATTGATATCATCTCCTCCTCCTCCTCCTCCTCCTCCTCCTCCTCCTCCTTCTTCCTCATAGCCAGTTAGTCATCTCGTCATCTGTACCACACCAAAATGTATCGGAACTAGCCCGTTCTCTAGACTTATCTAGAATCAAATCTAGTTCAAGTTTCCAACACCTCTCCCCTGGACTATTGCAATAACTTTCTAATTGATCTCACAGTTTCAACTCTCTCCCCACTCCAATCCATTCCCCACATAGTTGCCAAAGTGATTTTCCTAAAGTATGAACATGACCATGTCACACGGGCGTGCTTGTGTGTGTGCGTGCACACACACACACACACACACACACACACACACACTCAATAAGTCCTAGTGGCCGCCTGCTACCTGTAGCATCAAATATTGTTTCCTCTATTTGGCATTTAAATTTCTTCACAACTGGACCCCATTCTACCTTTCAGTGTTCTTAAATGTTACTCCTTTCCGTGCACTCTGTGGTCTAGTTAAACTGGCCTCTTGGTCTCCCCTCAGCTGTGCCCTTTGCATTAGCTGTGTCCATGTCCAGAGCTTGGCATTCTTCCCCTTCTCACCGCCGCTCCTTTAATTCTTAGCTTCTTCTGAGAGTCAGCTCAAGCAGCACCTTTGGCATCAGGCCCTTCTTGGTCCCCTCCAGCAGCCTTAGCAGTGGCAGCAGTGCTGAGAGAGGCTGGGCTGGACAGAATAGCTCATGCCTTCCCTTCCAAGATACCATTCTTGCCAAAGGTTTTGATAATGCGTGCACAGACATTTTTACTGTCACCTCAAATTTTACTTTGCCAACCCTTCAACCCTTAAAAGGCACCATGCTTCCTTACAGTATGTAAGCTCCATGAAGGCAGGAATCATGGTTCATTTCAGCTATATAGTCCTTCTCCTCCCACTCAATGAACAACACTCTATATATTAAATAGATTTGTTGAATTTAAGAAAATAATTAAGGATATATCAATCAATAAATAAACATTTATTAAACATTTGATGTGTGTCAGGAGCTGTGAGAAGTGTCTTCAGATATGGAAAGGTCTATCCTGTTGATGAAGTATTTAATGTGTTGGCCTCAAAGGGCAGAACTAGGAAGCATGGGTGAATGACACAAAGCTCCATGTATGGGAAAATGGTCTAATAATTAGTAGGATCATAGATTTCAAGCTGGGAGAGAACTTAAAGGACATCTGGCCTAGCCCCCTTCTATTACAGATGAGTAAAGTGGGGCCTGGGGTCACATAACAGGTTTATACTCAGGGACTCTGATTCCCTATTTTTCCACAGCAACCGAGACCCCTCCTCAGTATAATGTTTTTAAATGCATAAAACAAGATACGTAGGATTCCAAAAGAAACCAATCACATTAAGCACAAAGATATAAATTTTCCCCTTTCCGGTCTACAAACCTCTTGAAATCAGCCTTAACCCCAAGTTAAGAACCTCGTGCCTTCTTTGTTGTGTGGGTGTATATGTTTGTATGCATGTATGTATAGGTATATACACATCTATATATGTTTGTGTATATATAGATATAGAGAGATATATATACACACACATATATGTATGTATTGTATGTATATTTGTGTATGTACATATTGATGTCTTTCCTGATAGAATCTATGCTCTTTAAGGACAAAGAATGTTTTGCTCTTGCAAGCCTAATCCCTGATACATTTAAACAGGTGCTCAAGAGTCACGTTGGATAAGTGTTGGGGTCAAAAAGTCTTGAGTTTAGGTTCTATCTCAGACACTAACTAATTGTGTGACCCAGGGCAAGTCACTTAACTTCTCTGTGCCTCAGTTTCCTCATTTGGAAAATAGGGATGATAATAATAGTACCTACCTTTCAGTGTTGTTGTGAGGATCAAACATGAGGGCATTTGTAAAGCATTTGTGCTACTTACTATCATTACTGTAGTAAATGTGTGGTTGGTTAAGATGTTTATAGAGTATTTCCCACCCTTCCTCCTCCTCTTCCACAGCCCCAAGTCCTGGCTATCATCATCCCAGGCAGGCCACAAACACAGCTAGACCCAGCCCAGTACCAGAGGCTCACCATGTTCTAGCTTTAGGCAGGGCTCTAGTCCAAGCAGTTCCTCCCGTATGTGTCCCCTCCCCTCTTTTGCTGTCAATTCAGTCCGGGCTGTGTCCTACCAGGTTCCTACTCAGATATTAGCCACTCTTTGGGTGGGCAGAAAACCATATTTTCCCTAATATACCAATGGGAACATCAATATTTATCAATTTTCTTTTGTCTGTGATCATAGGCTATTAGGACTCACAGTTGGAAGTGACCTTAGTGATCATTGACCACAAACCTTTCATTTTACAGATAAAGAAACTGAGGCTGACAGAGGGAAAGTGGATTGTCCACAGTTGCACAGCAGGGTGGTACAGTGGACAGAGCCCTAAATTTGGATTCAGAGGACCTGGGTTCAAATCTTACTATGTATGTGGTCCCAGGCAAGTCACCTAAGTTACTTAAGTTCCCTGAACCTACAGGGCCCTAAATAAGGAGGTTAGAGTAGGTGGTATTTGAGATCCCTCTCAGCTCTATAAATCTATATAGCTCTATGTTGCAGACCTGGGTTTTGAGCCCAAATCCATTGACTCCAAATCCAGGTCTCTTTCCCCTCATCAAAACTAGTTCTTCAACACACAAACCCACTCCTGCCATCCACCTTGCTCTAGATGCCATGTTTTCTACCAATGGGATCTATCTCTCTGTTAGAATGCTCTTGTTCAGTTTCAGTCATGTCTAATTGTTTGTGACCCCATTTGGGATTTCTTAGAAAAGACACTGGAGTGGTTCACAATTTCCTTCTCCAGTTCTTTTTTACAGATGAGGAAACTGAGGCAAATAGAGCTAAATGACTCACCTAGGGTCACACAGCTAGTGTTTGAGGTCAGATTTGAACTCATGAAGATGAGTCTTACTGGCACTCTATCTATTGGCACAGTAAGCTATCTAGGTGCTCGCTGAGGTGCTACATGAACTCAAAAGCAAACATAACCTTAGCTGAGAATTTGTCACCCAGACTTAGGTCACTATTGTACATTGAGTCCTAGAATCCTTGAAGGCTCAGGCTCAAGGAGGCTCTAGAGATCATTCAGTTCAAGCCTCATATTCTTAGGTAAGAAAACTGAAGTGAAGGATTCAATGTGGCCTCTTTTAGCCCATCTCACTGGATCACAGAAAGTAAACAGAAAAGTTGGAGAACAGGATTCTAGTCTGATTGTGCTACTAGCTCATTATGTGAGCTCAGGCAAGCAACTTTATCCTTATCTGTAAAATGGAGGGAGGGAGGGTCCAACTTGATAACTCCAAGTTCCATTTCAGTTCTCATGTTATATGATTTCTAAGTGGCTTACTCAAGGTCATACACCTACTCTTTCCTTTTTCTCAAAAAAAAAATCTTCAAATTTCAAAAGATTCCCCTTAATTCAAACATCCTCTTAATTTGGTGCACATGTGTAGGTAGATCTGGCCTTCCCCTCTCCCACCCCCCCATCTACTATATAGGAAGTGAGATACAGAAAAACAGAATAAGACACTCACCAAGGAGAGGCTATTCCTAGGCAGCCTGGAAGAGTCTGCTAGTGCTTGCTGTGACATCGCCAGTGGGTGGCTGGAGAGCACATTGGTCAGGGAGCCTTTGCCCACAGGTTCCAGACAGCCACCTGGGGCTTGGACAGCCCCAAAGGGAGAAAGCAACGGAGCAGATGTTCTTGGTTTGGAGCAGGGAGACTTTCAGATCTTCAGGATTGGAGAAGCCCAAGTAGATTTTACTTAATCCGTACTAGAGCCAAACAATCTTCCCCTGCTGGGATGCATTATCCAAAGAAAGACAAAGCAGAGACGGGACAGTTACAGAGCTGCGGTGGTCATCCCAAGACCAATTTCCTTCTCTGCCTTACCCTCTGCCTTCCTCCACTCCCTACCAACTTCATGCTTCTGCCAACTTTGAGAAGGTGCCATCCATGCGTTTAACCTAGCTCTAGAACCTAGAACCTAAATTGCTGGTGTCCAAGTTCTGGCCACCTTGCCCTGTTCAAAGAGGGAGAAATGTGGGAGGCCCACAATCATCGCACTCTGGCATAAACAGGCAGAGACCATCAGAGTGCATGCCTGCACTGAGCAGCTTTCCACCAGACCAGGGCTGAAGAGAGAGAGAGGGTGGTTCAAGCCTGTGTGAAGATCCACAAGCCAGTGAGCATCACTTCACAGAAAGCTGGTGCCTAATGAATCCTGGCGACACAGAGAAAAGTTAATTACCTACCTGCTGAGCATCAGGGCTGCCTGATTTGCCTCGAAGGGCTCACTTTCCTTAGAGGGCTCTTTTTATCTGAAATAACAGCTTCCTATTGGAATTCTCGATCAGCTGTTGTCTGTGTGGTTGGGCTCCCTCTCTCCTTTTTCTTTCTCCTCTTTCTTTCTAATGACTCTATCTCCTCTCTTTCTCGTCTCTCTTTTTCTCTATCTCCTCTGTCTCCTCATTCTCTTTCCCTTCTTTCTCTCCTCCTGTCTTCTCTCTGCTTCCCCCTCTCCTTCATTCTCTCTCTCTCTCTCTCTCTCTCTCTCTCTCTCTCTCTCTCTCTCTCTCTCTCTCTCTCTCTCTCTCTCTCTCCCCTGTGAAATTGACAGTCTGCCTACATTCATTTACATGATGTAAAG
Organism: Phascolarctos cinereus; assembly: GCF_003287225.1. Lineage (NCBI taxonomy): Eukaryota > Metazoa > Chordata > Mammalia > Diprotodontia > Phascolarctidae > Phascolarctos > Phascolarctos cinereus. The sequence goes on from NW_027555847.1 coordinate 635,055,417, forward strand.
CAGCTTTCTTGCAAAAGGGAATGTGCTACCTTTTCCCTCCAAGTTCATGGATCTGAGAGAATCCGAAACAGGTCCCTCTTACCCCTCGGGCTTAGCCGTGGAGTGGAGCTGATCCCAGCCCAGGCAAGGAGGGGTCTGGGGGTGAAGAGGGAGTCTGGGGAGTAAGTTGGAGCTGCTAGGGTTTGGGAAACAGCGCCTGGAATGCACGCGGAGCTTTGGGGCTCTCTCCTCGCTTCAGCACAGCAGAAGCTGTTGGAGAGCAGCTTTCGGATTCTTGCTCTGAAGCGAGGAAAGGGAGCTCACAAAGTTAGCACAAAATGAAGGCAATTCCTGGAAGGAAATGCAAGCAAAGTGAAGGGATGCATCTGATTCATACCTGGTGCCCGATGGATCCCAAACAGCTCCACCAGCAGCATCCTCTGCCAGGGGTGTTGCCATGATGGGGGATGTGGAGGGGAAGCAGGTATGTTTAATGAAAGAATAGCCTTACCTGCCAAATATCTCCAGGGTGGGCTGGCACCTTACCACTCTGACAGGTGGCCATCCCTTCTTTAAAAAAAAAAAAAACAAAAACCCAGGACAGAAAACTATCACATCCAGGAGAAGGTAAAGAGACTCACCCAAAGGTATAGGACCTCCCTCCTCACCTCTATATCTACCCCCCTAAGCTGATTTGGAGATCTCCAGTATACCAAAGTTGTGGGTGTGGGGGTGGTATTTTGTACACTTACAGAGCTGTTACAAGATTCCATAGTTTTGGAGCAGGGGCACTAATCTCTAAGATCCTCAGTCTGCTTATCTGTAAAATGGGGTAAACGATACTAGCACACTCTACCTCTCTTTCTCATGAGTTCTCAACAGGTTAGGTGGGCTTTACTTTATAAGCTCCCTTCCTTTCTATTATCATTAAAAGCATAGTTTTCATTTATACATATCAATTCTGAAAGACAGTCAGTGAGGACTCAAATGTTTCCCATGTATAAGGCCCTGTGCTAAGTGTCCTGGGGGGAGTGAGCAGTCAGGTGGAATACAAAGATGCACAAGATAAAGTCCCTGCTTTCAAGAAATTGACAGTCTAGCAGGAGGAAATGAGACATTTGCCTGCAGAAAAATAGTTAGTAATACGAAAGAGTAAATGCTCACTGCATGACACTTTCCAACTCAACTAGTGACACTTTCCAGCTCACTCACCTATTGACATTTTCCAGCTCACCTAGTGACATTTTTCATAAAACAGAAACTCTCAGAATTGGGAAGCACCCAGAAAGTATCTATGCAACACGGAAAACAGGTGGCCTCTGCTTGCAGTGAGGGTACCCCCACTAATCCCCAAGGCAGTCCATTACACTTTGGGATAATTGTAATGGTTAGGAAGTTTTTGTATTTGTTTTTTATGTTTGTTATGTCCATTATCTCTCATTTTGCCTTCTGAGACCAAATAGAATGAGCCTATTCCATGATTAAGTATTGAAGATTCAGAGAAGAGAGCTCAATGTAGACCAGGGTGTACAGAAGGTTTCAACCAAGAAGTAACATTTTAAAATCACCTTGAAGAGTGAACAAAGGAGTAGATACAGTGAAGCCTAAAGTAGTCCTGGGAGTGTTGGAGATGGTGTCTACTAAGGAAGCCATTCTGACTAGAGCAGAGTACCCCTATATTGTAGGATAGAGGGAGGTAAGATTGGAAAGATAGCCTGGAGATGGGTTATAAAGGGCCTTGAGTGTCTGGCTAATGAGTTTGAACATTATCTAGTACAAGGCCAAAGTTTATCCAGGTCACTTTTTGCAGAAAGTGATACCTTCGCTCTGTACTCCCCCAAGAATGAAATAAATACCAGGCTAGAAAGGGCCTTCACAAGCCCTTGAGTCCACTCCTCCTCCCCCGTTCCTCGAGCAGATCTGGGTTACCTTGTTTTTATAGATCTCTAGGGGAGGAGATTCCTAGTGTCTCTTGGCAGGCAGTTACAGTTTCGACACCCTCTTAGGTCCTTCATTATGTCTAACCAGACCCTTTCAGTGTTGTTTAAATAAGGATAATAACAATAGCTGACATTTATATAGGATTTTAAAGCTTGCAGAGCACTTTACACACATTAACTCATTTGATTTGATCTAAAGCCCATTTCCTCTCATTCTGCCATCTGTGGAGGTGGAGAACAGCCAGTCAGCACCCCCCTCCAGCTCACACTGAGAATACTGGAAGATATTGACAAATCAGCCCTTAGCTTTTGCCTCTCTAGATCAAAAGGTGCTGAAACTATTACATTTTCAATTCTATTTAATAAATATTTAGTGATCACTTGCTGTGTGCCCAGGCCTGTGTTAGAGGACCTGTTTTCCAACTTCATTGTCCATTTTTTTTTTCAGTCATCTCTGCCTCACTTAATATGTGGAGACATAAAGAAGATAGATTACTCAGAAATGGACCTCATAAATTGTTTTTATCTTAGATTTTTTTTGGGGGAGGGGGTTGGTGGCAGCTTGTTATCATGAGTCTTCTTTCACAAAAGTCTTTCTATGTTGCTTTGATGTATTGCGGAGATTCTCAATGACTATGTCAATGGAACATAGGTTCTAATATGTTATTCCAAACTAGAAGGACTTCTAATATGGTCCCAGAAAAGGGCTGCAGTCTGAGGACCAACTCAGCTGAGCACAAAGTGGCTTATGTCAAGAAAGCCATCCGCCAAGGTAACTTTTTTGGGCCATAGAAATTTGCAAAGACTATCTCCTATGGATTGTTACTGGCCTGAAACATGGAGGACTTTTCTTCCATGTTTAATGAGCAACTTACAGGTATGAGCTATGTACATGAGCCTCTGTATGTTTGTATATCTTAATGTTCCTAGCCAACTCTTAATTGTAGGCAGAATAGGAGACCACCCATGTACTGTGAGTTGATGGGTGCTGGTAAGTCTCCTTCAACACCTGAATCTCTCTCTTACTGATGCTGACAGGATACATAAGATTCCACCATTAGAGAGTCATTCCTTTGGGTTAAGATCTGGCTTCTTCTCATGGAATCCAAATACTCATCATCATTCAGTAGCATTTCATAATAGATTAGTTTACTAGACATCTAGCTACTACCATTGGAGTGTAAAAAGGAGGACTCTGACAGTACAAAACATAGGGAAGAATGGAATTCCCAACAGAACATTGGGAAAAGAGAAAAGGATAGGTGTGTCGTGTAGGGCACTGCTTAGCAAGGACTTTCATATATTCTCTCATTTGATCCTCACAGTATTGGCAGGGAAGGTATATAATTTCCATTTACAAATGAGGAAACTGAGGCTCAGAGTGTTGAAATGACTTGCCCAGGGTCCCACAGCTTGCAAATGGTAGAACCACGCTCCTCTGACTCTATGTGTATCATGATGGTTCAGTTTCTTATTTGTGTCTATTCCGGTGCTTTTGCATCTCATTAATGCTTTCAATCTTCCAGTAATATAACCTTTTAAGACTTTGGCCTCATCAGACTATCAAGTATTTGAAATCTTTGTTCCTGACATCCATCATTAGGATATCCTAGCATCTTGCCTACCCTTCTCTGTGCCTGTTTTCCATTTTATTAAAAGTAAAACTTACTCATTTCCTTATGGGGTAAGGGAAGAATTGGCAACACAGCCCTATAGATTCAGATGGGAATAACTTTCTTTTCACCCCTCTCCCACTTACTCCACTTCATCCAAATTTCTGCTTGGCTGGGGCAGAAAATTTTTCCACTGTTGGTTACTGCAGTCTGTCTGGATCAATACTGCCAACTCAGGGTATCCACCAACCCTCTAAGTGTACAACATGGTCTTTTGGAAAGACTTGAGATTTGGGACCCAAGGTACTATCCCATCTGCCACTAGGACATAAGGAAAAAAAATTACATTAGTCCTCTGGGCCTCAGTTTCCTCCTCTGAAAAATGACAACAATGATAATAATCCCTTCTCTGCATCTCCTTATGAGACTATTGCTAGGATCAAATGCCATGATACCTATTAAAACATTTAATAAACAAGAAAGTGTTTTAGGTAAGCTTCTCTGCAGAAGGATCATAAGGCCAGTGAACCCTACAGGGGTGTCATTACCAGCATCTGATCCTTTTCCTCGAGGGATCCTGAACCCTTTAGCAAGCACCTGCTCCAATCTCCATGCATTGTCACAGGGGTGAGGAGGGTTGAGGTAGGGGAAGCTATTCCCTTGTCCTCATCCTTCTGCTCTCCAACTTGAAAGGTCAGCTATGTAAGGGAAATAATAACTAGCATTTTTATAGCGTTTTAAGGTTTGCAAAGCATCTGGGAGGGAGGGGCTAATATTATCCCCATTTTACAGATGAGGAAATTGCTGCTGAGAAAAGTTAAGCAACTTGCTAAGGTCACACAGCTAGTAAAGGTGTGAAGTCATATTTGAACTCAGGTCTTCCTGGCTTCAAGTCCAACACTATCCATTACACCAATCTAGCCTGATAATCAGGAAGAAATGAGTCCTACTTCCAGATCTGCCAATAATAAGAGTTAGAATAATAACATCAATAATAATCGCATCTAGCATTTATGTAGAGCTTTAAGGTTTGCAAGTTGCTTTTCATGGGTTATCCTGTGTGATACCCACACGCTGTGTGGCCTTGGACATGTTGCTGCCTCTCTGAGACTCAGTTTCTTCTTCTGTCAAATGAAAGAATTTGTCTAGAACACCTCCAAGGTCCCTTTCAGCTTATTGCATTGCTAATTAATGGCTCAGTCCCTGTTGGTGGGGGCAAAAAAATCAGTCCCAATGAGTTCATACCCGGAAAGCCTGTCAAAGGGAACATTATTGTTCTCAGAATTAATTAAAGATAAAATCATTGGTAGAGCAAAGAGCTTTCTAATCAAGTCCCTTGAACAAAGCCCAGAGCAGCTTTGCTCTGGTCTAGAGTTAGCAGGAGCCGCATTTCTCTTTGGGGGTCTGACTGATGCTATTCCTTGAGGTCTCATTATTTGTGGTGCTGCTGATTGGCAGGCATCTGTGCACTGCTTGGCATTTTCTTGATGTTTCCCAATGATTTTGATTTCTCTTTGGGTCCTATTAATAGCAGGACTTAAACATTCACACACTCACACAGAGGATGTGCCAGTATCTTAATGATCCTTTTATAAACCACAGTCTAAAACAAAACTCCTGCCTAATGCAGATACTCCTCATAATTACAGCTTGCAAAAGTCATAGCATGGAATCACGTGGGAATCCTGAGGAAGGGCCCGCTGACTGTCTAATTAAGCCAGCAATGGCATCTGTGCTTCTTCTAGTTGCCAGGCATCAGTCAGTCAGGCTATCTGGATTTCTCTTGCTACTGAATCTGTGCCACCCCAAAACTTCCCCATATGCCCCTCTGTTACAACAGGCTGGGGCCATCTCCCTCCCAACCCTTCACTTGCACAGTAAATGCCCAGGCCCAGAATGAGCCTTAGCTGCTAGGGATCTCTAAGCAGGGCTGTGGGGTGGCCATTCTTAGTGAGAATCATTATAATAATTATCAGACTCAGACTTCAGTGCCTTAAGGCAGCATGGTACAATGGGAAAGGTTACTGGGTTTGGAGTCACTGTTTGACCCAGGGAAAGTCACATAGTGTCTGTGGGTCTCTAAAAATGAAGGGGTTGGACAAGGTGACTTCTAGGTGCCTTCCGGCTCTAAATCTGTGCTTCTGTGATTTCACTCATTTAGATATGTCCTACGACAAACCCAAATGCCAATTCCTCCACACCACTCTGGACAAATTTGTGAGTTACCGTGGCCAAAAATAAATGAATGAATGAATGAACGAACGAACGAACAAATAAACAAATAAATAAATAAATAAATAAGTGAATGAATGAATGAATGGAAAGCCATCTCCTGGTAGTTACTCTTCTGGTAATGAGCCTCATTGAACTTACCTAGGTTGGTCCTCAGATGGCAGATGAGTCTCCTACCAGGCTTGTTCAGGTCTCTCCAACATTACAGAACGTGCCAAGGTTTATGCTCTATTGGCATAACCTTCCAGAATACAAGGTCACTTCAGTATCACAATGATCCATCTAAATAAGATTTTAATTGGGACAAAAAAATGACATTGTTTTCATTTCAATTCAATGAGTATTTGCAAGTGCCTGCTGTATGCCAGGTGCTGTGTATTTCTTGTGTTTCCTAAGAAATCCATCATATATATTTGTCAAATTACAGAATCTCAGAGGTTGAAGGCTCCTTCAGAGTAAATGAGTCCAATCCATTCCTGCTATCTGGTCTAGCACTTCTCTACAAGAGCTCTCACAAATAGTCATATATGTTCTCGGGATGTTTCACTTTTTGTATTTATATCTGCAGTACCTGGCAAATAGTGGGTACTTCCTAAATGCCTGCTAATTAATTCATTGGCAAATGTCTTATTAATTGCTAAGGTAGTTCATTCCACTTTGAGTCAGATCTAATTGTTAGGAACTTCGTCTGCGTATTGGGCCAAAATTTGTCTGGCTTCCTGTAACTTTTACTCTTTGGCCTGAATTCTGCCCTTTGAATTGAATTGAACTGAAAGCAAAAAAAAAAAAAAGGTTCTGTCTTTGCCAACAAGATTGCTGGTGCATGAATAGCATTTTATGCTATCTTTATATCTTCCCAAGCTTTAGGTTTGCAATTTTAACCTTTAAGAGATGCCATGTTTTTATAGTGTGTAAGCTCTCTGAAGGCAAGAATCATGGTTTATTTCATCTGCACAGTCATCTATACATTAAATATATTTATTGAGAAAACTTAAAGGTACATGGGAGCTGTCTTCAGGTATAGGAAGAACTGTCATGTCATGTCATGAAGAATTAAATTTCTGCTTGGCCCCAGGGGGCAGAACAAAAAACAGTGGGTAGACATTACAAGGAGGAAAATGCAGGTGCAATCTATGGGGAAATGGTTTAACCATTCATAAGATCAAAGATTTAGATCTGGAAGGGATCATAGAAGTCCAATAGGTGGTGCAATGAGTAGAGTTCGGGACCTGGAGTCAGGAAGTAAATGTGGTCTCAGACACTCCCTAGTTATGTGACCTAGATAAGTCACTTAGCCTCTGTTTGCCTTAGTTTCTTCATCTGTAAAATGGGGAGAGTAATAACATCTATCTTCCAGAGTTATTATAAGGATAAAATGAGATAATATCTATAAAGCACTTTGCAAACATTCAAACACATTTTATATATGTTCATTATTATTATTATTTATCCACTATCCCCCCACCCCAGATGAGGAATGTAAGGCCCAGAGAGATTAAATTACTTGCCCAAGGTCATGCAAATAGGAAGGATTTAAAACTTGGATATGGAGTCCAAAGCCACCTATTTTTCCACAGTACTAAGGACCCCTTCTCAGAATGTCTATAATTGCATAAAATAAAATACATAGGATGGCAAAGGAAAGTAATTATATTGAAATTAAAATGTTATCTTTTTTCTCCCATTTAAGTCCATGGGCCAACTCCTTAAAATTTATCCTAACCCTAGATTAAGAATTGCTTTTAACAAATCCTTACTTTGAGACTGGCAATCTTCTTACATTGTTTTGAGGTTACGGAGGGAAGCTATCGTCTTGTCCCTCCTAGAATGGGCTTTGGGACTTTAAACCACAGTACAAATATTGGATAATGGTGGTGTTATCTTGTTCTGGTGTAATCTCTCTTTCAAGGAAGCATAGAGTGAGGCTTTTGGGCACGTATGTAGATGACATAAAATGCGTGCATGCTTAATGTGGGTGATTCCATGGAAGAGCATAGGATGTCTTAAAAGACCAAGCACCCACTGAAAAGCTTAGGGCCCATGTAGGCCAGTGTGAATCATGGGAGCATGGCCCTTGGCCCACGTCCAGAGCATCCCTGTTCTTCAGATGAGCTCTCTTGGCAAGCTGGGATAAGAAGCTCAGATGTGGATTTTCCTGCTGAGATTCTCCTGACAGATTGGGGTCAAGAACTGATTTCCTCCTTTGGCTACAGCAAAGGAGGCAGTAACAGGTGTTGGCCAGACCTGAGATCAGATGGTTTCCTTGGCTCCATCACAGGCTAGCAGATAGGCAGGAAGGGCCTAGCACAAATCTCATCCCAATGAAACCTTCTCCAATCAAAGGGACAAAACGCTGCCTAAATTCAGAGTCATAACAAGATTTAAGGTGGCTGGCATCTATCTTAGGCACCCATATGGAAAGGTAGCATTTCATCACCATATCTTGAATTTTTCTTTTCACCCATGCCTCTTTCAGGTTTAGAGAAGACTGTGGATTCTGGGAGAGGGTAGGAGGGCTAATGAGTGTTGGGGAAGGAGAGAGAAGGGAGAGTTTGCTACCCTTCCCAGTATGACTGCACTCATGGTTAAACTGTCTCTCCCAAGGCCCATCTGTACAGCCACTGCTCCCCACCTCCTGCCTCTTTCACTAAACTGAATTTGGTCCAGATGCTGGGGCATCTTGTTATGGCTCTGACTAAATTCACCTAACTAGTTAGTGGTAAAGTCAGGACTACAACCTACATCTCATCTTCTTTATCCCATGCCTAGATGACTCTTAAGGCCCTGAACCCCTTGTGGGAACTTCCAGGACTTCCTGGGAATAGGAGCCAGGGATGGTGATCTGGATTACTTAGGTGCTGTTCATTTTGTTTTAAAAACTGTTCTGTCATATTCAAAGTACAATTTTTAGATACATAAAGAGAAAAGGGCACTACAGTTTTTGCCCAGCCTCCAGATGTGATGCCTTATAAAGTCAATTGTGTTTAGTGACAGCAAACATCTCAGGGAATTATGAGCTACTTAGGTCTAATCTGCTCTGTTCTCCTTGTCATAATCCTAGAGTCTTAGAGAGCTGATGCTAAGAAATTAAGGAAAACATGCAAAAGATGAGGAATCATGGTAGCGGAGAGGCTAGAAAGACAGCATCAGAGTCAGTAAGACTGAGTTTCAAGTCCTGTCTCTGATAGAGTTTGGCTATGTGACCCTGGACAAGTCACTTAGCCTCTCAGTGCTCTAAGTAATTCTCTATAAGTTGTGAAAATCTTCCTGATCTGAGCTTGTAGAAGGAGTTCTTCACCAAGGACTCCCTACACCAAGGAAAACAAGGTCTAATCTAGATAGATAGATAGATAGATAGATAGATAGATAGATAGATAGATAGATAGATTGCCCTTCATTCTCGAAGAGGACCAAAATGATATCACTATGTTGGGGTCAAGGTATTAGTGTGTCTGCCCATGGCTGATCAGACCAAACAAGATCAGAAGACTCTTATCACAGGCCAGACTCAAATAGTGAATATGAACATTTGGAGTGGGGCTGTCTCTAAATGGGTACATCTCACATTTCTTTTGTGCTTCATTCTGCTTTGCTCACAGAGCAGAGCACCTTCTTCAGTGTGGGCACACTATCCTGGGTGGTCTTGTGCCAGTCTCTCATGTTTCATAATCAATTCCAAAGTTCTTCAGAAAGACTTTGAGAATGCCCTTGTAGAGATGGGTGGATAAAAGAGGCAAACAAAATCAAGAATATTTTCGTGATCAATAAGCATTTTATTAAGTGCTAGGCACTGGATTAAGCAATGGGGGATAAAAAGAAAAAAACAAAAATAGTCTCTGCCCTCAAGGAGTTTACATTCTAATGCAGGAGACGTGATGTCTATAGATAGGTACCTACATGATCCATACAGAATAGGTGGAGAATAATCTGAGAGGAAATAACCGAAGCAGATGACAGTTTTGTTTTCACTTGTCTTATCTAGAATCCTGAAATATTAGACCCACTAGCTGGTAATTCCTCCTCTGTATAAGGAGAGATTTATTTCTCTGTTGACTTGCTCCTGGTGCCAGCTTGGGGATTAGTGTGTCAATTCCATCGTAAAGAGTATTTTCAGCACGGATCACTGATTGTTTGGGATGAAGACACATCTACTTTGGCAAGTTGGTCCTTTATGTATGAGGCTCAACTTTCTGAAAGTATGCTTAGCATCATAGAACCAACCGAATATTAGAAGTAGAAGGACTTTGGAATTGAATCCACTCCCCTCATTTTAAGGATGAGAAACTAAGGCTCAGAACCTTGGGAATTGCCCAAAATCACACTGCTAACTAGCAGCAGAGATTTGATTGAGATAGCTGGGTGGCATAGTGGATAAGGCTCTAGGTTTGGAATTAAGAAGACCTGAGTTCAAAATTGGCCTCAGACACTGACTAGCTGTGTGATCCTGGGCAAGTCACTTAACCTTTGCCTTCCTCGGTTTCTTCAACTATAAAAATGGAGATATTAATAACATCCACCTCCCAGATTGTTTTAAGGATCAAATTTAAAGCACTTGTCACAATGCCTGGCACAGAACAAGCACTTAATAAATGCTTGTTTCCCTTCTCCCTTTGTTTACCTGATGCCTAGTTCAGTCCTTGTTTCCACTATACTATGTCCCTGATGATTAGTAACTATCACCTAAAGTGATTAGCCAGGTTGACCCACCCATGGAATCTTCAAAGTTATGCAAGTGTGCCCTGTCTCCTTGGAGCGGGTGGGTTTTATTGGATTCATTTTATGTGCCTAGATGCATCTCTTTCCATACATATCTGTATGTGTATCCTGTATGTAAGTAGTACACATATGTGCATATATATATATATATATATATATATATATATTATATCATATGATAATAGTAAGCATTTATATAGCACTTAAAGATTTTGAAAGTGTTAGCTAGGCATCCCGGTGGATAGAGCCCTGGGCCTGGAGTCAGGAAGACTCATCTTCCTGAGTTCAAATCTAGCCTCAGACACTTACTAGCTCTGTGACCCTGGGCAAGTCACTTAACTCTGTTCACCTCAGTTTCCTCATCTGTAAAATGAGCTGAAGAAGTAAATGGCAGACCACTCCAAACAGGAAAGCCCCAAATGAGGTCTGACAAGGAGTCCGACACAACTGAAAATGACAGAACAATGACAAACAAAATATTTCCAAAGCACTTTACTGATCTCATTTGATTTTCACAGTGACCCAGGATGTGGGTGCTATTATTATCCCCTTTTTATAAATAAGGAAATTGAGGCAGAGAGCTATTAAGTGGCCAGGGTCACACAGCTAGTAAGTGTTTGTGGCTGTATTTGAACTCAGGTCTTCCTGAATTCCAGGCTCAGAGCCCTATCCACTGGGACACCTAGCTGCCTAAGTGGACTATAGGAAAGGAAAGGGGGTACGTGGGAGGCTAGACAGCCTCTGAAGTCCCTTCTAGGTCTAAATCTATGATCTGATAATCCTGCGTCCCTGCTCTGGAATTGCTCTGGCTTGTCAATGAACCTCCTAAAATGTAGTATCCAGAATGAACAGAATTCTCCTTCCGGATGCCCTGTAATGTGCAGAGGGTGGTAGGACTGTCACCTCCCTATTATTCCAGCCCTCCACTCTCCTAATAAAATTACTTCAGCTGAGGTTCTGCCCCATTTAAACCCTAGCTCAGGGGAATTGCAAGATTAGAAACATGAATCAGAGCAGGGGCCTATTAAATTTAGTCAGTTGATGGAGGGTTTGGGAGCTTTTGGCTTACACCATTTCAATTCAAATATGTCATCATTTTGTCCTTTTTCAAAAAAAATTATTTTTTAAGAAATTTGAAGAAAGTCAAGGCAGAACCAGTAGCAAAACAGCCTTTTACCAAGCTCTTCAGAATTCCCTGGGCGGAGAGGACTCAGACACCAGCATTGAAGCAGCAGCTGCGTGGTATTATTCCCTTGAGCATTCAACTGAAGATTACTCATCATTCTCCAGGGCACTGGAAAATGCTACTCGGTAAGAGATAGAAGGAAGTGAGTTTTTGTTGACCGTGATTTGTTGTAATTACCATGAAACACAAAACTGCTTGGCTTTTTACTCATGTTTTGGCTTTAATTGTGGTCGTTAATTGTTTGGCAAATCCCATTATACTAGAAATAATATAATCTGTTGTATAGTGGGATATGACTGGCATTGTAAAGTCATAGAATTTTAAAGCTATAAGGGCCCCTGAGTGATCTTTTAGCCCACTAATCTTTTAGCATTTCACAGAAGAGATGGGAAGGAGTAGAAAGTTGAATTGACTTGCTTAGGCTCACATGATTGGTTAGGAGAAGAGCTAGTTTAAAGAAACTAAGTTATTCTGCCTAGAGAAGAGAATTAAGAAAGGAGGGCAAGGACAAGGTAGTTTAAAGTATTTGAAGGATTGTTATACAATCAATCAACAAGTATTTATTCAGCACTGTATGCCAGGCACCTTGTTAAGTTCTGAGAATACAGAGACGAAAAATGAAACAATGCCTGCCCTCAAGGAGACATTCTGAGAAGACATGTACATATAGAAATAGACACATAATATACATAAGATAACAAACTGAATATTCTGCTTACCATTTCCTTCAATTATTTAAAAACGTTATTCAAAGACAAGGGCCAAAAGTTTTGCCAAATTACCAAAGAGGTCCATGACATATAGAAAGGTCAGTAGCCCCTGATTGAGTCCAATCTCCTAATTTTACAAAGGAGGAAATTGAGGTCCAAAGAGTTTAAGTGACTCATGTAACTTGGCACAGGTAGTCACTAGCAGAACCTGGATTTGCATTCAGGTCTTCTAACTTGAAATTCAACACTTTTCCCTCTGCACCAGTTATCAGCAGAAGGTTAAATGCTATCCATTGGAAGTAGGAAAGTATGGGCTACAGTTTAGAAAGTTCTGTGATGTATAAAAAATTTGAGAGACATGGTTTATCATTTTATTATTCATGCTAGTATATAATTAATAAACGGGGTCAGTGGCACTCTTAAATGCCAAAGACCCCTGTGAAGCCTATTCAATGTTTATATGCCCTTAGAAGAGTGGGTGTTCCTGAGGATGGCAATCAACTCTTGATTAGTTAACAATTAATGAGAATAATGAATATTATAATGGAGGTAGGCTTATTCTAATGAGGGACTGGGAGTCATGACTGATCATTCAGCCTTAGACAAAGACACTTACCTCTTATCCAGACTACCCCATCTAGGACAATCTAGACAAAAGAGGGTATCCCTCTGCTCAGTGGACAGCAATAGCCAGAATTCATCTTAGATTAAATTCTTTGTAAGATTCTCTAATTGGGTGGGGTAACTATTCCAAGATTTCATCTCATTATCCACCCTGCCCTTCAGAGAACTGTGCTTTTCACCTAATCTTCAAATGAGGAAAGGAAAAAAAAACTTAGATCTCCCCAATATTTGGTTATTTAATAATCATTTCTTTCAGTTTCCATCCCATATGGTCAAAATTTAAATTTTGAAAGATTGGTTCATTTCTTTGGAAAATTCCTACACATAAAGAACTAAACTCTTATTGTCCCTATAATTCAATTTAAATGAAATGCCACTGAATGCGTTTGTCCTTAGGAACCATTCATGTACCTTCTCTCTCTTTGCAAGAGCAAATTCTTCTGTCTCAAGTAGCCCTTCAGGAAGTGATTGCCCAAAGGTTTCCTCCAAGATCGCTACCCTCTCCTGCCATATCTAGATAAGAAGACTTGGATTTCCTTCTGCATCTTCCATCTTTTTCGCCTTCCTCTTTTCCCCCATCACCTTCTCTCCTACCATGATTCACCCTGTTCTGTGATCAAAATGGGAAGAATGCAGTTATGATTGATTCAACATCCAGTAACTTCTACTTTCAGGAAGCTCATAGTTCCCCTTTTGCTCCTCTCCTCAGCCAGATTAAGGTCAGGCTGTGATTGCTCCACTAGCCAATGGAGGAAGAACTGGTTTTAGATGTTTTGACAATCTGCTAGATTCACCCAGGGGTGCTGCAATCTCCAATCTGAAAGTGGATCAAATAATCAACAATTGAATGGATAAGCCAGAATAACCCTTAGTATAGAATTGTTGGAGATGACACACTTTAATTCTTGTTAAAAAGTAATGCTCAATCTTAAAACTTTTATTTTTCTCCAAGTATTAGTTCTATCACAGGTGACACAAGTGGATAGAGTTCTAGGCTTAGAGTTCAAATTAGCCTGGGTTCTAATTCTACCTAAGATACTTACTGGTTATGTTACCCTAGGCAGGTCACTTAAACTATCTTAGCCTCAGTTTCCTCATCTATAAAATGGGGAAGTTGGATTTGATGGCCTCTAAGATCCCTTCTAGCTCTATACCTATGAATATATGAAATCACCTTTTGTTTTAAGTAGTGATACTTAAGGGGCATCTACGTGGCTCAGTGGATGGAGTGAGGAAGACCTGAGTCCAAATATGGCCTTAGACATTTACTAGCTTTGTGACCCAGGGTAAATCACTTCACCCTGTTTGCCTCAGTTTCCTCATCTGTAAGATGAGTTGGAGAAGGGAAATAGCAAATCGCTCCAATATCTTTGCCAAGAAAATCCCAAGTGGGGTCACAAAGAGTCAGACTTGACTGAAACAAATGAACAAAAGTAATACTCATAGTTCATATTTCAATGATACTTTACAATTTTACAAAGCACTTTCCTCATGATAAATTTTCAAGATAAGTAATATGAATATTATTTTCCTTGTTTTAAAATAAGCAAAATGAGTCTCAGAAGGGAGACTGGCTGACCCAGGGTAACACCACTGGCAAGGATTAGAGCTGAGATCCTTCCCCAACTCTCCTGATGACTCCAACATTCTTTCTGCCACACCACATTGCCTACTGCCCACACCCACCCTAGATTCTTGATTTAGCCCTCCGTAGCATGAAGAGTATCTACTTCCACATTCTAGGATCGTTTTTGTTCCTGGTATGGTATTATTATTTCCCATAAGTGCTCACAGCACATGGATTGTCCAAACTGGCGTTATGACAGAAGAGTCAGGAGATTTGTACATGCACGTGCTATTGCCAGAATAGTTTACCTACTGAAACCAATGTGTCACAACACACCCTTTGAGAATTCCTGCTCCAGAAGGTATCAATTTCTATAAAAAGATGGACAAGAATAAAAACTTGTTCATATCTAAGTGTTAATTTGTAGGAAGGCTATGAGTGTTCTATCAGAAGAGAAGGTAATCAGGGAATGTTGGGGGATCAAGGAAGGCTTCAGACAGGAAGTGCAACTAGAGTAGATCCTTGAAAGATGGGTTGAATTTGGCTACATGGAGGATGCTGGAGATGGGTATCTTTTTTATTTAAACACATATAATTCCCTCAAATTCAACAGACATTTGTTTGACCCTACAAATGCCGAGCTAGCATAGTACTGGGTGATACAAAGCCTAGACAAGGTGTGGTCCTTGCTCTCATTGAGTTCACAGTG
Source organism: Phascolarctos cinereus (assembly GCF_003287225.1). Taxonomy (NCBI): domain Eukaryota; kingdom Metazoa; phylum Chordata; class Mammalia; order Diprotodontia; family Phascolarctidae; genus Phascolarctos; species Phascolarctos cinereus. Next base: position 635,070,693 of record NW_027555847.1, read on the forward strand.
GTACATGGCATTTTACAGAAGAAAAAAGAGGCACTTTCCCTGAAGTCCACAATATTCTATGTGGTCTCTTTCTGAAAAGTCTAGCTAATGAAATATGTGGAATCTCTAAGCCCTGCATGATTTCCATAAATATAAATTGCCAACATGTTCTGCTGGAGAGAAAGTGGAATTTAGAGTTCATCAAAGCAATCTCATCACATCATAGAATTCAAAGCTGGAAAAGAACTTAGAGATAATTTCATCCAACCTGCACTTTGCAAAGAAAATTTAGGCTTAAGGAGGTGAAATGACTTTCTCCAGGTCACACAGGGATGATAATAATAATACTAATAATAAAAAATCAGCATGCTTATAGTGCTTTCAAGTTTATAAAGTGCTTTGAAGGCACTATACTTATTTGAGCCTCAAAACAACCATGGGAGGCTGTCTTTACACCTACAGGTATCATTATACCATTCTGACAGATAAAGAAACTGAGGCACAGAAGTTTAAGTGACTTGCCTGTGGTCACACAGTTTATAAGTATCAGAATCAGGATTTGAATCCGGGTCTTCCTGACTATAATTATAATAACTCTATTATTCCAAATTGCCTCTTAGAAATTAAGCTACAGAGCCAGAATTCTAACCCAGAACTTCAGATGCAAATCTGGTACTCTTTTCAGGGTGCCACACTGAAAGGTTATCCAGTTATGGTCCTGGGGCTATTTATGACTGACCTTGGACAACACTTTTTCTTCCAGCTATGGGGGACTTAGACATGAAATGGAAATCATTAGCATTGTCATGGGACAATAGAGAGACAGGCCATGCTTAGTGGGGCATGGTGTTTTGGGGGCATGGGGGGCTGGAGCTAGGAACTGACATGGACACAAGTAATGAGTCAATTACTATAGAATAATATTTCCATGAATCCAGGGGCTGAGGCTAAGGTACAGCTTTAGGCCAACCTGGAGGGAGGTAGTCAATGTATGCAATCTGGGCAAAATCCAGGTTTTAGGGATGTAGATTGAGCAGATGGGTGCAGGCAAAAGTAAGGTTTCAGACACAAGGGAAGAGAGAATTAAATACATATAAGTAAAAAGACTAGGATCATTATCTCCTGGTTCACACAATTAGACTTTTGATCCAGGACAAAAGTCATCTGACCCTGGTTTTAAATACTCATCATGGAGCAGGTATATGTATCCTGTAAGTTGAAATGGGACTCTGCAGGCACTTATGACTGGTGATTGCAACTCAAGTAAGAGACTAGGTTCTCTGGGGAGTCCCCCCACATTCTGGAAGGAATTTTACAGCTACCTTCTTCTTGTCTTCCAGAAGGTAGCATTGACTAAAATACAATCTCCATAAAATATTTTAATCTTCACATGCATCAGAATTGTTGAGGCATTAGGTACAGAATTAGAGGAATTATCTCACTCTGGTAATTTAGTCAGCAGCTCGGAAGGATTTTACAAAGCTAGTTCAACCAACCCATTTTACAGATTAAAAAAAAGAAGGCCCAGAGGGTAAAGCAAATTTTTCCCCAAAGTAAAATTAGTAGTAGGGCTTAGATTTGAACAGAGGGATCTTTTTTAGGGATCTTTCCATTGCACCAAAATGTGCAATGAATAGGCTGTTGGATGAGGAAGGAAGCTCTGGATTCAAATCTTGAACCAGACTCTTACTAGCTCAGTGACCTTGGGCAACTTGTTTTACCTCAATGAGCCTTAGTGTCTTCATCTAGAAAATGGGCATAATAATACCTATAGATAATAAGATCATGTATAGCAATCAATTGTGTATTTATTAAGTACCTACCATATAAGGTCTTTGCAAACTTTAGAATATTACATAAAAGTATTATTGACAATTATTTTCTTAGTTTATCATAGCCCAGATTCCATTATTATTAGGAATAATCTTGGTAATTGGCATAGCTTCCATTGTTGAGAAGAAAGAAGAATATAGAAAAGAGGCATGAGAAAAGAGAATGACAGTGGAAAGAATAGTGGCTTTGGGGTCAGAGGTCCCCAGCTCAAATCACACTTTCATTGCTTATTAACTGGGTGACCTAGACAATATCTGTTCTTTCTCTGTGCCTGTTTCTTCATTTGTAAAATGAGGGAGTTGGATTACATAATTTCTAAGGTCTCTTCCAGCTTTAAATCCAATGTATGATCTCTTCAGATCCATCTTGTGGGGAAATTCTATGCTTATTCCAAGTATCTTTTCCATAAGAAATTGTGTTACACAACCACACATACACACACACACACACACACGTACACATACCCACCATGGAAAATACACCATCTGGTCATGTGGACTGATTTGCTGTTCCCAAGGTACAGGTAACAGCTATAGATTGGCAGGAATCCAGAATGCCTGAGGGGTGGAAATCTAACAATTCCAAATACTTGCTGTGATACTGGGAGGAGATCAGAAGTGAGAAGGCTGAACACTTTCTAAAGGAACCTCCTGCTGTAACCAGACAAGTCTGTTCCTGACCCCCTCTGACTCTGTCTTACACTTTCTCATGCCTTATTGCATTTGCTATGCCATGACCCACAAATTTTCTCCCCTCCTCTCCCTGTCTCACTCACTTATGAATGCCAATGGAAGAAACACCTTTTAAGGACCCCAGTATAACCAAACTGCGTAAAAGCCCCCATTTGATGGGAATCTACTCATATAGCTGAATGCAACAGGACACCGCTCATGCAACCTGTCTGACACATCCCGACTGGCATGAATATGGTGGATGGAACACCAAGCCACAGGGATGGGTGTGGTCATTGGGTCATCTGAAAAGTTCTATCATTTTCCATAACTCTGCCCCTATAGAAATACTACCTGTCCTGCAAAATCCATTTCAGTTAGCCAAAAAGCATTTTCTATGTGCTAGCTAGGCACTTTGCTAAACAGCAGAGATACAAAGAAAGGCAAAGACAGTCCTTGCTTTCAAGGGGCTCCCAATCTAGTGGAGGAGAAAACATGCAAACAACAAGGTATATTCAGAGTTACTTGGAGGCAATCTCAGACAGAAGGCACGAGGGGGCCTGGGAAAAGCCTATTAAAGAGCATAGAATTTTATTGAGACCTGAAAGGAAGCCAGCAGCAGAGATGAGGAGGGGGAGCACTTGAAGCTTAGGAGACGGAGAATGAAAATTCACAGAGTTGGCAGATGGAAGATCATTGTCACTGTATGTGGAAGGGACCAAGATGTAAGCAGACTGGAAAGAAAGGAAATAACCAAGCTCTGAAAGACTTTAAAGGCCGAATAGAGGATTTTACATTTGATATGTATAGCAAAGCATTCAGAAGGTACTGAAGTTTTTGGAGTAGGGAAGAGACACAGTCAGACTTGTTCTTTGGGGAGATGACTTTGTCAGCGGAATGGACGATAGGAGAAACCTGAGTCAGGGAACCAACCAGAAGGCTACCATAATTGTCCAAACAGGAAGTGGTAAGGTCCTGCATTAGGGTGGTGACTGTGTCAGAGGCTAGAACGGGGTATGTATGAGAGATATTATGAAGGTAGAACTGACAAGACTTCCAATGGATTGGATCTGAGGGAAGAGTGAGAAAGAGTCAGGTATCAAGGATGACACCTAGGTTTTGAGCCTGGGTGACTGAGAGGATGGTGGTCACGTTCCACCTTCTCTGGGAAGCCTTCCCTGCACACATCCATCTCCTGGAATCTCTGATTTCCTTTAGGATTCAGCTCAAATACTATGTAATGCATGAAGACTTTCCTGGTCACCCCCACTCCAGTCTCTTAATCTAAGAAATTAAAGTGGCTTGCTTTAGGTCATGTGGCTAATAAGTAGCAAAGCCAAGATTTTAACCAAGATCCAGGTTCATTGTTTCTTCCACTGTACTATTTATCTTGTGTTATTACTACTAATAATAGCAATTGCAATAACATTATGTTTACATAATACTTTTTTAGCACTATAGTACTTTCATCACTTTCTTCAGAATAGTTTTGTAGGAAATACAAGTATTATTATCCCCTTTTTTGATGAATGAAGAAACTGATGGTCATGGAGTTTGTTGCTTACTAAATGATGCTTAAGTTGGTAAGTGTCAGAGGCTCTGATTAAACCCAAACCTTTGACTCTAAGTATCACACTTTTTCTATAATATCAAATCTATTGCATAAAATCCTAGAATCATGACTTTAGAAGACATTTAATCCAACCTAAACAAGTCCAATCTCAACAGTAAATCTTCCAGCCTCACTTAAAGACCTCCAATGATGAGGACCCCTCTCTTTCCCTAAGGCAGCCCATTCCATTTTTCCCAGTTGTTCATGGGTTTTTCCTTCCGTTGGGCCCAAATTTACCTTTCTGGAAATTCTATTATTTTCTCCTTGTTCTGCATTCTCAGTCCTAGCAAAACAAATATAATCTCTTTTCCATGTGACAGCTCTTCAGAGACAGCTTTGATCTCTCCCTTAAATACTGTTTTCTTCAGGCTAAATATCCCTTTTTCTGTCAACCAACCTCATAAGGCATGATCTCAATTTCTTTTACCATCCTGATTTCCCTCCTCTGGACCTTTTCCAGCTTATCAAAGCTTTGTTTAGAATGTGGCACTCAGCACAGAATGTAATATTCAAGAAATGATGTGGCCAGGGCAAAGGTGTACAGCCCTATGCTCAATAGATATTGCATTGTTAATTTGCTTTCTTCCTGTTTCCTGTTACTCTCAGCCTCTCTCCTCACTCAGAGACATTCCAAATTATATTACAAGTTTACTCCCACTGTATTTGTATCAGCCACCCAAAATAGTAAATCGAATGATAGACCCCCTCAGGGCACATCCCAGATTCCTATAGTGCTGAACCAATGTAATCATCCCTGAACTGGCTCTCATATTCAGTTACTCATTTAATGATATTTATTAAGTCCTTTAATTAATCATTCAATCAATCAACACTTATTAAGCACTTGCTATGTAAATATAATAAATGAAATTATCCCAACTCAAAATCATCATAAGAACTTACATTTACATAGCACATTAAGATTCCTGAAGTATTTTAAATAAATTAACTAATTTGATCTTCACAGCAACCCTGTGAGGAAGCTGCTATAATTATCCATTTTACAGCTCAGGAAATTGAGACTCAAAATAGTTAAGTGACTTTCCACACATGTAATCAGGATGTGAGGTAGAATTCAGGATTCTAATTCAAGTTCAACATCCATCCAATAGTCTAACACTCTATTAAGCAGCTAATTGACTCAATCGATCAAGTGTTGGACTTGGAGTCAGGAAAACCTGAATTAAAATCCAGTCTTAGATCCCTACTAGCTTTGAGACACTGAGCAACTCACTTAATCTCTTCTGTGTCTGTTTCCTCATCTATAAAATGGGGATGATAATGGCACCTACTTCACAGGGTTGTTATAAGGATCAAATGAGCTTGTAGAGATAAAGCACTTTGTAAAACTTAAGGGACTGTATACATGCTAGCTATCATCATCATCATTTATTATTATTATCATTATTATCATTATTATTATTATTATTATTATTATTATTATTATTATTATTATTATTATCTAAGTCCAGCCAAAACTATGTGCCAGGCACTGGGGATTCAAAGACAAAACAACTCCTGCCCTCCCAGAGTTTGTATTCTATAACAAGGGTGAGAGCATGTAGACAGATAAATCAATGCAGAGCAATTGGAGGTGGAGGACACTAATGGCTAGAAGGGGTTTCTTGTTTGTCCTTGGGAATATTCTACTGTGGACTCAGCATTTGGCCCTCCTTGAGGGAAGGGACACAGTGTAGTGTTGGTGGTGAGTTGGGGTTGGGGAGCAGACCAGTTCTCTTGGGATAGTGCTAAAAGCACAGGTGGTAAAGCACAGGTTTGGATGGTGAAGGGCCCTCACTGATGGGCTACTGAATTCATAGTGTGACTACCTAGATCGACCCTAACAGACTCTCTCTCTCCTCTCTCTCCTGCTCCAGAGACTATTTTATCAACTGTCCCATTATTGACATGGCCAACCACTGGGCAAAGGAAGCCCGAGGGAACATCTATATGTATTACGTGCCCGAAACCTACTCTCAGAACAGGTAAGGTGACCATTTGGCCAGAAATAGCTGGTCTTATGGAGAGAATGTGTTTCTTGAAACCTGGGTGATCCTGGTCTTTTTTTGCTTTAAATAAAATTAGCCCTCCAGATTTTCAGAAATCTATAACTTTGTAAGTGTGCATATTCTCTCCTCCATTGGGGATCACCTTTTCTTGTCTTAGTAGGTGGTCTTTGTCCCTTCAGTTAACTTCATAATCTTTCCATACTTAGAAGGTTAATCCTCAGCTGACCCACATTAAGTCTATTGGTACACCTTTCAAACTTGGTAGGACCAGCTGGCATTTATTAATTCTCATTGATAAAGAGCTTTGAGATTTGTGAAGCACTTTGCAAATATTATCTTATTTAATCCTCACAACCCTAGAAGGGGATGCCTCTACTATCCCTGTTTTACAAATAAGGAAACTGAGATAGACAGAGATTAAGTGACCTGTCCAGCCTCCCAAAGCTAATAAATATCTGAGGGTAGATTTGAACGCAGGTCTTTCTGACTCCGTGTCCAGCTCTCTATCCACTATGTCACCTAACTATCACTTGAACTCTCTTGGTATATCCTTTGAGAACCAATGCTATGATGGAGAATCTGCAAGTAAGTGTCGGAGATCCTTTGAACCCAGGGTGTCTGACTCCAAATCCAGGACTAGAAATTTATAATCTCTTGGGGAGGAGGAATAAGGGATGGGGAGAGAAGAATCAGGGAGGGACAGCTACAACATATTCACAAACAACCGTAATACAAGATAGAGCAGTGATTCTCACAGACATGCTAGTGTTTTAAAATTGTGTACCAGTAATTCATGTCATATGTGCAGATGGGAGTCTCTCTTGCTTATATTGGACTTAAATTTATAATACCATGCAAATATCTCCTAACATTCCTCACAGTAAAGAATAGCATGTTTCTCATAAATGTTTGAACACCGATGTAGAGAGTGATAGGAGTAAAGGTCAAATCCAGACACAGTGCTCTAGGCAAATGTGAGAAAGGGAAAATCTCTTTAACTGAAAAAATCAGGCAGGGCTTCAAGGAGGAAAAGAAAGATTTCAAAAGGCAAGGCTAAGGAAGGAGGAGGTATAGTTAATATTGTTACAAGAATATCTTGTAATGAGGAAAGTGAGACCAAGGAAGAATAAGATTTCCTTAAGGAGAAGCTGAACAAGAACTGGAACCCAGGTCTTCAAATGCTAAGTCTAGAGTTAACTTTGCAATACAACTCATGACTTCTGAGAACACAAGACAAGCCAGATGGTCAGATTCAGCCCACCGTTCTGTCTCTGATGTTTGTATCAAAGGACGCGGTGTGGTTGGGCATGATAGCCACCCGCAAAGTTTAGCAGCTTTAAGCAGAGAGTGATTCAATCACACAAGCCCAAGTTATTTTCTTTTTGAAATAACAAAAACAGAAGCAAAAACACTTTAATCTGATCCTGGTTTCCCCGAAGCCCCTCCCCATCTGTCATCCACTAAATGCTCAAGGCCTTCTTTGAAGTGTTTCTATGTTTGATCTACCCTACATCTTGGGGATTACAAGTTGACCAAGGGAAGGGAAGGGATTTAAGCAGTGTGTACAAAAACTCTAGGCAAAAAAGCATGAGGGCTGAATTGGGGAGAGAAAAAAAGAAGAAAAACCCATCTGTTTCAGGCTAGAGGATGAAAGGAACCTGCCTCAGCCTGTGGTTGGCTGAACATGTGGTCAGAAATACCAAGGATGGGGAGATGTGTCCAGAAATATCTCCTTTCTGGAAGTGGGAATTACGGGTGTCTTTTGTCATTATATAGGGAATTGTCACATGATTCCAGGGCCAACTCTTTAATTTGGGGTCCCAAGCCCCTTGTCTAAATAGAAGAGTAAGGGTATTCAATGCTTTTGTCCTTAGAGCTAAAACATACCACCAGCTGTGTACTATATGCCAGGGACTGTATGGATAACATGCAGTAAAGTGGAGAAACCAGCTCAATCCAGTTTTATTTGGTCAAGGTCGGATGTTCTGAATAAACCTTATTAGTAAAGTCACGCAGACATGGTCATCCATGGCTATCACCAAATGAACCATATCGGCTAGGTTGCATAGTGAATAAAGCAAGGAATTGTAGAGTCAGGAAGACCTGATTTTAAATCCTACCTCAGAGAATTACTAGATGTATGACCCCAGGCAAATCAAGTCAAAAAACATTTATTAAGTGCTTACTATATGCTACATATTATAATATAAAAAAACATATTTTATATGTCATATTATATTGTATATATAATATATATTATGTATTAAGTGCTCACTATAGGCACTATGCTAAGTGCTATGGGGACACAAAGAAAGACAAATGTAGTCCCTGTCCTCAAGGAGCCCTCATTCTAGTTAGGGAGACAACATGAAAATAACTATTTACAACAAATATATACAGGCTAACTTGAGGCAATCCCAGAGTGAAGGCACAGATATTGAGGGGGACTGCAGAAAGTTTCAAGCTTAGACTTAAAGGAAACTAGCATGCAGAGAGGAGAAGTAAGAGTATTCCAAGGCATGGGGGGCAACCAGTGAAAATTCAGAATGGGGAGCTAGAGTATCATGCGTGGAATAACAGGTCAGTGTCACCTGATCGTAGAGAACATAGAGGAAGTAAAGGTGAAAAGGCTGAAAAACATAAGGAGCCAGGTTATTAAAGGCTTTCAATTCCAAATAGAGGATTTTTTATTTGATCTTGGCAGCACTGGGGAGCCCCTGGAGTTGATTGAATAAGGAAGTAACATGGTCAGACCCATGCTTTTGGAAGACCATTTTGACAACTGAGTAGAGGATAGATTGGAGTAGGAAGAAATCTGAGGAAGACCAACCAGCAGGCTATTGTAAATAGTGAGGTGACGTGATGTGAGGTGATGTGACGTGATGAGGGCCTGCACCAGAATGTGTCAGAGGATAGAAAGAGGTATATATGAAAGATGCTGCAAAATCAACTCAACATGGTACATGAGAGGATATGGGTGGTGAGAGAGTGAAGAGTTAAAGACGATACCTATGTTACAAGCCCAGGTAACTAGGAATATAGCAATTTCCTTGCCACTCATTGGCAAGTTTGAAGGCAGGGAGGATTTGGGGGTAAAGATAATGGGTTTTGATTTCAAACCAGTTGAATTAAAGATATATAGAGGACACATTCTGAGATGTTCAGTAAGCAGTGTAAGATGTAAGAATGGAGATAGGAGAAAGGGCTGGTTAAACAAATCTGAGAGTCATCTGCATAGAGGTGATAATTGAATCCGTGGGATCTGATGACATCCCTTAGCGTAATTGTATAGAGGGTGAAAAGAAGTGGGCCTAAGACATAGCCTTGTTGGACACTCACAGTTATTGAGCATGACCTTGATAAAGGGTCAGCATGGAAGACTAAGAAGTGGTCAGACAGCCAGAAGGGGAACCGGGAAAAACTAGAAAGGAGAGAATCAAGAAGAGGGTAATTGGCAGTATCTAAGCCTGAGGGAGGTCAAGAAGGATGAGGACTGAGAAAAAAGCATTAGATTTGGCACTTAGGAGACCATTGGTAACTTTGGAGTGAGAATTGGTCCTGATCTTTATTTTATGTTTGTGTGTATCTCTTATTTCCTATCTCCTTACTCCTCTACTTTACTTCTACCCACTACTTTGCCTTCTATTACTTAACCTATTCCCCACAAAGATCCCTCCCATACCTCCCATTCCCATTAAACTAAGCACCCTTCTATAACCCCCTGTGGAGGACAGTTTTTGAATGATGAGGAGACATGAGTGTATTAGTGGGCATCAGGGAAACAATAAACAGGGCTATTGAAGATTAATTAGGAAGTAGGAATAGTAGAGGGAGAAATATTCTGGAGAAGATCGGATATGATGGGATCACTTGTGCATGTAGATGGGTCTGCCTTGACTAGCAGAAGGGCCATCTATTCATTTGAGACAAGGAAAAGGGAGAAGATGGTGGGGGAAAATATCTGAGTTAGGTGATATGAGGAGGAAGAAGAAAGACAGCTCTTAGCAAATGGCCTCAATTTTTCAGTGAAGAATGAGGCAAGATTGTCAGCTGAGAGGGAGGGAAACAAGGGGAGGAAGTGGCATGGGAGGTTTGAGGAAGGATGAAAATGTTTGGAAAAAGTCACTGTAGTAGGTGGGATAGAGATTGTTTAGGAAAGTATAAAAGGATTGCTTTGCCACAGTGAGAACCCAGTTAAGATTATGTGACATAAATTTGTAGTGGATACAGTCTTCATGGTTTTCTGTAATTCTGCAGTTAAACAAGTGAAGGCAACTGATGGTGGGATTAATCCAAGGTTGAGCATGGCGAGATGTGATCAAATAAGGGGGTGATAGGATTAGGGGGTAAGAGCCTGAGGTTTAGAGGATGGTGTAGAGGTGAACTGATTCACTAAAGGGAGGGAGGGAGAGAGGAAGGAAGGAAGGAAGGAAGGAAGGAAGGAAGGAAGGAAGGAAGGAAGGAAGGAAGGAAAGAAGGGAGGAAGGAAATGGAAATAGAAAGAAGGGGAAAGAAGGAAGGGATAGCAAGTGCAGGGGAGATGGTTTGAGAAATAACTAATGAGTAAAGGGATTGTAAGTCACAAAGAAGACAAAGAACATGGTCAGGGGTCATAAGGCAAATGAAAATATAAAACGTTAAAACATTATGAGATAAAGGAATTTCAGAGTTCATGAACTTGGAAATGGAATACTTGTGGATAATAGCAGTATTAAGGGTATGATCAAGCCTTTTAACCTCTCGTGGGCTCGGTTTCCTTATGCATGAAATAGAGATGATAATGATAGATAGCATCTAACACACAGGGACAATGTGCAGATATAAGGAAATAACATGCAATACATTGTGTAAACTTTAATATGCTACATAAATGCTAGCTATTATTACTTTAAAAAGTTACTTGCTCCAAGTCATTTGTACACCACTTTACATGAGTTCAGATGAGCTCCTTGAGGCCAGGAACTATTTTTTGCTTCTTTTTGTATCCCCAGCACTTAACACAGTTCCTGGCACATAGTAGGTGCTTAATAAATGCTTATTGGTTGATTGATTATTGACAATGGGCAGTCATTTTGCTTCTCTGTCTGTTTCCTCTTCTAGAAAAGGGAGGTGATAATAAGGCCCCTTCCACCTCTGGATCTAGATCTAAATTTTTAGACCCCAGGAGCTAAAAACAAAAATCCCATAGTTTAGGTACTAGAGGAAAAGGTGATTCCAAAAATGCAGACTTTCTGTGAATAGAGCAGAAGAGGGCAGAGCATGGTAGGTCTTTCAGTATGGCCCTTCATAGTGTCCTCTCCTCTGTCTGTGAACTGGGAGCAGGGGAAGGTGTCTGAGGCAGGCATAATAATGACACCTGGGGCACAGCCAGAAATGAGGTCCAGGAGCAGGCTGTGTCAGAATTCCAGGACGGCCATTAAGCAATAGGAGGTTGTCAAAAGTGTGATCCAAGCCCATGTGAGTCAGAATAGACAGTCAGTGTAATGAAACTGGTGGAGGCATGGTCTTGGTACTCTGAGTCAGAATAGAAATTGTTATTGAATAATAATAATAATAATAATAATAATAATAAAAAAACACTTCTCTCTACCTAACACAGATCACGAAGTCTTCAAACCTGAAGACAACTACCTGAATTGTCATGGCCTAAAAATTCACCGTCCTCTAATGTGAAGCCTCTCAGAGTTAGCCAGGCTGGACTTCATGTGACAGACATGCAGTCTATTGGTGGGCCCATACTTGAAACCTTTTTAGCTTAGCACAAGACCTACCAGAACTTGTGCTCTTTCTACTGCCAAAGCCTTTGGGAACCCACCATCACCTCTGTGCCACAGTGAGCCAGTGAACTGAATGTTCTTCTTAAGAAGATAGATCTATTCTAGAGGAAACATGGCATGATGGGTAGCTTGCTGGACTTGGAATCAGGAAAGCATAGGTTTGAATCCCACCTCCTACCTGTATGAGCTGTGTGACTGTGGAAAAGTCATTTAACTTCTCTGATCCTCAATTTACTTATCTTTAAAAGGAAGATAATAGTATCTTAAGTGCCTACTTCGCCAGGTTGCCTTCACTTGTAACTGCAGAATTACAGACAGAGGAGAGGATGCTATGAAGGACCACACTGAAAGACCTACCATGCTCTGCCCTCTTCTGCTCTATTCACAGAAGGTCTGCATTTTTGGAATCACCTTTTCCTCTAGTACCTAAGCTATGGGATTTTTGGTTTTAGCTCCTGGGGTCTAAAAATTTAGATCTAGATCCAGAGCTGGAAGGGGCCTTATTATCACCTCCCTTTTCTAGAAGAGGAAACCGACAGAGAAGTAAAACGACTGCCCATTGTCAATAATCAATCAACCAATGAGCATATATTAAATTTAGGCAACAAATGAGATCATAGTATCACAAAATCATAGCTAGAAGGAACCTCAGAGCCTATATTGTCCAATTGTTTCATTTTATAGATGTGAGAGTTAACATTGCTCCATGCTCAAGCAGTTTCTGTTATTCTGACCAATGCTAACAACTTAATAGTTGTTTTGTTAGGATCCGCCCTGGGGGGAAGAGGGCCAAAGCCTAGTCTATGACATAGCACCATAAGGGGAAAAAAGTTGTCAGGACTCAATGAGGTAATATAAGTATAGAGTTTTGTAGGGATAGGCTCTTATACTTTTGAGCTGGAAGACACCATATTCTTCAGTCCTCTCATTTTACAAATGAGGAAACTGAGACCCAGAGAGGTAAAGGGAATTGCCCAATGTCACATAAGTAGTAAGTAGCAGACAGGACTACAACCAAGGTCTCTGATTCCAAACTCATTATGCCATACACTCTTAGATATCATTTGCTGTTAGTGATAATAATCTAATCAACACATATCTATTAAATAACTACTGTGTACCAGGCCCCACACCAGGCTCCAGGAATCCAAAGACAATAAACATTCCCTACCTTCATGGAATTTTCCATCTACTAGGGACAAGGGAGATACATTGCATGGACATATAAATAAATACCAAATGTATACAAAATAAATTCAAAGCAGTTTGGGGGGAAAGGTGGAGACATTGGCAGCTGGAGGGATCAGAAAAGGCCTCATGGAGGTGATAGTACCTGAGCTGAAGGAAAACAGGGGTTCCAAGGTGCAGAGGTAAAGAGGGAATACATTCAAGGCAGGGGGACATTACAAAGTCACAGTGATGGGAAGTGGGAGAGTGTGTGTAAGGAACAGTAGCAACATCAATTTGGCCAGACTATATGAAGTAGAGTAATATAAAAGTTAAGACAAGGCTAGATGTATAGGACTTTCAGTGCTGAACAGATTGGTTTTATTTGATGCTAAAGTTAATAGGAAGCCACTAGAGTTTGTAGAACAGGAGAGGAAGTGGTCTTTAAACCTCAAAGTGCTATAGAAACATGAATTAGAATCATAATTACTGCTTTTTAAGCAGGGTTGAGAAAAATGGCCTGTTCAGCCTTCCACGCAGGACTGCTCTGAGTATCCAATGAGATAATGGGCAGGAAAGAACCTGGCAAACTATAAGCCTTGTCCAAATGCAAAGGATTTTTTAGTTCTGTTCCTTTAAGGAATACACAGGAAAACATTTAAAATGACTAAGAAAGCAGCAATGTTTATCTTTTATATAAATTATCCCTGTTTTTGGAATGGATCTGTAAATGCTACAGATGACCATTACATGTCTTCATGTTTTCCGGACATTTTAAAATTACACATCCCAGATATTATCTTTGCTGGTTGACTGCCTTGGCCATTTTTTAAAAAACTAAGAGTCCAACGCAAATACTGAAGAGGCTGGACTAGCTACTCCTTATATGGTCAACAAAATCATCCAATAAAAGTTCAAGCTAAGAGAAAGAGGATGATGAGTAGAAAAAGCCCTGGGTTGGAGGTCTGGGACTTAGAAGTTCCAGATTCAAGTCCTGGCACTAATAATAAGTGATTCTCTACCTATGTGATTCTGAGCTAGTCACTAGAGATATGGTTTGCCTAGACTTAGAAAAGCATTTGATCAGACTGTTTCCAACTATTCTAGAGGAGACAGATAGAGAAGTATCGCCTAGATGATAGCACAGTTAGATGGTTCCAGAACTAACTGAGTAGCTGGACTCAGAAATAGTCATAGATGATTTGTTGTCATCTTAGAAGAAGGTCTTCAATGGAATGTTCCAGAGATCTGTCACTGGCTCTGGCTGCAATACCTAACATTTTTATCAGTGATAAAATTTAGGCATAAATGGTATGCTTATTAAGTTTGCAGATTTGGGAGGGATAGCTAACATACTGGCTGACAGAGTCAGGATTCAAAAAAGATTTTGACAGGCTGGAGCATTGAGCTGAACCTAATAAAAGGAAATATGATAGGGATAAATGTAAAATCTCAGGATCAAAAAATGAATGTCCATAAATACAAGATAGGAGAAATAGGTAGCAATTTATGGAGGAGGGGGTAGTGACTGAGCAAGTTAGGAATTAAGGATTAGCCTTCTCTACTGTTTGTTCATTGGGTTGTTATCTCACTAGGATTCAGCATGTGACTTGTCCAAGTTCACATAGGTAGTAAGTGCCAGAATCAGGATTCAAATCCAGGTCCTCTGATCCCAACTCTAGTGGTCTTTCCCCTACATCAAGTTGTCTCACATAGCTGGCCAGTAGCAGAGACAGAATGTGTACCCCAGACTTCCTGACTCCAAGTCAAGTACTTTACCTGCCATCAGCAGTCCTTATGTGCCTAGTAGGCACTATGCTAGGCACTGAGGATCAAAGAAAAAAATGATACAGCCCCTGCCCTCAAGGAGCTTACATTCTATTGTGGGGAAAAAAACATGCACATAAACAAATATAGATATGTTGTAGTTCAGTCATGTGTGACTCTTTATGACCCCAATTGGGGTTTTCTTGGCAAAGATGCTAGAATGGTTTACCCTTTCACTCTCCAGCTAATTTTATAGAAAAGGAAACTGAGACAAATAGAGTTAAGTGACTTGCTCAGGGTCATACAACTAAGAAGTATCTGAGGCTGGATTTGACCCCAGGGTTGACACTCTATCCACTGTGCTATCTAGCTGCCCTAGATATAGATATAGGTAAAGATACAGGGATAGAGATAGAGGAAGAGACAGAGAGAGAGAGACAGGGACAGAGAGAGTTAGAGTTAAAGATAGAGACAAAGAGAGACAGAGACACAGACAGAGACAGAATTAGAGATGGAGTTAGAATTAGAGATAAAGACAGGGACAAAGACAGAGTGAGAAATAGAGATAGATGCAGAGATAGAAGCACAGAGAGAGACAAAGATTGAGATACAGACAGACTTAAAGATAGAGAAAGAGACAGAGAGAGACGGAGACAGAGATTAACTGAGGGGACTTCATATAGAAGTAGGTGCTTCAGCAGCCTTGTGAAGGAATCAAGGGATTCTACAAGGCAGTGGTGAGGTGTTCTCTGCACTCCTGGAGGGCAATGGCTAATATTTTTGTTATTGTTTGCCTACTACTGTGTTTTGCATATACCAGGTGCTTAATAAACATTTGCTGAATTTTTTAGAAAAGTAAGCAGTTAAATGTGTTTATTATAAGACCATACATCAGGCCTTATTTTGTTTAGTTGAATTTCATCCGGCCCTAAAGATAATACTATTCCCAGAAGTCCCAAAGTTTAATAAAGGGGTCCAAAGCAATCCAGAGCAGGAAATATATATTGTATCTGTGTCCAAGAGTCTGAGAATACTTATCAATGTTATCTCTATGAACTTGTACAGTTGATTAGAACATGGGGCTAGAAGCCAAGTTCAACAGTAATACAAGCCAATTATCTTCATGTAAAGGAGAAGAAAACAACTTTCCACTTCTATGGATTGCAATCGTTTATTTCTGCCATTATCTCATCTCAGATAACAACATAGTTCAGCAGTCAAGCCACCTGCCTTGAAAATGAGTATCTTTGGTTTCTTAGGAGACCAGGCCAGAGAGTGTGAATGGTTCAGAGCAAACCTCCCCCACTGCTGGGAAATAACGCAAATCACCAACCATGTTGATGATGAGAAAGGATGTTCATCTCTATATGAAGAGCAGGAAGGAAGCAAATGGCAGTTGCAACTGCAGTGCCTGGCGCATAGGAAATAAATGCTTATTGATCAACTGGTATTGTTACCAATTTTTATTTTATGTCACTGAGTACTGGAAACATGAGAAACATAAAGGACTGCAATTTTGGTATGAAGCAGGCATGTATCATTGAAGCCAGAAATGGTCATGTGATCTGGGGTTACATTTATAGAGGCCATGTATCCAGAGTGAAGACACAATAGTCCCACTGTTCAGTCTGCATCTAGAATACTAGGCACCACATTTTAGAAAGAAATGGACAAAATGGAGCACGTCCGGAGAAGGGCTGCCAACATGGCAAGAGAATTTCAACTTATGTCTATTGAAGGACCTAAGAATTTAAGGCTTTGAGAAAGTAGGAATTAGGAGAGAAACAGTAGCTGACTTTAGTATCTGAAGGGACGCATGGCAGACAAATTAAACTTATTCAAGGCAGAATTAAGAAGAATGGTTGGAGGTAGTTGTCTGACCATGATGGACTGCCCTGTGAATGTGATACAGTAGAAGGATTGTCAGCTAGTGAATAGGAGGATCTGGGTTCAATTGTTCCACCACTTATAACCTGTTTGACATCAGACAAGTCACTTGATGAGAGGTTGGACTAGATGATCTCAAAGTTCCCTTCCTCCACTAACTCTATGATCTATAAGTTTCTTTAGGTCTTCCAGCACAGGAAACACACGGATATCCCATAAGTCTTAGGGCGGTATTATTCTGGGATAGCCTAAAAAAAAAGTCATTAAGTGTTTTGAAACACTCTATTGAAGAATGGATTCCTATTTCAAGCATGGTTAAGATAATATGATGTATGAGGGCCAGTCAGACTCTTCATTTCTATGATTCCATGAATTTCCTGTCTAGTACAAGGCACACCCTCTCACATAATGATGATCTTATTAACCACCTTCCCTGTCCCTTTATTTTTATTGAATCCCTCTGTAAACCTGTCATTGTCTTTTAAACTAAAAAAATGATACTTCTCGCAGGAATAATGGGTAGAGCTTGAAGAAAAGAGAGGGGGATTTTAACTTAGAACAACCTTTCTAGCAATTGTGAACTCCCCATTGTCAGAGGTCTTTGCATGGAACCTCGATAACCACTTTTCAGCCATGTTGTAGAAGGAATTCTTGGTCAGATATGGGGGCTGTACTAGCTGTGTGACCCTGGGCAAGTCGCTTAACCCCAATTGCCTAAAAAATTTAAAAAAAAGATATGGTGGCTGTAGATAACCTCTGAGGTCCCTTCCAACTCTAAGAGTCTATAAGTTGTTGAATTGTCTCTCAATGTAATATAGATGTAGTTGTGGGCTCCCTTTCCTTAGCTGAAGCTTGGCAGTATCTTCAGCATACCAGAGGCACATTATAAATTTCTATCTGAATATGATGCTGTCCTTAAGAGTAGTAAAATTAGGATTTGAATCCAGATTTTTCTGAGTCAATGAAATATGCATACCGTATGGTCCCTGTCCACAAAGAGCTTACCATATGGTTGGGGAGACAAGATTTATACACAAAACAATTAGAAAATAATGAGTTAGAATGTTATTTAGTTGTTCGGTCATGAATTCTTTGCGACCCCGTGGACCATACTGTCCATGAGGTTTTCTTGGCAAAGATACTGAAGTGGTTTCTTCTCCAACGGATTAAGACAAACAGAGATTAAGTGACTTGCCTGTCTAAGGTGGGATTTGAACTTAGACCTTCCTGACCCTAGGACCAGGGCTCTATCCAAAGAGCTACCTAGTTTTCTCCTGAGTGAGAATGTATTTATAGGCAAAAATAGTTGGTCAGCAAGGGGGGAAAATCACTGTGGGCTCAAGTGGTCCAGGAAGGCTACCTAGAGGAGATGAAAACTGAAATGAGTTTTTCTATTAAGTACTTTTCTCCAATCCTTAAAAAACTAATCTGACATCCTTTGATTCTTTACAGAAGTGGAGGACCAGGAACAATGCATCCACTGTGTTAGATCTGTTGGTTAGTTTCGCTAAACATTATTTTCCTTCCTCTTGTCAAAAATTATTGGTAATGGGATGATGCTCTGAGTGGGGGAAGGGGGATAGTGAAAGGATGTAGTGGAAAATGTAGGTGATATTCAGAAAGGGAACAAAAACTTATTTTTAAGAAACAAGCACAAATAACTGTCATCATTTTTAACAATAAGAACATGATAAGTGTTTGAAATTTAGAATAAAATTTTATTTGATGTTGAAGAAGGAAAAGATAATGAAATACTCCCTCCATTCAAAGACTACCCCATGCCTCTGGCCTGGCACCCAAAAAACTCCTAAATTTCGATAGAAAGAACGCTGGCAAGAAGTAAACATTAGACTGTTCATTGCCCTCTGCCTCTCTATCTGTGTGATTTTTCACAACTCACTTCCTCTGCCTTATTTCTCAAGTAAGTAAAATGATGGGGTGATATTAGGTAACCTCTAAAATAACTTTTGAATGATTTTGAAATTTCTTCAGAATAATGTTGTATAATCAGGTCACAGGAAGGAGAGAGGGTCAGCATTCAGTCAATGAAATGTACTCTATTGGTGATGACATATCAGATTCAGCTTTTTACAGTCCAGTAAATTGCTCTTCCCATAGACTTCCTGACAAGTAGAGGCCAAGATGGGAAAGTATAAGACATTCACAGTCGATGGTTCTGTGGGCTTCACTTCATTGGTTTAGGGTTGAGAAATCCTGAAACTGAGACTGGTCCCTGACCAAATATGTTTGACAAGGCCGCCTCCTACACCTGGGCTCTGGTCCCTTGGACAGCCTGGGTTCTGGTCCCTCGGGTGGCTTTGCTGTCCATGTATCATGTTTCAGGCACTGGCCTAAGCATTGGAGAAACAAGGACAGAAGTGAAACAGATCCTGCCCTCAAGAAGATCATGATCTAGTGGGGAAAACATTATATAGATATATAGATATAGGTATTATCTAGATATACACATAGATCTATATAGATATTTTGATAATTGATAGATACATATAGATCTATAGATATAATTGATAGATATACATAGACATGTAGATTTATAGATATGTTTTGATAGATATTTATATATATATAGCTCTATAACTATAGATTTTTATAGATCTACACATAGATCTATAGATATAGATAGTTATGGATATAAATATAGATCTATAGATATAGATATTTTGATAGATGTAGATGCTATAGATATAGATAAATATATATACAGATCTATATAGATATTTTGATAACAATAGATACATATAGATCTATATCTACTTTCATAACTGTAGATACAAAGATCTTAATATACGTGTGTGTGTGTGTGTGTGTGTGTGTGTGTGTGTGTGTGTGTATCACCCCATCGTTTTACTTACTTGGGAAATAAGGCAGAGGAAGTGAGCTGTGAAAAGTCACACAGATAGCAAGAGGCAGAGAACGATGAGCAGTCTAATACTTACTCCTTGACAGTGTCCTTTCCATTGAAATTTAGGTTTTTTGTGTGGAGTCTTTGAATGGAGGGAGTATTTCATTATCTTTTCCTTCTTCAACATCAAATGTATAGGTGGGGGGAAGGTAGCCCCCTTGTTGACATACCAGCAAACAAAGAGGAACGTTAAGTATACCATTTGTCTCACTGCTTTCTCAGTTCTTTTGCTACTGACACAAAATAATTCACCTCTTTTTAAGCAAGATAGAGCTTCAGCCATATTTCTGATTGTTAGTCGGTGAGTCAACTACCAGTTATTAAGTTCCTACTGTGAGCAATCATTGTGCTAAACACTAAGGACATAAAGAATGCCAAAATCACCATACCGTCCCTCAAGGAGCTCACAGTCAAAGGGCGGAAACAACATTCAAACAGCTATGTACCAAGAAGCTATATACAGGATAAATCAGGGAAAAAAGACAACACTAGAAGAGAGATGCTAGCATTAAGTGGCATCAGAAGAGGTGAAGTTTGAGGAGAGCCAAGGGAGCCAGGAGGCAGAGGTGGGGAGGTAGAGAATTGGAGGCGATGGGGGACAGCCAGTGAAAAGGCCCAGAATTGGGAGATGGGAGTGTCACATTTGAGGACCAGCAAGGAGGTCAGTGTCACTGGATTATGAGGTCCACTGAGGGGAACATATCCAAAGATGACTAGAAAGCTAGGAAGGAGCTGGGGTTTTTAAAGCGAAACAGGATTTTATATTCAATCTTGGAGGTCATAGGGGGCCACTGGAGTTTACTAAATGGAAAGTTGACATGGCCATACCTTCTTATACCTGCCTGCCATTGTTTCTTCTAAGAGCCTCATGATGCTTTCCAGATCTGATCTCTTTTGTATATTATAGAGTGTTAGCACTCGAAGGGACCTTAGAATGCAAAACATTTAGGCTTAAATGGAACTTAGAACATGGATTGTTAATGCCAAAAGGAACTTAGAACAGAAAAATAGTTAAAACTGAAAGGATTCATAGAGATCATCTCATCTAATCATTCTATCTTAGATATGAGGAAATTAGAGTCTAGGGAGATGATGTGAGCTGTCCAGGTTTACACAATTAGCTGGAAGCAGAACTCAGGTCTCATCCTACCAGGCAAGTGCTCTTTCTATAAACTATGATGCTTCCTCTGCATTATTCTCTCTCAATCGATTTACAAACGTACTGCATAAAGAGGCATGGTAGCATAGTGGATAGAGAGATCTATCATCTAGAAGCCAGAAAAACCTGGGTTCAACATAGCCTGGCTGTGTGACCCTAGGCTGCATGAGTCAGTGCTCTAGGTAATTCTCTAAGGCTGTAAATTGTAGAGAAGGTGCTGACCTTCAAGGATAGAAGGAGTTTCTTCATCTTAGAAATTCCCTGTACTCATGAATTCACAGGTCAGATCTGTATCCTTGTACTAAATGAATATGAAATTACCTGCTTGAGCAGCCCTAGTACCTGTGGTCAGTTCCGAGCTCTGCTACTGATACATTAGAACATTAGCATCTCAAGGGCAGGGAATGTTTTTGCTCTTTTTGTTTGTATCCCTAGTATTTGGGACAGTGCTTGACAGATAGTATAAGCTCAATAAACTTACTTTTATTCACTCATTCATTTGTTCATTTGTTCACTCATTCATCCATTCATCCATGAGATTAGCCAAATCCTGCCTCTTGTGTGACCTCTGTGTGACCAGAGGGAGTCATGTAACTTTTCACTCTTAGCTTCCTAATCTACAAAATGGAAACAACAATGTGGGTGCTACCTTCCTCAAAGGATGGTTGTGAGAAAAGCAGCCAGTAAATCTTGAATTGATACATAAACGTGAGTTGTTATTATTAGTTTAGATTATTATTAGGTTAACATTATTATGTTTTCTGCCTGTGCCAGAGAAGAACAGCTGGTTACCTTACAGTGGCTGCCTGCTCATATTTTGGAGCTGTTTCTCTTTTTTTTTTAGCTGTTTCTACTTGAAAGGGAACATCTCTTAGATCAGACTACAATTGTAATGTGGTTTATTAAAAATAAGTAAATAAATAAAACCCAAAAAAGAGCACTTACAGTAGCAAATGTTGAGACACATCTTGAAGTCCTCCGTCAATAGCTAGAGTTGTAGGGGAATTGGGTAGATAACAGGTTCCCAGAACCGCAGAATGTTGTAGTAAGTAGGAAGTGACCTTGGAGATTATTTCTTCCAAGGCCCAGGTAAGCCTATCCTGTTGTGAGTCACTCAGCTAGCTTTTATTAAGGGCCTACTGTGTGCCAGGCAGCGTGCTAAGCACAGAGCCGTTCAGACACTTGCTGGCTGTGTGACCCTGGGCACGGGGTCTCCAAAATCAACAGCAACAACAAAACAAAGAAAGGACTTTGGGGTCTGACTGCCTGGATGCTGGCCCTGTATGTATGAGCAGTGAGACCTTAAGCAAAGTCTTTCCTTATTTTCTCAGTCGCTGTTTCCTCATTTATCAAATGGGCCAAATAATCCCTGCCCTTTTTACTTCAAATAAAATAACACTAAAAAAAAACCTTAGAAAACTAAAACCCTTGTAACAAATATACATAGTCAAATAAAACAAACTCCTAAGCTAGCCATGTCCAAAAATGCATGTCTCGTCCTACATCTTGAGTTCATCACTTCTTGCTCAGGAAGGGGGTAGAATGCCTGACCATTGGTCCTTTGGAATCGTGACTGATAATGAACTGAGCAAATCATGAAATCTTTCCATTTTGTTCATTTGTTATAATGGTTCTAATGGTATAAATCGTTCTGGTTTTTCTTTCTGGATTCAGCGTCAGTTCATTCCCGGGTTTCTCTGAAACCATCCCCTTTGTTGTTTTTCCTGACACAATGAGGCGAGAGGGAGAAGAATTTATGTAGCACCTGCCGTGTGCCAAGCCCCATGTGGATCACTGTCTTGTCATGGCGGAGAGGCCTGCTTAACTCAATGAAACTATGAGCTATGCTGTGCAGGGTTACCCCAAGACAGACAGGTCATAATGAAGAATTCTGACAAAAGGTAATCGACTGGAGAAGGAAATGACAAATCACTCCAGAATCTTTGCCAGGAAACCTCCACAGAGCCTGGTTAAACCTCAGGAGATAGTGGAAGACAGAAGGGCCTGGCGTGCTTTGGTCCATAGGGTCACAAAATGTCGGACACGACATGGGCCAGGCACTGTGCTGAGCGCTTTACAAATATTATCTCATGCAATCAATACAATAGTATTCAATTGTAATAATATACTGTAATTGTTTAATCTGCTTTTTAAAAAATATCTATTGTTTCAGCATGGAGCTGCTAGCTGATGTTCAATATGCCTTTGGACTACCCTTCCATCCTCAGTATGAACAGCAGTTTACTCTGGAACAAAAAAGCCTGTCACTGAAAATAATGAAGTATTTCACCAACTTCATCAAGACGGGGTAAGCACGCAGCCCTCCTGTGTGTCTGATGGGCAGTTCCACAGCTCTAGCCCATAGCAGAAGGCAGAGTTATACCGCACCACAGAACTCCCAACCCTGCCCTCAGTGGATCATGTCCTTAGCCAGCCAAGGTCAGAGTCAGCGTGTCCCCTCCCAATCTGTGCATATCAAGGGAATTACTGATTCTCAGAGGAAAAATACACATCCAAAACCTTCTATGTCATACTCATTCATGCTCTACCGACACTTCAGAGGTTTTCTTTCAATGGCAGATGGTGACCCAGATACAAGATCAAACAAACAAACAAATTTAGGAAAAAATTAGACACATCATGAAGTTGATACTTCCCTATTTAGCTCAACAACAGCTCTATGAATAAGTATAAGAACAAAATGCCCACAAGTTTACAGAGGGCTTGTTATCATTTAGTCATATCCAACTCTTTGTGACTTCTTCTCAGGGTTTTCTTGATAAATATATTGGAGTGGTTTGCCATTTCCTTCTCTAGCTCATTTTACAAATGAGTAACAGAAAAACAGGGTTAAGTGACTTGCCCAGGGTCACACAGCTCTTAAGTAAACTCAGGTCCTCCTGACTCCAAGTCCAGCACTCTATCCACTGTGCCACCTAGCTGCCCCTTACAGAGGGTACTGATAGCTAAATGGTATAATATAAAAAACTTAGTTCTTGTCTTATTTCTGTGACCACCGTGGCTATGTGGCCTAGAACAAGTCATTTTTTTCTTCCTTCTTTCTTTCCTTTCTTATATGCTTCTTTCCTTCCTTCCTTCTTCCCACTTTCCCTCCCTCCCTCCTTCCCTCCATTTTTTCTTTCTTTTTCTTTTTTGGAGATTCATTTCCTAGGCTATCTCACCTAAGCTGGAAGTTCAGTGGCCACTCCTGGTTCCAATCCACTGCCAATCCCGTTAGGATGGGAGCTTTAGTCCGCTCCATCTCCAACACAGACCAGTCTACTCTTCCTTAGGCAGCTGGGTGGTTCCCTACTTTTGGGGGCTCACCATATTGGTGCTAAATTTAGTGTGGACACAGATTGGCTGTAATCTTACTGATTTAGCTCAGAACTCCTGAGCTCAAGCAATACATCAGCCTCCGCCTCCCCAGTAATAGGTATTATAAGTATGTGCCACCCCACCCAGCTCACATCAATTTTCTGGGCCTTAGTTTCCTCATCTGTAAAAAGGGAAGATTGGACCAGATGATCTCTAATGTCTTTAGTGCTTGACTCCTTTTTTTTTTCCCCAGAAATCCCAATTATCCTTATGACTTCTCAAAGAAGGTCCTAGAAACTACACCCTTGTGGCCAGAATTTCTTCCCCACGCTAATGGAGATAACTATAAAGAATTTAGCCCTGGACTTCTGAATCACCAGGGACTGAAAAAAGATGAATGCTCCTTCTGGTCCAAGTACATCCAGACACTGAAAGCATCTACAGGTAAATGCAGTGGGTGTGGGAATCATTTTCAAATGCATGTTAGGTTAGTCATGTCACCAAGTCAAGTCAACAAGCATTCATGAAGAACCTGCTAAATGCTAAGAATACAAAAGCAAAAACAAAAACAAAATCCAGTCCCTGCAACCCCTCCATGACTTAGTAAGTGGTCTTTGACCCTTTCGTCAACCTCACAATCTGCCTCTCCAAACTTAGGAGTCAGGTCCTCAGATGACTCACATCAAATCCATAAGGGTGCCTTTCTAACTTGATATGACTTCATAATAAGTAGCATTTATATAGAGTGTTCAGCACTTTTTACAAATATTATCTTATTTGATATTCACACCACAACCTGAGAAGTAGGTGCTACTATTATCCTCATTTTATGAGGAAACTCAGGCAGACAGAAATCAAGTGATTTGCCTCAGATCCCAAAACTAGCGTCTGAGGTTGGATTTGAACTTGGGTCTCTTCTGACTCTAGGCCTAGTACTATACTAGTTGCTATACCAGCAGCTGCATAAACATAGCTATGTGGCCATGAACAGGTTGCTGTATCAAATTATAGAATGGTAATGAAAACTCCTCTGTAAACTATGAAGTGTTGAACCAATGAAAGGTTTTAATATTAGCTTTGTGTCAACCAGCTATGAGACCCTGGGCAAGTCACTTTCCCTAGGCAGAATTGGTTTCCTCATTTGGATGGATGATCTTTGAATTCCCTTTCAATTCCATGATTTTCTGATTCTAAAAATGGTGATGTCAGTGGTGGTGATAACTAACGTTTTATAGCACTTCTAGCTTTGCTAGACACTTTGTGTATGTTATCTTATTCACTAAGAAGCACTGAGAGGGGGTTGGTTCCCTGTGCAGTGATTGAGAGGAGGGAGAGGTAACTCTGGAGTGGACTGGGTGCGGAGACAGCCCTGGATGTGGAGCCTAGGTTCAAACCAGAAGTCATCAGTTCAAATCCTGGCTTTGAAATTCTCTGTGTCTGTGACTTTGGGCAAGTCGCTCTGCCTCTCAGGCCTCAGTTTCCTTACCTGTAAGATAAGCCAGCTGGACTTGATGGTCTTCGAAGGTCCATCCGTTTCCAAATTCCTATGGTTATATAATCCTAGTAAAGGAAGTCTCCATGGAGGAAAGAAGCTCAGAGCGGGGCCTTGAAGGACAGGTAGGATTTCAATGAACGGAAAAGAGACAGAAGGAATTCTAGGAGTAGGAGCAAAGGCACCAAGGTCATAGGCAGCATTCCTAAGAAATCTTCATAGGAGACCACGAAAGACAAGGTTGAGGAGAGAGCAGAGAAATCCCCAAATATTTCATCAGACAAGTGAGTTACACGGAGTATTCAGTGGGTATACAAGATTAATGACACCTTGTTAATTTAAGCCAAACGTATTGTTACCCTTGTTACGTCAGCACTGCTAACTCCCTTTCTGGCTGGCACTGCCCCCGGAAACATTGGCCTTATGATCAGCTACATCTGAGGCCAATTGCCTTTGTTGCCAAGGCACAGGGTGGCTTTCATTATTCCAGGGGCTGGAAGCCAGATCTCAACTCTGCCTGGCCAGATGTTGAAGCAAATGGAAGAAAGGCTTGGCTATGAGTCTGGCTAGTGGAAAGAGTCTAGAACGAGGCATCAGAAGACCTGGGTTTGAATTCTGGATCTGCCATGTATTTGCTGCGTGATAATAAGCAAATCACTTCCCCTTTCTGGTCTTTAGTCAGATAGGGTCCCTTCCAGTTCTGACATAGCCAAAGTTCTATGTTCTAAGGCCTCCTGTAGCTCTAATATTCTCTCTTCTCAGTTCTCTTCCAAGTCTGATTCTGAGTTGTCACATAATTCCCTGTTTCCTCTCTTGTTTCAGGTGGAGCTGAGAGCCAGCAGCCCCTGGTAGCAGAAGAGGATCTTGGCCCTGGGTCTGAGGGGATCGAGGCACCGCCCAGTGTCCCGAGCAGGGCCAGAAAAGCTACAGCAAATAACCAGAATATCATGCTGAGGATCAATGACTTACATTATGTTTAGCTATATCTCACAGCTATGGAGATCTCCTCTCTGCCCAGTCACTATACCATACATCTTTATGTCCCTAATAACCTGGTCACAATTCATCATGTGTAAATTAAAAAATGTACGTAAAGAAAATACAGTTGTGAGCCTGGTTTCTTTAAAAGACATTATCTATTACAAATAATTTTTCTCAATGAATTTTTGTTTGTTTGGGGGGGTTTTGTGAGGCAGTTGGGGTTAAATGACTTACCCAGGGTCATACAGATAGTACATGTTTGAGATCAAATTTGAACTCCGGTCCTCCTGACTCCAGGGCCAGTCCTCTATCCACTGTGCCACCTAGCTGCCTTTCTCCACCAATTTTTAATTCTGGTCTGCCATTACCCAGCACACTTCTAGGCAAAAGCCTCCCTGCTTTACCTGACCCCACCACCCTCAGATGGTGTTTGACCAGAAAATATGACATAGTAGAATGAAAACTGTGGCAGGTGAAAGATGAAATGACTGAGAAAACAAAGGTTTGATCTTCTAAACATATCATTGTATTAAAGTATTGCATACCAATTGCCTAACAAGTAGGAACCAGGCCCCTTCCTCAGCTTAGGCCTAGATCCTGAATACAGGGGGAGATAGACTTTTAAAAATTAAAAATTTCGTTGTTGTTTAGTCATGTCTGACTCTTCATGACCCCATTTGGGCTTTTCTTGGTAAAGATACCGGAGTGGTTTGCCATTTCCTTCTCCAGCTCATTTTACAGGTAGGAAACTGAAGCACACAGGATTAAATGACTTGCCCAGGGTCACTCAGCTAAGAAGCGTATGAGGCCAGATTTGACCTCAGGAAGATGAGCCTTCCTGACTTCAGGCTCAGCACTCTATCCAATGTTCCACCTAGCTGCCTGATTATACATTAAAAGCAATTAATCAAATAAGTCCAATTCATTAAAAGTAAACAATACCAGAGTAGTTATTCTGATTTCTAATTGGATGAAAGATTAGGGACTTTCCAAGTCTGGGAGAATGAACAGGTTCAATTCCCTGAATTCAGAAAATGAAGTATCCCACTTCCCAAGTATCTGTAAACAATAAAAGAACATGGAAACAATAACTTATTGGTCAGCATGGGTCAGTATTCAGATAAAACATATAGACTGCTTCAGACGCACAATTGTGAGAAAACTCCTTGCATCAGCCGCTGGGTCTGACTGCGTTTCTGGGTCAGCATAACCTTGGGTAAGAGTCTCTAAGTATGGGGCAGCTAGGTGGCGCAGTGGACAGAGCACCAGCCCTGAAGTCAGGAGGACCTGAGTTCAAATGCGGCCTCAGACCAAACACTTGACACTTACTAGCTGTGTGACCCTGGGCAAGTCACTTAACCCCAATTGCCTAAAAGCAAAAAAAAAAAGTCTCTAAGCAGCAAGTAGGGATAGTCTAGCTTCCCAGCCATGCAAGGCTATGTTCAAACAATGAAATGAAGTTTTCTCCCAATTCCACAATTGAATAAAGTTTTCTCACAAGACAGAAATTGGACTAGACACATAAATGAAGAGAAACTAAGCTAGCTGTAGAACTGAGTCACAAGATGGAATCCGCATGGTTCACTCAGTTCCCACAATTAACCATTTGTTGTCTTAATCCCCTCAACTCCCTCAAAACTGATCAAGGAATCAGGGTGCCTGCCCTGTAGCCCCTGAATGGATATATGGTAGCCCTCAGACTTTGAGCAAATAATCTGAGTATTCTTGATCTGTGTCCTCATGTGTACATGGAGGATCATCTCCCTGCCCTGTTGATATCATGGAGCTATTGTGAAAATCAAACAAGGTGACGAGCATAGATGAACGTTATTATCAGTGAAGCACCAGACTGATGCTGGTGAGATTATTGATAGTCCCAGCTCTGCTCCTAACTCTCTGGGGGTGGTGGACAAAGTCATTTAACTGCTTTAGTTTCCTTGATTGTAACTTGGGGAAGTTGGCCCTTTTTTGTTCATTTTTTAAAAAATTGAATGACAGAGATGAAGGCGCAGATGTCTTTGCCTCTCAAATTTATAGACATCTTGAAACTAAGAGGGACAACTAACACATTGGATGACTGAGTTGTGTTCCAAGAATATATGACAGGCTAGAAGAATGAGCTGTTTATTCATATTACATTTAATAAACATAAATGTAAAGTCTCACTCTTGAATTTTAAAAGTCAGCGACACAGGAACAAAATCGGGGGCCATGGCTAGACACCAGTTTGTGGAATAATGACCTAGGGGATCATAGAATTATAGATTACAGATTGTAAGCTCCCTGAGGGGAGAGACTATCTTTCACTTCTTTTTGTATCCCACGATTAGCACAGTGCCTGGCACATAAATATTGATTGATTGATTGATTGATTTAGAATTGGAATCAATCTTGTAGGTCATGTAGTCTAACCACCTTATTTTAGAAATGGGCAAACTGGGGCCCAGAAGGTTATGAGAGCTGCTCAAGGTCACACAAGTAGTAAGGATCAGAGGTTGAATTTGAACCCATGTCTTCTTAACTTCATAATCATAACATACGTCTATACCATTTTACAGTTTGCAAAGCATGCAGTTCACAGCAACTCTTTGAGATGCGTATTCCAAGTCTTGCTATCTTCATTGTGACAAATGAAGGTAACACGTAGGTTAAATAGCTTGGCCAAGGTCACACAAAAGTTAGGGTAGGGATTTGAACTCAGATCTCTCTTGTCCTTAATCTAGTGCTCTTCTCAATGTACCATGGTATTTTAGCTGACTGAAAACTCAGTACGACTGTGAAATGGCAATCCAATGATAATGATGATAATAATAATAATAATAATAATGTGATCTTAGACTCCATTCATGAAAACATAATGTCTAGAGGAAGGATGGTGATGATTCTACCAGCCCCTGGCCTGGTCAAACCACATCTGTAAATAAACTCCTTTTAGTTCTGGGTGCTATATTTTAGAAAGGATATTATTAGCAAACTAGAGCACATATGGGTAAGGCAACTAGAATGATGTAAGGGCTCAAAAACAAGCTATCTGAGGATGGGTTCCAGTTTTTTAAAAAAAAAAATTACTAGGGACCTAGCATTTTTGTTAAAAAGCATTGGGAATGTGTAGTCTAGAGATGATTTCAATGAAAATAATAGCTTTCTTCAAGTGTTTGAAAGATTATCACATGAAAAAGGTATTCAACTTACTTGAAACTCTAGGAATGATGGTGGAAATTGCCAAGAGGCATTCCAAATAAGGAAAAACTTTTTAATTAGAGCATTCCTAAAATAAAATGGCATGTCTTGATAGGTAGTGAGTTCACCATCAGTGGAGAGCATCAAGCATAAATCAGATAACCACTTGTCAGGGATAGTGTAGAAAGGATTCTTGTTTAAAAGGCACATACCTGTGGGCCCTTCCTGCTCTAAGATTTTATCTACAAAACCTCACTTGACTTTAGTGTAAGCCTAAGTGGAACACCCTGGAGAATAAAAGTCTATTGTTAAAAAAAAAATCACAGAATGCATCCCAAGGTCAAGTTCAGAAGTGGCCTGTTATAGCAGAGCTGATGATCACAGAGGTTCAAATATTACAGGCCAAATCATATCCTACCTTCCTCCAAATATGATGAATGTAGCTTTATTTAACACAATCAATAAACTGGGTTTCTGTCCCTCTCTGATACTAGAACTTTAAAGGAGATTCCTTATTTAAAGTATTTTGGGGAATTATCCTATTTGGGATGATCAGTAATGCCATCTCCTTCCTTTAGGGCGCCTAATTGAGAGCTGATTATTTTTAAAGGGCTAGATTTGGTGGGGAGAATAATAGCAAATAGAGCATCGGCTGTAGTTCCCCTGGTGTCTCAGGATTTCTTCAATGTATTTGAAGACCCTCAGAGTATAGACATATCTTAGCCCAGGGGGGCAGGACGCTGGCATTAGGAGCATGCCATGCCAGCCCAGAGCCATCAGTGGGAAAACTGTCACATGGAGCAAATTTTTCATATTAGGGACAGGGGGAAGAATGGGGGAAAGGAGGAAAGGAAAATGAATCAAGATCCTAAAACTATATCTAGAGAAGCCAAGCTATACTCTCATCAGCACCGACCTAGAGGCTGGTCCCAGGAAACCCAAGCCTTACCAATGTCCAGGCCCAGAGGAACTCTGGGAAATCTGCCCAGGTTGGGTGAAACCATGTGACAAGGGCATGACATTGACAATAATTCACTGGGTGATAGTCCAGGGCTTAGCAAAAGGGACATGGGTGGAGAGGGACAGTGACACAGTGAAAGGAAGAGGACTGCCGTAGGGAAGAAACATATTCCCTTGAATGTCAACTCCCTGGAGCAAAGCTGCAATCATCCTGTTAGTGATGGCTGTATGTTACCCTCTTGTTTGTGCCTGACCAGTGTGACTGAAACATAGAATAGCCTGGAAAGCACCAGATGAGTTGGGAGATCTGGGTTTGAATTCCAGTTTAGACATTTCTGTTTCCTCATAGGTAAAGTAGAGCTAATAATAATTTCACTAATTACTTCACTGCAATGTTGTAAATAAATTACCTTATAAAATTTAAAGTTATTATTTAAACATCACTTTAATTTATAAATTACTTGTTAAAATTTAAAGTATTATGTAAACATGAGAAATTATTAATATTCTGGATCTCCTGCACCTAGAAATCAGCAGCACCACTGAGCCAACCCTTTGTTGATAAATAAAACAATGGTCTCGTTTTTTCCCAGCACAAGAAGGGCCCAACACGCTCCCATTTCACAATCAAAATCAAGTTCCCAGATGTGGATTGGCCCCTTTTATGGTTTGGTCAGCACTCACATCCTGTGCCCACCAAACATATCTAAAGCACAAAGACCCTAACAAGAGAGGAGGGAGCTGTTAAGGCCACACCAAGGAGAAGATCCCTGTTTCATGTAGATAATTTTAAAATAACTAGATTACTCATTCATAAAATGAGGGGACTGGACTAGGTAACATCTAAGGTCCTTTCAACTCTAAATCTACGATCTTAATCCAACCCCCTCATTTTTTCAGATGAGGAAACTGAGGCCAAGAGAAGTTAACTGCCCAAGGTCACAGAGCTAGTACATGCTAGAGCTGGGATTTGAACCAAGCTTCTCTGAACTCAGATCTAGCACACTTTACATTACGCCACACTGCTTTGAGGCACAGGGGAAAACATCCCTAAATGTTGTGGTGTAAGTGTATCAAATGCCGACCTCACTAGCTTCCCACATTTTAGAAACCCTGTCCTCGTCATGTCAGGGTCTCATAAATTCAGGTGTACGCGGTACGCAGGAAGGCCATGGCAGGGGACAGACTGTAAGGACATAGGATATGGTCCCTGCCAGGACACATTTATAATTGGAAAAAGAAGTCAGGTCTAAATGTGACCAATTAAACTAAAATTATGATATACGGCAGGTACATAATGGACCCTGTACAAAGCCTTTTGGAGAAGGAAATGGCAAACCACTCCAAGTATCTTAGTCAAGAAAACTCCAAATGGGGTTATGAAGAGTTGGACATGACTGCAATGACTAAACAACGGTAGCTAACCCTTTGGAACCAGTGAACGACAGAGCTGGACCTCAAAAGTCATCTAGTCCAACAATCTCATTCCTCATATGAAGAAACTGAGGTCCAGAGACAGGGGCTTACTCAAAGTTGCATGGCTAATTTGTGGCAAAGCAAAGATTAGAACCCACGTCTCCTTCTTCTCCTCAGTCCACTATTCTTTCCACAACAGTTGCTTCCTTTGATGTCACAAGGCAGCATCTGATTTATTGTAATATAAGTGCTACAAAGTGTGAGGGCATTAAGAAGAAAATTCATCTCTTGATTGACAAAGTTCAAGATGCTGACTTCTTGCACTCTATATTTAGGGTCAAGGTCATTTTGAATGTCAGGAAGATCTGCCTTGAGTGACCAAATTTACTTGCTCCCTGTGTCATTCTCTAAGTCATAGGATATAGAGCTGAAAGAGTACTTAAAGATCATCTAAAACCAAAATTATTTTGAAAATGAGGAAATCCAACTTCCCTTTTTCCCTGGAGCAACAAAGCAGCAAAAGATAAAATTTGTCTTCCCTAAGTAATGAGCTGTAAGTCTAACAAATTGCTGGTGTTGATAGTAGTAGTAGTCATAGTAAGATAGTAGAAGTAGTAGTGGTAGAGGAGTCTTCTGACTTCAAATT
Source organism: Phascolarctos cinereus (assembly GCF_003287225.1). Taxonomy (NCBI): domain Eukaryota; kingdom Metazoa; phylum Chordata; class Mammalia; order Diprotodontia; family Phascolarctidae; genus Phascolarctos; species Phascolarctos cinereus. The sequence goes on from NW_027555847.1 coordinate 635,103,470, forward strand.
CAGTAATCTTTCCACCAGGGCACACTACCTTAACCTGGTTGCAGAAAGACCAGTTTGGGGGTTACAAGAATAGTATAATCACAAGTTATTTCCAAGCAAGAAAAATGTCCATGAGTAGGGTAGGGTCAGAATTCAGTCATCTTCCAAGTCCCTATTGAAGGTGTGCAGTGTATATGCAAACTAGGGTGGTGGAATGGTGCAAAGAACCTGGATGAAAAGTGATTCAAATTGGTTGGGTTCTAGTACCTGAATGAGCATTTGCTCACTGACTCAACTTCCTTACCAGCCATTTTCTCCCTACTGTCTCTCTTTTTCCTCTTCCTCCTCTTCCTTCACCTTCTCTCTCCTCCCTCCCTATTCTCTTCTCCCAATATGCCTCCCTCTTCTCCCATTCCTTCTTCAGCCCTTCCTTCCCCTCCTCTCACTTTCCTTTTTCTCCCTTCCTCTTTCTTTCCCTCCCCAGTTTCCATAGGAGGGCAACCTGGATGGTGAAGGGCATCAGGTTCATACCCTCCAAAGTTCAGCTAAAGAAATTGGGAATGTTTAATCTAAAGACTTAGATAAGCATCTTAACTGTTTTTAAGAATTTAATGGGCAGTCAGGCAGAAGAGTTATTAGATTTATTCTGAAATTGACCCCACAGGCAAAAATAAAAGTAACAGAAAAAGTGGCAAAGAGACCGATTTGAAGTCAGGAAACAACTTTTTAACAATTAGAGCTGCCAGAAAGTAGAATGGGAAGCCTCTGGAGGTGATGGGCTGCCCCTCCTTATCTTAAAGCAAATGCTAGATGACTGATTGTCAATTGCGTTGAAGAGAAAATACTTTTTTTCAGTTATGGGTTGGAAAAATTGGCTTCCACGGGCATTCTAACTCTAAAATTCTGTGATTCAGCGATAGTGATTGCCGGCTCTTCTCTTTAGCTTCATTCTCTTGCTCATTTTATCCACTCCTTCAGTTTTAATTGCCTTCTCCATGCAAATAATTCTGATATCTTTATCTATAGCCACGAGCTCTTTTTGAAGTCTCTGACCCACATCTCCAAGTGCTAGCTGGATGGTGCCATCTGGATGAGCTAAGAGTCCCTCATTCAGCAGGTCCAAAACCGAACTAATCTTACCCCCTAAGTTTGCCCTTCCTCCAAACTCCCCTAAGTCTATAGATTCTGCCATCATCTTCTCAATAACATAGGCTCAGCTTCTCAGCATCATCTTTAGCTTTTTCCTCTACCTCGCCACTCACTCCAAATCAGTTCTGAGCCCTGTCAATGGTACTCTCAAATTATCTCTTACATCCATTTCTCCACTCACATGGCTACCGCTCCAGTTCAGGACCTTGTTACTTCTTACCTTGACTACTGTCATAGACTTCTAACTAGTGTCTCTGCCTCAAGTCTCTCCCCCTCCATCGTCATCATCATCATCATTATCATCAAACAATAGCATTTAGATAGTGCTTACTATATGCCAGGCACTGTGCTATATAAGTGCTTTACAAATAATATCTCATTTGATCCTCATAACAATCTTGGGAAATAGATTAAAAAAAATTGAGACAGAGATTAAGTTGCCTAGGATCACACAGCTAGTAAGTATCCAAGGTTGGTTCTTAATTCTGGTCTTCCTGACTGTACCATCTAGCTGCCTTCACAGCTGACAAAATAAATTCCCTTGACCCATGGCTCTTATGCCCTTTCTGAAAACCATTTACTGGGGTCCTTATTGCCTATGGAACCCAGTTAAGGCCCTTCAAAATTTGGATCTAGCCTTATTTCACACTACTTCCTTTCATGTGTTCCATGTTTCAGCCAAAACAGACTATTCCAGATTGATTCTAATCTCATCCTGCAATGAATTCACGCAGGCTATCCCCATGCCTGGAATGAGCTCTTACCAAGTCTCTACCTGTTGAAACTTTCTCTTCCTTCAAGGTCTACTCAGGTACCACCTTTTTTTTTTTTTTGCTTCTCCTTATTCCTTAGCTGAAAGCGATCTTGAATTCCCCACATTTTCCAAGAGTATTCCTCATTGCCTCTGTCACATTCTATCTTATATCATACTTACACATGTTATGTTGTAAGCTCTCCACCTCTCAAATATATTGGAACCTCCTAAAAGATAGGAAATTTGTGATTTCCACTTGGCCAAGGGTTTTGTGCACAGTAGACACTGAGTGAGCATTTGTTGACTCTGAATTAGATTGGATGGGTTAAAATAAAACCCAGGACTCCACCTGTCTGCCATTAGAATAACCCAAACCTGACCCTTATCTCATCATTAAACCTGAGTTGCCATTATTCTAAACCATCATATGCCATCATAAACCCCTTCCCTGCCAACCTGGATTCTGATTCCAGTCTCCTACAATGTCTTGCTTTAACCCACATATTTCAGTCTCAAAGTGAGAGAAGGTATATTGAGAGCAAGGACCCTGACTCTTGAAAAGCTCTTGAAGATTCAGTCATATCAATTAAGCTGGACATCAACTATGACAGGCAAGGAGACTGTAGGATTTCATGAAATCTTTCAGTGACAAGGATGAGAATAGAAAGGAATATCTGCTAAACCTTATGTGATGTTAGCCAATCTAGCCAGTTACCCCTGCTCCCCCTTCTGGTAGCATGGTGTTGCAGGAAAGGTCCTTCACTTGGAGACAGGAGACCTAGGTTTACACCTCAGCTCTAATACCCACACAGTGGCCATGTCCCATTATATTTCTATGCTTCATTAGTTCAGTAGTAAAATGGGGATAATTATAATTATGTTGTTTACCTCACAAGGAGAGGGACTAGGCTTGTGGTTTCATTAGGTTAGATAGATGATAGATACATGGATAGTTAGATAGAGATACAGACCCAGATAAAAAGATAAAGATAAAGAGATGCAGATAGAGATAGATAAAGAGATAGAGAGATAAAGAGACAGATATAGAGCGAGAAATCATTTATTAAGCCCGTATTGTATACTAGATATTGAGCTAAGCACTGGGGATACAAATACAAGCAAATTAAACAATCCCTACCCTCAAGGAGCTTATATTCCAACAGGGAAAGACAGCATATGTAGAAGAGACTGAAAAACTGAGGGGAAAAGGGGCCAATGGGGACCAAGGAAGTTGTCAAAGTGGAGGAAGACTGAAGGAATATGAAGAGAATTCTACAACTGAGCCAGGTGTGAAATGAAGCTTGGCTGGATCTGCTTCTAAGAGAGTGGTCTGGGCAGACAGTTACCAATCCGGAGAATGGGAACTTCAGTTTCTCAGAATGGGGAAGCGGTTGGCAGAAAAGGCACAAGAAGAAGAGGAAACAAAGTCCACTTTCTCTATTAATGTTGGTCAGCCCCTTCTCTACATCTTACAGTCTGACAGAGAGTAGGCTAAGACCTGTGATTTGCCCAGTGTCACACAGCCAATGTATCCCAGATAAGACTTGAGTACTGATCCTCCTAACATCACTTCACTGATTTCTAATCATTACACAACGTTGCTCACAGCAATGTTGTGAGGGAAGAACTTTGTAAACTTTAAAGCACTAGAGAAAAGTGAAATTTTAATCTGCCTCAACAATATCTCCCCCATTTCCTCATTTCCACTCTCTAGTTCAGGTTTTGGTAGATCCTAAGGCTGGGACTTTTATCCCCTACAATACACTGACTCTTTCATTCTGTATTAAATAATAATGATGATAAACTGAGGAAAAACATCATTTCATCACAAAGATCAACCTTCTGGTCAGGCAATTCTTGGTTATATGTGGTAGAGAAGTCCCATATAAAACACTTTAATCCTAAATTAGCTACACCAGAAAAGCTTGCTCTTTAAAAGAACTCCACAGTAAATCTTTTTATAAAGTAATTAAATTAATAGCTCCCTGATGATTCTGTTAAGTAAACCCAAACTTTGTGGAAACGGCTGCTCACAATAGGGCATACCTCTTTCTCTATCAGGGCTGCCAAGGACCACAAAGTACACAAAGCACATATCAAACATATATGTGTAAACAAAGAGATTAAAAATATTTGAACACTTACTATAACCTATGGTTACACTAGATGGTGGGGTAACCAGGGAGCACATAGTAAACACTTAATAATCTGATAATGCTTATTGACTGACTACATGTCATCATTATCTAGTGGGCCATCGACCCCAATCCTGGCTTATCCTTAGCTGTCTTCCTTTCGTGCCACCATATTGCTGCTGCTACTGCTAGAACTCTCACCCTGGGGCCACGTTCTCATGATTAGGGAGAATCTTATATATAGGCAGCCCCAGACCTCATGCATGCTCCGCCCTAGTTGTTTTATTCCCCCACTCTCACCCACACCACACATTTTTTCACCTTTGCTCAGGGTGCAGTAATCAACTCACTACCACCATTTGCTTCTGGAAAAGACAAGATGGTGGATTCCCTTATGGTTCCACTCCCACTTGATGATTTCCCAGACCAAAGTTCCTTTCCCTGACCACTACTCCCCTATATATGTTGTCTACTCCCTCTTAGAATGTAAACTCTTGAGGGCAGGGACTGTCTCTCATTTGTCTTTGTGGTCTGAGGGCTTCACAAAGTACCTGACACATAATAAATGTGTCACTTGATAAATGCTTTTCAGGGCCAACTAGGTGGTATAATGGATAGAGCACCAGCCCTGGAGTCAAGAGGACCTGAGTTCAAATCTGACCTCAGACACATAGATTCACTAGCTTGTGTGACTCTGGGCAAGTCACTTTAACCCCAATTGCCTCACAAAAAAAAATAAATAAATGCTTTTCATTATCCATAATCATAGTAACCCAATCTGTTTATTCAACTATCAAAAAATATTACGTGCCTCAATCTACCAAATATTTAATACAAAAGAACAACAGTAGCATAAGGACTTGTCCCAGGGCCATTTCTGTCAGAACTGCACCAAATATAGTGTGAGAAGAATGAGAACAAAAATAATGATAATGTCATTGTATAGCAATTTGAGGTACACAAAGTTCTTTCAAAAAGCACAATTCAATTCAACAAATATTTATTAAGCATCTTCTACATGCAAAGTCCTAAGCTCATGAGAACAGATGGGAATAAGCTTTATCAAGATTTTCTTTTTTTTTAAAATTTTATATTATTATTTTGTCTTTGTATACTTGTTTTATATTTTATTTTCTATTATTTACAGTATGCCTTCTGTGTATCAAGTACTATGCTAAGTGCTTTAGAAATATTACCTCATTTGATCCCCAAAACAGGAAATGAGTAACAAGACCACACACCCAAATCCAAGGGCAGTGACAGAAGAAGAATGATGATAGCTCATGTTCTTCTAGAAATGGAAGGGTTGTTTTTTTTTTTTAAAGATGCCCTCCCAGTAGCTCTGTGAGTGTTCTACTCTCTGCCTTATTAGAGTATTGCTCACTATCTTCATAGGGAGCATTGTGTTCCATTCTGGGCCCCACATTTTAGAAAGAACATAAACTAACTGGAGAAAGTCCAGATGACAGAAACCAGGATGGTGGAGAGACTGGAGAAAAAGGAGGAACTGGGGATGTTTATTCTGGAGAGGAGAAGAAAGGCAGAGGAGGGGGTGAATGCCTGGGGAATGATACTGTCTTCAAACATTTAAAGAATTATCATGAGGAAAGGATAGTAGAAGTATCCTGATTGGTCCCAGAAGGCAAAACTAAGGACATTAAGTGGAAGATATAGGGAGATAGATTGATATAAGGAAAACTTCTTGAAATTTGTTATAGTCCATTTGCATCTGATTCATGACTCCATTTGGGTTTTTCTTGGCAAGGATACTGGAGTAGTTTGCCATTTCATTCCCCAGCTCATTTTGCAGATGAGGAAGCTGAGGTAAACAGGGTCAAATGACTTGCTCAGGGTCACACAGTGAAGAAGCCTCTGACGCTAGATTTGAACTCAGGAAGATGAGTCTTCTTGACTCCAGGACCATTGCTCTATCCACTGTACTACCTAGCTTCCCTTCTTGAAATTAGAGGTATACAAAAGTGTAATGAGCTGCCTCAGGAGGGAGAAGATTCCCCTTTCATTGGAGATCTTTTTTTATTTAATTTTTAATTTGTGAAATAAAACAAGCATTTTCATTACAAAGTATAATTTTTTTAAAAAGTCGATTGCACATGAAACGGCAAATCTGTCTTCTTGGAAAGGGTGGATGATCACTTCTTGGAGAGGTTGGAGAGACCATTCCAATTCAGTAACATGTTGTACTAGATGACCTTTGAGGTCTTTATAATTCAGAGATTTTGTGATTCTATTATCTCCATTTTATGGATGAGGAAGCTAAGACTCAGGGCAATTAAAGGTCAAAAAGATCTCAAATGCAGGTCTCTTGCCTTCAAATCTGGCAGTTCTTTCACTCAATTGTCCTATCCATAGTTAATATGCCAAATCAGAGAGGCCAGGAAGTTCAGGTGACTCAACCCCTTGCTCTGGGGTTTTGTAGTCAGAGTAGTGAAAGACAAGAAGACTGAAGGCAAGTCTCTTGGATCTGTTTCCTAGAGGACACCTGATGCCCGGGAGACTGAATACTGGTCATTGAGATCTAAGCCCTGAGAAGAGATCCTTTGCGTTCCTTCCTGTCACTGAACTTCCCAAAAGTCTGCGTAGAATTGTTTTCTCCAGCCCTCTGGACAGGATTCTGGGAGCTGAAACTGATGCCCAGCTCAGAGCAGACTTCCAATTCTTAGCAAGGCAGTAAAGATACAAGAATTGTTCTTGTTTCATGTGCACTCAAAGAATGAGTTTGTGCTAGTGTCCTTCTCATTTCCCTTTTCTCCCCTTCTCCCTCTACAGCCACCATGATACTCTCCCTACGTGAACTGAGTCAGTCAATTCCTTCACACTCGCTCTTCTAACTCCATTCCCAGCAACTTTGGTTTTCAGGAAAGGAAACTAACTCTTCTCTACCAAGGTTTAAATGACCGAATAATTCTGGTTTTAACTGATGAGTCTTTAAAGTCTGCAAAATAAAGTTCTGCCGATGGATATTGAAGTATCAACAAGGAAGCCAAAGGGAAATATTTTTGTGTGATTGCATGATTCCTTGTATGATTGTATGCTTGAATCATACCACATAGGCCATATGATAAGTATAGATAAGGTAGAAAGGAAAAGAATATGTTTCTAGGTCTCTAGACTTAACACATACTTGGAACCACAAAAGAAGAACAGAAAATCTCAGTGAATAGCTATATAGAGAAATCTACTTATATAGGCCTATTAAGTTTAATAGTCAAAGTCAGAAATAGTCTACATAGATATCTGAGTTGAACAAGAGGAAATTTCCAGGCTTATGGAGATACAAGCTTTCTCATAGAGGGATTGGTAGAAAGAGAGATATCTCTCCTTTCTCTCCTTCTTCCTCCCTTTTGCTTTTTTTCTTTCTTTCAATTCAAATCAATAAGCAATTATTGATCATTGACTATGTGGCAGGCCCTAAGCTAGGTTCTGGGAAATGAGGGACATACCAAAAATATTGATAATAACTGACATTTATGTAGAACTTTGATGTTTATAAAATACTTTCCATCCATTATCTATCTCATTTGAATCTCCCTGCAACTCTATAAGGTAGGTACTCTACAAATATTACCATCTCCATTTTATAGACATGAGAAATGAAACTCAAAGTAGTTAAATGACTTGACTATCATTACGTAGCTAAGACACATCAGAGGTTACCAATGAACGTAGGCCTTCCTGGCTTCCATAATTCTAGCCACTGCTCTGTACCATCTAGAAGCTTTATACTGGACGAAATCTCTTATGGTCTCTTTGTGGGCGAGTGAGATGGGGGTATGTGGGTGGGATTAAAGTCAAGAATTGCTTGAATGACTGGACTCAAAGAAAGAATCATCAATGGAATGATGTCAATCTGGAGTGTGATCTTTAGTGGAATATCCCAGGGATCTGTCCTTGGCACTGTGACATTCAATGTGTCATGTTGATCAGTGGCTTGGGTGGAGACATACAAGGCATATTGTTGTTGTTATTGTTGAGTCATTTCAATTGTGTCCAATTCTTTGTGATCCCATTTGGGGTTTACTTGACAAAGATCCTGGAGTGGCTTTACCATTTCCTTCTCCAGCTCATTTTACAGATGAGGAACTGAGGCAAACAGAATGGAATGACTTGCCCAGGGTCACACAGCTAGTAAATGTCTGAGGCCAGATTTGAACCCAGAAAGAGGAGTCTTCCTGACTTCAGGCCCATCACCTAGCTTCCCATTCAAGGCATGCCTATCACATTTGAAGGTAATATAAAGCTGGGAAGGAGACTCAACAGATTGGATGATGGTCAATATCCAAAAATATCTGGAGAGATAAATATAATGGGTCAAATCTAAAAAACTGAAACTTAATAGGATGAATGCAAAGGTCTATACTTGGGTTAAACAAAATTAATTTTACAAATATAAGAAGGAGAAGGGACAGTAGACCATAACATGTGTGGGAAAGACCCAACTCAACATGAGTCAACAGTCTGATATAGAAATCAAAAAAAGCTTGTGTGGTTTTTATAAAGTGTCAAGAGATGCGGGGTGTCCAGACTAAGGGAAGTGATAATCCTGCTGTCCTTTTCCTTGGTCAAACAAGCTATGAAGCACCGGGCTCACTTCTGAGTGGCACATTTCAGGAAGGATGTTAATAATGTAGAGAATGTTCAGAGAACCATGCTACATAAGAAGTTTTAGGACCTAGAGGACCATGAAGACTATCTTAAGGCACTTTAGGACTTCCAGGTAGAAGAGGCATCACATTTGTTCTGCTTGGCTCCAGAGGAAAGAACCAGAAACAATGAACTTACAAAGAGGCAAATTGGAAATTCCAGAAATTAGAACTACCCCAAAGTGGAATGACCTGCCTCAAGAGATAGTGAGTTCCTCATCACTGGACATCTTCAAGCAAAGGTGAATGACTATCTGTCAAGGATGCTGGAGAGGGAGCCTCTGAGGTTTCTCCCAACACTTACAATTCTGCAGTTCTATGTTTGGCACAGACTGGTAGTATTATAGATTCACCAGAGGCAATAGTATTTGAGTTGTATGACAGAACAACACGTTAAGTCATTAGCATCCATTAATACCAATTCCTTAGTCAATTCTCTAATTAAAAGAGGGACCTGGGAAGTGGGACATATGGAAGGGTATAAAGATTTTTGAACTGGAAGGATACACCTGAAACCTGAGGGTCTTCCTAGCAGAGTGTCCCAGGAAGATCGAAAAACATGAAGATATTTGGAGCCTCAAAGGACAGAGGGATGGCTATGGTAGATTGGAAAAAAAAAACCCAATTACACTGAACAGGGAGGCCTGCATTGAGATCCCTGCCCTGCCACTTACTAGCTATATGAGCCTTGACAGGTCACTTAGCTCTCCCTGGACATGTTTTTTAAATTAAGAAGGTTAGGTAAGATGACCTCTAGTGTCCCTTCCCATTTCAATATAACCTTCTAGGAGAGGATAATGAAAGGGAAGGAAAGGACAGAGGGCAGAAAATCCTGCGAAGAGACAACCTTGTTCTTCTACCTACCCTACTTGCAATGTCAAAGCCGCAAGCTTCAGCTACTCCCTTTTTTCCCCACAAAATTTTGCTAGTCAGAATTTTCAATTCCCTTTCCTCCTCCTCCTCCTCCTCCTCCACACACACACACACACACACACACACACACACACACACACACACGCCTCACAGGGAATAATGTTGAAGGATTTTGCTAAGCATATATAAGAAAAATTGCCCTAATTGTCTTGTGAGGTAGTGAACTACCCATCCCTGGATATGTTTAAGCAGAGAATAAGGATTACTTGTCAGAAGTGTACAGATAGTTAGAACAGAAAGAAACACTAGAGACCATCTAGTTAACTCCTCCTTACAGGAGGCCAACAGAATGAAATGATTTATCCAAAGACAAACAGCTAATTAGTGGCCTAAGTTGGTGTTAACCCAAACTCATCTGTCCTGACTCCTGGTCCTGTACACTTTCAACTCCGCCATCTTCTTTAGAGCATGAGGTAGACTAGAAAACCCCCAACTTTTCTTTCTATCTCTAATATTCTGCACATCCATGATTCTAGAACTCAGAGATGCCCTATGAGGCTGGAGAACCAAGAGATTTTTAAGATGGCTCTCCATCACCCTCTCCAACTCCAGGCTTCCAATATTCACTTTGGCAGTGGGTAGAGCTCCAGCCTTGGAGTCAGGAGGACCTGAGTTCAAATCTGACCTCACACATATGACAGTTACTAGCTATGTGACCCCAGGCAAGTCACTTAACCCCAATTGCCTCAGCAAAAAACAAACAAACAAACAAATAAACAAACAAACAAAAAACACCCAAATATTCACTTTGTCAGAGAGGGAGGAATTGGCAGTCAGCTGGGATCCTATAGCTAGAAGAAATCTCTGAGACCATCTAACCCAACCCTTTCATTTTACAGATGAAGAAACTAAGTCTCGGAGAGGTGACAAAGTAATTAATTGCATCATACAGGAAGTGCCTAAATCAGGGTTTGAACTCAGGTCCTGTGATTCTAAATTTGGCATCCTGGATGGTGTTACCTGGTTCTGTGTGTGAGGCCATGAGAAGGTTCTCTCTGCAGAAGGTGAATTTCTCATGGGAATCAGGAAATGCACTTTTCAGTGCATTACTGTAGTCACAACAAGGTATTCAGATAACATCATAACCACAGTGAGAGAGAGAGAGAGAGAGAGAGAGAGAGAGAGAGAGACATTGGGCAGGGGTGGGGTGATATCATAGCCTGTGAATAGTTCCTCCTTACTTAGTCAGCTCTAAGTCTGGGTTGTTTATAATTAAAGAGTGCTGTCCACATCCCCAGGCCCTTCCCTTTAGGCCCAAATTCTCCCCCTATTTACTGTTCACTGCCCTATTCACTGTTCCCTGAGGCCATAGATTTGGAGAAAAGAGACAAGGTAGCCCCAGAAAGAACACTGACGTTGGAAGCCCAAGGACCTAAACTTCAATGTTGTATTTACCACTTACTGGGTCAAGTCAAATCAACAAGTATTTATCCAGCTCCTACTGTGGGCCAGGCACTGTGCTAAGCCATGGGATACAAAGAAGTGGGGGAGGGGGCAATCCCAGATATCAAGAAGCAGGGGGAGAAAACATGTAAACCGACAACTACGTACAGGAAGATATATACAAGACAAATTGGGGATAATCAGCGGAGGAAAAACACTAGCATTAAAAGGAAAGGCTTCTCATAGAATAGGAATTTTAACTGGAACTTGATGGAAACCAGGAGACAGAGGTGAGGAAGCAAGCACTCTGTTCCATGCATGGGGGCAGCCGATGAAAATGCACAGAATCAGGAGATGGTGTATCTTGTTAGAAGAAGAGCAAACCTCACATGGCCTCCATTTCTCTCATCTGTAAAATGGGAATAATATTGTTTGTACTCCCTAACTCAAGAGATTGTTGTCCAGAGTAAGCTTTGGAAATTTCAAAGCCCTAAATAAAGGGGAACTATTACTGTAAATCTTGAATCATATCATTTTCAAAGCTTCTGACCTTATGTGGGACCAGTCCAGCTATAGGCACGGGAGGCACATCTCATTTTGAAGAGAGAGGACTTAGTGTCAAAATCGGCATTGCAGTAAAGTCTGGAGGAAGCTGACTCCTCTTGAGTCCTGGGCACCATGTCCAGAATTCTCCCCATGGTGCTAGAGTGGGTGGAACACTGAGCTTGATTTTTCATCGTTGAGTTGTTGCGGTCATGTCTGACTTTTCTTGTCCCCGTTTGGGATTTTCTTGGCAGAGATACAGGAGTGGTTTTCCATTTCCTTCTCCAGACTGTTTTATAGATGAGGAAACTGAGGCAAACAGGGTTAAGTGACTTGCCTAGGGTCACAGAGCTAGGAAGTGTCTGAGGCCAGATTTGAACTCATAAGGATGAGTCTTCCTGATTCCAAGATCAGTGCTCTATCCAGCATGGCCACCTAACTGCCCTCTGAGCTTCATTTGCAAGTGCTATAATTTTTGGAAGAGTTTCTAATTCTTTCCATATCTTTCTTGCACTGAATTAGGAAAACGGTGATCAGGAAAAGTAGGAAGAAATCTACATCTAACTTCTTACCCTATGAGTTAAGTGAGTGAGTTAACAAGGATTTATGAAGTGCCTACTACTTTCTAGGTACTATGCTAAGAGCTAGCAAAGACAAAGAAAGGCAGAAACTTCCTTAAATGCTTTGACATTAACCTATATTAGCTTCCAGCACTTTTTCACTAACCAACACTATTTCCCCAGAAGCCTACACTGATGCTTGAAATTCCACTATCAGTCACCCATGTAAGTTATAGGATTGTTACCTGAGAAGGATACCTTTAGTAACAGTTCAGCAAAGATTAGGTTGTGAGCTATTGTCATTAGTGATTTCACCAGAGCACTCTATCACCAGTACTTCTTAGGTTACTGTGAAGGATACTAAGAAATATGAACTCTTGCCTTCCAAAAACTCAGAGCATAGTTAAGGGAGCAAGAGTATCACTCATGAAACAATTATAGAATAATAAACACAGAATTTCTGCATCAGAAGGGGGCTAAGAATTTGAATCCAACTTGTGCCTCTCCATCTCATCTAACAAAATCCTGTACTTTTATGTTATACTTTACACTTTACAAAATGCTTTGCATATGCTAGTTAGATGGTATAGTGGATAGAGCACCAGGCCTGGTGCTGATACACCTGGAAGGTCTATATTCAAATCCAGCCCCAGATACTTACTACCTATATGATCCTGGGCAAGTCACTTGACTTTTAATTGACTCAGTTTCCTCATCTGTAAAATGGGGATAATAATAATACCTACCTCCCAGGGTCACTGTGAGGATCAAAGGAGATAATACTTGTAAAACACATAACACAGTTCCTGGCACATTGTAAATGCTATATAAATATTAGTTATTGTTATTAATATCATTATATGGCATAATTTTATTGGATCTTCCCAATAAGGCAAAGGTAGGTAGATTATGGATTATTATACCTATTTTGTACAACACCATGAAAATTCGCTTTTGATGCCACCAATGCCTTATCAGGCCTCTGGGTTCTCAGAGCCAATGTCTTTAGGTTGCAAATTCTAGTCTACCAAGCTGAAATGGATTTGAAGACAGGTCTAACAATATACTCTCTGTCTATTATCTATTATCTAGACTGATGACCAGCCTGGTCATCTTAAAGAAGACTCATTCCTAGAAGTTTGGTCAAGATGTTTTGGCCGCAATGGTTTGTGTAGACCATGCACTGTGTCATAGATGACTTGTGATCTGCGTCAATGGAAGATGACAATGGAATCACAGATTTTTTTTTTATATACCAAATCATAGATAAGGAAACTGGGCTCAAAAGAAGCTAAATAATTGACCAAGGCTACTCAGAGAATCATGGGCAAAGTTGTAGTTTGAATCTAGGTTTTCTGACTCCCCATACTAATGTCCTTTTCACTACATCACAGCTCGGTATATATTTGTAAGTACTGGTTGACTGACTGAATTTTAGGGCTCTGGGGTAGAGGAATGGGAGGATTTATTTTTGGTCAGGGGAGCCCTTGGGGAGGACTACTCATAGTATTTGCATGCAAAATAGAGAATGAGCCCCACCAAGGAAAGCTTGATTAAACAACAGTTTCAATCATTCAGCTAAATCCAGTCTTCTTTGCCAAAACTGTGTGGGAGGGACTGCTAATCACATCACACTAAACTCAGCCACCCTCCCACATAGTCTCCTGGTGTCATCTTTGAGTGTAAAGGGCAGCCATCTAGCTTAATGAAAAGGCTTCTCAGCAATGACGTCTCCCCTAGCAAACTTCCTTCCAGGTTTCAGAAAAGAAGCTACGTATTTCCTAAGTCAGGTATTTCTAGATGGAAGCAAGAGTCTAACAACCAGCTCTCTGGAAATGAAACAATGTATTCATTAAGCATTTTTAAATTTACTTGGCATTATTAACATTTTCTCCATCACTCTCTTAAGTGCATTGAAACAATGAAACAATAAAAGAAACCCTGGTTTGTAGCTGTTGCCTATTTCTGAAGTAGAAATGCTTAAATTGAAAACTTATCGATTGGCTCTCGTGAGCCAGCACAAACTTGCTCCAACATACCCTATGTTGATTCATTTTAGAATATAAAACAGAACATTGAAGCTGGAAGGGACCTGTTCTCACAGGATATTAGACTATATAACATAGAACGTCAGAGCATGAAAGGATCTTAGAATGTGGAATCCTAGTAACAGAATAATAGAACGCTGAATATCAAAACTAGAATATAAAATGTTAGAACATGAAATATTAGAGCTGGAAGAAGCCTTAGGAAAGAATTTTAGAACACAACATACTTCACTCCCTAGCCATCTTCTTGCTGGCTTCCTTCCTGCCTGGAGCCATACCTTCTGCCACTCCCTTTCTAGTTCTGGAGCCATAATCAAACCAATTCTGTCCATAAATTCTGGGAAAAAACCTCTCCCTATGGATTCTCTGTAACTTTCCAAAATAAAACACTCCTCTCTGGATACCACTCCCCTATTATTATGGGGTGTATCCCCCAAAGAAAGTAAACTTTTTGAGAGCAGGGGATGTCTTTGCTTTTTCCTTTGTATACTCAGCACTTACCACAGGGCCTAGCACATAGTAAGATCTTTATAAATGCTTTTTCATTCTACTCCAAGATGAAAGAGACATTAGAATATTAAATGTTAGAGTTGGAAAGAGATAATTGGGATCAGGGAATCTCAGCCTTTAGAACATTAAAAATATCAGGACATGTAGCACAGGAGCTATAAGAAATTGGCAAGAGAGTTTAGTCAAATTCCCTCGCTCTACAAAAGAAATTAGAGCTTTGGAAACCTGAAGTGACTTGCCCAAAGTCATACAGCTAGTTAGAGGAAGCTCTGAAGCTAGAAGCCACACCTTCTGACTCCTAATCCAGGATCCATTTCACTGCACTGGGATGTCTGTCTAAAGAAGAACTTCCTTTTCTTTGCATATGAACTAGTTTGGTCCCAACCACACATAGCTATTGGCTATCAGACTGCTCTCCACTGAAGCAGAAATGGCCAAACCCTTATGGCCAAATTGTTCCAAAGAACAAAATAGATCCCCAGGGTTTCCTTCCTCAGTCAAAGAAGGGAGCTATGCTCAGAAAAGAGATTCTAAATTGGAGCTGAGGGCTGAGGACAAAGGTTACAACCTTCATTTTGACATCATTTTCATTTCCTTCCTCAGTCAAAGAGGAGAGGTATGCTCAAAGAAGGAACTCTAAATTGGACCAGAGGCCATTCAGAGGGCTGAGAGCAAGGGTTACAACCTCCATTTTGACATCATTTTCATTTCCTTCCTCAGTCAAAGAGGAGAGGTATGCTCAAAGAAGGAACTCTAAATTGGACCAGAGGCCATTCAGAAGGTTGAGAACAAGGGTTACAACCTCCATTTTCATGTGCAGTGAGGCTGAGGGTGGAAGAACACCTATGTTACACATGCAACTAATAGTCAAAAAGATTACTTCTAAGATTTTTTTCCAATTCAATTAAAAAAGCATTGATTAAATACCTAATTGTGTGCAGTATACTGTACTGGATCACTAGGGAAGATGCAGAATTTAGATGAAATGCCATCCCTGCCCTCTTGGAGTGTACAGTCTAGTAGGGAGATACGAAATAAATACAAATAGCAATAGTGCACAATATTGCATGATTCTTTCATTAGAAAGGTATAGAGTAATCTAAGGAAGAAAAGATTCTGGACAGAGAAGCTCACAGAAAGCTTTCTGGGTAAGGTGGCTGTTGAGCTGTGCTTTTAAAGACAAGTAGGAATTCATCAGGGAAAGTGGGAGAGGTAGGACATTCCAGGAAGAGGGAGGAGCATGAGTATAGGCTTGACTCTGTGACTGGAATGAGCAAAGCTTGATAGGGAGTGAAGGTGGGAGTGGGGAGAAGCCACAGAGAGTCATCCATTTCAACTAAAGTGTAAAGTACGTTATAGAGTGGTAGAATCTGGTCTCTCATTTTCATGCCTTTAACCAGAATATTAAGAGAAAAGACAGAGAGCAGTTGGTGGGGTAAATAACAACTGCCACTACACATACACATACACATACACACACACACACACACACACACAAGTATACATACACACATACACACATACACACACATACACATACACACATATACACATACACATATACACATACACGTATACATACACACATATACACACATACACACATACACATGCATACACACATACACACACGTACACATACACACATACATATACACACACATACACACACACATACACACATACACACACATACATACACACACATACACATACACATACACATACACATACACATACACATACACATACACATACATGCACATAACCTGGCTTCTTGCTCTTTGGTGCTATTGGAATGACCAGTGGATCTGAACTTTCATCGGTGAACTTGGATGCACCCGGCAATGAGTAAAGCTACTGTTATCCAAGTGGGGAGCAGCAAAAGAAGAGCTCACACATGTTTAGAGAGTTTTGACAGCACAGAGGCTGGGGCAAAGATAAGACTAAAGCTTTGTGGGGGCTAGAGACTGAGTGGGCCTGGAATGACAACTTCCATTAAACCTCAGGAATTGATGAAACCAATCTCAGTTCCAGGCACTTACCCTCTATTTTTCCACTGTTTTCAGAGTCTAATCACCTTCCTCAATCCTTCCCAATATTGCGGGGATGCTTGAGCAAAGTCCTCTATGAGAAGGGAGTACTTGGCAGATAATTGGCAATTTCACTGTTATAATTAACCAGATGGCTATAGTGTCAATTGCCTATGTGGTATTAGTTGTTCAGTCATGCCTGATTCATCATCAGACCTCCTAGATCATAGCATATCAGGCCCTTCTATCCTCCACTGTCTCCCAAAATCTGTCAAAATTCATGTTCATTGTTCCCAGGACACTATCTGTCCATCTTGTCTTCTGCTATCTCCTTTTCCTTTTGCCTTCAATTTTTCCCAACATCAGGGTCCAATGAATACCATCTACTCATCATGTGACCAAAGTGTTTAATCTTTGGTTTCAGTATTTGACCTTCCAGTGAATAGCCTTTTTCTTTGAGTATTGACTGATTGATCTCCTTGCTGTCCAAGGGATTCTCAAAAGTCTTCTCTAGCACCACAATTCAAAAGTGTTGATTCTGCAGTGCTCAGCTCTCCTTATAGTCAAACTCTTATAACTATACATTGCTACTGGAAAAAACCATAACTTTGACTATACAGACTTTTGCTGGCAAGGTAATATCTCTGTTTTTCAGTATGCTATCCAGATTTGCCAGAGCTTTTCTCCCAAGGAGCAAGTGTCTTTTAATTTCATGGCTGCAGTTACCATCTGTAGTGATCTTTGAGCCCAAGAATATAAAATCTCACACTATTTCCATTTCTTCCCCATTTGCCAGGATGTGATGGGACCAGTTCCCAAGATATTAGGTTCTTTTTTTGATGTTAAGCTTCAAGCCAACTTTCACATTCTTTTCTTTCACCCTCATCAAGATGCTGCTTAATTCTTCCTCACTTTCTGCCATCAGAGTGGTATCATCTGCATATCTGAAATTGTTGGTATTTCTCCTAGCAACCTTAATTCCAGATTTTGATTCATCCAGCCTGGCCTTTCACATAATGTACTCTGTATGTAAAATAAATAAATAAGGTGACAATATAAAGCCTTGTTATAACCTTTTCCACTCTTAAACCAATTAGTTGTTCCATATTTAGTTCTAACTGTTGCATCTTGGCCTGCATAGAGGTTTCTCAGGAGACAAGTAAGATGATCTGGTATTCCCATCTCTTTGAGGACTTGCCATATCTTGTGATCCACACAGTTAAAGGTTTTAGTGTTCTCAATGAAGCAAAAGTAGATATCAATTTGTTTTGTTTTGTTTTGTTTTGTGGAATTCCTTTGCTTTCTCCATAATCCAGCAAATGTTGGCAATTTGGTCTCTAATTCTTTTGCCTCTTTGAAAACCAGCTTGCTCTTCTAGTAATTCTTCATTCACATATTGCTGAAGCCTAGCTTGCAGAATCTTAAGCATAACCTTGCTGGCATGTGAAATGAGCACAATTGTTTGGTAATTTGAACATTCCTGGACATTGTCCTTCTTTAGGATTGGGACACAAACTGATCTTTTCCAATACAGTGGCCACTGTTGAATTTGAGGGTCAACTGGATTGAAGGAAATTCTCAGGCAGTAAAATATCAGTAGTCCTACTTTAAAGTTGAGGAAATAGGGGCAACTAGGTGGCACAGTGGATAGAGCACCAGCCCTGGAGTCAGGAGGACCTGAGTTCAAATCTGGCCTCAGACACTTGATACTTACTAGTTGTGTGACCCTGAGCAAGTCACTTAACTCCATTGCTTACAAAAATAAAGATGAGGAAACTGAGCTACAGTTTCCTCAATGTTTAGGACAATAAAAGCTTATTGGGTGATCAATTGATTCAATTACTTGCTGGTGGTCCCAAACTTAGTAAGTATTGGATTAATTAGTCTGCTTCCCCATTATATCACAGGCTGAACACTCATTTAACAAGCATTTGTTAAAAGCATATTATGTGCTGAGCATAGTCTTAGATGGAAAACAAAGTCTGAAGATCAGAAGGAAAGTCTGGGACTAGAGATGGAGATTTGAGGGTCATCTGCATAGAGAGAACACTTCAAGCCCAGGAGGAGATAAGGTAATGGAGGCAAAGAGTAGAGGAATGATTAAATTAAGGAATCCAGGGAAGGAGAATGAAAAGCATGATTATACAGTTGGAAAGGCAGAGAAATACTACACTCTAAAAACCAAAGAAGAGATGATTAGGAGAGATAGACCATATCAAGTGCTAAAGAAAGGCCATGGGAGGACTGAATAAAGGACCTGGGATGGGCCAATAGGGTCATTGGCAAGCCTAGAGACAGCAGTTTCAGTAGAGTGATGGAGGTAGAAACCAGAATGCAGGAGTGAGTAGGAGAGAGTAGGAGGTGAGGAAGAAGAGGGAGCGAGTGTAAACTACAATTTCTGGAGTTTGTCTAAGTGAAGGGGATGATGATGGATGGCGGTTAGAGGTGTTAGCAAGGGTGAAAAGAAGTCTCTGGCTTTTGTTGTTGTTTCTTTTAGGAAGGAGGAGTCTTGAACATGGTTATAAAGAGAAGAAATCAGTGTGGAAGTATAGAATTAGTAGTAGGGAGAGGAAGTGATCTCAAGTAAGGGAGAGGGGGCAACCTAATGCTCATAACCTTAACACAATTGTAAGGGAAACTGAGGAGATTCTCCCCAGCCCCTCGCATGACCGCCTCCTGACCTGACATAAGGGACGTAATTTGAAGTTAGCATGTGTGACCGGGAGCACCAAAGAAATGGGACATCAAAAAATAAACAAACTATGTTACTCGGGCAGAACAGCCCTTATCTCAAGAAATATGTATGTATCCAAGGATCTGGCCTATTCTTGGACACATACACAAAATACAGGCATCTGGAGCGCTGGCCAAGCTCTGTCTTTGTTCTAAGTTGTTTTCCCGTGGTTTACATAGATATAAAAAGGGCCACTTGGGAAAGGGATCTTTGGAGGTCTTCATTTCAGAAATGGGGAAGGCCACCTCTGTTGGTTTTCCCAATCAGGACCCCTGCTAGCCGCTTCTCCCCGAAGTCAGGGATGTCAGGCATTTGGAGCTCCCCTGGTTTGGTGATATATTCTTCTTTCTTTGTCTATTTCTATCCTTTCTTTGTTCTATGTTGATTCACTAGATTGTATGCATATGTACATTATTTTAATTCCTACTTCTCTATCACCTTAAGCATTGTCAAATAACCTCAATTACTTGAGCATGTCTTTGTATCTTAAGATCCAAACCTAAAGTAAAAGTTCTGGGCAGTCCCTAATCCCCTTTGGATTATAGCAATCAACAAGCATTTATTAAATATTTACTATGTACCAGGAGCTGTGCTAACAACTCTAGATACAAAGAAGGGCAAAAACATGGACCCTTCCCTGAAGAAGCCCCCATTCTAATGGGAGAGAAAACATGTAAATAATTATGAATATAGAATATAGAGAGAGTGTAATTGGAAGGCACTTTCCTTAGGGAAGGCACTGTAGAAGTGGAGGGGACTTGGAAAGGCTTCCTGAAGTAGGTAATATCTGAACTGAGTGTTGAAGGAAGTCAGGGAAACCAGGGAGCAAAGCAGGGAGATTTCAGTTTGAGGAGAGTCAAATGGTCAGACGTGAGCTTTAGGAAGATCACTTGGCAGTTGCACAGCAGATGGATTGTGGTGGTTAGAAACTTGAGGCAGAGAGACCAGCCAGGAGGTTTCTGTAATAGTCCAAATAGGATATAAGAAGGAGAGGTACAGAAAAGGAACCTCCACTGCTCCAGGATGCTTAAACCATGGGGCCCTGACCCACCCAATCTGTTCCTTACAGTAATGGGGGAAAAGATCAATTGTTCCAAGCTCAGAATCCCTCACTAGTATTCATTTACTAATTCCTTCAGGTAGGCAGCCGTCAGCGGGAAAGACAATGTGGTAGATAGCATGGGCAGAGATCGGGCCTGGGATTAAGGGGACCTGGACTTTAGTCCTAGGGTTACCCTTGGTGAGACTGAGAGACACACAACCTCTTCTTCAAATCCACAGGGAGGGCAAAGTTTGGATGAAGATCCAGAAATATTCAAAGAAGAAGGAAAGGAAAGGAGAGTGCTCTTGATGGATAGCCTTGGTTTTCTCAGCTAAAGAAGGGGTCAAAATTACTTTTGAATTATAACAACTTCCTACAGTTCATGTCTCATGCATTGTCACCCAAAGAGCAGGAAGTAGGGACCCTTAAAGAAGCTTGGCTCTGTTCAGCTTGCTGACTTTACCGTCTTGGTGACAAGTCCATCAGCAAACACACATTGGGTGCCAGCACGGTCTGAGGCCCTTGAGGGCAGCAGGTCTCAAAGTGTGTTCTGGGATCCCTGAGACCCTTTTAGAGGAGTTCATGAGTTCAAAACTATTTTATAATTATACAAAGACATTATTTGCCTATTAAAATACTCCTCCCTTTTCCAACTTGTAAGACAAGATTTTTTTCATATACTTCAACCAAAACAACACATAGCAATAAATTGAATGCAGTTAGGAGAATTCAGCTGTCTTCTTTATAAAGTGGGACATTAAAGAGATTTCTCTCTCCTCTCTCATCCTCAGACTCTCTGTTCTAACCTCTCATTGCTGTCAATATGTCTGCTTCTACCATCAGCCCTCACTGTCCAACATTGTCCAACACAGCTCAGGGCAGCAGAAGGAAGCCTGGCTCCCCACAATGCCCTGTCATCTACTCCCTGTGTATCTTGTATGTACCTAATTACTAATATATTTTCTCCCTTACTAGAATGTAAGGTTCTTGGGGGCAGGGACTATTTTTTCTTTGTATTCCCAGTACTTAGCAGGGTGCCTGAGTTTAATGAATGCTTGGTTGATTGATTGATTGATTTTGATCTTATGCCTCCCTATTGCTGAAGCTGTATGTGTTGAAAACCTTGAGTCCAGTCTTATATAGTAAATATAAACCTACAGGCTGCCCCTTTCAGCCTCTTGTCCTTTAGGAAGTCAGACCGTTTCACCGATGACTTCCTTTCCCTCCTAGTTCAGCCATAATAGTCCCAGAGCTCTCCGACAGGGCCATGAAAACCCTCCTTCACCTCCAGGCCTGACCACAACCTGCCTCTAAGTGTCCCTAGGAGTAACAGAACAAGCAGTACTAATAGTTTTTCTAATTTATAGCTCTAATACAGTGTGAGTTTGAAAGACAGCCAAACAGATTAGAATAGTGTATAAAGTAAAAGTTAATAAGCCCATGAGAATGGCAGTTGAGCCTTTAATGAATAGATTTGCTATTAATTTGGAATTCTTGGAGGCCTCTTCTGCTCCATTCCTTGTTCTATACCAAGTCCAAGATTGTTGAAGGAATGACTAAGTGAGGTGTTTCTGTACTACGGAGCCAAAGTAACCAGTCTATTTCCTGAAGCCTTTTGCTGTGGTGCTGTCTAAATCCTTACTTAGTGCCATGAACTTTTATACCCTTTGCTGTCTAGCTCTCCGGTGACATCCACTTACATTATGGCCTATAAAGCCCCCCTTTCCCTTGTCACCGCACACATCCCGTAGAACAAACATGGCGGGTCGTGTGTGTTTGGAGGTGGAGGCCAAGGGAAGGGTTGGCTCATCAGTGGTTTCATATTGGGCGTTGGGCTTGGCCAGAGGCTGAGCAGACAGCCCATATGGCTGGGTGTGGGAAATGCTACAGTCAAGAGTCTGGTTCTTTGACTTACTCAGAAACAAGGAATTTTGCATATTTGAATCCACCAACCATCCTACACTCTTTTTCCCCAGGCTGCCCTCTCAAAGGTCCTGTGCTCCCCTCCAGACCATACACATATTTTTAAGCAAAGCCTCTTGAGAAATTTACTCTTGACAAAATCCATTGTGCAACTGTTCTCCCTTCCCTTCCTTTTTCCCCTTCTCCTTGAACTGGGCTAACAAGAATACATCATGGAAAAAACACACCTACATTGAATTGAATCACAAACCCTGTGTCTTTAAAGGTTCCTACTGAGAATATGGCACAGCCTTAGAAACTTAGTAAGGTCCCTATAGAATGTTTGGGCTGAAAAGGAATCTCAGAGGTCACCAAGTCTAACTCCCTTATTTTACAGAGAAGGAAAGTGAGGCCCAGTGAAGGCCAGGGACTTGCCAGCAGTCACATGAGTTAGTTAAGAGCAGAGCTAGTACTCTGGCATGAGAGTATAGATCTTCTAACTGAGAAGAAGGCAGCTAAGTGATTCAGGGGATACTAGTACTGTACTTAGAGAAGAAGATCTCAGTTCAAATCTAGCTTCAGATCCATGACCCTGAGCAAATCACTTAACTTCTCTTACAATAGCTAATAATGATAGCTAACAATTATATAGTGCTTACTATGTACCAGGAACTCTGTTAAATACTTAACAATTATTATCTCATTGGATCCTCACAACAACCCTGGGAAGTAGGTGCTATTATTATTATCTCCATGTTACAGATGAGGAAACTGAGGCAGAGTAGTTAAGTGACTTGCCCAGGATCACGCAACTAGTAAGTGTCTGAGGTAGGATTAGAACTCAAGTCTTCCTGACTCCAAGGCCAGCATTCTACCCACTGCACCACCTAGCAGACTTCATCCTAGCTGATAGCATATTACTCCTTTGGTTGAAATCGGTTAACCTCTGATTTCTATTCAATGGTCTTCTGGAGCAAGACAGCACAATTGATCATCCACACTGTTTCTGAGACCAAGGATAGAAGAGAATTCCAAATCATAATTCAACCAAAAAGCATTTAAAATTTAATTTAGAATGCATGCTTAATGGCTCTAGGGTGTGTTATTTGTTTTCTATTTTTAATGCTATTAATGCTGTGAATTTCTCTTCCTACGTGAGGTAGAGTGGATTTCTCACTTATTCCTCCAAACAGGCCCTATGCCTTTGTTTCTCCATCTCTGTGCTCATGCTATGATTCTCTCTGCCTGCTTCCTTCATTCTTTCTCTACTTGTAGAAATCTTTCCATCCTTCAAGACCTAGTTCAAATTTCTCCTCCTTCAGGAATTTCCTCCTGACAGATTTCTCCTCTCCTCCTCCTGTTTCCTCTCTTCCTCAATCACAATGTGTTTTTACCCATATTAAAGCATCTATCTAATCTTGTTATTCGTGTTCAGCCATTTCCATCATATCCCTGTCATACTCTTCATGACTCATTTGGGGTTCTCTTGGTAAACATATTGGAGTGACTTGAAGTGAGCAGAAGAAAGAAATGGAAAACTACTCTAATATCTTTGCCATTTCCTTCTTCAGCTCATTTTACAAATGAGGAAGCTGTGGCAAACAGGG
This sequence comes from Phascolarctos cinereus, assembly GCF_003287225.1. NCBI lineage: Eukaryota > Metazoa > Chordata > Mammalia > Diprotodontia > Phascolarctidae > Phascolarctos > Phascolarctos cinereus. Next base: position 635,127,443 of record NW_027555847.1, read on the forward strand.
TTAAGCGACTTGTCCCAGGTCATACAGCTAGTAAGTGTCTAAGGCTGAATTTGAACTCAATGAGTCTTCTTTGACTCCAGGCCTGCTGCTCTATCCCCTGCACCACCTAATTGCCCTGTGTTATCTAATTCTACCTTGCACTGTAGTTTGCATTACTATCTTGTATACCATACTAGACTATCCCTGTTTTCATGAATGACGATGATGATGATGATGATGATGATGATGATGATGATGATGAAGATGATGATGATGATGGTAATTTGATTTTATACTGGGTTTAAGGTTTAACATTCTGGAGCCACCACACCTCTGGGCCACAAACTATGCCTTGAGTGACTTAACCCTCTGTCCTGAGGGTCCAAACAAGCAATCCATTTAATAAACATGTATTCAATCCCTTAGTTAAAAGCAGTTCCAGAAGATAAAAGCAGATAAAAGCCACTGGCAAGGACCAGTCAACCAGGAGTCTCTTGGGTTTTCAAGTGCTCCCTGCAAGTCCTCAAAATTACTTGGCCTTTTGTTTGCCCAAGTGGTCCACTGCTGGGTCCCAGATCAATACACCTGGAGGCAAAATTAACCCAAACTCTCACAGTTCCATACCACAGCTTCAGTGCTGACTTCTGGCTAGTGTTATGAGGTTGTGGAGAGTTAGTCAACAACTTCCCAATTCTACCAAGTTCCTATCCCACATTACTCTCTCACTTCTGAAATTCTCACCCTGGGGGCTCCCCATGCTGGTCTGATTGGTAAATATGTCATATGTCTACTATATATAGCCTGCCCCAGCCCTGCTTCGCCCCAGCCATCTTCTTAGGATCTAACTTACCCATCATGCACGTCCTTGCAGTTCTACCACATCCCCTCCCTACCTCCACCTCAGGAACTATAATCAAATGAACAGAGCCATTACTGCCCCAAAGCTTGTGTCAGTCGACTTCTTTATGACTCTTTTCTGTAAACTAGGTGGACAGAGTGCTGAGCCTAGAGTCAGGAAGTTCAAATCTGGCCTCATACACTTCCTAGCTGTGTGACCCTGGATAAGTCACTTTATCCTGTTTCCCTCAGTTTCCTCATCTATCAAATGGGCTGCAGAAGGAAATGGCAAACCATTCCAGTGTAATTGCCAAGAAAATCCCCAATGGGGTCACAAAAAGTTAGACACGACTGAAATGACTGAATAACAGCAAAATGGTTCCTCTCACCATCTCGATAACTTTCTACTCCTCCCCTATATGAAGGCAAGCTCCTATTACAACAGGAGATATCTCCTTTGGATTTGTATCCTCAGCACATAATATTGTGCATTACATGTGTTGAGTTTACAATAAATGCCTTTTTATTCATTCTGTCATTCACTCCTTCACTAACTATTTTATGGTAAGGTGGAAAGAATTCTAGATTTGAAGCCATAGGACCTCTACTTAGTACCTATGTAACCTTAGACAAATCACTATTACTGTTTCTGTGCCTTCTGGTTGTATTAAGTGTTCTCCAAGGTATCTTCTAGCTCCAAATCAAATCCTATGGGCCTTTCTTCTTTTATTCTAGAAGACAAGAAAATGCACAAAACATCGCAATTCAAGTGCCTACTATGCCTGTAACAAAGACAAAAATTTAGTCTGCACCCATAGGTGGATACATTCTATTAAGGTAGATACAGTGAGTGCAATATTTTTCTCAAAAATGGGAGACAGCATGCTTACATTCCAAAAATAAAATAGAGAGAAGAGCCAGCCTCCTCTTCTTCAGAGGACTTTATTTATCGTTGACCCCCCCCAAAAAAAGAAAAAACAGCCAAGTACACACATGTGTACAGAGACACGTCATTGCACTTGATGACTTCCTTTTTCTTTTTTAGTTAGAAAATTAATTTTTAATTGTGCTACTTCCAAACTATACTGAATTTCACATTTCAAAAGATGTAAAAACTCAATAGACTTCCTTTTTACTTGCTTTTGTCATGCATAATAATAGCTCATATTTACAAAGTCTTTTTACTTGTTTTCTCATTTTATGATATGCAATAGCCCTATGAAGAAATTGCCATTTCCTTCTCTAGTTCATTTTGGAATGTAAGCCCTATGAGGTAAAGCAGAGACTTTTATCCACATTTCAGAGTTGAAGGTGGGAGTGACTTACCAAGCGTGACACAGCTAGTCAGGGGCCACATTGAAATTTGAATGTAGGGATCCTTTTATCAATTCAAACCCTCCTGCCAGTACTTACCAGGTCGAAGGTAATGTTGCTGCAGGAAGAAAGGCAGCAGGAGTGAGAGAAGTGGAAATACTATCTTCCAACCTGGGGAAAAGGGTTAATTTGCTCACATAATTACAGAATCATAGTGTCATGCAGCTGGAAAGCACCAAATACAATAACTAAAAAGAAACCTCTTTGACAAAGGAAAAAAAAAAGAAATTTATGCAATAATTTTGTTATATATTTGAAAGGAATAGCTAGTTATGCACAGTAGATTTGCAGTTTCATGTACAATCATCTTTTTTATTGTATTGTTATGGAAATGTTTGTTTTATTCCATAAATTAAAAAATAAAGTTACAAAAAAAAACCCTCATCCATTTTCCTTTTGAATACCTCCAGGGAAGGGAAATTCACAACCTTCCCAATTCACTTAAGGACAATTCCAACTTTTAGGAGAGCAGATAAGAGGCTAAGTGGTGTAAGTGATGGCCCTATGGAAAATGTGACTTCTAGGTGTCATCTTTCAGCCTAAAGGGATTATACCATTTAGAACCAGAAAGGATCTTAGAGATCATCTAGTTCAACACACTTATTTTATTGATGAGGAAACTAAGGTCAAGAATGAGGAAGTGATCTGGTCATTTCTCAGTCTACACTTGTCTATGCAGATACTCCCTTATTAGGACCAATATTTCAGTTAGATCCCCAGGTATGTATCATCTCATTCATCCTTTGATTCAGTCTCTGGATTTACATCTAGGTTCTCTCACCCCTTATTTCCAGTTTCCCTTTGTATGTTGTCTTTTGTATAATAAAATGTAAGCTCTTAGCAGCACTTGAATAAAAAGATATGGGAAGACCCCCTCCTCAACCTACCCCTTGGTAGATGGGGAGGTCCACAGGCATTACACATTGCACACGTTTTCAGATTTTCTCCATGTGTCTATCAATTATGCTGATTTATTTTTCTTCTGTTAAAAAACAACACCACTATTTGTCATATGGGACGGCTCTCCAGGAGAGGGAGAGGAAAGGGACACATGAGATACCATGGTGATATAAGAAACAGAAAACATCAATAAAAAATTAATTAAAAAAAAAGAACATTAGCTCTTTGAGGACAGAAACTGTTGGGCCATTCCTAGTTTTCAGCACAGTGTCTTAAGTAACCACTTCTAAATGTTTTATCTATCTGTGTATAAATCACACTTTGTACAAACTTGCTAACAACAGCCTACTCCTCAGTCTTTGGAGAACCCTTCCCAGAAGAGGTGAATTTTTTAGTTCCCACTTCCCTATCAGGCCATGCTCACACCTATGTCTAGGGATCCACAGCAGGTCTCAGAGGATGGAGCCGTGAAGATGGAGGAGGATGAGGAGGAGGAGGAGGAGAAGGAGGAGAAAGAGGAGGAGGAGAAACCCTTGAGAGAAGGTGGGGAGAGTAAGGCTCAAGGGAGAGCAGAGAAGAGGCTAGCTGGCATGGGTGATGGCCCTATGGAAAATGTGACTTCTAGGTGTCATCTTTCAGCCTAAAGGGATCATACAATTTAGAACCAAAAGGGCCTTAGAGATCATCTAGTTCAACACCCTTATTTTATGGAGGAGGAAACTGAGGCTAAGAATGAGGAAATGATCTGGTCATTTACAAAACTATTAAGCAGCAAAACATGTGAACCCCCAGCAATAACTAGTCATTTTGGTACCTGGTATAAGAAGCTTGCAATGTGTTCACAAGTAAGCCGGTTTTGTTATTCATGAAGTGAAAATCATTTAAGAAGACATTAGGACCAGCAGCTAGGTGGTACAGTGGATAGAGGACCTTAGAGGCAGGAGGACCCTAGTTCAAATGCCTCAAACCCTTGATGCTTAGTAGCTATGTGACCCTGGGCAAGTCATTTAATCCCAATTCACACACAAACACACACACACCACACACACACACACACACACACACACACACACTAAGACAACAATCATGTTAAGGAAAACTGTTATGGAAGCCTATAGAACCCTGATCAATGGACTCATGACTTCAAGAGCCAGATGATGAAGCAAGTCTCCTTTCTTTTGGCAGCAAAATGGTGGACTAGAGGTATAAAACAAGAGGACCAGCCTGGAGTTCAAATCTGGACTCAGATGCTTACTAGCTGTGTGACCCTGGGTAAATCACTTAACCTCTCTTTGCCCCAGTTTCCTCATGTGTAAAATGAGGATAATAATAGTACTTCCCTGCCAGGGTTGTTGTGGAGGTCAAATGGGATAAAAATTAGAAAGTGTTAAAGTACCTGGCACACAATAAGTGCTATATAAATGTTAGCTGTTATTATTGTTATTCCATTGTGTTCTACTCTTTGTGATGCCATTTGAGATTTTCTTGGCAAAAATACTGTGTTTGCCATTTCCTTCTCCAGCTTATTTTACGGATGAGGAAACTGAGGTAAACAGGATTAAGTGACTTGCCCAAGGTCACACAGCTAAGAAGTTTCTGAGGCTAGATTTGAAATCAGGAAAAGTCATCTTCCTGACTTGAGAACTGGCATTCTGTCCTCTGCACCACCTTGCTGCCCTATCACTATTATTATTATTGAACGTGGCCAGTGTCTTGATGTATTTTGCTTGACTCTATTTATTTGTTTCAAAGAAAAGGGGAGGTAAGTTAGTGGGTAATGATGCAGAGGCAAAAAGCTTTGGGTTTTTTTTAAGGCCATCAATAAAACATTTTAAAATACACAGAAGAAAACAACAATCCATTCTGAGAAGGACAGAAATAGATCAATTTTTTTACTGCCTTGTCAAATTTGACATTTAGCACTTTTTCTAAGAAAAGCATCCCCAACAGAAAATCAGTTGCATATGTGATCCTCATCTTTGCTTTCCTTTGTATATTGAAATGTTTGTGTTTGTTGACTTCATCATTAAAAGAAAATTTTAAAAAGTGTAATTAAGACAAATTCAGTTGCATGTAAGGGACAAGTCGTTACTGTAATAACTCAGGAGATAGACCCTCAGAGTCAGAAGGGAAATCGGGAGGCTGTCAAGTTCAGCCAATGTGATCTGGTAACCTATGCTCCTTCTACTCCATTAGCAAGGTGTCAATGAGGCCCCATCCCATATAGCCTGAAGAAAGGAAGGTGAAAATTCAGTGATAAGAACCCATTGCCTTTGTGAGGCAGGCCAATCCATCTGGGCCCAGCTCTGATTCTTAGGCAATTTTTTTTTTTTATGTTCAAGAAGAAAGCTGTCCTTGTTTCCTGGTTCTTTCCTCTGTGGACAAGCAAAGTCTAATCTCTCATGGCACTGACAGGCTCTGGCCACTTAAAGACAATCATTATGACAGCCAGATCTTCTCCTTCCCAGCTAAATGTACTTAATTCTTTCAATGATGCTTGGATGCCTTGCCCACTTGCCATGGTGATCACCCTGTTCTATACATGTGAGCAATAATATTTGCATTATCTACTTCATGGGGTGTTTTCTAAAGAAAATGCTTGGTAAGGTCAATAAACACTAGGTAGTCAACAAGGTTACATGGAGGAATATGTGCTCAATTTAGTCAACAGACTTGAGTTCAAATTCTTGTTCTGACCTCTCTGGGCCTCAATCATAAAATGGGCATAAAAATATTTGTATTACCTAGCGCTGGGCTACTTCATGTAAGCTTGAGTCTACAGTGACCTGTGATTAGTGATTGGTGAGTAACAACTTCCTGGGATCAAAACTACCCTCCCCACTAACCTGAGTGGTCCATTATTCAAGCTACTTAATGAATCAGGCAGCAAGAGGTGGGTCTGGGGTCTGCCTTCTGGGGCACTTCAGCTAATAATAAAAATAATTCACATTTCTGTAGCACTTTAAGGTTTATTTCACATAAATGGGAATAAAAACATCATTATCCCCACTTTACATATGAGGAAACAGAGACCCAGAGAGTTTAAACGATTTTTTTCAAAGTCAAATATCTAGTACAGTGTCAAAGCCAGAGCTAGAACTGGCATCTTCTGATAGCAAGACCAGTGTTCCTTTCAATATATCATCCAACCTCTTATTTAAAATATATGTTTATTGTATGAGAGTCATTATATTCCTTCCTCGCTAACACAGATTAGAGAGTGACCCCTTGGGCATGTAGAAGAGGACATTCGAGACAGATCAGTTTCAATATAGAAGAAACATAGAAGCCAGAAGGGAGGAGCCTTAAAACATAGGAAGTTAGAAATGAAAGTAACCTTATTTCACAGGATATTGGGCCAATGCATAGGACATAGAGTGTTAGAGATATAAGTGACCTAAGAATGCAAAATATTAAAATATTTTAATATTTAATCTTAATTATCAAATATTAATTATTATTGAATTACATTTGTCATTGTACCATTATATTATATAAATTATTATCGGGGCAGCTAGGTGGTGCAGTAGATAGAGTACCAGGCCTAGAGTCAGAAGACTCATCTTCCTGAGTTCAAATCTGGCCTCAGATATGTGACCCTGACAAGTCACTTCACCCTATTTACCTCAGTCTACTCATCTGTAAAGTGAACTGGAGAAGGAAATAGCAAAACACTCTAGTATCTCTGCCAAGAAGACTCCAAATGGGTTTACAAAGAGTCAGACATGACTGAAAGGACTGAACACAAGATAAATTATTAATAAATGTTAATATTTAATAATAATAAAATATTAGGTTAGCACTAGAAAGGCCTTAGAAATCATCTAGGCAAAGAGTCTCTTACAGATGAGAAAAGCAGGACCCAATGGCCACTATTCTTTTCACTAACTCTATGCAGAATTGTCCATCTCTCTGTCACTGTGGTCCCAGGCACAGTGAGGTATTGCCACCTCCCTTGGGCTGTAAGCCAAGAAACAAACAAATACTTCCACCTTCAGGAAGAAAGAAAGCCCTCAAACCTCTGTGACTGCTAAAACCCCTGTCAGAATGAGAGAGAAATGATAATAGGAGAACACAGATGAATTACTATTCCTAGACTTAGCAGAGGTGGCTTCATTATAGGAGCTTAATATCCTTTGTGGGGCCAACCGAGTCACCACAATGAAATGGAAACTTTAGAGCAGCAGCTGTGGCCAAGACCAGTGGCTGAAGCACTCACGTGTTTCTGTCTCACATTTGCTGCTGCAGAAATTTCTACTCTCTTTTTATTTTTTTTCTTGAAAGAAAAAAGCAGGTTGAGTTTTGTCGGCCGTTAATGGCTAAGCCTCTTAGCACAACTTCAGACTTTCCATAAAGGAATCCAATAATTGGTGAGTCAGGCCGGTTTCAATGATTTGCTGGTACTCACCTTTGCCCTCTCTCTTCCACTCTATCAGGGTCTCAGGGTAAATTGCCTCTGACTCTCTGAAGCTGCAGATCAGAAAAATTAATACTTTTGAATCATAGTTTCAGGGATTTTGAGGGGGGAGAGACTTTATAGGATGTCTACAATTCACCCCGTTCATTTGATGAGGGAATGGAGACAGAGAGATGAAGTGACTTGGCTATGATTACACAGATTACAACTGCAAAGCTAGGATTCCAACCCAGGTAGTAGGTGCCAAATCCCGTGTTCTTTATCATGCAAATAAACCAAAGAGGTCAGAGATCTGGCTTCCATAATCAGACAGGCCTCATAGGATTATAGATTTGGAGTTAGAAGAGACTTTGCTGTTGTTCAGTGGTTTTTCAGTAATGCCCAACTCTCTGAGACTCCATTTGGGGTCTTCTTGGCAAAGATACTGAAGTGATTTGCCATTTCCTTCTCCAGCTCATTTTACAGATGAAGGAATTGAGGCAAACAGGATGAACTGACTTGCCCAGGGTCACACAACTAGTGAGGGTGTGAGTCTGGATTTGAACTATGGAAGATGAATCTTCCTGACTCGACACCTGGCACTTTCTCTATACACTGTGCCACCTAGCTACCCAAAGAAAGACTTTAGAGGCCCTCAAGTCCAACCCACTCATTTTAGAGATAAGGAAAACAGTGACTTGCCCAGGGTCACACACTACTTGAAGGAGTATTTGAAATCAAGTCTACCTGACTCCAAGTCCAATGTTCTAAACATTCCACCACCTAGTTGCCTGTGTGTGTTTATATATAACACTACAGGTATGTGTGTACTAATGTGTATCTGTATGAATGTGTATGCATGTGTATATTGGTATGGGTATATAGCTGTGTATGAGTGTATCTCTACATGTCTATATACAGAGTGTGTGCAGATGTCTGTATATGCATAGAGTGGCGTATATATGTGCATGAGTATATATAATCTGTCTCATGCATACTCCTGAATGCATGTGTGTGTATGTGCACATGAGAACTGTCCCATACATGAATCAGCATCAAGAAAGAGAAAATGTAAGCTTTCTCTTGTGTAAACATCTGGTGCTCCAGGGTCCATTTCTGCATCTCTATGCATCTTGCCTTATAGTGCCTGCAGAGTTCTCAGTACGTCTGACATTCATTCCTTACCCCTGGATGGTGGGAATATAAGGCGAGGGGAAAATCCAGGTCTTTTTCTTTTGCTTAGGGGATTTCAGAATCACTATGTTTCAGCCTCCACTCCCCCTGACAAGAGCATAGAAGAATCACCCCAAACAGAAGGTACAGCCCACCTAATCTGTCTTCTGTCCCCTTCTGTACTTCTATTGTCTACTTCTTAGACTCGTGAAGGCCTTATAACACTGTGTGTGTGTGTGTGTGTATGCACACGTGTGCACATAAGAGCATTTACGTATAGATCAGTGCAGTAGATAGAGGACCAAACCTGAAGTCAGGAAGACTCATCTTCACGAGTTCAAATCCAACCTCAGACACTTACTATATGTGTGACCTTGGGAAAGTCACTTGATCCTGTTTGCCTCAGTTTCCTCATCTGTAAGATAAGCTGGAGAAGGAAATGGCAAACCACTCCAGTATCTTTGACAAGAAAACCCCAAATTGGGTCATGAAGAGTTGGACACAACTGAAAAGTGACTGAAGAGTAACAATAATTTACATATCTTATGTGGGTATAATTTATTATATCTTATTTATATATCTTATGAGAGAGTACCCAGTGCCACTCCCTCAATTCACCAGGCAGGTGTCTCAGAGGAGAGCTAAACCAAATTCAAGATGCTCTTTGAATCTATCTCCTCTAAAATCATAACTCAAGAGCCCCCATCAATGTCTTTACTTGTTATAGTAAGAGGACACAAATAAATCAAAGCAAAGGCATTTAAAGAAATGACATATTATAAAAAAGCAGCAACAAAACATTTTCCCCTGAACTTTGGGCATGTTCTTCCTCAAAACAAACAAACAAACAAAATCACCTCAATGTATGGCACACATGCTTAGGTGTAACTCATGCCTCTGAAGCTAATATGTTCTGGTAATGTCATCACACTTCTACTGTCGGGCCTGCACCTCTCTGGTCTTGAAGCATCTACTGGCTATTGCCGGGTTAGATGCTGTTCGTTTATTTGTGGAGCCTGTACCAGATGTACCCAGTATTTACCTTTCTGACCTCATGTGAGTAGTCACACTACATATCTGAACTTCCCAATCTATAAAGTGAAGGGGTTGGATTACATGAGCCCCAAGGCCCCTTCACAAGCTCTCAATCTGTAAAGTAGCAGAGAGACATTCTTCTTTCTGATATAAGAAAAAAAAATTCCCCAACAATTAAAGTTATCTAAAAATGGAAGTCTACGTGGTGGAGTCTTCAGGTAAAGGCTGGATGACACTTTGTGGTGTTCACCTTCAGGGACAGGTTGGACAAAATGGCCTCTTTCCAGTTCTGAGATTCTGTGAAATGCACAGGCATATGTACACATGTATATTTGTATGTGTGTACCAGTCAATTAGCATTTATTAATCACCTCCAATGGACTAGGAATTACTCTAGGTACTAGAGATACAAATACAATAAAAACAATGCCTACTCTCAAGGAGCTTCCATTCTAATGGGGGAGAGAACAATCATACACACGCGCACACATATACATATACATATACATATGTAAAACATACACATGTAATATGAGTATATTCATATATATGCATCTATATAACATAAATATATTCCCATATGAACTTCTATATTATGAATTTATACATATATAATATGAATATATATATATATATATATGAATTTACAGAATAAATATGCAGTCATCAAACACATAGTTAAATTGACAGAAGTTAAATGCCAACTAGGGGTACCAGCTGCCAGGGGATCAGGGGAGGCTTCACATAGGTGTGGACTCAGCACTGTCTTGAAGGAAGAAAGATTCTATGAAGAGAAGTGGGGAGTGAGTGCATTCCAGGCCAGGGGAACAGCCTTTACAAAGCAACAGAGATGAGAGAGGGAATGTTGAGTGTGAGGAGCACAGAAGGTCAGTTTGACTGGATCATAGAGTATGGGGGAAGGGGATGTAATGTCCAATAAGACTGGAAATAGTAATTATTTTCTTAATTTGAATTTTAATCTTTCTTAATTTTAAACCACCTCTGTGCTCCTGCCTCAAATCCCAAATTCTTAGAATGGAAGATTTGGGGAAGATTGGTTAGTGAGGATATGTTGGATGGCCTCTGAGTTCCTTTCTAGTTCTGAGATTCTGTGAAATGTATAGGTATGTTACTGTGTGTCCATAATTTAATATTTTTGTGTCAATATTCATTATGGTACTGATCTACGTTTTCATCTGTTTTAATTCAGTCTTTTTCTTGATTTTGGTAAAAAGTTCATGTAGTATAGAAATTTACTTGTTCTCTGACTGTCTGGGGTCTTTTTATAAAGCTCCTCATTAATGGGCTATTTAATTTCTTCTTATAAAATCATTTATTTCCTGTTTTGTCAATGTCAGCTTTATTTTATTGGAAGTAGGCAGGTACTATTATTATCCTCATTTTATAGATGAGGAAACAGAGACATAGAGAAGCTAAATGATTTACCCATAGTCACACAATTAGTGAGTGTCTGAAGCAGCCAGTTCAGATTCCAATCCCACACTCTATCCACCGAACCATCATGGACTTGGAAAGGGTCTAGTTCCTAACTCAATACTTCTTGAACTCTGTAAATGGTGAAGACTACATGGTGAAGGCAAGAAGAAAAGCTAGACTTGGAATCAGAAAAACTGAGTCGGATCCTGCTTCAGACACTTGTATCACCATGGGCAGGTCCCTTAACCTTTCAGAGTTCTACCAAGTGGGAATAATATTATTTGCAGTACCTACCTCAAAGAGTCATTGTAAGAAAAGCATTTTGTAAGCCATGAAGGACTATAGAAATGTGCATTACTATTATCTGCATATTTCTACACACACTGCTGCTTTCTCATGCCATAAGCATTTTGAGCTCAGGATAGCTAACCTCTCTGTCCTACACCCAACATACTAAAGCTATATCTGTACAATTGGATGGATGAATGAATTAATGAATGGATAGATGGATGAATGAATGAAAAGCATTTATTCTGTGCTAAGTACTATCTTAGGCACTGTAACTGCAAATACAAAAGCTAGATAGTCCTGGGCTTCAACTAACATTCTAGTAGGGGAGACAACACATATAGGGATCTACCAAAATGGTGAGTGAAATAATGTTAGTGAATGGACAGACACCCTTTCCAGAGGCTAGGTTGATTTGAAGAGTGAACAGAGAGAACATTCAGCAACAGGGTGGAAAATGTCCCAGGGGAAAGAAGAGCTTCCGGCTAATGCAAAGCTGAGTGAGAAAGAATGAATAATATCTGGAGGGGGAAAATAAAAAAACAATGAACAAATTTATGAATTAGGATCCTGTCCATAATCCTAATGGTAAAGGGTCATCGCTTCTTTCTTTCAAGCAAATTATTTTGCCTTTGTTATAGCCACTCAAGTATCATGAATAATGAAAAGCATGCTAATGCATCATGCATGCATTTCACGCGTTGGACTCTGGATCAGCCAAACATTACATCAAATTGGAATCAAGTCATGAGATCTACCTCAAACATGCCCACAGGATTTATCCTTCACAACAGACACGTAAACCAACCCCTGATTCATACATTTCCTCATTTTTTTTTAAGTCTAAAACATCTCAGCCCTGCTAACTTATTGGCTGTGTGACCTTACATAAATAACATGACCTCTCTGCTTCTCTGTGTTCTTTACCTTAAGACAAGAGGTTGAGCTAAATGACTTCAACAGATCCTCCTAGCTCCAAGGCCAATGATTAGCTAACTTTCAATCTTTATTTAACCTCACCAACTACTTCCAACCATGGAATGAAAGGAATAATAGAAAATCCATGTAATTTAAATGAAAAAAAAAAGATTTTCTTTAAAAAGCATATTCATTTTCGGTCACAATACCAAATATTTGAAATTCTAGTTTTTATTTTATTTGTTTATTTATTTTTGTATTTGAATGTTCCAGAAACTTGGTTGGCCTGTTTGGACCCAACCAGAGATGTTTCTGGCTGAAGCCCTTTGGCTGGACAACTCAGTACTAAACTTTCTTGGATCCCATATAAAGTGCTATTATGCCAGTCCATGTGATCATATTTCTTCCTCCCTGTGCCCCTCCTCTTCTCCCACTAGTCCTTCCCAATTGGAATATGACTACAATCTCTGGTCCATGGAAATTTCCTGAGGAGATCCCAGAAACCATTTCTTTCTTAGAGGCAGCCAGTTTGGAAGCTTTTGTGACCTGTGCCAGGACTGAAAAAAAAGAGAGCTTGATTTGGGGGAGGAGGGGGCTCTGTAGCCAGTAAAAGTCTAAGTCTCTTTTTTACGGGTTCTCTCACTGGCATGGGAAAGAAAGGACTGAGCACCCTGTCTAGTTCCATCTCAAGAAGTACCCTGATTGGTATAGACCATTACTTACCAAAGTCAGTGCTGGGTGTGTCCTTATTCCAAAGACCCAGGCTCATTGAAATGCACTTTGAAATGACATCTACTACTGGGTTTGAGGGAAAGACACTGGGTTGAGAGGCAGAAAATTTAGGTGTGGGTCCTAGTTCTATCAATTACTAACTGGATGGCTCCTTGCAAATGACTCCTCCTCTCTAGGCTTCCATCTTTTCATCAGAAAGTAGGCAATAGTAATACTTCTGCCCCCTGTCAAGGTAGCAAAATTAAATGAGACTATGTTTGTAAGTCTTTTGTAACTTGTAGAAATATAAGCCATTAAGTAATTGTAGAAGCTGGGGCAAGAAACTTCTCCAGGAGCCTCAGTGTCAGAGGGGTCAGGGAGCGGCTTATAATACTATCAAGCTCTAACATTCTGTGATCTCACATTATTACAACTCGGGTGAGTAACTATGGGTATTATCATTTTACAGCTTAGAAAGCTGAGACTTGAATAAGTTAAGTGATCTACACATATAAGTGATGGTTGATTTGCTTTCATCCTGTGCCCACTGGTACATTTGGTCCAGCATTGCAGGATAAAGGACACTCGGTGACTGTCTCCACCCTAACCATCAGAGCAAGCATGTAATTTAGCAGCTGGCCTTTAGATTATAAACTTCAAAAAGGCAGGACGACTTCCCACTTAATTCCGCACCCCACACAGTCAACAGGTGCCTTTGGGAACCATGGTAGCAATGCACAGCTGCATTTTACCTCTCAATAAGATTTGTGTCTTGGAAACCTGCATCCCAGATCCTGGATGATTTCCTAGCTGAGTAAAAATGGAATTCCATATTGGCAGCACACAGGGGATCGAGCAAAACAGAGGCAGCCCTGGACTTGACATCAGAAAACCTGGCTCTAATGCCAGCTCAGCTACTTACTGGCAGAGTTAACTTCAGTAAGTCACCACCTTTCCAAGCCTCAGTTTCTTCATCTGCTAAATGGTGGGAGTAGCCAGCATGGTACAGAGGAAAGGGAAGTGGGTTTCCGATTCAGAATCCTTAACACAAATTCCTGATCTGCCTCTTACTGACTTTGAGGCCTTAGACAAATCACCTTCCCCCTCTGTGCCTCAGTTTCCTTTTCTTTAAAATGAGGGGATGGGATTAGATGATCTAAACCTTCATGGGATTTAGAGCTAGAAGGGATTTTTAAGGTCCTGTAGTCTAGCCCTCTCTTTTTACAAATGGGGAAACTGAGGCCCAGAAAAGCTAAATTACTTTGCCTAAGGTTACATGGCTAGTAAACATCAGAGCCTAAGTGAATTTCCTACTTGTTCTTTCCTACACTTAATCAGAATTAGATCATCTACTACGATGAAAAAGCATATTGTCTTTTTCTTGGTCTGAAGACTGGAGAGAACTAAATTATACTTTCAGAATTTAATATCCCAAATAAGGCTTCAATTCATTGATATTTTCTGACCTGGTAAAAAAGAATGCTTACCCCCAGGTAGGTAATATGATAAGAATACTAATCAGAATAGTGTACCTTTATGAGATGCATTATATTGACAAAGTAATTTCGCCCATCATCTCATTTCAGCTTCACAACTTTGAGGGAGAATACAGGAAGTATTTATCATTTATCTTTTATATATGAGGAAATTAAGTTTAAGAGATGTGAAATGACTTACTCAGTGTCATACCACTAAGAAATGAACAGTCAGGACACAAGCCTAAATCTTTTCATTCCACTTCTGATTCACCTCCCATGACACCATGTCACAAAACCAACCTGCATCTACACAATAAAGCCAAAATGGGCCATCTGCTTATCCCTGATGCGGAAAGAGAGAAAGAATGATTTTCTCCTAGGTGATTTTTAAGCAGATAGGCACAACCAGCTGTGAGACTGAAAGGAAGATTCCATCCAGTCTAATGGTGAGAAGGCAACATTTTGTGGTGGAAAGAACAGTGAAATTAGTGTCAAGAATATTAAGATTTGTGTCAAGAGTCTGGTACTTCTAACTATGTGACCTTGGAAGACTGGCTTGACCTCTAAGTGTCTCAGTTTTCTCACCTTTTAGGAGAGATGATAAAATAGGTTAGATGAGCTCCTGGGTCACTTATAGTTGTAGGGCCTATGATTCTATGAGATAAACATCACTGGACTCTAAACTCCCTTGAAAATTAGATTTTGAAGGAAGTGAATTAATCAACTAAACAACAGTCACTTACTGAACTCTTTCTCTGTTTCCAGCTCTGTTCTAATCTCTATGGTTGATATGGAAGGAGTACAAGCCCACAGGGCTTCCATGGTCAAGGTAGGGAGAGATGGCTAGCACACATAAAACAATAAGAAAATGATTATGGGCAGCATTGTGTGGCTCTCACCCAATAACTACCACATGACAGGCACTTAATAAATGTTTTTTACTTAACTGACTTACTCACTGATATATTAGGTATATAGATTAGATCATCTAATCCAATTCCTTAATTTTAAAGAAAAAGAAACTGAGGCACAGAGCGGGAAGGTGATTTGTCTAAGGCCTCAAAGTCAGTAAGAGGCACACTGGGGAACAGTCAAGGGAGGTTTCAGCAAGGAATCAGAATGTGTGCTGTGCCTTAGAGGCTGAGTAACCTTTGGATAGGCAGTGACTGAGCAAGGACCTTCCAGGTGGAAGAAGCTACATATGGGGAAACCCAGCCCCACCTTTTATGATATTTTAGAATCTAGTCAATCCTCTCTTCAACCTTCAGATTTCCAGACTGAAGACTCTTTTTAGTGGGCTTGGGCACCCTTCTCTAGTTAGCCACATATTATAATAAAGACCCTGACAAACTAGGATGGACAGGATGGCTGGGGTGACTGGAGGGCATAGCTTATGAGGACCAGTAGAAGGACCTGAGTATGTTTGGTCTGGAAAAGAGAAACTTAGAGGATCTTCCAATAGCTGAGAAGTTGTCATGGGGAAGAAGGTATATACTACTTTTGCTTGTTCTCAAAAGGCAGAAGTAGGAATAATGTTAAGAAGTTACAGAAAAACAGATGTCATTTCTATATAAGAAATTTCCTGGCCATTAAAGCCGTATTAAAGCGGCACGAGCTGCCTCTAGAGCTAGTGAGATGGCCACTTGCATAGGTCTTCAAGCAGAGGCCGAATGACCACTTGTGGAGTAGATTATAGAGAAGCTTATTGTGCACAAATGGGTTGAACTAGTTGGCCTTCCTAGGTGTTTTCCAACTCTGAAAGTCTTTGATTTGAGGGTCCTGAAATAGGTAGTTGTCATGTGATTTGACCACCTCTTTCTTTCCCTTACACTAAGTTGCACTCATGACTCTGTTGTAGTCTCCATGATTTCTAGGGGCCATGAGAAGATGGTGAAGGTAAAACACTATATCAAATCAATAAGTTCCATACATGGAGGGGACACAAGAGGTATCTGCTTGCAGCGTGAATCACCTTTATAACTCTGTTGACAAATAGTTATAGAGCCTATACTTGAATTCTCCCAATAGCAGGAAACCCACTTATGGTGAAAGCACTCCATTACATGGCTGGGCAGTTCTAATCATTTAAGAAGTTCTTTACATTTTGGTGAAATCTATTCAAAGTAGTGGATAGAGCACTGAAACTGAAGTCAGGCTAAGTTCAAATCTGGCCTCACACACTTCATTCAGGCAAGTCAATAAACTTTTATTGTGCACCTACTATATACCAGGCCCTACACCAAGTGCTGGAGATACAAAAAGAGTCAAAAGATAGTCCCTGCCCTCAAAGAGCTCACAATCTAATTGGTGAGACAATAATCTAATACATATAAGTACACTACATATACAAGATAAATAGGAAATAAAAGAGAGAAGGCACTTGGAAAAGACTTACTATTGTTGTTCATTTGTGTCCTACTCTTTGTGACCCCATTTGGGGTTTTCTTGGCAAAGATACTGGAACAGTTTGCCATTTCCTTCTCTGGCTCATTTTGCAGACAAGGAACTGAAGCAAACAGGGTTAAGTGACTTGTCCAGGGTCACACAGCTAATGACCCTGTCCCTAGTCACAATTGACAAGTTGAATCTCTGACTTTCTCAATTCAGAGTTGTGTTGTTGTTGTTGCTGGTTCTTTGTTGTCAAAGAAGACCATTAATTATGAATGAGTAATGTGTTGGGTTTTTTTCTGAGCCAATGACACTTTTTCTTCTTTTTTATAGTATTTCTCCCCAGTTACATGTCAATAAAATTTTTAGCATTCATTTTTATGAGATTCTGAGTTCCAAATTTATCTCCCTCCCTCCCTTCCCTCCCCTCTTCTGAAAATGGTAGGCAGTTGGATATAGTTCACACATGTGCTATCATGTAAAATATTTCCATATTAGTCACATCTGTGAAAGAAGGAACAGATAAAAAATGGAAAGAATAAAGTAAGTGAAAAAATATGCTTCAATCTGCATTCAGATTCCATCAGTTCTTTATCTGGGTGTGCATAGCATTTTCCTTCATGAGTCCTTTGTACTCGTCTTGGATCATTGTGTTGCTGAGAAGAGCTGAGTCATTCCTAGTTGGTCATCCAATGGGTGATGTCTTGACTCGAACATGAATTGGATTTAAGTGAGGCAGAGTTGCACCAAGTCATCAGCCTCACTCTCTCTTCCAGAGTCATTGAAGTCCAGAGAGAGGACAGAAGTCAGGATGACTGACTGGTAATGGTCCAGGATTGAGTGGATGACCTTGGTATCTTTGATGTCTTACCAAGCTCTAAGCACTCCACAGCACCTGCTTCAGCTGCCTTTGTGGCCATCGGGACAAAATGTTCTCATCTCCCCATTCAGGGTAATCTCAGAGAGATGCACTAACAGCTGGGGAAGACCTCTTATAGGAGATGGTATTTGAGCTGAGGCTTGAAAGAAGCCAGCAGGTATTTAATAAATATTTGCTGAATTTTTTTAATAAAAAAAATCAACTATATCAAACTGCCTACAATTTCGGAAGACAGGAGGAGAGGGAGGGAAGGACTAAAATTTTGAACTCAAAATCTTGCAAAAATGAATGCTAAAAATTTTCTTGATATGTAATTGGGGAAAAATAAAATACTGTTTTTTTAAAAAATCACTGAAGCTTCTGAATGAGGCAGTTTTGGGCAAAGCAGCCAAAATGGGTGCTAATCTCAACTTCCTGTGGCTATTTTTTCAGTTCGGGTGTATGATACAAACTCTCCAAAGTTGATTGAGGCCCCTGCCTCCTTGAGACCAGCTGTAGGACCACCCGATGCTGAGTACAAGCTGTTCCCTATGCCTGAACACTCTCCCTCCCTCCTCCACCATTGAGCTCCCCCTGTTCTTTAAACAATGCCTCTGGAGGCAAAGGACCCTCCGTCTGAAACTTGGTTCTGGTAGCTACTTACTGTCTGTGTGACCTTGGGTGGATTACTTAGCCTCCACAGGCTTCAGTTCCTCATCGGTAAAACAAGGGGTCTTTTTCGAGTCTAAGTTGACGATGCTTCAATGATTTCTTCACTTCCTTAGTTACTTTTACTAGTAACTAGTAACTTTCCCCCCCTAGGATTCTCGTATAGCACTCTAATTTGTACCTCTAATGTGTTCTACGTTATATTATATAGTGTAGTCACTTGGTGCAGTTAAGTGGCTCAGTGGATAGAACTCCAGGCCTGGAGTCAGGAAGACCTGAGTTCAAAACCTGTCTCAGGCATTAACTAGCCATGTGAAACTGGGCAAGTCACTTCACCCTGTTTGCCTCAGTTTCCTCATCTGTAAAATGAGCTGGAGAAGGAAATGACAAACCACTCCAGTACCTCTGCCAAGAAAACCCCAAATGCAGTCATGAAGAGTCAGACGCAACTGAAAAACAAATTCTTGACTATGGGCCCTAACTGCCACCTAACTGCCTCACATATATGGGAAATAAATATTTTTTCTATATATGGGTACTTTCTTTTTATCAATGACCTCTTTGGAGTATATGCTTACAAGTGGGAGGGACTTTCTTTTTCTTATCTAAATTTTGTATATCCTTTTCAGCACAGCATTCCATACACAGTAGGTCAGTCAGTCAACAAGCATTTCTTTTTTTTTTTTTTAAATTTTTTCTTTTTTTTTTCAACAAGCATTTCTTCAGCATTCACTATTCACCAGGCACTATGTTAAGTGACGGGGATACAAAGGAAGACAAAAACAACTCCTGCCTTCAGGGAGCTCACAGTCTAGTGAAGGAGACAGCATGTGCCCCCAAGGAGCTCACTGTCTAATAAGGGAGACAACATGTGTCCTCAAGGAGCTCACTTAATAGGGGAGACAACAGTTCTGTAATTAGGTAAATATAAGATACACAAAGAACATAGAAGGTAATCTCAGAGAGAAGGCACCAGCAGCTGGGGAGACAGGGAAAGACCTCCTACAGAAGGTGGAAGTTGAGCTGAACCTTGAAGGAAGTCAGCAAGTATTTAACAAATATTTGCTGAGTTCTTAAAAATGTCAACTTCATAAGTACATTATAGGGAAGTGCGGTTAGGTAGCACTTTATCTAAGAAAAGATCTGAGTCTAAAGAAAGCAGACTGAATATGAGTCAACATTGTGATACGTCAACCAAGAAAGCTAATGTGATGATTGTGGGCCACCTAAAGTGAAGTGCAGGATCCGAGACAATGACAGTCTCTGAGTCAATGTCTGTTCCTTGATCTGACTTCTATGTTCAGCTCCAGGCAGCAAGATTTAGGAAAGACACTGATGAACTGGACCACATCCAGCTTGGGGGAGCCACGGTGGTGAATGACTTTGAGTTCATTCAATATGAGAATCAACAAAAGGAACCGGGAATGTTTAGTCTGGAGAAGAGATGATTTAAGGGGGTGGGACGTGATTTCTATCTTCAGGGATTTGATGGATTGTCCTTGAGGAAGAAGAATGACACTTGTTTTCCCTTAGGACCAGATGGCAGAACTAGGAACTAGAATGGGTAGAAACAATTTTGGACTCAACAGAAAAAAAAAAAGAATAATGTCCTAACAATGATAACTCTCCCAAAGTAGAACGGGCTTCTCGAGGAGGCTACAGATCCCTCCCCTCCCCCACTGGAGGGCATGAAGCACTGGTTGGATGAAGCCTTGACAAGGAGGTTGTGGGGGAGAACTCTTTTCAGGCATGAGTTGGACAAGATGGCCTCTGAGATCCCTTCCACCTCCGAGGTTCTGAGAGTTGACTTGGAACAAAAGGAAGATGAGGAAAAGATGAGAAAGATGCTCAGAGCTCTGCACGTGCTCAAAAGAGCGGTGGAGGCTTCCCAAAGTCAGCAGGATGGGGGGAAGGAGGCTGAAGGCAGTGTGCTTTGCTGATACAGGGATTTTTGATTCGCAGTTCTGCATGTGTTCATGCATGTGCTTGGTAGCCCAGACATTGGTCACGGGATAATGACAATTTACAACCCCTGTTTGGAAAGAATTAGTGGTTTATTCCCTGAACTAGAGGCCAAGGAATTACCAAAGTGAGAAAGCATCTGTACTCTGTCCTGATCACATTGCATCAGGCCTGGGAGAGTTGTCTCCACTTGGTTCAAAATGTGGTGACCCTTTACAGGGAAGTTACGTCTGACCCCCGAGGCTCTTACCAGTTCAGGTGATAATAGTTTAAGGTCTGACTACTTTGATTATTACTTCAACCCTTCCTTTTGTTTGATACATATAATAATAATAATAATAATAATAATAATAATAGTATGTCATAGTTAAACAAGTACAATACTAAGGACTTTCTTCACTTCAAGGACTACAAAGCATTTTTTTTACAACAGTCATGTGATGTATTTAACATGTATTATTATTCCCATTTTACAGATATAGCAACTGAGGCCCAGAGGTAAGTGAGCCTCATTCCTCTCAAAGTGCACTCCAGACTTCCCCTGTCATGTCCCAGTTCTCTCCATCCTGGAGTTCACTTCAGCCCTGGAATTCACACAGTTGGAACCACCCTCCATCCCTGCACCCTGTCCCTCTGATTGAATGGGTCCTCCTAAAACCTTCCCAGGCCAGCCATGTCTCATTCCTCTTCAAGCTGTACTCCAGACTCCCTCAATGTAAGCCCCTTGTGTGAGAAATGAGTATTAATAAACCAATATCTTGGGGAGATTCAGAGGCCCTCTCCTTTTTCTAAATTCCTCATTTTGAAAAGTCCCCTTTTCTTGAAGGACATTACGATAATGAGATTGCATTGACTCTTGCTCAGACCCCACCAAATTTTGCAAGGAATTTGATCTAGGGTGGGGAAGCCCATTGTGTTCTACTCCAGCTTGGATGGAGACATCCTTTTGTCTAGGTAGCCCAAGGCTGAGAGTGATCAGGTACAGAGATGCTTTCCCTACCCAAGAGATGCTCTTCATGTTAATATGGTCCACCTCCAATCATGTTAACCAAGTAGATTTGATTGCTGTCAGATGGCCTGCCTACTGTTTTGAAGGGTATGTAAACTGTGAGTCTACTGCCATGATTGTCTTTGACCTAAGAGAGACAGCCAAATGACCATCCTTTTATTAATAACCTGTTGGATTGATTAATGAAAGTATTAAATTACCCAGAAACTATGTCTCTTGAACCTTTTTAAACATCACACTTGAAAGTAATCTGTCTCTCCACTTGAATTTGTATCCCTGGCATTTAGCATAGTGCCTGGCACACAGTCAAAGCTTCATAAATGCTTGTTGACTGATGGAGCTTAAAAAGTACACTCTCACAACCTGTGTGATAGGTAGAGCAAGGATTGGGGGCAAGAAGGGGATAAGGTATTAGGGAGGGGGGCGGATAGACCTGGAAATCCATCAGCATAGGGAGTTCCTAATGAGCAGTTTCCCTCTACTAAAGCAGAGAGGCAACTGTTCCATACCTTATAGTCAGAAAGAGCAACATGGATCTTGTAAAAGTGAATGTCGAAAACTAAAAATAAATGAATGAATAAATAAATAAATAAATGAATGAATGAATGAATGAATGAATGAATGAATGAATGAATGAATAAATGAATGAATGAATAAATAAATAAATAAATAAAGTAAATGAATGAATAAATAAATGAATAAATAAAGTAAATGAATGAATAAATAAATAAATAAATAAATAAATGAATGAATGAATGAATGAATGAATAAATGAATGAATGAATGAATGAATGAATAAATGAATGAATGAATAAATAAATAAATAAATAAAGTAAATGAATGAATAAATAAATGAATAAATAAATAAATAAATAAATAAATGAATAAATGAATGAAAAAATAAGTAAATAAATAAATAGAATTTTGAAATAAAAGCAAGAGCCACCTGAGACATTGAGAGGCTAAGAGCCTTGCCCAGAGGCACTCAGACAATATAGGTCCAAGATGGGAGTGTAACTAAGGTCCTCATGATTCCAACGCTAGCTCTCTTTGCACTGCTCCTTCTTAAAAAGATTATCATCCCCACCTTACATATTAGGAAATGGAAGCCCCAAGAAGTTAAATGACTCGTTGAGATTTGAACCTCAATCATATGGTAGTGGGCAAGTCCTTTAGTGTCTCTGAGCCTCAGTTTCCTCTCCTGTCAAATGGGGTGGTGATATTCCCTTCCTCAAAGGGTTGTTGTGAGGGAACTTTAAACCTTTAAAGTGCTCTAGAAATATGAATGCTGCTGCTAATGATGATAATGATAATGATGATGATTATGGAGATGATGATGATGATAAAGACAATGATGATGATCGTGATGATTATAAAGATGATGATAAAAATGATGATGATGAAGATGCTGCTATTGATGATGATGATGATAAAGATGATGATGAAGATGCTGCTGCTGATGATGATGACAACACTGATGAAGATGATTATGATTATAATGATACTGATGATAATGATGGTGATGATGATGATGGTAAAGAAGAAAACTTCTAGCTTAGTGCTTTATGTGCTACAGCAGACTGCTTCTACTGACTTGTTTCACATTTCTATACAACACCAAGTGAAAGGAAAGCTTGAAAATTATCTGAATAATTTTTGGATAATGTGCATTGATCTGAATTGTCTCAGGAATAAGAAGGGAGTAAGGGGGAGTCAAAGTGGAGTGGAGGGAAGAGCAGGGGAGGAAAGAATAGAAGAAAAAACAGCCTTAATTCTACCACCTCTCAAAACAACCTTTTGGAGGCCTGAGGCAAAGCTAGTCAACCCAAACCTGTCCCCAAGTGATCACATTTGTCTCTGGTGTAGAAATAAGTGCCTAGACAGGCTTTTGTATGTAGCTCTAAACAAGCTTGTCCCTAACCAAGAAGCAGCTTGGCTAGTGGAAGGACTTGAATGTCAAGAGATCTGGGTTCAAATTCTGGCTCTTAGAACATCACAACCATGGACAAATCACTTTGAGCCTCAGTTTCTTCATCTGTAAATAAAAATTAGTAACATTTGCTCTCCCTGTATTGCTAAATCTTTGGGAGGAAAGTACTTTCTAAACCTTAAAATGAGGAAAGTACATTGTACACCTTATGGCACATTTGAATCCCAGTACCTACCACCAAAGCCTGATGCATAAAGCTGAAGAAATGCTTATTGATTGATTAGAGGCAATGAGGGGGTGCAGCAGGCTAGAAATGCTGCACTTGGAGTCAGGAAGATGTAAGTTCCAATCTTGCCTTAGACACTGACTCATTATGCAATCCCGGGCAAGTCACTTAGCCTTTCTGTGCCTCAGTTTCTCCTTCTTTAAAATGAGGATAATAATAGTATTGGGAGCAGCTAGGTGGCACAGTGGATAAAGCACTGGGCCTGGAGTCAGAAGACTCATCTTCCTGAGTTCAAATCTGGCCTCAGGCACTTAGCTTTGTGATCCTGGGCAAGTCACTTAACCCTGTTTGCCTCAGTGTCCTCATCTGTAAAATGATCTGGAGAAGGAAATGGCAAACAATGCCAGTATCTTTGCCAAGAAATCCCCAAATGGGGTCTTTAAGAGTCAGACATGGCTGAAAAATGACTGAACAATAACAATACTACTTACCTCCCAGGCTTATTGTAAGAGAAAATGAGATATATTAGAAATACATCTTATAAACCCTAAAGCATTATTATATGAATGCTAGTTATTAGTATGATAAATGCTTGTTGATAGAAATCTATCATCCTTTTTATTATTAACTCCCCTCACAGTTTTTTCACTTATTAAATGAAGGCATTGGAGAAGATGACCCCTAAGGCAATGTCTTTGTATGTTTCTTTTTTTTTTTGTATGTTTTTAAAAAGGCTGAAAGTTGAATCTGATCCTGATCACAAGTGACTGAAATACATGTTCATATTTAGGAAGTTTGTACTGGTGGGAGTAAAGTTGAAATGCTGAGTGAAATAGAAATGGAGCTTTCAAATTGTGGTCAGACCTTAGCTGTGGGTGCCAGGAGCTAACCAAGAATTCCGCTGTGACTGGATCATTATCCAGTAAAGACATGGGACTGCAATGCACGTGTGGAAATGCCTGAAGCCTCTCAGGACAAACCAGACACGTGGTCAGTTCTGCCCCTGGGAAGGGGCTCATTGTCCTGAATACTTCGGTTGGGGTGTAGGCTGCCTGGGACATACTGAAGTCTGGCTGAGGATGGGTGGCTTCTAGCTGTGGGTCTAGGATTTTAAGACCTCAGGGCACTCCCTCCAGGTTGGTGAGCTGTCCAGCCTGCCTTGCTTTCAAGTCCTTACTGATCCTCCCCTTCTCTTCTCCTTATATCTTGACTTGGTTCTTCTAGCCAAGAACTCTACAAACTGAGATCATAGAAATAAAGGTAATAGGTAGGAAAGGCATCTCTAGGGTGGGAGGAA
This sequence comes from Phascolarctos cinereus, assembly GCF_003287225.1. NCBI lineage: Eukaryota > Metazoa > Chordata > Mammalia > Diprotodontia > Phascolarctidae > Phascolarctos > Phascolarctos cinereus. The sequence goes on from NW_027555847.1 coordinate 635,152,309, forward strand.
GGGAAGAAAAAATTTATGTACTAACTTTATTATATATTTAAAAGGAATAGCAAGTTGTACATAATAGATTTTCAGTTTCATGTGCAATCATTCTTTCATTGTACTGTGTTATGGAAATGTTTATTTTATTACATAGATTAAAAAAAATTAAAATCAAAAAAGAAAAAAAAGTCAGCTTGGTGGCTTAGTGGATAGAGCACTGGACTTAGAACCTGAAAGATGTTCAAATCCAAATTCAAATCCAGCCTCAGACTCTCACTAGCTTTGTGACCTGGCCAAGTCCATTAGAGTCTGCCTCAGTTTCGCTATCTGTAAAATAAGAACAATGATAGCATTTGATTCTCAGGGTTGTTGTAAGGATAAACAGAGATGATATTTGTAAGGTGTTTTGCAAACTTTAAAGCACTATGCTATTACTTAAAATATGTATGTATTAATTATAATATTTTATTAAATAATATAAATCCTATTTATTATTTATGCTGATGACAATAATCCTGATTCCAAGTCCTGCTCTCTATCCATTGTGCCACCTATCATTATTATTAGAAAGCACTGAGCTTGGACTGAGTCAACCTGAGTTCAGGTCTTAGCTTAGCTACTTATGATCTGTGTGACCTTGAGTACATCACATCAACTCTCAGAGTCTTTGTCCTCATGTGAATTCCTAAGAATCCCTCAGAATCCCAACTCCAACATAGCTCCACATCTTTCCCCTTTACATGCCAGGAAATGTTGGGTTGCACACATCTTTACCTACTGATCACAGTTACTGTTAACTGCATTTGTATTTTATCTCTCTACAAATTCCTGGAGGGTGTTATCTGAATCTTATCTAGACTCTGTATTTCCACCAGTGTCTAGGAAATGCTCTTTATATATCAAGGCTTTAATTAATAAGTGTCTTTTGAATTCAAATAAATGGGCAAACTGGGAGTGAATCACTGCCCACAGAAGGTTAGGCTCAATTGAGATAAGCTACATAACTTGAGTTATTATTACATCTCTGTATACCCTGCTGTTCCTAGCACTGGGTTGGGGACACAATGAGTATTCAGTAAAAACTAATTGGTGGATCAAAGGCTCATAATGCAAGTTTTTTGAGCAAGCCCTTATGTGCCAGAAAGGCTCTTACTCCAAAGTGTCTCCTTCCATTGCCCGTCAAGTGCCTAAAATTCGACCTCTGTAGCTTCTTTTTTGTTTTGCTTTTATATCCCCAGACCCTATCCCAATTTCTTGCACACAGTAGCTGTTTAATAAATGCTTTTTTTCAATAGGATTAGATTGAATTAGGTAGAAGGCTCTTCCTACAAGGGACTGTCTGAGAAGTAAGCTTCTCAGGGCTCATAGAAAGAGGAACAGAAGTAAGAAGAGGGGGAGGGGGAGAAAAGGAGGAAGAGGAAGAAATAGAGGAGGAGTAAAAGGAGGAAGAGGAGGAAGAATAGGAAAACAAGAAAAGCAAGAAGAAGGAATAGGAGAATTAGCATTTATATACTGTTTTAAGATTTGCAAACACTTTACAAATATTATCTCATTTTATCCTCACAACAACCCTGGGAGACAGAGGGAAGGGAAGGGAATAAAAGATAATGATAAAGCTAACATTTATATAGCACTTACTATATGCCAGGTACTACGCTAAACACTTCATAAATATCTCATTTGTGCCTCACAACACTGTAAGGTGGGTGCAATTATTATTCACATTTTACAGATGAGGAAACTGAGGCCAACAGGAGTTAAGTGACTTGTCCAGGGTCACACTGCTAGTAAGTGAGCTAAGACAGGATTTGAACTCTAGCCTTCCTGACTCGCGATCTGACTCTATACACTGTGCCACTTCTACCTAGATGGCTTCAGTAATAAGTACCTGCATTCTTGGCATCAAGGAATATCTTGGTGAAAAGTGATTCCCTCCTGTCAGGGACAACAACAGCTGTACTTCAACCTTGCCTAAATAATTTAGAGATGTACTGTCTCCCCCAGGCATGTCTTCAGGACATGAGGGAGCTACCAGAGATGGAAGGATCAATTCCTGGTGAAGCATAAACACAGTTTATAAAAGGGAGAGCTTGTGAGCTCTTAGAAAAGGAAACGGTGATCACTAAGAAACAATATGGGTTCCTTAAGAATAAGTCCTGTCTGACCAACTTCATTTCCCTTTTTTATAGGGTTACAGAACAGTAAATTAGGTCTTTCTTGGTCTCCCCTTTTCCTTTAATCCCCCTCAATAGGGCCTTTGCTCCGAACTCACTCCCATTTACAATGTGTTATCTCTTACACATACATAGTGGTTTTCATGTTGTCTCCCATTAGGATTTGAGCTTCTTGAGGGCAGGGACAATGTTTTTTGGCCATTCTTTGTAAATGGGAAATAATTAACAGTGGGAAGGCACTAGAATTAAGAGAGGTTGCTGAAGGCCTCCTGCAATAGGTCGGATTTTAGTCAGGACTTAATGGAATCCAGGGAGATCAGCAGGCAGGGATAAGGAGGGAAAGCATTCCAGACATGAGGAACAGCCAGAGAAAATGCCCAGAGCCAAGAAATGGAGTGTCTTGTTTGTGAAATAATCAGAGGCCAGTGCCACTGGATTGAAGCCAGGAGTAAATAAAGAAGACTGAAAAGGTAAGCAGGAAGGATATTCTATCAAGAGAGACTATATATGTATGTAAGGATAGACAGAAGAGATAAAAAATAATTATAAGGTTGTTTGGGATGGAGCCTCACGTACAATACAGGGATTCTTGATCTGTGACCGGTGGACTTTTTTTTTTTTACATTTTGATAACTCTAGTTCAATGTAATTGGTTTCTTTTATAATCTTATGTATTTCATTTTATGCCTTTAAAAACATTCTTCTGAGAAAAGGTCCATCACTTTTACCAGACTGACTGCCCAAGGATCCAGAACACAGAAAAAAAAAAAAAGATTAGGAACCCCTGATATAAAAGGTTATGCTTGTGCTGAGTATTTTTTAAAATATTTTCCCCCAATTTCTTGTTAAAACAATTTTTAACGTTTGGGGGTTTTTTATGTGTTGAGTTCCAAATTCTCTCTCTCCCTCCCTCCTTCTCCTCAGCTCCCCCCTGCCTGAGATGGTAAGCAATCCAATATAGGTTATGCATGTACAATCATGTAAAACATTTCCATTTTAGTCATTTTATACAAGAAGACGAAAGAAAGAAAGAAAGAAAGAAAGAAAGAAAGAAAGAAAGAAAGAGAAAGAAAGAAAGAAAGAAAGAAAGAAAGAAAGAAAGAAAGAAAGAAAAAAGAAAAACAGCATTCTTAGGTCTGTATTCAGATAATATTAGTCTTTCTCTGGAGGTGGATAGCATGTTTCATCATGAATCCTTTGGGATTGTCTTGGATCATTGTATTGCTGAGAATAGCTAAGTCATTCACAGGTCTTCATTGTATAGTATTGCTGTTACTGTGTATAATGTTCTCCTGGTTCTGCTCACTTCACTTTGCATCAATTCATGCAAATCTTTCCAGGTTTTTCTGAAATCATCTTGTTCGTCATTTCTTGTAGCACAATAATATTCCATGACAATTATATAGCACCACTTGTTTAGCCATTCCTCAACTGATGGGCATCCCCTTGATTTCCAATTCTTAGCCACCACAAAAAGAGCTGCTGTAAATATTTTTGTACAAATGATTCTTTACCCTTTAAAAAAATCTCTTTGGGATATAGACCTAGTAGTGGTATTGCTGGATCTTGTGCTGAGTTTTGAAGTAAACATGTCATGAGAAAACAATCCATGTGCAAAAGACCTGGGGCATCAGTGACTACAAGTTCAACTATGAGTCAACGGGGTGGTTGGCTGCAAAGAGAGTGAATGTAATCTTTGGCATGGAACTGAAAAATAAGAGAGATGACAGTACTGACCCAGCCAGGAGGATCATAGTGTTCAATGTTGGATGTCAGATTTTAGGAAGGACACTGACAAACTTGAATATGTTTAGAAGCAGGTGACCAGAACAATGGTCTTATAATCACATCATAAGGAGGTAGAAAGAATTGTGGATATTTAACCCAGAAAATACTTAAGGAAAACACAATGGCTGTTTTCAGTTATTTAAGGGGCTCTCTTGTGGAAGAAGGAGTCTTCTTGTTTTGTTTGGTCACAGAAGGCAGAACTAGGGCCAAGGGGTAGAAATCTCAGAGAACCAAATTTCAGCTCAACCTAAGGGAAAATTTATAACTTATAAACTGCAAAAATGGAAGATTCTACTCTGGGTAGCGGTGAGTCCCCTGTCACAAGAAGTCTTCAGACAGAGGCTGAATGAGGATCAGTTGCTGTAGGGATTCCTGCTGCAGGGAGGGATTGGCTGAATGATCCCTGCCTGAAGCCTCTTCCTCCTTTCCCCAGATTCCTCTGCCACTCCACAATAGCTTTTTCTAGAGCTGAGAGTGGATGAAATCAGAAACACATGATATTCAATTTCTCAGAGAAACAAAAACATTACTAGAATCAAGATCTTAACTCGTCTGGAATCCTCCTGCCAAACCCTAAAGGTTAGTAAAATAATTTTGGTTTCAGGAAATACCATTCTCACAACCCAGCTGGCCCTTGTTGATAGCATCCACTGTGGCCTCTCCCCTCCACACAGTTTGTCAAGGGGCAGGTTCTGGAAGGGCATATCTGGACCAGCTTAACCAGAATGTAGGTGGCAGCAATACTCCTGGCGATTTGGAGTTTGGCATGGGGAGGTGGTTGAAGAGGAAGATGGAACAGAGAGATCTCCACTCTCCACCTCTTCATTAGAAAATCATAGGGACTCTACAAAGGTCTTGGAGTCATGCTTTACAGAATTTCTAGATAGTAAGCAATTTGAATGAACAGCTAAAGAATGTTAGGAAACAAGATGACTCAGTAGACAGAGCGCTGGGCCTCGAATCAGAACGACCCGACTTCAAATCCAACAGGTGTTTACTAACGATGCCACCCTGGACAAGTTACCTAACCTTTGTCTGCCTCACTTTCCTCATCTGTAAAAAGAGGATAATAATAGCATCCCCTCTCAGGGTTGTTGTGAGGGTCAAATGAAATTATATTTGTAAAGTGCTTTACAAACCCTAAAAGACTATGTAAATGTTTTTTATTGTTCAGTTATATCCAACTCTTTGTGAACCCATTGGGGATTTTGCATGGCAAAGAGAGTAGAATGATTTGCCATTTTCTTCTCCAGCTCATTTTATAGATGAGGAAACTGAGGCAAAAAGGGCTAAGTGACTCACCCAGGGTCACATAGCTAGTAAGTGAGGCCAAATTTGAACTCAGGAAGATGTGTTCCTGACACGGGGCCCAGAGCTTTATCCACTGCACCACCTAGCTGCCCATATAAATGCTAGCTAATATTATTATTATAAGGTTGGCAGAGACTTATGAAAATAGAATCTAAAAACTAAGAGAAGCCTTAGGACATTGAATTCTAGAAAATAGAAAACAGAATGTCTAAGATAGAAAGAAAAGAGAACACAGAATACTAGAACATAGACTATTAGTGCTAAAGGGACCTTAAAGCATATGATGTCAGAACATAGAACCATTAAATAAGCTAATAATAATAATAAGCTAAAAGAGATCTCAGAATTAATTCATCTAGGACAGAGATTCTTAAGCTTTTTTTGTGTGTCTGGACCCCTTTGACAATCTGATGACGTTTCAGAACTCCTCAGAATAGTATTTTTAAATGCACAAAAATACAGGATTACAAAGGAAACCAATTATAAAGGCAATTAATTGTATCAGTTCAGTCAGTCAATAAGCATCTGTTAGAGACCTACTACGTGCCAGGTACTGTGCTAAGTGCTAGGGATACAGAGGAAGGTAACAAAACAGTTCCTGCCCTCAAGGGGCTCACAGTGTAATGGGGGAGACAACATATAAACAACTATGCAAAAACAAGATAGATGATAGATGATAGATAGACGGATAGACAGACAGACAGACAGACAGACAGACAGACAGACAGACAGACAGATAGATAGATAGATAGATAGATAGATAGATAGATAGATAGATAGATGGATGGATGGATGGATGGATGGATAAGTAGATGGATATAGGGATAGAGGAATGGATGGATGGATGGATGGATAGATGGATAGAGGGATGGGTGGATGGATAGATAGATGATAGGTACATAGATAGATAGATAGATAGATAGACAGACAGACAGATAGATAGATGGATGGATGGATGGATAAATAGATGGATATAGGGATAGAGGAATGGATGAATGAATGGATAGATAGATGGATAGAGGGATGGGTAGATGGATAGATAGATGATAGGTACATAGATAGATAGATAGATAGACAGACAGACAGATAGATAGATGATAGGTAGATAGATAGATAGATGGATGGATGGATAGATAGATAGATAGATAGATAGATAGTAGATAGATGGATGGATGGATAAATAGATGGATATAGGGATAGAGGAATGGATGAATGAATGGATAGATAGATGGATAGAGGGATGGGTAGATGGATAGAGGGATGGGTAGATGGATAGACAGATGATAGATAGGTACATAGATAGATAGATAGATAGATAGATAGATAGATAGATAGATAGATAAATTAGGGCTTATATCAGAGGGAAGGCAAGACCAAGGAATGGGAAATGCTTCATGCAGAAGATGGGATTTTGGCCTTTCCTTCCCTGAAGGAGGTGGAGTTGAGGAAGGGGAGCCTTCGAGGCAAGACAACCCTGAAAATGCTGGGAGTGTCACGCAGGAGGAAGAACAAGGAGACCAGTGTCACCAGATCAAATGTACAGAGAGAGGAGCAAAGCATAAGAAAACTGGAAAGGTAGGAAGGGACCAGGTTATAAAGGACTTTAATAGTCATTGTATTTGATCCTGGAAGTAATAGGAAGTCACTGGAATTTATTGACTAAGGAGCTTACTATAGGGAGCGCTGGACTTGGAATAAGAAAGACCTGAATTTGAATCCTGCCTCAAACACTTTAGCTATGTGACTCTAGACAAGTCATTTAATTTTCCTCAGCTTCAGTTTCTTCATCCATAATATGGATTTAGTAATAGCACCTACCTCCCAGGGTTATTGCAAAGATCAAATGAGGCAAAATATGCAAAGCACTTAACAAATCTTAAAGCACTACATGAATGCTAGCTATTATTATTAATCAAAATACTTTTTTGAAAAGTCCACAGCTCCCAAATTATGAACCCCTGACTAATGCAACCCTCTCATACAAATGAGGAATCTGAAACTTATCAAAGTAAAGTAATTTACCCAACATCCCATGATGAGTTGTCAGCAAAGCTAAGATTAGAATCTCAGTTTTCTGATTCCCATTCCGATGCCTCTTGAGAACTAACACTAGAACCCAACACCAACCCTGCAACTGTTAAAAGCTATCAAGAACTGATTTGTGGGGGCAGCTAGGTGGTGCAGTGGATAGAGCATCGGCCTTGGATTCAGGAGGACCTGAGTTCAAATCCAGCCTCAGACATATAACACTTACCAGCTGTGTGACCCTGGGCAAGTCACTTAACCCCATTGCCTATTAAAAAAAAAAAAAAAAGAACTGATTTGTGCCAGTCCCATAGACAACTCACATTTCCATAACTCTTAAATTTTTACTAAGTACTTTGCTCCCAAAAGTCCTATGAGACAGGTGGTATATATGCTTGTGTGTATATGTGTGCATGTATGTATATGCGTGTATGTATGTATATGTGTATATATATATGTATATGTGTGTATATATATATATATATATATATATATATCATGATCCTCATTTTACAGATGAAGAAACTGAGTTTCAGAGAAAACAATGTGATGTGTCCAGAAGGCAGCCTGAATTAACCTCTCCTAGGGTGCTCCCTCTCACATTATCCCCATTTTTGCTAGAAAAGATCTACCTGGCAGCCTTGACTGAGACTAAATTTACTGAAACTCAAACCAGAAAAAAGAAGCAGCAGCAGAAAAGATTTATCTAACCCATTATTCCAGGGGAAATAAGAAACCGCAGCATTATCCCTCCAAAACGGGCAAGGCCTGGCCCTTTTCCACATGGGCCAGAAATAATGCTGCACTGTGCCTGTGAATGGCTTTGTCCAAGTGCAGCTGGCAGGGGCCCCAGCTACTGCCAGGCCCTGCTGTGGGATCTGGCTTTCAAGTGTCAAAGGCCCCAGTGCCAAAGACACCCACTGGAGACTTCCAGAGCAAATAGATCAGATGGCCAAAGGGGAGAGAGAATGCCAGGTTGGCCCGGGGCAAAGACAATGGAAATTTTTGGACTCTGGGTGGAATTCTAAGTTCCTGACTGCTCCGTTCTAGGGACAGAACCTCCTGGGAGCTTTATCAGGCAGTTTCCTTCATGCCCCACGCAGAGGCCAGAGTGCACGAACTTGCTGGAATTTCTGCAATTCAACAAGTTCAGCAATTATATATAAAGTACTTACTGTATGAAGAGTGCTGTTGTCAGGACTGGGGAAATTACAGGTTGGATAAGCTATCGCAGGAGGATAGATTTTGAGCTAGAAAAAACAAGAGTCATAATTTAGTCCAATCCCCTCACTTTACAGATAAGGAAACTAAGATCCAGAAAAGTAGCTGCCTGCTTCTTGTTCTCATGGGGCTTATGGTGTATTAGAAGAGAGATCCTAACATGTATACAAGTACCTAGGGTTAAGGTTAGGGTTAGGCTAAGTACATGAGGGTTTTAGTAAGACCTGCTCTAACACTTTCTAGCTGTGAGGCACATTCTTCCTCAGTCTGATCTACATCTCCCCGCTAGACCCACATGGCCCCAGAGGAGAGAGTGAGGTTGGTGACTTTACACAGCCCTCCCTAACTTAAATCCAAATTCACTTGCAAGCCATGGCATCACCTTCCTGAAGTCATGGTTCTCTTCAAGAATGGAGGACAAAAAACAACAATAAGGAAGAGGGGGCTCAACCTTGAAGGGCAATGATACAGAGACGCACACAGAGAAGCATGCATGGCAGAGGGATGCCGGCTGGCCCTAAGAATCCTTCTTTCCCCTTTGGGGAGTGCCTACCAAGTTCACTTCTGGGAGTGGCACAAGCCAAGGGACAAGTGGCTCCCTTTGCTTCCAGGACACAGTGTCTCAGCTACCAGGTCAATTCACTGCTAAGGTTGGGGCAAGTCGGCTTTGCTTTAGGGCTGAGAGGGGACTGCTTGTCTCTCTCCCTTGAAACTACAAGCCCCCAAGATAGCAATGAATTCTCAAACCATCATTACACTTACAAGAACCTTCTAAGGTAGGTAGTACGATGATTAATATTACCTTCATTTTTTAAATAAAGAAAATGAAACTCAGAAAGGTTAATTAACTTCTCTAAGGTAACACAGCTACTAATTTTATCACTAGGATCCCTGGACATCTGTTTCAGCTCAGAAACACAGCTTCTTTCTGTGTTTCTGAAGTCTTCTCTTGTATTGCAATTCTTGTTACCATGGTCATCATGCATAAGATGTTGCCCAGGAAATTAGGACAGAAGAAAACATTTACTAAGTGCCTATTATGCCTTAGGTACTGTGCTAAGTATTTTACAATTATTATCTCATTTGAGCCTTACAATAACACTTGGAGGTAGGTGCTATTACGATCCCCATTTTACAGTTGAGGAAACTGAGGCAAACAGAAGTTAAGTGACTTGCCCAGAATCACACAGCTAGTAAGTGTCTGAGGTTTGAACTCAGATCTTCCTGACTCCAGGTCATTCCACTCTATCAACTACACCACCTATCTACCTCCTACTAGGAGCATTATCTCTAGTGGCCTTCAGCAGCAGGTCTCTCTCCCCAATTCTACGTTGGTTCAAGATGACTTTTTGCAATCTGATGTCGTCCCATGAAGCAAGTGTTCGGAAGAGCACCACAATCTGGCCCCTAGTTTTTCAGTCTACCAAGATTCCCCCTGGGGCATTTCAGTGGATGTATTCAAATTATCCAGAACTGCTTCCTAAAGCATCTATGGAAAGGAAGACCTGTACTCCCCTCACATCATCATGAGCTGAAGGAAAAGACTTATAGGAATTTTCACAACCCTTTTTCTTCTCAGGGGGCCCTTCTTTTCCTCTCAACGCATGCCCTGTGCTTACCCTCCCCTTCACATACATGTATGAGAGAGTGAGCTCCCCTACATGTTTTCCCATCCCCTCAAAGCTATTACAGCCTGATCCCTGGAAAATGTCTGGCAAACTCATTTGTACAAAGGTATAAATGACTGCTCAGATTTGATACTCCCTCTGGGCATCTGAGAAGTTCTTGAAGCACAGACAGAGCCCAGAGCAATTCAAACTGTCAGTCAGTGTTGTGCTCCTCTTGCCTAGTTTGGGTTTGCAGAGCTACCTGGACCCTGATTCCAACTGGCCTTGACTCCCAATGCTTCATTCAGTCTGGACATCTTGAGTGACAAACCCTCAAGGCTTCCTCTTCTGCTCATCTATTGATGTTAGTGGTCTCCTCAGGTGTGGCTACTTCTCAGGGAGGTTAGACTTTGCCTCCTCTGTTAAACATTTCCAATGTCCATTATCTCCACCCATTTTTTTTTTCTATCAAGTCCAGTATCCCAGAAGCTTGGTGGTTGATTCTTTCATGACACCCACATACAGCCAAGACTCTCATAGCAAGCCCAACTCAAGGACACTTTTTGGTGACAGAATGACTAAAATGCTGTGCTTAGAGTTAGGAAGACATGAATCCTGCCTCAGTTACTTACTAGCTGTGTGGCCTTGAGCAAGTCACTTAATCTCTGCCTTGCCTGAGTTTCCTCATGTATAAAATACCAACCTCAGAGAATTGTTATGAAGAATAAATGGGATAATGTGCTTAGCAAACCTTAAAGTCCTATATAAATAGGATATGTCATTGTTACATTTGTGGAGAGGAGCAGAACATCCCTCACTCTTAAATTATTGTCAATCATCAAAGATTCATAGAACACCTATGATGGGCTCCTAGCATACTTCAATTTCAAGTGCTACCTCTAGGGTATGCTTATCAATGATTACTTTCTGATAATAATAATAATAATAATAGCTGATACTTACATATCAGTTTATAGTTACAAAGCATTTTCCATACATTGTTTCACTGGATCTTTACAATAACTTCTCTTTTTTTTTTTGGTGAGGCAATAGGGGTTAAGTGACCTGCCCAGGGTCACACAGCTAAAATGTATTAAAATTACCTGAGGCCAGATTTGAACTTGGGTCCTCCTGCCTCCAGGGCTGATGCTCTATCCACTGTACCATCTAGCTGCCCCCACAATAACTTTTTGAGGAAGGCATAGGAATCACAGTATCCAAGAAACAGACTTTGAAAGTTGGAAGGGACCTTAGCCATCATCTATCTGGTTCAATCCATACAAAGAAAGAAATTTATTGCTCCCTATTTTATCAGTGAGGAAATGCTTCTTCCATAAATACTCCTTATAGGATATATGCATGTATTGAAGATTTTCCTTTTTTAATAATTCATAGACACTAGTACAGCACTGAAGCTTGTTCACCTATTATCTTTCCCTCTCCCCAAATGACTGACCTACCTCCTTTCATGACCACACATATGTGATTGATCAGGTTGCTTCTCCTGGGCAAGCCACCACTGGTAACAAGCTGTGGTCTGTTTACACTCATCATACCAGTTCATCTCATGCTCATCACTTCCAGTTCCCTATGGGTCCCTTGCAATGGCAGTTCTTTGTAAATATTGCATCTTTAATGATAATGATCGAATGAATGAATGAATGAATGAATGAATGAATGAATGAATGGTGGGAAGACTTATGAATGGGTAATGATATTATTCAAGTATTTGAAGAGAGATTAGGCTTACTCTTCTTGGACCCAGAAGGCAGAACTAGGTAAAAGTAATGAAAGTTCTAGACAAGAAAATTTAGGCTTCATGTCAGGGAAATATTTCAAAGTTGGCCCCTGCTACTTTCTCTGGGCCTAAATTTCCCCATCTATAAAATGAAAATAATAATACCTTCCCTTACCCTAACACAGAGCTGACTCCAGCACTATCTGAAATAATATAAGGTGAGTACTTTGTAAATATAGAATATTACATATATTTGAGTTATAATTAAATTGTATGTAGCTTACTTTCTGAAGTAGTGTTGGTGTGGTCATGCACATGATCAGAGGCAGGGGGAAAGATTAAATGATCTTTTTTTTTTAAACTGGAATCATTTCCTGATCTCTCTCTACCTGTTATCAATAATTGGTTCAACAATGTAGAATGTGAAATGTAGGATATTTGCTATGTTCAGAGATATTGGGCCCCAGGTTTGACTATAGCAGCTGTCCAAAAGTCACCTCAAATGCTCAGAATGACTCAGACACTCCAGGCACAAAAGACCTCTTCTCTTTGAACTCTGTCCAAACCTCTGGAGTTTCCCAAGTATCTTCGACTAAGAAAAATACTGAGTCACCTCATAGTTTATCTCTGAGATTCTCCTATTCTGGGAGCCACAAATATAAGAATGCCTAAAAAAAATACTGAGGGTCAGGAAAAAAATTATTTTTTAGGAAGAACAAAAGAATGAGGGGCAGCTATGATATTGTGGAAGAAGCCTCATATCTAGATTGAACCCTTTGGATTTCAGTTGTAGGATCATAGATTTGGAGGTGAGCCCCTGCTTCTGTGAAACTTCCCTATTGTTCCAGCCCACACTGATCTCGCCTTAATCTGAACTCTGAACATCTGACTGGGGGAGTCATCTACTCCAAACTCCTCACTGGACAGAGGAAAAAACTGAGGTTCCAAAAGGCTTATACATGGTGTCACCCACACCCACACCCACACACACACATGCACAGAGAGTAAGTGGCAGAGATGGAATTCTAATCCACATTCTCTGACCACAAATCCAATATTCCTTCTATTGGCCCCTGATAGCTTGGCCTCTTACTTGCTAGAAGAGATAGTGTACCTGTCGGGGGAAAGGGAGGAAGCAGTGTGAGGACTCTATGAGGAGAGAGCCCATAGCTCTAGAGTTTGACTCAGAATCACAAGATGTCAGAGTAGGAAGCAGCCTAATCTACCTTTGAACAGTTCTAATTGTTAGGACACTCTTCCTTACACCAATTCTAAATCTGCTGTTTTGTCATGCCTTCCCCTGGTAGTACTATGAGTCACACAGAGACTGTATAGAACTAGATAAGTGCAAAGGGGAACCACTGAAAAAGAGAAGAGGAGTTCTCAATACTTTATAAGCTCAAGTACAATTCCTTTCAGTGTCTTTTACTGTTTAAATGGGGCCATCTCCAGCTGTTCTGATCTATATCTTGCTACTGGACCCAGATGGCTCTGGAGGACAGAATGGGGCTGTTGATTTTGCAGAGCCCTCCCTCACTTAAATCCAACTCACTTGCAAGTCTGGGCATCATCTTCCTGATGTCACCATCCTCTTCAAGAACAGAGGACAAACAACAATGGCAACTGTTTAAATAAAACTCATTCTACATTTATGCCTTGTGAGCCCAAGTGCTTACCAGGGGGAAAAGTGCTACTGTTGAGAGAAAGCCAAATACAAAAATTTTCAGTTTTCACCCGAGTTGGTATAAATTAAGCATGAGGTTTACAAAGTATGCTTGGGCTCCTCATGTCGGTAGAGAGCAGGTGACACAAAGCTGATACAAAGATTACGTTTCCATACTGCTTCAGAAACCTGCACGTGGCTTCCTTTTTGGTTGTCCTGCCTCCTCCAAACGCCTTTCACCCTTACCCATCGTGTGGCAGATCATTATGTGATTTGTTCTATGATTGGGGGCGGCTTTGCTCTTTGTTCACAAGAGCAAAATAGTGAGAATGCATGTGATATGCTCCCACGTATAAGGTGGCATAGCCGGCCCCACGAGGGTAAAATGCACTCTAGGTTCAGTGAAATCCTTTTCAGTATCTAGAGAACTAGAAAACAAAATCCTAAAGGAATGATTATGGTGTGAAGAAGGATGGGATTCAGAAAGCTGAGTTCCCAGCAACTGACAGCCATTTAGACACGACACTAGAAATGAAACCCCACATTGTTCTCTTCTAGAAAATAAGAAATTTGGAATTGGTCAGGAGAAAGTGATTTCTCTACTTTGTTATTCAATCAAAAGGCAAGGGTTAGTGTTTTCTCCATACCGATAAGGAGGAAAAAAGTAATATCCCATAGAAAGGAATCACATGTGTGTGTGTGCAGATGTAGGTGTGAATATGTGGATGTATATATGCACACATATACACACGTATATATTAAGTACCTATGTGCCAAGCACTGTGCTAGGAGCTTTACAATATTATCTTATTTCATCCTTACAACAAGCCCGGGAAGTGGGTGCTATTATTACTCCCATTTTAAAGTTCAGAAAACTGAGGCAGATAGCAGTTGGGATTAACAAATTTGCCCAAGGTCATACAATTAATAAGTATCTTAGGACTCAAGCCCATTTCTCTTTACCCCAGTGCCTTCTCCTTTTTTTTTTTAATGCTTCGTAATTCCTGGCACAGTGCTAGGCACTCAGTGAAGACTTAAAGATTTATAAATTCCCTTCTAATAACTAGGGGCAGCTAGGTGGCACAGTGGAGAGAGTGCTGGGCCTAGAAGAGTCAGGAAGACTCATCTTTCTGAGTTCAAATCTAGCCTCAGACACTATCTAGCTGTGTGACCTGGAGAAGTTACTTAATCCTGTTTGCCTCAGTTTCCTCATCTGCAAAATTATCTGGAGAAAGAAACGGAAAACCATCCCAGTATCTTTGCACAGAAAATTCCAAATGGTGTCACAAAGAATCAGACATGAATGAACAACAACCTTATAGCTAAAGCTATTCAAAAGTGGAATGAGCTATCTTGCATGGTAGTGGGTTCCCTGTTACTTGAAGTCTTATACAAAGACTAGGTGACCACTTCTTAGGTGTATGGTAGAGAGGATCCCTTTTAAGGTATGGGTTGGACTAGATGACTTCTGGGGTCCTTCCTACTCTGAAATTCTTTGATTCTTTGATAAGATTCCCAAATCAATTTGTTTTCCAAAGAACAGTTCTACCTGTCCCAATCAATCAGGGAAATACTCTTCTTTTTTATTGTATTTTACTGGCCCTGAGCCAAAATGAGAGGCTACCTCACAGAAGGCCAACTTCCAGATCTGACTTCCATGGTCTTTGGTTCTCCTACCTGCACTGGCCTTGATACGTGGGCCTAGAAAAGTTAAACATTGTTTTTCTTGCTTTTTCCCCTGCTTGGTGAAAACTCCCTCATAAATCTGTCAGCCAGCCCTCAACACGGTGTACTTAGAATCAAGGGGATGTTTGAAAGACTGCCATGCTAGGAACAGAACTACAGACGTTTAGCCTCAAGAAAAGAAGACTTTATCAGGATGAAAAGACTTATGAGGATCCAAGTATCTGACAAGATGCCACATGAAAGAAGGACTTATCCTGTTCTGCTAGTCTAAAGTAGCAAAACTAGAATACTAGATGGAAGTCACAAGAAGGCCAACTTCAACTCAGCTTTAGAAGAATTTTCTTTTGATGAGAGCTGTCCAGCATCACTGGAGATGTGCAAGTAGAGACCAGATCATCACCTGTCAGAGACGTTACAGAGGAGAGGATGAATTTGATCACAATGTAATAGCTGGAAGGCTCCCTACAGATCATCTAAACAAACCCCTCTTTTTACAGAGGAGGAAACTGAGGCCCAGGGAGGGGGAAGTGATTTGCCCAAGGTCCCATAGCAAGCAACAATAAAGCTATAACTGGAACCCAGGTCTCCATATTCTCAAGCAAGGCAAAGATTCTTCTATTCTATGAGGAACCATAGCATGTAATATGACTAAGCCATCCAAACATTTCCGGTTGTTTCCAGATCATGACATAACAAAGATTGGTTGAAGGGTTTGGTGATGTTTAGCTTGGTGAAGACTTTGGTGAGGGAGAACAGAGGTTCATAAATCTAGTGGCAGAAATGATCCTGGAGGACATTTGTCCCACTGTCTTCATTTAAAAAAAAATTTAAATTCAGAACTTTGGAAACACCAAATAAAATAAGCATTTCCGTATATAGTTTCGAAGCTGTCCTGCTAAGATGTGCTTTTTTTCTTGTTTTCCATGTATTTTTTTGGAGGGGGACAATCAAGGCTAAGTGACTTGCCCAGGATCACACAGCTAGTAAATGTCTGAGGTCAGATTTGACCTCAGGTCTTCCTGACTCCAGAGCTAACACTCTATCCACTGCACCTAGCTACCCCTTTTTCTTTGTACTAAAAAAAAAACAACATACACACTTCAGTGACCCTCTTTTCTTTCTTTTGCTACCCTATCTTCCTCCCTATCTCCCCAAAATATTGAGGAAAAAAAAAAGTAAAGCCTCTATAATAATTATGCATAATTAAGCAAAACGAATTTCCACGTTGACTGTGTCTGCAAACCTTTGTCTTGTTCTGCATCTTGAGTCCATCTCTTCTTTGCCAAGATAATATTTCTAAAGCACTTAGCCCAGCGCCTGGCACGTAGGAGTCACTATCTAAATGCTAACTAGCATAACCATCATTGATCCTCAGTCTTCTGGAATTGCTGTTGCTCAATAACACTGATCAGAGTTCTCATCTTCAAAGCTGTTTTTCGTTATATTGTTGTTATTGTATGAATTCTTCTTCTAGTTCCGCTCACTTCACTGTGCAGCAGTCCATACAGCCTGCCACCTCATTTTACAAAAGAGAAAAGTGAGGCAGGAAGGTTGAGTGATTTGCCCAAAGGCACCCAGGCAGAAGGCATCAAAGGTGAGATTTGAACAGGTGGATTCTCAGACTTCAAAGACTGCTCTTTCCTTCCTATTACCATGTGTCTCCACAATATCTGAGGGGCTATGATGTGAAAGAGAGATTAGACCTGTTCTTTTTGGCCCCAAAGGGCAAGAGAAAATAAATGAAAATGGCAAAGAGTTAGTTTTAGGCTTGACATAAGGAAGAACTTCTGATCAAAAATCAAATACAAGGTAGTGGGTTCCCTGTCACTAGAGGTATCCAAGTAGGGGCTGAGTGACCACTTGTCAAAGGTTCTGTAGAGAGGATTTTTGTTCAGGTTAAAGTGTAAGTAGATGGGATCTGAGGTGCCTATCAACTCTATCAGTCTATAATTCTGCCCTTGACGTGAGTGGAGTCTACGTACGCCATTACCACCAACAAAACAACTTCCCACCACTTTCAGTTTCAGGGCAGCCAGAGCGGCATGGGGCTACAGGCCCGGTGTGCTCCTGCGTCACACTTCTCTATGTCATTACCAGGCAAATTGGAGACTTGGGGGCAGGGGGGAGAGGAGGTGGCAATATTGTTGTTTTTCAAAGCCAGGATGAAGAATGTGCTGAGTTGTCTCCTGCTGCAACCTGAGCTGTTTCCATTTCTATGGCCAAAGCATTTGATCACAGCCTGTAAAAGAAAAGGGAGTTCTTTTTTTCTCCTTCATCTACTTAACTAAAAGGGACCAAGTATTCATAAGGGGCACAGGAGGGAGAGGAGAGAATGAGATGGAAAGTTGGCTAGGGAGGTTTAAGGATGCACTCTCCCTAAGACCAGGTGAGGAGCAGCCTCATTATACCTGAAGTATAATAGAGAAAGGCCCATCTCTTAGGAGAGGACCGAGAAGGACCTGGATGTCACGCTCAGTTTCAACACTGACTAGCTGGGTGACCTCAGACTTCTCTTTCTTCCTCTGAAAATGGGGAAAGTGATACCAGCATGATAGCTCTTACAGTCATGGTTATGAGGAAACCTAAAATTTATGATATATAAAAAGTTTGAGAGATAATTTCTAGGTAATTAATCATTTTATTAATCATGCTACCATATAATTAATAAAAGGGGTCAGTGACACTCTTAGATGCCAAAGACCCCTCATGGAAACCCACTCAATGCTTATGTGCCCTCAAAGAGTGGGTGTTCCTGAGGGTGACAATCAACTCTAATTGGTTAACAAGTAATGAGAGAGAATGAATATCATAACTAGAGGCAGACCTATTCTAATGATGGGCTAGGGAAATGTGACTTTGATCATGTCATTTACTTCCAAACCACACTCCCCAGCCTTGGGCAATCTAATCAAAGAATTTATCCCCAGCCAAACCTGAGTAGAACACCGTGTACTTTCCCCACCCAGGTGGGGTCTGAACAAGACTGAGGAGAAAGTTAACCCAATCTCATTATCAGCAATGTCTTTCAGATGTTGGTTTGGCCTCAGAGAATTAGAGAATAAGGTTTCAGAGAGGGTCTCTCCAATATTAACAGTAAGTTATTTACTAATCATTTCTCTCAAAGTACTATAAAAATGTAAGCAGTTGTTAATATTTCACGGAAGAAAGCAACAGTACTAACTCTAATAACAGCGATGAAATTTATAGTATTTTAATACGTAATCTTTTATTTATTGGCTTCCCCTGTTAGATTGTAAACTCCTTGAGGGCAGGGACTGGGTTTGGTTTTTTAATTTGTTTGTTTGTTTTGGGGGTTTGTTTTCTTTCTGGGTTTTTGGGTTGGGGTTTTTTTTTTGTATTTATGTTCTCCTGGCTTTGCAGGGTGCCTGGCACAGAGTAGGTGCTTAATAAATGTTCATTTATTAGGTATGTTAATAATAATTATTATTTGTTAGTCTGACTAATCTGTGCACACACTATCTCATTTGAGCCTCACAACAACCCTGAGAGGTAGGTACAACAGATATTATTCATCCCTGCTAGGTGAGGAAGCTGAGGCCTGGAGATTTTCTGTGGCTGTAACAATGTTTAATTTAGAACCAAGGGCCTGATACCTGGAGGCAGAAAGGCTATAACCCTCCAGATTAAGGATGCTTTGGCTCTAAAATGTGGTTAAGAGGAGTGGAAGTGTCACTCTGGACCACACTGCTTTTAAAACCTCTTCCTGTTTTTTTTGTTTTTTAAAACCTCAGAGCTGAAGACAAGTGTTATAGTCTGTTCTGTTTTTTTAAAAGATTGCCAGTGTGTAGCATACCCATGGCGCTTTCCTGGACTTAAATGCCCTCTTCCCTCCCTTTTTGCCAGTTCAAATGCATTCTTCAAGGCCTTGCTCTTCCACAGTTCCCACCTGCTCCATGAAATCTTTCCTAACATTTAGGTTAGGAAAAAAAAAAGTCAACTGCACAAGTAAAAAGCAGAGAAGATCTGATATTTATGCTTTCATATGAAAAGATCAGGGGCTTTATGTGACCCCAAGCTCAGTATGAGTCAGCAGTCAAAAGGGCTAATTTTGACTTTCTCAGCACAGTGCCTGGTACATACATAGTAAGCACTATATACATGTTAGTTATCATTATTATTACTATTATTATTCATATAAGCATAGAGTCCAAAACAAAAGATGTGGATCTCCTACTGTCCTCAGTGCATATTAAGCCACATCTTAAGCATGGCATCCATCAGAATGAAGGCTCAGGCATATTTATTTTTGCACAAAGCCAATGTCAGAAATAATTTTTCTTGGCTATATACATTTGACTATATCACTTGACTATGTTACAAAGTTTTGGTGGCTTTTTTCTCTCTTTTTTCAATGGAAGGAGGTAGGAGGGAGAGAAGGTGAATTTCCTTTATTTGAAAAAAAAATTAAGTAAAAAAAGACATCGCATCCAGTTCCAAGCACAGAATTTTAAGAAGCACAACACTGACAAACAGAATTGTGTCCAGAGGAGGGTCAGTAAGCTGCTGAGAGTCTTGAAACTATGCCATGTAAGGCTTAGTTCAAGTCACCTCAATAAATAATTTATTAAGCACCTATTGCGGACGTTTAGCTTGAAAAAGGAAAGACTTGGAAGGGAGCAAGGGATATTACTGCTGTCTCCCAATACATACAGGGCCACCTTTACTTAAGGCCCTCATCTTCCCCATGCTATGGGGGAGGGGCGCAACCTCCTACATATACTTCTCTGTGTGTGTGTGTGTGTGTGTGTGTGTGTGTGTGTGTAACTTTCTCCCAGTAAAATGTTCCTTGGTGGCATGAATTATTTTTCATTTTGTCTTTATATCCCTAGCACCTAGAGAGTACCCGCATATGAGTGCTTAATAAATGTTTGTTGGAGAAGTTATTGAAGACCATTCAGGTCCCCACACTCCCAGCTGCCCCACACTTTCCCTTGACTATTTCTCCTTGCCTTCCTTTTTTTCTGTGAGCTCTCTGTAAACCAACCCAGGCCAATGCAAATATGCCATTCAATCCTCCCTTATCTTTGCATTTTCCTTTTAAAAACTTTGGAGATCTTGGTCTGCTTTATAGCCATTAGAAAGGTCATTGGGCTTCCTGGAGGAAATAACAAATCCTGAAAGTTATTGGAGTGTTTCTCAAACATGGGCTCATTTCAAAGTTTGCAGAAAAGCAAACTGGGGGGGGGAGGGGGGAGGGGGTATCTGCTTCTTGATGGAGTCACATAAATATGCACTGGCTGTTGCAGCGAACAGGGGTCACTTAAAGAAAAAGCACTTGGTCAGTTGCCTCTTACAGAAAAAAGAGAGAATTGGACTACGTTATCTTCATGGTCTCATCTAGAACAAAGAAAAAAAGAAAGAAATGTTGATTTCACCAACTATTGGGCCAGGCACTGCACGAAGCATTTTACAAATATTCTCTCATTTGATCCTCACAACAGCCTAGGAGGAAGGTGCTTTTATGATCTCCATTTTACAGCTGAGGAAACTGAGTCAGAGAGTGGATAAGTGAATTGCCTAGGGTCACATAATTTGTAAGTATCTGAAGGCAGATTTGAACTCGGGTCTTCCTGACTTCCCAGTATCCTATCTGCTATACCACCTCACTGCTGCCTAGTATTAATATGCATAAAAAATAATATAAATATTGTATAATATAATGCTCACCATCGTGATATTTAATATTAAAATAATATTTAATCATGATAAATACAATAATATGTTTTCTGCGTAATGCCCTGAGGTTGTGCCTAAGTATAACATGGTCTCTTCTAAAGTCCCTCCAAGCTTCCAGGTTCTGTGTTTTAATGTGATAATTGCCATGCTCTAAGGTCACTCCCAGCTCTAATTCGGTGGTTCTATGAACTGACCTAAGGGTATTGAGTCCTGTTCTCCTTCAGGGCAATGCTCCTCCATCTGGCTAATGCCACTCAAGTGACTTCATCTTTCCTTTGTCTCAGGCTTGGAAAAGAAGAAAAGTTTACCAGATCTTGTCATGATAGGGGCCTTCCAGAATTTCACTACCATCCTTATCTATCATAGGCTAAGGGGCTAGCAGTCAGTAAGCATTTATTAGGTGCTTACTGTATGGCAAGCATTGTGCCAAACTCTGGAGATTTAAATACAAACAGAAAGACAGTCCCTCAAGGAGTTTACATTCTAACTGAGGAAGATGACACAAATGAGAGGAGGCATAGGTCAAAAGGAGAGCAGGTGGGAGATAGGAGAGTTAATGTCCCAAATTAAACTACCTCAAGATTGTGAAAGCAAATACTGTTGTGCAGCTAGGTGGTACAGTTGGACAATTAGGTGAAGCAGTAGATAGAATGCTGGGCCTGGAGTCAGGAAGACCTAAGTTCAAATCTGGCCTCAGTCACACTAGCAATGTGACCCTGGGCAAGTCACTTAACCCTGTTGGCCTCAGTTTCTTCATCTGTAAAATGACCTGGAGAAGGAAATGGCAAATCACTCTAGTATCTTTGCCGAAAAACACCAAATGGGATCATGAAGAGTTGGACACAACTGAAAATGACAAAATAACAACAATAATTGCTGTCATAACAAAAGACCACACTACAGAGTGGAAAATATACAGGATTCAGAGTCGAGAGACAGTTCTATTGCTAGCTTTCTGCATTACCTTAGTTAAGCAATTTTTCTCTAGGCCTCAGTTTCCTCATTTCTAAAAGAAGGGGATTGGACTAGAATCTGGTCCAGAGGTGTCAAACACCTAGCCTGGGCCTACAATATTTGAGTGCCATGGAACCAGATTAAAACATGATTAGGAAATATTTAACAAAATAAATAAAAATACAACAAAACACAGATAATAATACATTTGATAACTAAGTCAATATGTCACCTATAGCAATTTTTCTGTATGGAATTAGTGGATGTTTGGCAACATTGACCTAAAATCAATTCTAGCACTAACGGTTTTATATTTTTATTTTTTATGTTTATGTTTTTACGTTCCATTATTCTATGTTCTGGGAAGCTTTATCACTCTGAAATTCCATGCTTCTGTAATTCAACCCTGCAGAGTTTCTGGAGATATAAATGTACAGGACAGTAATTAAACCAATTTATCATGCAAATTATGATGAAGCAATATGAATGCCCCCAAAATAGGTCATAGAATTTGAGAATGGAGAGGGGCCTTCAAGATGGTTCAATTCAACCCGCAGGTGAGGAAATTAAGGTCTAAAGGTGAAATTATTTGCCCAGTGTCATAAAGATACATGAACGAGGACTGTGTCCTGGCCTCCTGATGCCTAGTTCTTTGCTCTTCCTACTTTCCTATAATGATTTTTCTTAGTCATGCTCCTATAAAATCGTTCTAATTGTTGACACTGATTTTTAAACATGGCCATAAACCAAGGAACTATAGAAAAATATAACTATTGGACCAGCCTTCTCATACATTCCGTAAATGTACTTGGCCACTGGTGAAGTTTGATGAATGCACCAAGCACGCCAACTTCCCACGTCTTCTCCGGTGGCATAAGCACTGAGGAGTCTTTCTGGAGTTTTTGCCCCTTTATCTCTAGAATGAATCATTAGGACTAAGAGTAGAGAAACTGAAGGTCAACTATGACCTTTTTGTGAGAGGCAAAGAGTCTTTTCTGCATTACAGAATCACAAAAAACCAGCATCAGGAAGCCATCAGCTATCTTCTATATGCTGCAGGCATCCTGACTGTGAGAATAGAAACAAAGATTAAATTTGGAAGTCCCCTGATGTCATGGAATCACAATAGGGTAGAGAAGTAGTTAATATACACAAATAATCGTAATACAAAATGATACCTAAATACATAAGAGATGGACAAAGCAAGCTCTCATGACATCCAAAGCCAGGTTTCATTCATTCATCCAAAAATAATTCAAGTGATTACACAGTACCAGGCACTGTGCTGAGCACTGGAGATTAAAAAGAAAAAAAAACCACTAAAATAAAACAGAGATTCCATTCTGCTCTGGGGAAATAACACATACACAGATAAGTGGATACATAATATGTCCAGAACAAATGCAAAGCCCATTTCATGGCAGGGCCAATACTGGGTGGATCAGGATTGTGTCTGAGGTGGAATTTGAACTAGGTATAAAAGGGAGCTACAGGTTCCCAAAGGGAAACATAAAGAGGAAAAGCTTCCACATTACATATGGGACACCCTGTATAAAGGAAAAGAGAGAGAAAATTAAACGTCATGTAATGAGAAGAATAAGCAGGTGGTATACTCAGACCATACAGCATGTGATGGTGTGGAGGCAAAGATAAAGGGACATTGTATCTTCCCTAACCTGTTGTGGGTGACTCCGTCTTTACACCACCTGCCATTTCAGCATCAAATGAGCGCTTGTATTCATTCCCTTACCCTATGATTATGTTTTTGACTTTCCTCATTCTCCTGTTATGCTAACCATAGAGATAGTTTCTTTGCTCTCCCCTGAGGTAAAGAGCAGATTATGAAGTTTTTGCCCTCCTTCCTAGACCCAGACTGTCTCTCTTCTGTTTTTTCTGTGTGTATATATACACACACATATATACACACATATATACATACATGTATACCTATATACACACATATACATATATATACATATGTACATATATACACATATACATATACATATATATATACATTTGTGTATATGTGTATAAAGCTAGGTGGTAAATGACACTGAGACTTTTGGAGTAATATAACGTATTATATATAATATTATTGTATATAATTACGCATAATTATACATATATGATATTCCAAAAGTCTTACTGCTAATTACCACCTATGTCATTATACGTGTATGTCATATTTTCATGTCACACATATATATGTGATGTTCCAAAAGTCTTAGCATCTATAACATTATGTGTGTGTATGCATACGTACATACACATATAATATATGGGGAAGCTAGGTGGTGCAGTAAATAGAGTGCTGGGCCTGCAGTCAGGAAGATCTGAGTTCAAATCCAGCCTCAGACACTTCCTGGCCACGTGGCCTTGGGCAAGACACTTCACTCTGCCTCAGTTTCCTCATCTGTCAAATGAGCTGGAGAAGGAAGTGGCAAACCACTTGAGCATCTTTGCCAAGAAGACTCCAAATAGAGTCACAAAGAGTCAGACACAACTGAAACAACTGAACAACAACTAAATATAATATATATGGATGTATGTATACATATATACACACATGTATGTACATGCATATACACATGTATGTGTGTATGTATTAGGTATGCATATGTGTATGTGATGTTCCAAAAGTCTTAGTGCTATTTACCATCTACATGATTTGGGGCAAGTTATTTCATTTCTCTGTCCTCAGTCTCTAAATCTATAAAATGGGGCAGGGGGGTTGGGGGGAAGAGGACAGGTCTCTTCCAATTCTAAAAATTCTAGATCTGAGAAATCTCCTCCACAAGATTACTGACAAATAGTTATATTCCCTCTGCTTAAATGTCTTCAGTGATGGGGGACCGATTGTACATTGAGGCAGTTCATTCCACTGGTTTGAACCAGAACTACATTGCATGGGATTGTGATAACACCAGGATTATATATAGTATTCCCACCGAATAAAATTATTCAGATTTCTTTGGGAGTTTTAATGTGACTCTTAATTTTCTTCCTTTTCACAATAGTGGCCATAAAGTCTCAGGAAGACAGTCCCATGACCTAAAGGGCATTTCACACAATTTAAGATCACACTTTTCTCCATCATTTCTCACAGGCAAACACACCCATGTCTCCTTATACTGGATGCTCCCCTGAAGACCATTTAAAGCCAGTCACAGCATAACATAGAAATTTAACATCAAGTTTTTGGTTCACACTAGGCAAGCACAAAGAGAATCATTACTAATGATTAAATTAATTGCTTCACAATTCAAAAACAATTGGTAAATATAAAAGAAGGCACTGTTTTGTTGTTGTTCGCTCCTTTGGATAACATTGTGGGGAAATACAATCATTTCTTCGACTTGTGCATAAATTTCCTTCCTCTGATGCCTGATCATGGTGTAGAGATCACCCTAGACAATTAAATTCCATTGGGGAACAAATAGCCTGGTAGATCCTACCAAGCTGGACAGGCTTCCAATTATAGAGGTTATGGCTTCCAGTTATTCCCAGGGTTGGCCTTAAGGACCACCTTAGCTAAGTTCAGGGGAGTGTATCACTCGGTTGGTTTCTATGAAGGTGATTCTAACAGTTCAGTCAGGCATTTAAAAACTGGGGTGGTTTCAAAGTAGAAAATTCTCCACCCAGTGGTATAATACTCATATTAAAAATCCCCTCAGGTTCAGGTGGCTCAAGGCCATGCAGATCCTTTCTTCTTCCTTCCGGCATGAAAATGTGGCTCAAAAGAAAGAATGTTGTCTCCGGAGTTAGAGGAGTTGGCTCTAAATCCGTCATCGTGAAAGCCTCATGCAAATCCCAGTTCCTCCTTGAGACCTTTTCCAATAACTCCTACACACACTTTGCCCCTTCCTCTGACCTCCAATAGGATTGACTGTCTTTACCACACATTTGAGCATGTCTTATTGTTTTCTAGTTCATTCATTTAACAAGCTATTAATGAGCACCTACTATGTGCCCAGTAACGTTTCTCCCATCTGTGTCCTCATGATTCACCTCACTACTCTCCTCACCTCTCACCTGGACTATTGCAGTACCCTCCTAATTGGTTTTCCAGGCTGGTCTCTTCACTCTCCAATATAACCTTTACACAACTGTCAATGATTTTGCTTAAGTGTGGGTCTGGCCCCACTCAATAAATTCCAATGACTCACTGTGGCCTGTAAGATAACCTATACATTTTTGTTTAGGCTTTTGAAGCCCCTTCACAACCTGGCCCCAAATTTCCTTTCCAGACTCATCAGACACTGCTCCCCCTCTCATACTCTGGATCAGCCACATAGGCCTTCTCGCTTTTCCTCATCCAGGACCCTCCATCACCTGTGCTTTTGTAATGGCCATCACCCATTCCCAGAACATGCGCCCTCCTCACTGCTACCTCCAAGAATCCCTTGCTTCAAGATTCAGCTCAAGGGCCACCCCCCACATGAAGCCTTTCTGCCACCTATCCCTCACCCCCACTGCTAGTCTTAGCTCTCCAAACTGCATTGAACTCCCAGTGCTTAGCACAATGCCAGGCACATAGTAGATAGATGATAGATAGATGGATGGATAGATAGATAGATAGATAGATAGATAGATAGATAGATAGATAGATAGATAGATAGATAGATAGATAGATAGATAGATAGATGGATGGATGGATGGATGGATGGATGGATGGATGGATGGATGGATGGATGGATGGATAGATAGATAGATAGATAGATAGATAGATAGATAGATAGACAGATGATAGATAGATAGATGGATGGATGGATAGATAGATAGATAGATAGATAGATAGATAGATAGATAGATAGATAGACAGGCAGACAGACAGACACACAGACAGATAGACAGACAGATAGACAGACAGACAGACACAGACAGACAGACAGACAGACAGATAGATGGAAGGATGGATGGATAGATAGATAGATAGACAGACAGACAGATAGATAAACAAATGTTTGCTGATTATTTGGAGCTAGATGGAGCAATGGGTAGAGTAGTGGAATTAAATTCGTCAAGACTAGAGTTCAAATCCTATCTCATTAGCTATATGACACTGAGCAAATCTCTTAACCTCTATTTTCCTCAGTTTCCTCATCTGTAAAATGGGGGAAATAATAGCACCTACCTTACAGTATTGTTGTGAGGATAAAATGAGATATTAATTATATTTTGAAAACCTTAAAGTGATATATAAATGCTAGCTGTTATTATTACATGAGGGAGCTAGGTGGTAAAATAGACAGAGTGCCAAGTCTGGAGTCAGAAAGACCTGAGTTCAGGGGCAGCCAGGTGGCACAGTGGATAGAGCACTGGCCCTGGATTCAGAAGGACCTGAGTTCAAATCTGGCCTCAGATACATACCACTTACTAGCTGTGTGACCCTGGGCAAGTCACTTAACCCCATTGCCAAGAAAGAAAGAAAGAAAGAAAGAAAGAAAGAAAGAAAGAAAGAAAGAAAGAAAGAAAGAAAGAAAGAAAGAAGGAAGGAAGGAAGGAAGGAAGGAAGGAAGGAAGGAAGGAAGGAAGGAAGGAAGGAAGGAAGAAAGACCTGAGTTCAAATCCAGCCTCAGACACTTACTAGCTGTGTGACCTTGGGCAAGTCACTTAACCCTGTTGGCCTCAGTTTCCTCAGCTATAAAATGAGCTGGAGAAGGAAATGACAAACCACTTTAGTATCATTGCCAAGAAAACCCCAAATGGGGTCACAAAGAGTCAGACTTGTCTGAAAAACAACTAAACAATGACATTATTACATGGGTTATCTCCCCTCCGTAGAATATGAGTTCATTGACAACAGGAACTGTTCCATTTTAGTCTTAGTATCCCAGTTCCTAGCATAGTGTTGAGTACATAATTGTCACTAATTGATGAATAAGTGCATATTGATGAATTGGCCGTATTGACTGATTTGGGGGTAACTGTAATTTTAAAAAAAGTATAAGCCACTGAGTTGAAAGGAATGTAATTAGAACTGAATTGGTTTGGTTTGGATTGGATTGAATCGAATTGGATTACACTGAATGGAATTGAATTTTTCAGGATCTGAGGAAAGAAGGGAGAATGTTCCAACAGTGTCCCCCAGGGTATAAGCTATATTTAGGTGTTCCAGACAAAGAAGAGATAGAAATGTTCTAGAGGGATTAGTTTTCTTGGAATCCCTCATCCTAGCTCGTGCTATTTGACTGGCTCCCCTAAGCACTGGAATGCAAATCTCAAAGACTAGAGGAAGGAGGAAGCCAATTCACCCTTTCTTTTTTCCTTCCTCAGTTTCTCATGAGGACCAATATGTCTGCGACCACAATTAACAGGGAGAGCCCACCTACTTAGGACTCAGTAATGCCTCAATAATGCCTTTGTGTAACATAATCCCTGAAATTCTCCCTACATCTGATACTAGTAAATAATGATTATTATTTGACTTTAATGCTCTGTCTTTTACTCATCTTTCCCCCTTCCCTACTCCTTTTTGGGATTTAGTTATAATCTTGCAAGGATGTCTATCTCCAGAGCTGCAAGAGAAATAGCTGATAGTGTGTCCTCAGGATCATGTCTAGTGCTCCCTACAGTGTGAGTCCAGAAGCAGATTAATCCAAAAAGGATGACCAGAGGAATAACTAGGGAGGTGAAAGGAGTGGTAACCTTACCCTTAAGAAAGAAAATGCTGTATAATCTCATTGATTCCAACATTACAGTTTGCTTCCTGGGGCTGTTGAAAGCTTTCTTGACTTTAAGAGTTACCACTGGGAGGGAGAAAGTCACAGGTTATCTAGTAGGCATCCTGGTGACAGGCAATAGGGTATAATAGTTTTCAGGAGTACTGAAATAAGAGTTAGGAGACCAGCTCTAACCCCACCTTGCCCTGTGACTTCAGGAAAGTTATTTCATCTATTTGGGTCTGTTTCATAGAATCAGAGATTTAGAGACAAGGAAAGACTTCAGAGCCCAACCTCTTTGTTTTACAGTTGAGGAAATTGAGGCCCTGATGGGGAAGAGGAAGGGAACAAGCACTTATGAAGCTCCTTCTATGTGCCAGGTACTGTGGGAAAACTTTGAGTCGTTGTTTGAACCCAGCTGCATGTGGCTGAGAAACTAGACCTGTTGCCTGGAGACCAGATTCATTTAATGCTTAACTCAGAACCTGGGTGATGCTGACCAGAAACCCAGTCAGATTCAAAGACTGATATGAGGAATGTAAGGAGTTTCCCATTATACTTCTCAAGCAACCCATGTGTCTTATTTGGAAAACTGCCTTCATGCTGGTTAGTCAGCTACTATTTTCTGGTTCCTTTATTTGAATCCTATAAAATGTGCACCTTACAGACACTCAGGGATTGTGGGCCATCTCTTTTTTGGCTCCCCCCTCTGCTGGGTGACTTAATAACCTCTTTCTAAATTATTTCAGTTATGGATTTTTTTTTTCTCAGCTAAAAGTACTTCAGATATGTGATCTTATGTGATCCTGGCAGGGAAGTGAATTGCCCAAGATCACTCAGTTAGGGAGCCATAGAACTGGGATCTGAACAGATCTTCTAACTTTAGAATCAGAGCTCTTTCTACTGTTCTAATGTTTGCCCCTCAAATTATTTACTACAGAATGACTTAGAAATTCTTCAGGCTTTAAATGAATACATTGTCAAGTTTACTTTGAAACATCTTGCTTGGTAAATTTATTTAACATTTTCACACATAGAACAGCAGAGAGTTCATTATTTTCAAAAAGACAAGGAGGTAGTAGAGTAGATGCTCTTTAAGCTAACTTCCAATTTTAATTTTTTTTGTTGCTACTCTAAGTTTTCACTTAACACTCAACAAATTGATGAAGATGACACAAAATGGGGAATGGTCAACGTTGGAGGAATTGGGGAAAGATAGGCACACCAATGCATGATTTGGTGGAGCTATGGATCAGCATAACTCTCCCAGAAAGCAATTTGGAATTATGCAAATGAAGTCAATTAGTCAATAAACATTTATTGAGCACCTACTAGGAAATGGCAAACCACTCTAGTATCTTTGCCTAGAAAACTCCAAACGGGATCAAAAAGAGTTGGACATGACTGAAAAAAGACTGATCAACAGAAGCACATTCCAGGCACTGTGCTAAGTGCTGAGTAAAAAATGGTGCAAAAAATAGTCCCTGACCTCAAGGAGCTCACAATCTAATTGGGGGGACAACAAGCAAACAAATGTGTACAAACAAGCTATATACAAGGATAAACAGAGTAAGAAAAGGAAGACACTAGAATTAAGAGGGCTTGGGAAAGGATTCCTGTAGTAAGAAAGACTTTAGTCGGGGCTCAAAGGAAGCCAGGAGGTAGAAAGGAGTGAGAGCCTTCCAGGCACAGGGGGCAGCCAGAGAGTGTTTATTTCAAGGAACAACATGGAGGCCAGTGTGGTTAGGAGCAGGATGTAAAAAGGCTAGAAAAGTGAGAGGTGGGAGAGGCTAGGTTAGGAAAGGCTTTGAATGTCAAATGGAGGATTTAGCATTTGATCCTTGGAGCAATAGGAAGCCATCAGAGTTCATTAAATGGGGATAGAGGAGTGACGAATGACATGGTGGGACCTGCACTTAATTTTTAGGTTTTTATTTGCTGCTTTAATTTCATAACAAAGCACAAAACAAGAAATACCTGTGACTTGCTCCTCTCACATTCACCCCAACGCTCCAAAGCTGGGGAACAAGGCAGGTAACCAAGGGCCAGAGAAATGAAAACTTCAGTGAGGAAACACCCAGTGCCCCCTTTGCCAGCCTGCCCCAGCATCTCAGAGCTGCTCATGGGACAGTGCTGGTGCATTCTCTTCTGTCACACCACAGCCCAACACAGAGCCAGCTCCTCAGTCATCTTCATCCTCAATCAGAAACCTCCTCCTCTTGTAGATCCCCACTGACTCAGGGGAGCCTGTGTCAGAATCTTCGCTTTCATTTTCATCCTTCTGCTCCCCATCACTGGCCAGCAGCTGCAGCTTCTGGGGCCCAGAAATGATTACTCCTTACCAGCTTCTCCCTCTGGTGACCCTAGATCAATCTTCCATTTTGGGGCCAACACGAGGAACCCTGGGGCATGAAGCAGCTTCTGCTTCCTAGGCCCATGGTCTGCATGCCTGACCCAAAGAAGCCACCACCCTCTGAAGCAGTGCAGGGTTCAGCGTGGCTGGAACTCAACAGGAGGGCTGTTCTGAGGCTGGGGGTCAAATCCCTAACCCTCTCAACAGTTTCTGAAGTCCTGGTTCTCCGCTGCATCCTCATTCGCCTCTGTCAGAGGCACCGAGGGCACTCTCTAGGTGCAGCCATCTTCCTTCTAGTCACCAGCCATTTTAATCAGGCTTCCTCCTGCAGGATTTGTCCAAGGCATTGGGGTATGTGGACTGGGGAACCTTGGGCTTCTTCTGCCCCTCAGTCCTCTTCAGCCTCCTCACTATCTTGCTTCAGCAGTTCATCCTTCTCTTCTTCCTCTGGATGCTTCTGGTCAGGGTCCTTCAGAAGGTCCTTTCCATCCAGAAGACTGGGAGTCACAGGCTTCCTCCGTGCTTCCTGTGCCAGATCTGCAACCAGCCCCAAGGACAGGAGTTTCTCCACTATCCAGGCCTGTGAATGCTTAGATAGGGAGGAAGAAGGAGAAGAAGAAAAAGAGGAAGAAGAGGTGTTGCAAGCTATCCAGGTTTTGGAGAAGGAGGTTAACTTCCTAGACTACCTGAGATGATCTGCACACTCAGCTGTTATCAGAGCTCATGTACTATTCACTACTGCAGAGCTACCAGAAGAAGAGCCCCCATACTAATCATTACCAATCACTGTGTAGTTAAGGTGCTACACCAACTGGCCCATGATCTCAAACAAAAGCCTTGTTTTTCTAGATCTCCCTTTTCTGTCTCTTTAATCAGCTATTTAGTGACCCTGCTTCTGGAGCCTGTAAAGAATTGGTCACTTTTGCCAGATATGTACTGGCTAAGTTTGTTGCATTGACTGAAGTCAACCACAAGGCCTTTATGGAATTTCTCTTCTGGAAGAACACAGCTGTGGTATGGGAAATGACTGTGGGCTACGTTCTCTGGATGCTGAGTCATCTAACCCAAAACACCCCAGCTGGAACCCAGAGGAGGAGAAACAGCTATGGAAGCTGTACCTGGCCTACAAAGATGCAGAAGGTGAGGATATGATAGATGTCATCTTGGCACTCCTGAATACCACAACTCATTCTCAAAAAAAGTCATCCACCTTTTGGTCCAACTTGAATTGGCTGACAGCATCAAGGATTTCCAAAGACAAAGGAAGGGAATGTGCTTGGTTTTGTGGACAGAAGAGCAGGAGTTGGAACCGCAGTGACTCTTTGAAGAGTTCCAGGCTTCCGGTGATGTCCTGAGTCACATCATGAAGAACATCATGGCTCCATGCTCATGGACCTACACTTTAGGAAAATCACTTTGAAGGGTGAATGGAAGATGGATGGACTGAAGTGGGGAAAGAGTTGAAGCAGGCAGACCTACCAGCAGGTTGTAATAGTCAAGGTGTGAGGTGATAAGGACCTATGGCAGTAACAGGAAAGATGAGATGTTGCAATTTGAGAGCTGCGGCAAAGGTGATATCTTAGGCATTGGCAACCATTTCGATATGGGGGTGTGGTGGGCCGGGAGACATAAAGAGGAGTAGAAGATGACACTTAGGTTGGAAGCCTAAGGAACCAGGAAGAAAGTAATATAACAGGGAAGTTAGGAAGCAGGGAGAGTTTTGGGGGAAAGATAATGAGTTCTGATTTAGACATGTTGAATTTAAAGTGTTTACTGGACATGCATGTTGGGATGTCTAAAAGGCAGTTGGAGGTGCAAGACTGGAGGTCAGCAGAGAGTCTGATGCTAGGATAGGTAGATTTGAGAATCATCAGCATAAAAATGATCATTAAATCCATGGGAGCTGATGAGATCACCAAGTGAAATAATATGGAAAGAGAAAAGAAGATGGCCCAGGACAGAACACTATGGGGTAAGTGTGACCTGGATGAGGATCTAGCAAAGAAGGCATGTTCAGATAGATAGAAGGAGCACCAGGAAAGAGCAGTGTCTAGAAACTCTAGAGAGCATAAAAGAGCAGAGGGTGATCAATAGTATCAAAGGTTTCAGAGAAATTGAGAAGAATGAGGATTGAGAAAAGGCCATTAAATTTGGCAATTAAGAGTTGATTGGCAACATTAATAAATAAAATGGTTAAGTCATCCATAGCTTTTAACCCAAAGTTTCCACTTCTAGGCATATACCCCAAGGAGGCCATTGACAAAAAGAAAGGTGCCCTACATACCAAAATATTTACAGCACCACTTTTTTGTAGTAGTAAAAAACTGGAAACACAGTAGATGCCCATCAATTGAGGAATGGGTAAATAAAGTATGGTACCTTAACGTAATAGAATATTACTGTGCTATTTTATACATATATACACATATGTATGTATATATATATATATTACATATATATATATATTACATATATATATATATATATATATATATATATATAATGAACGCAGAGAAGTATACATTCATTATCTGAACTGATGAAAACGGAAATAAACAGAGCCAAAAAGAAAAAAAAAAAGAACAATATTTTATATATATATATATACATATATACATATATACACATATATACATATACACATATACACATATATACATATATATACACGTGCAATGACTACAACAATGTAAATGGAAAGAGCAACCACCACAGAACAACTGAAAGTGAACATTGCAGAATTACAAAGAGCAAGCTTGGCTCCTAAGAAGAGACAAGGTAAGACACCTTCCCCCATGCTTTTGCAGAAGTGGGTAGTCCAAGAGAGTCAAGCTTTTTAGATTTGTTTTCAGATTTTTTTTCCTATGTATTGATATATTTTACTGATTTTTTTCCTCTTCCTGTTTTTATTCCTTTTTCACTCAAAAAAAAATAGCCTTTTTCTTTGAGATTACCCTCTGGGAGGGAAAAGAGAAAGACTAGAGGGTGGAAATGTAAGTGATGTAAAGGTAAAGCATATCAATAAAAATTTATTTTTAAAAGTGGAAAGAACAACCACAGACCAATTTGAAAGAGAATGTTGCAAAAACACAAGAACAATCTTGTCTCCAAAAATGAGATGTGAGAAGACTTCTACCACCTCTCCCTTTGTAGAGGTGAGAAATCTAGGAATGTGAAATATTGCATACAATGTTAAAAATGTTTATCTACTAATTGATTTGTTGATTTTGTTTTCTTTTCATCCTCTTTTTCCTTTTTCCTTTTTGGTGAGGCAATCAAGGTTAAGTGACTTGCTCAGTCACACAGCTGGTAAGTGTCAAGTATCTGAGGCCAGATTTTAACTCAGGTCCTCCTGACTCCAGTGTTCTATCCACTGCTCCACTTTGCTGCCCCCCCCTTTTCCTTTGCAATAAATGTTTGTTATAAAGGATGATTTTCTAGGAGAGGGAGTATTGAAGGGCATTAACATGATATGAAAAGATATCAATAAAAATAAATAAGACAGATTATTCAGCAAACTGAGAGAAATTATTATTTTACTATTATATTAATAACAAATTATTCATTGGGATCCAAACTTTTTTTTACTTTATTTCCTCATTTAAGTCCTCTGTAAAGGATCAGTCTCCAAAGGTCATGAGTTATTGATGAGATTGTCCCAGCCCTCAAGGAACATGCTCGTCTATCTTGGTGGGGCCCCACCCAACTAAAAGATAATTCTTTTGTTTACAGTGTAAACAGAATCCAGACTAACAGGAGCTATTAGAGTGAGGAAATGAGCCCTGGTCCTTTAACCTCTCCATTAGAGTTTAGAGTCAATCAGATCATATAGGAGAAAACCAAGCCAGTGGTCTGGATAGAGGAGGCTGAGTCTCACTATCAAGTCATGTTTTCAGCAGGAGGAGTTGAAGACTTCTAGCCCACCTCCTCATTAAATGTCCACCAATCATGGCTGATGTGCAGTTGTCAAGGGAAATTCCCTTTTAAAGATAATTTAGAGCTTTCAGGCTCTCCACATATTTTTCTTCAGTTACCTAGAAAAACTACCGACCATCAGTTTATTGATTATTAGCTAGCCTAATTAATAAATGTATTATTGATTACCCAGAAACTCTGTCTCTCTTGGTTTTTTCATTCATCACAAAAAAAATAACTGGAATGTTATTTTACAGGGTACAAAAAGGCACAAATGGACAATCACAAAATCTTAGCTTTGCTAGAGACCGTAAAACCTTCTTGGCCAAGGAGTATTTGAAGAGAAATATCCTCCACGATGTGCCCAACACGTTACCCCTGCCTTGAAATATGAAGCCACTCTATTATTCTCCTTATATTTCTTCTGTTCCATTTAAATAAAATATAAACATCCGCAAGCATATTCCAATCATATTCAAGGCCAATTTATAGCTATTAGGTCAAATTTACCTCTTTGAATTAGAATCTCCAGTTCACCCAGTTTATTATCTGCATTTTGTGCATTTATATATAAACATAGGATCAAAGATTTTGATCTGGAAGATACATCAGAGATCAACTAATTCAACCCCCTCATTTTACAGATGAAGAAACTGACACAGAGAGTTTAAGTGAATTAGCCAAGGTAACTCAGATAGTAAATAACATGGCTAAGATTTGAACTCAAGTCTTCTGACCCCAAGTCCAATATTTCCCTACTACATTGGGCCTCTATTATCTGATGCCATGAGATTTTTGTTTTGTTTTGTTTTGCTAGCTGAATTTTTAGGTTTTGTGAATTCCTTGGCCCTTCAACTGCCATTTTTTTTCCCTCCTATTTTGTAGCTACTATCCTCTATGGTATCTGACTTGGCAAACATGCATGGACAATTTTTCCCCTCCTATCCTTTTTTAGTTTAAACTCTTTCCTAGTGATATTAATAAAACCAAAGAAAATATGTATTTTACTAGGCCTTTTTAGGTGCACTCCATCCCTGACCAAAAATCTACCATTCCTATATTTTAAGAAATAGAAATGGTCAAGAAATGGAAATCCCATTCTTAGATACCATCTTAACCATTCTACTGAGTTGCAAAGCACCCTAAGGATGGGGACAATGCCATATTCATTTTTTTATCCCTTATCTTTTTATCAGCACCTTACACACCAAAGAATCATAGAATATTCGAATTAGAAAGAACCTTAGCAATCATCAAGGCAAACCTTAATGAAGTCATAAATCTCATCTCTGCCATTCTTTGAACAACAGGGAACCTGTCAGATCCCTAGGCACCTTCCATTTTTGGACAGCTGTGATTGTTAGAGAGTTTCCCCTATTTTACACTGCAATTGGTCTTTTTATTTTAAAGCTACTAATACATCTCCAGTAAGTCTTCTTAAGTTCATGTTAAACATTCCTAGTCCCTTCAGTTTCCAGTCCCCTCACTATCTAAGTTGTCCTTCTCTGGACATGCTCCACCTTATGAATAACCATTCTAACCTGTGTGCCTCCAGCTGAACATTATATTCCAACTTGAGTCTGATATGGGCAGAAGATAGCAGGATTCTTAGGTCAATATCAGGGGAAGGAACAAGCATTTATTAAGCACCTACTGTGTGTCAGGCACAGTACTAAGTACTTTATAAATATTATCTCCTTTGTTCTTCACAACACCCTGGTGAGGCAGGTGATGTCAATTTATTATCCCCATTTTCCAGTTGAGCAAACTGAGGCAGGCAAAGGTTCAGTGGCTTGCTCTAGGGTCACATAGCTACTAAGTGTCTGAGGCTGGATTTGAACTCAGGTCTTCCATACTCCAGACTAGCATTCTGTCCAAAGCACACCACCTAGCTGTCTCACATCAGAAACTGATATTTCAGTGGAAATAACATTAAAGAAGATGCATTGCCATATGTTTTGCAACTGTACCCTAAGAACCATGG
Source organism: Phascolarctos cinereus (assembly GCF_003287225.1). Classification (NCBI taxonomy): domain Eukaryota; kingdom Metazoa; phylum Chordata; class Mammalia; order Diprotodontia; family Phascolarctidae; genus Phascolarctos; species Phascolarctos cinereus. The sequence goes on from NW_027555847.1 coordinate 635,189,072, forward strand.
GACCTTCCTATCTTATTTGTAGATGAAACCTTCTATGTGTTGTTTCCCCCATTAGAACATGAGCTCATTGAGATCAGAGAGTGCCTTTTCTATTTATATCCCCAGCCCTTAGCACAGTGCCTGGCATAATAAATGCTTTCTTCATTTACAGTTTCTTTCTTTAGAACACTAGATTTACTCATGCAAAAGTTAAGATCATGTTAGTGTTTTCAGCATCTGCATCACACTGATTCATATAGAGCTTACAGTCCACTAAAAACCACATATTTTTTCCACATGACCTGCTATTTAGCAATGTCTCCCACAGCTTGTATTTATGTAGTTTTTTTTATTACCCAAACAGAATTTTACATTTTTTTCTGTTGTTACAATGTGTTTGCATTAGCCAATCTTTGTAGCCTTTGAAGACTTTTTGAGTCCTGTATTCAGTAAACTGAATGAATAAAATCCTATGATAAGCTACTTTCCAACAACTTTAATAACTTTTTTTATTTTGTGTCAAAATCACTTATAGGATATAAGGATGGCTTTATGGTCATGGTAAATGAAATCAAATGCTGAGGATGAGAATTGTTCTTTTCATTTTTCAAACTGACTACTTGGTTTTCCTCTTTCTTCCTTTTAAGTCAAATTAGCTAATGTTTTGTCTTTTTTTTTAATTCTTTATTCATTAAATGAGGTTTTTTAAAAAATTGTATTAATATTGTCTTTGATTCTCAGTATTTCCATTTGAGTGTTTAATTGGGACTTTTTAATTTGTTGATTTTCCAGTATTTTCAGTTGCATTCCTGATTATTAAGCTGTTCTTTCTCACTTTTGTTAACAATAGTTTTTTAAAGATATACTTTCTCTTCTAAGGTCTACTTTGGTGGCATCCCAAAAATTTTTTGTAATCATTATATTTAGTCAAGGTTAAATATAATATAAAATATTGAAATCATTATTGTCATTATGGTTTGTCCTTTGACCCACCAAATCATTAATCCTAATTATTTAGTAACCAGTTGGCTTTAATACATTTTCAGTAGTCTTTTATTTAACACAATTTTATTGCATTGTGATCAGTAAAGGATGTGTGTAATACTTCTACTTTTCTACATTTGTTTTTGAAATTTTTCTGTCCTAAGATATAATCAATTTTTATAAAGGTGCCAATACAACTGAGAAAATGTACACTCCTTTCTGTTTCCCTTCAATAAATGCCAGAAGTTTATCATATCTATTTTTTCTAAAATTCTACTCAGATCTTTAACTTCTTTCTTATTTATTATTTATTAGACTTATATGGGGATGATAGAGATAAACAGAGATTCTCCCCAATTCTAGTTTTACTGTCCAATTCTCTTTATAATTAATTTACTTTTTCCTTTCAGTATTAAGAAGTGATAGCATTTGGTACATATATATTAAGTATGGAAATCATTGTCTATATCATCTTTCAGCAAATTGTAGTTTTCCTTTTTATCTCTTTAAATTTTAAATTTTATTTTTGTTGTTGCCTTGTCTGAAATCATAATTGCTATCCTGCCTTTTTTTTTTATGTTCAGCTGAGGCCTAGTAGATCTTGTTCTGACTCCTTATTTTAGCTCTGTGTGAGATTTTATGTTTCAAGTGTATTTCTAAAAAAAAAAATTAGATTTTTCTTTCTAATCTACTCTGCTAATCTCCATCTTATGGGTGAATTCATCCCAATCACATTCACAGTTATGATAATTAACGATTTATTTCTCTTAATCCTATTCTCTTATACTTCTTCTTTTCAAGACTTGTTTCCCCGTTTACTTCAAGTTTTTTATCTTTTTAAATTTCTCTTCCCTATCCCCTCTCCAAGTTTAGGGCTTGTCTTGTTTATGAATGACCTCTCCCTTAATCCTCCCTCTTGTGCTCCCTTTTCCTCTCTTCCTGTTCCTATTTGTATCTCTGTTGATTCCTACACTAATTTGTGTATGCATTCTGACCTCTTTTGACTATAGGGGGAAGTAAAGCCCAATTCCCTCCACTTCTTCCATATTTGTATATAGTTCTACTTGCATACCCAATTATGTGTGTTAACAAGTTCCCCCATATTTCCTCTCATTTTTCCCTAATGCATCCTCTCCACCCCCATCCCTTTTATTCTTGCTTTCATCTTCTTCAAAACAAAAAATATATATATTTATAGGTCTTCTGACAATAGACTACCTCTATGACCCCTTGTGGGTCTCAGTTTGGACTCTGAAATAACCCTTTTAACATCCCACTCCCCCTAGAATATAAACACGTCATCCTTCAAAGTCTCTTCTTATTGTTCACTTGTATTTATCTGTTTATTTTTCTCTTTTCAGCTCCAATTTTTTTCTTTTTGGCTGAGCAGTGGGGTTAAGTGACTTACCCAGGGTCACACAGCTAGTAAGTGTCAAGGGTCTGAGGCTAAATTTGAACTCAGGTCCTTTCCACACTAGGACTGGTGCTCTATCCACTGCACTACCTAGCTGCCACTCCATTTTTTTTTCATCAGGAATGTTTGAAAATCCTATATTTCATTGGAGATCCAAGCACTTTAAATGCACTACCTCATTTGAACCTCACAACAATCCTTTTAGGTAAATATTACAGATGCAATTAGCCCAATTTCACAGATAAGGATGTCCATCTCAGAGAGGTTGTATGATTTGCCCATCATCACTCAGCAAGTCAAAAATGGAATTTGAATGCATGTCTTTCTGATTTCAAAAAGGCCTTCATCCACTACAGCTTAAATATCCACTGGGCTGGTTTCCCCATCAGTCTCTCCCATCTACCACTTACATACACATATACATACACATACACACCACACACACACACACACCACCCCTTTTCTGGATCCTCTTTACTGCTGGACTTCTGATTAATAGCCCTTCCTGTTCTCCAGCTTTACTCTGGTCCAGACAGAATGCTGGGCTCAGCAAGATTCTTGAAGAAGTGGCTGACAGCTGGTTTTCTACTCATGGGAGATTTTGGGATTCCCTACACCAGTGAGAGATAATTACCACCAAGGAGCTGAAGTGGAAAGTTTGCGTTTTTCTTTGAGTGGAGTAATGGTTGAATGCTCTCCAAAACTCTACATGACCTAGGGCTGTACATGAGATTCATTAACTTCTCTGAAAAAAACATTGAAAGAACTTTTTTTTTTCAAGGTTTGGGTGATATAGAAAAGAAGAGAGAGATATTACATCCTTTTACAATGTCGAAGAGCAGTGATTTTTGTTTGGAGAACCACAATTTGACCTAGGGCATTCACAAATACATTGAATGATCAAAATAACTCACTTTTCTATGGCACTTTACAGTTTACAAAGAGCTTTTCTTTCAACAGCCCTATGAAGTAGGCAGGTACGGTCATATTCCTAATTTACAGATGAGAGATGAAGAGAAGGGAAGTGAGACCAGAGATGTCAGATTAAAAGAACTCTGATGTCCTTTCAAATAATATCATTGTTTTTTAGTCATTTCAGTCTGTCTGACTCTTTGTGGCCCCATTTGGGGTTTTCTTGGCAAAGATACTTGAGTGGTTTGCTATTTCCTTCTCCAGCTCATTTTACAGATGAGGAAACTAAGGCAAACAGGATTACTTGCCCAAGGTCACACAGCTAGGAAGTTTCTGAGACTGGATTTGAACTCAGGACGAAGAGTCTTCCTGACTCTAGGCCCGGCACTCTATCCGCTATGCCATGTAGCTGCCCCAAATAATAATACCTTTCATTTGTAAAATCTTTTCACTGAAAATCTTACAGTTTTCAAAATACCTTCACATCCATTTGATCTTTACAATAACCCCAAGAGATAGGTAAGGCAAGTATAAGTCTTCCCATTTTATTGATGAAGCAGCATAGTACAGTAAACTTGGACTTGGAAAGTCCTGGGTTCAAATGTTGCCTTTGATACCATCTATATAACCCTAGGCAAGTCACGACCCCTCTGAGACTCAGTTCCCTCTCTTGTTAAAGGAAGGGGTTGGATTAGATGTCCTCTAAGATCCCTTTCCAGCTCTCAATTTATAATCCTATGCCTAGATGGCTACAGGTGGTCGTGGGGTCTTTTAAAAACAAGAGATTCAGGGCACCTAGGTGGCATAGTAGATAGGGCACCAGCCCTGGAGTCAGGAGGACCTGAATTCAAATCCAGCCTCAGACACATAACACTCATTAGCTGTGTGACTCTGGGCAAATCACTTAACCCTAATTACCTCAACAAAAACAAAACAAATAAACAAACAAACAAAACAAGAAAAACAAGAGTTTCTCTTATCTGTCCTGAAGTCAGAGGAGTTGAGGAAAGGTTCTCTTGTTACCCTCTCTCTGAGAATCTCAGTGGCCTTTTTCTTTTTCTTAGTAGCTCATGTTTCTGCACACAAAGAGTTCTCTTCATAGCGGCTCTGGAAGGTTGGTAACTGTTCCCATTTTACAGATGAGGGAACCACCTCTCAGAATGGGTAAGTCACTGCCCACGGTCACACAGCAGTAAATGGAAGAGCCAGAACTTAAAATCCAAGCTTCCTCCCTCAAATTCCAGCACTCTTCAAGCTGCTTCCTAAGTAGTGAAATAAGATTATTTCATTAAATGCCATCAGGCTGCCAAATAACCCTCATTGAAAGGGAGACTTCTCTTTTCGTCCTCTTCACCACACCAAGAAAGAACCAGTCTGGCCTGGTCAGTGAGCACTGAGTTTACACAGCATGGAAAGAGGCCCTGAAGAGGACACCAATGAGCCAGAAGAGGAGCCCTCTCTCATGGAACTCACAGTCTAATGAGTTCATCAATATATACACTTCCTCCACCCCGTCTCTTTTAAACTGGTTGGTTTGTGCCAAGGCCTGCTTGGGCAGGCTTACTTCACCCCCTGTTCCGACCAGCAAGATCAGAGGAAGAAGAACTGTCCTGAATAGAAATTTATCTCGTTCTTTGTATCACAGACACAGACATTTCTCTCCTCTCTTTTTTGTCAGGGATGAGTCTTTTTCATCTTTGTAATCTGCCTAGGGGCAGTCGGTGGTGCAGCAGATAGAGCACCAGGCCTGGAGTCAGAACATCTGAGTTCAAATCCAGCCTCAGACGTGTACTAGCTGTATGACCCTGGGCAAGTCACTTAACTCCTATTTGCCTCAGTTTCCTCTTCTGTAAAATGGAGACACCCTGGAGAAGGAAAAGGCAAACCACTCCACTATCTTTGCCAAGAAAACTCCATGGACGACATCTGTGGGATCACATAGAGTAGGGCATGCCCGAATGACTAAACAGCATCCCTCGTAGTTCTAGAACAGTGACTTAGACCTTTAAGGTCATTAAGAAATGTAAATGGAATGGAATAAAATTAAATTCAATCCAACTGGACTGCTGTCTTGGCATAGATCCCTGTGTACTCGAGGCACCATCAATTAGTCAGTCAAGCTATAAACATTGATTAAGCACTTACTATGTGCCAGGCACTATGCTAAGCTCTATACAAAGAAACACAAAAGCCTGGCCCCTGCTTTCAAGGAGTTTATGTTCTAATGAGAGAGGTAACATGCAAAGAACTATGTACGTTCGAGATATGTAGGTACAAGGTAAGTGGGCAGTGGTCTCAGAGGAAAGGTGCTGGGAGGAAAGGGGAAACGACTAGAAAGGCCTCTTGCAGAAAACTCCATCCTGAGGGTACCCTTGGCCCCCTGGGGAAATAGAAGCCTTCCCTTTGAGCTGGCTGAGCACCAAGGGGCTCCTGGGAAACTCACGGATACTGAGGGCTACAGGAGTTCTTGATAGCTTGGAAATTACTAATTCTAATTAGGGCAGCAAGGTGGTACAGCAGAGAGAAAGTTGGAAAGCCCTGAGTTCAGATTTGCCCTCAGACGCTTACTAGCTATGTAACCCCGAACAAGTCACTTAACCCTCATCTCTGAATGGGGATAATAATAACACCTACCTCTTAGGGTTGTTGAGAGGCCCAAATGAAATATAATTATAAAGCACTTAGCACAGCGGCTTGCACACAGAAAGCGCTTTATAAATAATAGTATTATTATCCTCATCTGTGAGGACAGGCGGTGGCAGCTGTAATATAGGACAGAACATAGCTACGAGATAGAAAAAGACACCTGATTCAAGTTACTGTTGTTTCCAACACAGGGAAGAATGGGGATGCATTGGGAGAAATTATGAGTGAATCTCATTAGTCAGACCTTGCTGTTTCAGAGCCTGAGAAAGCTGACTTCAGGGCCATCGAAAGAGGCAGCCTTCCCCCATGCGCAGAGTGGGTAGTTGTCCCTGTGTCATGACTGCAAAGCCAGGAGTGCAGATGCCTCAGCTACCTGTTTTCTGATGTTTCCTTTAAACTGGGGCTGAACCTTCTCTGGGAGAAAGGATAAGAGGAAACCTTCCTCAGAGAGTACCAGATTCAGAGCGCTTGGGACCGAGTATCTGGCATCAAGGCAGACTTACATGGGGGGAGGCATTCCACCTCCATGACGTCTCAGTTTCCTGATCTATAAAATGGGAATAAACCACCTACCTACCCCAGGGGTTGTCGTGAGAATTAAATGATGTAAACTATTAAACACTACACAAATGCATAAAAATGATTAGCACCAGCGAAGCACTACCATCTAGTGGATATAGGAGCCAAAAGATTTATTTCTGAGTCCCTGATGCTTACTAGAAGGATAATGCTGGGCCAGCCTTTCTAATGTCTCTAAAACAATTTCCACACCAAAATGACATAAGAGAAAGAGCTCTGGATTGGGAGTTAAAAGGATCCTGGATCCAAATCCTGCCACTGCTATTTGCTTCTTGTGTGGCCTTGGATTGGATCTTTCACCTCCTGAAGTCTCAGTTTCCTTAACTATCAGTGCTCAGATGTTAACAAAACCTGTGAACTGTTCCTATTCAGGGTCTCGAAAACCAGAGCTGGAAGCCAGCCAGCCAACACGCGTACATGAAGTTCTTTTGACCAGTCAGGTACTATGGTAATCTTTGAAAATATAAATACAAGCAGAAAGAAGTATATTCTAATGAGAGAAGATGATACATGAAAAGGAAGAGGGTTGGGACACTGGCTGTGTGACCTTGGGCAAGTCACTTCAGTCTATTTACCTCAGTTCCTCATCTGTCAAATGAGCTGGAGAATGAAATGGCGAACCATCCCAGGATATTTGCCAAGAAAACTCCAAATAGGGGCACAAAGACTCAGATGTGACTAAACAATAACAAATAGGATTGGCTCAGACGCTATACCTGTAACTGCAACTATGGAGCGCTATCAGTGCTTAGCACAAAGCCCAGCACACAGTAGGCACTTAATAAACATTTTTTGACTATTGAGTGGTGGAAGGCTCTGAACCCAGAGTCAGAAAACTTGGGTCTGATTCCTATCTCTGCCACTTACTAGGGCACCCTTGAGCCTGCTTCCTCTTCTATAAAATAAGGACCGCATTTGTCCTTCCTCTCTTTTGGGATTGTTGTGAGGGTCAAAGGTGTAACTTGCTCTGTGATCCTGAAGGGTCAGCTATAAAAACCAAACCTGAGCCATTTTTTTTTATCATCAGGATGTTCTAGCTTCTGAGTGGGCGAGACATTTTCTGGATCCTGGATAAGAATCTGACATTTTTCATAGTCATTTAAGGTTTAATAAGAGAAGCTTTGTGGACTGGAGGATAGAGGATTGGCCTAGGAGTCAACCTGGATTCTTAGGATCATCGATTTAGAAGTGGAAGGGGACCTTAGAGGTCATCGGGTTCAACTCCTTCATTTTACAGTTAAGGAAACCGGAGAGGTTAAATAATTTGTCATGGGTCATACAACTAGAAAATGTCTGAGATGGATTCAACCTGTCTTCCTGACTCTAAATCCAACCCTCCCTCTGCTGACTCTTGCTTGACTGTGTTACCCTGAGCAAATCAATAAACTTCTCAGTGCCCCAAGCCACTCTCTAGAATCGTAATTTGCAAAGCAACTGATTACTGATCAGTATTAATAAAGGGCATTTCCTTACCTGGAGTTCCCTGAAATGATGGAATTGGAAGGTCTGGTAAATTTAAAAAAAATAAGTTTGTTAAGCATTTTCCTCACAACCACTCTGTAAGGTAGTTAATAAAAGTATGATTGTCCCCATTTTGCAAATGAGCAAACTGAGACTTGAGAAGGGACAGTACCAGAGTCACACAGTTAGTAAAATGCAGGAGTCAGGATGTGACATCATGTCTCGATTGAGTTCAGGTCCAGCACTTTCCAAGACAGTGTCCAGTCTCCCCTGAATTCTGGTTGCCCTAAACCATTTCCCTGCTCTAGGGAATTCCTATCATTTCCTTTGTTGGTGGGAAAGGTCTTTCTCATTCTCTCTCAAATGTTAAGCAGAATGAAGGATGACAAATGAAAACCAGAAGAGGGGAAAGATCTAAGGAATGAAGACGATTTCGTTCTTTAACTGGGAGCTATTTGAAAATGACTCCTTGTAATCTTATCTTCTGTCTCCTCCCCCTCCTCATGTTGGCTCTTGTCACCTTGTCGGCAAGAAAGATCCAGCGTCTAGGGACGGGGAACCTCCTTCCCTAGGCATTTCAGCCCCAAGTGGGAAATGATAGCCCTGTAACTTCCCCTTTAAGGCCAAAAACAAGAGAGTGCAGGAGGTGGGGACAGAAAGAGAGGGAGGGAAAAGAGAGAGAGAGGGAGAGAGAGAGAGAGAGAGAAGGCAGGAAAAGTTTCTTCAGAGGAAAATGTGGGGCTTGTCTTTCACCCTGACGTCAGATCTGTCTTTAATAAAAACCCCCAAAGGGCCTGGGGGAGAAGGCATATCTGGCTATGTGTATCTGCCAGTCCAGGACTGGTCCCAACCTCCCCAGAAAGGTGCCTCCCTTCAGAGCCGGGCTTGGAGTCTGGGTTCAATCAATGTATCTAACTCTGGCTTCCAGGGATGAGGTGGCTTCTGCCCTGGTTTATAGCGGCAGCGACGGCAGCGGCAGCAGCAGCGGGAAGCAGCCTTTCCAAGGTGAGTGGGAGGCTGGGAGGGGAGGAGAGGCAGTCCCAGAGAAAGAGAGCCTCAAATTCTGGGATCTGAGAGGTCAAGGTCAATGGTGGGGGTGATGTGAGGAAGGAGTCTAGGCAAGGCCATGAGGGGTGAGGCGAGAAGAGAAATGGGGGAGGGGGGAAAGGAACAGAGCAAGAGGATCTGGATTGGAATCCACCTCTGAGGATTTTCTGCGACTAGACCATGGGTAAATCATTTTACTCTCTTTGCCTCGGCTGTAAACATGAGGATTAAAAAAACAAAGTTATTGTTTTAAGAAAAAAAACGCTTTGGGAATCTGGATTCAGTAGACATGCGAGCCATTATTATAGGGGAGGAGTGAGAAAGGGAAGAAAAAGGAAAGGGGTACATTGGGGGAAGGGGACCAAGTTACTCAAATGTTCTGAGCCTCAGTTTCCTCATATGTAAAGTGGAAACACTTCTACTTGGGTACAAGAAACTTGTTGTAATGAAAGTCAGACTGCCCTGGGAGTCAGAAGCCCTGTGATAGAGTCCTGGCCCTGATGCTAACTGGTTGTATGACCTTGGACAAGTCCAATAAACTCCTGATGCCTCAGTTTCCTCTCTTGCAAAATCATTGCCAGGGATGTGTTTTGTGAATATTAAAATGCTATAGAAATCTGAGCAGAAGCTATTACCCACTTCATAGAGGAAGGTACTCTTGAAAATGTTCAAAAATGTGAATTATCATTATCTTGGTGCAGGAAGATGAGGGACTAAAATGGGGAAGGGGGTGTGGGAGAGAAGCAGGTCACCTCCCCTTTCTGAGCCTCGATCTTCTCATCTGTAAGGCAGGAATAATAAAACATTCATTGCCCACTTCACAGGACAATCCCAGACAATGACTCTGATGATAAACTGCCTTGTTGTATGCACTTGTACCAGACCCTTCCTTCACAGCAGCATAGGTCTAGAGCCAGATAGGATATTGTATGCCATCTAGTCCAACCCTTCTTATTTTACATTGACTCAGAGCGGTTACGTGACTGGGCTAAGATCACCTAGGTGATAAGCCTCAGAGGCCTGATTTGAACCAAGGTCCTTGGACTCCAGAGCTCTTTCTGCTTTACCATTCTACCTTTCTTTGTCTTAACCTTAGTTTCCTCAACTGTAACGTGGTTCCTCCCAGACCCAATCTCTTCCATCCCAGGTGTGACAGAGAGCAATGCAGCTGGGAGTCAGGGGACACAGTACAGCAATACAAAAATAAAATGCAAGATTTTCCATTCACCCTTTTTGCATTTGGGGAGGGGGTCTTCTCTTATTTAGCTAGGAAACTTTCTAGGGAAAACATGCTGAGGACCCAGGACAGACCAGACAAGTTTAAGGGAAAACCTGCTGGGCAAGGACCCAAAGTCAGGCATCGAAGGAGACAGAGCCATGGATGGAGAAGATAATTTGGATCCACGTGGCAGGGGATCATCAGTCACTGGTGGCTCCACAGCAAAGTTCTGGACAGGAAGGCAGTGAGGTGGAGAGAGGCGGCAACAGACAGCCTGGGGTTCTGCCCACCCCTCCTTGGCAGGGGAAAGAGCCCAAAAGAGCAGAGAGGCTTAAAGATGCGAGAGTAGATGGTAATGAAAAGAGGAACGGAAGGCGAAGAAGAGGGAGAGAGGTAGGAGACCAAGGGAGAGAGGAAGAGAAAGAGCCTTCAGTGCGGAGGGGAAGGCAGAGACCCAAACTGACAAGATGTAGAGTTAAAGGAGATGAGAGAAAGAGAGAGAGAGAGACAGAGAGAGACAGAGACACAGAGACAAGGAGAGACAGACAGATACAGAGACACAGAGAGACACAGAGAGACACACAGAAAGAGAGACAGAGAGACAGAGAGAGACAGAGAGGGAGAGAGGAAGGAAGGAAGGAAGGAAGGAAGGAAGGAAGGAAGGAAGGAAGGAAGGAAGGAAGGAAGGGAAGGAGAGGAAGGAAGAAGAAAGAAAGAAAAAGAAAGAAAGAAAGAAAGAAAGAAAGAAAGAAAAAGAAAGAAAGAAAGAAAGAAAGAAAGAAAGAAAGAAAGAGAAAAGAAAAGAAAGAGGAAGGTTGGATCTGGTTGAACACTCATTTTACAGATAAAGAAACTGAGGCTTAGCATAGGAAAATAACCTGACCAGTTCACACAGCTTGTAAGCTGCAGGGGATTCCAGCCCAGCTTGTCAGACTCCAAATCCAGAGCACTTTCTCCCTTATCACACTGAAATGAGGGTCCTCCCCTGGGGTCCCAGTTGAACACTAGCTGAAGAAGGTAGTATGAGACAGCTGAAAGGAAGTCTGTCTTTATATTTCACAGCTTTGGGTTGTTTTCATTGACTCACTCTAGGCTGTGTGACCGCAGGAGGTGTAGGCTGAGGGAGAGGATGGGTGGATTAAGTGTGAGAGGGAGAGGAAAGGCTCAGGAATACAACCCCCTCCCTTCAAGAAAAGAATGGAGTAGGTTCCAAGCTGCGAGGGTCTCCCCATCTCCTTTAAAAAAGAAAAGAAAAAGAAAGGAAGGAAGGAAGGAAGGGGGGGAGAGAGAAAGAAAGAAAGAAAGAAAGAAAGAAAGAAAGAAAGAAAGAAAGAAAGAAAGAAAGAAAGAAAGAAAGAAAGAAAGGAAGGAAGGAAGGAAGGAAGGAGGAAGGAAGGAAGGAGGAAGGAAGGAAGGAAGGAAGGAAGAAAGAAAGAAAGAAGAGAAAGAAAGAAAGAAAGAAGAAAGAAAGAAGAAAGAAAAAGAAAGAAAGAAGAAAGAAAGAAAGAAAGAAAGAAAGAAAAGAAGGAAAGGAAGGAAGGAAGGAAGGAAGGAAGGAAGGAAGGAAGGAAGGAAGGAAGGAAGGAAGGAAGGAAGGAAGGAAGGATGAAAAAGAAAACTATGACAGCTCCAGGAAAATCTAGAGAAGAGCTACAGGGACTGTGAGCTATGGTAAATCTATACAGCTAGGGTAAAGGGTGAGAAGCATGCTGGAGGGTGAAAGACCACCCCCTTCTCCTCCACTCAGCCACTTCCTGGAAAGCAGGAAGCATAGACCCATGATTTTATTTGTCCTCCCAACAAGCCAACAAAATGGGCTTGATGGTTTTTTCTCCATTACACAAATGAAGAAACTGATTCTCAGAGAGATAAAGTACTCCCAGGTTTTCTTCCATATTATCCAGCCATTCTCATTGTTTGTGTCCTAGAGTGCCTTTAAGGCTGTCCACTGGGGGTGCAGCACACTCCCATGCCGCAAATGGGGTAAGAAGACCTGAGACCAATTTTTCCTCTAGAGATTATCTGTACATACCTCTTTGCATGTTGTCTTCCCCAGTAGATCATGAGTCCCTTGAGAGTAGAGATTTTTTTTTCCTTTCTGTATATCCCCAGTGCCTGGCACACAGTAGGGGCTTAATAAATGTTTATTAACTAACTGACTGCGTTCATGTTGGGACTGTCACTTATCAGCTCTCAGACCTTAGGCAATAATAATAATGTTAACATTTATATAGTGCTTACTGTGTGCCAGTGATATTCCTCTTTGGGACTCAGTTCTTTCAGCTTTTGGAGTAGATTATAGCATCACATAGATTTAATAAGCACCTTAGAGGTCATCTAAGTCCAACCTCTTCATTTTACAGAGAGGATGCTGAGGCCCGGTAGGGAGATGTGCCTTGTCCAAAGTCACACGGCGGGGGGGGGGGGAGAATGATAGAAGGGAGGGCTGATCGGGGGAGGTGGTAATCAGGAGCAAACCCTTCTGAGGAGGGACAGGGTCAAAGGAGAGAATAGAATAAATGGGGGGTGGGATAGGATGAAGGGAAATATACTTAGTTTTTCACAACATGACTAATATGGAAGTGTTTTGCATGACTACACATGTATAACCTGTATCGAATTGCTTGCCATCTCAATGAGGGGGGTGGGGAGGGAGGAAGGGAGAGAATTTGGAACCCAAAGTTTTGAAAACAAATGTTAAAAATTGTTTTTACATGCAACTGGGAAATAAGATGTACAGGCAATGGGGTATAGAAATCTATCCTGCTCTACAGGGAAATAGAAGGGGAAGGGGATAAGGGAAGGGGATAAGGGAAGGGTGGGTTATAGAAGGGAGGGCAGATTAGGGGAAGGGGCATTCAGAATGCACACTGCCTTGCGGTGGGGGGAAGGAAGAGACGGGGAGAAAATTTGGAACTCAAAATCTTATGGAAGTGAATGTTGAAAACCAAAAATAAATAAATTAACAAAGTCACACAAGTAATAAGAGTCACAAACTGAGATTTGAACCCTGGTCCTTGAACTCCAAAAACAGCATTTTTCTGGCATTTTTATTGCTGCTTAGTCATTTTCAGTTGTGTCTGACTCCTTGTAACCCCATTTTGTAAACCCCACTGGAGTGGTTTAGCTATCTCCTTCTCCAGCTCATTTTACAGATGAGGAAACTGAGGCAAACGGGGTAAGTGACCTGCCCAGGGTCACACAGCTAGGAAGTGTCTGAGGCAAGATTCAAACTCAGGAAGATGAATGAACTGTCCTGACTCCAAGCCTGGTACTCTATCCACTGCACCACCTGGTCATTACATTACCTCTAAGATGATATGTAACATCCTTTCCGTGGCTGCTGTTCTGTGACTTAGACTATGATGTCATGACAGTGATTCTACAAGCCACCCAGAGTATTAGTCTTATTGCTTTAGGGTCACATCATGAACATTATGCCTTGCCCTAGGGTGCTTCTTCCCCTTGTCTCTGCCCCTTCTCATCTTGTGGTCCTTCCTCGATAGACCACCTACCTGCCCCTCCTTTCTGAAGTGTCTCTTTCCCCACAATCAAAATATCCAGAAGAATGAAGACCACCTCTCTGCTGGTACAGCTGTATCCCTGGGCACGTTGTCTTCTGCAAACCTCCTCCGCCTCCCCAGACCTAAATGAATTTGCCTCAAGAGCAGCTAAGGCTCTGTATTATTCTGTGATTTTTCCTTGGAAAGATGGCCAAGATACGGGGGTGCTGGATAATGTCCATTCATCTATCTGTACATGTGGGTGCATGCATGTCTTCACACATGTGTTTTTGGAGTTACTGTCTCTGGCTCATTCATGGACTGACATGGATGCTGATATGTGGTAAAAACATTTGACCTTTTGATTCTTTGATAGATGTATAAAAACGATGATGATAACAATAATAGCTTTTTATTCTTTGATGGATGTGTAAATAATAGCAATAATAATAGCTGGTTTTGTTCCTTGATGGATGGATGACTTGAATGGTGTGGCCTCTCCCTCCATGGGCACCAAACCTGATACATCCAGGCCATTCCATCCTTGCCCACATTGTACATGTCACTGAGTCCAACCCCCTCATTTCGCAGAGGAGGAAAATGAAGCCCAGAGGAGGGTCACACAGCTAATAATTATCTAAGGTGAGGTTTAAATCCATGCAGGAGTTTGCTGGAGCCAGCTCAAACAGGTTCCAGAGAGCTGATTGTTAAATTTTCAGTGTGAATCAACAAATGCTGCACATCAGGGCTTGATTTATTGGGCTTTTTGCAATTATATAGACATAAGACAGTAATGGGAAAAAATATTAATAATGCAGATTAAAAGTAAAGGTGTGTTATGTGTATGTTTTTGAGTGCAGAGAGCCGGTTGTTAAACATTTACTAGGACACTGTTGAACCCAGGTCTTCCTCATGCCCCATCCAGCACTACATCCACTATTTCACTCTGCCTTTCATTTTCCAGTGGAGCTGTTGTCCCTCACTCTTCTTATATGACCAGTCCATGTCCTGTGTGGTCATCTAAGGTCTCAGTATCTTGGATTCAATACACTTTGACTTCACTCATCAAGTAGACAGCTAAGTGGTACATAGAGAGTGGATAGCATACCGGGCCCAGGAAGACCTGAGTTCAAATCCAGTCTCAGACATTTCTTAGCTGTGTGACCCTGGGCAAGTCACTTAACATTTGTCTGTTTCCGTTTCCCCATCTGTAAAATGGAGGTAATAGTAGCATTTACCTCCCAGGGCTACTGTAAGATTAAACGAGATGATATTTGTAAAGTGCTTTATGAATTTTAAAAAGCTATGCAAACGTTAGCTAGTATTACTGATGTTCACCACACCCAGGATGGTCTGCTGCCCTTTAGACTTAAGAGTTTATCATTTGAGTTATTCCCATATCATGATGTTTGATGTGTAGCCATGTAGCATCACATAGACACACAATACTGGCATTTGTGCCCCTCTAGAAAAGAGCAAGTAGCTAATAGTCTGCCTGTATCCGGCACCTTAAGGTTTACAAAGTGCTTTATCTCATTTGGTCCTTACAACAGCCCTGTGAAATGGGTACAACTATCATCCCTCATTTTACACATGAGGAAACAGAAGCAGTCAGAGGTGAAAGTGACTTTCCCTGGATCACACAGCTGGTAAATGGGTGATGCCAGATTTGAATTCAGGTCTATCCACTGTACCACCGAGCTGCCTCAAATGAAGGATGTACTTTTAAAATATATTTCAGGCCTGTGTAAGCATTTCAAATCAAATCCTGGCTTCCCTCTCTTCCTCCCTCATGCTTCTGTCTCCTTCAAACTTTTCTGCCCCGTCAAACTGGCACCACAGCCTGCCTGAATCGTCCTCTCTTCAGGGATACTGGAGATCAGTTCAGGGGGCTGTTTCTACCTTTGAAAAACTGTTTAGAAAAAAAAAAAGATATAGAGGCAGCTAGGTGGTGCAGTGGATAGAGCACTGGCCCTGGAGTCAGGAGGACCTGAGTTCAAATCTGGACTCAGACACATGATACTCACTAGCCATGTGACCCTGGGCAAGTCACTTAACCCTGATTGCCTCGCCAAAAAACAAACAAACAAAACAAAAAAACATTTGCCTCAGGGTCCCCTTCTGGAAAGCAAAGTTAAAAGAAGCAATGAAGTCTTCTCAATCTCCACTATTTGACAAAAAGTTCAGACTGACCAGTCGCTGCCCAAGCAGCATTCAGCTGTGACAGCTTTAAGCAGTAGTGAGAATCTTGACACAGATCAGTTCAATTAAACCATTCTGGTAATCTTCATGACATGTCTGTTTTGTGCTTACAGATAAGAATTGACTAGATTGGAGTCAAAAGACCCGGATTCAAGTTCCAAGTTCTACCCTTGGACGGGTTGGTGACCCTTTCTGAGCCCCACCTCCTTCATTTAAAAAAATGTAGATAATAATACTCACACTCCCCCACTTTGCAGGATCGCTGGGACACCCAAATGAGAACACGGGCTTCATGACAGTGAAGGAAAGAGCTTTATAAATGCAAAGCTCCATAGCAATGCCAAAGCAAGTGTCACCATTACCCCTTTAAAGATAGCCCTTTGATGCATCCCCGTGGCATGCAGGTGAACTTGTGTTTCTGAAGGCTATTCAAGTGGGGTGCAAGCTCTGATCAGCTCTACCACACTGGAAAGGCTTTAAACTCAGCTCCAACAGCACACTGTGTCAGCCATCCACAAACTAGCCACCAGAGGATCGGCTACCAGTGGGTGAATGCAATTTCATGTGTGGATGCAATAATTCATTAAGTCTGTCTGCTAAGACGGGTTAGGGACGGCAGTCTGCACTGGTTTATTCATTAGTATTTACTCATTAAATTGTGAGCTCCTTGGGGGATGTGACTGCCTTTTGCCTCTTGGTATCCCAGAGTGCCTGGCCCTTAGTAGGCTCTAATAAATATTTATTGATTGATCGGTTTAATGAGGTTCACAATGATGAAATCATAGGTCCTTGAAGTATTATTACACTAAGGGATGATCCTTCACAACACAAGGTAATTGACTTCAGAAGTCCTTGCTACATTAAAAAGAGGACCTAGCGTCAAATCCTGGATGACTTTGGGCAAATTACTTAACCCCTCCGAGCCTCAGTTTCCTCATCTGTCAAATGAGGAAATTACACTAGATGACCTCTAAAGTCCTTCCAACTCTGCATTTGCAATCCTATCATTCCCCAGTGTTTTTAATTAGTATTCATTTTACATATTTTGATTGGCAGGTGTTTCAGAACATATCTGAGAAGGCACTTCTATTATAAAATTTGAACAAATAAATTCAAGTTAACAAGCATGGACCAGTTGCCTACTATGTGCTAGGCTTGTGTCAGGATTGATTGTTGGCTATTGAGGACAGACCTATCTGGCTTCAAAGCATGGGCTTTTCCGGCAGAGGGCCCACCCCAGGGACAAAGGAGAACCATAACCTTGTAAATGATCTCAGAGTCTTCCAGTCATCGATTCACTCAAACTAGTAGAATTTCAAAGCTTAACAGGGCCAAAGAGGAGACAGAACTCGCTGAAAGTCCTACAATGAGTGGCTGTTGAGTCATTTCAGGCTGTGACCCCATTTGGAGTTTTCTTGTCAGAAATGCCGGAGTGGTTCACCACTTCCTTCTTCCAGCTCATATTACAGATGAGGAAACTGAAGCAAACAGGGTTAGTGACTTGCCCAGGGTCACAACGCTACTAAGTGTCTGAGTCTGGATTTGAACTCATAAAGATGAATCTTCCTGATTCCAGGCCCAGAACTCTATCTACTGTACCACCTAGCCGCCCAATAAATTAACTAGCGGCGAAAGAACTGAAACTCTGTCTTAGGGGAATGTAAGACAAAAGGGACCTCTTTCCACCTGGTCCTCTCCACAGTTCTTTCTTAGTGCCTCCTAACTGCCAAGAACATCAGTTTATTATCCTTCAGATCACATGGGGTGTTGTGAGGAAAGCACTTTATGAATATTAAGTTGAAATGTGAGCTTCTACTGTCTGTTTGAATACCTCTGATGATGGAGAGGTCACTGCCTCAAAACCGGTCCTTTCTATTGCTGAGCTCTTCTGACTATTTGACAGGTTTGTTGTCGTTTTAAACTTATTACATATTCATGGATGATAGATGATGCCTTTAGTCTCTTCCAGATCTAAAGTTCTATGAATTTATTATTCCATTAATGAGTTTTAGGGTCAGTTTGGAATGTTTTGGACCAAACTCTTAATCTTTATGACTAAGAATCTTTAAGATTAAGAAAGAATCCTGAGTTGGAGAGATCGTAGCGCTGAACATTTGTCATTTCAGATGTTTTGCTTTTATAGATGGTTACCTTTTAACTATTATAGTAAAAGTAAATAGAGTCATAGATCAATGAAAAAATGAATACATAAATGAGTGTAATGATGAGTAAATAAATAAGCAATTAATAAATAAATAAATAAGTATAGTGATGAGTAAATAAATAAATAAAAAAGACAGACAAATAACCTTCCCCTTATAGAACCCAGAGCTATCCCTAGAGTACAGTGGGTCTGAGCAATCACCCTAAGTACCATAGTTAGAAGAACCTCTGAAATGTTGTAAGGACTAGATCAAGGAATTGCCCAGGGACTCAGGTAGCTAGCCAGTGAGAGGAAGAGAAGAAAGTGGGACTACCAGTTGGGAATGGAAAGGAAAAAATAAGGGAAGGGGTGGGGAATAGAGGCAGCTAACTAGATAGCACAGTCGATGGAGTGCTGGACTTGGAGTCAGGAAGATCTGAGTTCAAATCCAACCTCAGACACTTACCAGTGACCCCAGGAATTTCAATTAACCTTTGTCTGTTTCTGTTTCCTTATCGGGATCAAATGAGATAATATTTGCAAAGTACTTTGCAGACCTTAAAGTGCCCTATAAATGCCAATTATTAGCGTCTAAAAATCACTGAATTTTACAACTAGGAGTGACCTTAGAATATGGAATGTTAGAATACACAGACTATAGAATTTTAGACTTGGAAAAAATCTTAGGAAAAAACATGCAAAAATGTAAAATCTTAGTGCTAGAAAGGACATTTAATAGAGAATGTCAGACAATAGAACACTGAATGAGAGTGCTCATAGGGATCTTGGAGAACATCTAGTCTAATTTTACAAGAGAAGAAACTGAGGTTCACAGAGGAAAAGAATATTTCATAGCTGGGAAGTATTAGAATGCAGGACTAGGACCCAAGTCTTCTGACTGATGGTCCAGTGTTCTCCCTGAGTTTCTTCTCTATACTGTAATAGATAAGTTTTTCACAATACTCCACCCCCTGCCTACCTTTTCACTCCATCAGAAATGAATCAGACTGCCCACCAAAACCAATGCCCTACCCCTCCTTCCATGCATAACCCTCAGGTTGTCTTTCTGCCTTCAGAATCATTCCTTTCTCTTTTTCTCCTCTTAAGTTAACTCAATTTAATTCAGCAAACATTTACTAAGCACTTCCTAAATGAAGGTATGGTACTTGGACTGAGAATACAAAAAATAAATCTGACACAAACTTTGCTCTCAAGGACCTTACAATGTAATTGGAAAGAAGATGTGTGTGTGCACAAATCACTATGATGGAAAGGATAGTGTCTCTGTAGGCAGGTTGCTCTGAGAAAAAGTTCAGTTCATACCAGTAGGAGAGATTTAAGAAAGGAAAGATCAGTTTTAGTTCAAGTTCAGTCTTCCCCAAAAAAACTTATTTTACGGATCAGATGAGGAAACTGAGGCATGCCCTAGGTTACATAATATTTGGCAAAGCTAGCTCTAACTCCATTCTTCTGATCTCAAATCAGATGTCCTTCCCTAAAGCTTTCTACAAAATCAAAGGCACTCCAAAGCCTAGGATTGAAAACAGGACCCCAGCATAGTCTTAAGACCCATTCCCCTTTTCATCAAAGCTTCAGTATTGTGGTTTATCCTCCACCTTAAAAACAGCTTGGCTAGCACCTCTACAGCAGGAGGGCCACGTTGATCATTTTTTCATTCACAGATGCCAAGTTCTTTGAGTCAGTTTGACCTACTCCTTTCCGGTATAAAAGGAGGAGGAGAAGAACAAGAAGAGGACCAGACCATTCATTCACATAGCAAACATCTACAGTATTCAGCACCTAGTGTGTGTAGAGTACTGTGCTAGACAAGGTACTCTCAAGGCACTTAAATGCAGCTTTAAGAATTTCATAAAGACCACGGAAGACTCTTCAAATGATAGCGTTTTAGAATCTTAAAGGTCTTTGTTTTACAGGTGAGGTCAGGAGGCCCAGAGAGGTTAAGGAGCTCTGCCGAGAGATAAAGCCAAGGGTAGCAGGCTCAACTCCACTACCGGTGCTCTGTCCACTATACAAGGCTGTTGGACAAGAAGCTGCCCAGACTCCCCAGGGCAAGGAGACAGATTAGAAGCAGCATTACATTTAATGTCCAGTGTCCTCCAGTTTAGATCCTTGCTCAGCTACTGGTCATTGATAAAATTGGGATAACAGTCCCTGCCCTACCTACCAGGATTCTCATCTGAGTTCTGTCACCACTAACAATAGTAATAGCAGTAACAATAGCTAACATAGATAGAAGGTATTAAGGTTTATAAAGTGCTTTAAATATGTCAGCACATTTAATCTTCAAATTCACTTTATGAAAGAGAAGCTATTTATTACTAGCCCCATTTTATACATAAGGAAACTGAGGAACAGAAAAGTTAAGTGACTTGCCCAGGGTCACACAGCTAGTCTATCCTTGAAGGGGAATTTGAATACTATAATTCTCGGCATGGTTTTTCACGACACAGGCAGCTTTTTTCACTCCCCCTCTCTAGGCCTTAATTTCCTCATGTGAAAAATGAGAGAGTTGCAATAGATTAAAGGTTTTTAATCATTTTTGTATGTGCCATGGACCCTTCGGAAGTCTGGTGAAGCCTATGGACCCTCCAGGTCAAATTGACAGGCATTTATTAAGTACCTGCTAGAGCCAGGCACTATGCTAAGTCCTGGGGATACCAAGAAAGGGTCAAGAGACCCCCAAGGGACCCATGGTCTAACTGGGGAGACAACATGCACTAATGTTCTTCCCTGTTCTCAGAAAAAGAAAAAAAAAGTTTTTAAAATAACTGAATGACATGTTAAATTTTCAGTTAGAACTTAGTAAAAAGAAAGAAATGATTTTTTTTCCCATCCAAGTTCATGGACCCCCTGAAATTCCACATGTTAAAACCTCTGGACTAAATGATATCTAAGGTTCTTATAGAACATTCTATGTTCTATGGCTCCTTCCAATTCATAGTCTTTTTTCTGTATTCTAATGTTCTCTGTTCCAGGATTCCTTCTGATTCTAAAACTCTATGTCCTAGGTCTCTTACAGCTCTAGCAGTCCATGATTTGCCTTCCTTTCCAACATTAACATTTATTGATTCTGATTCTCCTTCACAGGGTCACTGTGAGGACCAAATGAGCTAACGTATGTGGAAAGTACTTTTAAAATCAAAAAGAGCCATCTTATTCTTTGGAAAGAAATCAGCTATTTCCTTTCAGCCAACAGCATTTCTTTACAAAGATTCCCCCACGTCTCATCTTATAATATTACAAGGTTACATTTTTGTGAATTTAAGTAGTGGAAATTTGGTTTGGGAAGGGGGAAATTCACATTCCATTACTTTAAATCTGACCAATCCCTGATCAGTCACTGGGGCTGCTGTTTCCTAGAAATAATTCATTTACTTGTTGTGGCTTGGAGTAAAAAGAGGCAGGCTCTCCACGGTAAGGACAAACCACACAGAAACTCTTACTTCTGGCAGCTTTTGTCTTCAAAGGGATGGAACTAATTGCTTTGCAATAACGTACTTTATGGAGGAAACAATTCTCAGGGCTCTAAGTTAGGCAGTGGTTATACCCCTCCTCCTTTCTCCTTCACTGCCCCTAAAGCAGGGCCGACGGTGACCCCAGGCCTCCATTCTCCTGGGTGCTTCTAGTTAAAATCCAGACTCAGGAAAGATGAATGAAACAACCAGCTGTAGAAGCATTTGGGCTAAGCGTTAGAATTGACAAGCTGGGGCCTGAGGCTGGCCACTTCACACCCCAATCCTGCCCCCTTGTGGCGAGCTGGTCACAGAAGCAGAGACTCTCAGAGCAGAAGGGATCTTTTCTGCAATGAAGAATCCTAGTATTTGAAGATGGCAGGAGCCTTAGGAATCATCTCGAGGCCCACCTCCTTTATTTTACAAATGGAGACACTGAACCCCAAGTAACAGAATTGAGATTTGGATTCAGACAGGCTCTTCATATCCGGGGTTCTTCCCATTACACCATACTGGCCCATCAGAAAATGGTTATACTGGGGCAGCTAGGTGGGGCAGTAGATAGAGCACCAGCCCTGAGGTCAGGAGGACCTGAGTTCAAATTCAGCCTCAGATGAAACACTTGACGCTTACTAGCTGTGTGACCCTGGGCAAGTCACTTAACCCCAATTGCCTGGAAAAAAAAGAAAAGAAAAAAAAAGAAAATGGTTATATAGCCTGCTGTGATGGGGAGCTCGCTAGCTTAGGACTTAGTCCGTTCCCTTGGAACAAGCTTTTGTTAGGAAATTAAACCCACAAATACCTGGTCAAGAAGATGGCTATAGAGTTAATCTGCTAATAAGGAAGGGAAGAAGGAAGGAAGGAAGGAGGGAGGGAGGAAGGAAACAAGCATTTGGAAAGCACCTGCTATGTGGCCTACACTATGCTAATCCCATCGTCAATATGATCTCGTTTGATCCTCACAACAACCCTGGAAGGTAGGTGCTATTATTATCCAATCTTACAGTTGAGGAAACTGAGACAGAGGTCTAATGATTTGGCCTGGGTCACACATGTAGTAATTGTATGAAGCCACATTTGAACTCAGGTCTTCCTGACTCCCAACCCAACTCCTTACCCTCTGCACCACCTTGCTGCTTCTATGACATAAAAAGACCAAAGAACATAGACTATCAAATCACAAAAAGACCTTCAAATTTAGGTAAGAACATAACTTTTATAATGGGAAGGGTATTTAGAACGTGGAATGTTAAAATACAGAGGAGACCTTAGAAGATTTGAATTTAGGGATCATCTAGTCCAGCCCCCTCCTTCATACATGCTTTTCTGCCCAGAACTGATGCTTCTAAATTTCATCCTCCTTTTTTAAAAAATTGATTAACTTTATTTTTAATTTATGAAACAAAAAAGCATTTCCCTAAAATAGTATAACAAAAAAAGGTGATTGCATATGAAACTGCAAATCTATTATGCAAAACTTGCTACTCTTTTAAAATATATAATGAATTTATTGTGTAAATTTTTTTTCTCCTTTTTTTTCCTTCCCTCCCACCCCCTCCAGGAACAGGACACTCTCTCCTCCTGTTAGTCTCATCCCATCATGTTTCAATTTCAAACTATTTCCAGCTATAGACCCCAAACCCCAGGGTGGAACACAGCAGCCAATTAAACCCACCAAGACACAAATCTAATCCCCATACATCTCAGATCAAACTCCAACCTGCCTAGTGTCTCAGTCTCCAAGTCCCTCAGCTTGAGGCAGGAATGCCAAAGGTCAATTCATCTCACTGGGCTTAAAGACAGCCAGGTTTGGGAGAGAGTAATTCAATTGAATTCATTTTAACAAACATGCCTTAAGCTCCTCTTATTTGCAGAGCTCTGTTCTGGGAGCTGGAGGAGATAGATAAATAAGAAACCTTCTCCATGGAGCCTGCCATCTAGTAGGGGGAGAGACACACAAATAACTATAATACAAAATAAAAATCCACAAGTCAGAAGAGACAGACAGCATGCTATGAGTGGTCTGAAAAAGGGTCTTTTTTATGTATACTAAAAGGGTCAGAGTAGACTTCACAGAGGAGCTCAATCAATAAGTATTTATTAAGGACCTGTTTTGTGCCAGGCGCTATCCTAGGAACTGGGTGATGAAAAGACAAAGGAAGAAACAACTTGTACTCTCAAGGACCATGTGAGTCGAGCCTTAAAGGACAGGTTGGAGTCTACTAGGCAGAGATTGGGCAGGGTGAGGAGAAAGATCTTTGAGGCTTAGGAAAGTTTATGAACAAAGGCCCAGGCCCATAAAGGACAGCAAGAATGGATCGTTTGGCACATGGAAGGGAGTAATATCAGATAAGGTGGCAAAACAGTCAATCGACAAGCATTTATTAAATGCCTGCTTACTGTGTGCTAGGCACCGTGTTAGGTGCTCTAGATACAAAGTCCAAAAAAAAAAAAAAGGATCAATCCCTGAACTCAAGAAGCTTACCTTCTATGCAAAGGAACAGCCATGCCAGATTATGGAGGGCCATGAATGCTAAACTAAAAATGTCACCTTCTTCCTTTTCTGTGCCTTTTCCCTAACTTTTAAGGCCTTTTCCCAGGGATTCAGGGCCCATAAAACCTCCTTTTCATCCAGGGTCATACTATGGTCCATCCTTGAACACACATTTGAATTCAATGAGGGGAGCTAAATTCTCTGTTACCATCTCTTCATTTGAATTTCAACTCCCCATATTTCATTTTTCAGGTTCTAAGCTTCCAAAACTATACACCATTCCCCTTGACAGAGATAATAGAGTTAAACAGTCCTGTCTTCTATGTATCATTCTTTATTGCCATCCTATTCACCTCAAATTCTATCCTTTTTTTAATCTTTGTTTTGCCCCTAACATAGTTTATCACCCCTTTGTGTGTGTGTGTGTGTGTGTGTGTGTGTGTGTGTGTGTGTGTTCCTTGATGTCCATTACCTGCCTCGGCTCATTCTGGCTCCTGACACTATTCTTAGAGAACAAAGCCACACTTTTGTAATGATCCTCTTTTACCCACCCTTATTTTTATCTTTTGGTGTATCTTTTAAAATCTAGATTTGGTAATGAGTTTCCTGTGCTTCCATATCATTCTCTTTACCCTTCTTCTTCCTCAGAGTCATTTATGTTTGTTTAGTCAGAATTTGTTTCAACCATCCCAGCCCTCTTGAGCTGACCTCCTTTGTAGAATTTCTAAGATAGGAATCCCTCCTGTCTTTTCTCCAGTTTGAAAGTGGCTCTCCCCAAATCTGGGATTTGTGTCTAGTTATGCTCAACTTTTCCCTGCTTATCTATCACAAATTCTCAGAGAATAGTCACTTTTTTTCCCAACATTCTCCTAATTCCTACCTGCTTCAGCAATCAGGCCCTCTCCTGGCTCAGAATATGGTCCAATTTCCCCCTATTGTTTCCTTTCCTGAAGAACAAAATTATCAACAAACCAAGTCAAAAATTTGTCAGCTCTTTCTTTTTTGAAAGAGTACAGCAGCAGATATTCAGGGCAGCCAGGTGGTACAGTGGATAGAGCACCAGGCCTGGAGTCAGGAAGACTCATCTTCCTGAGTTCAAATCTGGCCACAGATACTTACTAGCTGAGTGATCCTGGACAAGTCACTTAACCCTAATTCCTTCAGTTTCCTTATCTATAAAATGAGCTGGAGAAGGAAATGGCAAACCACTCCAGCATCTTTGCCAAGAAAACTCCAAATGGGGTCACAAAGACTGAAAATGGCTGTACAACAACACAGCCAGCAGGATGTTCAGAAGGTTGAAGTTCCCCACCATTCCCACATCATGCATCTGTTGCTATTTCTGACATATTTCTGGAACTCATCATCCATTTCCTCCTCCTTCTGGTCAGACATCACATCATAGACTATGACTACCACATCGCTCTTTCCATTGATGATGCTGATAATAAAAACAACACCTTTTACACAGACCTTTTTTTGGAGGTTGATGATGATTCTCACCTAAATAACCTCTCAACCTATGGATTTTCATCCAGGAATATGTTTTCTTGGCATACCATGCTACCCTATCAAGCTTTTCATCTAAATTTTGCCTTTTGAACAAAACCTGTTCTCAATTGTAGTCCATTTTGAGGCAAGTTGGAGACATTTTTATAGCCTTTAAAAGTTCCTTCAAAACACTACATATTGATTTGAATAATGTCTAAGACCATAGTAATGCTGATGTAGCGAAGGGAGGAAGGGATGAAGCTAGCTGGACATCAGTAGCAGCAGCAGCATATGTATAATGCTTTTGCAAAGAACTTTACATGTTCGTTCTCCTTTGATGCTAACAACAACGACACTGGGAGGGAGGTGATATTATTATTCCCATTTTATGGATGAGGAAACTGAGGCCAAAAGACTAAATGACTTGCTTAGGGTTACACAGCTAGTAAGTGTCTGTGGCTGGATTGGAACTCAGGTCTTCCTGACTCTAGACCCAGCACTCTACCCATTGCACCACCTTGCTATTTAGAACTAATAGCCAATCATTATTCATTTGATTCTCAGAATTCTGGGAGGTAGATGCTATTATTACGCCTAGTTTACAGATGAGGAAACTGAGGCAGACAAAACTTAAGTGACTTGCCCAGGACCACACAGCCAGTAGTACATCAGAGTCAGGGCTTGAACCCATGTCTTCCTTATTCCAAGTGTATAGGTTCTCCATCCAGCTGCTTAGCATAGCCTGGACAACAGGTGTCCCTTATGGTCACTTTTTACCCAGAGTGAGTAGTTAGGCCAAATGAACAGCCAGGCCAAACCAGAAACATGACATCAGGAGATGATTGTGGAGCACCAGGCAGCATTGCACAAAATTCCACTAAATTTAACATTTATCAAGTGCCTTCCCTGTGTAAGAACGTGATCCAGCAGACCAGTCCAAATAAAGAGGGTAAGGAGCATATCATCCCTGAAGATTCAAGAAAAGACTCAATGACCACTTGTCAAGGGTGGCATTGAGGGGAGTCATGTTTCTGACATAGGTTGGACTGGGTGACCTCTGATATCCATTTCCACTTTGAAAAACCTATGATTCTATAACTCTAGGGACAGATAAGGAGCAGATGAACATAATGAAAAGATCTGACCTGATCTGTACCTGGCAGCTACATGGTGCAGTAGATATAGTGCCATCCCTGGAGTCAGGAAGACTCATCTTCTGAGTTCAAATCCAGCCTCAGACACTGACTAGCTGTGTGACCCTGGGCAAGTCACTTTACCCTGTATGCCTCAGTTTCCTCATCTGTAAAATGAGCTGGAGAAGGAAATGGCAAATCACTCCAGTATCTTTACCAAGAAAATCCCAAATGGTGTCATGAAGAGTCAGACAAGACTGAAAAAACAACTGAAACGAGATCTATACTTGAGTGTCCATGGCACAAATATAGGATGGGATAGGTATAGTTAGATGTTAGGTCTTGGAGGGGGGTGGGGGGAAATGGCTTGTAGTTTTAGTGGATGGCAAGCTCAGTGTGAGTCCACAGTGTGGTCAACAGTAGCTACCTCCTACCACCAGGAAAAACAAAGACAATAATACGGCATGCCGTGACCTCCCCTTCTCAATAAAAACAAAACAAAGCAAAAAACAAACTAATGTAATCGGAGACTGCATTCAGAGAAGTGTAGCACACAGAGTGAGGAAGGTAATAGCACCACTCTGCCTTTGCCCACCAGACCACACGTATGGAAAATTTTAGGTTCTGTCTTGATACTTTAGCAAGGCCACTGACAAGCTGTTGTACATCCCAGGAAAAGTGACCCGAGTGGGGAGGGGGCCACAAACAGGGCCATAAGGTGAGCAATTAAAGAAGTCTTCTTTGGTTCCTCCATCTTTGAATCCTTGAATTATCTTATTTATCTATTTATCTATCTGCATACTTGCTGTATCCACCTGGTAGAATATAAGCTCATGGAGGGCAGGCATTATCTCATTTTACTTTTGTAATCCCAGTGCATGGTTAAGTGCTAGATAAATATTTGTTGAAAAGAATTGAGTTCTTCACTTGCAAAAGAAAAGGAGGAACATAATAGTTGTCTTTAAATGTTTGAAAGGCTGTCCCATAAAAAGGGAAAGGGAATAAACATTTATTAAGCACCTAGTATGTGGCAAGCAACGTGCTGAGCACTTGGCAATT
This sequence comes from Phascolarctos cinereus, assembly GCF_003287225.1. Lineage (NCBI taxonomy): Eukaryota > Metazoa > Chordata > Mammalia > Diprotodontia > Phascolarctidae > Phascolarctos > Phascolarctos cinereus. Next base: position 635,216,811 of record NW_027555847.1, read on the forward strand.
AACTCATCTGATCTTTACAACAACCCTGGGAGGAAGTGTTATTATCATCATCCTTGTTTTACAGTTGAGGGAACTGAGGCAGACAGTGGTCTAGACTTTCCAAGAGTCACACAGCTAATAAATGTCTGAGGCTAGATTTGAACTCATGTCTTCCTCACTCCAGCCACACCTCTGCATTGGGTCAGACATTCTCTGCTTGGCCGGAAAAGGAAGAACTAGGGATGTTAGGAGGAAATCACAAGGGTGCAAAATTTCAGCCTCAATGTGGAGCAAAACTTCTTAAAAGAGCTATTTTAAAATGGAATGGACTGCCTTAAGAGGTAGTGAGTTCCCCACCCCTGGAGATTAAGTAAAGTCTGACAGCCACTTCCTGGGAATACCAGGGAGAGGATGTTTGTTCAGGGAGGGATTTGGACTAAGTGGAGAGGTCCCTTCCAGCTCTGGGACTCCATGATTCCATGTAAGTAAAGGCTTATTTTCTCTCTGCTCGGTGTATTGTGATGGCATCATGTCAGATGAGTCCTGTGAAAGTTCAAAAGATTCTCTTTTGCTTAGCCATGGCCTTGGGGCACAGATGGGAACAAAGTCTGCTGTCTCCCAGATTCTACACTCTGGTTGTCGCCTGGCTGGCAAAGAAATTGTATCACTCACAGACCCCAAATCCACAGGCTTTCAGGATTGAAATGGGCCTTAGTAACCATCTAGTCTGTTACTGTTTGTCCTTTGTTCTCGAAGAACACCGTGATATCAGGAAGGCGATGCCATGATGATTGAGTGAATTGGATTTAAGCAATGCAGGGTTATGCAAAGTGGCCAGCCTCACTTTCTCCTTCAGAGCCATCTGACAAAACATAGATGAGGATGATTGGAGATGGCCCTGGATACAGTGGGAGACCTTGGCCTTTTTAAGCTAAGGTCTTTCCCAGGTCTCCGTTTGAGGCAATGCCAACCATCTAGTCGAACCCATAACTGAACATGTATCTCTTCTACTTCATCTCCGCCAGATGGTCATCCAGGCTTTTCCCGGAGACCTCAAATGAGGGGGGAACCCACTATGACCCAAGATACTCTAATGTTAGGAAGTTTTTTGTTTGTTTTGAGGCAATGGGGGATAAGCAACTTGCCCAGGGTCACACAGCTAGCTAGTAAGTGTCTGAGGCCAGATTGGAACTCAGGTCCTCCCAACTCCAGGGCCAGTGCTCTATCCACTGTGCCACCTAGCTGCCCCAGGAAAGCACGTTCTAAAAGCAAAAAGAGCCGTGTTATTCTTTGTTATCACGTGTTGACACCTTAGCGGGAAGGAAGGATCTCGAAGCTAGCAAGTTTCTTTATTTTCAGGAAGGATAAGGAGGAGCTGGACCTCCACCTGAAGCTTGTAAGAGGAGGTATTTCTCTCTTCTCAGGTGAAAGTGATCAATCCCATCTCCTCATGTCACTTTGCCCAGAACTCTCCTTTGTACTCGTATCAGAGTTATTTGTGTATTCATTCTCCCCATCATAGGGCTGCTTCACATCCTTCATTTGACTAATGGAAAACCAAGTCAACTCTGGGCAACTCTCAGCAGCTAGTATTTTGGAAAGAGTACAGACAGGGTTAAAGTCAGCATACCCTTTGCCACAGCCCTTGTCACTTATTTCCTGTCTGACTCTAGACTTGTCAGTTAACATCTCTGACGTGTGTTTCCTTGTGTATAAAACGAGCACAGACTAGGTGAGCTCTGTGTACCAAATCGCTGATCCTAATGGCATTACTGTCACATGAGAGAATAATAAAATTCCTTAATTTTGTTAAAAAGAAGTCCTAATACTCTAAAAGGTGGGGACCCACTGGTCTAGTGTTCTTGCCACTGACCCCTAGCTGAAAACAGAGCTCCCTTTTAATGCCTCAACCTGCCTTGGGTCACAGAGACAGCAGTAGTGGCTGTAACTGATTCTTGACAGCAGCCAGGTGGTACAGTGGATGGTGTGCTGGGCCTAGAGTCCGGAAGACTCCTCTTCCTGAGTTCAAAACTGGCCTCAGACACTTACTAGCTGTGTGACCCTGGGCAAGCCACTTTACCCTGCTTGCCTCAGTTTCTTCATCTGTAACATGAGTTGGAGAAAGAAATGACAAACCACTCCAGTATCTTTAACAAGAAAGCCTCAAATGGGGGGCAGATAGGTGGTGCAGTGGATAGAGCACCGGCCTTGGATTCAGGAGGACCTGAGTTCAAATCTAGCCTCAGACACATAACGTTTACTAGCTGTGTGACCCTGGGCAAGTCACTTAACCCCACTGCCTAACCAAAAACAAACAAACAAACAAACAAAAAAGCCTCAAATGGGGTCACTAAGAGTTGGACATAACTGAAATAACAACAATAAAAGGTTACAGCTGCTTCTTTGAAGACTTGGCTGCTGCATGAAAGTGTGGGAAGGGTCCCTCAGGTGGCAAAGCCAGAATTTGAAAGCAAGTCTCCCCACTAAAAATCCAGTGCTCTTATCAACCAAAAGGCTGTTAGTACCTCAACACAAGTCCAAAAGCAAGATGATGTGGTATCTTCCCTGAGGTCCCCACTCATCCCATCCCCCATTCCCCTCCTCCTTCCCGCAGGTTAGCAAGGCCCTGCAAGTCAGTAAAACAATAGAGGAAATTCTCTATAAGTTTCCCTTGAGCTCTGCATCCGTACAAACTCCCCAAATTCCATCCCTTTTCAGGAAGCATGCTCGGGAAATGCTATTCAGAGGAGGGCACAGACATATAGGATGTCCTTCCCCTGCTAAGCCCCAAGCCAGCACGGGCCTCTCCAGCTCCCTGAGGCCACTGACAGGGAGTTGGAGTCTCTGTCTGAAGGCATAGCTAGAGATTGCTGCATGAGTCCACTAGGGTAAGAAACTGTGATCTGTGAAACACATTCCTAGTTGAGAGGTTAGAGCAAACCATCTGAGGCCTTCAGGCCTGTTCACTGTTCTCTCTTCCCATCAGCCTATAGCTACATTTGCCTGTGTTTCCTGAATGAATGTTTTTGTCCTCCCCTGAAGCATCCTGATGAGTCATTATGGACTGCAGGAGCCTTATCCTTACTGAAAGCCAATCAAACTTTCAGAAAGTTTTTTTCTTACAAGAGCCTGAGTACATCTGCTTCTCTGCTAATCCTTACTGAAAACTAGGTGCCACCCCACAGCGAAATGATCTATAGTCTTTTCTTATGCCCGGCTGTTTCACTTAGCTTGTCTTGGACTGTGAGAAGCCACCTGATGAGGTAGGTGTTATTATTATCCACATTTTAAAGATAGTAACTCTTATATAGAATTGCAGCCTGTTACAGATGAAAGGGAGCTTAAGATTCTTCCTCCCTCTTTCTCTGGGTAGCATCTATGCTGGTCTTCCTTGGTAACTGTTATATCAGCTCCCTCAAAGCCCATCCATAACCCACACCCACCTCTACCTTCCTAGCCTTCTTATACGTTGTACCTACACACACACACACACACACACACAAGAGCTTTTTTCTGAGAACACTTTTTCATTATCATAGATTTAGAGTTGAAAGAAAACGTGGAACCCATTTAGAGGCAGCTAGGTGTAGAAGTAGATAGGAAGCTGAGCCTGGAGTCAGGAAAACCTGAGTTCTAATTCAGCCTCAGACACTTCCTAGCTATGTCATCCAGGCAAGTCATTTCACCTCTGTTTGCTTCAGTTACCTCATCTGTAAAATGGGGATAACAATAGCACTTACCTTGTAAAGTTGTTATAAGGATCAAATAAAATAATAACTGTCATGCGCTTAGCATAGTGCCTGACACATAGTAAACACTATATAAATGTTAGTTTTTATTATTACTGTGATTAGCTGTGTGACCCTGGGCAAGTCACTTAACCTCTGTTTGCCTCAGTTTCCTCAACTGTAAAATGGGGATAATAATATCACCTACCTCCCAGGTTTGTTGTGAGGATCAAATGAGATAATATTTGTCAAATGCTTAGGACAGTGCCTGGTACTATACGAGTGCTTATTCCCCTCCAGCCCTTTCATTTTATTGGAGAGGAAACTGAATCCCAAGGAAGTTAAGTGACTTTCTCAAGGTCACACAGGTAGTAAGGAACCAAGTCAAGAATTGTACACAAGTCCTTTGATTCCAAATTCAGGATTCATTCCCTAGTATACCACTGGCCATAGTCCACCTTGTATCATGCTTATGATTATATACGATCTGTCCTCCAGGGATATTTTAAAAGAATTCATAGGCACACCCTACATTTGAGTTTGCAAAGTACTTTCCTAAAGACCACTACCCATGAGGCAGATTGTCCAAACATTTTTATCTCCGTTTTGCAGATGAAGTGACTTGGCCATTACTGCCCAGCTAATAAGGGCCTGGGGCAGGATTTGAATTCAGGTCTCCTGACTCCAGATCATTCCAGATCACAGCGTTCATCCTGCTACACCAGGCTTCCCCTAATTAGGTGGGAACTTTTCAAAGGCAAAGACTCTGACATTTTTCATATCTGTGTCCCCAGCACCGAGCACAGAGCCTGGCCATAGCGGAGGCTTGAGAAATGACCGGTGGATTGTGCTGGATTGAACTGAACTGAGAGGAAGGCAGAACACGAAACCACCACGAAGGGGCTGCTTTCTAGCAAGGTGCATCAGATCCTTACACACACATTGATAGGCAGGACAGTTCCCCAGCCACAAGTGAAGAGCGTCACTCACCACTAGGTGGCACCAGGAGAGAAGGTTTTGCTCTCGTACATTCTCTGGAAGGAAAGCAGATGTTTTACCAGGCAGCTAAGAAAGCCATCTGCCCGGCTGCGGATTTCTCAGCCCCGCCTTTGGTACAGGGCACAAACCCTAAAGTCACTTCCTTTCCCTGGGTTTCAGTTTACCATCTGTAGAATCAGGGTATCTTTGAAGTTTGAATAAAAGTATCTGAGGTTTCTTCCAGCTTGAAATCCCACAATCTGCCAGCATCCAGAAGAGAATGGACCAAACTCCAGAAATGGTTTCCTAACAATCCGACAAGATGGTGTAATGGAAGGAAGAGCCCCAGGCTGTAAGGCCACCTCTGACATTTAGTAGCTGGGTGACCTTAGGCAAATGACTGTGAAGTCACCCCATCCTCAGGCTTTCCATTTGTAAAATAAGTATAATAATGTTTATACCATCTCTCTCCAAGGTGAACGTGAGGGACAAATGAGATGACAATTATACTTGAAGATTTTCAAAACACTTTCCTCATGATTTTACAAATAGGAAATTGAGTCCTAGGAAGATTAAGTAACTTAATGTGGATAGAGCTCTGGCCTTGGAGTCAGGAAGACCTGAGTTCAAATCTGGCTTCAAACACTTGACACTTACTAGCTGTGTGACCCTGGGCAAGTCATTTAACCCCATTGCCTAGCCAAACAAAACAAAACAAAAAAGAGGGGGCAGCTAGGTGCCTGGATATTTGTTATTGACAACTGACCCCAGCTATCATAACCATCACCAATATTATTATTAACACCTATTCCTTCTATCTCAAGGCGTTTAGGGGGTGCAGTGGATAGAGTGCTGGGCCGGGAATCAAGAGGACCTGACTTCAAAGTGCCTTAGGCACTTACTAGCTATGTGACCCTGGGCAAGTCACTTAACCCTGTTTGCCTCAGTTTCCTCTTCTGTAAAATGAACTGGAGAAGGAAACGGCAAACCACCTCAGCATCCATGCCAAGAAAACCCCAAATGGGGACACAAAGAGTCAGATATGACTGAAACAGCTCAGTAACAACAACAGCCTTGTATTTCTCCCCTGGCCTCATTCAATCCAATCCAATAAGCGTTTATTAAGTGCCTACGTGCTAAGCACCTGGGGTCATGGCTCTGCTATTTATCAGCCACGTGACCACAGATAAATCACTTTATTTCTGTGAGTCCTGGTGTTCTTATCAATAAAATGAAGGGTTTGTTGGACTCCTCTGAAATGTTTTGTGCTTATACTTATATGAGGTTTATGCTTATACTTCTGTATCTTCAACAGATTTAGAAGGGTTGTTACTGCTGTTGCTGCAGCTGGTGAAGTCCAGGGTAGTGATAGGGAGGTGGATTTGGGGACTAAAGAACTGGATTTGTGGTGGTCAGACAGGAAAAGGAACAAAAAGAAAAGGTAATAGCTCTAAGGCGACCTCTGGCCTACTATGTCAAATGAGCTGAGCTCCTAGCTTGCTCCCTCAGCCAGCTCAGCTTTCCAAAGTATACACTATAGATGAGTCTGCTCAGGCCCTGGGGGACTGGGAAGATAATCTTGTTTTTTTTCCAACCAAGCTCCAACTTTATAGAAAGGGAAATGTGGTGGGTGCCAGGGCCCACTTTGCCACTGATTAATTGCGTGACCTTAGGCAGCTCACTGACCCCCTCTGGGCCTCTGTAAAATGAGGTGAACAGACTAGATGGGTTTTCAAGTCCTTTCCAGCTCTGATAATCTTGGACTGGAAGAACTGGGTTCAGTTGGAGACAGCCCAAGCTGAGGAGTTGGGATCAAATCTTACCTCTGATGTTTAGCCACTGTGTGACCCCAAGAGGCTTGAACTAGAAGGCCCTGTTGTATATCTATGAGCTTATGTTTCTATATTGTTCAAAAATACATAAATGGAATATCATCTTAACACAGCAGTATTACTGTATCGTTTTCTTTGCATGTTTCTTGGGGTGAGGAGCAGGGGGAGAAACAAGGATTAATGTTTGTTTGTTTGTTTTGTTTTTCACTGAGCCTGCGATTTCATTTGTTTAGGGAACTCCCAGGGAGAAAATTCCCTGCACCAATGCAGTTCAGTTTAGTATCTGCTCTGCACTTTGCAATCCAGTGAATGAATGAATGTACAAATGATAAAAGCATTTATAAAGCATTTATTCCGTGAGAAGCACTGAGGATACAAATTGAAAAGTAGAGACAGCCCCTGCTCTCAAGGAGGCTACATTCTAATGGTCTAACTAAAATGGTTTCCTGGGAGACCAAGAGGTTAAGTGACTTGACCAAGGCTGTCCAGCCAGTGTGTAAGAGGTATAATTGAAAGTCCAGTGTTCCTGACTCTGAGGTCTTCCTCCATCCAGTAAGCCATCTGACTCTCTTCTTTCTTCCTTTCCTCTTCCTCCCTACCAATTGCTTGACCAAATAACCTGACAATTCCTAAACCTAGTATACAAAGCCTTCTACAATTTGGCTCCAATATGACTTCCTAGCCTTATCACCCTTTCACACAATCTACATTCCAAATAAACTGGACTGCTTGCCAAACCTTTCCTGCCTTTGTGCCTTAGCTCATCCTGTCTCCCTCACCCAGAACGGTCTTCCCACCCCCTCCACCCCTATCACCGTTGGCTGAAATCCTCCCCTTCTTTCAAGGCCTAGCTCAGATGGTACATAATCCATAGAAAACGTCCCTGATCTCCCCACCTGTAAGTGATTTCTCCTTTCTCAAATGTTCATTGTCATATTATGATGCCTATTATAATGATTTGTATCTGTCACCCTCTACTATTGGATTGTAGACTTCTGGACTGCAAACTTATAAGGGCAAAGATGGTTAAATTATTACCTTTGTATCCCTGCTGTCTAGTTCAGTACTGCGCATATTATAGGTGCTTAATAAACATGGAATGGAATGTGATGTGATGCATTGGGAAACAACGGGATACAGTGGGACACAGTGGGATGCAATTCAGTGTAAGTTAACAGAATGGAAACAGTATTAGAAGTTTCCAGTTAGGCAGCCCCACTACCAGCACTATTGTTGTTCAGTCACATCCAACTCTCCATGGCCCCATTTGGGGTTTTCTTGGCAAAGATACTGGAGTGGTTGGCCATTTCCTTCTCCAGCTCATTTTAGAGATGAGGAAACTGAGGCAAACAGGGTTAAGTGACTTGCCCAGGGTCACACAGCTAGTAAGTGTCTGAGGCCAGATTTGAACTCAAGTCTTCTTGACTCCAGGCCTTGTGCTCTATCCACCACACCACTTAGCTGTCTACCACTACAGTTCTGGAATAATGGGAAAAGCACTGGACTAGGATTTAGGGGACCTGGATTTTAGTCCTAACTCTGCTGTCTCACCTTGGGCAAGTCAATACCCCTCTCTGAGCCTCAGTTTCCATTTCTGTAAAACTAGGGGGTGAGACTAAAATGATCACTAACATCCCACTGGGATCTAACATTTTGTGCTCTTCCTTCTCCCGCCCCCTCCCCCTTTTTTGTCTTCAGGCCCTTATCCAGTCTTCTACTACCATGCCCCAAACCTCAGTCCCTGTGGAGGACACCTCATCACGCCCTCAGTTCTGTAAGTGGCCATGTGAGTGCCCCCCAACCCCACCCCGATGCCCCCCTGGCATCAGCCTGATCACTGACGGCTGCGAGTGCTGCAAGATGTGCGCCCAGCAGCTCGGGGACAATTGCACCGAGGCAGCCACTTGTGACTCTCACCGGGGCTTGTACTGTGACTACAGTGGGGACCGCCCGAGGTACGCAATAGGAGTGTGTGCACGTAAGTGACATCCCTACAGTAAGCTGCTAGGCTTTGCCCGCCTGGCGTTCGAGGTCCTCCATGGTCTGGTGCCACCCTAGCTTCCTGTCATATTCCTCTGCCTTATGGGCTCTAAGCTCTAAGTCAAACTAGGATGATTCTGGCTCTCCAGCAACCCATGCTTTCTGCTTCTATAGAAGCTGGTCCTCACGCAAGGAACATTTGCCCTGCTCCTGCCACTAAATGCCTACACTTACATCTGCTAAAGCCCTACTAAGCACCTTCCCCTCCATCAGCAGCAACCTCTCACCTCAGACTTCACATAGTATTTTATTTGCCCCCTCTTGTGAGCCCCCAATATATTTTATTATAACTATTTGTACATATGGCACATTCCTCACTACACTGTGAGGCACACAGTAGGCATTTAATAGTAGTACTAAAAAGGAAGCAAAACAAACATATTGCTTCCTGAATTTGTTGCTTGCTCTTCAGGGAAGGGAAAATAGTAGGAAGGGAAAGGTACTTCCCTAAGTTTATTCCATGATGGCAGATAAGATAGCTTCTGACTTCAATGAGCTTATTATAGTCTAGCTTCAGAAATGAAACCTGTGGCAAAATTGCTATAATACTTGTGAAAATATGATTAATGTATGAAAGGAATACAAAGTGTTTTGAAACTTAGGATGAGGGAAAGATCCTTTTTCATGAAAGAATCAGAGAAGGCTTCATAGAGGAGGTAGCATTGGAACTGGGATCTGAGAACCCAGGATCACTCACACACTAACACAAGGCATTCCAGAAAGTTTTTACTGGAAGAATTATTATCATCAGAACAATTGTTTTATTATCATTAGTTATAATAGTAGTCATCACATTTAATTATGATAATAGCATACTGTTCCCACAATAAAGCTATGGGGGAGATTTAGTGGTCTAGCAAAAAGTTTCCAAGACTTAGAGTCAGAAAGAATCAGGTTCAAATCTGGCCTCTGCCACTTACTAGCTATGTCACTTAACCACAAAAAGCTTCAGTTTCTTAAACTTTAAAATGGGAATAGTAATATGCATTGTATCTATTTCATAGTACTTTGTAGAAAGTGCTTCATAAAATGCTATATATTTTCATTGGGATACAAATTATACTAGTTGAGGTCCTTTCCAATGCTGAAATTCTGTGATTTTAGGGAGATAGTGCAAATATTTGTATCCCCATTTTATATGATGGAGGAAATTGAGATTCTGAGAGGTAAAGAGATTTGTCAGTGGTCACACAGCAAGTAATTAACAAATCTAGGAATCAAACCAAGGTTTTTCAATTCCAGAGCCATGATTAGAGTGAAGTCAGTGACACTTTGCCACAAGCGGAAAATTCATAGGGTAGACTCATCCTGGAGGTACTTATTCTCCCCTCAGGATTCCCTGGGGTATGAATCCCTGACTCTCACTCTATTTTTTTTTTTTGAGGCAAACATGGTTAAGTGACTTTCCCAGGGTCACACAGCTAGTAAGTGTCTAAGACAGGATTTGGACTCAGGCCCTTCTGACTCCAAGGCCAGTGCTCTGTCCACTGTGCCACCTAGCTGCCCCGACTCCCACTCCTTGATCCATACTACCAAGTCATTTCCACACCCACCAGGGTCACTTGTTCCAGGTATAATAATTGTTAGTTCTCTCTGCCCACCCTCCAGTCAGGTGTTCTTTTCACCTCTTGGAGACCAAACACCCTCTATGGTACCTTTATCTCCTAACCTGATGAGTCTAAGATCCTCTTTCCATTATACCACAGTGATTTCCCTGCTAAGAACCATGCCCCATTAGTGGCGGTGGTTCCTCTTTCTGTATTTGCAGAAATGGTTGGTGTAGGCTGTGTGCTAGATGGGGTGAGGTACAGGAATGGCCAGTCTTTCCAGCCCAACTGTAAGTTCAATTGTACTTGCATCAATGGGGCTGTGGGCTGCATTCCGCTCTGCATCAACTCTCGCCCACCACGTCTCTGGTGCCCCAACCCTAAGAGGATCAAGATGGCGGGCCGATGCTGTGAGCAGTGGATCTGTGAGGATTCAAAGAAGCCTCGGAAGACCTTACCACGACACATCTCTCCCTCAGGTAAGGGCAGGGGAAAGAAGAGGTTCCTGGCCCTGGGGTGGACAGTTTGGGAAGAATTTGGACTCCCATTTTAACTCTAACAATGAGTTTGTGCAATGGTCCGGTGTTTGCTAGGCAACCAATCTCTCAATTAAAAAGATAGGAAAATTATTGAGGGTCTGCAACGTGATTAGCATCCTACCCATCTGGTGCTGTATGAGATACAAAGACAATTAAAGCAAGATTGCTGTCTTCCACAAGTTTACAATATAGTAGAGAAGATAAGATAGAGTGATGAGAAACACCATGGGATGGAAGATACAGAGCTGACACTGGAAGCTAGAGTGGCAAAGTCCAAGTCCTTTCTCTGATATAAATTAGCAGTGAGATCATCACTTAATCTCTCAGTGCCTTAGGTGACTCAAAAACTATAAATTACAGGTGAGTTGTGGATCAATATTAGTGGAGAGAATTTCCACGCCAAGAATTCCCCACATGGATGAACTCATGAGTGCCTACATCTCCTCCCTGCCCCCTTCAAAAATATCACATTGCTGATAGTATTAGAAGGGGCATTAGAGGTCATCTAGTCTGACCCCTCATTTTACTGATAAAAAAAAAAAATTGATTGCCACAGAAATTAAATGGCCTGTTCAAGGACTTATAACAAGATAGTAGCAGAACAGAAATTAGAACAGAGAATCACAGGATTTAGGGAAATCATCTCATCTAAACTCCATATTAAAGAGAAGACCCATAATTTGAACCCAATTCCTCTGATTTGGGTCCAATGCTCTTCCCACCCCATCACATGATGATGCTAGGTCTTCTGAACTGAAGTTCAGCATACTTAGTGCTACAATTCAATTCTATAAACCTTTATTAAGCATCTACTATGTGACAGGTACTGTGTTAAGCATTGGAGATACAAAAAGAGGCAAAAGATAATCTCTGCCCTCAAAGAACTCACAATCTAATGGAAGAGGGTACAATATGCAAACAAATATATGCAAAATAAGCGATATACAAGATAAATAGGAAATAATTAACAGAGAGAAGGCACTGGAATTAAGAGGGGTTGGGAAGGCTTCTTGTAAGAGGGGAGATTTTAGTTGAGATTTAAAAGAAACCAGGGAAGTGGAACATTCCAGGCACAGGGGACAGACAGAGAGAATGCCCAAAGTCGAGAGATGGAGTGTTTTGTTCATGGAACAGCCAGGAGGCCAACGTCACGGGATGGGAGGTGCTGGTAGAGATGCCAGGCAGTACGATGCCATGGATCAAGCAATAAACCAAGTATTTATTAAATGTCTGCAATGTACCAGGCACTGTGCCAGATACAAAGAAAGAACTACTCACAATTAGCTTATTCTAATGTCACTTTAAAGTTTACAGGGTGTTTTCCCCAAAACAACCCTATGATATAAATGATATAAAATTATATCAGTGATATAAATGTCCTTATTGCCATTTTTATAGATAAGGAAACAGAGAGTCAGAGTAATGAAGTGATTTTCTCATGGTCATATAACTAGATCAGAGACTTGAGCCCAGGTCTGACTACCAGGACAGCACCAAACCTTTCCTCAGTAACTATTCCAAGGGGTCAGTATAGAAGGGCCAATCATGGCCTGTTCCTGCCACAAATAGGCAAAAAAGAAACCATTGTCTACCACACACAAGTCTCCAGGAAAAGCAAGGTAAGTGAGGCAAGCTGCAGCAGCTCTCTGCCGAGCCCATGGTTCCATGACGGGGGGATCTGTGTGGGGGTGGGGTGGGGGATGCTGCTCCAGAGACTGGCTAGAAAACCAATAACATGCTCTTGGTTATTGCAGATCCAGGGCCATGGTGATCTAGAAACAAAAGAAAAATCAATGTAGCCTATGAATCAAACCAATTGCTTCAGGGCTGTGGAGCTCAGTTGTTCAATCTCTCTCTCTCTCTCTCTCTCTCTCTCTCTCTCTCTCTCTCTCTCACACACACACACACACACACACACACACACACACAGAGCACATGCACACATCTTTCCCTTTTCATTTTTTTCACTTTTATCCTCATGATCTTTTTTCTTTCCTCCTTTAAAAAAACACTTCCTTGTTTTTCTCTTTTCCTCGTTCCCCATCCTTAGAAATATAAACTCTTAGAGATCACCTAGACCAACCCTATCATTTCATAGATGAAGAAAAGGAGACCTAGAGAAATGAAGTAGATTTCCTAACGTGGCCTCTGGAGTTCACACTTTTATCAATCAGCCACAAGAAACAGTAATTCAAACAAAAGATATTTAATCAAGCAACATGGCAGATAAAGTGCCAAGAGAAAACTCCCCCATGAATCCATAGAGAACATTCTTTTACATGCTGCCATGGTGCCAGTGGGGAGGACACACCCACAGAAAATGCATGTGATCAGGAAACTACCCCAAAGGGCACACTTGTAGGGAAAACATGAATCCGGGGAACATGTGCAGGAGGGAATGCACAAAATAAGGGCACATGCGTGAGCACACACATGGCCTGGGGAATTACCATGGCAAGGACAACTCTTAACTCTGTCATTCTGTGAATACTGATATATCCTCCTGATATCACATCCAGTTTCAAATACTTACTAGCTGGGCAAGTCACTTAACCTTATGTCTGCCTCAGTCTCCTCATCTATAAAATGGGGATAATAATAGCAACCTACTTCCCAGCATTGTCCTGATGATAAAATGAAGTAATAGTTATAAAGCACTTCACAAACCTTAAAATACACTGATACATTAACCATGATGATGATGATGATGATGATGATAACAGTGATGGTAATATCATTCATCTGTTCTCTGCTAAGCACTGTATTTCTTTTCTACCCTAGGAATGTTGTAGTTTTATTGGTCTGGTAGTCAATGCTGGGCAAGTTATATCTCTGCTAAACATAATTCCACTAATCATAGTCAGCCTTTAGCATTGCTTCAAGCTACCAACTTCTGAGATGTATCTCTACAGGGTCACCAGCTAGGCAACCAGGCTCCTGTCCTCTGGGGCATGGTGATCAGAATGTTTCTCCTTGATCAAGGCAAGAGGACAGTTCCTAGCCAGAAGCTATGAGCCATCACATCCTTCTAAGGGGGCTTCAGAACAAAAGCCAGGTAGAACACTTTCAGGTTAAAATTTTCTTTTCTTTTAATTCAGAGTTGGGTTGAGCTGTAGTCAAATCCCTTTTAATTTAGGGATAAAAAACCCTTGTAACTCCCATTTTTAATCCCTTATGGCGATCTTATACCTTAAAACCTATTTGGGAAGGCTGTGCCTAAGAAATCCCAGAAAAGCTGTGTGGAAGCTAGACAATGAAGCTCTCTTCTAGAATCCTATTTGGGCTGAAATGAAGCCAAGCCAGAGCAAAAGTGACGGAAGATGGAAAGCTCATTACCTTTCACTCTCCTGGCCCGTATTCCTATCTTTATTATCTGTATCTGTCAACAACAAAACCTCTGACTTTCCTGCTGTATTTTGGCCAATGAAAAACACCACTGTCTCTCAAAAAGTAGGTGGCAAAGCCAGCAATCAAACCCAAGCTCTCCTGACTCCAAGTACAACACTTTTTTTTCCCCCTACTGTTTTCTATCTAGCAGGCTATCTCTCCTTATTGTCTCCTACAGATACAAAGAAAGATGTACTCATATTTTATGCAGTTCCTAAGCCAAAGGTTTCCAAACACCTGATCTCTTATGTCATGCTTAATGCTCTTTCAAAACATTCTCGTGTCTCTTACCTCATTTGATGCTTGCAAAAAGCCTGTGGGTGTAGGCAGGAAATGCATATGCTACCCATAATAAAGATAGCTGAGGCCGAGAAAGGGCTTACCTAGGACCACATAGCTAGTGAGAGTCATAGCCAAGTCTAGATAATGTAATATTAGAGCTGGAGGGAACCTTAGAAATCATCCAGTCATGCCCATCCATTTTATAGATGAAGAAACTGAAGCCCAGTGACGGCACCCAGTTAGTGGCAGGGTTGGGACTGTGCTCCATTGTTCTTTCTACTTTTTGTTGTTATTGTTCATTTATGTCCAACTCTTTGTGACCTCCATTTGGGGTTTTCTTGGCAAAGATACTGGAGTGGTTTCCCATTTCCTTCTCCAGCTCATTTTACAGATGAGGAAACTGAGGCAAACAGGGTGACGTGACTTGCTTAGGGCAACACAGCCAGTAAGTGTCTGGGGTCAGATCTGAACTCAGAGAGAAGGGTCCCAGTGCTCTATAACTACTAACTACTAACATTCTGCTACTTCCCCTGCTTTCAGACTAGCATTCATTTCCCTTGCTCAATGCTGCCCCCTAGATCTCGGGTTCACACTTGTAGCCTCAAAATTTAGTCTTCCTCTGGGATGGACCAAAGAAGTTACCTGGGAAGATCAGGTCAATTCGCAATTGTTTGCAGAAATGGGGAAGAGGACATCCCTGGACCCTATGACCCTGTTCTTGGCCTTTTCCTCTTTTTTCTTTACACTCTCTCACTTTGTGACCTCATCAACTATTGTGTGTTCCATTATCATGCAGATTAACTCCCAATTTTATATAGCTAACCTACTCTCTG
This sequence comes from Phascolarctos cinereus, assembly GCF_003287225.1. NCBI lineage: Eukaryota > Metazoa > Chordata > Mammalia > Diprotodontia > Phascolarctidae > Phascolarctos > Phascolarctos cinereus. The sequence goes on from NW_027555847.1 coordinate 635,231,956, forward strand.
TCCTTCACTCTGGTCCCACATCTCCACCTTACCTATTGGATATTTCCATCTGGATGTCCTATAAGCATCTTAAAGTCAATGTGTCATATCTAAAACTGAACTCATCCCTCTCCCCTGCCCCCCAAATCTACCCCTTTTGGAACTTCTCTATTACTATTCAGAGCATCAGCATCCTTTGAGTCTCCCAGGCTTGAAACTTTAATGTCATCTTCATCTCCTCACTCTCCCCACATCAAATCCGTTGCCCAAATCTTGCTGTTATTATTTCCACAATCTTTGGAATATGGTACCTTCTCCCTTCTTACACAGTTACCACTCTAGTTATAGTCATCATCACCTGGATTATTGCAATGGCTACTTAATGGGTCTGCCTGCCTCCAGTTCTTCCTCACACCAATCCATCCTTCACATAGCCATCAAAGCCACTTTTTTTTTTAGGCAATCGGGGTTAAGTGACTTGCCCAAGGTCACACAGCTAGTAAGTGTGAAGTGTTTGGTCTGAGGCCAGATTTGAACTCAGGTCCTCCTGGCTTCAGGGCTGGTGCTCTATTTACTTATGCCCCAAAGCCACTTTCTTAAAGCACAGGTCTGACCATGTTACTACCATACTCAATAAACTGGAATGCTCACCTCCGTATCTCCACCTTTTAGAATCCCTAGCTTTCTTTGAGGCTCAACTGAAGCACATCCTTCATATGAATCCAATTTAACAGTAGGCAGGTAGATGGTGCAGTGGAAAGAGCACCGGGCCTAGAGTCAGGATAGACCTAAGTTCAAGTCCAGCTTCAGTTACTTACTAGTTATGTGACTCTTGGGCAAGTCACTTAACCTCAGTTTGCTCCTATATAAAATGGAGAAAATAATAGCACCCACTTCCCAGAGCTGTTATGAGGATCAAAAACATGAGATAATTATAAAGTATTCAGCCCCGTGTCTGACACATAGTGATCATTACATAAATGTTAGCTGTTATTTTTATGAAGCCTTTTCTGATTCACTTAGCTGCTAGTGCCTTCACATCCAAGATTCCTTTGTGTCAGCTTTTATATACTTAAATACATACATATCATCTCTCCTACTAGAATGTAAGGTCCTTGAGGGCAGGCTGTCTTATTTTGTCTTCACATCCCTAAAGCCTAGCATAATACCTATACATAGTAGGTGCTTAATAAATGCTTATTGCAGGGGCAGCTAGGTGGCCCAGTGGATAGAGCACTGGCCCTGGAGTCAGGAGAACCTAAATTCAAATCCAACCTCAGACACATGACACTTACTAGCTGTGTGACCCTGGGCAAATCACTTAACCCTGACTGCCTCATCAAAAAATAAAAATAAAAATAAATGCTTATTGCTTGGTTAAAATAAGGGATCTGTGCCTAACAGCTGAGGACCACGCATAGCTTTCTTTGCAATATTTTTTCTGAGCTTATGAGGATTTTTCCCCCAGCCCAGGGATGAGGAAGTTAGAGAACAGGACAGGAGATTAGAAATAAAACGTGGTTCTAGTTGTCATTGAGAGGCAGTATTGTACAATGGAAAGAACACTGTCTTTGTAGTCAGAGGATCTGGGTTCAAATTCTGCTTCTTTCATTTCCAACCTTTGTAACCTTGGGTAAGTCTCTTAACCTGTCTGGGTCTCAGTTTCCTCATATGAAAAATGAGGGAGTTGTGGAAAGACTTGTATGAGTTGAACTGCAAGAACTATTTACATAGTGACCACCATAGAGTAAAAGAAAATAACTTTGAAAGACTTCAAAGCTCTGATCGGTTCAATAACTAAACATGACTTCAGAAAACTGATGACAAGTGGACTTCCCATGTCTCAGCGGAGAGGTGACAGACTAGAGGTATAGAAAGAGACATATGTTTAAAAACAGAGCCAATCTATTGCCTTGTTGCCTGACTGTACTTACTGGGTACAAGAGAGTGCTTCTATTGGTGGAGTGGGGGAAGCAGAGAGTGGTTAGATAATGAAGAAGGAGGAAGAAAAGGAGGAGGAGGAAGAGAAGGAGGAGGAGGAGGAGGAGGAGAGAGAGAAGAAGAAGAAGAAGAAGAAGAAGAAGAAGAAGAAGAAGAAAAGAAGAAAAGAAGAAGAAGAAGAAGAAGAAAGAATAGGAAGAAGGAAGAAGAGAGAGGAGAGAAAAAAGAAGAAGAAGAAGAAGAAGAAAAGAAAGAAGAAGGAAGAAAGAAAAGAAGAAGAAGAAGAAGAAGAAGAAGAAGAGAAAAGAGAAGAAGAAGAGAAGAATAGGAAGAGGAAGAAGAAGAAGAAGAAGAAGAAGAAGAGAAGAAGAAAAAAGAAGAAGAAGAGAAGAAGAGCAATAGAAGAGAGGAAGAAGAAGAAGAAGAAGAAGAAGAGGAGAGAAGAAGAAAAGAAGAAGAAGAGAAGAAGAAGAAGAAGAGGAAGAAGAAGAAGAAGAGGAGGAAGAAGAAGAAGAAGAGAAGAAGAAGAAGAAGAAGAAGAGGAAGAAGAAGAGGAAGAGGAATAGGAAGAGGAAGAAGAAGAAGAAACATTTTTTAAAAAACACACAAGACAGGAGAAGGAAGTTCAGAAGAAAACAGACTAGCAGGGCATTTTTGTCACTTGTGTTAAATTTAATATGAATTAAAAAATCTATTTAACAGAAGTTCTCAGTTTTACATACAAACCTTTTTGTATATTGAAATGTTCATGTTTATTATATTCATAATAAAAGAGAATATTTAGATAACTGGATAGATAGGTAAAGATGATAGAGATGATAGATTAGATGGATAATAGACAGATAGATAAAATAAAGTGAGAGGGTTGGCCTCATTGGTCTCTAAGGTGCATTCCATCTCCAAATCTATGATACTATGATCTTGTCATTCACAGCTTCTGAAGGAGACATTGAGTCATGGCAGAAAAACTGTATTGTCCACACATCTTCCTGGAGCCCCTGTTCTAGAAGCTGCGGGATGGGAATCTCTATCAGAATCTCCAACAACAATGAGCAATGCCAATTGTCAAAGGAGAGTCGCCTGTGTAACCTGAGACCCTGTGAGGCAAACATCACCCAGTACATCAAGGTAGGAGCTACTTTCCCATAAGATTGAATGTGGTCTGGCGTATTGCAGAATCTCAAATTAACTCTACAAGTCATCTGTTTTCTCCTTGAATACCTGCAGTGTCAGGGAACTCACTACCTCTCACAAAAAAAAAGCCCATTCTATTATTAGATGATTTTACTTGTTAGAAAAAGCATATTGTAGTTCATGGCACATGTAAATTTTTATTCATTCATTAGAAATCTGTTTCTCATATTGGGCTAAAATCAACCTTTTTTTAACTCTTACCTCTTCCTCCTTCCCTTCTTAGTTCAATCAATCAATAAATATTAAGAACCTCCTATGAGCCAGTCCCGTGCTAAGTACAGGACTGGGAATACAAAAACAGGCCAAAGACAGTCCCTGCCCTCAAGAAGTTTGATTTCGTTTTTTTTGTGATTAAATTCTGGCTCTTATATTAGTTATATGACCTTAGGCAAACCACTTCACTTTTATAGGACTCAGTTTCCTCATCTATAAACTTGTGATCCGTAATGTTCTTTTACAGTTAACCCAACTGGACTGCTTACCCTGATTTCACCTAAGCCCTTTCCTATATCTCTGTCTTAGCTTAAGTTTTTCTGATATGGTTTTATGGGTGCAGGGACCCCCAAAACTGTTGAGGTACAGTGCAGAGTCATCTGGAGAGAATTCACAGACTCAAGCAGTCTTCCAGTCAAGTGCCAACAAGTTTATTATAACACCAATAAAGCAGGTGGAGCTTCTTAGGGAAATTGCAACTTAAGAGGGGTGAATCTAAAGTTTATACAGAAAAAGTACGGTGAATGGTGTGCCGAGTATGCTAATTAGGTGTCCAGGGTGGGATCAAGGAGTGGTCAGCACCCAAAGGAACATACAGTTTCTGCACATTGGGCACAGGCTTCATTCACTACTGGCATGGCCGTCTGTTTGTACAAGATGGCCTCGGGAGTTGATGTCTATAGCTTGACCTCTGGATTGTATATGGTAATTGTAGGAACAAGTACATGATAGTTCTGCTGGTACAAGATAGTTCTGTTTATACAAGGGAAATTCTACAGAGGTCAGCTTGTTCTTGTAGCAGGGAAAGATAGTTTGCCTCATTGGGGCCCACTCATGAGTTATTGCCAGAGATATGTTCCTAGGGCTGGGGTCCAAGCGTCCCATCACTTGGTTCCTAGGAATGGACTTCTCTCTCCTCTTTCTATTGTTAGTAATCCCTCCCTTCCTTCAAGATCTAGTTCGAGTGCCACCCTCTCCATGAACTCTTCCATAACATTCCCCAGATGAAAAAGTGATATCTCTTTCCTTAAATTTCTTTTAGCACTTTGCCTGGACCTCTCCTCCTCCTTGATAGCATTCTTTTTAGGATCATAGAAGTAGTATGCTGGTAAATACCCAACAATCAACTTTCCAGGGGGAAAAAAAGGATGCATAACACATTTAATCTTCATTATTAACATTTTATCCATCACTTTCTTAAATCTAGATAAACAAAATCAATCGAGTCCTGATTTGTAACCCTTGCTGGTTTCTGAGGTGTAAATATTCACACGGAAAGTTTAATAATCAGTCCAAACCCCCCAGAGCTGGCTCCAGCTCGAATTAGTTAGTTTTGTCCGATGCTCCCTTCTCTCACCACCACCTCTGCCCCCTTTCCCCATCACTCTGCCACCATCTCTGTGGGAGCAGAAAGCCGTCTCATAAGACGGAGTTTGGTTTTATATTTTTCTTTGATTTATGGATTGTTGTTGTTGTTATTGAGCTGTTGTGGTCCTGTCCGAGTCCCAGGACCAAAAAGGGGAAAAAAAGTCATCACCAATTATTGAATACTTTAAAAAATTTTTGTGATTGTATTTTAAAATAAATGTATTTACTTATTTTTATATGCAGTTATAATCTATTCCTCCTTCTGCCATCACCCCCTACTAGAAAAAAAAAATCCCCATCATAAATGCATAGTTAAGCAAAACAAATTCCCACATTGGCTATGCCCAAAAATATATGTCTCTCTTTGAATTTCAAGTTCATCACCTCTGGCAGGAGGTGAGTTGTCTAGACTACTTATCATAAGTATCTCTATACTTAGCTGGTCTAGTCCTCAGGGGAAAAAAAAATGTCTATTGCCAGGAAAGAATAGCCTTTCCACTCTGGCAGAACCCTTGAGAGCTTGTGTTCTGTGGGAATAGCCTTGGAGAATACATGATCGACACTCTCCTCCCACCCCACCCCCACCACATACAAACTCTCTCTCCCTCTCTTCTCTCTCTCTCTCCTCTTTCTCTCTCTCTCTCTCTCTCTCTCTGTCTCTCTGTCTCTCTCTCTCTCTCTCTCTCTCTCTTCTCTGTCTCTCTCTCTCTCTCTCTCCCTCTCTCTCTCTCTCCCTCTCTCCCTTAATCCATAGCCACTTTGATAAATGGCATATCACTAAATACATGTGTTAAACTGAACAGAATGGTTCCATTGAGTAAGCTTTCTGGTCCCTCCAGCCCAGTTTTATGTCTCTGAAGAGGGAATCAAATAATGTGTTACTGGAGGAGACTGAGGTGTTACTTTCTCTAGAGGTCTTTGAGCACCTGATTACTTGGCCCCTCTTTGATGGCTTGTCTCACAACAAGGCAACAGATATGGACTTGCATTTTTACCCACAGTATGGCTGTAGAAAGACAGAAGTAAGGAAAAGAATAAGAAAAAGGAAAATTAAATTTTACAAGAGTGATATATGGAAAAGGGATGAGGAAGAGCTAAGAGACCTGGATTTTAGAATTGAATCGAGTATTAACTCACTATGGGACCTTGAGCATATCACTTCCTGGTTTGGGGGATCAGTCAGTAAACAACCATTTATTAAGTACTTCCTATGTTGCAGACCAGGGGTGGGGAATCTGCAGCCTCGAGGCCACATGTGGCCCTCTAGGTCCTCAAGGGCGGCCCTTTGCCTGAATCCTAGAGGCTGTAGGTGCCACCCCTGCTTCAGACACTGAGGATACAAAGGATGGGAAAAAAAAAAAGTCTCTCCTCTCAAGAAGCTCACATTCTAATGGGGGAGACAATGTAAATAACTGGATATGTACAAGATGTATAGAGATTAGATGGAAGGCAATCTGAGAAGGGAAGGCACTAGCAGCTGGGGGAAGAAAGAGTCATTTTCTTCATTTGTAAAATGAGGAAAATCAACTAAGGCAATTTCTAAAGTTCATTTGGGGTTTACCATTCTAGAATCCTTGTTCTAACATTCTTTATTCTAAGGACACTTTCAGCTCTAACATTCTGTGTTTGTTTTAAGGTCACTTCCCGCTACAAAGTTCTGTGTTCTAGCATTCTATGTTCTAGCATTACCAATTCTAAAGTCTCTTCCTGCTCTAACATTCTGGGTCCTAACAGTCTACATTCTAAGATCTTTTCCATCTCTAATATTCTGTCTTCTAATGTACTGTGTTCTAACATTCCGAGTTCTAAAGTCTCTTCCAACTTTAACATTCTATGTTCCGAGTCCCCTCCCCGTTCTAACATTCTATATGTTAGAGTCCCTCTTGTTCTTAAATTCTATGATTCCAAGGTAAGAAGGATCACTTAAGTTAAAAGGAAAGGGCCAAGGGCTTAGACAAAAGAAGGTAGGCAGTCAATCAAAGAGTACTCTTAAGACCACACTAAATAAATCTCACTTTCTTCTCCTCTAGCCAGGGAAGAAGTGCTTGGCTGTGTATCAACCACAGCTTCCAGTGAACTTAACCATCTCTGGCTGCATGAGCACCAACAGCTACAAGCCTAAGTACTGTGGAAGCTGCACAGATAATAGGTGCTGCACCCCCTACAAGTCCAAGACCATCATTGTGAATTTCCAGTGTCCCGATGGCCCAGGCTTCTCCTGGAAACTTATGTGGATCAATGCTTGCTTTTGCAACCTGAGCTGCAGGAACCCCAATGACATCTTTGCAGACCTAGAACAATACCATGATTATACAGAAATAGCCAACTAGGTAGACAAAAGGCTAGAGAGGCCTCAGGACCCAAGAGGACAACATTTCATGGGGTCAAAGACAACATAGTCTCATAATCTCATTCCCTTCCACACTGACAGATTCCTTAACCTTCAGAGGCCGCTGCAAGATGCCTGTTGATCAACAGAGGTTGGGTTCTCTCATCTAGATCCTAGCTGAATATCACTTTCTGCCTTAACCTTTAAGTCAAGAAAACTCTCTTCATCTACCATTTGGTGCTATTTGCAGAAAAGGCTCAAATGCCTCAAACAGGCAAACCTTAAAATGCTCTCTCCAGCTAACTATTATTAAATGGACAATGTGGTTACTGTTTATTTCATGGTTATCTTATAGCCATTTATAATACAGGAAAATGTAGTCACTCCTAACAGGCTTTGCCTTCCACTTCCAAAGTGCTGGGGAGGTGGGGTAGGGTAAAAATAATGCAACATGTTATTTTTCTACTTCTAGTTCTTTCCCTACAAAAATCTCCATCTGATATCTTTATATGTAATTTCCTCTTTGCCTAAGACTTAAATGAATGGGTCTGCCCTTCAGAAAACCCAACTGGCAAAAAGCCAAGCATGTTTAGCTGATCAATTAAGGGCATTTTTCACCTCGTAGACAGATAAACTCGTGGTGGGGTCCCTTTAATCAGATTTCCCAGTTCATTATGTCTTCTGCAGATAACTCAAAGTCTAGTCTAGACTCTAGCCTGGTAGTAGAGGAAGAAACAAAGACACAGGATTTGAGGTCAAGTTCAAGTCCTTTCCCTTACTATCTATATGACCTTGGACAAGTTGCAAATTCTCTGAGCCATAGTTTCATCTGTAAAATGGAGATAATAATCCCTGCCCTGTCTATCTCACAGGACTTTTGTGCAGATCAAACAATCATGATAAAGCTAAAAGGTGCTATATAAATGTGAGCTATTGCTAGTTACGACAACAAAAGACATATTCTGCTGTCTGGGTCACATCTTAAGTGAACTGGATTATCAACCAGTGAGGTATCTGATCTCCCCAGCACATAGAGTTTGCGAAATTCATGACTAATGCTTCCAGGCCCCTCCATATTATCTTTGTCAGTCCTTCCAGATACTTTCTCCATGGCCCTCCTTATGACCTTGCCTTGAGAGCCAAATGGAAATGATACCCTACTGCCCATCATGAAAAGCTCAAGAAGGTAGCATAGGGCAGTGAGAAATCTGCTTTCTGCTAATTAATGGGCACAGATGTCATTCAATCCTATCAGAAATATCGAGTTAGATGCAAAACTTACATAAAAGCCTAAAGAAGACTAATATGATTGACCATTCTTGGTTAAGAGCTGGTGGTACCATATCCTGCTCCTACGGAGGCAAAGCCTAGTGCTAGATAGGAATGGTAATCTCTGTGATCCAGGTCCAGAGGATTTCAACTCTAGCCTATGGTGATACCATATTGGGTACCATTATTAGATTTCTGTAAGTTATGTGACTTGCTGTGGCTTCCGTCCATGCATGAATGCCATCTGTGTATATCCTGGAGAACAAGGATCTCTGGAGAACTCCCAACAGTCTTGTATCTGTGTTGTAGGAACAGACTGGGTGGGATGCCTGGTAAAGGCAAAAGAAACTAGATTCCTTTGGTTTTGTCGTTTATAATCTTATTCATTTCATCAGTGTTGTTACTCTGTATGTGGTAAGAAAAATGATGTAGCTCAGAAACATTATGTCAAATTGTATCTCTGATTTTTTCTAAAAGGTTTCTAGTTGAGCAGAAATGTGTAAACAATGCCTTGCTTAATTATTCATGAAAATCATTTAACTAATGTTGTAATGGCTGATTGCATATCTTTGTCTATATGTACGTATGTCTATGTGTACATATATAATTTTCAAACTGTGACTTAATATTTAATCTTACAGAGGTATTTTTGTAAAGGATATTTTTTAAGTATAGAAAAATTTATCAGGATTTACAAATAGTGGGCAAAATAAGGTCAGGACACCCATGTTTCATGATGTTGTCCGTTATTCATCATTGTACAGTCCTTCCTCACCCAAAGTGGAAGATTTTTATTATTTCAGTTCTGAGTTTGTGACTTTTCTCCTGAAAAATAATAAATCACCAGCAAAATGACCAATGGACCAATACGAAGTGTTTCATTTCGGCTTCTAGAGTCAAAAATAAAATAAAAATCTCAAACTGAGTATTAAACAAGAATATGGTTAAAAAATAATTACCAACCATTACTTAACAAATCTGCCTGTTAGTGACTTCCTCAACTCTTCACTTTTTCTTAACCCCTCCCCCCATATTGAATCTGTTGCCAGGATCTTTCGATTTTACCCATGTAACATCTCTCAAAATATGCCCCCTTCTCTCTGATGATACCTCTACCACCCTAATGTAGGCCCTCATCTCTTCAAAACTGGACTATTGCAATAGCTTGCTGGTGGGTCTGCCCGCCCCAAGTCTCTTCCCACTCCAATCCACCCTCCAACACCAACACGATTTTCCTAGCACATAGGTCTGACCATGTCATACCTCCCACCCCCTACTCCAGTGACTCCTTATCATTTCCAGGATTAAATATAAAATCCTTTGCTTGGCAAAGTTTTTCATTCATTCATTAATCCATCCATCCATTCATTCATTCAAAGTCTTCTTACAACTCACCATCCATTCATGTTCTCTTCAATCTGCTGACTGGCATTCTTGCTGCTCTTCAAACAAAACATTCCATCCTTCATTTCTGGGCATTTTCTCTGGCTGTGCCCCATGTCTGGAACGCTCTCCTTCCTCATCTTGGCCCCTGGCTTCCCTGACTTCCTTCAAGTCCCAGCTAAAATTCTGCTTTCTATTGGAAGCCTTTACCAAACCCTCTTAATCCTAGTGTCTTCCCTCTCTTATTTATCTCCTATTTATCCTGAACATAGCTTGTTTTTATATATTTGTTTACTTGTTGTCTTCTCTCCTATTAGATGATGAGCTCTTCAAGGACAGGGACTGTCTTTTGCCTTTCTTTGTATCCCTAGCACTTAGCATAGTGCCTCCCTCATAGCCGCTGATTCATAAATGCTTGTTGACCGTTGATTGAATAAATCTTAGAAGAAAATTTAGGAAATGTAAAGGTCACTGTATTTAAAGCCAGAGGACATTTGTTCAAAACTGCTCCGTGCTTCCCGTGTGACCTCAGAAAAGTGACCTGACTTCTCCAGGCCTCAATTTCCTCATCTAGGAAATGAGGCTATTAAAGTAGATGATCTATCGCCAAGTTCCTTCCAGCTCTAAATACCACGATGATGGAAATCAGTCTCATTAGGTTGTTTTTCAGTTGTGTTCAACTCTTTGTGACCCCATTTGGGGTTTTCTTGGCAAAGGTACTGGCGTGGCTTGCCATTTCCTTCTCCAGTTCATTTTAGAGATGAGGAAACTGAGGCAAACAGGGTTAAGTGACTTGCTCAGGGTTACAGAGCTAGGAAGCATCTGAGGTATGTGCTGACAGGTATATATTATTGTTATCTTTATTTCACACTGAGGCTGACAGAGGTTAAGTGATTTGCCCAGAATCACACCAGCTAGTAAATATCTGAAGCTAGGTTCCAATATAAGGAAGACATTTTCTAATAATTGAAGTCATTGTAAAATGGAATAAGCTGTTTCATTAAGTAGTGAGTTCCCTATCACTGAAAGTATTTAAACAACAACAACAATAAGAATAATGACAAGAAGGAGGAGGAGGCTAAGAGGGAAGGAGAAGAGCAGTGGGGGGAAAAGAGGAGAAGGGGGGAGAAGAAGGGGAAGGGATGAAGAGGAAGGAAAAAGAGAAGAGGGGAGGGGAGGAGGAAAAGAAGGAGGAGGAAAAAAGGGGGGAGAGGGAAAAGAGAAAGGAGTCAGGAAGAGGAAGAGGAAGAAAATGGGAAGGGGCAAAAGGAAGAAGGAGAAGGAAGAGAAGGATAAAAGGGAAGGGGGAGGAGAAGGAGAAGCACTAGCATCTACACATCCCTTTAAGGTTTGCAAAGCACTTTAAAATATTATCTCATTTGATCCTCACAGTAACCCTGGGAAGTATGTGCTATTATTATTCCTCTTTTAAAGGTGATAAAACTGAGTCACAGAGAGGCTAAGTGACTTGCCCAGGATAACATGACTAGTCTGGGGCAGGATTTGAACTCAGAACTGTCCCACCTCAAGTCCCACACTCTCACCACTGTGCTACTGTGACACCTAAATGCCTAATAAATAAATAGACCTAAATAAATATGAGGGAGTGAGACTGTATGATCCCTTCTGATTCTAGCATTCTATATTGTAAAGGTCTCTCCTATTTTTTTCTAATTTTTAAAAGATCTATTTTACCCCTAACATTCTAGATTCTAAGGTCTTTTTCAGCTCTAACAATCTATATTGTATAAATATCCCTCTAATTTTAGGTCCCTTCCAATTCAAACATTCTATTAATAATTAAATAGGTTACTAAGGGAAGCCCTACAGAGAGGGGAGAGGGCTAGAGAAGTAGAGTGAATACAGTGTCTGAGACTTCCCTAAAACCCTTGCTGTCCTTGGCTTAAATCTTGGTTTAATCAGTGGGGTCAAACATAAATCCTGTATTTGGCTCATAGAAAGGATTTGCAAAACCGGACCCAGCCCAGAGTAACAGCTGTTACAAGATTTAAAGCGTTCCAGATCAGAGTATATCTTCTGATGACCAGGGAAGCACAAACACCCACAAACAAATAAACATAGGAAAAGGGGACACAGCTGGTAAAAATGGAATATCTTCAAATAAAACCTGATTTCCATACCTGTACCCTGGGCTGACCTGCTGTATGCAAATACCAGCTTAATATCTCTATTAGTTCCTCCTTTTTCCTCCATCCCTGGACAACCTAGCCATCCGAAATTAAGAGGTGGGGGGGGGGGATTAAATCCCTTATCAGCCGGGAGAAACAAATGTTCTCTGATTTAGTAGAAACAAGATCCCACTGAACACACTGTCATACAACCTACTGTCCCACCAGAAAAAAGGGGTCTATGTTTATTACTAACAAGGACTTTTGTTTTTTAATTAAAGGGGCCATCCCTTGACTCACTTCTTAAACAGGCCTATTCACTGAATGGGCTTTGCCTCACTCAAAGTGAGACCTTGGAAAGACCTTAGCTTAAGAAGGCCAAGGTCTCTCACCGAATCCAGGGCTATCTCCAGTTGTCCTGATCGCTATCTGGGCACTGGATGGCTCTGGAGGAGAAAGCGAAGTTAGTGACTTTGCACAGCCCTCCCTCATTCAAATCCAATTCATCTGCAAATCATGTCATCCTCTTCCAGATGTCATGGAAGGACAAACCACCACAGCAAGGACTTACATTTCAATCACTCCTAACAGTGGACTAAGCATTTTCTTCACCTGACAGGTGGTGAAGGTGCTGTCAGAGGTACACCCACCTGCACTCTCATTAAGACCCCTGCTTTTTGCAATCTAACAGTCTGGCAGTAAGTTAATTAGTTAAGCAGGTAAGTGGTGCAGGGGATAGAATGCTGGAGTTGGAATCAGTAACCCCTGAGTTCACATTCTTAGATACTTTCTGTTTAAGCCTGGGCAAATCCCTTAATCTCCCTGAACCTTAGTTTCCCCATCTGTAAAATGAGGACAACAGTAGCATTATGAGAATCAAATGCTATAACCCATATTACAGTGCTTTGCAAATCTTAAAGCATTATATAAATAAGTCATTATATATTTTGGACTATTGCCTCTGGCCACCAGTACACAGAGTGTCAGTGTAGACTTCCCTAAAGGCTGGTCTATATAGGAGTAATCTGCTTTCTCCACCCCTCTATTTCTACAGGTAAGGTATTTAGGGAGAAGGATCCTGTAATTTCATTGGTATAGAACAGGTGGGGAACTCGCTGTCTCAAGGCCACATGTGGCCCTCTAGGTCCTCAAGTGCAGCCCTTTGACCGAAGCCAAACCTCATAGAACAAATCCTTTTACAATCCTCCTTCCATCAAGTCAGGTCTACATCTTCACTATAATAAGAGTTTCATAAAACCCTGACAGATTCAGTGATTTGCCCCATCACACCACCAGTACCTGTCAGATGCAATTCACCCTTTTTCAGAAGCCAGCTCTCTATTCACCAAATCATGCTACCACCCAATTCTAAAGGTCAAAAATAGAGGCAAGTGGAAATATGATGATATTGTGTTAACTAACTTTTTGTTTGAGGTGTTTTTTTTTGGGGGGGGGTGTTGAGGCTAGAGACTTGCCCTGACTTACACAACTATTATCATGTGTCTGAGGCTGCATTTAAACTCAGGTCCTCCCGACTCCAGGGCCAATGCTCTATCCACTGTGCCACCTGGCTGCCCCTTTGTTTGAGGTTTTTTGGCCACAGCTATTCTAACTAAGAGTTTGATCAGCAAGTTTAAAATAAAGAAGTCTATATAGTTGAAGGTGCTAAAAAAAGAAAAAGAGCAACTTTATTTTAAAAATCTGTAAAATCTCTCATCTCTGCTCTCAAGCCCTCATCCCTGCTTTGGAGGTCTCCCCTTCTCATTCACTACCCACCAACCTCCTTTATTAGGTTTGAGCGAGTTACTTTTTAAGGTCATGTGATTTCTTTTTGGAAGCATAATAGGGTAACTCTAATGCCAGTATGATAATACTGTAAAGACGCTTTCAAATAAGAAGTGGCAATGAAATCGATGAGTTGAGTCGAGTCTGCTTCCTCCCCTCCCCATATACACACCTTTCCCCAGAGATAGATGAGGGCAGAATAAAGGGCAGAAATTGTGGATTTGGGAACTCTCTGAGATTGGCAAACATTCTGCAGAGGTCTGGCTGGGGTAGGAGAGTGCTGGAGGTTGGCATCGCATCTTAGAGGATTTCACTGCTACTGGGAGAATTCGCAGGGCAGCCTGTCCTATCCACTAACTTCTTTCTAGTTTGGTCTGGGACCCACTCCTATTCTCCTCTGCTCTAGGTTTATAGAGCTCCAGGGCTCTGTACCTTCACAGGCTGTCACAACTGCAAGCCACAGGGATGCCCATTCTGCTGCAGTCGCCTGGAAGGAATGGAATAGCAGTCCAGAGTTACTAGCAGCAGATGAGGAAAGGCCACAGTGTGCCAATCCTTAGGCCAGAATCCCTTTCTGCCTCCCCTGGTGCCTTGAACTCTTGCCCTTAACCTCAATCCTCTCTCTCTGCAAGCCCTATTCTATCACTGCAATTGCTACCATGTGGGGGGAAGGATACCATCCATGTCAGCACCCTAGCACAAAGCCCTGGTCTTCTCATGCTAGTTCAAGCTCAGTTAAGGTCTAGTAAGTGGAAATGGTTACTTTGAACCTCAGCCCTCCAGTTGCCTCCAAACAAGGGCCCACACCCTAAAATCTAATGAAGTTGATCGGAGGACTCAACTTGACCAGGTACTTCCTGATCCACCCTCCTTCCTCACTGGAAGGATTTTGGCACATGTATCTTTATACCTCTGATGAAGCCCTTTCCATGGGGATAAAGCTAGGGATCTTGTTTTCAGCATAGTGTAATGGAAGTCCATTGGAGGGATTTGTAATACGTGTAGACATTCTGTAAAGGTTCTACTCTGCTATATACAGTGTTAAGAGAAGCCTTTTCAGGGGCAGCTAGGTGGCTCAGTGGATAGAGCACCAGCCCTGGATTCAGGAGGACCCGAGTTCAAATCCTGGCCTCAGACACATAACACTTACTAGCTGTGTGACCCTTGGGCATGTCACTTAACCCCATTGTCTAGCAAAAAAATAAAAAACTTTGAAAAGAAAAGCCTTTTCAATTAGCTGGATCATCAGAACTGGAAGTGACTTCAAAAAGGCATCAGCTGCCATTTCCTCTTTAGCTGCTCACTTTCGATTTGACTCCTTTACTGACAGCCCCCATTGAGTCAATGTTCAAGAGGAAAGGCCTTGGGTGGTCTTCCTGTTGAGGCTAATATGGAGCACTGTGAAATGGGCCTCTGTCCTCAGCCTCTATTTGTAAAGGAATTGGAGCTTCCAAAAGATTGCTAGTTCCTGGTACCCTAGAGCGCCATCATTTTGCAGCCAGTGCTCGTGTCCAACAGAGCATGTGAAGTGACTTTTCAGAGCCCCTTTGAAATGCAGCCCTGTGGTACCTGAGATGAGGATTCGGCTAACAGCTATGCTGTATTAGAATTGTGAACTTCTTGGGAACCATGTTATGGGCTAAGAGTGAATCACTGTTGTTCTACACTCCAATTTCCTTACCCTTAAGTAAGTTTTCCTCTCCTTAAGCGAAGGAGTTGGCTTCCTAAGATCTCACCTCCTTAAATGCTATGATCCCCTGAAAATGTGACTGCAACCTCACCCATAGCCCCTTCCCCTATAGCCAAGTCTTCGATTTACTCTGGTATTCAATCCTATTGTTCAGTACATTCCCACTGGCACCACCACAGGGATTCCTAATTGTGTGTGTCCTGGGACCCACAACACAAAAGGCCGCCAAGTACACAAAACTGAAGACGTCTGCTGGGCCTCAGAAGGCAGAACGTGAACATGTAGGAGATAAGCTTTGGCTTGGCACCAGGCAGGCCCTTGGAGATGTCCCAAAAGGCAGTAACAGCGGCAAACAGTGTTTTCCATCACTTGACGGACCCAGGTAGAAGCTGAATTACATCAGTCATGTTGTAGCAGGCCATCAGAGAGCCCTCCCAACTCAGATTTTATCCATATTTAGGGGAATTCATACCTTATGAACAGAATGCCATGTTTTCCTATTTGTCTATCCATATGGGGGGGTGGGCAAAAATCCTTTTAAACCCTCAACTCGGATTCCTTATCCCCACTTTTCTTTATGGCTTTCCTTTCAAGTATCTATCCTTTTCGTACTAATTGTAACAAAGGACTTCTACCATATTGATCCTACAATAAGCCACTCATCTCCCCAATCTGATTTATATAAATCTGGGGAATACCTGCATTTCCTATTATTTTTTCAGTCTGTAATACATAAATTGTTCCAGTTTTATATGCACAGACACATTCACGTGCCTGTACATGTGGTTGTTATATATACAGATGTGACTATACACACATACGTATTTAAACGTATGTGTGTGTGGCTACAAATTTTACTTTAAAAGGGCACTGCCTAGACTCAGAACAAGGTAGTCATGCACACTTAGTACATGTAAGTCAAGAGTCTGGGGTTCTGCTCTCAGGAGCTATTTACATTTTAAGCCTTATGTCTAACCAAGGAGTACTGGGGATAGGGGGAAGGTAAGGAAACGTTTTATGAAAAAATGCCGAGCCTATGACCTGGGGCTTACTGGAGAAACTCTCTGAGTCCCATTTTCCTTGTCCAGTACATGTGAGCAAAAACGTCACCCTTCCTTCTGTAATTCCAAAAGAGATACTTTGTGGATCAAAAGAGAAAGTGTATAGGATACCTGTAAACCGTGAATTACTATAAAATATGGAAACTATTATTAGTAGCCCAGCACCCGTGGTCTGTTCACCCCACCAAAGCCCGATGTATAAGGCAAAGATAAAGACACAAGGAACTGCAAAGTTACAAATTTATTGGTCTGGAAATAAATACAAATATCTCATTAAGAAACCTTTTTGGCAAGACTTGACACCATACTGTCCACCTCAGGTTCTCAGCCACTTCTGCCTCCCTCACCACCTCTTCTGGCACAAGAACTGTGTGAAGCCTCCAAAGATGGAGGCTCCCAGGGAGTCAATCATCCCAAGCCAGTCATCCTCCCAAAGGTTGATTTGCAATTAACATCCTTCCAACAGGAAAATTCATTAATTAGCTAAAGCATAGGTCCAAAAGCCACACAAAAAACCCCATCATAATTGGTTGCTTTGTTTGACAATGCTTTCTCCAAAAAGGTGGAGGGGAGTTAATTGAAAAATGCAGGAAATTCCAGAATCCTTACATTTTACCAGCTCCCATCACCACCACCACCCCCAAACCCCCAAGGGTTCTCTCTACCTATCACTTGACCAAAACCCCTCTTTTCAGGAAATGGTTCTAAACAAGTAACAACATTATGCCAAAGTCAAAATTCACAGCTATCTTTTTTTAAAGGTCATGCCATTATTCTGAGACTTATTCTTTATAACAGAATTGAAAGGCAAATTCATTTCAGGACACAAAATTCCAGAGTGGTGTTATATTTTTGGCGGGGAAGGGATGGGAATGGGAATGTTGCTTTCTTTAGCCAAGCTGATGTTAGAATACAAATACTCCTTTCCTTCAAGGAACTGCAGAAGGCTGTCTTCTGTTTAATGTGAAAAATGCAACAAGCCCTTTTCCCCATCCAGCCCTGTACCCCACCTTTTACGTATAGTTAGATAACAACCCCCTAGGCCCCAGAGAGATTACATATTACCACAACTCTCTTCCCCATTATTCACATATATGAAATTAAACGTGTAGAATCAGTGATATTCAAGTTGGAAGGGCCTTTAGATCAGAAAGCATGGAACAGAATGTCAAGAGAACTAGAAAATGTCTTAGAACACCCAACAACAGACTGTTCAAGCTGGAAGGGGCTTAGAAGCATGGGACATTAAAACAATGGACAGAGTTGGAAGGGACCTTAGAGATCATTATTTCATAGACAGGGAAACTGAGGACCAGGGAGAAGCAGCAGAGCTCTCAGCCTACGCCATGAAAATTCTTCCCTGTGAAATCGCCAAGGAATGCAAACTCCTTTTAAATAAGGTGAGAATCAAAGGGGAAAAGAAAAAAAAGGAAGGTTCCTCACCACAGTTTAAGGAGAGGTGTGGCAAGGCTGAAATCTCACAAAACATGAAATATACCAGAAGCCCATCAATAACTTTCATTGTGTTTAAAGCCTCGAGTTTACATTGGCTATTTTAACTGAGTGTTAATGGTGGAGAAGAGAATGGGTTTTTATGCTTCAAAATTAAAAGGCGTATAAATGCACAACGTAATTTTAAAGTGTCTACAATTATGATAGTTTGAGTCTGCCAAAAAAAAGAACAAAACAAAACCAAAAACCCACCAGCATAAATGTGAGCTTCACCATTTCCCCTCGTTAGAAAAAAAAAAGCCACCCACAATGCACTGGACTCTCCCTCCTTACATCCAAATAGTGTTGCCTGTATTACAAACTGGGTCAGTTTCTCCTTTTGCTACAAAAACACAGTGGATCGGCTGTACTGCTGACCAAAGGGCCTATGTGACTTCCATTAATCAGGCCAGCCTAAGGGTTTGTTTTATTTTTTTTAAAAAACAACTTTTTCTCTTTTCATATCTTTTTTGGGGGGCAAAATGCCTCTTTCAAGTCTGATGTGAGTGAGAGAAGACAGCAGCAACCAGAATTTTGTGAACAATTTAATCAAGAGACCCATCTCTGGATGCTTGCTTTAGACCGGTCACTGTTATCTTTCCACACTCCAACCCTGCCCCCCCCATATCAAAATGACTCTCCCTCACTTTGTTCTCACCAGAGCTCACTCTTAAAAAATAAGCTTTGGATTAATACCAAGTTATGTGCAGTGTGACAGAGGAGGGGTGGGATGTGGGATTGGGGGAGAAGGGAAAGGAGGCAGCTACTTAAAACAGAGTTCAAACCAGAGCCAGGAGGGAGCTACTGGGCTCTGAGGGGGTCCTTGTCTAACAGGAGACTTCCATGGACTTGAGCCCAGCATTGTCCCCGGTGCTCCCAGAGTTGGGAGTGATCTCAAGGCGGGTGTCTGTGTGGGAGCGACTGCGGGTCCCCTCACTGGTGTGGGAGCGGCTGCGGGTTCCCTCGCTGGTGTGGGAGCGGCTGCGGTTGCCTTCCAAGGAGGTGACGCTGGAGCCAGAGGCTGTGCGGGACCTCATGAGGCGAGTCATGCTGGCAGAAGGCACTGAGGAGAGATAAAAGCGATGGAGACATTCATGGAAGGTCCCTCCAGTCCAAGTCTCCATCTTGCAAACAAAGCTTTGAAGCGGCATGAGAAGAGGTGACACGGCTGTTTAGCTACATATAGCCAGTATCCAGATCTTCTGACTCTCCAGGTTTGTTGCCATCTTTTCTTTCAGCCACTCTAGGTCTGAAAAGCTATCCCCATCACAGAGAATCTCAAGAACATAGGCCTGGAACTCAAAAAAACCTCAGAGGCCACAGAACCCAAGACCTTCGTTTTATAGATGAGAAATCTGAGGCTCAGGGGAAGCTAAATTACTATTCACAATTACTGGTTAAATCTCTCTGGGAGTCAGCTTAATCCATCTACTACAAATCCCCTTCATTTTACAGAATTCAAATCTAACATTCTGTGACGTCCTATGTCAATTAGAAAAAAAAAAAGAATTCCCCATTGTAAAACCCTCTAAACAAAGATATCAATTCTTTGGGACCCAAAATCACAAAATTTGAAAAGTTGGAAGGGACCTCCTGTAGGTGGGAGCCATCTTAAAATGAATCTCCACATGAAAATACCAGAATGTTCAGTGTCTGCTCAAAGTCTTCTGAAGAAGAGAAATGATCACCTCTTAGACTACTCCACTCTTGGACAACTCTTAAGGTTAGCTATGTTTTTCCAACCTTGCTTCTACACAATCTGTTGCCAAGGCCTGTTGATTTTACTTTTGGAACATCTCTCACCTACATTTTCTCTTCTGCCTCCATCCAGGTACAGGCCCTTACCACCTCATGCCTGAACTACTGCAATAATGGTGATGGGTCTACCTGCCAAGTCTCTGTCCACTCCAATCTATCCATTCAGTCACTAAAGAGATTTCCCTAAAGAACACATCTGATCATGGTCATCTCTCTACTCAATAAACTTCAGTGGCTCCTTGTTGCTTCCAAGATCAAATATAAGATCTTGTTTGGCACTGCAAGCCCTTCATATCCCACTGCCACCATCTCCCCCAACCTTTCCAGTCTTTTTACATCATATTCTCCCTCATATACTCTGTGATTCCGTAACACTTGTCTCTTTGTAATTCCCCGAACAAGACACTCTGTTTCTTGGCTCTGGATGGTTTCTCTGGATGTCTCTTACGCCTGAAATGCTCTTCCTCCTCACTTCCCTTAAGTTCCAGCGAAAATCTCACCTTCTACAGGAAGCCTTTCCCAACCCTTCTTAATTCTGTATCTTCCCTCTGTCAATCATTTCCTATTTACCCTGTACCTAGCTTGTTTGTAGATACTGGTTTACAGATATCTTCTCCTCAATTTAGATTGTGAGCTCCTAGTGTCTTCTGCCTTTCACCCAACCCCTTTTTGCACCCTCCCCATCTCACCAGTAAGAACCTCACTGTGACCAATAGTCAAACAGCCTGGGCATATGGGGCACGCAGTATTTGTTGAAGTAATAAACAAATACAATCAATCTGATGCACAGGTATTTGCAGCACCATCCATTGCATAATAGGGACACATACTGCCATACTTGTGTGCACACCATAGCTGTAAACCACTACTGAAGTGTGTGCCCTGGCCCCTTGACCTCTTCCCTTCCCTCTTTGGGATCAGGCAAAAAGGTATGAGTAAGCAGGTTCCAGGGGTCCTGCCTTTCTTTTCTCTCTACTCATAATGGGCAACCTGCACTCCTAAGAAAAAACACAGATGCTTTGTGAGGAAAATAAGAACCTGACTCAGCTTTTCCTATTCCTCTCCAACCAAGAGCATACATTTGGGGGGTGGGGGGTGGGGAGGGAGGAAAGCCTATATTCGGCACCAGTTCCAAGACAAATCAGCTCTGATTCACACCCTGTAAGGTAAACAAATGTGAGAGGCTCGGTGGGTCTTTCTGGTTACCTCATCTGCCAGCAAGTGCTATTTGGGGTTTCAACATTTAGCTCAAAAGGTACAGGGGGTGACAGGGGAGGAGAAAGACACGAACCACCAGGAGGTGGTACCACAGGACAAAGAGGCTGGGTCACGTAGAGGAGAACAAATGGTACACTGGTAACCCTGAGGGGATGGGGGGATGGGAGCAAGGGGCATACAAGGGGGATCCTCATTCTGTGTGTGGGGCTCATAGAAGGCGGCCAGGAGAAAAGGGCAGAAGGATGAGAACAGCATCTAGCACACGGGACTGCTGTGAGGACCAAGAGAACAGAACATGTGCAAAAGTACTATGTGAACATTCGCTTTTAGTTATCAAAGCACTCTGCACACCTTAAGGTACTACATAAATGATAGCTGTTATATACAAGGCCTCCCAAAAGCTTTAAAATTCTAAGTCTTAAAACCAGTTTTAAAACTGCACTAAGACGTTCAGGATACCTGCATATACGTGTTATAAAAACATATGCAATCACGCATGTGTACATATACATATGTATTGCATACATGTGTGTAATATGTACATGTGCGTGTATATTTACTCATGCTCTCATATACATATAAAATAATGAGAGCATGAGAGAATATATACAAATTCAAATTCCTTCATTCATTCATTAGATATTTATTAGAAGCAGACAGGTGGTGCAGTGGGTCAGGAAGACCCAAGTTCAAATTCACCTTCACACTTAGCTGTGTGACCCTGGGCAAGTTACTTTCCCGCTATCTGCCTCAGTTTCCTCAACTGAAAAAAGGGGATAACCACACCTACCTCACAAGATTGTTATAAGGATCAAATGAAATAGTATTTGTAAAATGCTTAGCACAGTACCTGGCTCTACATGAATACTTTTCCTTCCTTTTCCTGCCTACTATGTGTGGGAGGCAGTTCCCTGCAACGGCAAGAATGCTGGACTTAGTCAGGTGACATGGGTTAGACCCCATCCCAGCTCTGCCATTTGGAAGGTGCATAACTTTGGGGAGAAGTCACTTGGCTTCTCTGGCCTTCATGTTTTCTTGTCTATTTCTCCCAAGGGCTGGGTGAAATGATTTCTGAAGCTTTCCTAAAGCTACGTGAAATCCTCTAAAGATACAAAGATGACTACAGTGCATTCTTTTCCCTCAAAGAGCTTATAGTTTAACAGAACAGATGTAATACAAGGGTGACAGAATATAATGCAGTCTGTTCTAAAAGCTCAAATATCCTCTATCCACACACACACACACACACACACAAATTAAAAAGAAAAATCACACCTTTCCTTGATCCTCCCACTCCATCAACAAGCTCTCCTCTCTTCCCTGACAATTCCAACAAAAAGTGTCCTAAGTGCCAGAGAGGGTGTTACAATGAAAAAAATGCCACAGAAGAAGTGGTATCTCTCAGGCATCTCAGAGAAGGCAGAAGGTTGAACTAGGTGACCTCTGGGGTCCCTTTCATCAAAAGATTCTAGAGAATGTGGCCCATGACTAGCTACCACCACCATGGTACTAAACAGAGAACACAGGAAATCACAGCATCTGTCTTGGGCACGAGCCCACATTTCAGAACTGGGCCATGTGTGTGTTTGTCCTGGCTGAAGAACAAACTTCAGTCTCAGCATGGAAGACAGAGAGGGGCAAATTCATACATTTCGCTCCTGTTTATACTCTTACTTTAAAATCAAATAGTTGAACTAAGGCCTTCTGCCTGATTATAGGTCAGAAGTAAATAATCAGAGATTCTAATTGTATGGCACTTGACAGTTTTCAAACTGCTTTTCTCATATTCTTTCTGGCATTTTACACCAGAGAACTAAACATTTTCATGAAGTCGGGGCTTGAAGCCAAACAGTCAGTCTGAAACACTTACCCCTGAGAGGAGAAACCCAAGCCAACACATAATTCATGAGTCTGATTCCTCCCTCCTGGAGAGGTCAGCCAGTGTTTAGGCTTTTGTCGCTGCTCAATCATTGAAGACACTAAAGTGCCATTTCCTTCTCCAGCTCATTTTATAGATGAGGACACTGAGGCAAACAGGATTAAGTGACTGTCCCAGGGTCACACAATTAGTAAGTGTCTGAGGCCGGATCTGAACTCGGGAAGATGAGTCTTCTTGACTCTAGGTCTGACACTCTGTGTACTATGGTGCCACCAGATAAAGGGGCCACAGGATAGAATGTGTTAAACGGGTATTATGTGGCAATGACATGTGTTGGAATGGAGGACTGGATATAGAAACAGAATTGGGTTCAAAGCCTGGCTCTCAGGCCACAGGCAAGTTCACCTGACCTTTTAAAACTGTCATTTCCTCAACCCTAAGAGTGGAGATAATATGTGTACTATCCACCCTGTAGGGTTGTTGGGAGAACCCTCTTTTTTTCACAAACAATAAAAAGTGCTATAGAAATGTGAGTTTATAATCCACATCAAACTGCCTGCCTTCTCAAGGAGAGGGGAGAGGAAGGAAGGAGGGAGAGAGAATCTGGAACCCAACATTTCAAAAATCTAACATTAAAAATTATTTACGTGTAATTGGAAAAAAAAATTAAATACTTATTTAAAAAAAGAAAGGAAACATGAGTTATCAGTTAAGTAATCGGGTGGATTGATTCACTTGGAAAGGAAAAATTGGCAGGAATGATGCCCTCAGATTTGTCATCAGAAGATTCGTCTCTGCTCCGGTTGCCTGTATAACCTTGGATGTCTGTCAACTGGACCTCATCAATCAAAAATGGAGATAATGATATTTCTACTGCATACCTCACAGGACTGTTGTAAATGGTAATGCGCCCTAGATAAGTGCATGCTGTTATATGCCCTTAACTATACTCCATCTGGCCCCCGGGGACCAAGCCAATTCTACATGGCCCATAAGTAGCCTGTTTTTCTAAACAGGCATTAGCATATTGTTATAACCTACTTTTAGCTCCCTAAGTCTCAATCATGGAAATCAATGGAATGAAACATCGGGATGAATGAAACCAAATGACACCCCAAGAGAAAAGGGGACACACAACTCACCCATTACATTTAAGGCTTCTCAGCATCTGAAATAGCTGCCACAAAGTCCTTGTGGTTTATTTTGTAGGAGGGGCAATCATGCTCTTATCCTACCACTCAAGTCTAACTCATTCTGATTTTACACACAATTCTAACAGGTTTGGTTGATAGTTTCCCAGCCCACAGTAGTTACCAAGAAGTAATGGATGACAGCCATAAAGGAACAGGGGAAAAAAAAAAAAAAAACAAGAACAGGTTGACCACAGCCAAAACACAGCATCCTGGCACTGTTTAGTGTAAGAGCAAAGTACCCTATACCATCTTAACAGGTAGATGGGGGACACCAGAAATGACCCACTTCTACTAAAACACACTGTTTAAGGAAGCAGAACATGTGGGTAATGGTTTTGGAAGGGTCTTCACATTAGTCATCCCACCGGGATGCTCCTTTCCCAACAGTACTTGATAAATGTGGCATTAAAGGGACAGAACGTAGCCTGGGGCTCCCTATACCAATGAGGCTGGAATTCACGCCCCTCACCTCCTTGCACAAATGCCTTCCCCCAACTTGACCACTTGATGAGGTGAGCAAACCCACTCCATCTGCTTTAGGGCGTTTCCAAATTCTACCCTCTGGGCTTTGACCCACCCCCTTCCCCCAATCACGGATGAGGGCTGCTCAGACCCTCTTTCTGCATTGTGGGACAAGCATAGCATATACTTACTGTAACCCATTCCCTGGACAAAGTACTTGAAAGCCTCTGCAAGCTTGGCAGGCTGCAAGAGAGAGGGGAAAAAAGAGAAAGCTCCGGTCACTTCTCCAATCTGGAAGCTGGGGCCCTAAGCTTCCTGTGGCCTCTGCTGAACCACCAGACCCTGAGCCCAGACTCAAGGTTCCCAGGACTTGATGGCATAAGATGTAAAAGAGGGGGAAAATGAAGGGAATGGGGTCTTACATGGGACTGCCTCTAAGGTCGCTTCAAGATCTAAAATCTACAATACTATATGATCTATGATTTACTCTTACTAAGCTGTTCACTGGCTTTGTGACCTTTCCCCTTTCTAAGACTCAGTTTTTCCAACTGGATAGATTAATCTATCAATCTATCCTTCCATTTATCAAGCAGGATAGATTAGTTGATTCCTAAGGGCCTTTCCAACTCTGCTTGACATCTCTCTGGGAATCCCGCCCCCAGTTACTCAAAACATTTCAACACAGTAATTTCAAGGGGTGGGACAAATCTGATACCTGAAGCAATTCATTCCCTTGCACCTCCACCCCCGGCCTTTTTTTCCTCTAAAACACCAATACAGTTATTTAGGGAAATTACACCATAACTAATTGCTCTTTACAAAATAAAATGCTATGAAGAAGTACTGGTTTTAGGGTACATAATAAAAATTTAATTAGATTTCTTCCTCCTTTCAAATAGCAGGTCTGGTTATCCCAGTCCAGTGAGTGCTTAAGGTCAACTCCTCAGCAGAGATACACTCAGGAGGCTGCATCAGGAACTTGCCAAAGTGTGTAACAACTGATGGGTATTAACATGTCTGGCAGCTTAGGCCTAAGAAGGTTTCTGTTTACGAGGCCATCTGGGGGGCTTGGCAAGACAAATGTCTTCTAGGTACTACGCATCTCCCAAAATGAGAAAATAAATTATGTAAAGGATCTGAGAGTTGATGTTCCGGGGTGAGGTTTTCTGGGGAAAGTGAAAAGCCAAACTAAAAATGGGGCGGAGGATAATTAATAGTACAGAAATGCAGAACTGGGTTGGCAGGGGCCTCAATTTTTATGGGCTGTTTCCTCGTCTTTAGAAGGAGAGCATCAGAATAGATTTTATATATGTGTGTGTGTGTGTGTGTGTGTGTGTGTGTGTGTGTGTGTGTGTGTGTGTGTGTGTGTGTGTGTGTGTGTGTGTGTGTAGGGGGAGGAAGGGAGGGAGGTCCAGTCAACAAACACTCATTAAGCACTAAATAAGCAGAAAGAAAATGAAGGATAAGGGGGAAGGATGGAGAGAGAAAGGGGAGGAGAGAAATGAAAGGAGGAAGAAAGAGGAAAGGGCAAGATGAGGAAATGAAAGAGATTGTGGGATGGAGAAAGAAGGAAGGCCGAAGGGGAAAGGAGGTGGGGAGAGGGGAAAAAAGGAAAATTGAAACTGGGGATGTACTTAATGAAAAACAGATTGACTAAAGGGGTCAAACAGGCATTTGTGCCAGTGCTGAGGTCTCCCTGGGAATCTTTGTGTGTTGTGTAAATGCTGAGGGCATTTACTACGTGCAGGGCTTGGTTACATGTAGCATAGGTGCTGGATGACAAACCACGGAAGATGATGAGGCGGGGATCAGTAAGGAAAGAGAGGGGAAAATGTGGGTAAGGTTGTTGCAAAACTATTCTACAGAAGGAGCTGATGATTTCCTAAAACTACAGCCAAGCTTTCGGCCCTATCTTGAAAGCTGCAAACTGTAAGACCCCACTTCCCAGTTTTGCAATGTTTATTAAAGGCATTAGGTACAGTTTGGAATGTCAACTGCAGTCTAATGTTACCTGAGAAATTTGTGGCAGGCCTCCACAGTCCGCCATCTAGAAGGAAAGAAAATTTGGTTTATGAGGGGAAACAGCATGAAAAAACCACATACCATGTAGATGTGCTTGCTCAAGTTTTTCAGGAAGCGACAACCACCAATGAATTTCCTGGTTTTTAAATCAGGTGGCTCCCTAGCACATTACTGGAGCTTTTTTCCACACTACTTCCTCCCCTCACAGACTTGACTGTCCAGCCAAACTAGCCTTCTATGCTTGTTATATAATGGTCTCCCATTTCCCACCTCTGGACCTTTGCAAAGTCCATTCCCTACACCTGGAACACACTCCCTTCTTCTCCTCTGTCTTCAAATCTAAGTTTACTTCAAAACCTTCTCCTTCAAGAGGCCTTTCCTGATTTCTCTCAATTCTACTGGTTTCTTCTCCATTCCTTGGAAATTATCTCGTATTTACTTTATAATTATGTGTTTTATATATATATATACACACACACATGTGTATGTTATATATGTATATGTGTGTTACACACACACACACACACACACACACATATATATATATATATATGTATATGTATAAAACTATAAACATGCATGTTATTTTTCCAGAATAGAATGCTAGCTCACGGTAGGTGTTGTCTCCTTTCTGTTTCCCTAGTGCCTAGCACCGTGCCACACTGGGTAATTAATAAGTGTTTACTGACTGATCTGGGCAGCTAGCTGGCAGAGTGGAATTGGAAGGGCCTTATCTTGTTACTTATTAAACTTGTTACTTATTAAACCCATCTTTGGGAAGGAGATGAATTTTGAAAGGACAGGAGGCCCCAGCCCTCTCCTCCTTGACCAAGCTCAAAGCTTCATAAGGCTTCATGGGAGGGCAAGGGGGCCCTGGTGGGACTCCTCTCCCTTCCTCTCATGGAACTGCTAGCCCCTCCCCAAATCCAGGTAAGAGAAGAGTCTGGTGACTCCCTTGTCCCCCTAACAGGGACCTACCAGAAATTCCAAGCAAATGGACTATTTGTAACCAACTCATTATGTTACACCTGTTATAAAGCAACAGCCAGATAAATCTACTGGCCATTGGCTTATTGGCTTCCCCTTCAGGCTAGCTTTAAAATCCATTAGGGAATACATTCCCAAACAGACAGTCAGCAGAGCCCTTGGCTGGACTCCAGTGCCTGGGCCTGCCCTTCAATGGCCTTGAGAGTCAAGGTCTCCCTGTCTCTGGCTTCCTGGGCCAGCAACTGCCCTCCTTTATGGAAGGGGCACTGAATAAAATGCAACCCTTCCCTGAAATCTGCTGTACTGCTAAGGACAAGTCATGAACTCTCTCTGAGCATCAGTCTCTTCCTCTGAAAACGGAGGTGAACACTACAAGGCTGTTGTGAGGAAACGCTCGTTAAGCCTGAAAGAACTTACAGGGGTTGTTATTCTCTGTCCTGTCATCAAAGATCTATACACTTGGGAAAGGAAGGTTATGCACTGAGACTGAAGGCTGAGACGATCCAAGTGTTACACCAGTAGGCATCCAGAAAAGAGTGTAACAAATGGAAAAACATGTATTACATTCTTTTTTTTTTTTTAGGCAATTGGGGTTAAGTGACTTGCCCAGGATCACACAGCTAGTGTGTGTCAAATGTTTGGTCTGAGGCCGCATTTGAACTCAGGTCCTCCTGACTTCAGGGCCAGTGCTCTATCCACTGCACCACCTAGCTGCCCTCATTTATTACATTCTTACTGGGCAGCAAGGTTACAGCACTGGGCCTAGACTCAGGAAGACCTGAATTCAAATCTGACCTCAGCTACTGACTAGCAATGTGACCCTGGGCAAATCACTTAACCCCGTTTGCCTCAGTTTCCTCATCTGTAAAATGAGCTGGAGAAGGAAATGGCAAACCACTCCAGTATCTTTACCAAGAAAACCCCAAATGGGGTCACAAAGGGTCGGATACAGCTAAAAAAACAACTGAACACATTCAGGCACTATACTAAGCCCTAGAGATATGAATACAAGTGAGTGAGGTAGTCCTTGTCCTCTAAGAACTTATATTCTAATTTGAAGCAGCTGGGACAGAGCATACTGAGCCTGGAGCCAAGAAGAGTTTAGTTCCAATACAGTCTCAGACACTTACTAGTTTTGTAAGGGACTGCGTCTCTTTGACACAGTTTTTCCATCTGTAAAATGGCACCTCTCTCCCAAAGGTGTTGTGAAACTCAGATGAGATAATAACTGTAAAGCATTTAGCACAGTGCCTGGCACACAGTAGGTGTTACATAAATGTTAGCTATTATAAGCTATTGGGAGAATACACATGCCTCCATAACGTGGCCTTTCTGTGGAAAATTTATGGAAAAACAGGAGACAAAAATGAGGAAGCATGGTGGTGATCAGTACCAGTGTAGTAAATACCCACACAGACAAGATCCACAAAACAGGGTCCTTCTCGACGTGCTGCTGCTCCTTATGGACAAAGGCTATTCGAGTTTTATCTTTCTATCCTCAGCACCCAGTATAGTACTTGGCACTGACTGGTTCCGGAAGCCCTCCCTAACACCTATCTTTCCTTGGTCTATACTTGGGCTCGGTGTCCTTTGGATTCCCAAGAGAACTTGCATTTATCCAATAAATAAACGCAATACACAGACCCCCTCTGTGTGTCCCTCACCTTGACCTAGACTCCACACCTGACTATGGACTTTACCACTATGACTAGAAATTCCCTTAGTTCCTGGAACTTTCCCAACCTGAAACATTCATCTACCACGCTGAGCTCCTTGTTCCACTGGTGAGTTCCTTCCAGCAGCCTCCATTTTGAAGACAGGCACAGGCTGACCATGCTTCATTCTCCTCTTGGCTGTGCTTCTGACTCTCTGGCCTTGATTTCCCACCCCCCTTCACCCCCACTTTTATCAGCTCCCTTTTTTATGTGGTGTTCCCTCATTAGAATGAAACTCCTTGTACAGGAACAATACAACAAATAAATGCTTCCTACCTGTCTGTCTTTCCCTCCCCTCCCCTCCCCTAGCTTCCCCTTCCCCAACATGCCCATTCATTCACCATGTTACCTTTAGGAGTGTGGTCTTGGTTGGATCCAGTTTAGAGTTGCACTCCACCTATATAAGAGAAGGACAGATTTGCCTGTGTTATCTTTGCTTTCAGAGAGATCTCATACCTACAGCTGAGGCTAAAAAAACTCCCCTAATTCATGCCCTCAGTTTCTTTCTAAACATATTACGCAAACCATTACCATCCCTTGGGCATGTATCCTCTTCCTGCATAAAAGGTAATGAATTACCTTTAGAGCCCCTTTTATTTTTAAAATTCTACAGAATAACAGGATTAAGAGCTGGAAAGGATGTTAGAAGCCCCCTGGCCAACCGTACCCCCACCCAGTGCTGGGAATCCTTCTGTAAGAGCCCCTACAAATTGTTACTTAGCCTTTATATAGACAAAAGCTTAAGGGACAGGGGGAATCACTACCTCCCTGTTTCTGGCCCTAACTATAATGAAATTCTTCCACCCACTGAGGCAAAATCTGCCTCCCTCTAACTTCCATCTACTGGCTTTGGTTCTGCATTCTGGAACCACACACAAACAAACCCTACGTTCTATTTTCTTTTTCTTACATGATAGCTCTTCACCCATTTCACAGATTCTCTGAACTAGAAGAGACTTCAGTGTTGCCTGAGAAGCTATTTCCCTTTTGACATCCTCATTAAGTGTTTGGCTGGGACTCGTAACCCACCTACTTTTTTGCCTTTTCTCCTCTAGGTTAAACATCCCCAGTCCTTCAACTGGTTCCAAATGGTGCCTGCCTCTGGATACGAACCAGTCTGTCAAGCGTTATTCCTAAAATGTGGAACCCTGAATTCAACACAGAACAGTTCCCCATCATCTGAGCAGCTCAGAGGCTTATCATATCTCTCATTCCAGACACCATCTTTCTGTCAATGTAGTCTGGGGTCACACTAGCTTTTGGAGTAGCTACATGATAATAAGAAAGCATAAATCACCTACTGTGTGTCAAGCACTAGGGGTACAAGAAAAGGAGAAATTAATTCCTACTCTCAAAGAGCTTATGTGCTTTTAGTTCAAAAAAACAAAAACAAAAACAAAAACAAAACACACTCCCAACCCCAATCTTTCTCATGAACACAGAAAGGGAGCCAGGACTCACTTATGTTATGTTTGGACAACATAGGTTTCTAGAATCAACAACCTCCAATTCTCTCCCTGGCCACAGAGTGCAGGTAGGACCATATTCCACATATGACAGATTTTTCTCTTCAAATGGAGCTTCTTCCCCTCCCTTCTCCCCCAATCCAGAATTCTAGTAAAACCCAAGAGACTGAACCCACCTGCTGGGCATTTATCATAATCATCATTTCCTCGGGTTTTCCCTCAACCACCCTGACAAGAGGGTCAAGCACCCTCAGCTCTGTCTTGCCACCCAAAAGCTCAGCAAGCCACCTGGAGGTCCAAGAACGAAATGGCAAACTTGCCCATAAAAAAAAAAAAACAGCCGAGGAAAAGCAGCCAAGAAGACATGGAGAAAAGAGATGCAAGGCCCTGTTGCCAGGCAACAGAAGCCTTGAGAGAATGGGTTGTCCCTGCTGAACATGGCAGCAGACAAAGATGCCAGCTGGTTTTCCGAGTTAAGGCTGAGATGGCATTTAGGTGAAATCATCCGACGACCAGCGTAGGAGAAAAGGAGGAGGGCATCAGGGGCAGAGTGGATGAGCAGCCCCAGATGGATAACTGAAAGGAAGGAGTCTACTTTAATAGCCAGTCTCAAGATCTTGGCTTTTTCTCCACCCTGGATAGACAGTGGCTGGCAGTGTTCTGTGGCTATGACTTCTACCGAAAAATGATACACCTTGTGTAGACCTGCCTTGGAGCAATTAATAAACAACCAAACCCCTAGACAACCTTGGAAAGGAACAGAGGACCTTGGGCAGAGCTGCTTGGCAGAGGGGCAGAATCTGCTCTCTCCTAGAGAATGGCCAAAATCCTAATGGTCAAACACTTATCAAATGTTGGGTAAGAATAAGGTGTCACAGCACCTAAGAGCTCCAGATTTCGAGTCAGAGGACCTATGTTCAAATCTCAACTCTGCCACCTCATATAATCCCAGAATCCTAATGGTCAAACACTTATCAAATGTTGGGTAAGAATAAGGTGTCACAGCACCTAAGAGCTCCAGATTTCGAGTCAGAGGAC
Organism: Phascolarctos cinereus; assembly: GCF_003287225.1. Classification (NCBI taxonomy): domain Eukaryota; kingdom Metazoa; phylum Chordata; class Mammalia; order Diprotodontia; family Phascolarctidae; genus Phascolarctos; species Phascolarctos cinereus. The sequence continues at coordinate 635,263,526 of NW_027555847.1, forward strand.
CTATGTTCAAATCTCAACTCTGCCACCTCATATAATCCCAGAATCTCACAACTATGACAAGTGGGCATCCCAGGCTTTAACCTCCAAAGAGGGGGGGACCCATGATCTGGATCACTCAACATCAGTCCATTTTTTCTGACTATCCCCCAAATCTGGAATGTTCATCCTCCTCTTCCTCTCTGCCTGCTGGCTTCAAGATCCAGCTAAAATCTTGCCTTCATCAGGAAGCTTTTCCTAATGCCCCTTAAGGCTAGGGCTTTCCCTGGGCTGATTATCGCCTTTTATCTGGCACATAGTCATTTGCATGTTGTTTCTCCCAATAGACTGTGAGCTCCTTGAGGACAGGGATTATCCTAAGCCTTTCTTTGTATCCCCAGTGCTTAGCACAGTGCCTGACCCACAGTATACACTAAATAAATTCTTATTGACTCACTGGCACATAATATGTCCTTTATAAATACTTAACAAATGACTCACTGAGTTCCTTCAAACATTCCTCATACGGGAGCCCAATCCTTCCTCAACAAGGCACGAAAAGCATGTTCTCAAATTTTTATATTCTGACTCTCTGGGCCTCAGTTTCCTTGTTCCAAATAAGGAAGACAAACTCAGTCATCTCAAAGAACTCCTCCAACTTTAGATCTTGCAGTCTTGTAGAAGAGGTTTGAACAAGCCAGTAGGAAAGATGGTCTTTAGAATTCCAGCCCTTTCCTTATTAGAAAGGGGAGGAAGGAGAGGAACTTTTTTGCTTCCCAGGGCTTTTGTAAACAATAGCATCTGATGTCTCTTATACACCTTCCTTGACAGCTGACTACCCAGCCAGCCCTTACTTAGAGCACTTTCAGTGACATACAACTCACTCTTTCCCAAAACCAGCCAATTTTACTTGGGTCCTTTCCAATCACTAGAAAGTACTTCTTCAAGCTGAGCCTAAGGCCGCCTACCAGAATCTTCCAGCCACACAATGCAGAGCAAAGTAAACAGAACCGGGGGGAACAATTTACATTATGACCACATTTACATAAAGGAAAACAAGATTAAGAGACCTCAATGCAATGATCTGGGGTGATTTCAGAGGATGGCTGACTAAGCCTGTTAGCTGCCTCTTGGTAATTTACAGGTGTGTAATGAAGCATACTTTGTCATTCATGGACAAGCTTAACTTGTTTTTCCTAACTTATTCCTTTGTTACAAGGGAGAGAGTAAAAGTTTTATGGTGGAAAAGGGAGGAGATTGTCAGTGGGAAGTGACTCGGATGATTTTTTTTTAAAAGAGCATCAATAAGACATTTTTTAAATTCCACCCAATAATTATATTTTGCCCTCAGGAATTAAGTCTACTTTCTCTTCTGTCAACACCTCTTCAAATACAAGAAGAGACAAGATCATGTTTCCTCTAAGTATTCTTTTTCTCCTCTGGGCTACACAGCCTTTGTTTCTTATACCCTCCTCACTGGACATGATTTTGAATCCCTTTACCATCTTGTTCATCCTCCTCTGAACTATGTCTAGCTTATCCATGCCCTTCCTAAAAAGTGGTACCCAGAACTCATCACAATACTCCATGTGTGGTCTGATGAGGGCAGAGTTCAATGGGATTCTCACCTCCCTGTGAGACACTGTGCCTCTCTCTCTTTCCTTCCTTCCTTCCTTCTTTCTTTCTTTCTTTCTCGAACTAGGCAATAGGGTTAAGTGACTTGCCCAGGGTCACACAGCTAGTAAGTGTTATGTGTCTGCGGCCGGATTTGAACTCAGGTCCTCCTGAATCCAGGGCCGGTGCTCTATCCACTGTGCCACCAACTGCCTCTGTGCCTCTTTCTATAGTCTAGATTAGAGCATAGGTTCCCAAAGTAGGTGATACTGCCCCCTGAGGGGCTCTGGAATGACCCAGGAGAGTGGTAGTAGCCTCAGGTGTAATTGGGGGGCATTGAATAAAAATAAGGGGGCAGTAGAGGCATAAAGAAGAGAATTTTGAAAAACAATTAGTACATGTTTCATCTGTTGTGTAACATAATTAAAGTCGTAGTGATTATATTATTTTCCAAATAAACATACAAAATGCAAATTATAACCTATCAGTCCACTGACAGGTCTTGATAAGCAAGTGTTGACAGGCAAACCTGTCAAGCATTATTGGGAAGTCTAGCATGCATCAGCAGGAGTATGTGCATGTAATGACTTGTTTACAGTATGATACTATACAACCACAGTAGTGCATCATCAAAACTTCAACACAGGAAAAAGCTCACAGATTTACAATAAATTATTAAATTTAAGATATCATTTTAAAAAAAATTTATATTTTCTTGAAATGATGCAAATTTAAAAAAAAACCGTTACAGGGTTAAAGAAACTAGATTTCCAGGGAGGCTCTAAGTAATTTTTTTTTTAAAAAAAAGGGGCAATAGGCCAAATGAGTTTGGGAGTATCTGGTCTTGACAGAGAGAGAAAAAATACTTAGGACAATACAACTGAGTTAAAGGGGATTATTTTGTAAACTAGCTGGCACATCGTATTTACTCGTCATTCATACTCTGGACCTTTCCAATACACCAGCTGATAAAACTCTTACTTTATAGCAAAGCTGTAATTACGGAAAACTGAATAATACATACCACGGCATCCACTGCAGGTGAATTGTCTCCAACCACTAACAATGCAGGGCACCTAGGCATGGTCAGAGAGAAAGGAAATATGTTGGTCCTAGGGGCCAGCAGTAAGAAAACAGAGTCCTCGCCCTGTACGCGCTCTTCTCCCTACATGCCCACCTCATCATCTCTTTACTATTCTTTCAGATACTTGTCCCTGCTCCTCACTTTCTTCAGCCCATCAAAACCCACTCGCAAGAAAGGTTCAGTTAGCAATCTTATACACCTTAGTGTGAATATAAATTAAGTGGACCTTACCGGGGATATTTTCATTTTGAGTTTTCTAACAACCGAATACAAGGTTTTGTCTTAAGATGAAGCGGATGTCAGTCATAGGTGGATTTCATGCATCTAAGCGTAGAAGCTGGGCCTTCTGGCCCCCCCCATAAAAATCTACCAAATGGGCAACTATGTGTAAGTCCAGCCCTGTACTTACACATGTAAGAAGCAATTTTGTGTGCAGAAGCAATTAATACTACCCCAGTGGACACTGTTCTGTTTTTCGAAAAAGCCAGCTTTATCACCATCCTGGCAGGCTGGAACTAGGGGTATACGTGAAACTGCAAGTAGCTCATTCTCCATCTACCTGACACGGCTTGTGGGGGGGCTACTGTCTTGGGTACTGGTCCCAGAAAAACAAATGGCAACTCCAGCGAAAAAGGGACCCGAGATGCCCACCAAAGGAAACTCTTTGCTTGTGGCTGCCATGATACTTGGCTAAGCCTTTACATCTGCACATTAGGGAGGAAAAAAAACTGGACTATAAATCAGAAAACCTAACAACACTGTCTACTTTTAGCCTATCTTTTTTGTTTTAAGGTTTGCAAAGCACTTTCCAAATGTTATCTCTTTTAATCTTCACAACAACCCTACAAGGCTGATACTATTATTATCTGTTTAACAGATGAGGAAACTGAGGCCCAGGGTCACATAGCTATTAAGTGTCTTAAGGAAGAATCTGAACTCGGGAATTCCTTTGCACCACCTAGAGTTTGAGGTTCAGCTCCATCACTAACTTGTTGTTTGCCCCTGAGAGCATGATTTCTCTCTTCTGGGCTACAATGTCTACAATAATAAAATGGAGAGCAGAATGGTAAGGGCCAAATGAGGTAATTTATGTAAAAGTGGTTTAGAAATGTCAGTTTGGGAAGGGATCATGGGAATTCTAGGAAAGGTTCAGTTTGCAAACAGACACGTGGAAGACAGCCACTTACTGCAGGGTGACAGCATTGGTTCCAGGGAGAGGACGCTCGATTTCTAGATCCCGGCGACTGTGGAAATAAGCCAAAGTAATTAACAGATGCTGACTCCCCAGAGGCAGGAGAGAAAGATCAATTGCATGAAGGACCTGGGAGCAGACCTCCTCCTCCCTCACCCTTTAGGATGACTAGCCCAACTCCACGTACCACAAAACCAGTCCAAGTCACCTGGGGTGCTAGGCCACAGAGCCTTCTTGCCTCCACTGACTTATGTGAAAACATGCCTGGTGGAAGCCAGGGTCTGCTAGCAGACCAAGGCATGGCCACTTACTAGGAAACAAGCAGAATTCTTTCACATAGGGTCTTTCTCATGGCCCCTACAACAAGGGTTCCCAACCTTTCATGAGAAGCAAATACCTCCCACATTCCTAAAGTTGTGACAGCCCTGGGTGGGGGAAAGATTGAAAATGGTATTGGCTGTGAAGTTCTATCTCTATAGAATGAGGAGAAGAAGGGTGCTACTCGTGATACTCTCCCTCCTTCGTATTACAAGTAAAGCCACCCAAGACCCTGGATGGGGCCAGGGAAGTAATAATCATTTTGAAGATTTGCTAACCAAATTTTAGGTCAGTTTCCTCAGTTTCCAAAACTAAGATGACGTCTAAGATACCTTAACAACTCTAAACTTCTCGGTTTTAAGGTCCCTTCTGGCTCTGACATTTTGTACATAACATTCTGAGGTTCCTCCTATCTCTGACTTTCTAGGTCCAAAGACCCTTTCCAACACTGAGATTCTATGTTCTGAGATTCCTTTCAGAACTAACATTCTATGCCCAAACGGTCCTTTCTAATTCTAACACTGTAGGTTCAAACGTTTTATATTTCACAGGCGTTTTGCACCTCCAACTTCACAGGTTCTAACATTTTATGTTCTATTAGGTTTCTCCCAGCTCCAATGTTCTGGATTCTAACATTCTACGTCCTATTGGGTCTCTCCCAGCTCTAACGTTCTAGGTTCTAACATTCTAAGTCCTATTTATTAGGTCTCTTCCAGCTCCAACATTCTAAGTTTTCAGGTGTCTTCCTGCTCTAGCACTGTAGGTCCTGACATTTTATATTCACAGTTCTCCTCTACCTCTAACATTCTAGGTTCTAACATCTGATGTTCCACAGACCCTTCCAGTTTATTCTATGGCTCAAAGATTTAATAAATCTATTATTCACTCTGGGGTCTGAAGAGGTGTTTTGTATCCTGTGCTCTGCCCTGGGCACACAGCAGGGTCGGCACATTAAAAATACTGAATGACTCTGACCTATGAAAGAAAATCCTACACAGTTATAGCTGTTGGGAACCTTGGAGAACATCCAGTCCTGCCTCTTCATTTTCTAATGAGAAAACTGAAAGCCAATGAGAGGAAGTGACTTGGTGTAGGTAACAAAGCCAGTTACCTGTTGTAGGCATTAATGAAGAGATGGAGATTGCTTGGGTTCATGTCATTGATGATATGATGGCGGTAGGTGTGCACCACCTCCACGTTGTTCTGCATTTCTTCCTGTGATTAAGAAGGAAAGGGTGAGGGAGAAGAAAAAACATCAATGACCTCACCATCTAACAGGCCATACTAGAAGGCAGGGATGGAAATGGAAAGCCGCAGTCAAGTTTGGCCCAATTAGGAAAAGTTTCAGGGCCTCTGATATTTACTAACTAGCTGGCTGACCTTGGGAAAAGTCACCATCTCTTTGAGCTTCAGCTTCCTCATCTGTAAAATAGGTGTAATACTACCCATAACACTGCCCACTCCAGTGGACTGTGGTGAAGGAATATTGTAAACATTAAGGCACCATGAATATGTGAGCCACTAGGGCTGGAAGTGGCATTGAGATCATCCAGTCCAAATTCCAGGCCCACGAAGGAATAGTAACCCAAACAACTACAGAGAATCAGGGCTGGAGTTCAGAATTCTGGATTCAGTCATCTCTCCTCCATACTATCTACCCTGCCTTGTCTGCTTGAAGGCCAACAGTACCAGTGGAGCAAATGACATTTTTAAGCCACAAAACAGGGGGCAGGGCAGGAGCATTTCAATCTACACGAAGCTTGGCCCCAAATCAGCACAAACTCAGTTTCTTTGTCCTTTCTTGTTGATTTTTAGGAAAGGCCAGTCGTTGGCCAAACAATAACTCAAAACAGCACACCCTTTGGCTTGGAAGCCCTAGGGATGAGCACAGGCTTGGAAGTGTCAGCCTAATCAGTAACATCGAGGGCTAGAGGAGGAGGCGGCAGAGACCCTGATGAGACTGTGTTGAGCTGGTGCTGTTGTCAAAACGGAGTCTGGGATTATTTAAGGAAGAAAAAGGTCAATCTGCTACAACCACCACTAGAAGAATTAGCCTGTGAGTAACACTCTTGTCCTTTCAGATTAAAACCAAGTGGCAGAAATTGGTGGCTAAGGAGCAAGCTATGTGTGCTCCCACACGTGTGCTCCCAGAGGGACAAATAGGTCTAGCATCATAACTGATGCACAGCATAGTCTGGGATAACTCTAAGGGTGAAGGTGTATTTTCATTAGCCTCTAACTGAAATTTACCCTTCTCTTCAATTACGAATGTAGATCATTATTATTCTGAGAAGGGGGTCCATATGCCTCATCAGAGTGCTAATGGAGCACAGGAATCACAAAAGGTTAAGAAGCGCTCAGCTCACTCAAGGACATTAAAGGTAGCCAGAACAAAAATGTGCCTTGGACTTAAGGGAGCCCTCCTTGAAAAGTGTTTAGTCATGGAAAGATGTAAAGGTGGTGAGGGATGATGGCCTCTGTCTGTAAGCATCTGAAGGGTTCTCATGAGGAAGAGGGACGTGTGACTCCAGAAGGCAGAACCCAGGAGCCATGGATGGGAGTTCCTGGGAGACAGATTTTAGCTCAGTATATGCAAGACCTTCTCAACAATCAAAAGTGCCCCACAACAGAATAAGCTGTCTCATAAAGTAGTGAGGTCCCTCCCTGTCAATGGAGGTCCTGAAGGAGAATCTAGATGACCTCTAAGTGATGTGGGATGTTTAAATGGAAGACAAGTGGAAGATCACTTGTTAACTCTGTGGTCAAGGGATGAATGCTCAGGCAGAGGACTTTGGGGTACCTTCAAAATGAATGGTTCTAACTTCAGAGAAGAAGATCTCTGAAATTCTAAGATTCTATGGACCCGAAAAAGAGGTTTTAGCTCTTCAAGGGTTGGAGATGAGTTACTGCCAATGAGCTATTAATACAGACCAGTGTGAGTACTGAAGAAAGAAGATGGGGGGAGCCCCTCCCTGCACCTTACACTCTCCACTCCAACTCACTCCCCCAGCTAAATCAAACCTGAGTGAGGTCTCAATAGCAGCTAAAAGTCTAAATGTAAAAAATATAATTGTCACTTACTGACAAAGAAATTTGAAGCATCTATATTAAAAATGAGTGAGGAGGTAGGGGTCTATGGGGAGTGGAATGGTGCATATGATGTCAATTTTTTCAGGCTATTGATTGGCTTTGAAGGAATTTTTTTCTATTCCCTTTAAATTTTTTTTTTTTTACTATCTAAGAGATGGTTGTCCACCAGGAGGGCTAAAGAAGAGGGATATAGGGGAAAAATCATTAAAAAGATATCAATAAAAACAAACAAAAATGGATGTAAGGAGGTTGACAAAGAGGATGCATACCACAAAATAAAATCACATCTATGAGCCAAGCTTCCATAGAAATGTAGTTTCCTCCCCTGGTGTTGATGCTCAAGTCTACTTGGGGTATACAAAGGTACCACTTTTATAAAACGAGATGCAGGGAAGTGATCAATATTCTCCTTAGACACCACATCGTCTGGGCTGGTGTCATGCTTTCTCTGCATGGAGCTGATGTGTTCTGAGGGATGTGAATTTAGAGGGGTACAGAGGGGGTCGGGGTTGGGTCCTACGATATTATAAGATTTGACCCAATGACTCACCTTCCCAAACAGATGAGACACCACCATATCTGGAAGAGCTTGAGTCCACCCAGAGATCTAAACCAGATAAAACAAAAACAACAATAACAAAATGAGAGACAGTCAAGTCACTGAACTGTGCGTACCCTTGGATTCAGAGATCCCACTTCTGGGCATAAATTCCCGCCCCCCTTCCCCCCCCCCGGGGAAGTCACTGACAGAAAGAAAGGCTGTTCACAGCAAAATATTCACAGCAACACTCCTTGTGGTAGCAAAAATTGGAAATCAAGGGAGGACCTATCTATGGGAGAAAACCTCAACAAAATGTGGAATGTGAATGGAATAGAAGACTATTATTCTGTCAAAATAAAAAGACTAAATGGAATTGTGGGAAGTATAGATGCTCTGATACGGAATGACAAAGGAAGACCAGGAGAAGTGTAAACAATGACAATACAAACAAAAACCAAACTAAAAGACAGCCAAATTAAGATTAATTGCAATGAACAATCTCAGTCTCTCTTCTTGGTAGAGTACTGAACTATAGGTGTCATAGATATTGTTTAACTTATCACACACGGCCATTTGTCAGTTGGGTTTTGCCTAATTTTTCCTTATTACAAAAGTAGAATGACTCCAAGGGGGAAGGAGAGTGGGATGCTGAGAAATGATCTTATGTAAAATGAAGTCAAAATACAACTTTTTTAACCCCCCCCCAAAAAAAAATGACGGGGAGAAGCTATTGTTAGAAACAGAGAGGAAGCTTACCAGCAAATGTGACCCAAGGTCACTATCAGAATAATGCTATGAGCTAAGACCCCCCTGGCTTTTCTCTCAAGCCTCCTGAGAGGCTGGGTCCTAATCATGCCTGATTTTAAGAGTTGTGATTTTAGGCATTATTTAGTCCAACCCTTTTGATATAGAGGGGAAGAAACAGAGGCTCTGAAGCTTGGCAGGGTTCTTTCCACTACACAAACTGCTGAACTGGGATTTTTAAATAAATCCGACCTACTGTGAAAGGTCTCAGGCTGATACAGAGCTTGGGGTTCTGTTATAGTCACAAGTCTAGAGACCACTCAGGCCAATAAATCCTCTACACAATATCACCAATCATCCAAGCTATATCTGAAGACCTCCAGTGAAGGGGTGAGGGGTGGGAGGGGCACCCCCTATACCCTGACCCACGCTTGAGGAGGAGGGAAAGACATAGCACAGATGAACTCAACGTGCCAGTAGCATTAAGCCTTTGGCTGCTGAGATGACTTCACTGCCTCCATGTCACTTGATAGCCACCCAAGTCTGGCAAAAACACATTTTCAAAATGAAAAGTCAGAACTGCTCCCAGACTGAAAGGCTATATAATCTCATTTCATCTGGAACAATTTATTCTCTCCTTGGCAAAGATCTGAGATCCTTCCAAAAATATATATATTTTTTTAAAAACCAATAAATGCCTAGCTAAGAGTTGCATGGGTCAGTGCGAGCTTAGAGGGACCCTTGCTGCCTCAGGAAGGGGTCGACTTCAGAGACCCATGCTGTTTGAGGCTATTCCCACCCACGTTTGCCGAGAGCTCCCAGCTGAGGGGCAGCACAGGCCAAAGAAAATGCTTTTTTGCAGGAATAAGACAGAGCTCGATGTGCTGCTTCCTATCAGGGCAGATCATGGCTCCCTGCCTGCAGCTCTCCTTACAGAAAACACATGCACGTTTCCAAAGCTGCATTTCTTTACCTTGGTCGCTGCCCAGTCCATCCACCCTTCAGCGCAAGGGTTCACGTTGATGAGAACAAGTCCTTCCACCATTTCTGGGTGGTTCAGCTGCAAAGGAAGACAATAAAGTCAGAGAGTACACCGGGCAGGCAGAAATACTGATCTGTAGCTGGAAGGGTTCTCAGGGGCCAAAACAGACTAGAGGGCCTTATTGCAATTACTTAAGTCTATTTCTTCATCTGAAATATCAGGGACAGATCATCTCTAATGTCTCTTCTAGCTATAAAGTCAATGATCCCATTTACCATAAGCTACCAGGTATCAGACCTGGCATTTGGACCCAAGGCTAGGTATTATTTTCCCCTCTCACTATAGTTGGAAGTTGGAAGGAAATCTCAGTGGCCATCTGAACCAATCCATACCCAAAAGAAACCCTCAGTATAACACAGCTAGCCATCTTTTGCTTCAAGACTTCCAATGAGGGGGCATTCACAGCTACCCAAGAAAGCTGTTAGGGAAGCCTAAACTGGACACTTGGCAGCTTCCACCACTTACTGCTCCCGAGCAGCCTGGATTGCTAGGGAGATGTCCTGTTGTTGTTGTTGTTCAGAAGAGCTGTGTCTAACTCTTCATGACCCCATGCGGGGTTTTCTTGGCAAAGATACTAGAGGGGTTTGCCATTTCCTTCTCCAGCTCATTTTACAGATGAGGAAACTGCAGCAAACTGGGTTAAGTGACTTGCCCAGGATCATGCAGCTCATATCTGAGGCTGGATTTGAACTCAGGAAGATGCTCCAGACCCGGCACTGCATTAGGAAAGGTCCTAAATGTAAGCTATTATATTATCCTTTCATTCTCTCTACTTCAGCCTGCATCCCCACCCCACACAAAAGGGTCATTTAGCTCAAGTGGAGACATGGTCCTACTCCTATTAAATTTAAATTCTTTTAAGAAGTTCTGGAAATTGAGCAGAGAATGCAGATACCCTGCTTGCCAAAGCCAAGAGGGATGTATTTCATCTTTAAACAACATGCAATTGTTTCAGAGGAAAAGCCACCCTCCACCCATTGGAAGTCGGGCATGACAGGATAACGGTCTGTCTGTCTGTGGTCCTGTGTCCACTGAAATGAGCTCAAATGTTTCAGAGAGGCCAAGAGACTTACAGCAAATCGAGTTAAGATGTAGGCACCAGCTCCGGTTCCCATTCCAATCACGCTCTTCAGTCTGTAGAAAGAAAACAAGTGCCCCCCGCAAGAGAGTGAGAGGACCTCCTGTTAAATGGGACCGAGAAACCCACAAACAACAAAAGCCCAGTTTCTGCTCCAGTTACCTGCCCCCTTCTGATGAGGTCAGATTTATGTCGAGTTGACAGCTAGCTCAACAGTCACAATGGCGTGCCATCAAAATTGCAAAGTGCTCTCCTTTCCCCCAAACAAATCACGGTTTTGTAACTAGACAGGGGAGTGTGACCTCTCCATTTCTGTGGCTTTGTGCCCTTCCTTCCCTGTGTCCCAAGTCTCTGAAAACCAGATTTGTGACATTTACTGGAATGACTATTACAACACACTCCATCTCCCTGCTTGGAAAGCCTAGCTCTGCACTTGATGGGTAAAAAAGAACATGGTCCTGGGGTCCCTAGGGAATGGAGGCAGGAGAATGGACGCAAGGATAGCTCTTACTGTACAATATTTCTTTAAAGAAGCAGTCTTAAATAAAATAACAGAAGAGGAGAAAGTAAATGGGAAGAGACAAACATTAAGGGACCATTTCTACTCAAAGGGCAAGATGTAGCCAGGGTGAAAGTTGGAAGTAGGGAAGGTTACCTACTAACTGTGGCCCCTTAACCCCTCCATGTTCTTCTAGTCTACCAGCCCTGTAATAAGTCTAATTTCCTTCCTTACCGAGTCTTGAATCTCTATAACCAGATCTTTCTCTTCTATATTGCGCTCCTCTGCCCCCTTTCCTTTCTACCACTGCTGCCCTGGCATGTCTCAGTGCTGGGCATGTAGTAGGTGCTTAATTTAGGTGAACTGACTGGACATCTCCTTACCATCTACAAACTATACTGCTATACTCCCAGATGGCTGGACACAATGGAAGGAAATTAAGCTGACTTACAAAAAGCAAACTTTTTTTTTTGGATAGCATCTGCCAATTTTTTTTTAAATTCTTAATTTATGGAATAAAACAAGCATTTCCATAACACAGTACAATAAAAAAGATGACTGCATGTAAAACTATAAAAGCAAATTTTTCAGAGAGCCTTACAAACACACATATGCACACCTCTTCTGACAGATCAAAACCTCTCTCTATATTCAAGCGCATTTGGCCAAAAAAGTATTCAAACCAAAGGAGCCATTTAAAAAGACAAAAACTGTTTTCCAATGCCAACACATTTGTTTTTCTTACCCAAACTGGTGGAGAATTCCAGGAATCATTTCAGCCAGTTGATCCATGGAGGGATACATGTACCTGGTGGGACAAAAAGAGTTAGTACCACCTAATAACAAAGCCCAGTCACCCAGAGGAGGCAAGTCACTTCACCCCAAACTGACTCGGTTTCCTCATCTGTAAAATAAATGAGTTGAACTAGATGCTTTCTAAGGCCTCCTCTAGCTCCAAATCTATAATGCTGATCTTTCTGTCTATAGCAAAAGTGGAAAATCAGAAATCAAAGCCTTTCCTACCAAGATAGTGTCAGAGTCCTTGAAGACCTTGGCCATATGGGGTATGGGATATATAGGGCTTTATTATGATAATGGTGGTGCTGGTTATGGTGATGATGGTGGTAAAGATGGTGGTGGCGGTGATATTTGGCTTAGGGCGCCATATTTTAGGAAGGAAATTGACAAAATGGAATACATTCAGAGGGGAAAACTAGGATGGTGAGAAGCCAGAAAACACAAACATCCAAGAATCAGCGTAAGGAGCAGGCAATTTTTAAAGTGGAGAAGACTCAGGGGGAAGATAAAACGGCTGTTTTCACATATTTGAAGAGGGAGTAGTCTTTTTCTACTTGGCCCTGGTGGGCAGAATTAGTATGAAGCTGCAGAGAGGCAAATTTTAGCTCAATAGAAAGAAAAACCTCCTAATAACAGGACAACTCCAGAGGTGCAGTAGCTGGGCTCCAGAACCGGAAACCTCCCTCCTGGAGGTTTTAAAAAGCAGCGGCGGGATGATCATTATTTAGTTGTAGAAGAGATGCCGGGTATGGGTTGTGGGTTAGACCGAGGCCCTTTTAATTCTGAGGTGCTATGACTCTGAAAGTCAGCAGCTGCGTGGGGCAGTAGATAGGGCACAGGACCAGGAGCCATGAAGGCCTGAGTTCAAATCTAACTTTATACCTTTACTATGTGAGTCTGGGCAAGTAACTTAACCTCTATCTGCCTCAGTTTCCTCAACTGTAAAATAAGAGTAATATTAGTACTACCTTATAGGGTTATTGTAAGGATCAAATGAGATAATATTTATGAAATGCTTGCTTAATATTATAATGCCAGACAAATAGCTGGCACTTAAATACATTTCCTTCCTCCCCCTCCCTTAATTTCTATCTGCTTTAATTTCTGTAAAAAGAAACCTCACAAGACTGTCAGGAGAATCAAATGAAATATTAGTTATAAAGCGCTTAATTAGCATAATGTCTGGCAAATAAATGCTTAATAATGTTTGTTTCCCTTCTCCTCTTTCCTTAATTTCCATCTGCCTGAATTTCTGTAAAAAGAAACCTCACAAGACTGTTAGGAGAATCAAGCGAGATAACAGCTATAAAGTGCTTACTTAGCATAATGTCTGGCAAATAGCTGGCATTTAATAAATGTTTCCTTCCTTAATCTCTATCTACCTCAGTTTCCTCAACCATAAAGAGGAAATATTATTACTTCACAGGGCTGCTGTGAGAATCAAGTAGGATAATATTTATAAAGTGCTTGCTTGGCTGGCATAATGCCTGGCAAATAATTGGCTGTCTTTTCCTTACTCCCTTCCTTTCTAAAGAAACCACAACTAGAAGCAGCTAAAAACCTTCTATCAGGCTGCAGCCTCTGAAATAGAGGGAGGCCCTAACATACACACCAGCAAATACCAGCCCTAATGCCACCTTCTTCCTCCTTCAAACCTGGCCCTGAGATAAATGGAAACCAACAGGACTGATTCTGGCCCTATACGAACCTTCTCCATTTCTGAGTCTAATCTGGCCCATGCTTCACAGGCACCATGATGTACTGGACTGAGAAGGCAAGGCTCAAGATACAGTTCTGAGTCTACCACCATTTCCAAACTATGGGACCTTGGCAAAAGTATCTCACTTCACTGGGCCTCAGTTTCTTCTTCTGGACAATAGAATAATGTTCACACTACCTCACAGAGGTCCTGTGAGGAAAGAGCTTTGTAAACCACAAAACTTCTATGGAAATATAAGCTATTATGAACAATCACTCTATGAAAAGGAGCTTTCTTCCCAGAAGATTTGCGGATTGAGCCAACACTGTACTTAAACAGTCTCCAGTGAAAATTAAGTATTTCCCAGGCTCTTGACAGGTGAAAAAAAAAGCCTGGAGATGAGAGGAAATCTAGCAAGAAATTTAGTAAGAACAGATGTAAAGATGGGTTCAAAAAATTAATTGCCTAAGTATGATGGTGGAGTAGAGACATAGCTAGGTAACAGTTCTTTAGTGGGAACTCGAGGGTTTTATGATATGACAATTTCACTAAAGTCAACAGAATGACATGACTGACAAAAAGAGTATCTTTGGCTGTGGAGTGTCTAGAAGAGCAGCTCTCTCTCTTTTTTTTGTTCTTCGGATGCATTTACATTCTTAAAAATTGAGGACCCCTCCAAAGAGTTTCTGTTTTATGTGGGTAGAAATTAAAACATCTTAGTATTATCACGCAAAGTTTTGACCTCCCGAAAGACTTTCAGGGATTCCCAGGGACCCAAAGATCACATCTGAAGAACCACTGGTCTAAAGAAAGAAACAGGATGCTAGCCACCTTGGTCATAGATAATGGTCTCGAGTACTACGTTTGGCAGGGCAAGAAAAAGAGCCAATTCAAAATAACACAGAATGATCAGTTGAAAGCACCGGGAAAGAATTAAGAGAATTAAGCTGTGTCTAAGTATTTGAAATGCCCTCATTTGGTAAGAGGGATTAGACTTGGTCTGTGTTGTTCTTACTTGTTTAAGTCGTGTCCGACTCTTCATGACCCCCTGTGGGGTTTTCTTGGCAAAGATACTTGGAGTGGTTCATTCTGCAGCTTATTTTACAGATGAGGAAACTGAGACAGACAAGAGGTTAACTGACTTACCCAGGGTCACACAGCTAGTAAGTGTCTGAGGCCAAATTTAAACTTAGGAAGATGAGTCTTCCTGACTCCAGGCCCAGCACTCTATCTACTGTGCCATCTAGCTGCCATAACCTTGGTAGGTAGGGCAAATATTTTCATCCCCATTTTACAGATGAGAAAACTGAGGATCAGAGATACCAAGTCACTTGCTCTGTTGTTCCACAGCAAGTAAATGAAGTCAGGTCTCAATATCCCTGGCTCTCAGACCATGAAAAAAAATGTATTCTTTACAGTAGTTACAGAGAAGGGACACCCCAAATTCCATGAGACAGAAGGCCCCAAACTTTTAAAGAGGCCTTTTGAGTGAAAGCTGTTGAGCGAGCAACCAAAGTGGTTCTATCCAGCCAAAGATAGATTTACTGACCACTCATTACTTTAGCAGCTGGTTAATAATTAACCAAGCCTTTGCTTTTTCAATAGGCTTTTCATTTCAATTACTTGGCCAGTGTGAGTCCCATCTATTGATGAGTTAAGGAATAAATGCCCATTTCTAATAATATCAGAAGCCCATTTTTAGTCCTTGAAGCACTCAGCTGCTCCTCGCCCCCACCAGTATCTCATTATTTGATCACATAATCAGAAGGGGGCTGGGAAAGGAGGCACCCTCCAAGAAATCAGTCTCCAGCAACGGAGTAGGATTTCCATCTGCCTAAAAGATTGAACGGGTAATATGAAACTGTGGTGGAGAAAGATCATGTTGTTTTAAGTCCCAAAGACTTTGATAATGATTAAACCACAGGCGTGGTCCATTCAGTGTGGCAGAATGGAAAGCCCATTCTCCCTGAAAAGAATCTCCCTCTATGAAGAGTCAGGAAGTTGGGCTTCTGGTCCCAGGTCTGCCACTAAGTAGGTGTACAGCATTACGCAAAGTCACTTTCTCTTCACAGCACCTTAAATTCCTCATCCAAATTCAAAAGTTTATTAAATGTCTATTACATGCCAGGCACTTTGTTAAGTGCTGAGATATAGTCTCAAGGAGCTTCTATTCTATTGCCAAGGGAAGATGTGCCCAGATCAGGAAATGCAAAATATATTCAAAAGGCAAAAGAAATCTTGGGGAAGAGATGCTAATGACTAGGAGAACCAGAAAAGGCCCCAAGTTGTAGAGAACCTGTGGCCAAGTCTGGAAGGGACTTCAGGAATTATTTAAGATAATTTCTTTAGGGGAATGGACTAGGGTACAGGACCAGGAGTCAATAAACTGGCTGAAATGAAGGAGCCCCCTTGGAGCATCACGGAAGCACCTGCTAGTACCCTTTCTTAACCACTTCCTCCCTATGTACTCTACATCTCACCGAACCTGAGAAACAGCTGTGATGTCATCACTTTTCCTTATTGGAACAGCAGCTCCAGCTTTATCAACAAATTTTGTACCTTGGACAAGTCACTACTACTCTATTTGGGTTTCAGTTTTTTCCTAAGTACCAAATGGGTTGGAGGGTGTGAGATGTTATAAGACTATAAAGGACTTTTAATCTAATTTCATTAAATCTAACCCTTGCATTTTACAAATTATGGTGATAATGGCTGACATTTATAATACAGTCCTTTCTATGTAAAGGCCCTATGCTAAGGGCTTTGCAATTTCTCTCTCACTTAATCCTCCTAATATAACCCTGGAGGTAGGGAAGCTATGATTATCCCCATTTTACAGATAAGAAAACTGAAAGTCAAGTGATTTGCCCAGGCTCACACAGCCAGTAAGTGTCTGAGGCCACATCTGAACTCAGGTCTTTCTGACTCCAGGCCTAGCTCTCTATCCACTGTACCCCCAAGGTGTCCCAAATGAAAAAAAGAAACAACAACCCAGAGGATGACTTGTAGACATTTGCTATCTTTCAATTTCTCCTCCCTTCTTCATCTCCTCAAACACATTCCTTTTATTTCTCTCCCTCCTGTGTCTTTACCCCAGGTCTAACACGATGCATTAGAAAGAACTGGAAGTTGAGAAAGAACTATGGAGTTTGAATGCAGATGAAAGCATACTATTTGCTCTTTTTTTTCCTTTTTGTTTTGTTTCCTCCTTCTTGCGGCTCCTTCTATTGGTTCTAATTCTTCCTTACAACATGACTAATGTGAAAATATGTTTAATAGGAATGTATGTGTAGAGCCTACATCAGACTGCACGCCATCTTGGGGAGGCAGGGGGAGGAAACTTTAGAACTCGGAAGAAAGGAAGGAAGGAAGGAAGTAGAAGTCAAGAAAATGTGAGTTCTACTCCTGGCTTGGCCAGGAGTGACCTTAGCCAGGTTTCTTCATATCTCTTGCCTCAGTTTCCCCATGCAAATTGGGGGGAGGAGTTTTGAACCGGAGAGATAGATGTCCACTAACATCCCTTTCTAGATCTAAATTTATGACTGTAAGATTCAATACATTTCCAACCCTGGTCAGGCCATTCTCCCCAATACCCTAACATAAGCTAAAGACACTACATCAGGAGTCAATGGACACGCATCCTTCAAACACTTACCCCACAGGAAAGGATGCTGCTCCATCCTGCTGCCCAGGAGCATCCACGTGGCAGACAGCAAAATGCTGGGTGATCTCCTGCATGTCCTCTGAATTGAAGAGAGGGTTGTAACAGGTTTTGTCTGTAGGATGGAAAGATGAGAGGAGAGGACAGACAGATTAATTTTAAGTGACCCTTGAGGGAAGCTGTCTTTTTGCTCACACCAAGCAGAAGTCTATGAGATACATACATTCCCCCGGTACCTACTATCACTGAATCACTGAAACTTAGAAATCATCTGACCCAGGCCCTACCTGAAGAAGCATCTCTTACAGAATCTCTGATCACGCAGGCTGTCCTGGCACATAGTAGGTACTTTACAAATATCTATTTCATTAATTCCTTGAATGCCTCTATCTGGAAAGCAACCCATTCAAATTCTAGACAGCTCCAATTCTCAGGAAATACTTTCTTGGACTGAGCCCAAACCTCCTCTAGTTTCCACCAGTCCTAGGCCTGTCCTCAAGGTCAAAGTCTGAGCCCCCTAACAAATGTCACCACTCAGATATTTAGCAGCTAATAATGATAGCCAGCAGTTATACAGTAAGTCTGCAAGCAGCACTTTACTGATATCCCCTCATTTCATCCTCACAACAACCATGGGAAATAGGTACCATTTCAAAGGAAACTGGGGCCGAGAGAGCTTATAAGTGACCTGTCCACATTCAGGTCCTCTCAAGTACAGTATCCTACACACTGCTCCACCTACTCGCTTCATTCTTGGAAGGTCAGGTCCCTCCACGAATGTCCCCCATCTTCGAGGTCAGAAGACAGCAGTGTACAAGTGAGAACGCAAGATTTGGAAACGAAGCTCAAATCCCACTTCTGACACTTATACACTTACGTCATGGCTTACCACCCACCTGGATCCCACAGAAGTGGTCCACACCCGGAATGTTATCTAGGGACCCAGGCCTGTCAGCCTTGTTAGTAGTAGTTCTGAGTTGGATTTGACCTTCTTATCTCGTCTGGTCCTTGTGTCTTCCCCCCTACTCCAGGGCACACTCCTCCTTTCCCTCAGGTGTGACAGCAGTGAGCGTAAGAGCAGCACTGGGGCCTACCAGGGGCATTTGGACAATTACTCCTATCCCTCGACCCTAAAGCTTGTTAACAGCTAAACAGCAGGATTTGTCTGACCGACCCCAAGAGGAAGGAGTGGAAGCTACAGGAAGGTTTGATGTAACTAAGGGTCAGCTGCCTGGAAATTAGAACTATACTAATGTAGAATGGTCTATAGTGGGTTCCTCCTTAGTCCTCAAGCATGGCTAAATTATGCTGTCAAAACAGATTCTCATTCAGACGGGGCTGGATAGATAATAACCAACAGTAACAGCATTGATATAATGCTTTAAGGTTTGCAAAGTGCTTTATAGATATTATCTCATTTTAATCCTGGCAAACAACCCTATGTGGGGTAATTATTAGTATTATCCCCATTTTACAGATGAGGAAACTGAGCCAAACAGAGATTAAGAGACTTGCCCAGGGTCAGAGGGGTTAGTAAGAGACTAAGACAGGCCCAGCTCCCTACCCTCTGCTCCGCTTAGCTGCTCCGCTTAGCTGCCTCGGAGACAACCTCTAAGAGCCAACTCAAAGCCTGTCACTTTTTCCTGTCTACATATGTAAATTCCCAGTAAGAATGAAAACACCTTGAGGGCAGGGGTTCGGTCTCCTTACTTCTCCAGTATAACATCCTTACCACTCCCACCACTGCCCAGCCCACACAATGTGCTTAGTAAGAGATTACCGGACCAAGGTCTGGCTTTGAGCCTCTGTGAGACAGCTGATGAGGTTTCTAAGCATCCAGGCAAACATACCTACTTATTTGCCAACTACCCTTTTTTTTAAAAGGCAATTGGGGTTAAGTGACTTGCCCAGGGTCACACATCTAGTAAGTACCAAGTGTTTGGTCTGAGGCCAGATTTGAACTCAGGTCCTCCTGACTTCAGGGCTGGTGCTCTATCCCCTGCGATGCCTAGCTGCCCTACCAACTATCCTTAGACACCTACTGAATGCAAGGTACCACGTAGGAGAAGTCCAAGATATTTGGTGGAAAGGGTGCTGGGTCTTGGGGTCCCAAGTATAAACGTCACCTCTAATGTTGACCATACATGTGACCTTTAACACCACTCAAGGCCTCAGTTTCTTCATCTGGAAAATGAGGGGTGGGGGCCGAGGGGTGTGGCCCATTTGACCTCCCAGGCTCCTCTCAGCCCTGCCTCTCTAGCATCCTATAATAAAGCTAACCCTCCTCCCACTCAAGGCCTCCGCAGATGCCTCCTGCCTCCTCCTGGCACGATGGCAACAAACTGTTTTTGAAAAGTCATGTCAGGAAGGAGCAAACTCCAGCAGATGGAACAGGGTCCCAATGACAGACTGTGCTTCTATGTTTGGAGAATCAACCTGGGCAAGGAGAAGCTCACTCATCAGAGGGGTAGCCATCAGACAATGAGGGGTTTTGGTTTGGTTTTTCTTTTCTCCCCCAATCACACTACAGATTATGGGGGTTGCGGTCTGAATTGGCTTAAGAAGCACCCACAGGGATGAAATCACTGATCCTAGAAGTATGGTAACCCAATTGATGAGAATATTCCTCTTCCCATGGCCCACAAAACAAGGTTCATTCCATGCTCTCTGGTCTGGCATTCAAGGCCATTACCCCATAGCTCTAAATTACCTTTCTAACACTAATTCATACTACCTTTCTTACACATTGGTTGTTTCCCAACCAACCCTCTCCTTTCCACTGCTCCCATAATCTTTGTCTTTTGAAAGATAATCAATGCTGTAAAATCCATTTCAAATGCCACCTCCTCCATGAAGCCTTCCCCAAATCCTTGGCCCAAGGAACCACCCCAATCCCAGCCCCAAGGGGTCCATGAATAGACCTCACAGGGTCTATGAACTCGGATGGGAAAACAATCACTTCCAACAGAAATTCTACACTTACTTTTTTTTTTAAAAATATCATTCTGAGCAGGGGGTCTATCACAAGACTAGGCTCCATGGCACAAAAAGGGTTAAGAATCCCTGCCCTAGCCCTCACCTCTAATAACCAATTTTCCCCTAGATGCTTACCACATTCCCCCTTTTACCAGTTACTTGTGTAAATCAATTTTAACTTACTAGACTAAAAACTCCTTGGGGCTAAGCCTTATGAAGTGTGGTATCCTATAATGGGGACAGCTTAGGTGGCACAGTAGATAGAGTTCCAGGCCTGGAGTCAGGAAGACTCATCTTCCTGAGTTCAAATCTGGTCTCAGAACACTGACTAGCTGGTACAACCCTGGAAAAGTCACTTCACCCTTTTGCCTCAGTTTCCTCATCTGTAAAATAAGCTGGAGAAGGAAATGGCAAACCACTCCAATATCTTTGCCAAGAAAACCCCATATGGGGTCACAAAGTGTTGGACATGACTGAAAAATAACTGAACAAAAAAAGAAAAAGAGAGAGAGGCCAGATCAGCTTAGGAAGGACTCATATTCCATGAACAACACTACTGCTACATTCAGTTCATCACCCCAGCTCTGTGTCATGCTTGCCATGTGACCCTGGAAAGTCACTTAGTCCCAAGTTTTCTTTTAACTTCATTTTCCTCATTTCTAAGACGGGGAATAGTGATACTGCCCCAATAGGATTATTGTGTTGCAACAATAGAGGTTAAAGCATAACCTAAATGTTGATTATTATTATTAATAAAGCATCTGTTGAGCTGCATTTGAACCCTGGCAGAAGACAGAGAGCTTTTGTACTCCCAATATGGCTACCATACAGTAGGAAACAGACCATTGAATACAGAATACCAGGAACTCTAAGCCACGCCACGCATAACACTGCTATTCTAAGAAGATCAGATTGAGAAAGAAGGCTCTGCAAAGAATACAGTGGGACTTCCTCTTACTATTCTCTTCTTACTGGGGACGTACAGATTCGCAGAATCACAGAATCTCACACTGTTGGAAGGGCCCTCCGAGGTCATCTATCCACCCCCTACATGAACATGAAACCCCCTCTACAAGACCCCTAACAAAGGGTCACACACCACCTACTTGGAAGACCTTTAGGATGAGGAACCCACACCTTCTGAGGCAGTCCACTTGGGGACAGCACCAGTTAGAAGGTCTTGGTATGGAGCCAAAAAATCTGCCTCTTTGCAACTCTGCACTCACAGCTCCAAGTTCTGGGGCCAAGAGCAACAAGGTTTGATCTCTCTTCCTCATAACTGCCCTTTAAAAAACTCAAAAACAGCTGTCAGGCTTATTCTATCGCCTCCTCTGCAGACTAAATAGCCTCAGTTCCTTCTACTGGTTCTCATGGCAGGATCTCCAGGCCTTTCACTATTCTAATTGCCCTCCTCTGGATTTTTTGTGGCTGAAATGATGAGATGGCTGCCCTGGGTTGTTCCTCTTCTTCAGTCATTTTTTCAGTTGTGTCCGACTCTTCATGACCCCACTTGGGGTTTTCATGGCAAAGATACTGGAGTAGTTTGTCATTCCTTCTCCAGCTCATTTTACAAAAGAGGAAACTGAGGCAGGGTTAAACGACTTGTTCAGGGTCACACAGATAGTGAGGATGAATTTGAACTCAGGTCTTCCTAACTCTAGACCTAACATTCTATCCACTGTGCCACCTAGCTGCTTCCTCCTCTGGTTCCTCTCTAGTTTATCAATGTCCTTCCTAAAAACTGATGCCCAGAGAGGAACACAACACTTAACAGGGTTACAGGGTTTAGAGCCAGAACGAGCCATAGGGATGGTTAGTCCACTCCGTTCATTTAACAGATGAGAAAACAGAAGACTCCCAGTTAAGTGCACAAGGTAACAGAGGCAGCACACGGCATAAGCTAGAACTTTAATCTGGTCCTGGATTCCAAATCCAAATGTTTCCCCCCACCTCCCCCCATCACAGTGCCACTCCTACAGCATGCTGATGTGCTCTTGCCAGGACAGCCTACGAAGAACCCATCCCCTCTGTAGCTTGGGACAATAGCTCTCTCTCAATGCAGCCTAATATCTTTCCTGATCTCCAAGAGATCGGCTTAGGCAACTTACGGTTCATGCCAATGTCATGATACGTGAGGATGACAGGCCGGTTCCCCTTGGGGGTTCCACATACGGTGACATGGACTGAGCCATGGAAAGTCTCAATGTCCTGCTCCTGTGGAAAGAAGAACACAGAAAATACTTTTCACCAAGAGCTCCCATGTCTCCAGCTCCTCCTGGACTAGGGTTCTGGCCGCTGGAGATCCTAACTCAGGGCTAGCTGAGCCCGAAAATTACTTCCATGTTCTACAGCTAAGCTTATCACAAGGAACGAACAGGAATTTATTCTCTGCTCAAGGGACACAGCTTTCTCTCACCCTGTGCAAAAGCGTAATAACTGTGATCAATACCGTGTGTCTTAAAAATATTCACGCACACGCCTAGAGCCATTCTCTAGATACCATGCACATTACCAGGCCAGGGCTTCATCTCAGCACCTTCCTTGAGTCTTACCATGATCATAAAGATCACACATCTAGAGCTGGAAAAGGCAAGCCCCCTCATTTTACAGAAAAGGATATGGAGGCCCATGAGGCGAATTTACTCCCTCTTCATTTTCACCTCCCCCTGGGATCCTTAGTTTCCCTCAAAGCTCAATTCAAGCACAGCTTCTCACATGAAGTCTTCCTTGCCTTCTCTCACATCCAACCCCTTTATATTTATAGAGAGTTCTCAATTTACATAAATTCACATTATGCAAATTTGTAAAGAATTCTGAAAGAAATCCACATTCCAAAAAAAAAAAAACAACCTATGTTCACTTTGCTATACAGTACTCCCTCTGCTCCTGCCTCTCAGCCTGGCACTCCACAACCCCCCCCAACCATGCCCCCACCCAAAAAAACCTAAAAAATCCCCCCAAGTGAAAGCAGAGCAGACTCCCCAAGAGTCTACCACTGCCCCAGCTCCAGGGACTCGGCTTGAGAGCTGTGCACAGAGAAAGGAGACCTTTGCCTTGCTCCACCCACCTACCTGTGTGTCTATCTTCCGCCACCCAAGCTTGGGTACCTCAGGTCTGTCCCTCACCCCTGAGTGTCACCAGTCCTCTGCTGTCTGTGTCTGGCCCCCAACGTGTCTACCCACCCCACTAAGGGTTCTTCCTCTCAGTTCCAGCCAGTCCCTCACATGGCTGTTCTCCCCCCTGCTCGAGCTTCTCTATCCCCAGCCCCTACGTGTCCTTAAACGAAGGAACAGCTAACCTCCCTAAACAGGCATGTGGCTTCCTTTCCCATGTCCATGTCTAATTCACATTAGATAAAAATCTCTTCATGTAGAGAATGGTCCATTTAAGTAAAGCAAGAACAGTCTGTATTTGGTATACTGTATATTGATGTATGTGTAGCCGCTCCCCCCCCCCCCCCCAGAATGGGTGCTCCCTGAGGGCAAAGCCTTTCCTCTTTATCTCTATATGCCAGCACCTAAGACAATGCCTGCTATGCAGTAGGCACTTAATAAATGCTTACTGAATGATTCATTGATCATCCCACAGGTAGGGAGCTGCATGGTTAGACTACGAGCCTAAGTCCTTTGATTTCGAATCCTTACCATGCTGGAAACTAGAACCCACATCTTTTTTTTTTTTTAATTTTCAGGTGGTTGCAGTTAAGTGACTTGCCCAGGGTCACACAGCTAGTAAGTGTCAAGTGTTTGGTCTGAGGCCACATTTGAACTCAGGTCTTCCTGACTCTGGGGCCAGTGCTCTATCCACTGCGTCACCTCGCTGCCCCTAGAACCTACATCTTATGAAAACAGAGTCCTCGCTCTTCCCCCATACCACAATCACCATCAATAACAAGCTTTTATTATGCCCTCACGATCTGCTGGCCATGGTGCTGAGCACTGAGGATACAAAGACAGGCAAACACACAGCCCTGCCCTCAAGGAACTGACACGCAATACACAAACAACCGTGCACAACACAGGACACGCAGAGTGAATCAGACACCACTCAGAGCGAAGGCACTGGCTCTTGACCGAGCGCTGAGGCGGCCAAGCCCCTTTCCACCACCCACCCAACCCATGCTCCCAATGTCTAGGCTGGGCCCCGCATCCCCTTGTCGTGGTCCTGAGCCAGATGCTAGCACAATGGCCCAGTGTTGAACCATGATACTCTCCATTGTCTCCTGACTTCCCAGAACCCTCCCTCCCGCAGATGTGTACATCTTATCTAAAAATAGCACAGAAAGCCAAACAGAAGGAGATTTTTAACTCTGGAGGGCATGGCTCCAGCCTCTGTAAGAAGAACCAGAGCGGTTAAGGTCCTCTTCTGGTTCTAACCCAATTTAATTCCAACACTTACTAATTAAGTGCATACTAAGAGTAATGAATTCCCTAGGCTATGTGGTGAGGATGAAGAGATCAAAAAACTCAGAACTGTCCTTTGCCACAAATGTGCCTTCTCTGGGGGTGGGAAAGAGCGGGTTTACGTGTCAATAATTGTCATGGATGGAACTAAGAAGCATTTGGGGGAGGGGAGGGCAGAACTTGAATCCAGGTCTTCCTGACCCTATGACACCATACTGCCTCTCTGCAGTAAGAGGTACTCACTCACTATCACACTTAGGGATATACACTTAGTGGGATGTAAGCTTTGTGGGGGCAAGGATTAGTTTTTTTTTTTCCTATTTTCCCAAGCACCTAAGCATAGTGGTCTTGCTCTGCTGGTGTTTAACTGAATCAAATCACATTTTATCCTTATTACCCATCATCTGCCTCCTATTCTCTCCTTTACATCACGGCTATGTTAATATACCTCATGCACATCTCAGAAGGACATCATGAAAGGCAGCCAGGTAGATAACTGGACATGAGTCAGGAAGTTGTTGGGTTGTATCTGACTCTTCATGACCCAAGAAAACCTGGGTTCAACTCCTGATTCATATACTTAGCAGGTACGTAACCTTGAGCAAGTCATTTAAATGCCGTCTGCCTCAGTCTCCTCATCAGTAAAACAGGGATAATAACAGCACTTAATCTCCAGGGCTGTTGTACGGATCAGTATTTGCAATGTGCTTTGCAAACCTTAAAGCACTATATAAATGCTAATCTGCTGTGGGGCTTAGAATATTCAAAGCCTCAAAAAGAAGACTTCTGGTGTGTTAAGTGGATCTCCTATGGAAGATATTTAGAAACACAGAAATAAAAATGGCACAGGATGAGAAGAGACACTGACCTAAAATTTGTATAATCTTAAGAAAACTTTAACTCTCCCAGATACAAAGTTAAAAAGTAAGAGCATTGTTCAAAGGAAGACTTTTCTTCCCTCATTCACTGCATGGAGATGAGTTAGGTTCTCAAAGGTTATGCCAATGGAATGTAAGTAGCCCTGGGAGGGGCTACCAACCTGGAACCACCTTTGAGGATGGGGCAAACTGGCACCAGTTCTCTTAAGGAGCATCCCAACTTAGGGCAGAGGGGCTCATCGCCAGAAGGCTGGCCATGAAGGAGCCAAAGTGTATCCACACCACCTCAAAGACTGTCTGCGAAAGCCTGATTTAGGTTAGTAGAGGGAATTTTACCCACATAGGTAAAATCATGAATCCCGGAAGCATTCAAAGTAAAAGGATACACAGCTCTCCGAGGTCACCCAAAAACATTCAGACTCAGTTTCCTCATCTGAAAAATGGAAATCATAATACCACCCACCTCCCAGGGTTGGTGTTAGGGCAAGATAATATTTATAAAGCACTCCTCTGCAAATCTTAAAGCATTATATAATTATTAGATATTATTAAATAAATGCTAGCTATTATTTAAGGTTCCCGACATGATACTTTGCATTCTTAACTCACACTACTGCCTTCTCCACTTACTTTATGCTCTAGTCAAATTAGAACTAATTTTGGTCTATCCATCAAAGATAATCCTCTAATTTTTACTCATTATGCTTTTTCCCTAAGAATCAAACAAGAAGCATTTATTAAATGCTCACCACATTCCAGGCACAGTGCTAGGTACTGGGTGATACAACTACAAAAATGGTGGAAGCTCTGCCCTCAAGGAGTTTTTATTCTATATAAATAGTCTGCCCTACTACTATCTAACTTAGGTTGAATCCTAGATTTGCTTTTCAAGAACCATCTCCAAATTCATAGGACTAGTGGGGGGGGACAGGACAGGGAGAGAGACGGAAGGAATGGACAACTCAAGTTCCTCCTCCAAGAGTCTAATGAAAGCCATGAGGCAGTTAGGTGGTGCAGTGGATAGAGCACCAGCCCTGAAGTCAGGAGGACCTGAGTTCAAATCCAGCCTCAGACCAAACACTTGACACTTACTAGCTGTGTGACCCTGGGCAAGTCATTTAACCCCAACTGCCTAAAAGTAAAAACAAAAACAAAAAAAAGAAAACCACAGACCTCTTCTCAGAATCTTTTTTTTTTTTAAATAAAGATCACAGACCCTTGGTTAAGAACTCCTGTCCTAAGAGAAGCCTTCATGGATCCTGGGAGGTAGAAATAATCTTTTCCATCCCCAGTGCTACTTTGTATCTCACTAATGTACTTACGTTTATTTTTAGAATTTTTTTTTAAAGATAGATAAGCCATTGGTTAATTTGTAGAAGAAAACCAAATATCCAGTATCAAAAATGAAAAAGGTAAAATCGCCATCAATGAAGAAGAAATTAAAGCAAGTATTAGGAAATATTTTGCCCAATAATATGCCAATAAATCTGACACTGAGTAAAACTGATTAATAGTTATGAAATATAAATTACCTAGATTAACAGATCAGGAAATAGAATGCCTAAACAACTCCATCTCACAAAAAGAAATTGAACAAACCATTAATGGATTCCCTAAGAAAAAATCCCCAGGCTCACAAGTGAATTCTGACAAACATTTAAAGAACAATTAATTCCAAAACTATAAACTATTTGGATAAATAGGCAGAGTCCTTCCAAACTCCTTTTATGAAACAACTATAGTGCTGATACCTAAACCTGAAAGAACTAAATCATAATTTCTCTAATGAATACCGATGCACAAATTTTAACCAAATACTACCAAGGTGATTGCAGCAATGACGACAAGGATCATACACTATGTCAGGTGGGATATCACACCCGGAATGTAGGGTTGGTTCAATATGAGGAAAACTACCAACCTACCTGACCATATAAATAACAAAACCAACAGAAATTACATGATTATCTCAACAGATACTGAAAAACCTTTTGACAAAATATAGCACCCATTCCTATTAAAAACACTAGTGAGCATAAGAATAAAGAAAGCATTCCTTAAAGTGATAAGCAGTATTTATCTAAAATGATCAGCAAGCATTATCTGTAATAGGGATAAGCTAGAAGCCTTCCCAATCCTTCCGTGGCAAGGATGCCCACTACTATTCAATATAGTACTAGAAATGTTAGGTATGGCAGTCAGAAAAAGAAATCAAGAGAATCAGAATGGGTAATGAGGAAACAAAACTATCACTCTTTGCAGCTGATATGATGGTATACTTAGAGAACCCTAGAGAATCAACTAAAAAAACTACTTGAAATAATTAACAACTTTAGCAAAATTGCAGGATATAACATAAATCCACATAAATCATCACCGTTTCTTTACACAATCACCGAAGCACAGCAGCAAGAGATAAAAGATAAATTCTATTTAAAATAACTATAAATAATATAAAATACTTGGGAGTCTACCTGCCATGACAAACCCAAGAACTATACAAACACAATCACAAAACACTACACAGAGATGAAATCAGATCCAAACAACCGGAAAAATATCAATTGTTCATGGGTAGGCCGAGCCAATATAATAAGAATGACAATTCTACCTAAGGGAATTTACTTATTCAGTGCCATACCAATCAAATTACCAAAGAATTATTTTATAGAGCCAGAAAAAATAACAAAATTCATCTGGAAGGACAAAAGGTCAAGGATACCAAGGGAATTAATGGTAAAAAAAAAATACAAAGTAAGATGGCCTGGTAATAATACCAGATCTCAAACTATATTATAAAGCAGTAATCATCAAAACTATCTAGTACTGGCTAAGAAATAAGAGTGGTGGATTAGTGGAATAGATTAGTTACATAGTAGGGTTTGATAAACCCAAAGACCCCAACTCTTTGGGATAAAAGCTCACTATCTGATAAAAGGTGCTGAGAAAAATGGAAAACAATAGGACACAAACTAGGCATAAAGCAACATCTCCCACCAAACACCAAGATAAGGTCAAAATTGGTATGTAATTTAGACATAAAGGGTGACACCATAAGCAAATTAGAAGAGCCAAGGAACAGTCTACCTGTCAGATCTACGGAGAAGGGAAGATTTTATGACCAAATAGGAGACGGAGAGCACTTTGAAACATAAAACAGATAATTTTGATTATATTAAATTAAAAAGCTTTTGCACAAACAAAAGCAAGGCAACTTAGATCAGAAGGCAAGAAGAAAGCTGGGAACCAATCTTTACAGCAAGTATCTCTGATAAAGGCCTCATTTCTCAAATACAGAGAGAACTGAGTCAAACTTATAATAATACAAGCCATTCCCCAATTAATAAATGGCCAAAGGATATGAACAGGCAGTTTTCAGATGAAGATATCAAAGTTATCTATAGGCATATGAGGAAGTGCTCTAAACCACTACTGATTAGAGAAATGCAAGTTAAAACAACTCTGAAATACCACCTCATACCTATCAGACTGGCTAATATGACAAAAAAGGAAAATGATAAATGTTGGAAAGGATGTGGGAAAATTGGGACACTAATGCACTGCTGGTGGAGTTGTGAACTGATCCAACCATTCTGGAAAACCATTTGGAACTATGCCCAAAGGGCTATCAAACTGTGCGTACCCTTTGATCCAGTTATGTCAGTATCCCAAAGAGATCATAAAAAGGGAAAAAGGACCTACATGTGCCAAAATATTTGTAACAGTCCTTTTTGTGATAGCAAAATACTGTAAATTGAGGGGATGCCCATCAACTGGGGAATGGCTGAACAAGCTGTGTTATATGAATGTAACGGAATACTACTGTGCAATAAGAAATGATGAACATGCAGATTTCAGAAAAACCTGGAAAGACTTCTATGAACTGATGCAAACTGAAATGAGCAGAACCAGGAAAACATTGTACACGGTATGTGATGATCAGCTATGAACGACTAGGCTCTTCTCAGCAACGCAGCAATTCAAGACAAGTGAAGAAAAATGCTCTCCACATCCCGATTAAAGAACTGATGGACTCTGAATGCAGATCAAAGCATACTTTTTTCCCCCCACTTACTTTATTCTTTTTCATGGTTTTTTCCCCCCTTCTGATCTGTTTCTTCTTTTACAACTGTGACTAATATGGAAATATGTTTTATATAACCTATATCAAATTACCTACCATTTTAGAAAGAAAAGGAGAGAGAGGAGGGAGGGAAAGAGAAAAATTTGGAACTCATCTTATAAAAATGAATGCTAAAAACTGTCTTGACATGTAATTGGGGAAAAATAAAACACTATTAAAAGTAATTTTGTGCTTATTTTGACTTAGCACTATGTGTTTATACTGTTCCTTCAATTAAACAGACAGAGAAAATGCTATGCAGACAAGGAAGGACCTAGTGCTTGGGACAATGGTTTCATGCATATTACAGACCTAATAAATGGCCACAGAATGCTGAATGAGAACCCCTTTGGTATGGCATAGTCGGTTTCCCATTACTAGGTCTCTGAGTGGCCTGGAAATTCTGTAGAGGGCTTCTTTATTTAGATACTAGTTGTTTGAAATGGCCTCGGGGGTTCTTTTTCCCTCTTAAGTAAACTTTTTGTGGTAGCCCCATTTCTATTACCACAACTAAAGCCTCACAACAGATAAGAGAGGTAAAATCACTTTGTAGCCCCTAACCATAACCAGTGTAAAAGCTAAAAGCAGCCCTATCCAAATATATGGATAGTCCCAACAACCAATACAACACCCTCCCTCTCCCACCTTCCAAAGAAAAACACATATAACCTCCAACATTCATTTCAGCCCTCGAGAAGCTGCTCCTGCCTTCGGGGAGCCAAAGCTATCATCTGCACCAGGCCCTCTAACAGGGATGCTTCCCAAACTTCAGATGACCTCTAACCTCACACATCCGTCCACTCCATTCCCAAACCAGCTGCCTTTCTCCGGCCAGGAGGCATGTCTGCTTCAAGGCTACTGTGAGAGTGGCTGAGAAATAAAGATGGAATTTCCTTTTCTGTCATCTCACCCCATGGCCTGCTCACAGCTCCAATCGCCCCTTAGGAAAACCAGCCACAAAAACCCCACAAAGTCTGTGGCTGATTGGAGCATTTGAAAACATTGGCTGTTCTGTTATGCTTGTGTGGGAGTGGGGGTTGGGGAGAAGGAGAGAGGATGTGGAAAGAGGAATGAGGCCCAGAGCAAAATTCCCCTTTTTCAAAATGAATCCCAAAAAGAAAACTGAAAAAAAAAATTCACACTCATCCAAAAAGATTCTAAATCACCCTCTCCTCCACCATGCTTGCTTGCTTACTTAACTCGTCCTCCAATAAAAACATAGGGTCTCCCTCTTCTACAGCCACTACACAAAGTCCACTCACTGGGAAGGAACTGTTAGAACAGTCTTGATGTCAGACAACTGAAGGTATCAATACCTCTGACTTTCACGAAGGTTGCACTCCGGTCTGACTCTTGTCTTTACCATGTCGGAGGTACCCTCTTGCTCTTGAAGCTGCCTCCTCCTCCTTGAGGGTAGGGACGATCTTTCTTCCCAGAACTTAGCATAGTACCTGGCCCACAGTAAGCACATAACACATGCTTGCTGACTTGGCTTGTTGGCCCTGATGGCAGAGAAAGCTCTTTTCTAGGACAGCTGGTGCCAGTTCAAGTAAGCTGTGCCCCCTGCGCCTCCTCCATTGCAGGAAAATTGGGACAACTCAAAGAATATGATCATATTCAACATGCGGGATAAAAAGCCATCTCACCTCCTTTCCCCATCTCGGCAAACACCAAAATTAATCACAGTTTAGAGGAAATAGGTGTTGCTTCAAAGAATAGCGAATGGCAGGTATAGTGGGAAAATGTATTAACTGGGCCCCAACCAACCTGGGCCCCCAAATTAATGTTATTTTCCTTGCCTTACATTTTTAAAAGCCAACAAACCATAGGGAAGTAGTCTTCTATGGGTTATTCGGTAAACATACAAAGGCATGGGGCTACTGTACATTCAATCTTCTATACCTTTCCTACTGGTATACGTTGTCCCAGGTAGTACTCATCCTTTATTAATGGACCTATAAGATGAGCACTGGGCCTGAAGTCAGTAAGACTCATCTCTGTGAGTTCAAATCTGGCCTCAACACACCTCCTAGCCATGTGACCCTGGTCAAGTCACTTCACCCTGTTTGCCTCAGCGTTCTCATCTGTAAAAGGAGCTGGAGAAGAAAATGGCAAACCGCTCCAGTATCTCTGCCAAAAAAACCCCAAACAGGGTCACCAAGAGTTGGAAATGACTGAAAGGACTGAACAATAAAAACAAGGTCTCTTCTAGTTCCATGAACTGATATTTCTACGACTAATTTTATCTGTGTGGGCAAAATCCCTATCAGCATAGATCACATCCCTTCAACCCCATGAACACAGATCACAACACAGAGCACATCTCTTCTACTGCCATGAAGACATCAAAGACACCCCCAAACTCCCATTCCTGAGTAGACAGGATTTCTGACTTGTCATTAAAATTTCATCACTGCTGACCAACCTCTTGTAATAAGCCTCTCCAAACTTAGCGAGACTGGTCCCCAGAGGACACACAAAGAATCCATCATTACACCCAAATCCAATGCCTTCCCAGTAGCTTTGTAGATAGATGCTCTTCAAAAGTTACAGACCAAAAATTCAGAAACCAAGCTGGTGCTGAGTTTCTTCAAACTCCTAAGATGATACCCAGGCTATTACTGGGTCCAAACACAAGGCCTTTCCAGCCTTGGAAGACCTGGTAGACATTGTGCTCCATTAGCATTAGCCACTGAGAACACAAGCTCACCTCCAAGCCACAAAGAGGCATCAGAGGATGGCAAAAGTATTATCCTGTTTAGTCCAAAGAGGTTAAAGGTTTTCTTCACAAAAGTAAATGCTGGAGCTCTGAAATAATGTGAAGCAAACCAGACAGAAAAGTCTATGTGATCAGATTTTAATTAAATAAGTGCTCTTTTAAAAGGTTCACAGAAGGGACAAGTCAAGATGATCTTTTTATGAAGAGATTAGGATGGCTTGTATTTAGACACCAATTATTCAGTTAGAAGCACCAACAGTTTGTTGTCTATGTTTAGGGATAAATGTCTCCTTGGAATGTTTACCCTATTGGCTTGCTTATGATTTTTATGGACAGTGGAAAGGTCAACCTCAGGCCAGGTCTGTCCAAATTTTCAAATATCATTTTGATTCTTTAAGAGATCAGGAGATTCCAAGGTTCCATGGGAAGAATACAGTGGTAGAATTATAAAATTACAAGTACCCTAAAGGGAAAAGGAAAAGTCTTGAGTCTAAGTGGGCTGCAGCTTATTACCAAAGATTAAGTGTGAAGCCAAAGTGTGAAAATACCAAAGCTATGTATGAATGGGAAAGAGGTGGTGTAGTGAGAATGAAGGGGCATAACCCCATTAATGAACAATGAATGGGTGTAACTCCACTATGGTAAAATATCCAAAGGTAGAACCCTTGTGCATTACTTGGGATCATCAGGCAACTAGATGGCTCAGTGCACTGAGCACCGGTCCCAGAGTCAGGAAGACCTGAGTTCAAATCCTGCCTCAGACACTTACTAATTATGGGACCCTGGGCAAGTCAACATCCCTGGCTATCTCAGTTTCCTTATCTATATAATGCAAATAAATCCGCAGTCTGCAAAGGTGAAGGGTCTACCCACAAATGGGATCATAGAAACTATCCAATTTTGATTTCCAAGGTCTTATCAGGCTGATAACTTGCCCTTTCTACAAACCTTCCCTGAAGGTGAAATGACCTGGTAAGGTCCTCCTTGAGAGCATCCCATTTCCTGACTTACTTGCCATGTGATGATCCCTGAAGTCCTTGAGGATACTGAACATGGGACAAATTCTGATCTAGCTAGAAGGAATTAGTGAGGTCCTGCACTGGGGTGGGGGAAAGGAGGGGCTTCAAAGATGTAATTAACTCTCTCACACCCATTACTAAGGGAAATCACAAATATCAGTATATCCCACAGGCAAGACTATTTCTCACATCTCACATAACCCAGCTACCAGGCTATGTGCTCATTACTCATTCAAATATTTACCGAGCACCTTAATTATCCTCAGTAGAAGCTTCTGAATTCAGGGACCTTAGATCTGCTTTTGTATCCTCCTTGCTTAACACATGGTTGTGTCCATTGTAGGCACTTAGGAAATGCTTTTTGAATTGAATATTACATCCCAAGCACTATTCTATAGTCTAACACCAGAGACTTTTTAACCTGGGGTCTACAGACCAGTGGCTAGATTTCTAGAGGGTCTGAAGTTGGATGGGAAAAGAATCCTTATTTTCACTAACTTCTAACAAAGTTTACCATTTCCTTCAATTATAAATGTGAACAACAAATATTATCCTGAGTAGGAGTTTGAAGGTTCTACCTAAATATTATGTAAAGATAGCTAAGTGGAATATAGCAGGTGACAGATCAGTGGACATGAAGCCATTAAAACCTGAGTTCAAATCTGACCCGTGTGTGACCTATGGCAGGTCACTTAATCAGGATGCCTCAGTTTCCTCATCTGAAAAATAAAAGTAATAATAATATCCACTTCTCAGGGTTGTTGTGAGGATAAAATATCTGTAAAGTGCTTTGTAAACCTTAAAGTGTTACAGAAACATTAGCTACTGTAATTATTATCATTGTTATGACTGACTGAACAAAAGACTTGAAAACAGAATGGCCTTAACTCTAACATGCATTCCTGTGTGCTTTTGCTTGAAGAGAAAGAAGGGAGACGAATTAACTAAATAACATTTCCAGGCCCAACCTGGCCCTAAGAGTTCACGATTTCAAAAGTTCTGTGATCCTTCGCTTCTGAGTCAACCTTATAAAAAGGAAAGGATAAGACGTGCTTTCTAGATTCTTCTGAAGAAGATAAAAATCATGAACACTTCACTTCTGTCAAAGTGCCTTCCACCTACACTGTGAGGTCTAACGGAGACAAGAGCCTATAAGGGAGATGGGACAATTACTACTATGTTCCCTAGACTTATGGGGAATTGGAACCACAAAACGGAAGCAACTTGTCCAGGGCTGGTGACTGGACTGAGTCTTGGGACCAGCTCCACTGTTATGGAATTCTGTGACCCTAAGGCATACCCCAGATCTCAACTCTCCTGGGCCTCAACTGTAAAATAAGATGGTGGGCTCAGATGACCTAGGGCCCTGTCTAATTCCAAAACAAAACTCTTTAGATTTCCAGGGCAATGCCCTACCCACTGCATCACACTAATCTCATTATTAAGAAGAGAGCCTCAGAAGAAGCCTCAGCCTACAGTATCCAAAAGGCCTAGTGCAGTTTGAGGACACTGTATCTGATAAGGAAGGATAAAATAATCTAGACCTTTTTTTGCTCTGGAAATGGGGCCAGGGGAAGAGAGGAATCACCACAAAACAGAGCGGCATCCTTCTAACTATCCATTAATTCCTTTTGGGGTTTTTTTTTTTGAGCATTTTTTAAAAATTATTTATTTTTAAATTCCTTTTATTTTAGAGACAAGCTATGGAAAAATTTTAAGTGTCCAGACAGGCTACATAGTATTACAGTGGAAAGAATACTGGGTTCAGAGTTAAGAGACCTAAGCTTAAAGCTCTGTTTCCCACTTAGTAGCTGTGTGACGCGGAGCAACCTACACTTGCCTCAGTTTCCTCATCTGTAAAGTGAGGATAATAATAAGCACCTACCTTCCAGGGTTGTTGTGAGGAACAAATGGAATTATAATTGTAAAGTACTTAACTTAGCACAGTGTCTGGCATATAATGTTAGCTGGAAGCATCTCCTGTTTATCTGCCTAACAGAAGGTGTTTAGAAGAGTGGGTGGGAGGAAGTGAAGGTTGATCAAGTAGGCTTCTTGGCTCCTCAGAGCAGCAAAGCTGATGGACAGGGAATGCAGGAGTATAAGGGGCTGACAAAAGCCACACAAGAGAGATCGTCAGAGACAGAGTGAAGGATGACTCACGGGGTTGAAGTCAATAAGGACCACAGGCTGTGAGAACTCCTTAACAACCCAAGGCTATGCCAAGCCCTGCTGCTGAACACAAGGTCCCGGGTCCTTCACGCCAAGCCAATTCGCAGTTCTGCTTGGCTGAAGGATTCGATCACATAAATGTTCTGGGCAGGGCTGGAACAACTCTCACTGTACCTGCCATCCAAGTCTAATGACCACAATCAAACCCACTGATGCAGGGGCCACCTTAACGACCAATTTTTTCTCAAAGTTCAGCGACTTTTCTTTAAGGGGGAGGGGGGAAAGGAAGATAGGCAAGATGTGCAGAAGATAGGCTGGGAAAGAAGAGAGTTGGCTGAACAGATAGACAAAAGAAGCTCTACCATCTTCACCCTCATCAGCTCAGGGCTGGACTTGGAAAGACGAGAGACCCTAGTTTAAATCTCACCTCTGACACACTTACAAGCTACATGATCATGGGAAGGTGGTGCAGTGGATAGAGCTGGGACTTCAAATCTGGCCTCAGACACTCACTAGCTCTGTGTGACCCTGGATGGGTCACTTTGCTTCAGTCTGCCTCAGTTTCCTTAACTGTAAAATGAGGATAACAGCACCTACCTCACAGGATTCTCTTAAGCTTAAAATGAAATGTGATCAGTAAAGTACTTAGCACAGTAGGTGGCACCTAAGCAGGCATTTGATAAATTTAATTTCCTTCATTATTTTTAGACTTCCTTCTCACTGTGTCTGTAAAATGAGGGGGGTAGATTAGATGATCCCCAAAGGATCTTTCCCAGCCTAAATCCTAGCATCCCAGACACTACAGGCTGCCACCTATGAAGAGGCCCTGGAGACCAACCACGACTACTGAGGGCTGTAGATGGAAGTTTCACCTCTGCCTCAGACAGGCAGTAAACTACGGGTGAGGA
This sequence comes from Phascolarctos cinereus, assembly GCF_003287225.1. Classification (NCBI taxonomy): domain Eukaryota; kingdom Metazoa; phylum Chordata; class Mammalia; order Diprotodontia; family Phascolarctidae; genus Phascolarctos; species Phascolarctos cinereus. The sequence continues at coordinate 635,300,057 of NW_027555847.1, forward strand.
ATGGGGCAATGTTTCCAGACACAGCCAATGTGCTAATTTGTTCAACTATACTTGTTACAAGGAAGGGTTCTCATTGGGAACAAGGAAACGGGGTCAGTTGGCAAACAAACGTATAAAAAAGACTAAGACTAGGCAATACAACTTACTTTTAAGGCACTGGAAAGGGAGTTAGCAAATTCAAGCCCTAATAATTCAGGCACTAAATATTTGTGCCATTGATCTTGAGGGAAGCAGCGTGAGAAAAGGCCTGGATTTTCTTTGCCATATATTACCGGTGCGTATTTGGGCAAGACATTTAGCCTCAGTTTCTTCATCTGAAAAAAAAGTGAAGGCACTGTTCTAGAATACCTAAGATCCCTTCTGGCTCTAAATCTACGACCTTATTAACTGTCTAAGTTCACATGGTCACTAAGTGCCCATGACAAGACTGGCTCTGAAATCTTCTGCCTGAATCCAGGGCCCAGCACCCCCATGCCCCCACCCAAGTTCTCCTCCTCCCCCTCTTTGGGCCTCCATTTCCTCATCTATAAAATGGGGGGGTAGGGGTGGCATTAGAAGCTCCCTAAGGACCTTCCTGGCATTCCTATTCAAAATGAGTTCCTGTAAGTAGATGTTCAGCTGATAGACTGATTTAATCAGAACTGGCAAAAAGCAGAACAAGGAACTACGGATGGGGCTGTGCTGCCCTGGGTATGATGGAAAGGAAGCACAAAAAGATAGATAATATGAAACCTCACTGTTCCAGGGAAAAGAGACAAGAAACTACTTCCTTCCTTCATATGAGTCTCAGTCAAGGGTTGAGAAGTCCATCGATCTCTGTAGTTTGCCCAGGCATCCTCCCCCCCTCCCTCTAGGGCCACTGGGAGGTCTCCTGGTTACTTAAAGTTCTGAAACGGAGGGGGTGAGGAGAAGAGACAAACTGAAACCAGGCTGAACACTGGTAGACCTCATCCTCCACTCTTCCTGATACCAGTGATTCTCTCCCCACCATCACCACCTACCACCCAGGGAAAGTGTTCTAAATCTGAATAAGCTTACAGCCTTGCACTTCAGGTGTGACTGCATTCTTTCAAGGCCATCCAAGGGTCCTTAGTGGAAGAAAGATCACAGACAACCATCCCACTGCCCTACAAGCTGTTCCCCATGACTGATGGGCCGGTGTCCACTATCAAGTTCAAGGCAAGGAGAGTCACCTATTTTGACCTAGCTATTCCAGAGAATATCCTTTGTGTTATACACCACAGTTCAGGGCTGCTGCCCTCCTCTTGACAGAGGGGTGATGGCCTTAAGACACAAAGACAGATTTTCAGGCACAGCTAATTTCTTCCAAGGGCTTTGTTTTTATTTATTTTGCCCTAGTGGGAAGGAGCAACAGGTAAGGAGAGCATGACAGGGAAGCAAAAAAACTCACTGAGTCATCTTTCTTAAAAAGATAGTCCTTGAGTCACTTTTTTTAAATGAAGAGAAAAGGAAACCAGAAAGAAGCAGTCAAGCAAGGTAGGTTTGAAAGCTGCTGACTGAATTTATAATATATTTAATTATTATTAAAAGTCGGTTTTTTCCTGACTCCACTGTACCATCTAACACCCTGAATCCCTGTTTTACAGATGAGGAAACTGAGGCAGAGTTAGTTAAGCAGCTTGCCCAGGATCACACAGCCAGCAGCATCTGAGACCAGATTTGAAAAAGTGATTTTATTGATTAAAGGGAACTCCCAGGTGAGCAAACTCCTATCAATGCAAGGCTGTACCTTCTCTCTCAGGGCAGCTAGGCGGCACAGTGGATAGAGAGCAGGAACTGCAGTCATGAAGACCTGAGTTCAAATCTGGTCATTAATCTGTTTCTTCATCTTTAGATGGGGATAATAACAGTGCCTACCTCCCAAAGTTGTAAGGAATAATTGAGTTGATAATTGTAAAGCGCTTAGCATATAGTAAGCAATGAATCAATATTTGTTATTTGTAATTAGTTATTATAAATAGCCCAGTGCTGGGTATGAGGAGAACACCCCACACTATTATTCTATTTACAGAACATAGTAGGCATTTAATAAATGTTTGCTGATTAACATATGAAGACAGAGGCTGGGAAAGTCTGACTGCATAACTGCCTTCCCAACATTTAATCTCTCCAAGTCCTTACTTGTGAAGTAGGGGAGATATGTCATAGGCTTTCCTTGCCAGCTAGGGCAAGATTATAGATACCATGAGAACCCTCCAGATCATCTGTGATGCAGGGTGGTCATTACCCTCACCATCAGTGCTCAAAGCCTCAGCATCCCCTTATTTCAGTAAGAGTACAACCTTACAGCAAGAAAGCATATAATTAACAGTTTTCAAGTGGCTTTCATTAGGGATCAATGGCCTCTTTTTGGCCTCGGTAATGTGTAAATGAGAAGGCAGCTAGGTGGTGCAGTGGATAGAATGCCAGATCTGCAGTCAGGAAAACTCATCTTCCCGAGTTCAAATCTAGCTTCAGACACTTCCTAGCTGTGTGACCCTGGGCAAGTCACTTCACCCTGTTTGCCTCAGTTTCCTCATCTGTAAAACGAGCTGGAGAAGGAAATGGCAGACCACTCCAGTATCTCTGCCAAGAAAACTGCAAAAAGACTCATATACAACTAAAACAATTTAACAACAACAAAGTTCTAGGTCATGGGGCCAGGAAGAACTCAACAATAACAAATGTGAAAATGACTCAAGACTTTTCAGAACTAGGAGAGCTTGAAGATGCACCAGGCTACTAGTCCAAGCCCCTTTGCCAGAGGGGTAAAGCTGAGGCCCCAAGAGGAAAGGTCAGGCTAAATAAAGCACTGGCCAACCACAGTTACAAAAGATTGAGTGCTGCTGAATTTTAGGCTGCTTTCAATCCTTCCAATCGTGCTTGCGGCCTGGAGAAACAGCTAGAGCTTCTGAAAACTCCATGGAAGGGATTGTCTGTCTTGCTTGCTCTTACGTGCATTTCTAGCAAAACATGTCACATGGCTCTATCCATCTACTTATCCATCCATTCTCCCTAGAGCCAAGCACAACATCATGTGCGTGGAAAGTAAGTATGTGCTGAGTGAATGAACAAAAAATCTGAAATCTGTGTCTTTTCTTCAACTGACCCTGCCCATCCATCACTTTCTACTGCCCTGTTCCCATAAATAGGGGAAGGAAAGCCAATTCTGCACACAGCTTGTTCCTGGACAACCATCCCAGCACAGAGGGGGAAATGGACAGATTTCCACTCCGGGCCAAACAAACGCAGAAAGATGTTTCACTTTCCTGTGGGGCCGCCAAGACTGAAGACCCCTCCAGCCATGTTCCCTTGCTGGAGAAAAGCCCTGAACTGAAGCTTCTCTCTGCCTTTTCCCCCAAACGCCAAAGTATCTCTGACTTAGGATGTTTCCCCATTTTGCTTCAAGAGCTGGGGAAGGACTTCAATTTCTTTGGACAATATTCAGAACATTCGACACTTTTTCTGCCCTGGGTGGGGATCTTAAGCTTAGTTTGGTTTCTCCCCTCCCTGCAGGGGTTTTGAATAGTGTTCAATTTCAAAGAAAAGGAAAGAAAGAGAAGAGAGGAAGGAAAAAAAAAACATTTCTACTTGCCTGAACGTCGAACTCTTGCAGGAGGCCAGTGATGGTCTGTAAAGAGATAGTCACGGTCACTTTCCTCCAAACATACCAAACGAGTGGGGAAATGCACAGGCCTGAAGTCTGAACCTCCCAGAGGGAAAAGGGTCTAGTCTGGAATAGCTGTGCCCTCAAAAGCTCTCCTACTACACCTTCTGGGAGAACATCTACCCATTAAATTCAGACGGGAGCTGGGGCCTGGCTTTGGTTTAAAAAATGTCATTCACTGGTCCCCTTCCACAGGTCAAACCAGAAAAATAAACTGTTAAAGTGTCAGACACAGTCAGGCTACAAGCACTACCAGGGAGTCACATCCAGAAGGCGAGGGGCTATGTAAAGACCCCACCAATTAATATGTTGGGTTAATAAAGATATGACTGGTACAGAGTCATTGCTCCTCCCATGCCCGAACGAAGAGGGAACAAAGTGCCAGCCCAAAGGGTGACTGGATCTGATGCTGTTTGATACAGTGTGAATCCTCCTCTCTACCTCCTTCTGAACGGAGGAAGGTTCTGGCGGCACAAACGTTCTACTGAGCAGATGAAGCAGTCAGGGACTTCTACCACTGCTCCAGTAGGGAGCCTAGCCATTCCTGGAATCATCTCAAAACTTCAGCGGTGCCCCATGTGATGTACTATTTTCAGGCACCAGGAAAGACGAGCGGGTATACAGCACATACTATGTGCCAGGCACTGTGCTGATTCCTTTTTTTTTTCCTTTCTTTTCTTTTCTTACTAATATTATCTCGTGTGATCATGGCTAAGTGATGTCATACACTCTGCTAACTGCTCAGCTATGGTTTCAAAATCCATACGACTTTGAAAAGAGGCCCTCATACCACATCAGCAGAGCTGTTTCTCTGCAGAATGATTTTTTACAAAGCCCCGAGGGAAGTGACTGTTTGGAGGAAATAACAAAATCCACACTCTGGGAATGAGGCCCCAGTTGGGAGGGCCAGGGGCAAGAAAAATGGATTTTTTAAAAAAAATTCTGCTTCTATCAAAAATGAAAATAGTTCAACAGCACCCTCAGCAAAAAGCAGAGTTTGGGAGGTAAGGTCAGGTTAGTGGAAGAAGTTACTACCTTCAAGTCATTGCTTTTTGATGTGAAGGAACGGACCAAGCCCTTGCCTAAAAGGCAGGCAGGCACCCCTTTTAGAATGTTGGGGAATGGGCACGATGTAGGAGGAGGGGGATAGGTACCATATTAAGCACAGCAATGAATTACTGTGACAAATCTGAGGAAGCAGCTTCCCTTTAAACCATTAAGGAGAAAATCAATCTCTCCCAGCCCAGCAAAGTACAAATGTAACCAAAACTGGGCAAGAGGATCAGGTTTATTTATTTAATCTCCAAGACTCACTTTGAATTGTAGTACGAGACCCTTCACGGATGGTAGAGCGCTGTATGTTTAATAAGCTGTGTATTCAATAACAGTGCTGGAGTTGCTCTGAACCATCCATACGCTGTACCTCTTGTGACTGATTAGTGGCATGTGACTGTAAGACACTAAGCTGGGGTCAGAGGTACTGTCTTTGGCCCTGGGGCCGAAGGAATAATTGGTTTCAGCAGAGATGGCCTATTCTGATGAGTAGGCAAACTTAGGAGAGAGGTACCCCAGGACGCTGCAAGATGGGCTGAAACTAGCCAGAGAAAATTTAGTTGGGCCAGGGTGGGGTGGGCGCGGTATAAATCAATACAGTACAAATCAATACAAAACCCTGAACTTGAGTTTAAAACATCAACTATGGAAATAATCTCTGGAAGCGACACTGATAAACTGGTTTCCCAGAGGACAGTAACTAGGATGGTGAGGGGTCTAGAGACTATGTCTCATGAGGATGGGCTAAAGAAACTCAGGGTGTTCAGTCTGGTGAAAGAAGATCTCTTTGGGAGGGCATGAGGCTGTTTCCAAATATCCAAAAGGCTGTCACATGGAAGGAGGATCAGACTTGTTCTCCTTGGCCCCAGAATGACAGAATCAGAACCAATGAGTAGAAACCAATGGGCAGATATCCATTCAACAGAAGGAAAATTCCCCAAAATTGTCCAACTTTCATAGCAAAGTAAGGTAAAGCTGGACGATCAATTATTATTGGGGATGTTGCAGTGGTAATTAATGCTTTGGGCAGGAGCTAGACTATATCTGAGCTCAGCAATTCTATAATACTGTCAGTTATACAGGTCATTATTAATTAGCACTGTCCTCTAACTAGACTGCTGGGCAACAAGGAAAGTTAATTAATAAAAAAAAATTACTTACTGCTAGAATCTGCTAGATTAAAAATGGCAGCTTCTAAGTATCTTTTCTAAAGAATTCACTAATGTTTTTAAAAAATTTTTACTCCCAAAATAAAGGATAATTGTGTTCTCTGGACTCCCGTTTCTAAAACTTAATCACTTTACAATTTCTCATACAGGACATCTTTTGAGCTTTCCAAGAGCTAAGAGTTTAGGACTTGTGACCTCTTGAGGCTGAGCCCGGAGGTCAAGATGAAAAGTCACCATTTGCAACTCACCTCTTCTCTCTCCACCAGAGGCTTGACCTCTGCAAGGTCCACATCCTGGAGGTCCTTCGACATGGTCCCAGACTGTTACCTGAAAAGAATGAAAATCAAAGGCAAGGTCATCAATGCTTGCCCTACACTTTTATTTTCCCTCTTTTATTCACCACCACTCCCAGTAGAAAGCTCTACTGAGAAAAGAGCTCAAAGACCCCTAAATGAAGACTTGTAGTTCCCACCCCACCCCAATCCTGGCAGGACAGGGCTAGCAAATTAGTATCAGAAATCACACTAGACTGGGAGGTAGGGAGCAAGTCTGAGCCCTGATTCTGTCTCATTAAGCCAGTCAATGCCTGTCCCCTGGGCCTCAGTGGATGGAGTCAAGATTTGGGTCAATTCCCAACCCTGCTACTTGCTAAACATGTGACCTGAGACAAGTCACAGAATCTCTTTGGGCCTCGGTTTGCTTATTTATAAAATGAAAGGGCTGAACCAGATGGTCTCATAAGTTTCCTTTCAGATCTAAATCTTTACTTCTATCACCTGCAAAATAAAAGGTCCAGACTAAATGATCTTGGGTCCAAACCAACTTGAACATTCTGTGACGTGTAATGCCCATTGTTAACTCATAAAGTAGAGGCTTTTGAGGATTAAAGGTGGGGGGAGGGGAGAGTAGGGAAGGGCAGTGCAGGACAAGAAAGGTCTCCCACCAACATTACTCTCACATCTGTATAGCATAGCACTTTATAAGTATTCCAAAGGGCTTTCACTCAAGTTCCCTCAACTGAGCTTTATAATTATCCCATAAGAGAAGGAATCCAAGTTATCACAGAAAGGTGAAAGGCTTGGCTTAAAGTCAATCTGTCTACCTCGTGGATATGCCAGGCCTAGAATCCACATTCACTTACTCCAAATGCAGGACTTTTTCCTCTACCTCATAGTTCCTACAGCCATCTATCCCTCGCGAACTTAAAAACAGTCTTTCTTACAGCAGAGATATTCCTCTAAACACCACCTTTCTGATAGACTACAAGTTTCTTGTCTTATAGGTCTTTTTAAGTCTCCCAGAGTACCTGACACAGGATTATCAAAGAGTATACTCAGTGAGTATTCATACTTTATTCATTATTTAGTTAGTTTTAGAGCTGGAAGGAATGGTAGGCCAAGTCTCCTTATTTAAAGAAAAGAAAAGAAAAAAACTGAGGCCCAGTGAGGCTGAGCCACCTTGCCTAAGGTCATATGGCCTTTGTGTACTTACATCTCCTTCCAGTAACTTGGAGATCCAAATCTAACACTCTATCCACTGTTCCAAGAATGAATGTAGCAAACTTTAAAGGACAGTGCAGGCACACTAAAACCAAAGTATAGTTACCAACGTCATGAAAACAGTAAACCAAATTCCTCAAGTTCCCTGCTTCTCCTCCACCCACAAAGTCTTCAGTTTCTTTTCTGCTCAACTTTGTTCCTGGGGAATTAGATGACCTCTATTAGTACCATTTAACCTAAAGCTTCCTTTTCACGGACCCAATTAATAACTTAGGTGGGATATGCCTGCATATTATCTAGTCCCAAATTTGGCAATATAGACTAAATGTTACAGAGGAGAAGAGAGACAGAGAAAGAGAAAAAAAGATGGAGAATTGGGTCCTTGAGGATGTGTAAGCTTTCATGGGTGGGGAACCTTCGGCCAGAGGCCACATGTGGCCCTCCAGGTCCTCAAGTGCAGCCCTCTGACTGAGTCCAAGCTTTACAGAACAAATCCTTCTATTTAGTTAGGCAGTTCTTAACCATTTGGGTGTCATGGACCTCCTTGAACAGTCTGCTGAAGCCCATGGACCTCTTCCCTTTAAATAACTGAAGGATATGCTAAACTTCAGTTAGAGATTGGTGAAAATGAAAACTCTCTTTTTATAATATATATGTACATCTATAGATGACAAAAAACCCAGACTATATATGCATATGCACAGAAAGAGAGACAAAGACAGAGACAGAAGGCAAGAGAGAGTGTGTGTTTCCCATTCAGGTTTGTATACTCCATGAAATCTATGCACAGGCCCCAAGAGACAGCAGACCCCAGGTTATGAACTACCTGAGCTAAAAAGCAAAAAACAAAAGAGGAAGAAGGTATCCTAAGGATTGAGGCAAGTCTAAATACCATATCTGCCCCACAGTGGGGAGCCAGCCCTATCTGGAGCTGAGGATACCAGCTGTGAAACAATAGGCATTTTCAGTATTTATGGCCACAGGTCTTTTGGTTGGAGTGTCTGAGGGAGAGCCAGCAGCCAGTCTCCCAGTGGGAGACAGAGACAAACACTGAAAAACCCTAGGATTGACTTCCCAACAGTTCCTGACCATCCCTCCCCACCATGAGCCATCAGATTAGAAACAAGGAACACAGAAGGTCAAAGCTGGGAGGGTCCTCAGAGATCATCTAATTCAATGAACTCATGTTAAAATTGGAAAAAAAAAAACAACCCAGCAACAGCAACAGAAACCCAAAGTCGCATAGCTGAGCAAGGGGGCAGTGGCTGGTCTAGAAATCAAACCTCCTGTATTACAGCGAAGGCTCTTGCTACCACGCCACCACCGATGCCCACAGAGGCTGGGTTCTGCTGGAAACTAACCCCAGGCCAGTGAGGGAGAGGGCTGCATGGGGAAAAAGGAAAATATTTTTGTTGTCAATTGCTGTGAATTTTTTCCCGCCTACACTCATCCTCTCCCCACCCCCAGAAAGGCAGGATTCCTTACATAGTGGGACAAATGAATGTCTTATTATTCTTTTTCCTCTGCAGGTTTTGAGAGGGGAAAAAAAGCAAGAGCTCAAGTCAGAAGCAAATTGAATAAATATAAGGTTAAGGAGCTATAAGCAATGACTTTATTTTATAAGTGAGGGGAAAAAAAGCCACGCAAGTTGGCGAAAGTGCTTGCTTAGAATACGACAGCTAATAAATGACAAATTAGGTCTTCAGATGTTCCACATGGACCTCCCTGTTACTGAACTGCACATCTTAGCACCATCCTCCTCCATATTCCCCCTCTAGACTCTTCCCTCAACTACTTTAACCCTGGAACTTCCCTCCCCATGCTGGCCTTCTCCCATAGGTGAGTTCCTTCCTGGGACCTCCATTTTGGAGATATGCCCATCAACCAAGCTTCATTACCCTCCTGGCTGTGCTTCTGACTTTCTGCACCTTGCCGCCACGTTTCTGGGCAGGCACCTCAAACCTTTCCCCTCAGCTCCCTACATTGTCTCTCCAGTTAGAATGTAAGCTCCCTGAGGGCAAAGGTCAACCTTTTTTCCCTTGTATTTGTATTCCTAGTGTTTAACACAGTTCCTGGCACACAGTGAGCATTTAAAATGTTTCTTGTCTTACCCCACTGCCTCCCCACCAAAAGTTAAACCTCTGACACTGGCATTCAAGGCCCTGCAAGGCACCATACTACCTTTCAAGCTGTGTCTCAAGCTACTCCCCCCCTTCATTTACTGCATTCACTGCCCCCACTTCCATGGCTTTGCTCATCCAGGCTTATAATGTGCAGAATTCTCAATTTCTGCCTCTTAGAATCCTGCCCATTCTTCAAAACTCAGTTCAAATTCTACTCCAGAAATCCCTCAGTTATTAAGGGGGCTACTGTCCTCTTCCCTAATCTCTGCCCTGCCTCCCTAGACTCTAAGCTCTATGAAATTAGGAACCACATGTCAACACAAAGTCCTACATACACTTTGTAGATCCTTAATAAAATGTGCACTGAATTGACTGTCCAAGACAGGGAATTATTCAGCTTTTTCAAGAGCTCTACCTTTTGGAGCAGCTCATTCCATTTTTGGATATCTAAATGCAAAACTTTTTTGCTTCAGTTTCCTCATCTGCAAAATGGGGATCATAATAGCATCAACCTCCCAGGGTTGTGAGGCTTAACACAGTGCCTGGCACATTGTAAGCATGATATAAATGTAATCCATTATTATTAATAAGATTCCTGTAGTTACTATTGTAAATTATTCATATACTATGATATAGGCTATAGTCCAAGTGTGGGGAAGCTGAAGCTTCAAGGACACATGTAGCCTCAAGGCCGTAGTTCCCCATCCTCAGCACTACTATAATTGATAACAACAATATAATAATTATTGGTTTACCAATGTTGTTATTATTATTTCCCTGGCTTCCCTAGCTTTTTGTGCATTCTCCTGCTCTTGAAATTTATTTGTATTTACTCTGTATTTTGTATACATTTATATGTATGGGTTGAGAGCAGCGCTGGCTTTGTTTTCTGTTTGTCTCCAGAGCCTGCCAAATGTGCCTGGGACACACAGGACACATAACAAATAAATAATAAATTCTTACTAATTGATTAACCTCAAAGAGCTTCAGGTAGGGGTTTAAGGCTGAGTTCTGAAATAGGCTAAGTCACTTCTCTATTGAATTATTTTCCAAGGTGCAAAATTGAAAGGAATAATCTAGTGGCATTTAAGGGTCCCTTCCAGCTCTATCATTCTCCATTCTAAGTGAGGCCCCTTCCAACTTGGACCTTTTGTCTGTCTTAGTGGCACTATCTCCCCAACTCAATCAGAATGCCCAGATAAATAAAGCTATCTCAGCAACCCTGTGGCAGAAGAAGCTGATCTCAATCCAACCCCTGAAAAGTAAACGGATGCCAAAGTGGACACTGTGTATATGCGGGTGTGCTCACGTTCTTCTCAACCCCCCCCTTCTCCGCTAAACAAACAACCCACACTGCTCCGGGCTGGGCTCCTCCATACTGATGTAGCAACAGCCCCATTTCCCCAGAAAGATAACCCTACTGACTTCATTATTCATCTCTCGGAATGTCCTCCAGGGCCATTCCAAAGACAAAGTTTGTGCTGGACAGGCAACTTTTTCTATAAAAAAAAAGGGGGCAGGAGGGGTGAGTTAGAAGAAAGAGGGAGGGACAGAGAAGGGGAGGGAGGGAAAGAGAAGAAAACCCAAAGATTTTCTCTCTTTGGGCTTTGCAAAGTCAGCGTACCCGTGGTCATGAGAGCCCTGCCAGCAGAATACCTCGCCTACACAGTCACAGGGACATTCCAAAACTTGGGGGCCTGGCGGTATTCCCCTTGACCTCAACAGCAAAAAAAAAAAAAATGTCCTTGTGATCCAACACTGCTTGGATAAGGGGTCCTAGGCGTCCTGTCTAAATAACAAACAAAAACCCACTTAAGAGAGATGGTGGTTGGATGAATCATATGCAAGACTTGGGTTCTAGCTAGGTCTGCTTCTGCCATGTTTCTGGAGACATGTCATTTAAGTCTCTTTGGGTCCTTTTTTTCTCTAATCTCATAGACGCCAAAGAGCTGCGAGACCGCTACCTTGTATATAAAGTTAATGGTGTTTTGTCTCCCCCAGGAGAATGTGAGTTCCTTGGGGGCGGCAACCACTGGGGTTTCGCCAATCTTTGCAGCCCCAGCATTTAGCATTTAGTGCCCCGCCTTCAGTAAATGCTTCATAAATAATAAAGGTTTGTTGACTTGAATGCAAGTCATGTATTGCCACAGTCTCTAAAGAATTAAAATTGTAGGTCACCCCAAGGATAATAGAAAAGGCTCATTCCTGGTGATGGTGTAAGTAGAACGCTACAAGCTGTCAGCAAAGAGGCTCAGCATAAAGCATAAAGGATACATCAGAGATGGATGGCCACAAAAGGAGGTTGGCCTGGCTGTGCTTCTGAGAGCCAAGGACAATGCATGGGCCAGCCACTGCCTGTTGCAGTGGTAACCACATATGAAAAGATCTGGGGAAAGGGCCCAGTCTACATCTATTGTTCACTTGTTTACTGATGGATCATTTTATTAAATGCCTACCGTGTGCCAAGCTTTCTGTATCCCCATAGCTTAAAACAGTCCCTATCCTCAAGGAGTTTACAATCTAATTAATGGGGAATTTATGAGAAGATAGGAACAAGATTAAGAACTCTAGAACGGGTTTGTGATCCATCCAAGTGGGGAGGGGGGAAACCCACTTGATTTTGGAATGAGAAGCCCTGGTATAACTTCTCAGTCCCAGTTTATTAGTTACTAGTAAAACAGAGTGATATACAGTGAATCCTAAACAATTTTTTTCATTGGTTTTTTGGTTGCTCTTCCTACCCCCCTCACTCCCAAATACTGGTTCCCTAAAATGGACATTCCTGGGAAAGGAATCAAGAAATGATGTCCAAGAAGTGAGAAATATGACTCCCCAAAGAGCAAACTTCTTCATCTTTCAAATTTCTGCCCCCAATATTGAGGCCATTCCCCCTCACCCTTCATACTTGGGAGTCTCTTCATCTCCAATGCCCCTTCCAGTTCTAAAGCCTACAAATATTTGACTTCTTCTCTTGGCTTCCAGATTTGCATTAATCCTGCTTGACTTTACAGCAGGGTTGTGGGACTACAGGAACAGAACATCTGGGACAAATGCAGACAGAGCCCAGTACGTTCCTCTTAGACCCACATCATATTCATTTTTTGTTTCATCCCCATCCCTATCCCCACCCCTACTAGGTTGTAAGTTTGTAGAGTCCGGAATTAATATTTTATTATTGCACATTACAGTAATCAACATTTGCTTCTTATCCTATTAAGACTAAGCTGCATTAGGGCAGGGACTATGTCTTAGAGCTGAGAACTGTGCACTGGATAAAAGGAATTATTCCCCCAGGGTCTAGACAAGAAGTTAGCCCAGCACAGTGCACAAAGCAGGTATTTAATCAAAGATCTGTTGAATGAACATGTGAAATTATTAATGGTGTTAGGACTAGATGAGGAAGCTCCCATCCAACTTAAAAAGTGATAGAACTATTTCAGAAAGTATGCAGGAGGTAAAGAAAGGTATCACAGCCTTATCAAAATTTCTCACCTGTAAAATGACAGCCAGTCTGGCCAGGCTGTAGAGGTTAGGGGAAGGGCACCTTTCAGCTTTATTTAAGGCTGAAAAGACAGGATAGGGACAGGCTATAAAAGCCTTTGAAAGTCAAATAGAAGAGTTTATTTTTTATCCTTGAACCAATAGGAGTCACTGAAGTTTACTGAGGAGGAGATTTGATTACAGAAGGATGCCCCAGAGTGAGGAGAGACTTAAGTCAGGGAGACCAATCTGAAGGCCCTGAATGAAGGGCGGCTACGTAAGCAGAGAAGAAGTCAGGTCCATAGGATGTGGAAAAGGAGTAAGACTTGGTAGCCAGCTGGGTGTGCAGGGTGCAGGAATGCGAATGAGACTTTTTGTTGTTATTTATTAATATTATTAAGAGACATAGATTTATGCACAAGGCAAGTTCAGTAGAGAGGTATAAACAAAAGGGCTTAGTGAAGTCCCAGGAGAAAGATCATTACTGCCACTGATGGGAGGGAGGGAGCGAAGGAAGGAAGGGTGGAAGGTCAAGAGGCCATGAGGCAAAGAGGAGGACAGAGGACATCTGCAGAGGCGTAAGCAGTAACAGGAAGACCCAGGGTTCAGAAAACACTAGCTGAGGGACAGCTAGGTGGCGCAGTGGATAGAGCACTGGCCCTGAAGTCAGGAGGACCTGAGTTCAAATATGACCTCAGACCAAACACTTGACCCTTACTAGCTGTCTGACCCCAGGCAAGTCACTTAACCCCAACTGCCTTTAAAAAAAAAAAGGAAAGAAAGAAAAGAAAAACACTAGCTGAAGCACAGAACACACAGGAATTCGTATGATGTTAAGATGGAAAGACGTAATAGTGAAACGCCAAATCCTACTTTGACCCTTAACTTTGAAATAAGAGTCTATCATTTTAATAAGGCCAAGTCTCTTCCTTAAATCTTTCTGAGCCTAGGTTTCCTCATCTCTAACTGTGGGTAGTAACTGTTTCATGGAATTTTTATCTTTGTTTTTTGCAAACACACATGTGCACACCCACATATCTGTTATCATTTCTGTCTCTGTACCAGTCCAGGGCCTGGTACATAAGAACTCTCTTGCTGACTGAACGAAGAGTGACAGAAAAGTGGAGGAAGGCCACCATTTTAGGAGGCTCGACCTCAACAGCCCAGGCAGGGAAACAAGAGATTTCAAAGGATGTTAGAAAAGCTGCAATCAACAGGACTTGACAGGCTCCTCAGAGCAGAGAGGGAAGAGTTAAGAGACAGATCTGCAGTATTCAGCACAGGAGACTGGGCAGGCAAACAGATGGTTGATTGACAGAAATAGGGAAGTGAAAGAAGGAGTAGTAGGAGGAGAGATGGCAGTAGCTATTATTATCATAATAACAGAGACAGCCAGTGGACAGAGCACCGAACCCAGAATCAGGAAGACTGTCCCCTGTGTGACCCTGGGCAAGTCACTTAACCTGTCTCAGTTTCCTCATCTGTAAAGTGGGGATGAATAATAATGGCAACTACACCTTGCACACACAGGACTGCTGAGAGGAAAAAAGGAACTAGTATTTATAAAGCACTTTAAAAGGGCTAGCTATTATCATTATCATTATTATTATTATTATTATTATTATTATTGTTAACTCCAACCTCCTCACTGCCTGCCCCTAGTAGCCTTTCAGTAAAACTGAATTGGCCACTATTTTTAATTAAGTTGTCTTCTCTCTAAATCACCTCCTCACTGCCTGCCCCTAGTAGTCTTTCAGTAAAACTGAATTGGCCACTATTTTTAATTAAGTTGTCTTCTCTCTAAATCAGTAATCAGGAACAAATCACAGCCCCAGGGGGCCCCAGGAAGTACATATGCTCAGGGCTGCCCAGGAGATAACACGGCCACCTGGAAGGTTCTGTGCTTGCCATCCTCTGTCAGGAACCCAACTTGGAGCGGAGCAAACTCCAGGTTAATGAGTGTTGGTTCTGAAGGGCTGGTGACCCCAGGGGAGCTCCTGTTCAGCTCTGTGTCTTGCCCAACAAGACCTGGACAAGGAACAGAGGGCATGAACTGCTCTGAAAACCTCAAAAGTTTATTCACTCAACCAGAAAGCCTGTGTCAAATTCCTTTAGACACCAATTACCACTGACTTAAGTGCCTGTCTGGGATAGGGAATTAGGTGACCTTGAAGGTCCTTCCAATTCAGGGTACAGGAAGATATTCTGAGGCAGCAAGGTGGAGCCAGGGGATAGAGTGCTAGGCCTGGAGTCAGAAAGACAAGTGCAAATCTAGACTCAGACACTAGGTAGGTGACCCTGGGCAAGTCACTATCTGCCTCAGTTTCTTCATCTGTAAAATGGGGTTCCTAATAGTGTCTACCTCCCAGGATCTAATAAGATAATAATAGTAAAGTGCTTAGGACACAAAGTGCTGGGCAAATTGTAGGTGCTTAATAATAATAAACGTGGGGAAGCTAGGTGGCACAGTGGATAGAGCACCGGCCCTGAAGTCAGGACGACCAGAGTTCAAACCCAGTCTCAGACCAAACACTTGACACTTACTAGCTGTGTGACCCTGGGCAAGTCACTTAACCCCAACTGCCTAAAAATTAAAATAATAATAGTAATAAAAAATCTGTTTCTGTTTCCTTCCTATGATTTAATATCTGTGATTTGCAGCTTTAAAGGCTCTTAATCTATATCACTCTTGGTTTTTTTGGATTTTAGACCCAGAAAGGATCATATACAGGGTTTTCTATTCTAACCCCATTCTCAATTTTACATAGGAGAAAACTGAGTCCAGAAAAATCAGGGTCCAAGAGATTAACTGGCAGAACTGGGATTCCATTGGCCCACAATATGCCAGACTGGGCCAGAAAACCAGTCTTTTGGAAGCTTTTTGACAACAACTAAGTATCTTTGATTCAGATGTCTGGGCTGGGCTGGAAATGAATTCAGGTTTATTCCAAACTGGAATGTCTAAAGGTTCCAGGCCTTGTGATTCTTGGTGTCCAGCAGTAGACCAAGGGATAGAAGGGTGGTGGCAGAGACCCCAGCTCTCAAATAAGTTAAGTTTGGTTGGAGAGTCTTGACTAGACCTCACGAAACATATCCAGTGCATCCCTTTTTACCTGCAAAGCAGGTGTTCCGTCTACAGCATCCTTAATAGCTGGTTATATACCTGCTTGCATATTTTCAATGACAGTGAACTCGCTACTCCAGCCCATTCTATTCAAGTGCAACTATCATTATTAAGGCAGTCTTCCCTATAGTCTGCTGCTATCAGGGTCACAGGATTTTAGTCCTGGAAGGGATCACATATGGGACTTTCTAGTCTAATTCCACCCCAATTTTACATAGCAGTAAACTGAGTCCAGAAAAATTAAAATAATTCACCCAAGGAACGCCAGAGAGAGAGAGAGGATTTCAACTCATAATTTCACTGTAGTTATTCATGCCACAGTGAAACAGATGGATGGTAAACTGAACTCTGCCAAAGGATGTGTTCTCTAAGCTGCTGATGTTGCTGGCTTCCACATGGCTGGGGGGGGAAGAACTCCAGACAGGCCAGGTCATGCCCTTGGGAGAACCCAGGCTGTGAACAAGATGGACAAACCAGAAGCACCAATGACTGCAACCCACAGAAACCAAAAGGATGCTGCTCAGGTCCTTATATTCTTTAACACTTTCAGTACTATCATTATCCCCATTTTACAGCTGGGAAAACTTAGGCAAAGAGGTGACTTTCCCAGGGTCACACAGCTAGTTAGTGTCTGAGGCTAAAGCTAAACTCAGGGCCGACACTCTATCCCCAGTGCACCGCCTAGCTGCTTGTCCTCTGCTATTTTCGTAATACTGTGGATTCATCAGAATTCTGGAGGAAGAATTTCTCACATTTAAGATGAAAGCCTTCAACCAAAAGGTCAAATTACCTTCTAATTCTAAATCCTATGATTTATGAGAATCTAGACTACCCCCCTCATTTCTCAGACAGGAAAACTGTGACTTGTGTGAAGT
Source organism: Phascolarctos cinereus (assembly GCF_003287225.1). NCBI lineage: Eukaryota > Metazoa > Chordata > Mammalia > Diprotodontia > Phascolarctidae > Phascolarctos > Phascolarctos cinereus. The sequence continues at coordinate 635,317,047 of NW_027555847.1, forward strand.
CACATAGATAAGGAAACAGCCACAGGCCTCTTCTGGTTCCTCCAGCTGTGAGTGCCTGTCTTCCTCCCATGCACAGGGAACACGTACGTGTCACAGACCCATTGTCCAACTCCCCCCATCCCCTTCCCTTAGAACATACGGGCCTTGAGCAAGGACTTTTTAATAATAACATTACTGTTAATTATATCATTATAATTAAAATTATTATTACTAATAATAGCAGCATTTATATAGCATCTATGTGTCAGGTACTGTGCTAAGCATTTTACGAATATCTCATCTGATCCTCAAAATAACTCTCGGAGATAGATGCTATTGTAATCCCCACTTTACAGTAAAGGAAACCGAGGTAAACAGGTTAAGTTACTTGTCCAGGGTCACATAGCTAGTAGGCGTCCAAGTCTGGACTTGAACTCAGGTCTTCCTGACTCTAGGCCCAGTGCTTTCTATCCACAGCTTGCCTTTCTTTAGGCATGCCTAATGCTTAGCACAATGCCTGTCCTATAGAAGGCACTTAATATGTGCTTGTTAACTGACTTCCAGTAAGAAATGGGAGAGGAGGTATGGTTTTTATAATCTGATTACTATGTTCTTAGTACTACAGGTCTCTCCAAATCCATCTAATACAAAACGATTCCAATTCCAGTCCTCTTTTTACTACACCATGAGCCCCAAATCTCTGAGGAACAGTAGAAAGGAGAAGGGCGAGGAGGGGCTGGGGAGCTCATGTCACCAGACCCACCCTTTGGCTGGTTACCACTGTCGAGTACTTCCTACTTTCTCTACTCCCCAACCCCTATGCATTCACTGCTTCAACTGTCCCTCACAAATCTCCCAGGAGGACAGGGAAGAAATCACATGCATTTAGCAGTTTAAAATTTACAAAGTACTTCACATACATTCTCAACTGCTCCTATCATCATTACTAGGAGGCAGGTACAATTGATCTCCATGGTAGAGATGACAGAATCAAAGCCCTCAGGATGGGACACGTCTAGTATCTGAGTCAGGATTCAAACACAAACCTTCAGCCTTGGGAATCAGCAACATCTTACTAACAAAATACTGTCTGTATAACCCTGAGTAAGTCACTTAACCTGTGTGCCCCAGGTCATTACTAAAGGTAGGCTGGGATTCCCAATCTGCCATCAGTGCAAGCAATTTCCACACCTGAGAAATCCCCACTCTCCCTCCCTCACAATGAAGTCACAGGTCTCAGCACGCATGCAAGGAATGGGATTTTATCATCACTGCTTCCCTCCTGTCCTTTCTGTTTTCTTCCACAACTTCCTACAATCTTCTAACTTTTTTTTCTTTAAACCGTCATACAGGAAGAACAAAAGGTTACATACATTTGGGCTGTTAAGATAAAATAGACTTGGTGGGGGGAGGACGTTTGATATGGCTTGGAGAGGGCAAGCGGCTCAATGAATGGGGACAGACTGAGGAAGCTTCCTGGAAAGTTCACCATTGATCATCATCGAATTCTTGCACAGTGGCCACAGCCCAGATGCTTTTTACTCCTATTAATACGCCTCAGTACAGCTGTGCATCCATTTCCTAGTGGCCGGCTCTCGAAAAGGTCCATGAGGGCTGAGTCCAGAGCAGTGGGCTCTTCAGAAGATGGATTTTTAAACTTCTGTTGATTTATTACATCTCATTTGAATTTTAACTACCATCCCTACCTCCTCCTCTTCTTCCCTCTCCCCAAATAGGAAGCCAAAGAGCTTCCTGGAGAGCCAGGCCCAGGGTTAATAATATCAACTGGAAGTCCTCAGATCTCCTGCTTCAGTTTGGGGAGAACAGTCTATACTTTTCTGCCCAGGGCTGGCTGATAGAGACCGCATCAAACTGTAGCTTCTTGGATATTTTCTTGGCCCTTCTTCAGCCCCAAGCCTGGAAGAATGTTGGCAACCTGAATTTTAAATGCTTTCTTACACTAATCATAAACAGAGGGTGTGGGTCTGTTATCTGTTAGGTGAAAAGTGTTTCACCTCTAAAAAAAAAGTTTGGGGGGGCTGAAGATATAAAGTATTAAATAGTAATTAATTAGTAGCTGACTGAAGTTTGCTAAAGGCCATAAAAACATTCAAAACAAATTACACTGAAAAAAAATCTCTACTACCATCCCCTCAGTGATTTATTTTCCTGTAGTGAAATTCATGTCTTATTCACTCTAATGGGATTAGAGGACTTAAACCATGGTCCTAACAACCAACACTGTTTATTATTGAATTACTGAATTTATTTTTATTGAATTTGTATGCAGAGCCCTGTGGTTAGGTCATTTGGTTCAAAGCAGCATAGATTCAGAGCTGAAAAGGGACCTTAGAAAAGGGACCATCCCATCCAACCTCATTTTACAGATGAAGCCCAGACAAGTTAAGGGGACTAACCGTAGGAGCAGGGCCAGGATTCAAACTCCAGCCAGGTCCTTTGACTGGAGCGCCCTTCCACTAAGACAGGGGTTCCAGTCTCCAAGGAGTGGCCGCTATGTGCCAGGCCTCTGGAAAATACCAATATTACAGCGACCAAGTTCCCCTCTTCAAGAAGTCTACAGTCTATTAGAGTGGGGGGAAGAGGGCTCTCTTAAACATTTTATGTGTCCTGGACCTCTTCTCAGAATGATGTTTTTAAATAATGGAGATGAAAATGCTAAGATCTGTGAAAACAGACATTATTTCCTATACGAAATCTACTGGGGAGGGTGGGGGGAAGTGTTTGTGGACCACAAGTTAAAAATGTCTGATAGGGAGATACCATATGTATCAGAAGCATCCCTGGGCTAAGGTCCAAGGGTTCTTAACCTTTTTTTCTTGTATGAATGCCCTTTGGAAGCCTGCTGAAGCCTATGGATCCCTTCTTTGAATCATGTTTTAAAATGCATAAAATAAAGTACAGGGAATTAAAAGAAAATCAATTACATGGAAATACGGTTTATTGAGATTGCTTTTCAAAAATAAGCTCATAGGCCCCAGACTGAGAACTCCTGGTGTAGTCCATCTGAGGGACTGGGAGTTGACCCATACCTGGACACTAGGCTGGACATGACCTTTCCATTGCCAACACTGATTGGATTCCTTAGGCAAAGGATGAGGTGGGGGAAGGCAGAGAAGTGAGAATCATGCTGGCCAGGCCAGGGTCTCCTGGTGGGACACCTGTTCTGGATAAAGCCTGGGTCTGGTGCCAGAGTTTACAGTCTAGCAAAGCCAGATTATACTTTTTAATAGGCGGTACTACATTTAATCCTGTAACTACAAGAGCATTTGAGGAGGGAGGAACAATTTAACCACCAGAAGCACTGGGGAAAGCTTGACTTTTGAAAGAAGCTACAGGCAAGAAATGCTATTATCTGAAGGGGACAGTGACGCATCAGAGAAAACTCTGTGGCTTGTTAACTGCTTATTGCTGGAAGGGGGCCTTGTTAATAAGAATTAATATTTATATAGTACTCACTATATGCCTGGCACTGTACTGAGCACTTGACAAATATTATAGCATTTGATCTTAACCCTAGCAGGTAGGTGCTATTACCATCCCCATTTTCCTGATGAGGAAACTGAGGCAAACAGAGGTTTAAGTGACTTGCCCACAGTCACACAGCTAGGAAGTATCTGAACCTGGATTTGAATTCAAAACTTCTGGCCTCTAGGCCTAGAACACTACCTAGCTGCCCCGGTTAAGGTCCTCCTGTCCAACCTCCACATTTTACAGATTATTAAAAAAAAAAAAGGCCTAGGGCATCAACTTACCCCTATTTACACAGCTAGTTGGTGCCAGAGAAGATTAGGATTCCAGGCTGAGTTTAGAAGAGTTAATTCAATATTTGCCCAAGGCAAACTTCTTCTAGGTTAAGATCTTGATTTCTTAAAAGTTTATAACACCTGGGGGGGGGGGGAAGCTCCCCTCTTCTGGAAGTTCCAGCTTGCTGAGCCATTAGGAGGTTACAGAGGATGCAGAACGTCAGGATCATGGCCATACAGTATTACAGGGCCCAGGGACTGAGACTGATTGCACATTCCTAGCCTACGGGGGCTGGGAGACAGACCCCCTCGCGCCAAATGTGGCCATGAACCAAGCAAGGGGAATTTAACTTGCTCTGCTCGCAGCAGGGGACAGAGGGAAGGGCCCTGCACCCCACCCACCTTTTCCCCTCTGCTGAGTTCCTGGATCTTGCAGCAGGCCTTTTTGTCTAGATGGTATTTTGGCAGGCTTGAGGTTTTTCCTGGCATGGAAACATCAGAGCAGAGGGGACCCAAAGGATAACCATCAGGGGAACCAAGGGCTTTGTAGTTTGCAGGAGGGCTATTTCCTGAACTTGAGACCTGGGCAACCATGTGCCCAGTGGCTACCGGAGAATTCACTGTAATCCTATGAACGATGCCAGTGTTAGTACTGTAGGGCGTGGAAGGGAAAAAAAATTATTTGGAGCCTGTGTCTGCCCCTGGGCTATAATGGCATTCACTGCAACAGAAGGATTTCCTTTAAAGGTATAATTAAGTGTGCATTAAAAAGAAGAGAGAGTACTTGGAAAAGCATCCAATACACATAAAGGTCATAGGGCTTAAAGAATGTTTGTCCCAAACCCTCATTTTACAGATGAGGAAACTAAGGGCTCTGAAAGGTTAGGTCAGAATGGTAATAAGTATTACAGGCAGAATTTGAACACAGGTCTTAGCTCCAGGGTCAAGGCTCTTTCCACAATACTATTATGGCTCTGATCACATTCTGCTTTGTATTATAATTGTTTGTATAAATAGTTTTATATTATCTCTGTATGTTATGTGTGTGTGTGTATATATGTATACACACACACACATACACATGCATAGATATGTATTGTGTAGATATCTATACACACATATACTCTGATAGACAAGTTCTATCGATTGTCCATTTAAAGGTTTAGCATGACCTTGGTCACTGACGGTTTTTCATCCACTTGACTTTTCCTGTGTGGATGGTTAGACCACACTCTTTTGAGTGATTATGGATCGCTTCCAGGAGGCTCTACAATGTCCTAGTAGGCTTGAAACAACCAGCAAGCCATTCTCTGCCCATAGAAGCATCTGGGAAGCCTCACCATCCACAGGGAATAATTCCTCTTTAATTTGGACTGAGACTCTTCTCTGTAATAGCAAACACCTTTGGAGGGAAAAGGGAATAGAAGGGCAAGTTGGATGGCCTTCAGGAAATCACCAAGTTTCTCTGAATGACCCCAAGCTTCAGCCAGGAACAAAAGTTCACCTTTCAAAACACTAACATTCTCCTGCTGTTGTATGGCTGTGGGTCATGGAATCTGACGGTCTCCGAAGAACTAAAACAGAGTGTGGCCCAGTAGGCAATGAAGAAATGCAGAGTGGGTGTGGGCAGACTGGAATGTACAAAAAAGGGAACTTGAATTCGTAGCTGGGATCTCAGAGAAATGTGTAAGTGGGAAAAGATGTCCTGGTCCAAAGAGACAGCAGTGAGAGTACCATGGCTGGGTGGCCCAAGTACTGCATAGCTGTCCCGCTGCTCCAAAATCAGTAAAAATCAAGGAAGGTGTGGCTGGATTCCATGTGGAAAGTTTTTGGGAGGCTCTGGACACGAGTCACAAAGGATGGGCAGGTACAGATGGTTTGAAAGATGCTTCACTGGCGGCAGCTAGGTGGTACAGCGGATAGAGATCTGGCCTTGGAGTCAGGAGGACCTGAGTTCAAATCCAACCTCAGACACGTAACACTTATTAGCTGTGTAACCCTGTCACTTAACCCTGACTGCCACACACACACACATACACACACACACACACAAAAGATGCTCCACTGAAGGATGTTCCATCCAAGTTGATGAAATCAAAAAATCTATTTAAGTATTTATAACCTACCTTCCCCATTAAACTGGAACCTCCTTGAGGGCAACTACTGGATTTATATTCCTTTTGGTTTAAATCCCATCATAATGGCTCATAATTTTGTACAAGCATGCTTCATTTACCCTCCCCCAAAAAATTTTATATCCATTATCCCATTTGATCCTTAGGAGAGCCCCATGAGGTAAGCAGTTCAAATATTATAACTCCCATTTCATAAATGAGGAAACTGAGTCTTGGGGTGACTTGCCCAGCAACTCACAACTAGTAAAAGGCAAGCCAGACTCCAATCTCCTAATTCTACAAACTGTACTCTGAAGTACTCAGTATTTCCAGTACTAAATGTGTATACTAACCAGATTCTCTGTTACACGCCTCACCCTAGATACGTCAGGGTAGAAGAGGAGGAAAGACCATAAATGGGCAGGCCTTCGGCCAGGCTGGGTATCAGGGAAACAAGACCAGGAGTTAGAAGAATCCCTAAGACTTACTTGTGAGATAAAGAGAACCCTGACTTACCGGAAGGCCTCTCAAAGCAGATTATCAACAAGGCTCTTTCCATCAAATATAAAACTGAAAGAGAATTAGGTCAGAAAAACACCCTTTGCATTTAAATATCCACAACATTCCTCAAGCTCTTGAGAGTGGTTGAGTCATTGTTACTGTCCAGGCAAGGAAAACACATGCTATAGGGCTGGCAAGTCTCCAGGATTTAATATCAAGTCAGGCTGATATTAAACAACATCGCATTTTAGGGTCGAGAAGACTCGGGGTACAATCCCACCAGTCACTTGGGCCCCAGTTTCCTATAGTTTAAAATGAGAGGATGAGCAACTGAATGTCCTCATTCCAGGTCTTTTGGGAGTCTGGACATCACCAGAAGACACCACAGGGGTCATCTAGTCTAAGCCTTAACTGAAAACAATCCCCATTATAATATCACCCACAAATGGTTACTCAGTCTGCTTGAAAGCCTCTTGGAAGGGGGAGAACCCAGTGCCTTGGAGGCAGCCCGTAGTATTTCTGGATAGCTCAGATTATTAGGAAGTTTGGTGTCTGAGTTTTGTTTTGGTTTTTTTTTTGGGGGGGGAGCCTTCTAGCATAACCTGCTGTTTTATAACTTTCACCCATAGCCCCAGGCTCTGCCCCTTTAGGCAAACTGGAAAAGTCTAATCTCCCTCCCACACAATAGCCTTTCAAAGACTAGTAACACATCCTCCCTGAGTCACAAACAAGGAATGTAGCTAGTGGAAAGGATTACCGGTCCCTCAGGTTGCATGCAAGAGATGGCCTTTGTAGATGGTCCTCCCAATTGCTAGATTCTAAGATTCTGTTCTAGCATTCTAAGAACCTTTCCAATTCCCTATGTTCAATGCAGCAAATGGTAACATCATTATGTTCCAACACAATTTTAAGATCCCTTCCCAGCTCCAAACATTCTCTGTTCTAGGATCCCTCCCATCTCCAAATCCAAGGATTTCCAATGTTGAGTCATCTTGGGCGTCTAGAAGGTACAAAATCGTTGACTCAGGCCTCTGTTGTTCTTCCTAAGCAAGCTTGGCCTTCCTGAGGGCCATTATCAGACAATACCATCTTTCTTTTCCAGTGGGTGTGCAGTTCAGGTCACATGCCAGTTTTTTGTTTTGTTTTGTTTTTTTAAAGCAAAGGGGCAAACATTTCAGTTCAGAATCCTTCCCATCACAAGGGCAAAATGGAATCCTACTAACCTACTCCCCCCCTCAGCCTCTCCCACTGTCACCCAGTTTGTTTCTCTCATGAATGTATGATTTAGACTATACCCCTCCAACACCCTACCCCATCTCTTGGGAACTTCACAAAAATTAGATTTCTATCACTATAATATCTACACACCCACTCTGCAGAACAAAGGAAAAATTATTAGCAAAAAGGGAAAAGATGTGTTAGCCTTCCACCCCAGCAGGATAACTGATAAAGGCTTTAATGCCAGGTCTGACCTCGACAATTCAGAAAACCTAGGTTCTACAGTTGTGGTATATTAATGTAATAGAATATTATTGTTCCATAAGAAATGATGAGCAGGTGTATTTGAGAAAAACCTGTAAAGATTGCATGAACTGATGCTGAGTGAATTGAGCAGAACCAAGAAAACATTGTCCACAGCAACAGCAACATTGTGCTATGACCAAGTGATAGACTTCACTCTTCTCAGCAATACAAGGATCTAAGACACTTCTAAAAGACTCATGACAGAAAATGCTATTCACATCCGGAGAAAAAACTATGGAGTCTGAATGCAGATGGAAGCATACTATTTTCTTGCTTTTTTGTTTTTTCTTTCTCATGGTTTTTCCTTTTTGTTCTGATTCTTCTTTCACAATATCATTAATGTGGAAATATGTTCAATATGATTGTACATGTATAGGCTATATCAGATTATATTCTGTCTTGGAAAGGTGAAGGCAGAGGATTAGAACTCAAAATCTTATAAAAGTGAATGTTTAAAACTATTGATAAATAAATTTAAAAAAGAAAAAAATGAATGAGAAAGAAAAAAATCCTGAAAAGGGCTTAGAAAGAGGAACTCAAAAGGTATTAGTAAATTTTATGCATTTAAATTAACTAATTTACATGAAAAAGTTACTAAGCAAGTACAGTTTATATTGATATTTAATATTTTTTTAAATTTTTTTTTTTTAGGCAATTGGGGTTAAATGACTTGCCCAGGGTCACACAACTAGTAAGTGTCAAATGTTTGCTCTGAGGCCAGATTTTAACTCAGGTCCTCCTGACTTCAGGACCGGTGCTCTATCCACTGCTCCACCTAGCTGCCCCTAATGTTAAGTTTTTAATAAAATATTTAATTTCTTAAAAAAAAAACAACTAGGTTCTAGCCCCAAATCTTTCCATCCCGCCCCTCCTGCTTAAGAACCTCGGATGGATAACTTCCTTATTTAAAGATAGTAGCCCGGGCCAGAACCCATCCATGAACCAACTAAGTTATCTTTCCATAAATCAGTACCTTTCATATACTCTACCATCCAGCCAAATGGGCTTTCTTGCTGACTCTCACATTCAGACCTCCATCTCCTTTCTCTGACTCTTTTCTGCCGGCTCTTTTCCACACGCCTGGAATTCACTCACTCCTCACCTCTGCCTAGCAGAATCCTTAGCAGTTCTCACAGTTCCACCCAAATAGCACCTTCTGCATGAAACCCTTTCTAACACTCTTAGCTGGATAGTAAATAGCTTTGTCGTTGAGTCGTGTCCAATTCTTCATGACTTCATGCGGGGTTTTCTTGGCAAAAATACTTACGTGGTTTGTCATTTCTTCTCCACGGGATCAGGCAAAGATAAGTTACATGACTTATCCAAGGTCACACAACTAGTGAGCATCTGAGGCCAGATCTGAATTCAGGTCTTCCTGACACCCCCACCCAATTACCTTGTATTTATTCTGTATATACTATTTCCCTGAAAGAAGTTTCTCAAGAACAGGGACCATTTCTTTGAGTCTTCACTGCCTAGCACTAGGGCTTAATAAATCCTTGGTTTTGATGTTTTCATTGTTGTTTTTTGGGGGATTGGCCTTTCTTTGTATCCTCGGCATACAGCACAGTGCCTGGCACAAAGCAGGTACTTAATAAATGCTTGCTGACTTGTTGAAAGGTAGAACTTCTAGCCTTTAAGAGATCATCTCGGGACAGCTAGGTGGCACAGGAGACAGAGCAAAGCCCTGGAGTCAGGAGAACATGAACTCAAATATGGCCTCAAACACCTGACACTTAGTAGCTATGTGACCCTGGACAAGTCACTTAACCCCAACTGCTTCTAAGAGAAAGAAAAAGAAAAAGAGAGAACACAAGCAATCACCTGGTCTAGCCTAGGAATTCTTAACCTAGAATTCATAAACTTTAATATATTTAACAACTAATTTTACTTTATATTATGTTTATAATTATTTTTATTTCAACATAATTGGCTGCATTTCTAATACCATGGACTTCACTTTATGCGTTTAAAAACATTATTCTGAGAAAAGATCCACAGGCTTCAGCTGTCAAAAAGGTCCTTGGCACTGAAAAGGTTAAGAACTCTAGATCTGGGCCAACCTCCCTATCTTTCTAGGAGGCAGCTAGACCAAGCAGTTGAAAGAGCCCTGGGCCTGAAGTCAAGAAGACCAGACTCAAATCTAGTCCCTGACACTAGCCGTGTGACCAGACCCTGGACTAGTCACTTGACCTTTGCCTGCCTCAGTTTTCTCATCTGTAAAATGAGAATAATGATAGTATCTACCTCTCAGGGTTGTTGTGAGGATCAAATGAGATAATAATTGTAAAGCTTGAAGCACTATATAAATACTAGCTGTTATTAATAATAATATTTGGTAAGGAGCATGCAATGTTCTAACATTCTAAATTCTAAGAATTCCTTCCAGCTCCACCATCTCGAGTCCTGTGTTCTGCCACTGAATTTATCATATACTCAGAGTAAAAAAAAAAAATCTCACTCTCAACTTCCATTTGAAGCTCAGAGTTGAATAAGCCAGGTCACCCCAAAGGTCATCTAGTCTAGCCCCTGTCCAGGTAGGCTGAGAGTTATGGAATTATGGGAAAAAAGAACAACTACTGAACTTAGGAAAACTGTTTAAGAGCCTTAGCTCTTGTAGTCCCTTGCTGTGTGACCCTGGGGAAGTCACTCTAGTTCAGTCTGGTTTTCCTTATCTATGAAATGGGAATGGTAACCTTGGCTGATGCCTTCACAGTGCCTAATGAGGACTACAGCAGATGTGGTTATCAATAGAGACAAAGGAAACGTCATTTATTCTACAGACACTAACCCCAGCTCTGCCAAGTAGGAGGTACTCTGGTCTTTTGAGATGTTGCTGCAGGACCCTTACACACAAATTTAAATTGACTAAAAAATACACCCCCTAAAATCACAGGGCAAGCAAGCTCTTCAGCTGAAAGATGTTCAAGAAAGAGAAAGCTGGAAAACTATAGGGTGCCTCTAATTTGTCTCCCCAGTCCCTAGAGAAGATAGGGACAGAGAACCAAAGCTCCACCCACCCTCTCCTCCCTCCCTGAATCAGCCCCAGGAAAGTAAAGAAAAAACAATTAGCCATCTACCCAGAACCTGAGCGCCCCAGAGCCTCATTTTTCTATAGTCTCCCCGGAGGTTAACACAGAACCCTGCAAATTTAGAATTTAGAGCTGGAAGCCATCATCAGAGGTTGTTAACCTTATTAGGATCATGGACCACCCTCTCCCTGTAATCTGGCAGTCTAAGGAAGCCTCTGGACCCCTTCTCAGAAAAACACTAAAAACAATTAATAATGTTTTAAAAAATACTGTAATTCAGGTAAGGGTTAGTGAAAATGAAGACATAATTTATTTTTCCCTTCCAAGTTCACAGACTCTCTGAAATCTATCCATTAACCCTCAGAGGTCGGTGGAGCAAGCCAGATCTAGTCCAAGCCCCTCACTTTAATCAATGCCTATTGTGTGCTGGGCACTGTTGCTAAGTGCTGAGGATACAAAAATAGGCCCTGCCCTCAGAGTTCACAGTCACTAGATTAGAGGGAAGACAACATGCAAACAAATACATACAAGGCAAATTATGTGCAGGAGAAATACGAAACAGAGGAAGCACTAAAAACAGGAGGGGTTGGGAAAGGCTTCTGGTAGAAGGTGGGATTTTTGTTTTTGTGACTTAAAAAGAAAGCCAGGGAAGTCAGTAATAAGAGCAGAGGAAGGAGGGCATTTCAGGTACGGGATTTACAGTCAAGGAACTGAAGCGCAAGTGAGATGCCTTAAGTAGCCTTGACTTTCACATCCTGGGTTCTTTCCCTCGGCCCTTCCACGCCCATCTCAGAAGCAAGAGGGCAGAACTGCATCTTCTCAAGCCCTGCTCCTGTTTCCAAAATACCCCATGCCCTTAAGGACACAAAATGGGGAAGGAAGTCAGACTGGAATCACAAAGCGAGAGCAGGCATCAATCGTACGCAGCTTCTGCTCCTAAATGGACGGGCTCGGGCACCTTTTTTCCAGGGAGAGGTCAATGTCTGTGTTCCTATCTAGCCTGCCCTCTTCTTCAGAGAGGCTGAATCCTAGCCGAACTAAAGCAAGCCAGCGGCATGCTACTTGCAGAAGAAATATCCGAGCTTGCAGCTGTTTCCACCACTTGTAAGCAGGAGGGGTTGGCCGGACTGAGGGTGAGAAAGGGAGGTCGGCCAGGGGTGGCAGATGGGGGGAGGAGGTAGTTTAGGCTCACTCTCCCAAACTCTGCTCACCACCCACCCCCTGTCATTAAAAGTCCAAGATGAATCAGATAACAGACCAGCTCTCCCACTCCAACAACACACCACTGCCCCAAGGGCCGCAAGACACACCCACCCTCTTCCCTCGGCAGGCGCTATCTCTCTACTCTCTCCACCTCCCAGTCCCAGGCCATAGATTGTAAACCACGGTGGACCCCTTTTGTTAAGCACTCATTCGCATTCCCTTTTTTCACAACTGGGCATCACGCACATATGCACGTAAGCTAGCACACCCACGCCCACATATCCCCCCCTTCCCTTGTCTCAGAGGAGGCGCAAAAGTGGGTCCCTTAGCTGAAGGGCCCTACTCCGGGCTTCTTGTCTACACTGGCCAGCCTCCCTTTTCTTGCCCAAACCAGGGAAGCGACCACGTCGCGCACGAACCCCCCAGGCAGAGGCGCCAGCTGTGAAATTGGGCACGAAACCAAGACGAAGTGTGCCAGGTGTTCACAACCTATCTATCCCTTCCCACATGTGTACATAATACATACACACACTCATACACCCATGGTTCTCAGACATCCATGGGAAGGGACACCAGCTCCCACCTTCCGCTCTTGGGGGTCACATTAGAGGGGCTGAGTGGAGCACGCCCTTCCTTTTTTAAGCCCTCTTCTCTCACTTCCACGCGGTGGCGGAACCAAACCCGAGACCCAGCGCTCCCCTCCCCATCAAACCCCGACCTCTGCACCCCTTACTCCCTTAATCATAGCACCCCCAAGTTCTGCAGCTAGCGCTGCGCACCCCGCCCACCCCGAGGAGACTACTGCGCCCGGGGCGGACCGCGGGATCCCAGGGTTCCAAGGTGCGGGTCTCCGTCCAGCCTCACAGAGCAAAGACCAACGACCCCGGAGCTCCCCATCTTGTTCCACGTGGTGAAGCTGGGGGGCGAGAGGCTTGCCTTACCTGGGGAGAGAGGCTTGGGAGATGAGGAACGCGGGTCCAGGCGAAGCCACTCAGCCGCGCCCTAGTCTCGTGTCCAGCTAGGGAACTCAGAGCCCGAACGCGTGGGTGAGCGGAGTAAGCGTACGCGCAGACTGCAAGGTTTGTTTATGTCCGGCGCTCGCAGGCGAAGGACGCTTTATAGCCGCTGCGGCTCCGCCCTCCTCTCCCCGGCAGTCCCCGCAGCTGCTGTTTCTGCACGCAGCAGCCTCGATCGCCCTCCCTCCTTCCTCCCGCTCTTCCTTCTCCGCCTCCTTCCTCTAGCCGTGGCCGCCTGTTGCGCAATGCTTTGTAAACGAGGAGCGTCTTGGCTAGGGCGTACTCGTCCTCGGGGCTCCAGGCTCGCCACACCACTCCCTCCCCCCGCCCCCCAAGATCTTTGTGTTTGGTGGAAGCGCAGGGGTGGCTTGCGTGGTGTGCGTGTGCATAAGTGTGTGTGTGTGTGTGTGTGTGTGTTTGTGCGCGCGCTTGCTGTGGTTAATTTCCTTTCCACCATATGGGAGCTAGGAACGTGCACGCCTCCACACCCCTTCTCGGTTGCTTGGTGGCTTATTAACGCCAGCTTCAGCTAGCCTCATTTCCCCATTCTCTCGCCCTGCCTTCTCCATTTTCTTTCCCGTTCGCTCTTCCTCCAACTTTCTTCACACTCGATTTGTCTCTCTCCTTCCAGTTGTCTCCCTTTCTCTAACTGTGACCCTCTAACTTTCTCCTCAACCCAATAATTTCCTTTCCTTCTTCAGCCATCTAGTCCAAACAATTAATTATGCAAGAATCCTCTCTACTGGGAAGGAGGGAAAGAAGCATTTAATTAAGTGCCAGGCACGTAGTAAGACCAATTGTTCTCTGGTCACTTCTTTAAAATCTCCTCTAAGTGGATAATTCCTATTATCTTTCAAGGGAATGCATTCCGCTTTTGGACATTAAACACTTTTTTGTATGTGTCTTGCTTTTTCGTAGTTGTTTGTATCACGTTGTCTTCCCCCATTAGATCGTGTTTCTTGAGAGCAGGGACTTTGCTTTTCCTTGTATCCCAGGCTTAGCACTGTCTCACACATAGTAGATGCTGTCAGCAGGCAATCACAACTTCATAAATACTTTTTGGACTTGACTTCTGATCGATAGGTAATTTTGCCTTATGATAGTTAACAAATCTTGTCTAACCTACCTCTAAAAAATCTTAGACATCTCTTAACTTCTCTGAACTCAGTCACTCTAGAATACAGGCTCTCATCTTGTGCCTTGGGGCTAAGCAGAAACCTCCTAATTGGATTTCCCATTTCCTGTGTCTCACCTCCAATCCATACTCCACCAAGGTGGATGAATATTCCTAAAACACAAATCCTATCCCGTCACCCACCCTCCGCTTACTTTCAAAACCATTCCAAGGTTTCTCAGTGCTTCTAAGATAAAATACAAGCTCTCCATCCTTTCACAATCCGACTCTCACCCGGACTCAACCACTGTGGTCTGAGCTTCCTCATCTGCAAAATGTGGGAGTTGGACCCCGGGACCTCTGAGGTCTCTTCTAGCTCCCAATCTGTGAAAGTAGATCTACCTTTTCAGGCTTACTGTGAATTACCTTCTTACTTATACTCTGCTCCAGTCAACCGAGCTGCTGGCTGTTTCCCAGACGGGAAATTTTACCTCCTTTCTCCCTGTTTTTGTCCACAGGATGCCTTCCCTCCTCACTTCTACCTCTTAGTATCACTGGCTTCCTTCAAGTACACCTTGGGTGGCACCTCAGACCTTTGTGAGGCTTTTCCTGAGTTGCTCCCCACTTCAAGGTCCCCAATTATTAATTGTTTAACCTCTCCAGTGTCTGTATATATGAACTATATTTATTTGTGTATATCCTTTATCTTACCATAGAAATGTAAGCTTTGTTGTGGCAGACTTCATTTTTTTTAATCTTTATATCTCCATAACCTGGCACACGGTGGATCTTAATGAATGCTTGTTGATTTGTAGTTTCAAGTCCTTTCAACATTGTCTCTCAAGCTATAAGAGGCCTTAGAGATAATGTAGTCCAAAGTCATTCCATAGATGGGGAAAATAAAGCCAAGAGAAGCAGGATTAATATTGAAACCCAGATCCAAATCAGGTTGCATTCTTCTAGGGACGGTCTACCCTAAAACGTGGCATTCAGAAATGAATACAGTGCTCCAGATGTTTCCTCCCCGTAAGTCTCAGATATGCCCATCCAGTGATCTACCTATCTCCTTTCTCCACACTCTCACCTCGGCTAGCTCTTCCTTTCACTTATTTTGCCTGTCCTTTCTCCCATTCTCTTTCTCCATCTATCTAGAAGGGATAAATCATCTGGTCCTTCAGCACCTACAGTTCTTACTATCTCCATCACTCTTTTAAGCCTTTAGGCATGAACTGCTTCAGGAAAGTTAGTGTTCTCTGGCAAACTAGGCTCAGAAGGGTACGTGTGAGTGATAGACTTAACAAGTTGTTGTTTGTTTGTCCCGTGTTCTAGAAAAGGATCATGACTTCAGGGAGGTGATGCCACATGTGCAAGTGAGGGAGGGCTGTGCAAAGTCACCAGCCTCACTTTCTCCTGCAGAGCCATCTGGGTCTTTGGATGAATGAATTTCCAGTTGGGTACAATTTCTCTTTTATCTATGTATCACAGAACATCAGTGATGAAAAAGGGCCCTTTGGGATTATCCTCTAGTTCCGCCTTCTAATTACACCAATGAAGAAGGCCCTCGGTGAAGTTGTCCTTGTTCCAACCATCCAATAGCAATCAGGCCCTCCTTTCTCAAGACTCAATATTTTATCTCCTCTACACTTCCCTGTGCTATTTTGTGTTCCAATAACTTTGTATTCCAATAACACTTGTCTGGGTTTTGTTTTTTCTTCTTTTGAATCCAACTCATCACTACTTGATTTGCCAATGAGGAAACTCCCCCTTGCCAATGTAGAGCAACAACCAATAACTTGAACCCCAGTCTTCCTGATTCCTGAGGCTCGCTTTCTAGCCAGTATGCTATGCTACCTCCATCTTTTGTGTACACTATCATAGCGTACAATTCAGTCAGATAAACATTTGTTGAGTATTTGCTATTTACCAGGCACTGTGCTAAGCACTGGGGATTCAAATAAGAAAAAGAAAGACAGTCCTTGGCCTTGGAGAGTTTATAATCTTATCGCAGTGTAAATTCTGACAGCAGGGACCTTGTCTTACTCATCTTTTAATCTTTGATAGTACATGGTACAGCAACATATATGTGCATGTGTGTATATATGTATACATGTATGTAAATATACACATGCATATATATACATACGAACCTATATACATATGTGTATATGTAATGTGTGTATTGTGTATACATGCATCACACATATACATACAGACATGCATTTTCATATATAAATACATGTGCATACATAAATGTGATTATAGATATATGCATTTTCATATTTTCATCTTTATTATTTTTATCTTTGTGTGATTGCATCTACTAATTTAGAGCAAAGATCATCCATGTCTTAAAAGATGGTTTT
Organism: Phascolarctos cinereus; assembly: GCF_003287225.1. Taxonomy (NCBI): domain Eukaryota; kingdom Metazoa; phylum Chordata; class Mammalia; order Diprotodontia; family Phascolarctidae; genus Phascolarctos; species Phascolarctos cinereus. Next base: position 635,333,657 of record NW_027555847.1, read on the forward strand.
GTGATTTGCCACAACCAAAAATTGTTTTCTTCTGTTAGCCACCCTTTTGGTGATGACCCTCCCTGTGTTTGGTCCAGCTGGTCTACAGATGACAAATGGTGTATTGCCCTACCCATAACTGAAGCCTTTCCCAATGAGCAGGACCTGATGGAACTTCAGAGCTCTAGGCCTAGAGTCAGGAAGACCTGAGTTCAAATCCAGCCTCAGACACTATCCCGGTAACCCTGAGCAAAGCACTTACCACTGTTTGCCTCAGTCTCTCATCTATAAAATGAGCTGGAGAAGGAAATGGCAGGCCACTCTCTGCCAAGAAAACCCCAAATGGGGTCATGAAGAGTGGGACACAACTGAAACAAGTGAACAATGGTGGAACTTCTGTTCTTCAGACAGAGCTTTTGCAAATTTCCCTACTGTCATGAGGCATAAGTAGAAAAAGGACAAACAATTGGCATTCAAATAACAATTAATTGCTATTGAACTGGCCTACCAGAGCTGTTCCTCAGCCTCAACATTCCATCTCCAGCCTTGGGGCATTCACACAGGACATTTCCCAGGCCTGAAATATAGTCCCTCCTCATCTCCATCTTTCAGAATGCATCTTTTCCTCTAGGTCTCAGCTCAGATTCTCCAAAGGACTTTACCCCAGTCTCCTCCTCCCCACTCCATTCCCCAGCTGTTTATAGTCCCACCCTTCTAAAGCACTTTGATCCCTCCCTAGGCCTCTAGACCTAGCTTTATTCTTATCCAGTAGCCTCCTAAGTGGTCTCTCTGCCTTCAGTTTCTCTGCTTCAAATCATCCTCCACATAGCAAAGCGATATCTTTAGGATAAAAAAAAAAAGCATAGCTTTTGCCCTGTCATTCCCTTCCTCAGTGGGTCCCTAGGATAGAATATAAACATCTCTGTTTGATGTGTAAAACCCTTCTTCATGATCAGGCTCCACCCTATATTTTCAGGTTTATTACCCATTCCTCCCCTTTATCTACTCTATATTCCAACCAAACTGATGTCCTTGCTATTCCTAACATATAATATAACATTTCCCATCACCGTGTCTTTGCCCAGTCTATCCCCCTTGTCTGTATAAGGAAGGGGTTTTCTAAATCTACCTCCATTAACATAATCACATAACAGTAATAATAATAATAATAATTTTTATTATCGTAGCTACCATTTATATAGCACCGACTATATATATATATATATATATATATATATATATATATATATATATATATATATATATATATATATATATATATATTTTTTTTTTGCTTTTTAGGCAATTGGGGTTAAGTGACTTGCCCAAGGTCACACAGCTAGTAAGTATCAAGTGTTTGGTCTGAGACCGGATTTGAACTCAGGTCCTCCTGACTGCAGGGCTGGTGCTCTATCCACTGCGCCACCTAGCTACCCTAGCACCGACTATATGCCAGCCTGTGCTAAACATTTTGCAGATATTATTTCACTCCATCCTCACAACAACTCTGGGAGTTAGGTGCTATTATGATTCCAATTTTACAGTAGTGGAAACTGAAGCACACAGCTAGAAAAGGTCTGAGGCCATATTAGAGCTAAGGCCTTCTTGACTCCAGGCCCATTGCTCTATCTACTGAACTACTCAGCAGTCTCCAAAAGGCTCTGCCAGCTAGACCGAATCAATCAAAAGTGCAAACAAGATTTAAACACATCCTTGATCACTTTGAGAATGATCTAGTGCTTTGAACATTGGATAAAAATAGGTGGAACCATACAGGAAATATTTTGAGACTGGATGAAAGAACTAGACACACCTCTGGAGCTACCTATAAAAGTAGCAAACCAATTCAGAATCTCAAATGTCCAGAAACTGACAAGTCTAATGGTGGAGCAACCCCTGAGAGGGAGAGGGAGAGGCAGAGAATTTTTTCCTCCCCACCCCCCTTTCCTTTTCTGGTAATCCAGACATCTCAGAGCAGTAGTGGCTAATGAAGGAGGAAAAACCTATAGGCAGATGCTGACAGTCCCCAAGGACAAACAGCAGCATCAGGAAGTATAATGGCAGAGAGAGGTATATTGCCTGTAGCCTGGATAGTGGTACCAACCCTCAGAGCCAACGGAGTCCTCCATCCAAGGGGAGCTTCATGCAAACCCTGAAGAGAAAAAAGGAATTCCAGTCATCGGGGGCTGTGAGGTTGCCCTTTGCCACCGATATGCTCCTGTTATACTTTAAGTCTGTGCCCACTTTCTCCAAGGACCTTGTTTTTATAGGAAGAATGTGTAACCCCTTAGTTTAAGGAGAATATTTTATACCAATATTCTACCATCTGTTCTTGTTATACAAGCTCACTAATTCCTTTCTCTAGAGACTAGTTCTTGTTATACAAGCTCACTAATTCCTTTCTCTAGAGACTAGTTCAGGCTACTGCCTTTTTGTTGATGGAGGCACACTGATGGGGTAATAGTAGTATTAGAATAGAATTTAGAATAAAAATTAGAAATGAAAATGGCATAGTATTAGAAACAATAGCCCCTTAGGGCTACTTGGAATCCTAGTCAGCTGGTTGGGGCTACAACCTGTGGGTTTGAATCCTCAATGGGAGAGTAACTTGCAAGGTGGGGGTTTTATCTGCTTTACTTTTTCTCCTCATCCCTGCCTCCTAAAAAAGTCTTTGCCTCCCTCCAAAGCAAAACTCAACTCCTACATCCTATATGTAAGGCTTTTCCTGGTTTATTCTTTCTCTTCAATTACTTTATATATTCGTATTGTTCAGTCCCATTTGACTCTTCTCCAATGCATTGAAGCTTCTAGATCAAATCTCCAATGGATTAAGGCAAACAGAGGTTAAGTGACTTGTCCAGGGTCACATAGCTTGTAAATGTCTGAGGACACATTTAAACTTAAGTCTTTCCGACTCCAGACCCAGTGCTCTGTCAACTTAGCCACCTAGCTGCCTGCATCCTTGCACCTATTTTATATTTATTTATATGTGCATATTTTGTTTCCGTATTTTGTTTTGCTTGTAGAATATAAGCACCCTGAGAAATGTTTCACTTTTGATTCTATAGGGCCTAACGTGGTGCCTGACAGTAGGCACTTAATAGATACTGGTGGATTGAATGGTTGATTAACAAACTACAAATTAATTTAAAAGCATTCCTGGATTTATTGGAGTCTTTGAATATCAGGCAGCATGGGGCAGTGGAACAGGATTTGAAGTCTAGAGGTCTTGAGTTTGAAGGCCAACTTTGCCACTAATTCCCTATTTAACTTTGGACAGATCACTCAAGCTCTCTGAGACTCAGTTTCCCCATTTATAACATAAGGGAGTTGTGCTAGAGGACCTCTGAGGCCTCTTTCAATTCTAAATGTGTGTTCTTAATGGTACAGATACTTTAATGGGGGAAGGGGGAGAAGAGGGAAGCATAGTAAAATTCACTGGTGTTAAAAAGGGATCTCCATGGGGCAGCTAGGTGGTGTAGTAGATAGAGTACCGGCACTGGACTCAGAAGGACCTGAGTTTCAATTCAGCTTCAGACTAGCTATGTGACTTGGGTCAAGTCATCTAACCCCAGATGCCTCTTAAAAAAAGGTGTGTGTGTGTGTGGGGGGGGTGTCTTCCTACTTCAGAAAGTTGGAAACCTCTGGTCTAGTGCTGTTGGCACTGTCCCTCAATGGAAAACGAAATGCCTTCTTAGTGCCCTACCCGGACTGAATAGACAGCAATGGTGTCTATGACCAACGCTGTTTCTTCTCAGGTTATAGAAAGGTATTACACCTGCTTTGCTATTTCTCCTCTGAAGACTGGCCCTACTGGATTTCCCTCTTTTCTCTTCACACCCACTGCTGCCATAGCAGAAAGAACATAGGGATTTGAAAAACCGAGGACAAACACAGGTCACTTGACACCAAGAAGACAGGACAAATGAAGATTTTGATCTAGAAGCTTCAAACACCAAACCCAACACTCTCACTACTATACCAGGAGCCTATCTCCCAAGGTTGTTTTGAGGAAAGTGCTTTCTAGGGGAAGAGGAAAGTAGAAGCATTTGTTAAGCACCTACTATGTGGTAGGGACTAGTCTAATTGCTTTACAGATATCTCGTCTGATCCTCACAACAACCCTAAGAGGGGGGTGCTATCATTTTTTTTCCATTTTACAGTTGAGGAAACTGAGGCAAAAGGCAGTTAAGTGATTTGCCCACAGTCACACAGCTGGATTTTAAAGTCAAGCCATTCTGGCTTCAAGTCCGGCCCTCAACCTCAACCCCCACCCCCCACCCCCATGCTGTCCTGCTTCCTTCTTCTCCTTCTTCCTTTTCATACTTTTAATCTTTTTCCTCCTCCTTTCCTTTCTAGGATATGAAGGGAATTCCAGAGATTGAAGATGACCCCAAAAGGCAAGTGAATTCATGGCAGTTCACTGCCGGGCCTTTGCTGGCCCCTGAGACACTTGGGTCAGTACCAGAAAACAGGAATGCTGGAGAATCATTTAAAAAAAGAAAAAAAAAGAAAAAGCTCTGAAATAGATCTCAGCCTGAGACCTTGGGGGTGTTTTAGATCTGGTTAAAGTGAGGTAATGTAGCATCATGTACTCCTTATACTTGGAGTTAGCCAAGACTTGGATTCAAATTCTGCCACTGACTATGCCTAGGGTTTAATACTTCTTAATACTTCTCTTCATCTCTCTGACCACCAGCTTAAATAGAAATAATAGTAACTTAACACACAAGGTTATTATTTTGAACATTGATTCTATATCACAAATGGCACAAATATTCATATATGTATTTGTTGTCAGGACTGTCTGGGTAGAATATAAACTCTCTGGGAGTGGGGATTGCTTCATTTTTTTTTTGTCCTTTTAGACCTAGCTAGAACCTAGCACACTGTAGGTGCTTAATAAATGCTTGTTGTTTGAATGAGCGATCGATCCAGCCTACTGCCTTGCACATAGTGTCACTTAATACATTCTTATTGATTGGACTGAGAGGACCAAGTAACATAATGTCTGTACAGCATTTTGTAATCTTATAAATTATATCTGTTACTGTCAGTTATTATGATTATGCTTCATATCAGGGGTCATTGTTTTGCTTACTTTACATTTGCAATACTTTCCAGAAGGGTTGTATGGCTATTTAAATGCTAGCTATTATTAATCTTATTATAATATAATTATAGTCATTATCATTATTAATCCTAAGTTTTCAGATGAGAAAAGTGAGAACCATGGGTTTAATACCCTAAGGTCCTACAGGTAATAAGTGTCAGAGGCTGGATTGGAACCCCGGTCCTCGGAGCTGGGCTGTTTGTATTGATTGACTCCAACCACGGGAGTGCACTGCTGGGAGGTAATGAGCTCCCTCTTACTGAAAGTCTTTAAGCAGAGACTGGAAGACTGCCTGTCAGACATGTTATTATTGAGAAAATTCAGGTAGTGGTTGGACCAGATGAGGCCCTTTCCAACACTGGGATTCTATGATTCCGTGAGGTTCTCTTGCCCAGAGCACTTCTATTCTTTGAGCCCCATTTCCCTTATCTGGAAAATGAGGGGATTGACCTAGAAGATTTCTGGAGTCTCTTTCAGCTGTATCAGACTTCTCCTATCCATTGTACCTCTAACATTCTATGCTTACAAGCATTTGGATCTAAGACATCCCTGTATAAATTTCTAGGGGTCCATGAACTTAGATGGGGGGGAAAATCACTATTTTTATCAAAGACAGTTAGGGGACATGATAGATAAAGTACTAGACCCGAAGCCAGAAAGATTTGAGTTGAAATCTGGCCTCAGACTCGTCCTAAATGTGTGACCCTGGGCAAGTCACTTAACCCTGATTGCCTCAAAAAAAAATTTTTTTCTAGTATAGGCAACCAACACGGTAGTACTTCTAAGCTCCACCCGACTGCCATAGGGATCCATCACATGCACACAAAGGTCAAGACGTCTTCCAATTCAGACATGGCTGAAATGCTTCCTTTCCTCACCTCAGCCACTTAGTTTCTCAGGCTTCCTTCAAGAAGCTCAAAGACTACTCTTTTTTTTTTTTTTTTTTTGGTTAGACAATGGGGTTAAGTGACTTTCCCAGGGTCACACAGCTAGTAAGTGTCAAATGTTCGGTCTGAGGTCGGATTTGAACTCAGGTCCTCCAGAATCCAAGGCCAGTGTTCTATCCACTGTGCCACCTAGCTGCCCCCAAAGGGCCACTTTCTATGAAAGAACTTTCCCAGTGTTTCTGTCTATTAAGGACTTCTTTCAAATTTCCTTCCAATTGTTCCTGTTGTCTCTCCTCCATTAGAATGTAAACTCCCTGAAGGCAGAGTTTTTTTAAACTTTCTTCTCATCCCCAGCACTTAGCAGAATGCCTGGAACAGAAGGAGCATTTACTAAAATGCTTGTTGACTGACTGAAAGATGTCTCATCTCTAATGTTCCGTGATTTGAAAACATCGACTTCTAATCTAAATGCAGGGAAAAAAACCGTAGAGTTAAGTCTATCCCAGAATTTTGGAATGATGAGCAAGAAAATGAATAGTTTTAGAAAAATGGATTGGACAATTGGCTTCTGAAATGTTACTTGCCTTGAAACCTTTAAACTCCTAAGGGCAGGGGCCACAGTTTTATGCTCCCTGGCATCCTCCACAGGACCCAGTGTAATACCAAAGACACACTTGAATAGCCCTCGGCATACAAGGATTAGTCAGAGCAAGTGGTGGCATTTAGCACGTAGGCTAGAAAAGCATGGGAAGAATATTATCCCTTCCTCCAAATATCTGAAAGACATTTATGGAAAAGGTATGTGACATTCTGTGGCTCCCAAAAGGGAGAGCTAAAAAACGGTGGCTAATAAGCTTCAGAGGAGTACATTCAGGCCAATGTAAAGAATTTCCTAACAATTAAAGTTTATAAAGTCATCAAATTAGACTCGGAAAGAACCTCAGAGACTCTTAAAGCTAAAAGCAGGGGCAGCTAGGTGATGCAGTGGATAGAGCACCAGCCCTGGATTCAGGAGGACCTGAGTTCAAATTCAGCCTCAGACACATCACACTTACTAGCTGTGTGACCCTGGGCAAGTCAGTCACTTCACCCCATTGCCTAGCCAAAAAAAAAAAAAGCTAAAAGCAGCGAGGCACTACAATGCTTAGAGCATTGGAGACAGGAGACCTGAGTTCAAATCCTGCATCAGGCAACGCCTAGCTGTGTGACCTTGAAAAAGTTCCTTAACCTCTGCCTGCCTTAGTTTCCTCATCCATAAAATGGGGATCGTAATAGCACCCTATCTCCCAGGATTGTTGTCAGAAACTGGGACACTATATGTAAAGCATTTTGCAAACCTTATTATTGTTATTGTTATTAATCCAACCTATCAGATGAGAAAAACTAAAGTACATTAGGGTTTAGTAACTTCCCTAAGGTCATACAGATAGTAAGTGTCAGAGGCTGGATTGGAACTCGGGTCCTCTGAGCTGAGTGTCTCTCTATTGCTTGACCAACAATGGACTTTGCTATTAGGAAGTAATGAGTTCCCTGTTACAAAGTCTTGAAAGATTGCCTGTCAGAGACATATTATAGAGAGGAGTCCTTCTAAGGTAGAGATTGGATCAGGTCCCTTCCAACCATGATCTTAAGAAAAAACAAAAAAGGCCCAGGCCTTCTCTCTGTTTCCATCTCCCGTCTCTAAAAATAGACTCACACCTAAAATTCTGGGTAAGAGTCTCCGTCACTGTTATCAGAGCTTCGGCACCTTTTGGAAGTCTTTTCACCTCCTCTCTCTGTAAGTAGGTCAGGGCCAAGGTTCTTTTCCCCAGTGAGATAAGTGGGGGAAGGTATTGGCCTAGAGCCCTCAGCTGACACACCCGCCCACACCCACCCGACCCAATGGCCAAATGCTACAATCACAGTCACGAGGCAGACACGCCTTTCTGTAATGAGCTTGCTCAGGGGCGGGACCAGCTTCCTCAAAGAAAAGTGACACCTGCCTACTTTCCCCTGGGGAAGCCTAGACTTCCAGGACCTCTGAAATCCCTGTGGCTCTGCCTGACTTTGTGGGCCTTGAACTTGGGAACTGGAAGAGGCCTTAGAGGTCATAAGACTCATCATGAGCTGGAAGGGACCTTGGAGACCCCTGAGTCCAACTACCTCATTTTACAGATGAGGAAACTGAGGCACAGAAAGGCTAAATGAATTGCCCAGGGTCACACAGCAACAACTTTCCCCTTCTCCCCCCCCCCCCCCCCCCCCATGTTTTGCAGATGAGGAAACTGAGACTCCAGAGATGTTATCTATTTGCCTAAGGACATAGAGGTAGTAACTAGCAAAGCCTGAATTCAAACGGAGGTCCTCTGAGACCAGTCCCACTTCTCACTGTACTGTACATGGTCCTAGACCCAGACATCACTAATTCAACATATGACCTTAGGTAAAGCACTTCACCGCTCTGGCCTCCGTTTCCTTCTTTGTAAAGTGAGTTTAAACTGGATGATCTCTAAGCACTCTGCCAGCTCTTACATTCTGTGCATTCAAGACCCTTCCAATGCTAACACTGTGATTCCTTCTCATGCTCCCCTCTGTCTGGTTTCATAATACCTTCTGTTTTCTTTAACCACATGAGAAGATTTTCGTGGCCTTTCCCTAGAGAACCCAGAGCCAACAATGCGGTCCCAGCTGATATCCTACATTTCTTATCTGGGCAACATCTGCAGGGACACCAGTTGGCTTCCCTGCATTCAGGACAGGTTAATCGGGACAGTACCCAGGGCAAAGCATGCTTCCTGCTTCTCCTCTAATAATTTTACTGAGTTTGGTGAGAAGAATGCCAGCTTGAGAGAAACCAAATCTGAGTTCTAGGCCTGTCTGGGTCACTAACTCTCTGTGTAGACTTAGGCAAAACATTTTCCCTTCCTTTCCTCAGTCAACTAGCATTTATTAAACAACTACAGTGTGCCAAGTACTGTGCTCAGCTCTGGGGTTGAGATAAAATTTTTTTAAAAAATTCCATCATCAAGAAACTTACACTTTAACCAGGGTGACAACGTGCAAATAACTACATGCAAACAATATATAACAGGATAAAATGGAGATAGTTAACAAAGGGAAAACACTAAGATTAAGGAAGATGAGGGAAGGTTTTTTGCAGAAAATGGAATTTTAGCTGGGACTTGAAGGAAGCCAGGGAAGCCAGGAAAGGGAGATGAGGGGAGAGAAATTTCCAAGCATGGGGGACAACCAGTGAAATACTCTGAGATGGATTGTCCTTTGTGAGGAATAGCCAGGAGGTCACCATCACTGGATCAGGATAGGTACGTGAGGGAGTGGGGAATATGAGGGAGAAAGGGTACATTGTTGACTGAAAGATCCCATCCATTTCTAACACTCAATGATTTGAAACTTCTAAATGCAGAAGGAAAAGTCCTAGAGTAAGGCTGGCCCAGAATTTTGGGATCCTGAGCAAGGAAATTTGCTTCTGAATATCATCTGTCATTAAACTCCTAAGGACTTTACTAGTCAAATTGAGGACTTTAATATTTGATCCTGGAGTTGATTAACTAGTCACTTTCTAAGTGAGCATTTATTAAATACCTGCTGTATGCCAGGCACTATGCTAAGCACCTGACTTTACAAAAAAAAGGTTAAGGAGAGTTACTGCCCTCAAGGAGCTCACAGTCTAACTCAAACAACGACATACAAACAAGCTATATACAGGATAAATTGGAAGATTTTCGTTTTAGGAAGATCACTTTGACAGTTGAGTGGAGGATGAACTGGAGTGAAGAGACTGGGCAGGGAAACCAACCAGTAGGCTATGCATGAGGTGATGATGGCTTGTACCAGTGTGGTGGCAATGTCAGAGGAGAGAAGCATGCCAATCCAAGAGATGTTTCAAAGATAGAGTCCTTAGGAGCTGGCAATTGATGTGAAAGAGAAGGGGCAGCTGGGTGGTATAGTGGATAGAGTATAGGTTCTAGAGTCAGGAGAACCTGAGCTCAAATCCAGTCTCAGACACTCATTAGCTGTGTGACCCTGGGCAAGTCACTTCACCCTGTTTGCCTCAGTTTCCTCATCTGTAAAATGAGCTGGAGAAGGAAATGGCAAACTACTCCAGTATCTTTGCCAAGAAAACCCCAAATGGGGTCATGAAGACCGAAAAATTGACTGAATAACAAATGAGAGAGAATAAGGAGTCAAAAATAACACTTAGGTTTAGAGCCTGGGTTATTAAAAGGATTATCTATAGTAGCAGGGAAGTTAAGAAGAGGGGAGGATCTGTCTTCCTGGAGTTTCCTCCTTTGTAAGACAATGGGATTGGACCAGATGATTTTTAAGGTTGTTTCCGTTTCTGACATTCATTTAAATTATTTATTCATCCATTCAATACTAATGAAGCATTTGCCTTCCCTATTACCACCTTCCTTCAAGTCACCCAGGGTCACAACCTGAGTAATGTGAAGGTCCAAAAAGTTACCAAAGGTAGAACAATGGATTGGATTGAAAATAGCATGGAATTCAATGGAAATTTACACCTGGCATTAGCCCTTGTAGAGGATTCTCACCAGTTAGGACATCATAGCCTCAAGGTCTAAGTATTAAAAAATCTGGGTGGGGGGAGGAGGAGGGAGCAGAGGGGGGAAACCTGCTGAATAGAGCTCAAAATATCCTCATGCATTTTCTTGCTTTATTAAGCTGTATCTAGTGATCTTATCACCTCCTACAGATTTAGTTATTATCTCAGCAGATGATTCTCCGATGTGTTCATCCAATCCTACCTCTTGACTTTTAATCTTGAAGCTCTAACTTCCCTATTAAACACTTTAAACTGAATCTCCCGCAGACAGCTTAAACTCAACATCTCCACAACCAAACTCATTATCTTTCCCCCCTAAAACTTCGCTTTTTCTAACTTCTCTACTTCCCTGTTTCTGCGGAGGGTACCACCATCCTCCCAGCCACCGGACTCCTGTCATCCTCAACTCCTCACTTTCTCACCCCATCCACATGCCCATATCCAATCTGTTGCCTAGTCCTATGGATTTTCCTTTTGAATATGTCTTATATAGGCCTCTCCTCTGATATTGCCACCATGCTGGTGTAGGCCCTTATCACCTCACACTTGAACTATAGCAATAGCTTGCTGGTTGGTATCACTGCCTCGAAGTCTCTTCCCATTCCTATCCGTCATCCACCCAAATATCAAAGGGATCTTCGTGTAGGACAGGTCTGACCATGACATACACACACACACACACACACACACACACACACACACACACACCATTGAATAAATTCCAGTGGCTCTCTATTTCCTCTAGGAACAAATATAAAACTTTGTTTGGCCTCCTCCCACCTTTCCAGTCTTCTTATTCTTCTCCATGTAGTCTATAATACAGTGACGATGGCCTCTTTGCTGTTCTTCACATGTGGCATTCCATCTCCCAAATTTCTGCCTTTTCCCTGGTTGTCTCTCATTTTTAAATTTTTCTCCTGCCTGTATTTCCCTCCTGGCTTTCTACAAGTTTCAGCGAAAATCTCACCTTCTGCAGGAATCCTTTTCTGATCTCCCTTAATGCTACCACTTTACCTTTGAAAGTATCTCCACTTTATCTTGTCTATTGGACACGATTGAAAAAAAAACAACTGAACAATAACAACATTGTTTGTGCATTATTGTTTGCATCTCATCTCCCCTATTAGATTGTAAACTTGAGGGCAGGAACTGTCTTTTGCCTTTCTTTATATCCCCAGCACTTAGCACAATGCCTGGCACATAGTAGGTGCTTAATAAATTCTTGAATTGACAAGATATCCAAGATAACTTCCTATAAAAAATATAAGCTCCTTGAGGGCAGAGACTGTTTCTTTTTCCTTTGTGTCTCCAGAGACCAGCATTGTGTCTTACACATAGTAAGTTCTCAAATAAATGTTTGATGGATTAGATCAGAATGGAAATCACTGAAGCAAAGATTGAGGAGGAATAGGACTCTTTCTCGATAGTAATGGGGGAGTTTATGGACTAACAAAATGCGTGAGTCTCAGGTATTTTAGAAATATCGTTGGCAGAGCCATCCCTTTCTTCCATTGGGAGTCTTCTTAAGTCAATACTAAGCCGCCAAGAGCTTTTGACACTCCCTCCCTGCCCATCATGTGTGCTAGGGAGATAGCTCCAACTGGCCACACCTTAATCAATAAATCAATAAACATTTATTAAACACCTAGTATCTGCCAGACACTGTGCCAAGCTCTGGGGATGAAAAAAAAAAAGACGAAAGATAGTCCCTGCCTTCTAGGAGTTTACAGTCTAACAGGAGAAATAACATGCAAAGATATACAAAGCAAGCTATCTAATAATTAACAGAAAGAAGGCACTAGAATTAAGAAGGGTTAGGGAAGGCTTCCTGTAGAACAAGGTGGGGTTTTAGTTGGGACTCAGAGGAAGCCAGAGAGGTAGGCAGTCTCAGTGGAGGAGGGAGAACATTCCAGGTATGGGGGGCGGCTCAAGAAAATGCTGGGAGCTGAGAGATGGAGTACCTTGTTGGTGAAACATCCAGGGAGCCAGTGTCACTGGGTCAAAGGTTACGTGTTGTGGAGTAAAGGGTAAGTTTGAAAAGGTAGAAGAGGGCTAAGTTATGAAGGGCTTTGAATGCCAAACAGAGGATTTTGTATTTGGTCCTGGAGGCAACGGGGAGCCACTGGGGTGTATCGAGTGGAAGAGAGTGACATGATTGAAGCTTCATTTTAGGAAAATCATGTTGGTGGCAGAAGGGATAATGGATTGTTTTGGAAAGACCTGAGGCAGGCAGACCACCAGCAGGCTACTGTAGTAATCAGTGTGTGAGATGGTGAGAGCCTGGACTAGAGGGGTGTCAGGGTCAGAGGAGAGAAGAGGGCATATTCGAGAAATGTTGCAGAGGTGAAATCAATACACGTTGGCAATAGCTTGCATATGAGGGGTGAGAGACAGTGAGGAGTCCAGGATGGCTCTTAGGTTGTGAGCCTGAGGCACTGGAGGGATGGTGTCGTCCTCTACAGCAACAAGGCTTAATGGGATAGTACAAGTTCTGTTCTGGGTGTGTTGAGTTTAAGATGTCTAGTGTATATCCAGTTCAAGATGTCTGAAAGGCAGTTGGAGATACAAGACTGGAGATCAGCAGAGATTGGGACAGGAAAAGTAGAGTGGAGAACTATCAGCATAGAGATAATAATTAAATCCATGGGAGCTGATAAGATTAGAAATTGAAGTAGTATAGAAGGAGAAGAGAAGAGGGCAGGATTAGAAGGGGCATCTGTGATTAGAAGGTATGATCTGGAAGAGGATACTGAAAAGGAGACAGAGGAGTGGTTAGATAGTAAGGAGGAGAACAGGGAGAGAGTGGAAAGAATATCAAGGAGGAGTGGTCAACAGTGTCAAAGGCTTCAGGGACATCAAAGAGAATGGAGATTGAGAATAGGCCATTGGATTTGGTAAGGGAAGAGATAATCATTAACTTTGGAGGGAGTAGTTTCTGTGGGAAAAGGTCAGAAGCCAGATTGTAGGGGGTTAAGAAAAGAGTGAGAGGAGAGAAAGTAGAGACACTTATTGTAGAGCCCTTTTCAAAGAGTTTAGCTACAAAGAGCACAAGAGATATAGGATAATAGTTAGCAGGGACAGAAGGATCAAGTGAAGGTTTGTTTTGTTTTGTTTTTCTTCAGGATGGAGAGACATGGGCATGTTTGTAGACAGTAGGAAATAAGCCAGCAGACAGGGAGAGATTGAAAATAAATGAAAGAGTGGTGATGACTGAGGGGGATCTCTGCTGAAGGGAATAGGAAGGAATGGGATCGTGATTGCTTGATTGAACATACTTACGATGTATGTTCCAGGTCATTTTCTCTTTAAATGGACAACCCTCCAAAATATTGAGAAACCAGAATTATATGTGAAGCACAAGAAAGAGAGACAAGGGAATGTTTACCCTTTTCCTTAAGAAGAAGTGAAATGATGTGGTAAAGACTGTCAATTAGTCATTTTCTGAAGGCAAAATCAGGTGCAAAAGAGGAAGAGTGGATAGGGAGGTTTCTTTTATTTTTAATATCTAACATTTCTGAAATACTTTTAACTTTTCAAAATGCTTTCATGTGCGTTAGTTCAATTAATCCCCAAAATACCCTCAATGAGGGAGGCAGTGTAAGTAATATTATGCCCGTTTGACAGGTAAGGAACCTGAGTCCCAGAAAAAAGAAGTGACTTGCCTAAGGTCACATAGAGAGTGCCACAGTCAGGTTTCTTCCAGTCCAGCATCTTTCTGTTGTTTCAGTTGGGTTTGTCTGATTTCCCTCAGCAGAAGGAAATGCAGCTACCGTATTTCTGCCTTTTGGAAGTAGAACAAGTAAGTGCTTATTGGGCCATCACAGAATCAGGAAACTCTCTCTCTCTCTCACTCTCTCTCTCTCTCTCTCTCTCTCTCTCTCTCTCTCTCTCTCTCTCTCTCCCTCTCCAAGCTGTCTTTCTTCCCCCCCTTCCTCAGTTATTTCTTTCTCTCCCTCATCTCTCTCACTCTCCCTCTGCCTCTCTCACACATGCTCTTTCTTTCTCATCTCTCTCCTCCATGTATCTCTTCTCTCCATTTACTTTTCTATTTCCCTCATCTCTCTTTCCCTCTAGGTCAGTCTGTGTCTTTCTCTTCCTCCTCTTCCCCCTCCAGAGGCCAAGACAGTACTCTGCCCCCAGCCATTTATTGTTGCTCAGTCGTATCCAATTCTTTGTGATCCCATTTGGGGTTTTCTTGGCAAAGATACTGGAGGGGTTTGTTATTTCCTTCTCCAGCTCATGTTATAGGAGACACCAAGGCAAACAGGGTTATGTGACTTGCCCAGGATCACACAGCTAGTAAGTGCCTGAGGGCAGATTTGAACTCAGGAAGATTAAGTCTTCCTGACTCCAGACCCAGCACTCTATCTACTGTGCCACCTAGCTACTGGCCCCCAACCACCAGTCTCCACTATACAGTATAGTACAAGGGAGAACTTGGTAAGTCAGTAAGAGTGGTGTCCCTGAGTCTTCAAGCAGAAGGTGACATTTCACAGGTTCGTAGCACTTAGACCTGAAAAGGGTCTTAGACATCAAGTAATCCACAACCCCCACTCCCACTCCACCTTGACAGGTGAGGGAACAGTAGTGAAATGCAACAACTTGCCCGAGGTCTTATACATCGGAAGTAAGTGGAAGAGCCAGGATTTGAACCCAAGTCTTCTGACTCTAAATTCAATGTTCTTTCCACTTTGTTCTTCCACAGTGTCCCACAATGTTCTTTCCAATGCCAGATTGTCTCCTTCGAAATATGACTTGAAAGATTCCTAGGACATCATTTGGGGAAGAAAGGGGTGGCTGGGTGAGAGGATTATCAGGGGAGGGTGAGGCATGGGAGGAGCAAAGGTGTGGACATAGGAAAGGGCTATCATCAGATGAATGTGGTTCTTCATTATCCTACTTGTTCATGCTCTCCCCCACACGTGAAATTATTTTCTATTTACTTTGTATATTTTTTCTTCTCATTTATCTGTGTATGTATTGTTTTCCTTTGGCAAAATGGAAGCTTCTTGAGGACAGAGACTTTTTCATTTTTATCTCTATGTCTATAAGCACTAGTATAAGCTTGGAACACAGGAAGTAGCTTGCCTGCCATTTTGATCACCATTTCATGGTTGAGGAAACTGAGGTTTAATGAGATTGAGTGGATGCCCATCATTTGGGGAATGGCTAAGCAAGTTGTGGTACATGCTTATGACAGAATACTACAGTGCTGTAAGAAATTATGAGCTCAATGATCTTAGATAAACATGGAAAGACTTGCATGAAATAATGAAGAATGAAATGAACTGATAAATAGAAATATGCATTGTATGGTTTTATATCTATCTGTGTTAAATGATGGCCTTCTCTAATGAGGGATGGGGAGGGAGGGAGGGAGATAGTTTAGAACTTAAAATGGAACAAAAATTAAAAATTAAAAAAATTGAGATTGAATGAATTCTCCAAGGACTCTCCAGCTATTTAGTATATCTCCTAAACCAGAACTTGAATCTATGGCTTCTGATTCTACCTCTAGTACTCTTTCCAATATATGATATTTGCCAAGTAGAACACTAAACATAGATTCCTTCCTCACCCTAACTTCTCCGCAAAGAGAAGAAGGGTGTTATTCATTAGCTCAGCCCACACCACTTCAACCCTAGCCACAAAAGATGTTGCATCCGTTGGGAAAGTAATAGTATGATTCATAATTAAATGAGTAACCAGGACTGTTGTTTGGGGTGGGAGAGGGGTGGGGAAGATGTTTTCCTATTGCTTTTTATTAATAGAAACCTAGGAAGGTATGGATGCTGAGCAACCTACACAAGGCTTCAGCATGACAAACTGGCTGTATTTCATCTTCTCCTGAGATGTTAGAGTGATGTCATTTCTGAGTTGCCCCATCTCCCAGACTTCTTTCCAAGTCTGGGAGCATTGAGTGTCTCCCGAGTTACCTGGGGCTCAAAGCTTTCAACAGACTTTCTCACCCTGACTTTGCATCATCCAACCCAATATTGATTGATAAGTGAACTATCTTCCACATCAGTAATGTCTTCAACAACACAACTCAACAGGAAATCTCTCCTGGTCTTTTCTGCATCAAATTTTTTTTCCTGATAGTAATACTTTAGCAAATGTGATTTGATAAGGGGTAAACTAATATTATAGAATGTTAGAACTAGGAGAGACCTCAGACAAGAGAACATTAGAACCAAAAGGGATGTTAGAACATAAAATGTTAGAATAGGAAAAATGGAAAGATAGAGCCAGAAAGGACCTTAGAACAGAATGGTAGAACAAAGAATAGCATTAGAACAAATGGTAGATCTGGAAGATACCTTAGAATATAAAGTGTAATGGCTAGGCAGGAACTTAAAACACAGTCTTTGAAACATAACACAGTACGTTAAAGCTGAAAAGGACCTTGGGGATCACCTAGCCCAACCTCATTTAACAGCTAAGGAAAATGAAGCCCAGAAAAGGGAAGTGAACTAGTGAAAGAGCCAGGAATTGTACCCAGGACTCTGGACTCCCAATCTTCTATCCTTTCCCTTCACCATGTCATCTCTGATGGCAGCAGGGCTCACATTCCCTATGACTATATTTTCTGGAATATCAGCTACAAGTTAGTGTATGAGTTACAGCTCCCATGATCTTACAGAAATACATGTTTCCAGGGTGCAGAGGAAAGACACAATCAGAACTGGGTGGATTTCTAGAGAAACCCCATAAGAGGTCGCAACTCAGTTTAAGAAGTGCTGAAGGTGTTGTGAGTGGAAAAAGCCCTGGTCTAGATTACTTAGTTCAGTTCAGTAAACATTTATCGATCCATCTACTGCGTACAAAGCATCATGCTAGGCGTTGGGAGTATAGCAGAAGAAAAGGCGAACACAAGGAGCTGACAGTCCCGTCTTTCACCCACAACCTTCCCCTCTCCTGAACTTCTCTATTGCTGATTTGGGCACTACCAGCCTCCCAATCACCCATGCTCACTACCTTGGTGTCATCCTCGATTCCTCAGTTTCACTGACCCCAAATATCCAATCCATTGCCAAATCTTGTCATTTCTAGGTTCAGAGCATCTCTTGTGTACCTCCTTTACTCTCCACTCTTATTAACCCTTGTTCAAGTTTTCCTCACCTCTCACCTAGACCAGCACAATAGCCTTATTCCCTTCTCCAGTCTCACCTGCCGAAGTGATTTTCCTAAAGTACAACTCATTATGTCATCCTCTTGCTAACTGAGATCCATTGGTTCCCTATTCTCCTCAGGATCAACTACAAGCCCCTCTTTTTGACTTTTGAAGCTCTCTAAGACCTGGTGCCTTCATACCTTTCCTATTGTCTTTTGTGTTGCACCCTTCCATTCACTCTATTATCCAGATACATTGGCTTATTTCCTGTTCCTCACACATGACATTCCATCTTTGCACTGATTGTGCCCGATGCCTGGGATGCTTTCTCCCCGTCCCCCTCACCAATGACTCCTGACTTGCCTCACTTCTTTGGCATCCTTCAGGAATCATTATTTACAAGAGGCCTCTCCCCAGCTCCCCCTCTGCCAGTGCTAGTACGTCCCCTTTAAGGTTACCTTACGTCTACTCTGGATATATACTTATATGCATATGTATATATGTACACATATAAATATATACATAGGTATGTATATTTATTTATGTATATAGTATTTTTCTAGTTATGTATATATACTGTCTTTCCTATTAGAATGTGAGCTTCTTAAAGACTGGAACTATTTTTCCCTGTCTTTGTATCTCCCTCACCCCCAAGTGCTTAGCACAGCACCTGCTCCCTTGTACCACTTAATATATGCTTTTTTATTAATTAGATTATAAGTTCCTTGAGGGCAGGGACTATCTTTTAACTCTTTTTGAATCCTCATCAATTAGCACAGTGCCTCACACATAGCAGGTGCTTCATAAATATTGATTGAATTAAATTGATTGGTTGGGTAGACAGACAGAGGACATAGATTCGAATCCCAGTTCACTTACCAGCATGACCTTTATCTTCTTGGGCCTCACTTCTCTCACCTGTAAAATGAGGGGATTGACCAGGTGATCTGGAATGTCAATTTGGAAGCTCCAAATCCCCGAGTGTTACCTTTATAAACAATAATTGATACAAAGGAGAGGAACAAGAGAGCAGAACAGGTAAAATTAGGTAAAGTTGGAAGATCATTTTTGTTGGGGTGTGTGGTAGGGTGGTTAGTTGTTCTGTTTTCTCCACTGGATTGGAAACTCTTGCACCACAAGGATCTGGTTGTTTCCTCCCTTCTTTCCTATGTCATTCATTTTAACATTTAACAGTTTTTTGGTTATGTTGCCACTTTGTGTAAGGCTCCTGAACCTTAGGCCATGTTGACATATGTTAGCTTTCCAGGGGCAGACTTCTCATAATGGATCCCCAGGTAGCTAGTTGTGGGTCCCAGGGTTTTGTTTTTTTTCCCCTTTACTAAATTATAAGTTTCTGAAAATCTCTGAAACCCAGCCTGAGGCAATGAGTATCTTTATGCTCTTGATCTGTTACTCAGATTGCCTCCAAGGCTCCAGAGATCTGCTACCATGAGTCAGGTTTACCTTCTATTCCTGCTTGTTGTCATAATTAAATGCAACAGGCTAGCATCTGCTCTGTCTTTTCCATTCTCCTGCCTGCCGATAAGAGGATTTCCAAGGGTTCAATCCAATTTGCTTCAGCATTCATTTATCAACTGCCCCCTATATTCAGGTACTAGGCCAGGCCCTGAAGATTAAAAAAAAAAAAGATTATTTTTCTTAAGGGCAAGTCTAATCGCTCATCTCCTATTAACCACTAGTGACACTAGGATAAAATATAAACAACTCCCTTTGGTTTCTAAAACCCTTGAATATCTGGCTCAAACCTACCTTTCAGGTCAGAAAAGGTCCTGTGCTTTATGAGCAAAGCAGAATTGAAGCAGCTCGAAATGCAAGATGCACACATTTAGAGAACCCACCCCAAATGTTCACATGGGTTATTTGTGTCTGACCTGTGGGAGAACATTCCGAGCGGCTGTCGGTCTGATCAGCCACAGTCGGACACACGGTAACTTGACTCTAGCATAGTGATGTCATTTTGGGCCCTTTTGAGAATGAAGAACAACAACTAATGTTATTCCTCACCAAACTGGTGTTTTTGTCATTCCTCACAGTTGACACTCCATCTCTCTCTCATTTCCAGGCCTTTGCACTGGCCATCTTCAGTGCCTACGATATACTCCCTTCTGTTCTCTGCCTGGTAGAATTCTGTATTTCTTTTAAGACCTAACTCAAGCTTGATCTTCTACACAAAGACTTTTCTTATCTCCACATCTTTTTGTTGGCCTGCTGACCTTATTAAGAATTCCTCTTTACAATGAGCCAAATTTTCCTCCTGTAATTTTCTTCCTATTGGTCCTAGTTGCCTGTCCTGAGACACCAGCAATGTCTAATGGTGGTGATGATGCTGACTATAGTTAGCAAGTATTTATTAAGTCTGTGTATCAGCCACTGCGCTGTGTCCTTGGGATAGATACCAAGAAATGCAAATAACACAGTCCCTTGCCCTCAAGGAGCTCACATTCTAATTGGAGAGACAGATGCAAAGAACTGGGTACACAAAAGATCTATACACTATAAATAGAAAGCTCTTGTGTAGCAAGCTGGGTGCTGGAAACAGCACCTCTAGGTGCTGGCAATAAAGGGGTGCGTCATCTGTTTTGTTGTTGTTTTTCAGTCATGTCTGACTCTTCATGACCCCGTTAAGGATTTTCTTGGCAGAGATACTGGAGTGGTTTACCATTTCCTTCTCCAGCTCATTTTACAGATGAGGAAACTGAGGCAAACAAAGTTAAGTGAATTGCCCAGGGTCACCCAGTTAGTAAGTGTCTGAGACCAGATTTGAACTCTGGAAGATAACTTTAGGCCCAGCACTCTGTCTATTACATTATCAGTAGAGAATTTTAAAACAGTAAAACCAACCAAAAGTGAGTCCGTGTTTTTATGATCATCGTGCTGAGGCAATTCTAAACAAGATCAATGAAAAAATACTCCTCTTTGAAAAAAAAATCTTTTGTTGGTCTGAGTTCTAAACAACTATTGCATGACCTCTGACGAGCAGACTCAGATATACTCAGCACAAGCTATGCAAGTTTGTTTCAAGAGTAAACTTATAATAATTTAGAATGACTTGAGATCAATCTTGGGGAAGTTTGTGTCTCTAACCTTTGCATTTAAACTGTAAATTTGGAGTAAACAATGGTGACACAATGATTGTAAAGGTGAAGAAACAACTTGAATTACTTCAGTTCTGTCATTATATGTGACCACTTGGAATCTTTATTTGTATTTAAAATTTAAAATATTGAAACCATGTGAACTGCAAGGTACAATTTTTTTTGGTTAAATGTGAATTTTAGTCATGCATGAAATGTTTTTACTGAATTTGAATAACATCTTTAAATTTGAAATTTATTCATTTAAAATTATTAATTGTTTTAAAATTAAAGAACAAGTCAAGAAAATAAAATGTTACATCAGTGGTATGATTTAATACTTGCCAGAATTGTACCTTTTGCAGGTGTTTTGATTTTTATTAAAATTCACTTGTGGAATAGGGTTTTATGAATCTTTGGCGAACTTATCCTTATGTTTAAGAGTTTTCCTATTTGTATATCTGTTGCTTCATATGGAGCTTTTTGAAATTAAAACTAATAAAATGTGTTCCTCGATCAGCTAGAGCAAAGATAGTTGGAGAAATCTGACCAAACTGTTTATTGGACATGAAAATGAACAGAGGATCAATTTTGACAAAGTCATTGACAACTTGCAGAAGTTAAGTTTTGAAAACAAACTATAATGTTGCTATTCATTACTATGATGGTCCAATATTAGATGTAATATGTAATATAATATCCCCCTTTCAAAAATATATCAATATAATTTAAAAAGTATAAATCTATTACTTTTTCCTAATTTTTACTGTAATATTTATTTTATTTTTAATTTTTTTTACTGGAATATATGTGAAGTTCATTAAAGGAAACTTTTACTGTCTGAATTTCTTTTCTAACCATGACTATTACTTGTTTCACTTCATAACTACTGAAAATAATTTCATCCTATAGAGGAGGAAAGTATTAAAAAATTATTCACTCTAGATATCAAATACACTAGATGTGCTACTGATGGAAAGTAGTCTGAAGAAAAACTAGTAGGGAATGGGAGAAAGGGTAACTGACAAATGGGAAATGTGGGATTGAGCTGAGTCCTAATGGAAGGCAGGGAAACTAGGAGGCAGAGGTAAGGAGGGAGGAGAGCATTCCAGGGATGGGAACAGCCAGTGTTGAGGTAAAGGGTGGAGAGATGGAGTGTTCTGTGCAAGGAACAGCAAGAAACCCAATATAGTTGGATGCTAGAATGTGTAAAAGGGGAATAAAGTAGAAAATGGCTGGGGGGCCAGATTGTCTAGGACTTGAATGCCCTTAAGATAAGGATTTTATATTAGATCCTGGAGGTAATAGAGAGCCACTGGGGTTTATGGAGTAAGAAGGTAACATAGTCAAACTTGTGCTTTAGGAAAATCACTTTAGAGTGGGGAGATTCTTGAAGCAGGGACATTGGCCAGAAGGCTGTGGTAATAGTCTAGGAATGAGGTGATGACATTCCAAACTAGGTTGGTAGCAGTGTCAGAGGAGAGAAGAATAAGCACGTGAGAGGTATTGTCAAGACAGAAAAGACAAGATTGGGAACAGATTGGACGGTGCAACACAGGGGTCAAAGATGACATCAAGATTGTGAGTCTGGGTGACTAAGAAGGCAGTGATATCCTCAGAAGGAAGGGTTTGGGGGCAGGAGGGGATAATGAGTTCTGTTTTGGATATGTGGAGTTTGGGAAGCCTATGTGATATCCTGTTTGGTATGTCCAAAAAGTAGCTGGTGAAGGGAGACTGAAGCTCAGGAGAGATGTTAGGGCTAGACCAGGGAATTAATTGCGAGGAGATGATAATTGAACCCATAGGAGATGATGACATCACCAGATCAGAGGCGGCCTAGAATCAGAGAAGTTGGATTCAAATCTCAGCTCTGATTTTTAGAACCTGTGTGATCTTGGGCTAGTCACTTAAGCTCAGTTTCCTCATCTGTAAAGTGGAAGGGTTGTGGTAAATGATCTCTGAGGTTCTAAATCTATCATCCTAAGACTTCTAAGAGTAGTAATAAAAGACTTGTACGTGAACTGGATTAATAATATCCCTTATAAGTGTCAGACATCACTTATATCTGGGTCTTTAAGGAAGGAGGAGATCTTCAGCAGGTGGAGCAGTGGAAGGAGTCTAATCCAGGCATGGGAAATAACCTGAATGAGGACGAGACAAGAATAGGGTAAGAGTGAATAGTGATGGTGATGATGAATTTTTTTTTTCTGGTGCGAGTTACCATGAGTCAGCTGGGATTATGAGAAAATGAATGAGCAAGAGCCCTCCTGATCATGTTTTACAGTCAGAAGAAAAGGCAGAGTCAGGAAACAAACTCTTAGGGGAACTCCTTTTGTCTTTCTAGTGCCTCAGTGTGGGTCCTAGGAAAGCATGCAGTAGGATAGAAGGACACCAGCGAAATAATGTGCCCTTTGGTAAATAGAGAGAGGATATGATGTAACGCTAAGAATTCTGGAGCCTCCTAAATATCAACAAGCAGGCTCTGAAATAAATAACATTAACCCCTCATATTTACATAGAACTTTACAAAACATTTTCCTCTTAGTTATCCTCTGAGGCAGGAAGTATAAGCATTATAATGTCCTTTTTACAGGTGAGAAAACTGAGGACCAGAGGAATTAGTAATAATTCAAAGTTCACTGCACTTTAAAATATATTAATTACTTTCTTCACAACAACGCTAAAAGTAGATCATTCAGGTACTATTATCCCAATTTTACCAGTGTGGAAAGTGAGTGTTAATGACATTATTTCATTTTTTTGAGCATCAGAATCACACATTTTCAGAATTGTAAGGGACTTCATCTGCTCCAATCTGTAATCCTTTGCCCCTCATTCCCCTACCACACACTAACAAAGGGCCATCTAGCTTTTGCTTGAATACCTCCAAAGGGAATTCACTACCTGCTGAAGAAACTCATCCACTTTGGGATAGTTCTAATCTTTAGGAAGTTTTCCCTCTAATTATCAGCTAAATGAGGGTGTTAGAAAAGATCATCCCTTTTAGCACTAGCATTCAGTGGGGCCTCTGATAGTTCATCCATAGTGCCTTGGAGTGGTAGTGAGCTAACATTTAAACCATGAAGACCCAGGCCTGTAACATGTATTCTGGCCCTGTGATCCTGGGCAAGTCACTTAACTCTCAATGCCCTCAGGCGGCTCTCTAGGACTATAAATTGAAGAGAAAGTGTGGGCCTGTACTAAAAGAGGGAGTTTCTTCAACCAGGAATTCTCTATGCCAATGAGATCACAGGTCTGGCTCCTCTCCTGTCCAATGGGTCAGGAAACTCATTGGAGATTTAAGTCTCACCTTTGCCAATTGGTATTTATCCTTTGTTTTCAGAGAGGACCAGTGGCATCATGGGGCAATGTCTTGACTCATGCATGAATTGGATTTAAGTGAGGTAGAGCTACAGAAAGTTGTCAGCTTCACTTTCTCTTCCAGAGTCATTGAAGACCAGTGGCAGGACAGAAGTCAAGATGACTCTCCATGGCCCACAATGCAGTGGATGACCTTGGTGTCTTCTATGTCTGACCAAGTTCTAAGTGCTAAGTACCTGCTTAGCCGGTTGTAACAAATTGTTCTCATTTGCCCATTCTGCCAAAGGAAATCTTCACGTGCTTCGAGTGGACATACCCCTAACTCACCAATGGGGTTGAGGCCTGTTGGTTACCCTCAACCTGGTATAGCCCATCTGCTGAGATGGTTTTACCGGGGTGTGGCCACTGTGCCTGCTATGGCTTCTCCGAGCCACAGGTGAGAGTTGGGTGACAGGTGGACACCAAAGGTGGTTGAGCAACCCTGAAAAGGGCTCAGCAGCCCTCACACCAGAGGTGCTTATCCTCCTGAGCACCTCATAAATGCTTACTAGCTGTGGGACGGTAGCTAAGTGATTTAATTTCTCTAAGTCTCATTTTCCTCATATGTGAAATAGATACAATAGAATGCCACTTGGCCCCAATTAATTCACAAGGTTGTGAGAATCAGAAGGGATGATGGATATGAAAGTAAATTGTAGATTGTTTAGTGTTAAACACATGTATTCCTAGATTATAAATTCCTTCTGACAGGGACTGTTTCTTGTTCACCATTGTACCTCCTTGACAAGCTAGCATGGGCTCTTACATAGAGTAAGAATGGTGAAACAGCTCAAATGCCATAACAGAGGGGAAATAGCTTAGACTCAGAGCTGAATGAGGTCTCAGAGTTGCCTCAGTTTACAAATGAAGACATAACAATAGTAATAGCTAACATTTATGAAGTGCTTACTACGTGCTAAGCATTTTACAACTGTTTTCTCATTTGTTCCTCACAACAGCCCTGGGAGGTAGGTGCTGTTATTATCCCTACTTTCAGATGAGGAAACTGAGGCAGATATAGATTAAGTGACTTGCCCAGGGTCACAGAAGTAGTAAGATGCAGAGATAGGGTTTGAACCAAGTTTCTCTGACCACTGCAGAGTGCTCTCCCTTTAGATGGTGGGAGACTTCCAAAGGCAGGGACTGTCTTTTGCCATTACATAGTAGCCTCTTAATAAATGTTTTGTGACTTACTAACTCCCCCCAGTAGAGAGGGGGAGGGGATCAGTTGAGAGACTATTTCAGCAAGAATGAAAAGGAGGGATGGAATTGGGGTGAGTAAAAATGATGGGAACTCTTTTCATCAATTCTTTTGATACTCTCAGTCAACAAACATTACCTGAGAGCCTATTCACAGATAATAGAATGTCAGGGCTGGAAAGGACCTTAGAACATAGAATATCAGAATACAGAATGGCGGAGCTGGAAGGGACCTTATGAAATGTTAGAGCTGGACGTTCTTATAGAAGTACGCAATCGAGAGTCACGAACCCCACGTCCTCTCCTCCGTGATTACAGGCAGATGATCATTAAGCACTCTGTGGCCAACTCCCTGGGTTTCGTTCAGACAGCGCTTTTCAGTCCTACATGACAGCGGCCACGTTCTACCTTCAGAAAGGCAGCTCTCTAAATGTAGAGGCACAGACTGTGCTGACTCAGAATCCTGCTAGGGGCTTTCAGAGGGTGCTTGTCTGTGAGGCTGGGAGTTAGGAGATTTGCAATCTGTCCCTAAAGCCAGACAATCCCTGATCCCTCTGTGTCAGAGGCCTGACCCAGGAGCCACCTGAGCCTCTCGTATTTTTGTAGTATTGAAACAAGGGACTGTCCTGGAAGATCTCGGATATGTGGTTGCTCTGCCTTTTGGGTGCCTTTAACACCCTCTCTGTTAAGTGAGGGAAATACGTGTGTGCCAATGAGCTTTAGGGGGATTGGGGATAGTGGGAGGTGAAACTTGGTTGGTTTGGATTTTGGGTTGTTTGCTTGCTTGTGGGATTGCTGTTTTCTGCGCTTCTACATCCCTCCTGGTACCTGAATGAATTTCCCTGAATACTTTCCCTATGAATCCTTCTCTCCTGTCCCAGGTCACGTTAGCTGACCATCCTTTCAGGTCCTCCCTCTTTGCAGCCCAAATCAATGACCTTAGGAAGTAAGCAGCTTTCCCTCTTCTTTTCCTCTCCCTCTCTCCCTTCTCCAATCTCTCTGGAATTGCCAGATCCACCCTTTTCCTGGTTCTAGGATCGTAAAATCTTGAGCTGAAAAGGAAACTTAGAGATCCTCTATTCCAGGGCTTCTTAACCTTTATGTGTATGTATGTGTGTGTGTGTGTGTGTGTGTGTTTGTGTATATGTGTGTGTGTGTGCATGTGTGTGTGTGTGTGTCTTGGACCCCTTGGCAGGCTGATGAAGACTCTGGACTCCTCTCAGGCTAGTATTTTTATTTTATTATTATTACTTTTTGGCTAGGCAATGGAGTTAAGTGACTTGCCCAGGGTCATACAACTAGTAAGTATTATGTGTCTCAGGCCAGATTTGAACTCAGGTCCTCCAGACTCCAGAGCCATGCTCTATCCACTTCACCACCTTGATGCCCCAGGCTAGTATTTTTAAATGCATAAAGTCAAATACACAGGATTACAAAGGAATCAAGGTATATTTAAATACAGTTACTTAAATATTTTAAAGAACACATTCATGGACCTCAATTTAAGAACACCTGCTAAGCTCTAAGCCCATTTTTTGGAGAGGAGGAGCAGGAGACAAGACAAAGTAAATGAAATTGCCCAAGTCACGAAGAGGAAGAAAAAGAATTCAAACCCGAGTCCTAAAACTCCAGATCTAGACTTCTTTCTTCTAGACCAACCGAGCTCCTCTGGTTATTATGCAGAGGGCGAGGTCACTCTGGCCTAGCACAGGCATAATGTGTATATAGGTGGAGTCTAAATCACCAGCAAGAGGTGGAAAGGGGTAGAGATTGACGGGTGGGGCTCTATTGGGGCTCTATTAAAGTGTGTGTGGGGGGGAGGGGAGGGAGTGGCCGGGAAAGAGGGGGTAAACCCTATAGCTATGTTCACATGTCTCAGTTATTCATCCAGAATGGAAAGTAGTCTCTTAAAGTGTTTTCACCTCCTGAGAAAGAGCCAGGAACTGGGAGTTAAGTACTATGGAATGGAAAGGAAATCGTGGAGAGGAGGATTGCTTAAGAGATCCAGAGGGGGTGTGTGTGTGTGTGTGTGTGTGTGTGTGTGTGTGTGTGTGTGTGTGAGAAACAGAGAGGGAGACAGAATGTGTGTGTGTGTGTGTGTGTAAGAGAGACAAGGAGAGTCAGAATTGTGTGTGTGTGTGTGTGTGTGTGTGTGTGTGTGTATGTCTGTTTTTATCTATGTCTGTGTATCTATCATCTATCATCTATGTATAGGTGTAAGAAAAGGAAGGAGGATGGCTTCAGAGATCCAGAGGGGTGTGTGTGTGTGGGGGGGAGAGACAAGGAGACAAGAGAGTCAGAATTTGTGTGTGTGTGTGTGTGTGTGTGTGTGTGTGTGTGTGTGTGTGTAAGAAAGAGGAAAGGGAAATGGTTTCAGAGACCCAGGAGTATGTGTGTATAAGAAAGACAGACAGAGAGACAGAAAGAGAAAGAGACAGAGAATTCACAGAAATCCAGCCCAACAATCCCTCTCTTTTTGCCTCTAGGGAATCCATGAGAACCCCAGATGAACTTCCTCCTTTAGAACAAGGAATTAGATCAGGGCTAGGAGATTCTCAGAGCTCCAAGGCTCTGAAACACAAGAAGTTATCCAATCCTAGGCTCCCAGAATTCACAGATTTCTTCAAGGACTCCCAGAGTTGTAAGGGGCCTCAGTGAATATCTATCCCACTACTACCCAGCTGCCAGCACATAGCCAAATTTCATAGGGCCACACAACTTTGACCAACAAAGAGCTTTATTTCTCAAAACCAATAAAACAACCTTCCTTCAAGGCTCCGCTCCCCACCCCCATCATCCTGCTCCCTCCATTTCCTGGACTTCTGGTTCCCGCTATCTGAGCAGATGAGAGCAAATGTGAGGTTTGCTTTTTTCCATGGTAGAGAATTTATATTTTTATAGGTCCAGAAAGTACTGTGTGTTGGGAAGCATAGATCTAATCTAATTCCAATAATAGAAGGAGCGTAAAGAGTGCTAGACTTGGAATCAGGACATCCTGAGTTTGAGTTTTGTCTCATTAGCTGCATGACTTTGGATAAGTCATTTGACCTCTCTGAGTCTCAGTTTACTCATCTATAAAAGGACAATAATAATAGCACCTATTTCAAAGAGTTGTGAGGGTCAAATGAAATAATATATTTAAAGTGCTTTGAAAACCTCAAAGTACTATATAAATATTAGCTATTATTACTATCAATCAATAATCAATTAATAAACTTTTATTAAGTGCCTACTCTGTGCCAGGCACTGTGCTAAGCTGAATCACTGTATAGGACTTTACAGGTAAAGTTTGTCCCAAAAGTCTTAGTGCAGTTTTAAGACCTCTTTAAACTACACTAATACCTTTGAGACACTCTGTATTAAGGCATCTGATCCCCAAACAAGCGTCTGAGACAGGTGCTGTTACTGTGATCCTTTTACAGATGAAGAAACTGAAGCAGAGAGAGCTGAGGTAATCTGACCAGGGTCACAAAGCTTGGAAGTATCTGAGACAGGATTTAAACCCCAATCTCTGTCTCCAAGGCAATCGCTCTATCCACTCTACTGCCTAGCTACCTCTTCTGAGACATGAATCCCTTCTACAATGTCCCCAATAAATAACTAGCCAGTCTCTGATTGTTGATCTTTCATGTAGAGGAACTCTTTACTGTCTGAAACAGCCTGTTTCCCTGTGAGCGTCTCTGGTTGTTAGAAAGTTCTTCCTCCATGGAGCTCAAACCTGCTTCACTTTTTCTGTCACCCATTGGTCCTACCTCAATCTCTAGGCCCAAACAGAACAAATCTAAATTCCTCTTGCACAGAACTTGGAGAATTTGAAGATGGCCATTGTGTTTCCTCTCAATCTTTTTCTTTCCAGGACAAAAATCTCCAGCCATTTCAGAAGGTGTTTATATGATAAAGATCATGTCTGCTCTAAATTGTCTCTCTCCTCAATTTAACATACCTGCTTTCTTCAACTGGCCCATTTTCCAGGCCTGCATCCAGATTGTCCTTCACTAGACACAATCTAGCATATTAATGGCCTTCCTAAAATATGATACCCAGAAATGAAAACAAAACTCTAGAAAACAGTAAGACTCTGATTCTGAACTCCTTGCCTGTCCATGAATTATGAGGTTAAATTCACTTTGTAAACCATGTCACATTGTTGACTCACATGGGGCTCACACTAAGACTCTTGGATTTTTTTCCCATGCAAAAGGGTGTCTAATCTAGTCTCTCCTGTTCTGTATTTATGCCAGTGATATTTTGAACCCGAGTGCAAGAGAACCTTTTTCTTTAATTAAATTCTATCCTATTCAATTCAACTCATGACTCTAGCTGGATTAGATCGAGTATATATGGAGATCGTCTGTGCTAGCAGGGAGACAATGATGACATTATTAAAGGATTGATTCAAAAGGTATCTGAAGGAGGAAATGATTTAGAGTATGAGAAAATAATCCAGGACTTATTAACACTAAAAAAAAAAGGTGACTGAGATGATGGTGATAACTACAAAGCTATATGCCTCTTTTTTGAGGGGTGGTAGGTGGGGCGGTTAGATGGCATAGTGGATAGAGTACCAGGCCTGGAGTCAGGAAAACTCATTTTCTTGAGTTCAGATCTGTCCTCATGAAACTGGGCAAGTTACTTACCCCTGTTTGCCTCAGTTTCCTCCTCTGTAAAAAAAATGATCTGGAGAAGGAAATGGCAAACCAGTTTTGCTGGATAGATGATTTTTGGTTGTAATCCTAGCTCCTTTGATCTCTGAAATATCATATTCCAAACCCTCTGATCCTTTAATGTAGAACCTGCTAAATCTTGTTTTATCCTGACTGTGGATCCATGATAATTGAATTGTTTCTTTCTGACTTGCAATATTTTCTCCTTGAGCTGGGAACTTTGGAATTTGGCTATAATATTCCTGGCAGTTTTCACTTTGGGATCTCTTTCAGGAGGTGATCAGTGGATTATTTCAATTCCTATTTTACCCTTTGGTTCTAGAATATTAGAATAGTTTTCCTTGATAATTTCTTGAAAGATGATGTCTAGGTTCTTTTTTAGATCATGGCTTTCAGGTAGTCTAATGATTTTTAAGTTATCTCTCCTTAGATCTATTTTCCAGATCAGTTGTTTTCCCAATGAGATATTTCACATTTTCTTCTATTTTTTTTCATTCTTTTCATTTTGTTTTATTGTTTCTTGATTTCTCATGAAGCCATTAGCTTCCATTTGCTACATTCTAATTTTTAAGGAATTATTTTCTTCAGTGACCTTTTGGGCCTTCTTTTCCATTTGAGCAATTCTGCTTTTTAAGGAATTCTTCTCCTCATTGGGTTTTTTGGACCTCTTTTACTGTTTGGCCTAGCTTATTTTTTAAGGTGTTATTTTCTCTTATTTTGGGTCTTCTTTACCAAGCTATTGACTCATTTTTCCTTATTTTCTTGTATCACTCTCATTTCTCTTCCCAATTTTTCCTCTTCTTCTCTTACTTGCTTTTCAAAATCCTTTTTGAGCTCTTCTGTGGCTTGAGACCATATTCATATTTTTCTTGGAGGTTTTGGATATAGGAGCTTTGACTTTGTTTTGATCTTCTTTGTCATCATAGTAACTTTCTATAGTCAGAGTTTTTTTCTGTTGCTTGCTCATTTCTCAGCCTGTTACTTGACTTTTGACTGTTTGTTAAAGTCCAGAGTGGAGGGTGCACTGTCCCAAGCTTCAGGGATTTTGTGCAGCTTTTCTCAGATATACTTCTAGGGACCTGTAAGTTTTTAGTTCTTCCAAGATGGTATGATCTAAGGAGAAGTGTTTACTACAATCCTGGTCTGTGCTCTGGTCTGTGAACAAGCACAAACACTCTTTTCTGCCCTGGAATTGTGAGGAGGGTCCCCCCTCCACTGTGGCCTCAAGCTCTGCTATGTTAGTGCTCCTTCTTGCCCTGGGACTGCCACCTAGGACTTGAGACCTGGATCTGAGTATGGGCAAAGCAACAGAGTCCTGCCTCACTGTTAGCAAAGAGACCATTGTAATCTCCTTCTGACCAGTTTTTTGACCCCCGTACTGTCTAGGGGCTGAAAGCTCCAGCTGCTGCTGATTCAGTCACTCCTGAGGCCTGCTTCTGGTTTGCTCTGGCTAGGGCTGTGCTGGTGCAGCCTGGGCTAGACTACTCCACTCTCACCCAGGTGCTACAGGTTTCCTGCTGACCTTCTGAGTTGTCTTTGGCATCTGTTGGCTGAGAGCTCTGGAAGCTGCCACTGCTGCCGTGATTCAGTTGCCCCAAGGCCTGCTCTGGGTTTGCTGGGGCCGGGTCTGCGCTGGTGCAGCCTGCACTGGACTGTGCTCCTCTCTCACCCAGGTGCAACAGGCCTTTCCTGCCAATCTTCTACATTGTCTTGGGCTAGAAATTTGTTTCTCTCCATCTGTTTGTGAGTTCTGCTGCTCTAGAATTTGTTTAGAGTCATTTAAAAAAGATATTTGGAAGGGTTTGGGGGAGAGCTCAGGTGAGTCACTGCCTTTACTCCACCATCTTGGCTCTGCCTTCAAAATTGCAAGTCTGTTATATGTAACTTGCTATTCCTCTTAAATGTATAATAAAGTTACCATGTACATTTCTTTTTTTCCTTTTTTTTCCTTCCTGGCCCCCCTTCCCACCCTAGTAATGGCTACTATTAGATGGTACCAAAAGCTAGTCTATCTTTTTTCTTTAGAGGCAATAATGTTTAAGTGACTTGCCCAGGGTCACACAGCTAGTAAATGTCTGAGGCCAGATTTGAACTCAGTGGTCTATCTTTTTAACACCAACATTCTACCAGTTGTCATATGACTACAAGTCGTGACACACAACGTCCAAGGAACTAAAAATGAGTATCTCACAAAGCAGTGGAGAAAGGCATGGGATAAGCAGCATGTGTGAGCAGGTGGCAACCTATGACACATAAGGTACTTTGAGGGAGCCCTGGAATAAAGGATATTATCAGAGAAATGCTGAATGAAAAAGAAGATGGACTGGCCATGTAGAAAGATCAGTAAAGGTTAAGCTATTTTATAAAGCTTAGAACTTAAAAGTCCAGTGCTGTAATGTGACTCAGAGGACATGGTGGTCCTCAGCTGGTTTTGAACTGTTACTGAAATGATTTATGTTGTGAAAAGTGATGAAGAAAAATCATCATCAAAGAGATGAATGATCCTAAAAGGAGATGAGCAGATTGGTCAGGTAGCGTTGGTAGAGGATAACAGATGAGCAAACTCAGGATCGAACTAGATAAAGAATCAGAGGAAAGAAAACCCCTAGCGTATTGGGTGGAATTTCTTTGGAGAATTTACATGACCAGAATATCATACCCAACAAAGTGTGGATGAGTTCTGTGCAGCCATGGAAGAAATATCCATTTCAATGGGGTCACAGATCCATCTAAGCATCTAAATCAGGGGTCCTTAACTTCTGTTTGTATCGTGATCCTGTTTGGTGGCCTGGTGAAAACTATGGACCTTTTCCCAGAATGATGTTTTAAAATGCATAAAATAAAATACGTAAGATTACAAAGGAAACCAATTATACTGAAATAAATAAATTAATAAAAAAGTTCACTGACCCCAGGTGAAGAAACCTTACTGCTTGTGCAGCTGCCTGGGCATATAAATACTTTGACTATTAGTCCCTATTGTGCTACGTGCTTTAGTGGCCTGGCACATGGGATTTGTCCACTTGCACTGGGGTGTGTCCGTCTGGGTGTTTACATAGTTTTTGATCTGCCACTGGTTTAGTTAAGTGGCAAAGGACATACAATTAGCTCAAGGCATGGCCTTGAAAGATGCCTCTGGGTGGGAGATTGTGTTTCTCCCCTGCAGATCACTAACAATCAGGCCAAAGTCCACTACTGGCCAACCATTGCTCAATATGTCTTCAGTTGGGATGGCCAGAGTTCTGGGCGTATTTGCATAGAACCAAGAGAGCAAACATTTTTTGCTTAGGGAATTTGTTCTGGCCCTTCCTGGGAACCCAAATGCAGATGTATGTGGGTAGTGGGGGAAGGATGGAAGAAGGTCTGTGGATTTATTAGGACATGGGAAGCATGCTGGAATAGTCCATTTTGATAGCTCCTGTCCCCACCAGATAGATTCTTTTTTGTTGTGGTCTCTACTGGAAGAGTATTTCATTACCTTTACAGGTTACCCACAAGCCTTTATTTACACATCTACGCAAATGACGGTGAGCAATGAGGTGATTCGTAAGGTCTCTTTCAGCTCTAACATTTGCAGAATCAAAGTGGCATAGCTTGAGATTTGGGGGGGTCCTCAGAGACCCTCAAATCCAGCTTGTACCTTTATAACAAGGATTCCTAACCTGGGATCAATGAACTTATTCTTTTAATATTTTGATAACTAAATTGGTTTCCTTTGTAATCCTAAGTATTTTGTTTTATGTATTTAAAAATGTTAATTCTGTGAAGGGGGCCCTTAGTCTTTATCAGCTTGACAAAGGGGACCTTGATTCAAACAATATTAAGAGGTAGCTAGTGGTACAGTAGATAGAAGGTTGACCCTGGAATCAAGAAGACCTGAGTTCAGATCTCAGCCTCAGCCATTTACTAGCTGTGTGATGCTGGGTAAATCACTTAATCTCTGCCTCAGTTTCCTGATCTGTAAAATGGGGCTAAACAAGAGCACCTGCCTCATGGAGTGGTTGTGAGGATAAGAAAAAAAAATTTGTAAAGTATTTTACAAACCTTCCAGTATGCTAGCTATTATTATGAAGAACCTCTGCTTTATAGGGAATCCCCTTAACAACATCCTCCCACAAGTTTCCTCCACCCTTGGCTTGAAGTCCTGCATTTGGACTTCTGCTCTTTTTGCAACAAGCTTCTTGCACTTCTGGGTACCTCCAACAGGTTGAAAGTTTTCCTTTCTCAAATCTGTTTCTTTGTAACTTCTACCCATTGTCCCAGTCTGCCTGCTGGGGTTAAACAGACCAAGATTATCTATCTTCTCTTCAATAACAACCCTTCCGACAGTTTGAAAAGAGTTATTCTCCACCCTGCCCCCCACTGTTTTCTGTTATCTAGGCTAAACACAAAAGTTCTCTCAGCTGGTAATGGAATGGCTTCTCAGTTGTTCTTTTCAGGGTACACTCCAGCCCTTCCTAATATACTGGTAGTAATGATGATGATGATGGTAATTTTAATGATGCTGATGCTAACGTATAGTTCTTTAAGGTTTACAGAGTGCTTTACATATATTATCTCCTTTTGTCTCACAACAAACTTGAGATGCTATTATTATCCTCATTTTGCAGATGAGGAAGCTAAGGCTGGCAGAAATTAAATGACTTGCCCACCCAGAGTCACACAGCTAGTAAGTGTCTGAGGCTAGATTTGAACTCAGGACTTCTTGACTTTAAAGATCGTTAAGGACCATTTAGCACAGTTAATGAACACTCTATAGATGATAATAACAATAATAACAACCCATAACTCTTCACAATACTCCTGTGAGGAAGAAAATGCAGGTTTTAATATCTATTATATAAAGCAGAAGACTGAGGCTCAGAGGGGTGATTTAACTGGCCAAAAATCACACAGCTGGTAAGTGGCAGGGTTAGGTCTAAAACCAACTCCTGGTGACTCCAAATCTAGTCTTCTTTCCTTTAGACCAAAATGACTTTAGTCTTTCATAATTACAAACTTTCCAGTTTATATGACATTTCATCTGCACAAGAAACATGTGAGGGAGGCAGAACAGCTATTAATAATAATTCGGTTAAATTCAATAAACATTTTTTTAAGGACCTACTATGTGCGAGGCATTGTGCTGAGCACTGGGGATACAAAAAAAGGCAAAAGACAGTCCCTCCCCTCAAAAAGCTTACAGTCTAATAGGGGAGACAACACGCAAACTGATATATACAAAGCAAGCTGAATACAGGATAAATAGGAGGTGAAAGAGGGAAAGCAGTGGAATTAAGAGGAGTTGGGGAAGGCTTCCTGTAGGAAGTGGGATTTTAGTTGGGACTTAAAGGAAGTCAGGGAGGTCAGTAGTTGGAGTAGAGAAGAGAGAGCATTGTAGGTATGGAGGACAGCTAGAGAAAATGCCGGGATCCAAGAAAGGGAATGTTTTGTTCATGGAACAGCCAAGAGGCCAATGTCACTGGATCAGAGAGTATAGTGGGGAGTAAGGCGTAAGAAGACTGGAAAGGCACAAGATGGGTATGGTAGGGAAAAGGGAGAAGGTTATGAAGGGCTTTGAATGCCAGACAGAAGATGTTTATTTGATCCTGGAAGCAACAGAGAGTCACTGGAGTTTATTGAGAAGGGGAGGAATGCCAAGATCAGACCCGAACTTTAGGAAAGTCAGTTTGGTGTCTGGATGGAAGCCAGATGGGAGTGGGGAGAAACTTGAGGAAGGCAAAACCACCAGCCAGCTACTGCAGTGATCTGGGTGTGAAGTGATAAAGGCCCATTCTGAAGGGATGACAATGTCAGAGGAGAGAAAGAGGAACATTTGAGAGACATGGCAAAGGGGAAATCAGCAGGCCTTAGAAACAGCTTGGAAAAGTGGGGTGGAAATAGTGAGGAATCCGGGATGACTCCTAGGTTTTGAGCCTGAGGGACTGGAAGGATGTTCTCATCCTCGGCTGTACCAGGGAAGATGGTGTGGAGGGGGACGGGTTAGGGGAAAAGATTCCGAATTCTGTTATGGACACGTTGAGTTTCAGATGTCTATCGGACATCCAGTTTGAGATGTGTGAAAGGCAGTTGGGAGATGTGAGATTGAAGGTCAGCAGAGAGATTGGGGCAGGATGGGTAGATTTGAGAATCATTAGTATAAAGATAATCATTAAATGCTGGATGCTGATGAGATCACCAAGTAAAGTGGGTTGGTTGTCCTTAGAAGAGGCCCAAAATGACATCACTATGCTAGAGTCCAGTTACCATGGGTCCTACTGTGGCTGATCAAACCAATACGAGATTGGAACGTTCTACTACAGTGTGGGCGCCATGTGAACATTTGGGGAGGACTCTTTAAATTTGTGCATCTCGTGTTTCTTTTGAGCCACTTCAGTTCTGCTTTGCTTATAGAGAACAGCACGTCCTCTGATATGGGCACGCCATGCTGGGTGGTCCTGTTTCACTGTCTCCCATGTCACACAATCAATTCCAAGTTCTTAAGAGAGACTTGTATCTCTTCCTCTGACCACCATGTGAATGCTTGCCCTGTGTGAGCTCTCCATAAAATAGTCTTTTTGGCAAGCATACATTTTGCCCAGGACAGAATCCTGAGGAACACCTATAGTTAGAGGGTATGATTTAGAGGAAGATCCAAGCAAAGAGACTGAGAAGTAGTGGTCAGATAGATTAGAGGAAAACTGGGAGAGGTGGTGACCAAAAACCTAGATAATAGCTAGCATTTTTTGGCATTTGTAACAATAGCACCTACCTCCCAGGGTTGTTCTGAAGATAAAATCTAACAGATTGAGGTTACCAAAAGTTTCTGTCATTTATCAGTTAATTGGAGGCAGTAAAATTGTCTGTCAATTCAATTCAGTAAACATTTTCTAAATACCTTCTATTTGAAAGATATGGTGCTGGAGTCTTCCCACTAACTCCACACTGTCTTGGAGCCTAACAGAAAGAGAAGTGGACTTGTAGTCAGGAAACTTGGATTATAAGATGATTGACTTTCTGAGCCTCTGTTTTCTAAAAAAGGGTCTAACAATACTAGATTCTTGCAATATCCACTTCAAAGGATCATTTTTATGGCAAAGTACTTTGTAAATTTTCAGCATTCTTAGAAAAGAGAACCATTTTTCAATGATCCTATGGCAGGAAATCACAAAAACAGTTAGCCTTCAGGACTCCTCAATTTTAAAAAGAAAGTCAAGTTAAGAGTTTCAACCCTCTATCAGTGGTATTATGGGAGGTTTCATTGTGCCTTGCAGAAACCTTAGGCCCTCAGCCTATTAGAAAAAAAAAAGATAGTAGGGAGATTGGGAAATATACACCATGCTCTTTTTTTTTTTAAACTTGGACCACCCAAACTCTCCCTCCGAAAGCCTGCCTTGAAAGATGGGTGGGACCCATTCTCATCATTTTCCAGTCTAATCATTTTTCAGAAGCTATGGGCAATTTAGTTGGGGAAAAATATATATCTATATAAACTAACCATATACCAATCTGATACTTAAAGCCAGCAGAGCCATTAAGAGACATAAAGTCCACCTGAGGAGGGAGGTGAAGGGTGGGTGGGGGGAGGGATGTTGGGTGTGGGGAGGAGAAAGACCAATTATGTTAGAAGAATCCATTACTAGCTGTGTGACCCTAGACAAGTTGCAATCTCCCTGAAGGGTCATGGAAACCTGGTGTAGATAATAAAGTAATGGTCTTTGTTTCAGGAAGACGGGTTCGATTCCTCCCTCAGATACCTACTAGCTGTGGGCCTCTGAGAAGTTACTTAATCTCACTTGGCTTCTCTTTCTTAAAAAAAAAAAAGGAGGGGAGTTGGGCTCCATAACCTGTAATGGTTCCTTCTAGCTCTGATCCTGTGATCTTCTCTAGGGTAAATGTCCTCAGATCCTTCAACCTCATGACCCGCTAGGAGCCCCTTCACCAGTGTTTTCATGTCAGTCAAGTCATTAAGCATTTATGAAGTGTCAGACACTGTGCGAAGGGCTGGGGATGTAAGGAAGTGCGAGAGGAAGGGGGCAGACAACATGCAAGTAACTGTGCATACAAGCTACATACAGGACAAAGAGGAAATAGAAGGAAAGCAGTAGAATTAAGAGGAATGGAGAAAGGCATCCTGCAGAAGGTGGGATTTTAGCTGAGATGTGAAGGAAGCCAGGAGAGCCAAGAGGCTGAGATGAGGAGGGAGAGCTTTCCACGGTACGGAGGACAGCCACAAAAAATGCACAGAGTTGGGAGATTGAATGTCTTGTTCTCCCCCATTAGATTGTAAGTTCCTGGAGAACAGGGGTTGTCTTTTGCCTCTATGTATCCCCAGTGCTTAGCATAGTACCTGGCACATGTTTTTGTTCAGTCATTTTTCAATTGTGTCTGAGCACATTTAAAGTTTTTGCAGCAGAGATACTGGCTCATTTTACAGATGAGGAAACTGAGGTAAACAGGGTTAAGTAACTTGCCCAGGGTCACACAGCTAGTAAGTATCTGAGACTAGATTTGAACTCAGGAAGATGACTCTTCCTGACTCCAGGCCCTGAGGTTCACCACCTAGCTGCCCCATAGTAGATACTTAGTAAATGTTTATAGAATTGGATTGAATTGTTCAAGGAAAAGCAAGGAATCCAGTGTCACTGGTTCATAGAATAGGTAGAGGGGAGCAAGATGTAAGACTGGAAAGGTGGAAGTTAGAGTGAGATTGTCAGAATATGAAGGACTTTAACACCAGAGGATTTTATATTTGATTCTTGAGGTGACAGGGAGCCACTAGAGTTTGAATAGGGAAGTGACATGGTCAGACTTGCACACAGCTGAATGGAAGGTAGATTGGAGCAGGGAGGGAGGAAGGCTTTTTATTATATTCCAAGTGTGAGGTGATAAGGGCCCTCACCAGGATGATGACAGTACCAGAGAAGGGGGCATATGTAAGAGATGTTAAGGAGGAAATCTATAAACCTTGGCAAGAGATTGGATGTGGGGGTTTGAGAAGGGTAGAAAGGTGAGGACTCAAGGGTGACACCTCGGTTTCCAGCCTTGATGACTGAGAAGTTAACGATGCCCTCAATGGTGAGAGGGAAGTTAGGAAGAAGGGAAAGTTTGGCGGGAAAGATGAGTTCAGTTTTGGACATAGTTTAAAACGTTTCTAGGACTTCCAGTTCAAGATATCTAGTAGGCAGTTGGGAGATGAGAAATTGGCAATCAGATGAGAAATTAAGTTTAAATAAATAGATTTGAGAATCACTTGCAGAGAGAGAATTAAATCCATGGGAACTAATGAGATCATCAAATGAAATAGTATGGAGGGAGGAAGGAGAGAAGCGAACTCAGGACAGAGCCCTGTGGGACACCTACAATTAGTGGGGATTACCTAGATGAGGGGGAGGCCGTGGCTCAGATAAGAGGAGAAACTGGGGAAAGTGGTGTCCTAAAAACCTAGGCAGAAGAGAGTCTTGAGGAAAAGAGGGTGATTGATAGGGTCAAAGGCTACTGAGTTCAAGCAGATTGAAAAAAGGTCACCAGTCCTGTTTGCCTAGTATATAATGTTGGGAAACCAATCGAAAGAAAGAGAGCGACACACTTCACTCCCTGGAGACCTTTCATTAACACATGCAAGTTAATTTTGCTCAAATGGCTATATGTAATTATGAATATATTCTTATCATAGCTATGTTTTTAAGATGGGTTGAAGCATACTCAGTTGCCAAAGTAGACTCCATGACTGTTATTAAACCATTGTTGGACTTTCTACTATCATTTGGAAGACCGCAATCTCTCCTCCATAATGACTGCAGGGATTCATTACATGGATCAGGTAATGAAATGTCTGTAACTCGCCAAATTCAAAAGCACCTCCCACTGCCATGATTACCCTCAGTCATCAGGCATAGTAAAGATATAACAGTATACTGAAAACTAAACTGACTAGAAATGTGCTAAAATTGGTCTGAAATGGACAGATGCCTCTGAGTACAATATCCACCTGAGGCAATAGGAAAACCTACTTTAACTTCATTGAGAAGTTTATAGGAAGACTCATGGGAACCCCAGAATCCACATCCCTTATTCTCTCCTATGTAACTCTTCATTGGACTGTGTATAATATGTTGGATTATTGCTAGATATTGCTCAGAGGTGTTATGGCCTTCCATTCACAGGACCTGGGGTTGCTGCCCGAAATGCCGGATGGACTGGACTCTACTCTCTGGCAGTTGGGTCCACCGAAGGACAGCTTTGGAATCCTGCTGAGATGGAATCTTTTGGGAACTGCTGCTTCTCAGTGTGGAAAGCTTTAATCCTGAACTTGAGGACGGCTATAAAGATTTCTTCCATCCTTCAGAAACTGGAGTTGTTTTAAAACAGGGAGGGGAAGGACAGGGTGACAGTGGGGGAAGCTGTGTCATGCCAGAGCACACTACATGGCCGACAAAAGAGTGAGCTCTTATTTTTTAGGATTGTTGTTGTTTGTCCTTCATTTCTGAAGAGGACCAGTGACATTGTATGGTGATGTCTTCACTTGTGGGTGAATTGGATTTAAGTGGGGCACAAAGTTGTCAGCCTTACTCTCTCTTCCAGAGTCCTCAAAGTCCAGGGGCAAGACAAAATTCAAGATGACTGGCAATGGCCTGGGATGAATTTGATGACCTTGGTGTCTTCTATGTCTGACCAGTCTCTAAGCTCTCCACAGTGCCTGCTTCAGGTGCCTTCATGGCAATTGGAACAAATTGTTCTCATCCACCTGTTCCACCTGGGGAAGTCTTCACATGCTTGGGGTAGACACCCCTTAACTCACCGAAGGGTTTATGGCTCATCAGTTACCTCTTTTCTGGAATAGGTAAATGAGATTGCACTATTTATCTCTGGTATGGAGCCAACATTAGTTTCAGTCTGAAATAACAAAAGTCCGCAAAGAGACCATTGGTTGAGGCAATTAGAACACACTATTGGCCTCATGACAACAACACAATTGATCGGCTCCCCTGGAGTTTGGGAGAACTCCACGTTATTTTTGCCCTAGGCAGCCTCCAGATTCTGGATCTCCTGTAGTTTATTTGTCTTCTCTAAAATGCGTGGCCCGGCACTGGGCACAGTAAGTACTCCAGTAGGGGGTTTGATTGGAGTGGAGATCTGCAGGGTGGGGTCATCAGCTCCTTGGCTGGCCACAGATATACATTGGAGATGAGTACATTTCCCTGGGCTCTCTGGAAGATCAAAGGAGTTAATGTTTGCAGAAGCTTTGCAAGTCCAGAATCTATTAAAATTCGAAGACTGCAGGAATAGCTACTACCTGGAAATCCTCAGTTCCAACCCCACGCCATCACTAAGGCTTGGGGCCAACTCAGCATTGGGCTGGGTGACCCAAACTCAAGTTGTATCAATGTCCAGTCTCCCAGGGTCAAGAGTTTGGCCAGAAAGTCTAGATGCTCAATCCTAATAATCCTAATAAGTCATATTTGTATTACAACCTATTATTATTAAGTCATGACCTTATATAATAATGATGTTATTATTATTTTCAAATTTATCCAATATATTCCTCACAAAGCCTCTCTTGAGATAGGCAAATCTTTCCTCCATTTTAGCATCTGAATTTTGTTGCTATTATTTTAGATCCAGGATTTCACTGGTCTAGGCTATTTCCCCAGCAGCACCATATAGCTAGGAGGACCCTGTCATTGAAAGAACCTCAGACTCAGATTAGGGAGATTTTGAGTTTGAAGCCTACCCAATAGGAAAGGTGTTTGGCCCATTCCGCTTGACCCCAGGAGGCAGAACTGGAGAAGGGAAGTTGGCAAGAAGTAGATTTCAACTAAAACTACTCAAAAGCAGGATGGGTTGGGATGCCTTGGGAGGTAGTGGATTCCCTCTCACTGAAAATTTTCAATCCTAGGCTGAGTGACCACCTATCAGGGAAGTGAAGACATGTTTCTTGTTCAGAGCCAGATTGAATTCGGTGACATTTAAATTTCCTTCTAACTCTTGAGTTTCTATGCTTCTGTGAATCCCAGCTCTGACCCTTATTAGCTACTCAACCATAATGGGCAAGTTTTCTGGATCTCAATTTTTTATTACGCTGTGTGCAGAGACTGCGTTTTATCTAAATTTTTTGCTGCCATCTACCCACCTCCCAAATGACCATTATGTTCAAATTTGTTTTTCACAATGCAAATCAATTTAATAGTCCTTTGGAATATATTTCTGTACAATATCATCTCCTTCATAATGAAATCAGTGAATGACGTCTGAAACGCTATTTTGATGGAAGCATGAAGTTCTTTTACTATTTCCTTGTTGTAAATCTTCCAAAAAGTCTGCCTTAAGTTTGTTAAGTTCTTTTGCTAGAAGCCTCAGTTTGCATGCACTCACTTTTTCATCTTTGGCATTCTTCACTGTCTGACAAATAATTTTCCTGAATGTCGGATCTGCTTGATGAAGAATATTAATGGAACAAATAATTTGATCAGTCTTTGTTCCTTATTTTTCTCAAAGCATTTTATTAGATTTTTCAAAGCAGTAATTAGTAAATCAGTCACTTCTATGTTGTCCTCGATAATATTTGCTGGTAAATGTTTAACAGTTGTATCTCTTAAGAAAATATGCGCAGGACATGCTTTTGCATTTAACTTGCATTATTTAAAATTTCTCCATCACTTTCTTGACTGCATATTTAACAACTAGATCTCACAAGCTTGTAATGAGGCAGCTTGGTGCTATGCACACAGTAGGTGCTCAATAAATGTTTGTTGTTTTGTAGGAGAAGTAGTGTAAGTGGGATAGTGGATATGAGAGAAGGCCTAGAAGTCAAGAAGAACTGGATTCAAATCTCCTCTCACATATACTGGCTGTGTGACATCAGATGATTTGTTTAACCTTGCAGGACCATCAGACAACCTTGGAGACTGAGTGGCAGAACAGGTGAAGGTCTGCTTTGGTAGAGAGAGTTCCTTTGCCAGTAGTTCCACCAGTAAAATGATGGATCCAGAACTACCTGCCCCACCCCCACACCTACCTCCCAAATAGTCACGTTAAAAATAGATCCATTTTCTATCAACTTCTCCATCTTTATTACAATACAATAGCATTGTTGAGGACTTGCTCTGGGTACTACTCTGAGCTATTCATTTGGGGGCATGTGCAGATGGGGATATAAATAGGTAATGCAGTGGATAGAGTATTTGGCCCAGAGTCAGGAAGACCTGGGTTCAAATTCAACCTCAGATACTTACTAGTTGTGAGACCCTGGGCAAGTCACTTCACCTCTGTCTGCCTTGGTTTCCTCATCTGTAAAATGGGATAATAATGGCACCCATCTCTCAGGGTTTATTGTGAGGATCAAATGAGATAATAATTGTAAAGCATACACAGGCCTTAGCACGTAGTAAATGTTAGCTATCACAATAATTATTAGACCCAGGATTTGCACCCAGGCCTTTTGACTCCAAATACAGATCTACTTCCACTACACTACCCTGTTTGTTTGTTTTATTCATTGTGCCTTTGGGTTAAAAAACTTTCTTTTCAACTTGCAAATACCCTGTAATTGATTGTAAGTCATTATCTATCCTTCAGGCCTGAGTGTGAATTAGTGCTTTCTCCTTTACCAGCTGGTTCTTTAATATTGTTTTCTTTTTTCTTGACATTCAGATTCATTTGAGGAGCAGAAAAAATGCAGTGGAAAAGATGGTTCCATTTGAGAGACCCAGGACAGGATTCTCTACTTTTCCCAGCTCACCTTTCCTTCATCCTTCTTGAAGCTTGAAATTTTATCCAGTCTGATGAGAGAATGTTAGATGGTGGGACAGGGGACTGGGAGGAGGTTCGTGGAGGAGGGAGATTTTCCAGGAAGCCTTAAAATCACACTGAATACGCCACTTCGGGGGAAGGTTAATCCTCAATTCTAGACAGTAAAAATCAGGGTCTGTTCTGAATTCCACCAATAACCTAGAGGGTAACTTGAAACTTGGGTTTTCCTTTGCATAAAATGGGGGTGAAATCTGTCCCTTACTAATCTAGTTATTGGAAAGCCTGACCAAAGAATAAAGTTCTAGCCCTAGACCTCCCCATTATATCCTCTTCATTCTCATCATCATAACCACAGTAGCATGTATTTGGTGCCTATTATGTGCCAGGCACTGAGCTAAGTGATTTACAATTATTATCTCATTTAATCCTCACAACAACTGCAGGAGGTGTTATTATTATTCTCACAGTTGAAGAATCTAAGGCAGACAGAAATTAAATGACTTGCCCAAGGTCATATAGCCGGGAAGTGTCTAAGGCCAGATTTGAACTCGGTCTTCCTGA
The DNA here is from genome assembly GCF_003287225.1 of Phascolarctos cinereus. Lineage (NCBI taxonomy): Eukaryota > Metazoa > Chordata > Mammalia > Diprotodontia > Phascolarctidae > Phascolarctos > Phascolarctos cinereus. Next base: position 635,377,925 of record NW_027555847.1, read on the forward strand.
CCCCAGCCCTACAGCTCTGTCTGCTGTGCCATCTACCTAGGAGACTTTGGGAAAGTCTCCTCATCTATCTGGGCCTCAGTTTCCTTCCTTATAAAATCTGAGAATTGGACTAGATTTGAAGAATTTCAGAGTCAGATGGTCACTGATTTCAACCCAGACCAGAACTGAATTTCCCTCCGTGGTCCACCTGGTGAGAGTGGTTATGCAGCCTTTTCTTGAAGACCTCCATCAACAAGGAACTCACTACCTTTCAAAACACCCCATTCTACTTTGGGATAGCTTAGTTGGTCAGAAAGTTACTACCTACAGCTACCTAAAAGAGGAATAAAAAACCCGCAAACCTTAATCCTTTCGGTGGTCTCTTCCATCACTTATAATCTGTGACTGTTGTTCCATATGAATGAGGTGGGAACTATGACTGGGGCCATCAGATCCTTAGAAAATTAGTGACCTAAATAGAAGTGCTGGCTGGAAGAAAATCCCTGGGGAGATAGTTTGAAACACAATCATTGAATACCTACCTGGGAGAGAACAACCTTGAAAGTCCTACAGGCTCCAGAGCTGTAGGTGATAGAGAACTGTAATTTAGATTACATACTTTCCATGTGATATGGGAATGAGGCCTTTGCTCTTCAGAGTGACAAAGAGATTTCGTGTCTATTGCTTCTGCAAGAATCCATTTACGCTGTTGTTTTAGAGCCAGATTTAGGAAAATGACTCCCACCTCTGTGGGAAATTTCTGTTCACAAGAGCCCTAGAACCATAAGATGGAGGGGTTTAGAGAGGGACCTTGGAAATCATCTGGTCCACCCCCTTCATTTTACAGATGGGGAAACTGAGGTACAGAGAGGGGCCATGACTTACCTGAAGTATGAAGTAGGGAGTGTCCTGTCACTGGAGCTGGAGCTCAGGGAGGGTTAAGGAACTTGCTGGAATCACAGAGCTAGTTAGCAAGAGATCTAGGATGAGAACCCAGACCTGAGGCCCACTCTATTCTCCCCCATGAGAATGTTAGCTTCTTGAGCATAGAGACCCTTCTCACTTTTTCTTTGTATCCTCAGTGCTAAGCCGGTGCCTGACAGACACATGGTGAGAGCTTAGTAAATGATTACTAATTGGGTGATTGATAATATTGTGTCTTCACCGCATTCCTCACAGTATTCAAGAAATATTTTTGGTCAATAGGCTAATGTCAATGTGACCTTTGCTCATGCTTGGTCCACCAGGAGCTATCTAACAATACTTAGATTCACAGATTGTTGATTGGAAAATGGTGGGAAAGAATTCACGTGTGAGCCGGAGGTTGATAAAGGGATTTGAAACTATGTCAAAGAACCAGATTCTTCAAAGGAAGAAGTGGGTTTTGCATCATATGCCTTTTCTTTCCCATCTCTGGATTAGCTGAAGTCAGAGGGACAATTAGTGATCTCTTCCCATAGTCTGGGATGTGAGAGCCAGTTGGTGGTCTCCGCTGGTTCCTTCTGTCCTGTCTCCTCTGGCTCCGTTGCAGAGGAGAGGAGCCAGCTGAGGACAATCTCTCCTGATCCCTCTAGGGGCTAGCTCTTAGGTGGCTATGTGGTGTGGGGTGGATTGACAGCTAGACATAGAGTTAGGAAGACCTAAGTTTGAGTCCAGCCTCAGATGGGTGCTAGCCAAGTGACTGGGCAAGTCATTGAACCTGTCTCCATCAGTTTCCTCATCTGTAAAATGGTGATATTAATAACACCGATGCCTGCCCCAGTTGTTGTGACAATCAAGTGAGATAATTAGCATAAAACACTGTGAAATACTCAAAGTGCTATGTAAATGCTATTAGTGTCACCCACTCCCCCCATTACTTTTATTTTGTATATGCTTATGTGACAGGAGATTTCAGAGGGACCCTGTGTGCATTGTCTCCCTTGATAAAAATCTAAGTTCTCTGAAATCAGGTGCCGTTGTATTTTTGGCTTTGGAGATACAGCTCCTCGGACACAGTAGGTGCCTACTAAATGCTTACTGCTTGATTGATGAATGTACATGAAGCTTCAATACCTTCCTCCTTCCATCCTTGCCCAGGACACTCCCAAAACCCTATTAATCTTCACATCATATGTGCTAGAAGCCTGACCTAGGACCTTTGTAATTTAAAAATTACAATGACAATTTTAGGAACAAGCAGATGTATATCAAGCAGAAGGGCATACCGTAACTCTCTTGTCTCTGGCCAGACTTACCTTAAGCCACCAAGAGGTGACATGGTATAGTAGGTAATGTGCTGGACTTGGATTCTGGAGACCTGAGTTCAAATCCTACCTTGGATGGCTACTAGGAAGCTAGGTGGCACAGTGCATAGAGTGCTAGTTCTGGAGTCAGAAGTTGTTGCTGTTGTCATATTTGAATTTTTGTGACCCCCATTTGGGGTTTTCTTGGCAAAGATATCAGAGTGCTTTGGCATTTCCTTCTCCAGCTCATTTTACAGTTGAGGAAACTGAGGCAAACATGGTAAAGTGACTTGCCCAGGATCACACAACTAGTAAGTTTCTAAGATCAGATTTGAACTCAGGTCTTCCTGACTCCAGGCCCTGTGCTCTCTCTGCTGTGCCACCTAGCTGCTCTTGGAGTCAGGAAGACCCACATTCAAGTCTAGCTTCAGATACTTAATAACTGTGTGCTCCTAGCCAATTCACTTTCAGTTTTCCCATCTATAAAGTGGGAATACTAATAGGACCGACCTCCCAGGGTTGTTGTGAGGATCAAATGAAATAATAATCGTAATGCTCTTAGCACAGTGCTGGCAATAGTAAATGCTATGTAAATGTTAGCTATTATTATTATTACTAGCTTTGTCAATATGGCCAAGTCATTTCAAGTCAATAGGTATTTATTAAGTACCTATTATTAAACTCTTGTTCTGTGCCAGGTGCTGTGCTAACCTCTCAGTCTCAGTTTCCTCATTTATAAATCGACACTAATAGCATTTGCACATCTACTTCACTGAGCTCTTGTGAGAAAAGTGCTTTGCCAGCCTTAAATACGGATTGTTATTAGGCCAAGTAGGCCTGATTTTAGAGGTTCTGGAAGAGGCTTCTCCTGCCCCAAAGATCTCCATCGCTGGCCCTATCTCACGCTGGATAGCCCCACATTGCTAAGGTCTTTGGGTTAAAACACTAAAGACCTCCTTTTAAAATGTGCATTTAGAAAGAGAGGGAGGCTGCTGCATGGTGGAAAGGACACAGGGCATGGATTATATCAACTTTTGCCATTTGATAGTGGAAGGACTTTTACCTTCCCGATTCCATAGGTTCCTCATCTTTAAAGTGGGGATAATAATATCTGTACTCCCTGCCTGCCGAGGTTGTTGTAAGAGTGAAATGAGATGAGGCAAGCACAAGCAGTATAGAAATGCCCCCTATTATAATGACTATCTATGAAGGACTGGACATTAAGCCAACACAGTCATTAACATCTCAGGTCAAATTAGACTATCAGGATTGGCAGAATGAAGAGGCTGAAAGATGAATTCATTTTTGGTGAAAAAATGGGAGAGGACTCTTCGTGTGTGTTTGTGTGTGTGTGTGTGTGTGTGTGTGTGTGTGCATGCGTGTGTGTGAAAGAGAAAGAGAGAAAGAGAGAGAGAGAGAGAGAGAGAGAGAGAGAGAGAGAGAGAGAGAGAGAGAGAGAGAGAGAAGAGGAAGGGAGAGAGGGAGGATAAGAGAGAAGGAGGGTGGGGGAGGGGGCTGAAGACTGCAGTTACAGAAGAGAGTTTCTGCCTCGCAGTGATTTCTAGCTCTTTACAATCTTATCACTTCAGAACCAAGTACTCTGATTCTTAGGAACCATTTCTCAGGTTAGTTTTACAACTTCAGGGCCCTGAGAAACTGCCAAATAGTCATTGGACTCACGTATTTAATATCATAAATATGATTAGGCCTGATATCAGCAAATCTCTTCCCTAATAAGCCCCAGGGGCCATTGTGGCTGATGACCAAACAAGGGACTTCATTGAGAGCTCTGCTCAGGCTTCTCTGAGTGTACTTGAATAATCAACTGTCAACTCTGTGTTTCTGGCTTCTCATGTAGAGTAGGCACTAGGAAGTCGTGTTGTCCAAAGCATTTCTGACTTCATACTCCAGTGACATCTCAATGTAATGGTTGGGGGAGAAGGGAGGAGTTGTGGTCAATCTGTCAGTCAAAGTGCATTTATTAAGGGCCTATCATGTGCCAGGTGGGCAAGTAGGTGGCTCAGTGGATAGAGTACCAGGCATGGAATCAAGAAGACTCATCTTCCTGAGTTCAAATATGGCCTCAGACACATCTGGCTATGACCCTGGGCAAATCTCTTCACCCTGTTTGCCTCAGTTTCCTCATCTGTAAAATGAGAATAATAATAGAACCTACCTTTCAGGGTTGTGAGGATCAAAGGAAATAATATTTGTGAAGTACCATATCAATACTGATTGATGTTGGAGAAGGAAGAGATTGGAAACAAAGAGATCAATTAGAGGGCTATTGTAATAATCCAGGTGAGGGAGAATAAGAGCCTGAACCAAGATGGTGGTTGGATGAGAGGAGAGAAGGAAAAGGATGTGGAGGTAAAATCAACAAGGCTGGACAACTGGTTGATTCTGGTGGAGATGAAGGAGAGAGAAAAGTCAAGGCTGACTCTGATGTTGTGAACCTGGGTAACTAGAAGGATGTTGACTTTTCTTGATTGAAATAAGGAAGTTAGGGGTAGGGGTAGATTTCAGGGGAAGATGACAAGTTGTATTCTGGATACATTGGGTTTGAGGTTTCTGTGAGACACTGAGGTGGAGTTGTCCAGAAGTTAATTGATAAATGTACCAGAACCTCCAAGAGAGACAAGACCTGGATGTGAAGATTGAGTGGTCATCTGCGTGGTTGAGTGACCTGCCCAGGTTATCATGGTGGGAGAGCAAGGACTAGCACTCAGGCCTCCTGACTTCCAACCTAGTAACCTTTCTATTGTGCCATAAAAAGTAAGAGGCAAGGCAGTATGGGTAGAATGTGATCAGGTGTAATGGACCTTGAAAGGAATCCAGAAGCCATAAACAACTTACTCTTCTGTCCTGCTCTGAAGATCTGTTTTAGCAAATCAGTTCCTGGTTCTTAGGCTGAGATGACTTCTTAGGACTGGCCTGCCTGATCCTTAGTCCATGTCTTTTCCATTGACTTCATCAGGCTCTGTGCTCCTCCAATCTTCCCCCCTGGTGCCAAGTAAAAATCTCTGATCAGAAGGTGGTCTTTATTCATTTCTACCTTTAAGGGAAATGAGGTCAGGGGCAATGTCCCTTTAGAAACAAAACAAGTCATACCTGCTGCTCAGAGCAGAGGGAAGTGTAGACTGAGATCAAGAAGATGAACAATGATAAACCCACATAAATCATCAGCATTTCTATATATTACTAACAAAATCCAACAGCAAGAGATAGAAAGAGAAATTCCATTGACTATAGAAAACATAAAATATTTGGGAATCTACTTGCCAAGACAAACCCAGAAACTATATGAACATAATTACAAAACACTTTTCACACAAATAGAGTCAGATCAAAATAACTGGAAAAATATCGGTTGCTTGTGGGTAGACCAAGTTAATGTAATAAAAATGACAATTCAACCTCAGCTAATTTACTTATTGAGTGCCATACCAATCAAACAACTAAAAATTATTTTATAAAACTAGAAAAAATGATAACAAAATTCATCTGGAAGAACAAAAGGTCCAGAATATCTAGGGAAATAATGAAAAGAAATGCAAGAGAAAGTGGCCTAAGATGTGAACTGTGTTATAAGGCAACAATCATCAAAACTACTTAGTACTGGCTAAGAAACAGAGTGGTAGATTAGTGGAATAGGTTAGGTATGCAAAACACAATAGTCAATGACTATAGTAATCTACTGTTTGATAAACCTAAAGACTAGCTTCTGGGATAAGAACTCATTATTTAATAAAAACTGTTGAGAAAACTGGAAAATAGTATGGCAGAAACTAGGCATAAGCCTACATCTTATACCATATACCATGGTCAAAATGGATACATAACTTATACATAACGGTGAGACTATGAGCAAATTAGGAGAACAAGGAATAGTTTACCTGTCAGATCTATGGAGAATGGAAGAATTTGTGACCAAACAAGAGAGAGAGAGAGAGAGAGAGAGAGAGAGAGAGAGAGAGAGAGAGAGCATGCAAAGTGAATAATTTTGATTACATCAAATTAAAAAGTTTTTGTACAAATAAGGTCAATGCAACCAAGATTAGAAGGGAAGCAGAAAGCTGGGAAAGAATTTTTACAACCAGTGTCTCTGATAAAGGCCTCATTTCTAAAATATATAGGAAACTGAATCAAATTTATAAGACTACAAGTCATTCTCCAATTGACAAATGGTCAAAGGATATGAACAGGCAATTTTCAGATGAAGAAATTAAAGCTATCTATAGTAATATGAAAAAGTGTTCGAAATCGAAATGACCTTGAGGTACCACATCACACCTATCAGATTGGTTAACATGACAAAATAGGAAAATGATAAATGTTGGAGAAGATGTGGGAAAATTGGAACACTGATGCATTGCTGGTGGAGTTGTGAACTGATCCACCATTCTGGAAAGCAATTTGGAACTATGCCCAGTTGGCTATAAAACTGTGCATACCTTTTTACTCAGCAATACCACTTCTAGGTCTGTATTCCAAAGAGATCATAAAAATGGGGAAAGAATCCACATGTACAAAAATATTTATAGTAGCTCTTTTTTGATGGCCCAAAATTGGAAATTGAGGGGTTACTCATCAGTTGGGGAATGGCTGAACAAGTTGTGGTATATGAATATAATGGAATACTATTGTGCTGTAAGAAATGATGAGCAAGTGGACTTCAGAAAAATCTGGAAAGATTTACATGAACTGATGCAGAGTGAAATGAGCAGAACAGAAGAACATTGTACACAGTAATAGCAACATTGTACAATGACTAACTTTGATAGACTTAACTCTTCTCAGCAATACAAGGATCTAAGACAATTCCAAGACTCATGATGGAAAATGCTATCCACATCCAGAGAAAGAGTTATAGAGTCTAAATGTAGATCAAAGCATACTTCTCTCTCTCTCTCTCTCTCTCTCTCTCTCTCTCTCTCTCTCTCTCTCTCCCTTCTTATACTTTTTTCCTTTGGTTTTAATTCTTCTTTACAATGTGACTAATGTGGAAATATGTCTAATATGATTGTACATGTATAGCCTATATCATATTGCACACTATCTTGAGGAGGGGGTAGCAGAAGGAGGGGGAGAAAAGTTAGAACTCAAACTCTTATAGAAATGAATGTTGAAAACTAAAAACAAATAAATTAATAAAATACAATAAGAAGACTAGAAAGTCCTAAGGTCTTACAGGTCTACTGTTTTGAGTACATCTTGATTTTGGGTTCATAACTGAGGTGCACATTTATTTAAAAGATTTTTGCATTTGATTAAACTTAATCATGGTTCTCCCGTTTGGACAGGAACTTTTCAGATTTAAAAGACATTTGGTAATACTTGTATCAAGTAGGATTCAAGTATAAATTCCAGGAGAGTTTCTAAGCTACTATTAAAGGTTGATTGGAGCCACAGATGGGGCGTGCGGTGTACATGGTCAGGTGTGGACGTCATGTCAGTTGACTTAAATATTGGTGTTGTTATTGTGTGGTTGTTGTTGCAGTGAGTAGTTACAATGGAGAAGGGTTGAAAGGAAAAGATGGGCAAAAACAGGAGACACTAAAAATACAAAAAATAAAATAAATCCTTTTTCATTAAAAAAAAAAAGATGGACAATAGAAAATCCGGGAGCTTGCTGTGATGTGTGATTCCAAGAGAGTTCTAGCCAGCTACAGAACTGGATTCTTCCACATGAGATTTTTGAGAAAGTTGACTTTTTGTTATGAATAACGAACAATAGAATCAGTGATGAAGAGTCTACCTGCTCTAGAATGACGTTGGTTCCTGAATCTTGGCCCCATTTTTTTTTTACCATACTGGGGCTGGTCCAACCCTCTGTTGTCTTCTTCCTTCGTTAGCTTATCTCAGCTTCTCCTTCTAGCCTTCATGAGCTACCATCATCATCTCCAGCACCTAGTACAATGTCATGCATATTGTATATGCTTAATAAATGTTTATTGTAGTTGTCATCATGTGATGCTCAGACTTCCCACAGAAGAAAGTCTTGTGCTTTTCACTACACCCCTTCCTCCAGCATCCTTGCTCCCATGTCATTTATTTTAAATACATTCCATTTTGCCCAGAGTTTTATTTAAATTTCCTTCTAGCTCTAAATGTATGGCCCATAATTTCAATAGTTTGGATTTTCTCCCACTAGCCCAGATTGCAGGCTCCCCTGACGCATTTTTGTTGATTGTTATCCTATTGCAAAATTTTAAAAAATAGCATTTTAAGAAAACCCAACAACAAAAATGAATGTCTGGTGGCCAGCCTTCTAGTAGTGAACCTATCTGAACTTAGCTAGGTTGGTGCTTACATGACAGTCATTCAACAAACATTTATAAGCACTTACTTCGGGTAAGGTACTAAGTCCTAGAGATAAAAAGAAAGGAGAGGGCAGCTAGGTGGCGCAGTGGCTAGAGCACCAGCCCTGAAGTCAGGAGGACCTGAGTTCAAATCTGGCCTCAGAACAAACACTTGACACTTACTAACTGTGTGATCCTGGGCAAGTCACTGAACTCCAATTGCCTAAACAAAAAAAAAAAGAGAGAGAGAACACTTTCTCTGCTCTCAGGCAGCTCATATTCTAATTGGGGAGAAAACATGTAAATAACTAAATAAATACAAGTTATAAAGGGGGATGAGGAGAGGTAATCTTAAAGGTAAGGGTACTAGGAGGCATCTAGATGAATAGAGTGCTGGGCTTGGAGTCAGGAAGACCTGAGTTCAAATGCATTCTCAGACACTTACTAGCCGGGTAATCCTGGGCAAGTCACTTAACCTCTGTTTGCCTTGGTCCACCAGGGAAGGAAATGGCAAACCACCTCAGTAACTTTGTCAAGAAAACCCCGTGGATATTATTGGCTTGCAATGGTCCATGGGTTCACAAGGAGTAGGACCCAACTGAACAACAATGAGTAGTGTCTGGGGGGATCTAGTAAAGGCCTCCTGAGGAGGATGGAATTTGAGTTAGGATTTGCAGAGCTAAGATCTGAAGATTCTAAGATCAATAATTTAGAGTCCAAATGTTCCAGGCAAGGGAGACAGCCAATGAGGAAGTTTGGAGGTGGGAGATAGGGTGCCCTGTACAAAGGAAGGCCAGTATCACTCTGTGTTGTAGGGTATGAGAAGATTCTGTTTCTTGGGCTACATTTGAAGCCTTTCCAGCTTACAGCCTACCAGAGCTTGTGTTCTGCTAGTCTTTGAGATCCCTGATTCATCTCCATACCACGATATAGCATCAGAACAAAGATAACAAACACAAATTGTACTAACTTTGTGGGGAGGTGAGTTTTTGTTGTTGCTATCGTTTGACTGTTTTTGCTTAGGAATAAAGTTTGTGAGGCAGTAAGACCTGAGTTCAAATGTGGCCTCAGACACTTACTAACTCTGTGACCCTGGGGAAGTCATTCAACCTCTGCTTGCCTTAGTCTGGAACTCAAGGCCTCTACAATCTGACCCAACCCTCTGCAACTAGCCTCATTTCCCATAACTTTCCTTCAACCAACATCTCTTCAATATGCTCCCTTCTTGCCACTGATATTGCTTAGGAATACAGTTTTTGAGTTCAAATCTGGCCCTAGACACTTACTAGTTGTATGACCCTGGACAAGTCACTTAACCCTATTTGCCTCAGTTTCCTCATCTGTAAAATGAGCTGGGGAAAGAAATGGCAAACCACTCCAGTATCTTTACCAAGAAAACCCTAAATGGGGTCATGAAGAGTCGTATATTACTGAAACAACTGAATAACATCGCCCAGGACAGTCTATATTATCCAGAATCAGAACTTAGTAAATATGCAACAAATTGAATTTATTTTGAGAAAAAAAAAAGAAAATAAGATGCTATAGGGATCTGGTTGTTTAAAAAGAACAACTTTAAGGAAAAGTTCCAGAAAGGAGAGGCAGGGTGGTACAGAGGATAGAATTCTAGGTTTAGAGTCAACTGCTATGTTTCAGGCACTGTGCTAAAAGCTTGACAAATATTATCTCATTTGAATCTCATAACAGCCCTAGGAGGTAGGTGATGTTATTATCATCGCCATTTTACAGATGAGGAAACTGAGGCAAATGCAGTTAAGTGACTTGCCCAGTGTCACACTTCTAGTAAGTACCAGGGACCATATTTAAACTGAGGTCTTCCTGACTCCAGACCCAGCACTGTATTGTACCACACTGCCTCAATACCTCAAATGTGTACTACCTATATGACAACCTACCTGGGTTTCAGTTTCCTCATCTGCAAAATGAAGGTGTTTGGTCAAGCCAGTCACTAGGGGAAGGGACTAGAGTCCCTTATCAATTCAGAATCCATGATCCTCTGATTCTTCCTTTTATATTCATTAATCCAGTCTTCTGTGCTGACTACCTATATATTGCCAAGTCTATACTATCCAACATTAATATTTCGAAAGCTTTCCATGTCTCTAACCCTATGAAGTAGTCAGAATAATTTGGGAATCCTGCACAATAAAGTAGTATTCAATTATATTCACCGTGTTATACTTACTAAGCCAGAAGAATGAGTTCATGCGTTTAAGGAGGATTTTCACTGACATGGCAAATGGATGTAGTAATAACAATAACATTAATAATGAAATAGTGATGATAATAGTTGTTGTTCATCTTTGTTCAGTTATGTCTGACTCCTTGTGACCCCATCTGAGTTTTTCTTAGTAAAGATACTGTAATGATTTGCCATTTCCTTCTCCAGATCATTTGACAGATGAGGGAACTGAGACAAACTGGGTGGAGTGACTTGCCCAGGGTCACACAGCTAGTCAGTGTCTGAGGTTGGATTTAATTCATATCTTCCTGACTTCAGGTCCTGTGCTCTATCCACTGCACTGCATGGCTTCCCCAAATAACAAAAATAGCTAACATTTATATAGGACGTATTATGTGCCAGACACAGTGCTAATCCCTTTACAATGATTGTCATGTCCATTGTACAGTTTTACAGTACAAAATTGTGCTGCAGAGTCAAAACACTACAGTTCAACTCTGCTATCTCTGAGCCTTGGTTTCTTCTTCTGCAGATTGAGAGGGTTGAACTAGATGATCTCTATAATCCTTTCTAGGATTGGCATTTTGGAATTTTGTTTGAACCCAAGAGGGATGAAAACTTTGCTTGCCAGAGAATTCAATGGATCCGTGGTTTTGCTATAATAGTAGTATGATCATTGGAATAATGGAGGCAGCTAAGTAGTTCAGTGGATAGAGCACCAGGCCTGGAGTCGGGGAGACCTGAGTTCAAATCCAAGCTCAGATACTTAAAAGTTGTGTGACCCTGGGCAAGTCACTTAATTTCTGTTTGCCTTTTAACTCCCTGGAGAAAGAAATGCCAAACCACTCCAGTATCTTTGCCAAGAAAACCCCACAGACAGTATTGATGTGCTATGGTCCTCAGGGTCATGAAGAGTCTGAAAGACTAGACAACAACTGGAATAATTGAGACTTCCACACTTCACGGTTTCATCAGTGTGGGTGCTCTGCCTCAGCTTCAGTAAATGGTTTTCTCATGGCTTGCTGTGGCTGAAAAAAAAAAAGAACTCCTCCTCTCTGCCGTCTAACTTCTGGCAAAGTCTTGCTAAATCCAGCAAGGTTAGTTTTCATGTCTTAGGGCCCTGGCATAGTACTTGAAGCCTTTCTGTTGTAGAAGGCCCCCGCTGGAGTATGCTCTTTCCTGACACAGCCTTTGTGGGGTCATCTGTTCACTATGATGAGGTATCAGAGAGCAATTTTTGTGGAGAGATGAGAATAGCTTGGATTTTTGTTCAATAATATATTTAAAATTCCTATTCCTTTTAGATTTTCAAAGTAATACTTCTCACAAACAATCACGTGAAAAAAAATTTTTGAAAAAAATTAATTAAAAAAAATTTTTTTTAAAAGAAAAAAAAATTTTTTGGCCTACATTTTATAAATTATGAAACTGGGAAACATCACAGGGAAATCAAGAACTAGTTTCCCCTATAGTTGTTGCACTACTAATAATAACAACAATAATAGCTAGCATTTACATAGTCCCTAGTATGTGCCAGGTACTGTGCTAAACACTTTGCAAATGTTGTTTCATTTGGCCCTTACAACAACCCTGGGTGATATTATTTTTCCCATTTTACAGTTGAGGAAACTGAGGCAAATAGTGGTTAAGTGACTTGACGAGGGTCACACAGCTAGTAAGTGTCTGAGGCTGGATTTGAATTCAGGTCTTCCTGACTCCAGGTACAGTACCCTATCCACTGAGTCACCTAAGTGCCCCTGCGCTACCTACTTTTACAACTAATTTTTTTTTAAACACAATGCCTGGCCCATAGCACTTAATAAGTGCTTGTTTTCTTCCTTCCTTCCTTCCATTTTGTTCATAAATACAGCTATTATTTCTGTTCTGAGTGTGTTTTTGTGTGGATGTGCTCTTGAAAGAGACAGACAGAGGAAAAGGGACAAGGACAGACAAACAGGATTGTCTTTGTTGTCCTGCATTTCTAATATTGTCCATCCCTTTACTTTGTGGGTGTCCAATCATGCTAACTGTGGAAGAAGATTCTGGGGGATAAAAGGCTTTCTGTTAGGTGGCTTGGCTCCCTGAGGCTTTGGAGAATGGGTCAGTTCCAGGCCACTCCTGGAGGTGTGAGGCCAGGGAGGGCTTGGAGGAACCCTGGAACATTCCAGAATTAGAACATTCAAATCCTCATGCCCCTGGGTAATTAGGGAGGTCAGTTGCTGAGATGAAGAATGACTTTACAGAAGATTCAGGGACCTGGTACAGGCCATAGCCTGGTAGACCCTAGAAAAAAACCTAAGCCCTAATATTTGTTTTAGGAAAAATCCAGTTTTCCCAAAGCTATTGACGAGCTGGAGCCAAGCCACATCTTCAACCTCACCCTCCATGTCTTTCAGCCCAGGCTTGGGTCAGTAGGAGGGGCTGGCTCAGAACACACTGCCTGGAAGTCCATCATTACAGAATGCTTTGTTTTTCCTTATTTACAATGCAAGTACCCCTGGCAGGGGGTTTTCCAGAGTTATGTCAGTCACATCTAGCTTAGTATGAGTGATAATCTGGCTTTATGTATAGTGGAAAGTGTCCCCAGGAAGATTATGGAGATCCCACACAGGGGAAAGAATAACTTCAGGTAGGCCTAGGTGATCCATTTCAGGCAGCCTCCCCTCTTTGGGGTCATTTTCTTCTCCAATCAAATGTAGGGGTTGGATGGACTAAGGACCCTTCTAGTTCTAACAGTTCCTAGCATTCTACAATCTGAGATTCCTTCTAGCCGGGGATGTGCTACTAAATGTTTAACAACTATATCCTTGGAAAAACAGCACACTTTAAAGTTGAGCCTGCCTTGTTAACATTTTCTCCATTTCTTTCTTAAGTCTAGACAATCCACAAAACAACAGATTGAGCCCCAGTTTTTAGCATTTGTTGATTTCCAAGGTCTAAATGCTCACACTGAAAATTTGGAGCTGGCTTCAGTGTTCTCCTGCTTCCAGCTCTGATAGTCTATGTCCTAAGGCCCCTTAACACTCTAGGATTCTTATTATTCTGTGAGGTTTCTGTGGCCCTACAACTGAATGTTCCTTAACACAAGCAGCTTCTCATCCTATGGACCCACAGCACAGACTGTTTCCCCACAACAGTCTTGTGGCTGATTCCAAGAATATAGATTTAATAGGGTTCTCACTTTTATCAGTAGGTGGTACCTGTCTTACATTGATAAGGAAACTCCCAGGCCCGTTTGGAGTCCATGGGCCTCATTTGCTCACTCTGCTCTTGTGAGAAAGGGAGGAAAACAAGGGATGTTAGTTGTAAGTACCTCAAGTGTCCCAGCTGCTAGTGCCTGCTCCAGAACCGTATTCTTTTTGTTTATGCTAATATGTGAGACAACTGGATGATATCAAGGGTAGAGTTTTGGCCCTAGAGTTAGGATGACCTGATTTGAAATGCTACCTTCTGGCTGTGTGACCCTGGGCAAGTCCCTTAACCTCCCTTGGAAGTTTCCTATCTGTAAAATGGGAAAAATAATAATACCTGTTTCACAGGGTTGTTGTGTGGATCAAATGAGATGGTATTTGTAGAGGGCTCTGTGATCCTTAAATTGCTATAGAAACATCAACTATTATTATTCCATATTGTCTGTCCTGATGGAAAGCAAAGTCCTTGAGGGCAAAGGCAATTTGGGCTTTGTCCTTGTATCCTCCAGTGCCTAGCATGGTACCTGACACCTAGCAGTTTCATAATAAAGACTTGTCGATTGATGGATTAAAATGATATCTTCATCGAGGGGAATGTTGCACTGAGGTAAGAAGGCCTGATAGCCTGAATATTCTGGGACGGTAATCTAAACTTCAAGTGTCTTGCTTCACTAGCATCTACATCATTGAATATTTTAGTAACTTGAAACAGCCCAAATTTCATCAATGTGGGTACTCCCTCCACCTATGCAGATAGCAATCCCTACACATTTCATACTTTGCCATGCCCTCCCCCCACCTCCCTGGTGACCATCCTTGTGGTGGTGAGCTCTGATGCACTTTGCCAGGCTGGTCCCAGGACAACAGAGCCAGAATCCACTGCGAGTCCTGTTGGAATCCTTTCCATCTTGGCAGGACCTGTCAGATATAAGTGAAAATCCCCTTTGAAAATCTCATGCCAACCTCCACACCACATGGAGAGATCCTACAAATAGTTTCATAGAGGAAAACATTGCTATGTCCCAGAAATTACAATATTTTGAGAAATTGTATCAAGAAAATACACTGTAGTCTGAGAGTCATAAAAGATGGAGGATTATAAGGGAAAGCGACATGAAGATAACTCAAAAAAATTCTTGTATACTGTGTAGTTTCAAATACATTACAGCTACATAGGTACTCTTTGTGGACAAAGAGCATAGTGGAAAAAATACTTGACCTGCCAGGGACAGGTGGCCAGGGTTCAGATCCTGGTTCCAAAGCCACCCAGCCATGTGACTGTGAGTAAATTTCATCTTCTGTAAAATGGGGTTGCTAATATTTGTGCAGTGGGTACAAGGTAGGTGGGGAAGGCAATGCTGTGGAAAAGGGGTCCTGGCTTACAGAGAACCATCCTTGAAGTATGCTCAGACATTCCATTCCTGATTCCTCTCCAAAAAACCGCGTGGAATCTTGGGGGATGCTGTTTTCTGATGGGTGATTCCACATGCTCTGGGGAGAGGAAAGGTGCCTGCTATATTCTCAATACTCATTTCACAGGGTTGTTGTGAGGGTATGCTGTGTAGGCAAAGAGGAGAGATGCTTGTGGCCAATCAATTAATCATGATGTTTTCAGTCATTAAGCTTGTGAACTTTGCAGCTAATTAAAAAATTCAGAAATTTTTAAAAAATCCTCTGTCAGATTGTGTTCCTGATTCAGACATAGACATTGTATAGAGAGAAAGATGTGTCTGCTCCTTTGCAGGGTGACACGAATGCATGCTCTGGTAACGTCCACAGTCCTGCTGCTGAGAGGATTACTCCTGCTGTAACATCGGTTTAAATGCAACATCTATTTATTTAATTAATGGCTGGAGCTGTATCAGGAACCATTGCATCAAAATGTGTCAGCTGAACTTAGATAACTGACCAACTTAACCTATCTACTTTTTCTTTGGTCCTAAGGCTTCTTCTTCTTCCCATTTCCCTCAGTTTTCCTTCCCCTCTTCCCTAACCAGAACACATTTGTTCGTCTATTTTTTGGTGAAGCAATTGGGGTTAAGTGACTTGCCCAGGGTCTGAGGTCAGACTTGAACTCAGGTCCTCCTGACTCCAGGACTGGTACTCTATCCACTGCACCACCCAGCTGCCCCCAGAACACATTTTTTGGTGTGCTAAGAGCTCCTGATCCTGATCCTTTGTCTTGGATCAAATGAGATAATATTTGTAAAGTGCTTAGCCCAGTGCCTGAAGCGTAGTAGGCACTTAAATAATGCTTATTCCTTTCCTTCTCTTGGAACAAAACTGTTAACATTGAAAATATTTAATCCTGGTCAGTTGATTGACACTTGTTGGTTAGCAGGACACGTGCTTAGGAAAGACCATATTGAAAGAAGGGTACAGCAAAAACCATTCCTACTGAAATCCAGGAACTGTTGAGGACACAGAAAAACAAAAGCAGGAAGGTAAAATGTGGAAAGATCCTTGGATGGGGAATCAGGGGTTCCACTTTTGCCTTTGAAGCATACTACCTATTTGACTATGGTCAAAACACATTACTCAGAGCCTTGGTTTGCTCATCTGCAAAATGAGAATAATAATACTTACCTAGTTCAGCTACCTTGAAGCTAAGTGCCTCAGGTTTGCTTATCTGTACAATGAGAATATTATACTTATCTACTTCAGTAACCTTCTCTTATAGATAAAGAAAACAAGAGCAGAGAAATTAAATTGGTTTGTCCAAAGCCACACAGGACCCAGATCTTCTGGTTCCAAATTCATATTGTTCTTTGTAAACCTTCCAGTACCAAAGAAGGATGAGGTCTTCTTAATTTGCTAGCGTCTTCCTCATTGCCATGTAACGTCTTCCAGATCTTTTCTGTGGGATCAGGATGTATTTCTCCCCCCCCCCCCCAAGGACTAGTTGGTGACTCAGCCGGAATTTGGATGCTTTGGACCACTGTGTGTGATCCTCTGCTCTCCTCCAGCTGCCTCTCCTGGCCCACCAGTGATGTGGAGCTCAGGCCAAGCCCTGGCTAATCCTAAGAGCTATATTCTCCCCAGCATCCGTTCTTTCCTCATTTCCAAATGTGGAGGCCAGATTCCAGCTGCTGTGGAACAAACACTTTGGCTCCTGGATGGTGTCAATGTGTTTGCATGGGTTTTGTTTAAAAAAAAAAATCCACCCATTAGATCAGCTGGGTCTATGACCTGCAGCCCTTTGGGAAGGATTCGCTACCTCTTGCTGCTTGGGCGTTCCTGTTTGTTTACTGCCTCTGAGACACCTAACCCGAGCAACTTGCACAGAAACACAGAATTTCAGAGTTGGAAGGGACCTAGTCAGCCATGAATGAATGAATGAATGAATGAATGAATGAAAAAAATTGTGTTTAATATATGCCAAGCACTGTGTTAAATGCTGGGGATCCAAATCAAAAAGTGAGTCAGCCCTTTCCTCTAAGGACTTAACGTCTTATTAGGAGGAGACAGTATTTATGGGAGGGATGAACCAGAAAAGATTAGGGAATCACAGGAATGGTGAGTTGATCCTTAGGGCAGCCAAGTGACACACCCTTTCCGGGAAGAATGATTGTGTTGATTTGAAAACTGTGCCCAGTAGAGGGAGGAGCTGAGAAGGGAGATAATATTGATTTGAAGACTTCCCAGAGCCAGAGGTAAAAAGACAGAGCTAGGGCATGCGGTGGGGCTGAGCAGACCACAGTGGGCAAGCAGATGACAATGCGATCTGGATAGCTGGTTGGAAGGGTTGTGAAGCATGGTCTGATGGCCGAGGCTGGGTCCTAATGCTGGCCAGGTGTTGATTTTGCTGGGGGTAGTCATACATCAAAGGGGGAAGCCCTTGAGCAGAAATTGCAAAGAATTAACTCCCTCAGTGACTGGGGAGGGGAGGGATTGGGATGAAGAGAATTTTCTGATTGTCCAGTCAAATCTTAGGGTTTGTTGAACCATCTAGTCCCAAGTGGCCATGTCACCTAGGAGCCATATTCAGCCCACATTACTCCCAATCCCTGCCTGAACCAGGTTAAGTTTTGATCTGATTTTAATGTGTTGTTGTAGTAGTAGTAGTAGTAGTAGTAGTAGTAGTAGTAGTAGTAGTAGTAATAGTAGTAGTAGTAATAGTGGCAGTAGTAGTGATGAAAAATGCATATATAATATATACACATAATATATAACATAGTATATACACACAAATGTATACCTATACAGATACAAATATATACATATACATGCATATACACACACATTTTATATATACTTATGTTTTATATATGCATATATATAAACATGTATGGTTTTCTAAGTCAATATGCAACCCACGGAAGTATCTATTTATATATCCATATTTATACACACATTTATATGTACACATGTATATATGTATCTATATATATCTATATATACACACACATGTGTAGTTTTCTAAGTCAATATGCAGTCCACAGAGATGTTTATGTATGGGTCAGTGGCTCTCATTTTTATTGGACTTTGACACTACTGATCTAGTTTTGCTTTATTTTGTTTTGTTTTGTTTTTTATTTTGGAGGCAAGGTGGATTAAGTGACTTGCCCAAGGTCACACAGCTAGCTAGTAAGTGTCTGAGGCCAGATTTGTACTCAGGTCCTCCTGACTCCAGAGCCAGTGCTCTATCCACTGTGCCACCTAGCTGCCCCCTAGTGACCTAGTTTAAACCATATATGAAAATTAAAAAAAACAAACAAACCCCAAAACCTTTTATAACATACCAGACAAGTGTTCATCTAACCTATGTGTAAAGCCTTCCACTGAGAGGGAATATTCCCTCTTCCTAGACAGCCTGCTCTATTTTTGGACAGCAAACACAAGTCCTCTGTGCACACAGCAGCCCTTCGGATACTTGAAGACAGTTCCTGCATAGCCTTGATTCTTTAGTTCTCTGGGTTAAAACATTCCTAGTTCCTTCTCCTGAACTTCACATGGCCTTGAGGTCCTTCACCATTCTGGGGCCTTCCTTCCTTAGAATGTTCCCATCTTTGATATTAAGGTGTTGCCCCGAGATTAACTCCTAAGTTTGTAGGGTTTAGAGCAGGAGCAGAGCTTAGAAGTCACATTGTCTAACCACCTTATTTTGACAGAGCAGAAAAGCAAATTACCTGGTTCTTTTTTCTTATATTTCTTTTTTAGAAACAGTATTTTATTTTTTCCCAATTACATGTCAAGACAAATTTTAACATTCATTTTTAAAAAAACCTTTTCAGTTCCAAATTTTTCTACCTCTCTCCCTCCCCTCCCTCCTCCCTAAAACATTAAGCAATTTGATATAGGTTATATAGATATATACATTCATAGAATCATATAAAACATTTCCATAATAGTCAGGTTGTGAAAGAAGAAACAGACCAAAAGAAGAAAACCACACACACAAAAATATAGAATGTGAAAATTAGAATGCTCTGATCTGCATTTAGACTCCATAGTTCTTTCTCTGGAGGTAGATAGCATTTTTCATTATGAGTCCTTTGGAATTGTCTTGGATCATTCTGTTGCAAGAAGAGCTAAGTCACTCATGGTTGATCATTGCACAATGTTGCTGTTATTTTGTACAATGTTCTCTTGGTTCTGCTCACAAAATGACCTAGTACGCCCAAGTAATAAGTAGCGGATCAAGCATTCCAGCACAAAGCCAGTGATTTTGTCATGACACCGTGTTTTCAATGGATGACCTTTGTAAACTGACAAACTGTACTTGTCTTAATTCTTTTTTCCTAAGGCTAATTTACTCTCCCATCCAAGACCTTTATATTGTGGTGAGAGCTCCTGATGAACCCTTTGAGTAATCTAGATGGCTTAGCCTATAGAGTCAGGAAGACCTGAGTTTTCAGACACAACTTAGCTATGTGACCCTAAGGAAGTCATGCCTCAGTTTCCTCAACTGTAAAATGGGGATCATAATAGCAGCTACCTACCAGGATTGCTGGGATGATGATAAGAAGATATTTGTAAAGCACTTAGCATAGTGCCTGGCACATAGAAAGCCCATTATAAATGCTGGTTTCCATCCTTTTCCCCCCTCAATGAAGACCATGTTCTCAGTATACAATGTTACAAAGGTACAAGAATAGCTTCAATTAGATGTAGTAGAAAAAGCACTGTTTTTGGAGTTGGGTTTGAGTCTGTACTATGCTTCTGCTTATGTGACTTTAGGCCTAGCCTCAATGAACCTCAGTTTCCCCAACTGTAATATGGAGATAATATTTGCAACACCTGTCTCACAGAGGATCAGATGAAATGATTACCTGGTACATTTAAAAATGTAGGCAGAATCTGTGATAATGTGCATGGAATATACTAGGTGCTTATTAAACAGTCGGTGAATGAATGAATAATATATGCTGAGTGCCTTATAGCCATAAAACCCCCATGTAAACATAAGCAAGAATCAATCAGCAGTGGAAAGAACATTGTATTTAGAGTAAAGGGACCTGGGATTTGATAATAGCTCTGCTAATGACTATCGGTGGGATCTCGAGCAAGTCGTCCTTGAGTCTTAATTTCCTCATCTGTAAATGAGGGAGATGGGATAGATAATCTCTAAGATTCCTTTCACGTCTAAATTTTAGGGTACTCTGATGTGTAAAACTCTGGGAGATATAAAGGAGGAATAAGGCACTATCCTTGTCTTCAGAAAGCTTACAATCTAGTAGAAGAGAAAAAAAAACCACACATGTAAAAAATTAAATTAAATTAAGTTGAAGGTTACAATAAAAAAGATGAAAAATGTTGGACTTGGGAGTTAGGAGCCCTGTATTATTACTCTGCCTTTGATATTGTGTGACATGGTATAAGCCATTAATGTCTTTGAGAATCAGATCTATCTGTTCTTAAATTTGTTAAATTTAATTTTTTAATTAATAAAATTTTATTTTTGCTTCCTTTCACCCATCTGCCCCCACTCCAATGGAAAACAAAACTCTCGTAACAAATATGGATATTCAAGCGAAACTAATTCCTGTATTGGCCACGTCCAAAAAATATGTCTCAGTCTGAACCCTGGGTCTATCATCACTCCATCAGGGAGTGGGTAGTAAGTTTTATCACGAGTCCCCTAGAGTGATATTTGGTTAGAAGGAAGCAAGCAAGCATTTATTAATCATGTATTGTATACCAGGCATAGTGCTAAACACTTTAAAAATATTATCTCATTTGATTCTTACCACAACCCTGGGAGGTAGGTGCCATTATTACCCCCATTTTACAGTTGAGGAAACTCAGAAGTTATGTGACTTGCTCAGGGTCACATAGCTTAATGAGGATCGGAGGTCACATTTGAACTTGTCTTCATGGCTCCAGGTCCAGTGCTCTATCCAAGGCAATACTTAGCTGATAGGGAGACTTTATCACAACTGGAGTTCTCTAACAATGAAACGGGCTGCTGCATGAAGGGGCAGTTCCAACAGTTCTGATGATTACTACTTTGTAGTACAATTTGATATCTAGTACTGCTTGGTCTCCTTCCTTCCCACCTTTTTTCATGGATTTCACTATTATTTTTTTCCAGCTCTGTAAAGTAATTATTTGGTAGTTTGATATGGCATTAAGTTAATTTAGGTATTTTTATTTTTATTCTTATTGGTATGGCCTAACCACAAATAATCAACGTTTTTGTAGTTATTTAGATCCATCTTTATTTCTGTAAAAATATTTTTGTAATTGTGTTTATATAGCTTTTGTGAATGTCTTGATTAGTAGACACCCAAATATTTTACGCATTCTACAGTTCTTCTGAATGGAATTTCTCTTTCTAGTTTTTCTTGCTGAGTTTTGTTGATAGCATACAGAAAAACTGATGCTTCATGTGGGTTTAACTTATATCCTGCTACTCTGCTGGTTACAATTAATTTTAATTGATTCTTTTGGTTTCTCTGAACAGGCCATCATGTCATCCACAAAAGATGATAATTTTGTCTCCTCTTTTCCTATGCTTACTCCTTCAATTTCTTTTTCTAACACTACATCAAATAATAATGGTGATAATGGAGATCTTTGTTTTACCCCTGCTCTTACTAGAAAACCTTCTCACATTTCTCTATTATACACAATGCTGTTTCTTAGTTTTAGATAGATAACATGTATCATATTAAAGAAAACTTCATTTATTCTTATCCTTGTTTGATATTGTTTGCTTTTATTTCATCTTCATTCGTGGTGAATTCTCCTTTTTAGTTTTGGTATTAACAATTTGATTTTCTCTTGATTTTTCATTTTTTTCATTAAAATAAGATTAGCTAATTATCTATTAGATTTTTAAAAAATCAGATCATGGTTTTACTTATTTAATTATTTTTTTTGTTTAAGATTTGCTTCTCCAATCTATCCCTCCACTTAACTTCTCCAAAATCTGTTGTAAACTCAAACAGATCCTCAATGCTTCACCCTCTTACTCCATTTATTCAAATGCCACTCCCCCCCTCCAAAATTGCCAAGTCTTGTTGACTCAATGCACGAATTTCTTGTAAGTATGCTGCCCTTCTCTCCATACTCTTTACTGACCCACTAATTCAGTCTTTTGTCATCCCTCATTCTTACTATTGTGATAGCCTCCTTGATGACGTCCTCGGCTTAGATCTCTCCCCATCCAATTCATCTCAAGTACACAACTGGCAAAATGATATTCCCAAGGCAAAGAGTGATCATGTCACTTCCCCTGTTAACTAAGTTCCAGGGGCTCCCTCTTGCCTTTAGTATCAAATACAACTTCTTTTGTTTGGCGTTCAAAGCCCTTCACAATATGGTTGCAGTTGACCTGTCTGGGCTCATTACACCATGACTCACCTTCATGCACTCCACATTCTGGCTGGACTGGGTAGACTTGCTGCTTCTTGGCAAACTTATTCTAAGTCTCTTTTGCTCTTGCACGTCTTCCTTTGCACTGACCCTCCCCCATGCCCAAGCAGCACTCTTGTTTTAGGGCCTCTTAAAATCCCTAGCTTTCTTTAAGGCTCAGTTCAGTTGCCACCTTTTACATGGGGCTTTTCCTGAACTATCCCTGCACTCCCCAACTGCTTGTCTCTTTGCCAAGTTATTTTTGCATTCACCATGTTTATCCTTCATATACTATGTTTATTCTATATATACCGCATCCACTTTGAATGGACTCATATGTGTACTTGTTTTCCCCCATAATAGACTCTAAGCTCTTCAAAGGCAGATACTATTTCTTTTTTGTTTTCTTTTTCTTTGTCTGTATGTCCCCAGCACCTAGTATAGTTGATGGTACATAGCGGACATTTAATAAATACATCTTATTTGATCAAATGACTGCTTGGAGGAGACCTTGGAACAAAGAATAATAAAGCAAAGAATTTAAAAGAGAACTAGAAGGAATTTTAAAACATGATATTAGAACAGAAAATGTTAGAGGTAGAAGAGATCTTAAAATATGAAATTTTAGAACCTAATGACAAAGTTGAAAGCAATCTTAGAAAGGGGAGGACGTAGAGAGAACAAATATTTATTAAGTGTCTAATGTGTACCAAGCCCTCTGTTAAAGGCTTTATAAATATCTCATTTGATCCTCACAGCCACCCTGGGAAGCATATGCTATTATGATCCTCATTTTATAGTTGAGGAAACTGAGGTAGAGGGAGGTTAATGACTTGCTGAGGGCCACACAGCTCGTAAGTGTCCAAAGTCAAATGAAAACATAGGTCTTCTTGACTCCAGGCACAGTGCTCTATCTGCTATGCCACTGGGCCTCATTAGAGATTATTTTTGTCCACCTACTTCCTTTTATAGATGAGGGAATGTGAGGCCAAGGGCAGTGAAGCCTGAGGTCACTTAGCAATTTGGTTAATAGAATTAGAATCCAGGTTTCCCAAATCTCGAGTAAATGTGTTACTTCCATCACACCAAATTGTTTCAGGGGTCAACTAATCACCAAATATTTATTGTACACTAACTATGCCTTTCCTTTCACCTGGGTCTATTCTAAAGCTTTCCCTGAATTCCCTATTCCACAAAGATGCTTTTCCTGAAACATCCTTCATCTATTCAATTCTGCCCAATTCAGTCTTTCTCTTGGGGCTACACTGCCTGGTATCAAACTTGGTAGTATCATGTCATAGACTCATAGAATCTCAGAGTTGGAAGGAACTCGGATGGCCATCATGATCCATGGTTGGGGCCTCTGTCCTCTATAATATTGCCAACAACTGTGCAGTCAGCCTCTGCTTGAGGGCTTCTAGTGATGGGGATCTACCTACTGCCCAAGGCAGCTGTTTACACTATAGGACTGCTCTAGGAAGAGCTTCTTCATGGAGTCAAAAGGGACTTCCCTGTGACTTTGGCCTGATGACCTTAGATTCTAGTTTTGCCTTTGGATTTCAGGGTAGCTAAGTTTTGTCTCCCCAAGAGATCCTAAGTTCCAAACTACAGGCAGGACTCATATCATCTTTTGGCCCTGCTCCTGTCTCCCAGCACTTAGCCTGCCAGTGGGCTCCATGGTTAGACTTGGGCATTTTCAGAGCCAGGTTTGAGTCAGGAGGATAAAAGACAGCTTGGCTCATTTTCTACCTCTAGGGAAAAATGTGCTGCCTAAGCATGTGGACATATGGAGCCAGGAAAGGGCAGATTGTTTTTGAAATGAGTTGATCTTCAAACTGGTTGGTTTTCTTCTAGGGCTCAGACCCAAGTGGAGGTAAATATTTAACCAAGAAGAGAGTTCTCATTTCTCATGTTCTCTCTCTAGTATTTGATGATTCAGCCTTGTATTTTATCAGATTCCCTATCAGAGGGAAGCAGGTGTCCTGGAAGAGTCTGTCCCTGGGGTGGTCCTCCCCTCCCCCCACTCTGTCTACCTTTTCTACCCTAAAGTTATCTCAACATTTCCAAAACCCTCCTGCCATAGAATCATAGAATGTTAGAGCTGAGAATGACCTCAGAACAGAGCACGTTAGAGGCTGGCACATAGAATGTTAGAACACATTTGCTTTACTCTTTTTATTTGTTATGGGGTGAGGATGGGGGGGAAGGTTCTTATTTGCTTGAGGAGCAGGAGGATGTTAAGGGGGCACAGATAAAGTGGGTAATTTTGTTAACAATTGTGTTGAATTTAAACTGTACTTTAGAAAACTCTCCATAATAAAAGTTACATTCTCACATAAAGTCCTCTTTTTCTGTTCTTTGTAGACTGAAATGTTCATGTTTGTTAATGACCTCAAGTTCATAATAAAAACATTTTTTAAAAAAAGAATGTTAGAATACAGAATTAATCAATCAATATTTATTAAGCTCCTATTACGCGCTAGGCACTATGCTAAGCGCTGGGGTTACAGAAAGAGGTAAGACAGTCCTTGCTGTCAGGGAGCCTACAATCTAATGAATAATAAATAATTATGATGATAATGAAGTTGAAAATCTTAGAGATCATTCAGTCCAAACCTTCCATTCTACATATAAGAGAACTGAAGCCTAAAGATTTGAATTATGTTGATTAAAGGCTAAAGAAGTTAATAGCAGATCTGGGACTTAAACCCAGGCTCCCTGACCCATAGCCCAGTACCTAATATATAAAGTCTCAAAGAATGAAACAGGACCTAACCAGCAGTGAAATGAGCAGTTGTCTACATTGGAGCAATTCCAGGGGCAGTGGAAAGTCCTAGTTCTGTCCTCTCAACATGATAATAGCTAATATTTACATAAGGTTTTAAAATTTGCAACACACACTACATACATGACCTCCTTTGGTCTTCACAACAATCCTGTAAAATAGATACTATTATTATCCTCATTTTATAACTAAGGAAATCGAATGTGTGTCTGGCCCAGGGTCACAGGTCTAGCAAGTATCTGTCAGAATTTGAATTTGGTTATTCTTGACTCCAAAGCCAGCAGGCTAGCCCCTAGACACGCTGCCTCTTCTTCCCTGTATCTTTTCCCTCTCTTCTACCCCCCACCTCCAGAAGCTCAAGAGCACCTGAAGAGCAGGGGAAAAGGTGGCCTTGGGAGAGAGTGATGAGAAGGCACAGAAAAGGAGGAGGAGGAGGGCACTGAAGATATACTTCACCTACTTCTTTCTTTAGCTCAAGCCTAGGTGATCAGTCACACAGAAAATCAGCCACGTGGGGTCCTTGCCCTCTACCTTAAGGGACTGTCTCAGATATTACCTTTTGGTAGAAGCAAAGCATGTCAACATTATATCATTCTTAGGTCTACCAGTGTTTATCCCATGACCCCCTACCTTTAAGAAGTGCCCTTGTGACTGTTTCTAGAAATGGGTTAAAATATGGCAAAAGCTGGAGGAATTGGGTTAAGTGGAGCTGTGTGTGGTTGGTTCTCCTGCCTTCTAGCTCCATGAATGGTGCAATAAGGCTAAGGAAGGAGTGGGGGTAGGATTTCTTCATCACTTCCCTTTTCTCGGTATTATGAATGTCCTCCTGGCTGGTGTGAATAGAGTCTCTGTTCTAGGGAAGAGTACAACTGGATTCAAGGGTGGTTATGTACCACAGTCCTCTTGGGCCCCTATTCAAATGCTGTCTTTTCAAATAGCCCTGTTTTTTCCTTTTCTGATTTGGGGCCACTCTGAAACACACAAAAAATGGAGAGCTTCTGGAAGTCAGGGACTTAATAGTGTATAAGCTTTTCTGTATTCCCAATGTGCCTAGCGCAGGACTCATGCCTTGCTAGGTGCTGAATTAATAGATACTGGCAGATTAGTGGAGAGACCTCTGGACTGGAAGTCTGGGTTCAAGTCCTGCTTCTGTCACTGCCTTTAATTACTGAATGGGTGTTGCCTCAGACAAACTGAGACCTGGGAAAGGCACAGCTCTGCCTCACTTAACTCCAATTCACTTGCAAGTCAAGACATCACCTTCCTGCTGTCATTGGTCCCTTTGAGAACAAAGGATGAACAAAGATCTGTCATTGACTGACTGTATGGTACTTCCCCTCTCTGGCCTTCAGTCTCCTCATCTGTCAGATAGAAGACTGGATTCTATAATCTCTAACGTCCTTTCTAACTCTAAGGTTGTCTGAATTTAGAATTATCAGAATTTTACAGATTATGAAGTGACTTTCCCTCCTGACCACTTGACAGACTATGAAACTAAGGCGTACAAAGGTGCGCTAATATGCCAAGGTTACATGGCAGGTCAATCACAAAGCCAGGCCTCGAGCCCAGGGTTTCTTAATCCTAGTTGAATGTTCTTTTCAGATGGCCCAGATTTGTCCATTGTCATGAATCTCCAACAGAGCAGGGTTCTGGGAGAATGGGATACAAGGACAGGTGAGATGAGGGAGGCAGGGAAGGAATGGTCTAAGGGGTGAAGAGTGTAGACACATAGGGATGAATAGCTCACAGGGAAGCCACGAGCACCAGGGCTGACATGATGACGCAGGAACCAGGATTTGAGGGAGGACGGAATGGTGCAGACACCAAGGCTAGGACCCAACAGAGATGAAGATGGTCCTATTCCAGCAATCTTATGTCTATGTTTGTGCCTTTGCTTTGCCTGCTGATCTCAAAGTACTGCACAGACATCGTTAAGCTTCAGAGAAAGAGCAGGTGCAATGAAAAAAAAAATCAGATGGTGAAAAGCTGACCTGAGTTCTAGTCTGGCCTCTACATCGCTATAGCCTCTGTGGCATCAGGAACCTCCTCCTCTCTAAAGTTCATTGTAGCTTTGTGGCAGTCTTCCTAACATACCTCTGGGGCCACTCCAAAGCTCAAAACAGACCCTGCCTTTTGTGGGTTTTTTGCTTTCCCTGGAGTGGGCCAGCTGGCTCTTCCCCAGCTATAACAGTGAAACTTCCTCCATCCCCTGTGTTATTTCCTGCTTACTAGTATTCTGACCAGGGGCAGCTAGGTGGTACAGTGGATAAGAAGGTAGCTCACCAGGCCTGGAGTCAGGAAAATTTGAGTTCAAATATGGCCTCAAACAATTAAGTGTGTGACCCTGGGCAAGTCACTTAACCTTTATTTGCCTCAGTTCCTCAACTGTAAAATGGAGACCCACTGGTGAAGGAAATGATAAACAGTATATTTGCCAAAGAAACCCCATGGACAAAAGTCTGTAAGGTCACATAGAGCTGGCCATTGTTGAACCCAGGACACCCTCTTCTACCTTCTCTTACTCTTCTTGTCTTTTCTGCTCAGGTAGTAGTAGGCAGCAGAAACCATGAATGCACAGAATGGCTCTACTCTTGGTTCTCATTCAATTGTTTCTCCTTCAGAATTATCCAGGAACACACTTAATCAACCAATCAATTAAACAAACTTCATGCATCTCTTAAGTGTCAACTATATGCCAAGTAATGTGTTAAGCGTGGGGAATGAAAAAGAAACAAGGTAAAAAAAAACAATCCCTGCCCTCAAGGAACTTAGATTCTAGTTAGGGAGACAATATATAGATAATTAAGGACGTAAAGAATATGTGAAGAGTAGATGGAAGGGGTCTGAAAATGAAATAAAATTTAATTAGAAATATTTCTCTTCAAAAGAGTAGATAAAAGATAACCTCAGGGATGAAGTCTTGAGCATCTGGGAGATGGGAAAGACCTCTTCAGAAGATGGCATCTGAACTGAGTCTTGGAGGAAGCCAGGGATTCAGAGCATCCCAGGTGTGGAGACGAGTAGTGGAAAGGTGAGATGGACACAAGGAGAAGGAGAAAGTAGGCCAATATGGCTGAATCATCCAGTGAGTGGAGGACAGTAAAGTGCAAGATTGGAAAGACAGGAAGGGGCCAATATGTGAGGGATTCCAAACACTTTACAGATCCCACCAGACTGGTCAGCTGGATTTTGTGGGCTCTTCAAACAAAATGGCATGCTGGAAGGAGCAGTAAGCTGGCAATTAAAAGGACGTGGATTTTAGTTCTGTCTGTCTCACAACTACATTGGACAAGTCACTTAATTTATCTGGGATTCACTTTCCCCATCTGTATGGAATTAGCCCAAGGATGAGAGTGTTTTCCTATTTCTTAACTAGTAGTTTAAGTCCCAGTTAAATGTTTTACTATTAAAATGCATGTTCTTCGTTTAGTCTGCTGGGATAACTCAAATGAGTTAAAAATATATGAAGTGTTTTGTAAGCTTTAAAGAGCTATTGAAATGCTAGTTATAACCACAATAACAACAACGGGACTAATCGTGGATGATCCTAGAGGTTTCCAGCTACCGGTGAGACATGTTAGGTGATACAACGGTTAGAGCTTTGGGCCTCGAGTCAGGAAGATGTGAGTTTAAATCTCCCCTCAGACACTTACTTAGCTCTGTGATTTGAGGCAAATCACTTACTCTGCCTCAGTTTACTCATCTGTAAACATGCTTAAGAATAGTGCCTATCTTCCAGGGTTATTGTGAAGATCAAATGAGATAATATTTGTAAAGCACTTTGCAAGCTTTAAAATGCTATATGAATAAGAGTTTTTATGGGGTAGGGGAGTCATTGATGTTTAAAGAGTGTATAAGGACTTCAACATACTGAGATACATTCATTATCAACATTCTCCATGCTGAATACAGTAACTCATGTGAATACAAAGTTGGGTGGCACATAGACTACGTATAACACAAGAGAGTTTAGACTAGAGAAATTGCCTCTTAGGTCTCTCCCAGTTGTAATATTATATATCCTAACATTCCTTGGAGCTTTAATTTCTATATTCTAGCATTTAAAAAAATCTAAAGCTTATTCTATCTCTAATAACCTATATTATATGTTCTAATATGATAATATTATAAAGTCCCTTCCAAGTCAATGTCCTTTCTATTCCTAAATTTCACCAATGGGGACCTGCCCTATCGTGCTGCCTGCAGGTAGCAGGTATCTCCAGGCAACTAGGTGGTATGTAGTCGGGAAGACCTAGTTCAAATCTGCCTCAGACATATACTAGCTTGTGAACCTGGGCAAGCCACTTAACCCTGTTTGCCTTAGTTTCCTCATCTGTAAAATGAGCTGGAGAAGGAAATGGCAAACCACTCCAGTATCTTTGCCAAGAAAACCCCCTGGACATACAGGTCACATACAGTCGGACATAACTGAACCACTGAACAACCACAAGCAGGTATCTCTACTTTTGTGGACTTTACCTCTCTCCCTTCCCCATTGGGAGAGCTGAGTTTGTAAAGGCCTGGGTGAGTCTTTTCTGGATGCTTCTCTTTGTTTCCAGTACAAAATCCTCCACATGACTACATTGTCTCAGTTTAAAAGGTTGGGATTTTGTTTCATGCCCGTCTCAGTGGCCAACAGGATCTAAGACTCATTGTCTAAAACTGCCCAGTGTTCCATTTTCTGTGCTTTTGCACATGATTTCCAACTGTATATTTAGAACCCAATTTTAGAGGGTCTAGTATGTTGTGTTAGCAAATTTATTCCTTCTGCAAGCATTTATTAAATGCCTGCTGTACATCAGGAACTATGCTAGGTGCTGTGGATACAGAAATAAAATTTCTTTCTCCCGTGGTTAAAATTGTTCTATGGCCTGGGCCTTTAAAGGTGTGTTTTGAGGTGTCATCAATATCACAAGGCAGGAAGAAACCTTAGAAACTTAGCTGTTTCCTGTATATAACATTCTATTGTGGCTGTTCCCCATGTCTGGAATGCTATCCCTTCTCACTTTCACCTGTCAGAATTCTTTTATTGTTGTTCAGCTGTGTCCAACTCCATTTGGGGTTTTCTCGGCAAAATTACTGGAGTGATTTGCCATTTCCTTCTCCAGATGAGGAAACTGAGGCAAACAGGGTTAAGTGACTTGCCCAGGGTCACAAGCTAAGGAAGTGTCTGAGGCTGGATTTGAACTCAGGTCTTCCTGGCACTCTATCCGCTGTGCCACCTAACTTGAGATTCCTACCTTTCTTCAAAGCACAGCCCAGGTGCTACCTCCTATATAAGGTCTTCTCTGATAACCCCTCAGCTCTCAGTGTTTTCTTCTTCTTGAGATTACTTTTCATAACTTTGAATATACTTTGCATTTACTTATCTGTGCACTACTGTCCCCCTCCCCCATGTAAGCTCCTTGAGGGCAGGGACTGCTCCATTTTTGTCTTTGTATACTTGGTGCCTAATACAGTACCTGGCCCATAGTTGACACTAAATAAACTCTTGTCAATTTAGTTGAGTTTAGTCTAACCTATATCTGAAACAGGAAGATCTGTGACACATGGTCCCTATGCCTTTCTTTGAAGACCTTTAGGGATAAGAATGCATCGCCTTCTGAAACAGCACACCTCTCCTCAGCATAGTTCTAGTAGCTAGAAAGTTTTCTGGAGCATCAATCCTAAATCAGCCTCTCTGCATTACTTCTAGATCTTCTGTCTGGGGCAATTAGAACATAATTCAAATGTGCAAAGTATTTTTTCAGTAGCATAGACAGCCAGCAGCTAGGTGGCCCAGTGGATAGAGTGCTGGGCCTGGAGTCAGGAAGACCGGAGTTCAAATACGACTTCTGACGCTTACCAGCTGTGTGACCCCAGGCAAGTCACTTTACCCTGTTGCTTCAGTTTCCTCATCTGTAAAAATGAGTTGGAGAAGGAAATGGCAAAACCACTCTAGTGCCTCTGCCAAGAAAATCCCAGATGGGGTCATGAAGAGTCAGATATGACTGAAATGTCTGAATAACAAGAACAAAGCACAGGCCGCCGAACATCCCAGACTGGGACAAACAGCTGCTAAACAGACTTCGATTTTGTTTGTCCTTGTTATTGATTCTTTCAATGGTGACATTTATGAAGTCACTCTAGGGTACAAGTTGAAAATGTGAACTGAATTCCATTGGCTGTAACATAGGAGGGAAACACATCATTGTGCAATGTATTAAAGACATTGTCCACCTTTAAATGAGTGTGATTTTTCAGGGGAAAATAACTCCTGCTTCTTTAGCATTCCTAGGGACTAATATTAGCATGCCATTATGTAATAGTGATTTCCTTCCAATAAACTTTCAGAGAAGGGAAGAAATTATTATTTCCCCCCATTTTACAAATGGGAGAAGTGAGACTTATAGAGCAGAATTGACTTTTTCAGAATCAAAGAACTAGTAATTACCTGAGGGAGGAATTTGAACCTAATTCTTTCTTGACTGACTAGTGCTTCTCTCCTGGCACTGGGCAGCCCACTCCATCCTCCTCCCCATTCTGCCTCCCCACAACTCCCAATAAGGCGAAGACAGCATGTGTTATAATTACAGCTCACAGCTATTCAATATATGTTCATATATTTAAGATCCCCTCATTTACTAGTCAGCCTCCTCCTTTCTCCATCCTGCAAGGGGCAGAGGGTGGTATTGAAGATGAGGATGGGCCACTCACCTCTACTGGGATAAGTCATAGGTTGGCTTAAGCCAGATGTGATCCTCTAGAGGGCTGTGCCATTGTCCAGGTAGCTGGGACAGGAGAGCCCAGACCCTGCTGGTGTGAGCTCTAATTCCACCAGATTCTATTCTGTGAGTAACTGAGGTCCTGGTTTTCAGATTCTTGGCTTGGATCTTGAAGGAAGCCGAGGATTCTAAGAGATAGAATTGAGGAGCTAGTGTATTTCAGGGATGGGTGATGGTCTAGGCAAAGGCAGAGAGATGAAAGATGAAATATCATGTAGAAGTAACAGCAATTATGCCAGTTGGTTTGGAATATAAAGTGTATAAAGGGAATTAATGTACAATAAAAGGTAGTAGACTGGAGCCAGACTGACAAGAACTTTAATGAATTTTTATGTTATACTAGAGCAGTTGAGTCTAGGGACATTTAAAATATAATATTTTCATATTATATTGTATTTCAATAATAATAACAATAGCTAGCATTTGTATAGTGCTTTAAGGTTTAGAAAACACTTTACCAATCATTTGATCCTTACAACAACCCTGGGAGGTAGGTGCTATTATTATTTCCATTTTACAGATGAGGAAACTGAGGTAGATTGAGGTTCAGTGACTTGCCAATGGCTAGTAAGTTTTTGAGGGTACTTTGACCTGATTGCAGGTCTAATATTCAATCTGCTATCCCACTTAGCTGTCCCTGTTTCCTTTGTAATCCTATGCAATTTATTTTATGCATTTAAAAACATTATTCTAAAAAGAGGTCAAACGGCTTCACTAGATAGTCAAAGGGGCCTATGACCACCTCCCTCCCCCCAAAAAGCTTAAGAATTCCTATCCTTTGGGGGCAGCTAGCTGGCGCAGTGGATAGAGCACCAGCCCTGGATTCAGGAGGACCTGAGTTCAAATCCCGCCTCAGACACATAACACTTACTAGCTGTGTGACCCTGGGCAAGTCACTTAACCCCATTGCCTAAAATAATAACAACAACAAAAAAAAGAATTCCTATCCTTGTGGCAATAGGGAACTACTATAGTTTTTTGAATGGGGAAATGACATTATTAGACTTGTGCTTTAGGAATATCACTTGGGCAGCTATCTGGAGGATGGATTGGAGAGAGGAAAGAGGAGATGGAAAGAGGTCATTTAGAAGACTGTTGAAATAGTCTGGGTGACAATTGGTATATGGTCAAAGGATATGAATAGGCAGTTTTCAGATAAAGAAATTAAAGCTATCTATAATCATATGACAAATTGTTCTAAATCACTATTTTAAAAAAACAATTTAAATTTAATTTTAGTTTTCAACATTCACTTCCACAAGATTTTGAGTTCCAAATTTTCCCCCCATTTCATCCCTCCCCCCACCCCAGAATGGTGTGCACTCTGAATACCCTTTCCTGTAATCTACCCTCCCTTCTCTCTTCCCACCCCCATCCCCTTCCCCTTCAATTTTCCTATAGGGCAGGATAGATTTCTATACCCCTTTGCCTGTATATCTTATTTCCCAGTTGAATGTGAAAACAATTTTTAACATTTGCTTTTAAAACTTTGGGTTCCAAATTTTCTTTCTTCCTCCCTCCCTCCTACTCTCATTGAGAAGGCAAGCAACTTGATACAGGTTATACATGTGTAGTCATGCAGAAACTCTTCCATAGTAGTCATGTTTTGAAAAACAAAGTATATTTCCCTTAATCCTATTCCATCCCCTCCATTTATTCTATTCTCTCTTTTGACCTTATTCCTCCTTAGAAGTGTTTGCTTCTGATTACCCCCTCCCCCAATCTGCCCTCCCTTTTATCATCCTCCTCCCCTTTCTTATCCCTTTCCCCCCTATTTTCCTGTAGGGTAAGATAGATTTCCATAACCAATTGAGTGGGTATATTATTCCCTCCTTAAGCCAAATCCAATGAGAATAAGATTCACTCATTCCCTTTCACCTTCCCCCACTTCCCCTCCACTGTAAAAACTTGATCTTGTCTGTTTTATCTGAGATAATTTACCCCATTCTACCTCTCCCTTTCTCCTTCTCCCAGTATAATCCTCTCTCACCTCTTAATTGTATTTTTTAGATATCACCCCTTCATCTTTAACTCACTCTGTGACCTCTATCTATCTATCTATCATCTATCTATCTATCTATCTATCTATCTATCTATCTATCTATCTATCTATCTATCTATCTATCTATCTATCTTTCCCCTCCAACTACCCTTATACTGACAAATGTCTCATGAGTTACAAATATCTTTACACCTAGGAACTGTAAACAGTTCAACTTTAATAAGTCCCTTAAGATTTCTCTTTCCTGTTTACCGTTTCATGCTTCTCTTGAGTCTTGCATTTGAAAGTCAGATTTTCTATTCAGCTGTGGTCTTTTCATCAAGAATGCTTGAAAGTCCTCTATTTCACTGAATGTCCATTTTTTCCCCTGAAGGATTATACTCAGTTTTGTTGGGTAGATGATTCTTGGTTGTAATCCTATTTCCTTTGACCTCCAGAATATCAGCCTTGACAGATGGTGGTAGTGGATCAGCCACTTGTTTCCCCCTCCGTCTGTGGGCCTAGAGGTCCAGAAGCAGCCACTGTCTTGGGGTTGCATTGGGACTGGGGCTGGAACTGAGCTTCTCTCTCACCGAGGTCACAGACTTTTCCTACTGACCCTCTAAATTCTCTTTGGTGTTTGTGTGTTGAGAAGTCTGGAAACCTCCATAACTGCTTGTGATTCAGTCCTCTGAAGCCTGCTCCAGATTCACTGAGACCTGTTTTATCTGCATGCCCATGCTGAACTGTGTTCCTCTCCCAGCCCAGCGTGATACGCCTTTCTAATCAACCATCCAGTTGTCTTGGGCTGGAAATTTGTTTCACTCTGTCTTTTTATGGGTCCTGCTGCTTTAGAATTTGTTTAGAGCCATTTTTTACAGGTATTTGGATGGATTTGGGGGAGAACTCAAGCAAGTCACTGCTTTTACTCTGCCATCTTGGATCTGCCCCTCCTAAATCACAATTGATTAGAGAAATGCAAAATAAAACAACTCTGAGGTACCACCTCACCTTATCAGATTGGCTTACATGACAGAAAAGGAAAATGATAAATGCTGGAGAAAATGTGGGAAAATTGAAACAATAGTGTATTGCTAGTGGAGTTGTGAACTGATTCAACCATTCTGGAGAGTAATTTGGAACTATGTCCACAGGCATATAAAACTGCATACCCTTTGATCCAATAATACAACTATTAGGTCTGTATTTGAAAGAGATCATAAAAAAGGGAAAAGAACCCACATGGGCAAAAATATTGCAACTCTTTTTGTGGTGGCAAAGACTTGGAAATTGAAAGGATGCCCATCAATTGGGGAATGGCTGAACAAGTTGTGGTATATCAATGTAATGGAATACTATTGTGCTGTAAGAAATGATGAGCAGACAGATTTCAGAAAAAACCTGGAAAGACTTCCATGAAGTGATGCTGAGTGAAGTGAGCAGAACCAGGAGAACATTGTCTATAGCAACAGCAAAATTGTATGATGATTAACTATGATAGATTTAGCTCTTCTCAGCAATATAATGATCCAAGATAATTCTAAAAGACTCATGATCAAAAATGCTAACCATATTCAGAGAAAGAACTATGGAATCTGAATGCAGATTCAAAGCATACTATTTCCACTTTTTTGTTTTTTGTTTTTTCTTTCTTGTGGTTGTCCCCTTTTGTTCTGATTCTTCTTTCACAACATGGTTGTATATGTATAACCTAAAAAAAATAGAAAGAAACAGTATGAGTGAGAGGTGATGAGGGCCTTAGGGTGGTGGCTATGTGAATAAAAAGAAAGTAATAAATACAAGAAATGTGAGAATAGAATTAACAAGACTTGGCAATTGTTTAAAAAGATGGATGAAGGAGAGGGAAGATTCTAGGATGACTAAGGTTGTGAACCTGGGTAACTAGAAGTATGATGGTATGTTGAACTGGATGAGGAAAGTTAGGAAAAGGGCAAAGTTTAAGGGAGAAAGATAAGGAATTCTCTTTTGTACATGATGTAATGTACATGTGTATGTACATAAGCCACAGACTAAGGCTGGATATCATCTGCTAGAGATTAAACCCACTGAAAGAGACAGAGACACACAGAGAAAGGGACAAAGACCCAATGAAGGGAAGGGAGAGAGAGAGAGAGAGAGAGAGAGAGAGAGAGAGAGAGAGAGAGAGAGAGAGAGATCCAGTATGAAGGGGAAGAAGAAAAGAGGGAGAGGAAAGGGAAACTGAAAGGGGAGGAAGAGGGAGAATAGAGGACTCTGGCCAGAGCTCTGGGGTCCACCCATGAATAATGGACAAGATATAGTTAATGATCTAACAAAGGAAATTGAGGAGTGGCCAGGTAGGAGGAGAATCCAGAAAGAAAAGCATCAAGTAAACTTGGGGCCAAGAGTATTTCAACAGTGTCCAATACTTCAGAAGGGTCAAAAAGAAGGAGAATGGAGAAGAAACCATCAGATCTAGCAGTTAAGAGGTCATTGGTAACCTTATAGAAAATTGTTTTAGTTGAGTGATGTTAGAAAGCCAGATTACAAGAGGTTGAGAAGTGGTTAAAATGATAGAAAGTAGAGGCAATAAGTCAAACAGTTTTTTTTCCCCCTGGGAGTTTTTTAAACTAAGGAGAGATATAGGATGATAACTTGAGGGGATGGTGGGGTCAAGTGAGTTTTTTTAAAGGATAAGGGAAACCTGGGTATGTTTGTAGATAGTAGGGAAGGAGCTAAAGGAGCTAAAGAGATTAAAGATGAGAGAGATGGAGATAAACAAAGACAGATAGAAAGACAGAGAGACAGAGACACAGAAACAAATAAGAGAGAGGTTGATTATCAAAGCAATGTGCCAGAAGATACAGGAGAGAATGAGATCAAGGACACAATTAGGAGGGCTCACCTTGATAACCTCTTTATCAGAAACTGGAGCATAGGAGGAACAAAAAGAGTATGATGTTATCATGGAGGTTGAGATGAAGAATATGGGAGAAGAAGTTGCTTGTGGTGAATGGCCTCTGATTTCTCAATAAAGTCAGAAGCCGGGTCCTTTGGTGAGGAACTAGATAGGAGATGACATGAAAGGCTGAAAGGGAGAAAAAAAAAAACCTTTGGCATAGTCTTTGCGGGGAATACTATATATTTAATTAAGGAGAAAAAATGATTGCTGTGCAGTAGTGGTCACCCAGTTGAGACTAGATGACATAAATTTGTATTGGACCCATTCACTATGGTCTGCAAAAGTACTGCACGAATGCCACACATTATTGTCATAATTATTGTTACCATTTTTCCAATGAGAATATAGGTACAGAGGAGAAAGTGACGTAATAGAGGGCAGAGAAGGTCTCTGATGTCAATGATGTCATTGTGGAATTAGAAGCAGAAGACAGATGCACCCTGGTTTAAGATGTTTCCATAAATAAGGTGGGGAGGGATCTCTCAATATCAATGGATCTCTTCTTTTAGAAAATGTTTAGCCAAAGCTTAAGTTTAAATAACAAACTCCCTTTTTGCATTTAAAATAGCATTCTACCCTGGGCAAGCCACTTAACCCCATTGCCTAGCCAAAAAAAAAAAGTAGCAGTCTATTTTCTAGTTACTCAAAATTTTATTATATAATAATGATAGCTAGCAATTGCTTTACAATTTGGATTCAGATCTCCTGATTCTAGCTCTAGCGAGCTAGCCACTGAGCCATTTAGCTGCCTACACCTTTTTAACGACAGTTATGGCTTAAAATTAGATACCCATTTCTAGGGTAGAACTTACTTGTGGATAGCATGGACAGGCTGTCCCTTTGCTATGATTTAATTGAGGAGCAGAAACATACTGGACCAAAAAAAGCCAAACCCTCCAAAACTGGGGTTGGGGGTAAGGGAAGGGGATGGGGAAAAATAGACCAGTGATTTTACTGGTACAAGAAACTCCCTCTGCCAGTACAATTTGGCACCTTCCCTGACACTTAGTCTTAGAGTCCTAGGGTCTCTAAGAGTGACTTAATTAGGGCTTCATATACAGCATGTTTCAGAAGTAGGATTTGAACCCAGGTTTCCTGACTTCTGACCAAAAATATTTTGCTAAATCCCAACTCACATTAACAAAGTTCTTGAAGGTCTACAAAACTTTTTCCTTGACTACTCTGAGGTTGGTACAAATGCTAATATGCCCATTTTACAGATGAGGAAACTGAGCTTCAGGGAGGTTAATTAACTTGCCTACGGTCACACAGCTAGTTATGTCAAAGCCAGTGTCCACAATCAGGTCTCTTTTCCTCGTGAATCTGGCATTAGATGAGTTCTAGCTCTCTTCTAGCTCTAAATCTTCTCTGTGGCAACATTAAAGAAAAAAAAAACATAAAACCTATGAAAACATGAGCTCATTTAATTCAACCCATTAATAAATGGGTTTATCTATAAAATATTATTGATGATGAAAATAAGTCCAAGAGACTTGCTTATGGTCGGACAAGTAGCAAATAACAGACCCAAGATTCAGATTTAGGTCCTCAAACTCTGTATTCATTTCTCTTTCCACTGTTATTTTTTTTGGCCCACTTCCCCATGAATCCACTAGCATGGATGAAATTCTTCCCATTAGAGTCATTCCATTAAATCAGGATGGCATGGTGGTGGGGAATAAAGACTGGCCTAACCATCTGAAGACTAGAGTTCAAATCCCAGCTCTTCCATTTACTCACTGAGAGACCTTGGAATGGTCACATCATTGCTCAGGGACCAATATTCACCATTTGCAAAGTAAGAATAACATTCTCACTTTTTTCCTCTCCATCACCCATCATCCCCATTCAATAAGTTATTAAGTGCTACAAACTCTACTGATCCTCTCTATTCACTTGACCACTGTCTTTGCTCAGGCCCTGATTATCTCATTCTTTTACTATTGTAATAGTTTTCTAACCTGAGTCTTCCTTGCCTCTAGGCTCTGCCCAGTCTATTCCATCCTTCACTCAGCTACTGAAATGACCTTCCCGATACATAGATCTGCCACAGGTCCCCGTTGATTGGTGACTAACTCCCAAGGCGACCTTGGACAAAATCACTTTTTCTGGGCCCGGGTTTCACTACCTATGCAGTGAAGGAGTGGGGCTAGATGATCCCATTCAGTGCAACCCACTAAGTGCTGGAAATGGAAATAGGGTGCCGGCCCTGAAGAAGCTCACAACTTAATGAATGAGACAACATGCAAGCAGCCAGGTACAAACAAGACCAATACTTTGTAAATGGGAGGTGATCTCAGAAACCCGACCCAGCAAGCAAGATCCCGAAAGGCTTCCTGCAGAAGGTGGAATGTGAATTGAGTCTGGAAGGAAGCCAGGAAAACCAAGAGGCAGAAGTGAGGAGGGACTGGATGCCCCTCTGATCTCAAAGGTCTCTTTCAGTTCTAAATTCCAAGTCTTAGATTATATCGTGTTCAGCTCTGTTGTTGCTGTTTTCTCCATTGACACTGATGTAGTCATGGTGTATAGTTTTTTCCAATTCTGCTTACTTCATTTTGTATCATTTCATATGTCTCCTCATGCTTCTCTGCATTCATTACATTTATTGTTTTTCTCATGGCACAGTCATGTACACATTCATGAATCACAATTTACTGAGCTATCACTCGAGAGATAGAGAATGCCACTCCCTTCACTACACATCTCCAGGTCTTATTTTCATTTCTGTCTTTGCATCTCTAACACCTGGCACTTTGTTGTTGTTCAGTTGTTTCAGACTCTTCATGACCCCATTTAGGATTTTCTTGGCAAAGATACTGGAATGACTTACCATGTTCTTCTCCAGCTCATTTTACAGATGAGAAAACGGAGGCAAATAGGGTTAAGGGACTTGCCCACGGTCATAAAGCTAGTAAATGTCTGAGGCCAAATCCACTACACCACCTAGCAACTAGTAGACACTTAATAAATGCTTGGGTAATTCAATTATATAGAAATAATGAGTGGCTCAATTCTTCCCCAACTTTGCTGGTGGAACCTGCTTTAACAAAACAAATAACAGTTTATGGGATGGTGGGATGTAAAGGCCAGAAAGGTGAAAGACTTGTACTTTAAGCAGAGAATTTCCAGGCTAGGTCCCCTCTTAGCAATCATTGGCTCAAGGACCTCATTCAATTAATGAATAGTGAAAAGAGCCCTGCATTTTGAATGAGGAGATAGGAGTTCATATCCTGGCTTGGACTCTTACTGTGAACGATATGTGACCCTGGACAAATTCCCTTGCTTCTCAAAGACTAAATGGGGATGATAAGTAAATGTTTTTACCGCTGAATCCTCAGGGCTGTGGTTGAATACCACCATTCCAGTTCAGTTTATCTCAGTGCTTGGTAAACTTTAAAGCACTACAGAAATGTGAGTAATTATTATATGATCATTAAATGGGTATTTCAATTTATTTTTTCAATGATTATTTCGTGATCATTTACTGTGTGCCAAGCACTGTAACAGCTATGAGAGATATGAAGACAAAAACTAAACTATTTTTGCCTTCGAGGATCTTATATTCTAGCATGGGAAAGAAAATGTACATAGTACTAAATAGTAATGTATGGTAAAGAATAATTTAATAAAATAAAATTTAATTAAGAATACATAGCAAATACTATATACCTATATGTTATATATGTACATATATATATATATATATATATATATTATATATATATATATGAATTTAGGAATATATAGAAGTCAAAGTAATTTGGGTGGGGATTAACAACTGGGGTATTAGGAAAAGAAAGTCCCTTGCATAAGGTAGCTGAAACTGAGCCTTAGTAAGAGCTGGGAATTCCTAGAGGTAGAGATTAAGATGAATTGGATTTTCTAGTCTACTGCAGGCTCAGCAGAAAACCTTTTCCCTTCCTGTAGAGTCTCAGGTTTAGAAGGCATTTTAGTCTAACTTACACCTGAACAGGAATCCCTTCTATAAAGTCCCTGATGAGGGATCACTCAGGTCCTACTTGAAGACAAATAGCACTGGAGGACTCAGAGCTGCCTGATCCACTTTGAGGGGACATACTTGAGCATTCTCATAACCAGCTGTTGTACATTTCTCTGCCACTTTCACCGCTGTCCCTACTTCTACCATCAAGGGCCAATCAGAATAAATTTAATCCTGCTTCCATCTTCTCATTCTCATCTGCAGACCTGGAAAATCAAATCAACCCATCAAACTGAATTTCATGAACCAATTTTATTGCTCACCTCTGGGTGTAAGGCAGCACAAGGCAATGGCTTCAGAAGACTTGGCCATCAGTCTTGATTCTGCCAATGACTAAGTGTGTAACAGTAGGTGACCCAATGCATCTCTTAGATCCTCTAGTTAAATTCCTTTCCAATTCTTCTTCCAAGAAACGGAATAATAATATTTATCCTACCTGTCTTGTCAAGTTGTGAGGAAAGTGTTTTATAAGCAGCAAAGCTTTCTACAAATGTGAGCTATTATTATAAGGGCCCTGAGAAAGGGGCCCTTAAGTGGATGCAAACAAAACAAAACAAAACAAAACAAAACATGGTCCCTACATAAAAGGAGGCTATGCCATTGGTGAATGTGAACGTCAATACCTAAAAGGTTAAATGATGAGATTCTAGATTTAGTGTAGGAAGGAACCTTTGTGGTGATCTAACCCCTTCTTTTTACAGTTGAGGAAACAGAGTGACTTGCCCAAGGTCACACAAATAGTAAGTGACAAAGCTGAGATTTGAACTTGGGTCCTCTGACTATGAATGCAGCAAAGGTGCTATCTACCATACCACAAGACCTCCCCAGGGCTTTGCTAAATGTGTGGGGCAGACAATAATTGCTTTAAAGACTTTTAGGCTGTATGGGGAATCGAGACCTAGTCTCGGAATCAAGAAGCTGGTATTTGTTGTTATTCAGTTGTGTCTGACTTTTTGTGACCCCATTTGGAGTTTTCTTGGCAGAGATGTAGGAGAAGCTTGTCATTTATTCCTCCAGCTCATTTTACAGATGAAGAAACTGAGGCAAACAGGGTGAAGTGACTTGCCCAGGGTCACATAACCAGTAAATGTCTGAGGCTAGATATAACCTCGGGTCAGAATCAGGAAGATATTCTGTTCCAATCCTGCCTCAGATACTTACTAACTCTATGACTCTAGGAAAGTCACTTAAACTCTCTGGGTCTCAGTTTCCTCATCAGTAAAACGAGGGTTTGGACTTGATGGTCTTTACAATTCCTTTCATTTCTAAACGTATGATTTATGAGCTAAACTCAGGCAAGCAAGACATAATTTTAGACTGGATTGATCAGGGAAAGGATAAAGGGCTTCACCAACACGCCAGAGCACAATTTATTAAATGCATAAAGATGTCCAAAGGACAATAATTTTCCCTGAAGCAGAGTGGTATAAGTGAATAGGGCACTGGAGTTGGAGTCAGGAAGACCTAGAGTCAAACCTTACCTCAGACACTAGCTATGAATCCTTAAGAAAGTCACTTAAATTCTCAGTGCCTCAGTTTCCTCATCTGTAAAGTGAAGAAATGATGGCCTCTTAGGTCCTTTCTAATTCTTAATCTGTGACTTTATGATCCTTGCCAGTAAATTCCCAGTTAATGCAAGTATTTAAACATTCACATGTGGAAGAGTTGGGTTTTGTCCTAAGATTCTGTAATTCTAAGATGGGGCAAAATCTCATCTAGCCTTTGGACCTACTTCAGTACAGAAGGATACATGATCTTATGATTGTTGATTCCCTTTCCCTGATGCAGATCCTTGTTCCTCGTGTCTTAGGGGATGGTTTCATGACTTATTACTGAAAAACATTGGAACCTGGTGGTCAGCCTTCTATAATTCTGCATCTCCATTTTCAATGTAACCAACAGTGATTAAGCAATCCGAATTCTTTCATTGAGTCCACAAGTTTATAGGACTCTGAGGCAGAAGTAACCTTAGGGATCATTTTGACTACCCTTCTCATTTTACAGATGAGAACCAGAGAAATTAAGGGATTCGGCCAATATAGGTAGTAAGTAATAGTGTCTGGATTTGAACTTTGAGTTCAAATCACAAGTTTTTCCTGCTACTTCTCTGCCTATTGCATCATGATTGACTCAAAGAATAACTGAATCACAATAACTCTTGAGTTAACATTCAGTTTCTACCTGAAGACCTC
Source organism: Phascolarctos cinereus (assembly GCF_003287225.1). Taxonomy (NCBI): domain Eukaryota; kingdom Metazoa; phylum Chordata; class Mammalia; order Diprotodontia; family Phascolarctidae; genus Phascolarctos; species Phascolarctos cinereus. The sequence goes on from NW_027555847.1 coordinate 635,421,287, forward strand.
CAGTGAAAGGAAACTCTCAAGACTGACCTCTCAAGTATGCTTTTGAGTGTCTCTAATTGTCAGGAATATTATTTTTTTAAATTGAGACAAAATCTGGCTCCATGTAACTTCAACCCATTGGTCCCTTCGGAGTGGAGAAAAGTAAATCTAATCCCTTGACGTTCTCATTATGCTGGTTCACTTTCTCCTATTAGACCTGGTTGCATAGCTTGGAGTCACTTGCTTTTTTTAAACACACATAGCTTGGAGCCACTGGTTTTAAATACGAACACATGTGCCACACACCCACACCCACACCCACACCCACACACAATATATATACACAACCACAAAACCAACAAGGGAAAACTCTTATTCCTCTTTTTTTCTAAATATTGGCTGAGGTGTCTGTGCTCCTGCACCTTCCCTGCCCCATCCCCTCATTTTTGACCCCTTGCCGCATATACTGGATAGAAAATTCTTCCCCAGTTGAGCTTTGTAAATAGAATTTATTCATTCATTCATAGCCCTTAGATATTGTACCATAGACCTGTTGGCTCAAGGTCAGTTTTTTCCTGGAAAGGTTTTGAGAAACAAGGCTGTCACTATAGGGTGCTGGGCCCAAGACCATCCTATGGGGTATAGAAGATTGGTTCGAATCACGTTGTGTGTTGCTCCTTCTTTCCTTTCAAACTTTCCCCACTCCTAAGCCATATTCCATCCTTCAAGGAGTCCTGATTTCCTCAGTATGGCTACTCTTATTTCCACAGATGCAGATTGCAAACCTTCCATGCCTTAGGATTGTGTTGCCATGGCCAAAATAGCCCCTCACTTGGTGTTCAACCGCCTGGAGAAGAGTCCTTTGGAACTTGACCAGGCTGGGCCTTGAAGGAGGGACACCCAGTCCTTGTCATTCTTGAAGTCTTTCCAGCTGGGCAGGACTGGCCAGGGTTTGTGTTCCACTGACACTGACTTGGTGAATCTGGGTCACTATCACGCTGTGCGGTGATGCATCATCCTGGATGGACTCTGTCCACCATGTTTATCCAGGTGTCGCTCCCTCTTCCTCAAGCCTCCTCTCAAGTCCCTTCCAGATCTGACATGCTGTGATTCTCTAGGTCATTCACAGTATTTCTGCCTCCCAAAGCAGGGATGTAGCCCATCCTGGGCACCACGCTCCAAGAAGAAGTGAGTGCCCCATTGAAGCTTCGTGTCTCTCTAAAAACTCTTCTGCTTACACTCTGGTCTCCATAAGAGACATTACTGGGAGGCAGAAGTGGAAGCTAGTGTTGTTGAGGTGTTTTTCAGTAGTGTCAGACTCTTTGTAACCCCATCTGATAAATCTTCCTGATTGCTCTATCCACTGTGCCACATAGTTATCCTTGAGTCAGGAAAACCTGAGTTCAAATACAGCCTGATACTTACTAGTTGTGTGACCTTGGGCAAGTCACTTAACCTCTGTCTACCTCAGTTTCCCCAGCTGAAAAACCAGTGATAATAATAGCACCTACCTCTCAAGGCTGTTGTGAAGATTAAATGAGATAATAATTGTAAAGTGCTTAGTCCAGTGTCTGGCATGTAGTAGACGCTTTATAAATCCTTATTCCCTTCCTTTCTCTCCTCCACAATCATAGGCTTAGAGTTGGAATGGATCTTAAAGGCTATTTAGTCCAACCCCCTCATTTTACAGATGAGGAAACTGAGGACCAGAGAGGTAAAGTGAGTTGCCCAAGATATTAAATGGGAGAGACAGGATTTGAACCCAGGTCCTCTGACTTCAAATCCTTTACTCTTTCTACTACATGCCTCCCTGCCTCATCACTAGATGAGATTTATCAAGTTTTTTTAAGGGAATGATGTCCTTATTTTTATGGATCTAGTCTCCACAGAAATAGCCACACTATCTTGGGCTATGTAAAATAGACTTAAGACTGTGAATTAAATTAATCCTTCAAGAATGCTCTGCAGGGGGTCTCTGATTCTCCTTGTCCCATAGGCCCCAGTGCACTAAATTCAGTTTCAAGGGCCTTCATCTCTGTCCTGAGGTCTTTCACTAATGACCCTGGACCACAATGATTTCCTTCTTTCTCTGCTCAATAGGCTTTACACTCACTTACTTCTACTCCTCACAAGTCAAGCTACAAGTCTACACCTGCAGCCCCTTGTAATGGCCTAGAAGTTGGAAAACCTGATTTATAAATAGGCTGAACCACTGATCTTCACCTAATATAGGTGTGGGTAACCTGTGGCCTTAAGGCCATGTGTGGCCTCCTCACCCTGACCTAATAGCTCATGGGAAAAAAAAAACCATGATGTTTTCAATAGTCTCAGAAACCAGTTAATAAACATTTATTAAATGTATTCTGTGTGCGATATAAAGAGAGACAAAAGACAGTCCCTGCTCTCAAAGAGCTTGTGGTCCAAATATGGACAAACAAGATGTAGACAAGATAAATTGGGAATGATCAGCAAAGAGAAGGCACTACCATTAAACTGGGACACATTCAGTAAATCAAAATGTTACCGAATTTTAGAGCTTAAGAGCTTAATATATTATATGTCTCATATAAGATTATATATTTAATAACTTATTATTATTTATAAATTATAAATTATTTAATACTATCATGTGTGTGTATCTATATCTATATCTATATCTATATCTATATCTGTATCTGTATCTGTATCTGTATCTGTATCTGTATCTGTATCTGTATCTGCATCTATATCATCTATCTATATATATCCTGTAAGAGCTTTACAGCTTATTACCTTAGGCTAATGTAGCCCAGCCTCCTTCATTTTACAGCTCTTAAGTACAGATCCAAAAAGGACTTTGGAGTTTATTCTAGGCCCGCTCCCTCCTGTTTGATAAAGGCAGAAACTGAGGTTGGCGAAGGTCACTTAGGTGGTAAGAAGGCGAGCCAGTACTGTTTTCAAATCCTGATCCTCTGACCTAATATCGTGATAGGTAGGCTGTAGTGACTCTTGCTCAGGGTCACAGAATAGGCAGAGCCAAAGCTAAAACCCCAGTTTCCCGATTTCCAGTCCGGTGTTCTATTCCACCCCGCCACATTTCACTGATGAGGAAATTTAGACTCAGAGCATTTAAGTGACTTGCCCAGGTCACCTAGTTAGTCCACACCCTGAAGTGAAAGCCAAGCATAAAACACATATGCCTAAGTACTCCTGATAGATTTTAAGCTCCTGAATTCTTAATGAAGCACCCCAAAAGTTTAACAATGTTGTCTCTGAGTACATATTTAAAAGGGCACGTATTTATCAGTCAAACACAGACGTAGGCCAAGCATCCTCCTACTAAGCTAACAAATAGTTGGCTAGTATGCACCTGTTTAGAGGCTCAAAGGTTTGTTCTCAATCTCCAGTGGAACATTTGCCTCTGCCTGCAGATTTTAAAAAGTAAATCATCCATGTCATGCCTTACAGAGCTGTTACGATCAAGGTTTGCACCTAGGCCAAGAGGGGGTGGAGAGGCTTACCAGTTCAGTTGATGGGTGGATGACACATACCCTGAGACACCATGAAGTTTCTAACCTGCTGAAAGGAAAATATGCCCTATGATGACTGTTGGTAACTCCTATGTTTTCTACCATGGAGGAAATCTGTTACTGCACCCTAGTTATAGCTGTACAGGGTGTCCCAAAAAATCTTAGTTCAGTTTTAAGTTATTACAACTATTAGACTATTAAAGCTTAAAACCGCATTAAGATGTTTGGGGCACCTGGTATTTTCCTCTGAGTCACTATTGGGCAGGACTTCTTTTCTTCCCTTCCTTCCTCTCTCCTTCCCTCCTTCCTTCCTTCCTTCCTTCTTTCTTATCTCCCTTCCTCCCTTCCTTTCTCCCTCTTTTCCTTCCTTCCTTCCTTCTTATCTCCCTCCCTCTCTCTCTCTTTCTTCCTCCTTCCCTCTCTCTCTCACTTCCTCCCTCCCTCCCTTCCTCCCTCTCTCTGTTCCTTCCTTCCTTCCTTCCTTCCTTCCTTCCTTCCTTCCTTCCTTCCTTCCTTCCTTCTTCCTTCCTTCTTCCTTCCTTCCTTTCTCCCTCTTTTCCTTCCTTCCTTCCTTCCTTCCTTCCTTCCTTCCTTCTTTCCTTCCTTCCACCCTTCTTTCTTTTTTCTGTTACTCCTCCCTTTCTTTTTTCCTTTGGCAAACCTTTCTTTACTGAGCACCCCTTATATGGAATACACACCATGTTTCCTGGGTTCTACAGGATACAAAGATGAGGAAGTAACAGTCCTTGACCCCAGGGAGCTCTTAGTCTAATAAAGAAAAGACACTCTTAATGGCCATGATAAAAATAGAACAAGAAATATAGTAAGAGAGGTATAAATAAAGAGCTTTGGGGATTCAAAGGAAGAAGAGATCATTTCTTGGGGAGGAGAATGACTTCATCCTGGAGCAGGTAATGCTGGAGCTAGGCTTTGAAGAATGGAGAAAACTGGTGGAAAGAATGTTTTGGGTGGAGTGATTACCGAAGGGAAGCCAGGAGTGGGCTGCAGGTATCTAGGAATAGTGAATAATACATTCCTTTAGGCTGGAGTTATACAGATGGGAGTAAAGGAAGTGAGTCTAGAAGGGTGACATGTCTGAAAATCAAGGATAGCCTTGATTATCAGCCTGAGGAGTTCCATGTAATTATTAGGTCAACATGGGACAATGCTGATTATTTTGAGCAAGGGGAGGGAGAGGATTATAGCTATGTACTAGGAAGATTTCACTGAAAGAATATGTAAGATGGACTGGGGGGGTTGGTGTCCAGACTTCTGGCAAAGAAACTGGTTTGTAGAGTCTTGCTATAGAGAATGCTGCTTACCTTCAATCAAGCAATCAATCAACCAACCAACAAGCATTTATTAAGTTCATCCTATTCCCAGACAAGAGGCAAGGTGGAATAATACTGGGGAGAGAAAGAGAGAGAGAGAGAGAGAGAGAGAGAGAGAGAGAGAGAGAGAGAGAGAGAGAGAGAGAGAGAGAGAGAGAGAGAGAGATGGTTGGTTTTGAACTCAGGAAGATCTGAGATCAAGTCCCATTATGGATACAGACTGGCTGTGCTATTCTGGGCAAGTCTCCCCAGGCAACTTTTTAAAGCTCAGTTGTTGAGAAGCCACCAGTCAATCTTTTTTTTAAAATTTTTTTATTTTTTCCATATGCTTTTGAGTTGAAAATTTTTCTCCCTTTTCCTCCCCCCCACCCTCCCCAAGACAGCCGCACAATATGATATAGGCTTTACATTTACATACCCATTAAACATATTTTCACATTAGTGAAGTTGTAAATAAAAATTAAAACCAATACGAGGAACCATCGGAAAGATGCAACAAAACTCAACAGAAAGTAAAAATAAGTGATAGCGATTCGACTTCCATAGTTCTTTCTTTGAATGTGAACAGCATTATCCATCCCGAGGCCTCTGGAAATGTCTTAGATCCTCATACTCCTGAGAAACGTTCAGTTTAACAATCTTAGTCATTGCATAACGTGGCTGTTATTGTGTACAAAGTCCTCTTGGTTCTGCTCACTTCACTCAGCATCAGACCATATAAGTCTTTCCAGGTTTTTCTGAAGTCAGCCTGTTCATCATTTCTTACAGTACAATAGTATTCCATTACATTCATATACCACAACTTGCTCAGCCATTCCCCAATTGATGGGCATCCTCTCAATTTCCAATTCTTTGCCACCACAAAAAGAGCTGCTATGTATATTTTTGTACATGTGGGTCCTTTTCCATTTGTTTGATCTCTTTGGGATATAGCCCTAGAAGTGCTATTGCTGGGTCAAAGGGTATGCACATTTTTGTAGCCCTTTGGGCATAGTTCCAAATTGTTCTCCAAAATGGTTGGATCATTTCACAACTCCACCAACAATGTATTAGCGTTCCAATTTTCCCACATCCTCTCCAACATTTATCATTTTCCTGTTTTGTCATGTTGGCCAATCTGATAGGTGTGATGTGGTACCTCAGAGTTGTTTTGATTTGCATTTCTCTAATCAATAACGATTTAGAGCATTTTTTCATATGACTATAGATGGCTTTAATTTCTTCATCTGAGAACTGTCTGTTCATATCCTTTGACCATTTATCAATTGGGGAATGGCTTGTGTTCTTATAAATTTGTCTTAATTCTCTATATATTTTAGAAATGAGGCCTTTATCAGAGAGACTGGTTGTAAAAATTCTTTCCCAATTTTCTACCTTCCTTCTAATCTTGTTGCATTGGCTTTGTTTGTGCAAAAACTTTTCAATTTAATGTAATCAAAATTATCCATTTTGCTTTTCATAATGTTCTCTATCTCCTGTTTGGTCATGAATTCTTCTGTTCTCCATAGATCTGATAGGTAAACTATTCCTTGTTCTCCCAGTTTACTTATGGTATCAGCCTTTATATCTAAGTCCTGAACCCATTTTGACTTTATTTTGGTATATGGTGTGAGATTTGGGTCTATGCCTAGTTTCTGCCATACTCTTTTCCAGTTTTCCCAGCAGTTTTTTTCAAAGAGTGGGTTCTTATCCCAGAAGCTGGGGTCTTTGGGTTTATCAAATAATAGATTACTATAGTCATTGACTACTGTGTCTTGCATATTTAACCTATTCCACTGATCCACCTCCCTATTTCTTAGCCAGTACCAAGCAGTTTTGATGATTGCTGCTTTATAATACAATTTAAGATCTGGAATTGCTAGGCCACCTTCCCCTGCATTTCTTTTCATTAGTTCCTTTGATATTCTGGACCTTTTGTTTTTCCAAATGAATCTTGTTATTATTTTTTCTAACTCTATAAAATAATTTTTGGGAGTTTGGTTGGTATGGCACTGAATAAGTAAATTAGCTTAGGTAGGATTGTCATTTTTATTATATTAGCTCGGCCTACCCATGAGCAACTGATGTTTTTCCAATTATTTAGATCTGATTTTATTGTGTGAAAAGTGTTTTGTAATTGTGTTCATAGAGTTCCTGGGTTTGTTTCGGGAGGTAGACTCCTAAATATTTTATAATGTCTACAGTAAGTTTAAATGGGATTTCTCTTTCTATCTCTTGCTGTTGGGCTTTGTTGGTAATATATAGAAATGCTGATGATTTATGTGGGTTTATTTTATAGCCTGCAACTTTGCTAAAGTTGTTTATTATTTCAAGTAGTTTTTTACTTGATTCTCTAGGATTCTCTAAGTATATCATCATGTCATCTGCAAAGAGTGATAGCTTTGTTTCTTCTTTGCCTATTCTAATGCCTTCAATTTATTTTTCTTCTCTTATTGCTAAAGCTAAAGTTTCCAGTACAGTATTGAATAACAGTGGTGATAATAGACATCCTTGTTTCACCCCCGATCTTATTGGAAATGCTTCTAGCCTGTCCCCATTGCATATAATGCTTGCTGAAGGTGTTAGATATATGCTATTTATTGTTTTAAGGAAGACTCCATTTATACCTATTCTTTCTAGTGTTTTTAATAGGAATGGGTGTTGTATTTTATCAAAAGCTTTTTCTGCATCTATTGAGATGATCATGTGGTTTCTGTTGGTTTTGGTGTTGATATGCTCAATGATGCTGATAGTTTTCCTAATATTGAACCAGCCACCAGTCAATCTTGATAGAAGAAGCTCCTCCCTGGGAGTTCCCTTTACCAGTGAAATCAGAGGTCTGGTCAAACAAGAGAATGCAAACACTTAGCTATATTCTGGGGATACATAGGCAAAAAATGAAGCAGCCTCTGCCCTCAAGGAGCTTACATTCAGTTGTGGGCATTTAGACCCTATGTGGAGGAAGAGAGAAGAGGAACAAAACCTTCCTCTGACCCTGAGTGCGTGCCTTCCATCCTCTGCTGAGAGTGCCCCCTGAGGGAAGGAAGGCTGCTACCTCACCTTGAGGCAAGACAACTCCCCCTGCGCAGGTGAGATTTCCACCCCCTGCTGCTGCTGGTCTGATCTCCAGCCTCTGGGGAGAAGGGGAGCAAGCCTTTCCTCTGACCTTAGGCCCTCTGTCTCCTACAGTGCTGTCCTTGGAAGTAAGGGGAAGAGGAAAGTGTATGTGTGTGTGTGTGTGTGTGTGTGTGTGTGTGTGTGTGTGTGTGTGTGTGTGAAAACAGGATTTCTAGCTTCTGCTGCACCATCCTCTGCCTAATCTCCAGCCTTCCAAGGGAAGAGGAGTGGCATCTTTCTCTCAGTAATGATCATTCTCATACCTGGTCATACTTTACACATTCCAGTAATTCTGAACCCCTACAGATCATCATTCAAACACCATTCCCCATCCCTCCATCACCCAGTCCTTATAATAATCCCGCTCAACCCTCTCACCCCTAAGTCCCAAACAAATACTGCCCACCTCTTCCACTGTGCCCTCTGGAATGCATGTTCTACAGGCAACAAACTTTCCTTCCTCTTAGGTCTTTTTTTTTTCTTCTACTCCTTTCACCTTCTAGCGACCACTGAGAATTAGTTCCACCCTGATGGCCTCCCCATTCACCTTTTCCAATACTGGCTGCACCTTTACTCGTTCCCCTTGGCTCACTGGTCAAGGTGGGGGAATTGGAATATTCTTCACTCCCTGTTCAGTAACCTCCCCACCTTTGAGGTCCATACAGTCTATATCTTCCACCCAATCAAAACCCTGGTAGCTTTTGTCTACAGATCTCCAGGACATCCTCCTTCTTTCCTTCCTGAGTTCAGTACCTGGCTCACAATTTTTCTTTCTTCAACTCCTGCTCTCATACTAGTGAACTTCAACACACATATTAGCTTTCTCTCTAATATTAACTTTTTTTCCCTCAACCTACTCACTTCCCATAACCTATTCCTCCACCCCTCCTCAGCCACACTTGAAGATGGACATACCCTTGATCTTGCCATCACCTACAAATGTACCACTCTATTCAAGGATTCTGAAATCCCATTATCTGACCATAATCTATTGACTTTGTACCTCTCCTTCTGCCTTCTCATACCAAATCCTACTCTATCCACAGTGACATCCCATTCTTCTAACCCTCAGTTCTCTCCCAGAACATCACCCCTACACTAGCCACTAGCTTTTCTTCTCTCTGTCTTGACCCCTTGGTGAACAAGTTCAGCTCTACACTTCTTCTTTTCAGTCCCTGGCCCCTTTGCCATTTTGCAGATTGTACTCTACCACCTTCACTCCCACATATGTGTTACTTAATAAAGGTGGAAAAAAATCACACAGTTGTTTTGACTGGGTTCATTACAGATTTCTGTTATACAATATCAGCTGGGCCCTCGCTGCTGCTAGGTAATCCTTCTACACTTACAACTCCCTATTTCACCCTCCACAGTGGCAATTCCATACCTTTTCATGCCTCCTCAAACCTCCAGTGGTGCTCCCTCCCTCAAGAACCTTACATTATATTTTAAAGAAAAAAAGTGTGGCCATTTGCTATGAATTCCCTCTTCTCCCCTCTTCCTCATTTTATATCACTCATCTGCCTTCCACTACTGTTTCCTGCTTCATCTTTGTCTCACATGAACAGATGGCTTTACTCCTTACCAAGGCTAACCTTTCTACTTAGATAAGCAATCCCATTCTACCCATCTCCTTCAGCAGATTGGCCCCTCTGTCATCTCTATTCTGTTATTTGTCTTCAACCTCTCCCTGTATATTGGTTCCTTCCATACTGCCTCTAAACATGCCCATGTCTCCTCCATCCTCAAAAAAAAAAAAACCATTTGATCTTTATATTTCTTCTAGCTATCTTCCTGTATCTCTTCTGCCCTTTGTGGCTAAATTCCTTGAAAAGGCTGTCTACAATAAGTGCCTCCACTTTCTTTCCTTATTCTCTTCTTAACCCCCTATGATCCTGTTTGTAACCTCATTATTCCAGTGAAACTATTATTTTCAAGGTTATCAATGATCTTTTAACTGACCAATCCCAATGGAATTTCTCAGTACTCCTTCTTGACCTCTCTGCAGTTTCTGACACTGATGATCCAGTTTTTCTTCTCTCTAGGCTTTTGTCCTGGTTTTCCTCCTATCTATCAGACCACCCTTTCTCAGTCTCTTTATACCCTCTAATTGTAGGTATCCCATAAAGGTCTGTCCTGGCCCTTCATCTCTTCTCCCCCCACACTACTTCACTTGGTAATCTAATCAGCCTCCATGAATTTTTTTTTCTTGATAATTAATTAATTTATTTTCAGTTTTCAACATTCACTTCCGTAAGATTTTGAGTCTTAAATTTTCTCCCTTTCCCACTCCTTCCCTCTCTCCCAAAGATGGAGTGCAATCTGATATAGGCTCTACTTATACATTCATATTAAGCATATTTTCCCATTAGTCATGATGTAAAGAACAATTAGAACTAATGGGAGGAACCATGAGAATGAAGCAATAATGCAAAACAACAAAGGAAAAGGAGAGCAAATAGTATATTTCCATTTGCATTCAAACTCCATAGTTCTTTCTCTGGGTGTGGATAGCATTTTCTGTTGTGAGTCTTTTGGAGTTGTCTTAGATTCTTGCGTTGTGGTGAAGAGCCAAGTCTATCAAAGTCAGTCATTGCACAATGTGGCTATTACTGTGTACAATGTTCTCCTAGTTCTGCTCATTTCACTCTGCGTCAGTTCATATAAGTCTTTCCAGGTTATTTTTGAAGTCTGCCTGCTCATTATTTCTTACAGAACAATAGTATTCCATTACATTCATATATTACAACTAGTTCAGCCATCCCTCAATTGATGGGCATCCCCTCAATTTACAATTCTTTGCCACAACAAAAAGAGTTGCTATAAATATTTTTATACATGTGGGTCCTTTTCCTGTTTTCATGATCTCTTTGGGATACAGACCTAGAAGTAGTATTACTGGGTCAAAGGGTATGCACAGTTTTATAGCCCTTTGGGCATAGTTCCAAATTACTCTTCAAATGGTTGGATCATTTCACAACACCAACAATGCATTACTGTTCCAATTTTCCCACATCTTCTCCAATATTTATCATTGTCCTGTTTTGTCATGTTAGCCATTCTGATAGGTGTGATGTGGTACCTCAGGGTCATTTTGATTTGCATTTCTCTAATCAACAGTGATTTAGAACATTTTTTTCATATGACTATAGATAGCTTTAATTTCTTCATCCGAGAACTGTCTGTTCATATCCTTTGACCATTTATCAATTGGGGAATGGCTTGTGTTCTTATAAATTTGTCTTACTTCTCTATATATTTTAGAAATGAGGCCTTTATCAGAGAGACTGGTTGTAAAAATTCTTTCCCAATTTTCTACCTTCCTCCTAATCTTGGATGTATTGGCTTTGTTTGTGCAAAAACTTTTCAATTTAATGTAATCAAAATTATCCATTTTGCTTTTCATAATGCTCTCTATCTCCTGTTTGGTCATGAATTCTTCTGTTCTTCATAGATCTGATAGGTAAACTATTCCTTGTTCTCCCAGTTTACTTATGGTATCAGCCTTTATATCTAAGTCCTGAACCCATTTTGACTTTATTTTGGTATATGGTGTGAGATTTGGGTCTATGCCTAGTTTCTGCCATACTCTTTTCCAGTTTTCCCAGCAGTTTTTTTCAAAGAGTGAGTTCTTAGCCCAGAAGCTGGGGTCTTTGGGTTTATCAAATAATAGATTACTATAGTCATTGACTACTGTGTCTTGCATATTAACCTATTCCACTGATCCACCTCCTATTTCTTAGCCAGTACCAAGCAGTGTTTGATGATTGCTGCTTTATAATACAATTTAAGATCTGGAATTGCTAGGCCACCTTCCCCTGCATTTCTTTTCATTAGTTCCTTTGATATTCTGGACCTTTTGTTTTTCCAAATGAATCTTGTTATTATTTTTTCTAACTCTATAAAATAATTTTTGGTAGTTTGATTGGTATGGCACTGAATAAGTAAATTAGCTTAGGTAGATTGTCATTTTTATTATATTAGCTCGGCCTACCCATGAGCAACTGATGTTTTTCCAATTATTTAGATCTGATTTTATTGTGTGAAAAGTGTTTTGTAATTGTGTTCATAGAGTTCCTGGGTTTGTTTCGGGAGATAGACTCCTAAATATTTTATAATGTCTACAGTAAGTTTAAATGGGATTTCTCTTTCTATCTCTTGCTGTTGGGCTTTGTTGGTAATATATAGAAATGCTGATGATTTATGTGGTTTATTTTATAGCCTGCAACTTTGCTAAAGTTGTTTATTATTTCAAGTAGTTTTTTACTTGATTCTCTAGGATTCTCTAAGTATATCATCATGTCATCTGCAAAGAGTGATAGCTTTGTTTCTTCTTTGCCTATTGTAATGCCTTCAATTTTTTTTTTCTCTTATTGCTAAAGCTAAGTTTCCAGTACAGTATTGAATAACAGTGGTGATAATAGACATCCTTGTTTCACCCCCGATCTTATTGGAAATGCTTCTAGCCTGTCCCCATTGCATATAATGCTTGCTGAAGGTGTTAGATATATGCTATTTATTGTTTTAAGGAAGACTCCATTTATACCTATGCTTTCTAGTGTTTTTAATAGGAATGGGTGTTGTATTTTATCAAAAGATTTTTCTGCATCTATTGAGATGATCATGTGGTTTCTGTTGGTTTTGGTGTTGATATGCTCAATGATGCTGATAGTTTTCCTAATATTGAACCAGCCACCAGTCAATCTTGATAGAAGAAGCTCCTCCCTGGGAGTTCCCTTTACCAGTGAAATCAGAGGGTCTGGTCAAACAAGAGAATGCAAAACACTTAGCTATATTTCTGGCGGATACATAGGCAAAAAATGAAGCAGCCTCTGCCCTCAAGGAGCTTACATTCAGTTGTGGGCATTTAGACCCTATGTGGAGGAAGAGAGAAGAGGAACAAAACCTTCCTCTGACCCTGAGTGCGTGCCTTCCATCCTCTGCTGAGAGTGCCCCCTGAGGGAAGGAAGGCTGCTACCTCACCTTGAGGCAAGACAACTCCCCCCTGCGCAGGTGAGATTTCCACCCCCTGCTGCTGCTGGTCTGATCTCCAGCCTCTGGGGAGAAGGGGAGCAAGCCTTTCCTCTGACCTTAGGCCCTCTGTCTCCTACAGTGCCTGTCCTTGGAAGTAAGGGGAAGAGGAAAGTGTATGTGTGTGTGTGTGTGTGTGTGTGTGTGTGTGTGTGTGTGTGTGTGTGTGTGTGTGAAAACAGGATTTCTAGCTTCTGCTGCACCATCCTCTGCCTAATCTCCAGCCTTCCAAGGGAAGAGGAGTGGCATCTTTCTCTCAGTAATGATCATTCTCATACCTGGTCATACTTTACACATTCCAGTAATTCTGAACCCCTACAGATCATCATTCAAACACCATTCCCCATCCCTCCATCACCCAGTCCTTATAATAATCCCGCTCAACCCTCTCACCCCTAAGTCCCAAACAAATACTGCCCACCTCTTCCACTGTGCCCTCTGGAATGCATGTTCTACAGGCAACAAACTTTCCTTCCTCTTAGGTCTTTTTTTTTTCTTCTACTCCTTTCACCTTCTAGCGACCACTGAGAATTAGTTCCACCCTGATGGCCTCCCCATTCACCTTTTCCAATACTGGCTGCACCTTTACTCGTTCCCCTTGGCTCACTGGTCAAGGTGGGGGAATTGGAATATTCTTCACTCCCTGTTCAGTAACCTCCCCACCTTTGAGGTCCATACAGTCTATATCTTCCACCCAATCAAAACCCTGGTAGCTTTTGTCTACAGATCTCCAGGACATCCTCCTTCTTTCCTTCCTGAGTTCAGTACCTGGCTCACAATTTTTCTTTCTTCAACTCCTGCTCTCATACTAGTGAACTTCAACACACATATTAGCTTTCTCTCTAATATTAACTTTTTTTCCCTCAACCTACTCACTTCCCATAACCTATTCCTCCACCCCTCCTCAGCCACACTTGAAGATGGACATACCCTTGATCTTGCCATCACCTACAAATGTACCACTCTATTCAAGGATTCTGAAATCCCATTATCTGACCATAATCTATTGACTTTGTACCTCTCCTTCTGCCTTCTCATACCAAATCCTACTCTTTATCCACAGTGACATCCCATTCTTCTAACCCTCAGTTCTCTCCCAGAACATCACCCCTACACTAGCCACTAGCTTTTCTTCTCTCTGTCTTGACCCCTTGGTGAACAAGTTCAGCTCTACACTTCTTCTTTTCAGTCCCTGGCCCCTTTGCCATTTTGCAGATTGTACTCTACCACCTTCACTCCCACATATGTGTTACTTAATAAAGGTGGAAAAAAATCACACAGTTGTTTTGACTGGGTTCATTACAGATTTCTGTTATACAATATCAGCTGGGCCCTCGCTGCTGCTAGGTAATCCTTCTACACTTACAACTCCCTATTTCACCCTCCACAGTGGCAATTCCATACCTTTTCATGCCTCCTCAAACCTCCAGTGGTGCTCCCTCCCTCAAGAACCTTACATTATATTTTAAAGAAAAAAAGTGTGGCCATTTGCTATGAATTCCCTCTTCTCCCCTCTTCCTCATTTTATATCACTCATCTGCCTTCCACTACTGTTTCCTGCTTCATCTTTGTCTCACATGAACAGATGGCTTTACTCCTTACCAAGGCTAACCTTTCTACTTAGATAAGCAATCCCATTCTACCCCATCTCCTTCAGCAGATTGGCCCCTCTGTCATCTCTATTCTGTTATTTGTCTTCAACCTCTCCCTGTATATTGGTTCCTTCCATACTGCCTCTAAACATGCCCATGTCTCCTCCATCCTCAAAAAAAAAAAAACCATTTGATCTTTATATTTCTTCTAGCTATCTTCCTGTATCTCTTCTGCCCTTTGTGGCTAAATTCCTTGAAAAGGCTGTCTACAATAAGTGCCTCCACTTTCTTTCCTTATTCTCTTCTTAACCCCCTATGATCCTGTTTGTAACCTCATTATTCCAGTGAAACTATTATTTTCAAGGTTATCAATGATCTTTTAACTGACCAATCCCAATGGAATTTCTCAGTACTCCTTCTTGACCTCTCTGCAGTTTCTGACACTGATGATCCAGTTTTTCTTCTCTCTAGGCTTTTGTCCTGGTTTTCCTCCTATCTATCAGACCACCCTTTCTCAGTCTCTTTATACCCTCTAATTGTAGGTATCCCATAAAGGTCTGTCCTGGCCCTTCATCTCTTCTCCCCCCACACTACTTCACTTGGTAATCTAATCAGCCTCCATGAATTTTTTTTTCTTGATAATTAATTAATTTATTTTCAGAGTTCAACATTCACTTCCGTAAGATTTTGAGTCTTAAATTTTCTCCCTTTCCCACTCCTTCCCTCTCTCCCAAAGATGGAGTGCAATCTGATATAGGCTCTACTTATACATTCATATTAAGCATATTTTCCCATTAGTCATGATGTAAAGAACAATTAGAACTAATGGGAGGAACCATGAGAATGAAGCAATAATGCAAAACAACAAAGGAAAAGGAGAGCAAATAGTATATTTCCATTTGCATTCAAACTCCATAGTTCTTTCTCTGGGTGTGGATAGCATTTTCTGTTGTGAGTCTTTTGGAGCTGTCTTAGATTCTTGCATTGTGGTGAAGAGCCAAGTCTATCAAAGTCAGTCATTGCACAATGTGGCTATTACTGTGTACAATGTTCTCCTAGTTCTGCTCATTTCACTCTGCGTCAGTTCATATAAGTCTTTCCAGGTTATTTTTGAAGTCTGCCTGCTCATTATTTCTTACAGAACAATAGTATTCCATTACATTCATATATTACAACTAGTTCAGCCATCCCTCAATTGATGGGCATCCCCTCAATTTACAATTCTTTGCCACAACAAAAAGAGTTGCTATAAATATTTTTATACATGTGGGTCCTTTTCCTGTTTTCATGATCTCTTTGGGATACAGACCTAGAAGTAGTATTACTGGGTCAAAGGGTATGCACAGTTTTATAGCCCTTTGGGCATAGTTCCAAATTACTCTTCAAATGGTTGGATCATTTCACAACACCAACAATGCATTACTGTTCCAATTTTCCCACATCTCCAATATTTATCATTGTCCTGTTTTGTCATGTTAGCCATTCTGATAGGTGTGATGTGGTACCTCAGGGTCATTTTGATTTGCATTTCTCTAATCAACAGTGATTTAGAACATTTTTTTCATATGACTATAGATAGCTTTAATTTCTTCATCCGAGAACTGTCTGTTCATATCCTTTGACCATTTATCAATTGGGGAATGGCTTGTGTTCTTATAAATTTGTCTTACTTCTCTATATATTTTAGAAATGAGGCCTTTATCAGAGAGACTGGTTGTAAAAATTCTTTCCCAATTTTCTACCTTCCTCCTAATCTTGGATGTATTGGCTTTGTTTGTGCAAAAACTTTTCAATTTAATATAATCAAAATTATCCATTTTGCTTTTCATAATGCTCTCTATCTCCTGTTTGGTCATGAATTCTTCTGTTCTTCATAGATCTGATAGGTAAACTATTCCTTGTTCTCCCAGTTTACTTATGGTATCAGCCTTTATATCTAAATCCTGTATTCATTTTGATTTATCTTGGTATAGGGTATAAGATGTTGGTCTGTGCCTAGTTTCTGCCCCACATTTTTCCAGTTTTCCCAGCAGTTTTTGTTAAATAGTGATTTCTTATCCCAGAAACTGGAGACTTTGGATTTATCAGATAGTAGATAAGTATAGTAATTGACTGTTGTGTCTTGTGTATCTAACCTATTCCACTGATCCACCACTTTATTTCTCAAGCCAGTACCAAATAGTTTTGGATGATTGCTGCTTTATAACACAATTTAAGATCTAATACAACTAGGCCACCTTCTCTCTCATTTCTTTTCATTAGTTACTTTGATATTCTGTACTTTTTGTTCTTCCAAATGAATTTTGCTATTATTTTTTTCTAGCTCTATAAAATAATTTTTGGGTAGTTTGATTGGTATGGCTCTGAATAAGTAAATCAATTTAGATAGAATTACCATTTTCATTGTATTAGCTTGGCCCACCCATGAGCAACTGATATTTTTCCAATTTTTTAGATCTGACTTTATTTGTGTGAAAAATGTTTTGTAATTGTGTCATGTAGTTCCCTGGTTTTGTTTTGGCAAGTAGACTCCCCAATATTTTATAATGTCTACAGTAATTTTAAATGGAATTTCTCTTTCTATCTCTTGCTTCTGGGCTTTGTTAGTAATATATGGGAATGCTGATGATTTGCATGGGTTTATTTTACATCCTGCAACTTTGCTAAATTTGTTTATTATTTCAAGTGATTTTTTTACTTGATTCTCTAGGATTCTCTAAATATACCATCATATCATCTGCAAAGAATGATAACTTTGTTTCTTCTTTACCTATTCTAATGCCTTCAATTTCTTTTTCTTCTCTAATTGCTACAGCTAACATTTCTAGCACAATATTGAATAATAGTAGTGATAATGGACATCCTTGTTTCACCCCTGATCTTAGTGGAAATGCTTCTAGCTTATCCCCATTACATATAATGCTTGTTGATGGTTTTTGTGGATTTAATTACCATCTCTTTACTGATGTTTCTCAAATCTAACTCCTGCTCCAACCTCTCTGCTAACCTTCAATCTCACATCTCCAACTGCCTTTCAGACATCTTGAACTGGGTGTCCAGTAGACATCTTAAACTCAACATGATGAGGTCCAAAACTGACCTCATTGTCTTTCTCTCTAAACCATCTCCCCAACAACTTCCTTATTATTACTGAGGAGGGCAACACCATCCTCTCAGTCCTTCAAGCTCACAACTAGGTGTCATCCTCAACCCCTTACTATCTCTCACTGCCCTCCCCCACCCAATCTAATCTGTTTCCAAGGCCTGTCAATTTCACTTTTCTAGCATCTCTTGAGTATACTCTCTTCTTTTCTCTTCTCTGACATTACCACCACTCTTTCTATTGCAGATCTGTTGTCACCTCACATATGGATAATTATTATAGCCTGCTAATGGGTCTACCTGATTCAAGTCTCTACTTTCTCCAGTCTATCCTCCCAAAGTGAATTTCTGAAAATGTAGATCTGACCATCTCAATTGCCTACTCAGTAAATTCCAGTGGCTCCTTATTGCCTCCAGGATCAAATACAAAATCCTCTGTTTGGTATTCAAAGCCTTTCATAACCTAGCCCCCTCCTACTTTCCAGTCTCCTTATACCTTACCCTGGAGGCATATTCTTTAATCCAGTGACACTGGCCTCCTAACTGTTCCCCAGATAAGATGCTCCATCTCTCAGTTGCTGGCATTTTCTCTGGCTGTCCCCCAAACCTGGAATGTTCTCCCTCCTCCACTAAGACTATTGACTCCTCCGGCTTCCTTTAAGTTCCAACTAAAATCCCATTTTTCACCAAAAGTAAACTCAATAAAAAGCTATTTTTAAAAAGTACTATGAGAATTACTCAATATGAAAAATCCAGAGAAGCTCTAGAAGAATGACTTTAAAAGTCATAAGCAGAACCAGGAAAATAATAGTCATAATGATGATGATAAGGTAAATAGAAAAGAGAGCAACAACCAAAGACTCAACTGAACTCTGTTGAATTATCATGACTGAAGAATCCAGAAGAATTGATGAGAAAATGAGCCCCCTTCCATTTTTGGCAGAGGTGTGGAATAGACTCCACATATCTCCACGTAGTCTCCACAGCAGCATGGTTGGTTAGATTCACTGAACTTCCCTGGACCCTTCAGCCCCCTTCATTTTTATTCACTGTTTCAAAGGATGTCTTGCTATGTAGGAGAAGGAAGAAGGGATACATTCAGAAATGAAAATGATCTAAAAATAGATGTGTGAATATATTAAAAATATTAATAATATCTGAAAGAACAAGTTGACTCTTTGCTGACTGGGGTCTATTGTTCTGACAATAAAACATCCTCCTTTTTCTCTTAAGGCTATTTCAATTTCTGAACCCCAAATCTTCTAAGATTTTGTAAGAGGCTGCTGGTGGTCAGCTCACATTCCTGTCCTCCAGTTTCCTCATTTATAAAATTAAAGGGTTAGACCAGGTAGTTTATAGTGTCTAATTCTTAACAATTAATATTGTATGTTCTAAAATTCTATTCTATTTAAGCTTTAAAGCTCTAAAGTCTAATGTCCATTCATATCAATGAACGCTTGTTGAATGCTGCCCATGCATAAGGTATTGTGCTCATCACTAGAGATACAAAGACAAAAAAGAAAAAAATCTCTGGCTTCCAAAAACTTACATCAATTCAGTCAGTCAGTCAAATAGCCTTTATTTGGGACTTGTGTGTCATGCACTGTGCTAAGACTGGGAATACAGGTAGAAAGATAGTCCCTGGCCTGAAAGAACTCACATTTTAATGGATGAGAGCAACACATAAAAGGATGATGAAAGTGTGAGGCAAAAGTAGAGATAGTCTAGAGAGGAATGAATAAATAAGGTTCTTTACAATTACAGCTATTCTATGTTGCACTCTAACATTCTGGGCTCTAAAATGTGTATGGATTCCAACCTTCTATATTCTACCATTTTGTGTCCTAAGGACCGTTCCAGATCTAACATTCTATGACTCACTGATGCTGTCTAGCTCCCTGACTAACCATGTCAACAGTTCCTCACCCTTACCCTCCCCCAAACCCAAATCCTGCCCACTGGGAAGGGTTGGGTTTATGAAATCAGTGAATAGGGCTAGAGGCTCCGGGCTGTTAGTAGTGGAGGCGTTGTTCAGGATTTGCTAGTTTTTACCACAACATCTGGTTTCCTTAGCAGGCTTGACTCCCCAATGGACCTGTGGCACAGGTATGGTATCTCTTCTTGAAAAACCAGCAAGGCAGAATGGGCGAAAATTGCCACCCTCTCCCCACACACATCCAGAAGGGGGAGCCAGAGTGGGCATTATGGTGGATTTCTGCATATGTTTTTAAAAAACAGACAATAAAAGGTTAATTCAGAGAGTTCTAAGTTCTGGGTGTCATTATTCTTCTCTACCCATGGGATATTAAGAAAGTTATGTAACATCTTTTATCTTAGATGTCTCAAATTTATAATGGAAATTGTAATGATATCATTCCTACTCCCACCCCAACCAATTACTCATATTTATAGATGTCTTTAATAGGTAAAAAGAGCTGCTTTGATCCTCACAGCAACATGATGGAGCAGACCAGGCTAGAAGAAGATGAGTGAGGAAGTTGAAGTTCAGAGAATGCCAAGTCTTCATTGTCACATGACCAGTGACTTTAAGAGTTAGAACTCAAAGCCCACATATCATATGAAGTCCAGGGGCCTTTGGGCTGCTGATGGTAAAGTGGGTGTGAAAATGATTTGAAAAGTATAAAGCCCTATAAAAACATAAGGGACTATTTCTCTAGCTCCAACTTACCTTTCCAGACTTAGCCCACACTTACTCCTTTTTATGTGCTTGGCATTCCAGCCAAACTGTATTACTAAATCAATCAGTAATTTAGCATTAATCAGTCAATGCCTGCCATGTGTTAGGCACCAAGTAAATGTAGACAAAAGTGAAATAGTCTCTGGTCTAACAGAGTTTATTGGGGAATAGACAACATGTACACATATAAGCTTGTGACATACAAACATGAATATACACATATGTATTTAAATACAAGCATAAGTGTTTGTACATATAATCACAATAAAATAATTTTGCAAATAAAGCACACATACATGTATGTGTAAATATACATGTACATGTATGTCTCTCTATATGTATATAGGCTTTTTAAAAAATTATTTTTTATTCTGGCCTTAATGAGTATTTCCACCCAAATGAGTACTTCCAAATACAAAATAGAACTACAAAAACAAACAAAAATCAAGAGTTCATGAAATTGAATATCTCTACTAAGATCAGCTTGCTTTTCTTTTTAAGGATATAATCAATTCAATAGCTTGTCTGTATTTTCTTCTGGCTTTTCTTCTGTTTTCTTCTGTGCATTTAAAAAAGTGATTCAGTGACCTTTTCATTTTTCTTTTATTTTTGATAAATATTGTTAGATTCCCTCTCCCTCCTAACTCAAACCCTTCCATTAACAAAAAAGAAAAAGAAATTCCTTATAACAAATATGCATAGTCAAGCAAAACAAATTCCAGTGCTGGGCATATCCAAAAATAAATGCTTTTTTCCCCTACGTCTTGAGGCTATCCCCTCTCTGTCAGGTTCTGGATAGCTTGTTTCCTCATAGGCTCTGTGGAATTATGATTGATCATTGTGCTTAACATAGTTCTTAAATTTTTCAAAGATTTTCTTCTTCACAATGTTATTATATTAATTGTTCTCCAGATTCCATTTGCTTTATTCCCTATCAGTTCATACAAATCTTCCCAGGTTTCTCTGAAATCATCCCTTTCATTATTACTCACAGCATAGAAATATTCTTTGATCTTTTCTTTATTGGGGAATGGATCTTGTTCTCATATATTTGAATTAGTTCCATATATAGCTTGGATGTCAGACCTTTATCAGAGAAACTTGCTGCAAAGGATTTTTCTCCTTGGTTAGTAATTTTTATTCTGATTTTAACTGCATTTGTTTTGTTTATGCAAAACTATAAAACTCTATATATCCAAAATTGTCTATTTCAACTTCTATCACTTGCTTAGATATGAATTCTTCCCCTATCAATAGTCGTGAAAGGTTTTTCCTTCACTGTTCTTCTATTTCATCTCTGATGTGACCTTTTATATTTAAATCATGTATCTGTTTGGAGTTGTCTTGGTATACGGTATGAGATATTGGTCTAAACCTATTTTCTGCCAGACTACCTTCCAGTTTTCCCATCAGTTTGTGCTAAATTGTGTGTCTTTAGCCCAGTAGCTGAGGACTTTGTGTTTATTGAACACTATGCTTCAATGTTCATTTGCTTCTCCATATGTGGAATATCTAATCTTAAACTGAACCTTAGAAGAAACTAGGGATTTGCAGAGATAGAGGTGAGGAAGGAGCAAATTCTGGGCATGGTGGACAACCTGTACAAAGGTACAGAAATAGAAGACAGTGTCAAGGGGAATAAACAACAAGAGGGACCAGATTGGCTAGATCATGGAATGTAGGAAGAGGAGCTTTGTACAATGAGTCTGGAAAGGTAGGATGGAAGCAGGCTGTGAAGTACTTTAAATACCAAATAAGAGTTTGTATCCTAAGGCAATAGGGAGCTACTAGAACTCACTGAACAAGGAGAGTAACATGGTCAGACCCATGCTTCGGGAATATCTCTTGGGCAGATTTGAGGAGGATGAATTGGAGAGAGGAAAAGAGTAGAAGCGGGGAGACTAATTAAGAGGTTATTGCAATAGACAAGGCAAGAGATAAAGAGGATCTGAACTAGAGTGGTTGCCAAAAGCCAGCTTCCAAAGGATTTAGGAGTGAAAAGAAAGGAAGTAGAGTTAATGAATGTGGGCAGTTTTTTTTTCCCTAAGCATTTTATTCTAAAAGGAAGGATAGATAATAGGACAATAGCTCGAAAGAAATGGCAGGGTCCAAACCTATACATGCTTATTTTGGGGAAGAGACTAAACGTTTACATACTGCCTGCTGTGTGCCAGGCACTGTACTAAGCACTTTTAACAATTATTATCTCATTAGATCCTCACAACAACTTTAAAAGGTAGGTGCCATTACTGTCCCATTGAATAGGTAGGGAAACTGAGACAAACAGAGGTTAAGTGACATACTCAGGGTTGCATAGCTGGCAAGTGTCTGAGGCTAGATTTGAACTCAGCTCTTCCTGACTTCAGGCCAAGCACTCTATCAACTGTGCCACCAACTGGCTCTGGTTATAGTTGCCTCTGATTGTAGATTAGGGAATAAGACAATAGATAGGGAGATGATAAATATTATTATTATTGTTAGCAATAATGCTACTAGTAATAAAATTAGAAAGAAGAGATGATTGTGGTGGCAATCTGTCAGAGAAGACAGAAAGGGATGAAATCAAGGCTTTGGCAAAGAGATAGGCCACCTTTTCATCAAAGAGTGTAGTAAAGGAGGAAAGAATGGGGGATGATGTCAAGGGATTTTGAGTATACCACGAAGTGAGGGTGAATTGCTTCCCATTTACTCAGAGTATGAAGCAAGATCTCTGCTGAAAGGGTTGGAAGAGAAGGGTTGGTGTGGGAAGTTTGATGAGAGAAAAGACATATTGAAACAGTCACTGTGGAGAATGTGGCCTTGAATCATTTAAGGAAGAGTAAAAGAATTGGGGCAGCTAGGTGACACAGTGGATTGAGAGCTAGATTTGGAGTCAGGAACACTCTTCTTCCTGAGTTCAAATCCAGCCTCAGACACTTAACAGCTGTGTCATCTTGGGCAACTCACTTAACCCCATTTCTCCCAGTTTTTCCATCTGTAAAATAAGGAAATGGCAAACCACTTCAGTATCTTTGCCAAGAAAACCCCAAATGTGAAGAGTCAGACATGACTGAAAAACAACTGAACAACAACACAGAAGTATTGCCTTTCTGAAGTAAAGGCCAGTTGAGATTAGATAATGTAAATATGGAATGGACCCAGTCTGCATGGTTGCATGTCTTCCTTTGTTCATCACCATGTGATTGGGAAGGGAGAAGACAGATGGTGGGTATAATCCAAAGTTGTGTTTTGGCAAGGCATGAGTCATGATAGGAAAAAAGGGTCGAGGATTTCTAGCATGGAGACAGTGGATAGGTGGACTGGCTAATTATAAGCTCAGGACTGGGAAAGGAAGAAAATAAAGTAATCTCCCAGGGTGGGCCTGGGAGATTACCTAGGTGTGGAGGGACCAGAAATCACAGTGAGGATGAAGAATAGGTCTAGGAGGACTGAGACACAGGGGTAAGTGGAATGATAGTAGGTTATGAACTTAAAAGGAATTTCAAAAATCTTACTCGTGAAAGTGAATCACTTGTGGGTGTGACCATCTGTACACGTAGCTGAGGTGGAGTGAAAGAGGAGGTCATGAGAGTTGTGAAGATTGAGGCATTGGGAGGTGGGTCATAAAGTTGAAAGGAAGATCAGTATGTACATTGAAATCCCCAAGTATAAGGTAAGAGGTCAAGGTGCAGAAGAAGATTGTGAACCAAGTGCTAGACTCCTTGAAAAAGAAGGGAGAATGACCTGGAGGCTAGTAGATGAGTGCCACCTGGATTTTGATTGAATGGTGTATCTGTATAGAATGAACCACAAATGAGGAGAGGTTGTGTACTTCCTTCTGTCCTCAAACAATGCCACCACCTTGGTTCAGGCCTTCATCACACACACCTGGACTATTGGAATAGCTGCTGATTGGCTTCCCTGCCACAAATTTCTTCCCACTTCAGTCCATCCTCCATTCAACAGTCAAATTGATCTTACTTAAGAATAAATCTGACCATGTCACTCCACTGCCAACCCTCTTTTACATTCAATAAATTCCAATGGCTCCCTATTACCTCCAGCATTAAATATAAAATTCTTTGGTTTTTTAAAGCCCTTAATAATCTGGCATTTTCTTATCTTTTTAGTCTTCTTATATACCATACTCCTCTTCACAAAATGTGTGCTTCAGTGACACTGGTCTCCTGGCTTTTACGTGAACACCCCTCTCTATCTCCTAATTCTGAACATTTTCACCAATTGTCAGCCATGCTTGGAAGTCTCTCTTCACATCTCCATTTCCTAGCTTCCCTGGCCTCCAAGTCTCAGCGAAAATCCTGTCGTGTGCAAGAACCCTTTCCCAATCCTCCTAATTTTAATGCCTTCCCCAAATCTATCCTGTCCATATCTCATTCATAGCTAGTTGTGTGTGAGTTGGTTCTGCCATTAGACTGTGAGCTCCTTGAGAGCAGGTAGTATCTTTTGCCTTTTTGTGTATCTCTGGAATTTAGCATGGTGCCTGATAAATAGTATGTGCTTACTAAATGTCTATTTATTGATTGTGTAGTGATGACCTGGAAGAGGCAATAGAGAGCAAAGAGTATGCTGGATACTCCTTGATGAAGCAAAAGGAAAAATACAGCCCTGGAGACGATCATAGAACCATGTATCTGGAGCTGGAAGGAACCTCAGACACCACCTGGTCCAATCTTCTCACTTTATAGATAAGGAAACTGAGGCCCAAGGCAGTGAAATGAAAGATTAGAAGTGGGACTTGAATCTTTGACTCAAGAGCTGGTGCTTTTTCTATAGTACCAGGATAGCCAGGAATGTAGTTTTAGGGGGGAAGATAGGTATCCAAGAATGACAAAAGATGGATGGAAAGTAAGAGGAAGAAGTCTTAGATGAAAAGAAGTTTGTTAAAGATAGTGGGGGTTCAAGAGGGCACAGTGAAAGAAATGGACAGAGTTGAATTGGAACATGGCAGGGATAGGGCTGCAGTAGATGTGAGCTGAATCGGAAGTGGTGATAAGGTAACAGAGGAGGGGGTGATTTTCTTTTAGGGTTCTGTACAAGGGGAATTATAAGAGTCAGAGATGGGAGTTCGCTAGCTGTAGCTAATATGTAGATAGTACAGTAAGGCCACCATTTATGTGAGTTCAAATAATGTGAAATTCAATTTAGTACAAATTTAAAAATACTAGGCTGCATTTACTTTGAGCCAAAATTCAATTAATGTGACTCATGAGAATTAGTTGAGGGTTTTAACATCTGCTTTGCTGTCAGGTTACACTTGCTTATTATCTCATGTGGACATAATGTGCTTCTGTGTATTATATTACTAGCAGATGTATTCATTTTGTTAATTCCTGTTACTCCCCCCCCTTTTTTTTTAAAGAACCCTTACCAAAATGGACAAAAGGAAGAATACCTGAGATGGAAATACTACCAAAACAAAAAGAAGAGGCTTGCTATTACATTAGGTAAAAAAAATTTGGTATAATCAAATAGCATGAATGTAGTCATAGTAACTCCAAGTCAGGATGAGCTGTTGGAAGGCCTGAAACAATGATATGGAATATTATAAAATGTGCAAATGAAATAAAAGAAAAAAAGCAAAGTTGTACCACCTTTTTGTGGTTTGCAAACGATGATGAGGAATAGATGCATTCCAATGATACAAATGGAGCATCTTTCAGCTTCAAGGACTGAAGATTTCACTTAATGCATTCATCTAAGCAGAGCTGTCATCCAGACAAAAGCCTCAGGTTTATTTAAGGTAGTGAAAGGAAATGGCAATGAAGTGGATAGTAAAGAAACTTTTAACTATAAATTTTAGTTGGTTCAATCAATTAAAAATGAATTCAATTGCATAACGGCAGTTAGATGGCACAGAGAATAGAGCACTGGCTCTGGAGTCAGGAGAACCTGAGTTCAAATCCAGCCTCAGACACTTACTAGTTGTGTGACCCTGGGCAAGTCAATCAACCTTGATTGCCTCCAAAAGAAAGAAAGAAAAATAATAAAATTCAATTGAAAAATGTTAAAATGACTAAGGAGGTAGCTAATGAAGATGAGAATGTAGTGGCTAAATATCCTGATGTTGCCCTGGAGTCAGGAGGACCTGAGTTCAAATCTGGCCTCAAACACATAACACTAGCTGTGTGATTCTGGGTAAGTCACTTAAACCCCATTGCCCTCACCAAAAAAAAAAGTATTAAAAAAAGGGGCAGCTAGATGGCAAAGTGGTTAGAGCACTGGCCCTGCAGTCAGGAGGACCTGAATTCAAATCCATCCCCAGACTAGACACTTGACACTTACTACCTGTGTGACCCTGGAGGACTCACTTAACCCTAATTGCATAAAAATAAAAAAAAATATCCTGTCTTAAATAGTAATAAACTCAGAAGGTGGATACACTGATCAACAAAATTTTAATGAGGACAAAAGAGGTTTATTCTAGAAAAGTATGATTTCTAAAACTTATGTTTCCCAAAAAAAAGAAAAAAAACTCAACCTAGATTTAAAATGTCTAGAGATAATCTAAAACTTTTATGGTAATGCAGAAGGGGATTCATTTTAAGGGAAAGCTAGCCAGAGCAGTGGAAAGAGTTCTAAGCCTGGAGTCAGGAAGACTCATTTTCCTAAGTTCAAATCTGGCCTCAGACATTTACTAGCTATGTGACCTTGAACAATTCACTTAACTTGTTTGCCTCAGCTTCCTCAACTGTAAAATGAGCTGGAGAAGGAAATGGCAAACCACTCCATTATCTTTACAAGACAACCCCAGATGGGATCACAAAGAGTTAGACATGACTAAAATGGCTGAATAACAGAAGGGTATTAAAAAAAATTAAAACCAATGCTTGTGTAACCCAAAGCCCATTGGTATGAGGCCCTCTCCTCATTGATGCCTATGTGAGAGATGGGGTGGAATTGGTGAGAATGGGATTTTTGGTCTCTTTAGTCTCTTCAGGTGCTTCTGGCTTCCAGCATCGAGAGAGAAAACCTATGATGCCAACACTACTTCAGCTTGCAGGAGTCAGAATGAGACAAACTAGTAGTCTTCATCACGTCCCTATCCCCAGATTGCTACACTAGAACTCTGAGCAATTTCTCCTTCAGTGAGATCTGGGATTCTCTCCCTTGATTGAGCTGATTTATCTCAACCCCAGTGGGAGAGCCCCTTTGCTCTCCATTGTCTGGTATATATTCTCCTATGTATACTCTCTGTTTTTTTATCTTGCTACTGACTTTGATAAAGGGGATTCTTTGCTACTCGCTATGTATTTGTTCATTGTGGACTTGGTATTTGATGGGAAGGGAATCACACCTTGGATACAGAGCTTGGGTCCTCCTTTTCCCATTAAAACGAACAGTGATCAGAAATTTAGCTTGAACCTGAAAACCACATTCCCTACCAGTGGTGGGGAACCTGTAGCCTCGAGGCCACACATGGCCCTCTAGGTCCTCAAGTGCAGCCCTTTGACTGAATCCAAACTTCACAGAACAAATCCCTTAAAAAAAGGATTTGTTCTGTAAAACACCTACCCTAGACTAATAACATTTAAGGTAGCAGATAGACATAATTCTAGCCCTGTACCCCTGTTTCTGAGGAGGGGAGTGGCCAAGCTTCTGGTCCCAACCTACTTCTTCCATTCTTGGAAGGAATTAAAGTATCCCATGGAGAAGGGTGGGAGAGGAAAAGGCTAGACATGCCAATTCACCTCCCTTTGAGCCACACAATGACATCCTGCTGCTTCATGTTGGAGGTAGCCCTTGCTAGAATTTATCAGTTTTGAAATACTCAGAGACTTCAACCGTTGATTGCTTCTAGTTTTTTTGGCAGCCACATAAAGAAAACTTGGGTAACTAAAGCTGTTTTTGAAGACTTGTTTTCAAGTTAATTTATCCCAACTGTTGAAAAAAATTGAAAAGACAACAATATCATCTTTAAAGCATTACTGATTTTACATACTGTCCTAGGTCATTCAACTACACTTGGTTCATTGTGTGAGAATACAAAAGTCACTTTTTGGCCACTAAACACAATATTTGAGGAGGGAGACCCTAGGTGGCACAGTGGATAGAGTGCTGGACATGAAGTTGGGAAGACTCATCATCTTCCTGAGTTCAAATCTGGCCTTAAAGCACTTCCTACCTGTATGACCCTGGGCAAGTCACTTCACCCTGTTTGCCTCAGTTTCATCATCTGTAAAATGAACTGGAGAGGGAAATGGCAATCCACTCCATTATCTTTGCTAAGAAAATGTCTAATGGAGTCACAAAGAGCAAGATATGACTGAAACAACTGAACAACAACACAGGCAGTCATCTCATCATTTTCCACCTGGCTGCACTCTTGGGACTTACCATGCTCCTAATGTATACCCTTTC
The DNA here is from genome assembly GCF_003287225.1 of Phascolarctos cinereus. Classification (NCBI taxonomy): domain Eukaryota; kingdom Metazoa; phylum Chordata; class Mammalia; order Diprotodontia; family Phascolarctidae; genus Phascolarctos; species Phascolarctos cinereus. The sequence goes on from NW_027555847.1 coordinate 635,449,983, forward strand.
TTCTACCCTCCTTCCCCACTTCTTTTTAGCTCCTTGAGATCAGGCATGGTCTTTTGCCTCTTTGTATCTGCAACACATAGAACAGGTCCTAGCACATAGTAGGCCCTTAATAAAACACCTTATTGACTGTCTGACCCTACCTCAGAAAAAAACTTTTGCTAAATAATTGCTAAAAGTCCAGGCAATGATACAATTTCCTTAACTGGAAAGATTGTAATCTCAGAGATGCAATTGAAAATATTCACTCTGCTTGAAAGCAAATAAGCAAAGTGCAAACAATATGCTTGTAATGTGGAAGTGTGCATTGTGCCACATTTGTACAAATAACAATTTTGAAGATTTTACTTCTGAAAAGCAAACAGTTCCAGAAGACATTACAAATGTTAGAAGTTCAGTTTTGATAAACTAGAGAATGATGATGTCTGGGAATTGCTTGATTCTCACTTGAGGCTGGGGTTTAAATTCTTGAAAGCCATGACAGTGAAGAAGGTCTGAAGAATCCCACCAAGTTTCAAAGATTTTGAGTGCATGGTTGGTGATGATGTATGCGTCCATTGGCTGAAGACCAGCCTTGCAGTCTTCATTTAGATCAATAATTGTTTGAAGAAGGCGGAGCCAAGATGGTGGAGTGAAAGCAGTGACTTGCTTGAGCTCTCCTCCAAACCCCTCCAAATACTCATAAAAAAATGGCTCTAAACAAATTCTGAAGCAGCAGAACACACAAAAAGACAGAGTGAAACAAATTTCCAGCCCAAGACAACGTGGATGATTGATCAGAAAGGTGTGTCGCGCAGGGCTGGGAGCGCAGCGTGGGTGCACAGGCCACAGCGTGGGCTCACAGGCTGCAGCAAACCTGGAGCAGGCCTCAGAGGACTGAATCTCGGGCAGCTGTGGAGGTCTCCAGATTCCTCAATCCACCAATGCCAAAGAAAAATTAGAAGGTCAGTGGGAAAAGTCTGTTTCTGTCCGTGCCTCAGAAAGGAAGGCGGGGTTTCAGCTCCATTCCCCAAGAGCGTGGCCCTGTGGGGGGGGCAGCTGCTTCCCGAGCTTCTGGCCCACAGACTGAGGGGGAATCTAGTGGCTGATCAGAGAGGGATTGCAGGGATCTCTTTGCCAGTGCTGAGGCAGGAATCTCTTCCTTTGCCCATGTTTGGATCTGGGCCACAGTTCTGGGCAGCGGTGCTGGGGTGAGGAGGAGCGCTGGCTTGGTGGAGCTTGTAGTGATTGCGGAGAGAAGCCCCTCCTCACAGTTACAGGACAGAAGGGAGTACTTGTAGTCGCAGGCCAGGAAAGGAGTAAACACCTTGCCCTTATCATACCACCTTGGAAGAACTGAAAATTTACAGGTCCCTACAAGTATCTCTGAAAACAGCTGTACAAACCCCGAAGCTTGGGACAGTACATTCTCCACATTGGAAGCAGATTCGTACCTTAACAAAGAGTTTAAAACTCAAGTAATTGGCCGGGATCATGAGCAAGCAGGCAAAAAGAGTCAGACTATATTATCTTACTTTGGTGAAAAAGAAGACCAAAATATACAACCAGAAGAAGACAACAAAGTCAAAGCCCCTACATCCAAAGCCTCCAAGAAAAATATGAATTGGTCCCAGGCCATGGAAGAGCTCAAAAACGATTTTGAGAAGCAAGTTAGAGAAGTAGAGGAAAAACTGAGAGTGATGCTAAAGGAGACCCAAAAAAATACTGAAGAAAATAACACCTTAAAAAATAGCCTAACCCAAATGGCAAAAGAGGTCCAAAAAGCCAATGAGGAGAAAAATGCCCTAAAAAGCAAAATTGGCCAGATGGAAAAGGAAGTCCAAAAGCTTACTGAAGAAAATACTTCCTTAAAAATTAGAATAGAGCAATTGGAAGATAGTGACTTTATGAGAAATCACGACACAGTAGAACAAATCCAAAAGAATGAAAAATTAGAAAACAATGTGAAATATCTCATTGGAAAAACAACTGACCTGGAAAATAGATCCAGGAGAGAGAATTTAAAAATTATTGGACTATCTGAAAGCCATGATCAAAAAAAGAGCCTAGACATCATCTTTCAAGAAATTATCAAGGAAAACTGCCCTGATATTAGAACCAGAGGGCAAAATAGAAATTGAAAGAATCCACAGATCTCCTCCTGAAAGAGATCCCCAAAGGAAAACTCCTAGGAATATTGTAGCCAAATTCCAGAGTTCCCAGGTCAAGGAGAAAATATTACAAGCTGCCAGAAGGAAACAGTTCAAGTACTGTGGAACACAATCAGGATAACACAAGATTTAGCAGCTTCTACATTAAAGGACCAGGGCATGGAATATAATATTCCGGAGGGCAAAGGAGATAGGATTACAACCAAGAATCACCTACCCAGCAAAACTGAGTATAATCCTTCAGGGGAAAAAATGGTCATTCAGTGAAATAGAGGACTTTCAAGCATTCTGATGAAAAGACCAGAGCTGAATAGAAAATTTGACTTTCAAATACAGGACTCAAGTGGAACATGAAGAGGTAAACAGGAAAGAGAAATCGTAAGAGACTTATTAAGATTGAACTGTTTACATTCCTGCATGGAAAGATGATATTTATAACTCATGAGACCTTTGTCAGTATCAGGGTAGTTGGAGGAAAAAAATTATATGTATGTATATGTAGATAGATAGATAGAGGGCACAGGGTGAGTTGAAGATTAAGGGGTCATATCTGGAGAATAAAATTAAGGGATGAGAGAGGATTATATTTGGAGAAGAAGAAAGGGAGAGGTAGAATGGGGTAAATTATCTCACAAAAAAAAACAACAGAAAAGTCTCTTACAGTGGAAGGGGAAACAGGGGAAGGTGAGAGGGAATGAGTGAATCTTATTCTCATAGGATTTGGCTTAAGGAGGGAATAACATACACATTCAATTGGGTATGGAAATCTGTCTTACCCTACAGGAAAATAGGGGGGGAAGGGGGCAAGAGAGCAGGGGATGATAGAGAGGAGGGCAGATTGGGAAAGGGGTTATCAGAAGTAAATACTTCTGAGGAGAGACAGGATCAAAAGAAAGAATAGAATAAATGGGAGGGCAGGATAGGATTAAGGGAAATAGAGTTAGTTTTTCACAACATGTCTACTATGGACGTGTTTTGCATAACTGCACATGTACAACTTATATTGAGTTGCTTGCCTTTTCAATGAGGGTGGGTGGGGAGGGAGAAAGAGGGAAAATTTGAAACCTAAAGTTTTAAAAACATATGTTTAAAAAAATGTTTTCACATGCTACTGGGAAATAAATATAGGAAATAGGGTACAGAAGTCTATCCTGCCCTACAGGAAAATAGAAGGGGAAGGGGATAAGAGAAGGGGAGAGAGATAGAAGAGAGGACAGAGTAGGGGAAGGGATATTCAGAATGCATGACATCTTGGGGTGGGGGGAGGGGGAGATGGGGTGAAAATTTGGAACTCAAAAACTTGTGGAAGGGAATGTTGAAAACTAAAAATAAATAAATTGATATTAAAAAAAATAATAATTGTTTGAAGAAGCTGACAATGATGCCAAAGAAGCAAATAGTGGGGAGTCCATAAATGTTTGTTGGATTGAATAGTTTTTGCCAAAAGTAATGTTATTATGTATGCTTAAAAGAACTTACTCATTTCAATCTGTAGGGAAGGGAACATTCTTATCCAGGAGAGCACGGCCTCACTGACGAATTAAAGAGTGAAGGATGTTGGGTGGGTCTCTGAACTAGGTACAACGTGTTTTATTTACATCCTTTGTAGCACTTGGCACAGTATGTTTTATCCTTGACCACAGGGTTCTATTCACTGACTCCTTTGATTCCAATTTCAGGTCTCACTTGACCTATCCAACCATCTCTCTCTCTCTCTATAATTGTTTGGGGGTTTTTTTGGCAGACTTATGATTTCATTGAGTTAAGGATGTCCCAGTGCAGAAATTCCCTCAGCCAATACAGATCAGAAACTTACCTGTAACATGATCTTAGATGGTGGGAAAGAGAGATTAAATGACTTACCTGGGTCACATAGCTAGTTCATGTCAGAGGAAGGACTAGAATCCAGACTTCCTAACTCCAACGCCACTATGGCAAGTGACCTTTCTCCTTTTGTATTTCCCAATATAACACCTTTGCTAGAATAGATCTAATCTTCTCATTGTCCACTATACATACTAGGGTCATTCTGGTCTCTAGACCTTGACTGTCCATTAAACAAATAAAATATCCCCCACTTTCCTCATTGCCCATCTAATTCTTATTCTGTTCCAAACCCCACCTAGAATCATGGGAGTCAGGAAGTATTTATATAGAAACCATTCTGAACAGAAAAGAAGAGGAAACAGGTTAAGGGAAATGAAGTGTTTTGCCCCAGGGTCACATAGTGAAGAGATAGACTAGAACTCTGGTCGCTTTCCACTACCCTACACTGTCTCTTATTTAACACCTCCATGAAGCGTTCTCCGACTATGCTGGTCATTGATCTTTCCTTATGTACAAGATGGAGAGATTTAGGCTAGATGAGAATAAAGTTAGGTGGATGTGAATTATTTGAATTTGAACTTTGCCTGGATCTCTTCTTTCATTTATCTCAACTGATTAAAGAGGAACCAATTAATGGACTGATGTCAACCTAGAGGGATGTCTTTGATGGAGTATCCCAAGGGTCTGTTCTTGGTTTTGTGCTGCTCTTCAGCATTTTTATCAGTGACTTCATTGAAGATAGAGATGGATGGAATGTTCATCAAATTTTTAGATCATAGAATCATAGATTTAGAGCTAAGAGGCATGTTGGCCATCTAGTTCATACTCCTCATTTTAAATATGAGAAAATTGAGACCCAGAGAGATTAAGTGACATGCCCAAGGTCACACAAGTAGAAAAGTAAGTGTCAGAGGCAGGATGCAATGAAGCTGGGACACTTTGGCTGACATGTTTAGAAGACAGAGTCAAAACCTGAAAAGATTTCTACAGGCTAGAATTATGGGTCAACTTTAGAAAGATGAGATCTATTGATACTCCAGTCTCTAAGGATTTGATCAGTGGAGGTATTTCCACCACTGTAGTAAATTGTAGTGGATCCAAGACTTAACAGATGGTCTTTAAGAGTTTTTCTAGCCAAAAAATTAACCACCCTTTCACTACATTGGTGAGAATCCTCTCAGAAATTAGCAAGGCTGGTCTTCAGACAACAGATACATATGCCATCACCAACTGTGCACTCAAAACCTTTCCAATTTGGTGGGACTCTTCAGACCTTCTTCTTCAATGCCATAACAAGAATTTAGACCCCAGTCATGCCATAATGAAATATCTAACTAAGTAGGACTTACAGAGGAGGAAAATTGTATTTAAAAGGAATAAGGTATCACATAGCATAGAGTGGAAGAGGGCTGACCTTTGAGTCTAATACCTAAGTTCAAGTCCCAATTATTACACGTATGACCATTCAGGACTCTAGGCAACTGTCAGGATAGTTGTTGATTTGCAATGATAGAGGGAGCTTCCTCAGTAGGAGAGCCATATGTAAATGAAATCACAAGCATAGACAAAAAAATAAATCCCACAATTGGGTTTGAAACACACACACACACACACACACACACACACACACACACAGGTACTACAAAGGCAGAATGGGGGAGATGTGACTAAATGACTTATTTGAAAAACATCTTGAAGTTTTAGGGGACTACAAATTTAGAATGAGTCAACAGTGTGATACGTGGTGTGAAAAAGGCAAATGTAATCCTTGGCTGCATAAAAACAGGCAGTGTCCAAAAGGATGAAGAGCTGACCTGGCCAGATGACACCTGGAGTTAATGCTAAGCACCACAATTTAGGAAGATTATTGACAAACTGGAGTGTTTCCAGACTAAGGCAGCTAGGATCAGAGACTATGCCATGAAGATGAATTGAATGTGTCTAGCTTGGTGAAGGGAAGGCTTAGAAAGGACATGATATGTCTTAAAATATTTAAAGGACTGTTCTCTGTAATAGGGTTTAGCCTTGTGCTGCTTGGTCGCAGTGGGTAGAACTAGGGCAAGTTCCTTCACTTATACTCCGAGGCTCAGAGGTAATGGTGTTTTAAGCTTGAACTGCTTGGCCTCAGAGCGTAGAAGTGGGAACAATAGGTGGAAATTTCAGAGAGTCAGATTTAGACTTGATGGAAAGAAAAACTTCCTAAAAATTAGAGTTACCCATGAATAAAATGGGCTAACCTAGGAGGTTGTAGATTGCTAATGTTTGAAGATCTTTAAGTTGAGACTGGAGGACCACAGGTCAAGGATGCTAGAGAGGGAACTGGTATACTGATAAAAATTGGAGCATATGTCCTTTTAAGTACCTTATAATACTAAGACTCTGAAATTTCATGATATGTGTACTTCCTAACTCTGAGTTTTGGACAGGGAAGACCTTCGTAAAACCACAAAGGGCTACCTGTGAATTATTTGTAGTTGTTATCCAATAAAACCATATGTGCAATGAGACTGACAGCCAGGCACTGTACTGGGAGCCAAGGAATGTAAAAAGACCCAGAAGGATGACTCAGGAACACTGCTTAGATCCTCGATAGAGGATTTATTTCCATAAAACCTGGACAGAAATCTCACAGTATCGTCAAGCACCAATTAATAATCAACAAGTATGTGTTAAGCACTTGCAATGTACCTGACACTGTCCTCCACACTCAAGTCCCTTGCCGCCTTAGCCTATGAAAAATCATTCTTTGAGCAGCTTTAACTTTGGAACACTACTACTATCTGCTGTCTTCACTCCTATTCACCTATTGTTGAACAAAGCTGGAGAAAATCATAAAACTGTGCTGACTGGGTGCACTACAATTTTATATTACATAATCTCAACTGGGCCCTCACTGGAGCAAGGGAATCCTTTCATACCCCTCTAATTGACTCACTACCCTACTCACCACAGCACCTTTTTCAAATTTTTTTCATCCCTTTTCAGATCTTCCATGGCATCTCCTCCCCCCAACCCTTTCAGCTGAGAATCTTGCCTCATGTTTCACTGAAAAAATTAAGGATATTTTCTGAGAGCTCTTTCTTTTTCCCTCCTCTTTTCAAATCAATCAGTTGTCTTTCCCTATTATCTCCTCTATCACACCTTTTTCACATGAAGAGATGGCCCTTCTAACCAATGCATCTTTGATCCATTCATTATGTCTACTCTGCCAGGTTGCTCCCTCTATCATCTTCACTCTTTCATTAATTTTCAGTCTTTCCCTGTCTAATGATTGATTCCTTGCTCTCTACAAATATGTCCGTGTCTCTTTGTTCTTAAAAAAATTCTCACTTAATTGTCCATCTCTGTTCCTATTCCATATCTCTCTACCCTCTCATGGTTAACTCCTCCAGAAAGCCACCTATACTGCTGCTTCCACTTCCCCTTTTATTCTCTTCTTAACTCCATGATCTGGTTTTGGACTCATCACACAACTGAAACTAGTCTACAGACTTACCAATTATCTCTTAATTGACAAATCTAATGGCCTTTTCCTAATCCTAATTTTTCTTGATGTTTCTGCAGTCTTTGACACTGTCAATCATTTTTTTCTCCTTGATATTCTCCTCTCTCTAGATTTTTGTGACATTATAAGTATCCTTTGCTGAATCTTCATCTTGATCATGCCCACTAATTATGGTGGTCCCCCAATGGGGGCCTTCTTCTCATCTTCCTCTACACTACTTTTCTTGATGTCATTAGCTCCCATGAATTCATTTATCTATACAAACTTTTTTTTCAGATTTATATTACCAGCTATAACCTCTCACCTGATTTAAAACCAGTCAGTCAATAAAGGTTTATTAAGCACCTGCTTTGTGCCAGGTACTGTACTATGAACTGGAGAGACAAAATGAGGTAAAAGACAGTCTCTACCCTCAAGGAGCTCACAGTCTAACGGGGGAGACAACAAGCAAACATATACAGACAAGTTTTATACAAGAAAGAGAGGAAACAATTAGAAAAGGGAATTGAGGTTGAGAAAAGCTTCCTATAGAAGATGGTGTTTTAGTTGGGACTTGAAGGAAGCCAGAGAAGCCAGTATGCAGAGATGAAAAGGGAAAGCTTTCTAGGCATGGGAGACAACCAGAGACAACAATATTCACAAAATGTTCTAGCTCACATCTCCAATTGCCTGTTGGAAATCTTGAACTGGATAATGCATAGACATCTTAAATTCAACACACTGAAAGATTATCTCATTATTTTTCCCTCTAAAACTTCCCCTCTTCCTAGTTTTCCTATTACTGCTAAGAGTAGCACCGTCCTTCCATTCACTACGGTTCACAACCTTGGTATTATCCTTGACTCCTCAAAAACTCTCAGTCAACAAACATTTATTAAATCCCTATTATGGGAGTTCTGCTTCCGGAAGCCAAGATGGCGGAGCGAAAAAGTAGTCGCTCTTACTCTCCCCTATCAACCTCTGAAAACCAGAAAATATCACCCCAGACAAAAAACCCTAGAAGACGGGGAGCAGCAGTGCAGCAGCCCAGCAAACAGGTCTCCCAGTGCCTCAGCAAAAATAAGGAAGGCAGAACTACAAGGGGCCCCAGTTGGATAAGTACCCTGAGGCATTCATCTGAAAGGATATGAAGAAGACAACCTAAAGGCTTCCTAAAACCCCAGCCTTGCTGATTCCAACCCAACACCAAGTGAGCTGTCAGAGCCCTGCAGCCTCCAATTGTGAAGAAATCCTGAAGCTTAGGTGGTAGAGCAGGCAAACACCAACACCTGGACCTCCGAGTGCCTCAGTGAGGGTGGGGGGAAACCGATGGAAACCAGCTCAGAAAACCACCAGGTGCCTTGGAACTCGACCACAAAGGAATCTCCTGGTACATTAGCAAAAACAAGGGAGACAACACTGCAAGGGGCCCCAGGCAGATAAACATCCTGCAGCACCCATCTAAAAGGAGCTGAAGAAAGCTAAAGGAAAGGAAAAACAGGCAATCTAGAATTGCCTGAAAGTTCCAGCCTTGCTGATTCCAGCCCAACACAAAGTAAGCTGCCAGAAACCTACAGCCTCCAATTCCCAGCATAAGAGGCCCTAGCACACAAAGGCAGTGACCAAGACCTAGGTTCCCAACAAGAAGCTTGGGTCAGTGCCCTCTGTTCCCCAGCAGGAGAGCTCAATCTCTTTAAAGGCCAGGGAATAAAGAAGCACCATGAGTAAAAAGAAACGTACCATGGATTCATATTATGAGAAGAGTGAAGATCAAGACAGAAATTCTGAAGAGGACAACATTGTCAACAAACCCACATCTGCAACAACAAAAGTGAATATGAACTGGTCTGAAGCCCAAAAAGCCTTCTTAGAAGAGCTCAAGAAGGATTTTAATAGTCAAATGAGAGAGGTAGAAGAGTCCTTCAAAAATACAATTGGCCAATTTGAAAAAAAAATACTGAAGAAAACAAGTCCCTAAAAAACACAATTGGCCAATTGAAGAAGGACAAAAACTAACAGAAGAGTACACTGAAAAAACAAGTCCCTAAAAAACACAATTGGCCAGTTGAAGAAGGAAGTACAAAAACTAACAGAAGAAAACAATCTGTTAAAAACTAGAATTGGACAAATGGAAACTAATGTCTCTATGAGAGAGCAAGAATCAGTCAAACAGAAACAAAAAAAAAAAAATAGATGAAAATGTAAAATACCTCATCAGTAAAACAACCGACCTGGAAAATGACTCAGGAGAGACAATTTAAAAATTATTGGACTACCTGAAAATCATGATGAAAAAAAGAGCCTGGACAGTATCTTTCAGGAAATCATAAAGGAAAACTCCCGAAGTCCTAGAACCAGAAGGGAAAATAACCATAGAAAGAATCCACCGATCACCACCTGAAAGAGATCCCAAATTGACAACACCAAGAATATAATAGCAAAATTCCAAAATTACCAGATGAAAGAGAGGTGCTGCAAGCACCAGAAAGAAACAATTTAAATATCATGGAACCACAGTCAGGATTACACAGGACCTTGCAGCTTCTACATTAAAAGACAGGGCATGGAACATGATATTCTGTAAGGCAAAGGAGCTTGGAATGCAGCCAAGGATCAATTACCCAGCAAAAATGAGCATCATTTTTCAAGGGAGGAGGTGGATATTCAACGAAATAGGAGACTTCCAAACTTTCCTGATAAAAAGACCAGAGCTCAACAAAAAATTTGATCTTCAAGTACAGGACTCAAGAAGGAGTTAAAAAGGTAAATGGGACAGAAGGATACAATATTGTTAATGGGGGGGGCTGTTTAAACCCCTACAAGGGAATATGGCACTTGCGACCCTTGAGAACTGTATTGTTATTATACCTTGTTAAAGGAGTATACATAAAGAGGGTGGATATTAGTTGACTTTGATGTAATGATAAAAAAAAAAATCTAATCAAGTGGGTTAAATGGATCCAAATAAGTGGATCAATCTGATCTTAGAAAAGGTACTGAGAAAGGAGGAGGCAGACAAGGGTAAATTACATTACAGGAAAAGACACAAAATCCTATTACAGCAGAGGGAAAGAAGGGGGGGAGCATTGTTTGAACTTTACTCTCATCAGATTTGGCTCAAGAAGGGCATAATGTAATCAGTTAGCTATAGAAATCTAACTTGCCTTATAGGCAGTAGGAGGGAAAAGAGGAAAGAAAAGGGGAGGGGGAAAGAAGGGAGGGAAGAAGCAATAAGACTAAAGGGGAAGAAAAGGGAAAGGGATAATAAAAGGGGGAAGGGACTGAAGGAGGCTGCGATCAAAAGCAAAATCCCTATTATGTGTCAGAGTTCTAAGTGCTGGAGATGCAAATACAAATAAGAAACAGTCTTGCCCTCATAGAGTTTACAGTCAAATGAAGGAAGCACACACAAAGGGAAGCTAAAGTTAGATTTGGGGTTTGGGGAAGGGAAGGTACGGTACCTGGTATAAAGTATAAGGTATAAGGTACCTGGTACAAGGTATGATGGAGTCCAGTCCAAAAGAGTGAAGCTGGTGGGAAGTTGGGGAGATGAAGAGATTGCTAGCCTGGGAATCCTCTTTAATTGAGGTTTTGGGAAGAATACTCCACTTTCCAATCAAACAAGCAGAGAGTATAAAGGAAACTAATGAAGTATGAGTACCAAGGCTGATGAACTCTTTCAGGATGATGAGTTTCCTAAATGAAAATTTCCTGAGGCCATGATGGAGTTCAATCCAAAGGGATGCAGCTGGTGGGGAGGGGACAGAGCAAATTTACTAGTTTGCTTGATCCAATCGTTGTTAAGTTCTATTGATTCTACTTCCCAGAATCTCTCATTTTTGCCCCCCTCTCACCTCTGACAACGTAGCCCTCATTGCCTCACACCCGGGCTATTGCAATGGCACACTGGTTTGTCCCCCTGCCTCAAGTCTCTCACCACTCTAGACCGTTACCCACTCAGCTACCAAAGTGATTTTCCTAAATTGTGTATCTTATCATGCCACCCAGTTTAGTCAACAAACCCCAGTGGCTCCCTGTTTTTCCAGGATCAAATATAAAATCTCTGGTTTGGCTTTTAAAGCTCTTCATAGATGGATTCCTTCCTACCTTTCCAGCTTTCTTACACTTCAGTCTCCTCTGCATACGATGGGATTCAGTGACACTGACTCTTTGCTATTCCTAAGGTAAGACATTCTAGCTGCTGACATGGCATTTTCCCTATCTGACTGGAAATGGAGCCATGCCTGCCATTCTTCAAATCTCAGCTAAAATCCTATGCTCCACAAGAAGCCTTTCCTGCTCTCTCCTATCACTCCCTACTTTCAGCTTCCTTCTTTGTGTGGTCTTCCTTCATTTGACAGTAAACTCTTTGAGGGCAGAGCTGTCTTTTTTGTGTTTGCATCTCCAACACTTAGAACAGTGTCTGAGACACAATAAAGGTTTAATTAATTTTTACTGACTGACTGATTGCTTTAGAGGCATCAAGGATGACACCAAGTTTGTGAGCCTGAGTGACTTGGAAGGATAGTGTTTCCCTCAACAATAATAAGAAAGTTAGGAGAAAAAATAACTAGATAAATTTTGAATTGAGTTGAATTTAGAATGTCTATGCAACATTTGGGGTAGTTAGGTGGCACAGTGGTTAGAGTGCCAGGAAGACTCACCTTTCTGAGTTCAAATCTAGCCTCAGACATTTACTAGCTTTGTGACGCTGAGCAAGTCACTTAACCCTGTTTGTCTCAATTTCCTCATCTGTAAAATGAGCAGAAATGAATGGCAAACTACCCTAGTATCTTGGCCAAGAAAACTCCAAATGCGGTCACAAGGAACTGGACACGACTGAAACAACTGAGCAACAACAATTTGACGTCCACTTCAAGGTGTCTAACAGGCAATTGGAGATGTGAGCTACAGCATTTTCTGGCACAGCATGAAGTGTCCTGTATGAGGAATAGTAAGTAGGTCTATATGACTAGAAGTTGAGTGTGTAGTGGAGAGCAATGTGTTAGAAGATTGGAAATATAGTAAGGGGCCAAGTTGTGATGACCTCTAACTGCCAAAAAGGAGTGAGAAGGTGTGAATGGGCTGTAATCTGAACCACTGAAGGGAATGCCCAGGTAGCTGAAATCACAATCCACTAAAGTATTATTATTAGTATTACTATAAACTTTCATAACAAATACCAATGAATAAGAAGTAGCATTTATATAGCTCGTCAAGATTTGCAAAGCACCATATTTTCATACAGTGTTATCTCAATGACCCTGGGAGGTAGGTGTTATTATTATTCCAATTTTACAGATATAGAAACTTGAGGGATACAAAAGTTAAATAAGTTGCCCAGAACCACACAGCTAGAAAGTGTCTGAAAATGGATTTGAATTCAAGTCTTCCTGACTCTAGGTCCAGCACTCTAGCTACTGTGCCATCTAGCCCACTGATCACCAGCTGAAACATGGAATAAATCTCCATCCTAAACGTCTAAATCTGAGTCATTTGTATTTTAACCAGAGAGCAAGGAACCCTGCCCACCCACACATGATTATACTGCACATATTAAAAAAAAAGAAAAGGCAAAACAATGAGCCACGAAGGAATAGTCTTTGCTCTGTCCTCTTTCCTAATCTGTTAGAAATTCATTAATCTGAGAAAATGTTTCAACAGCTCACATGACCTGTGCTAATTTTCTGGAGCTTGCATCACTAAGTAGGAAATTACTTTCTGTACCATGGTGTCATTATTTGACCAGCATTTCTCCAGCCTAGAAAACCTTCTGGTTTTTCCATGGAGACTTAGCCACCAACCATAGCTACCAGCTCCTTTCTTTCCCTAGGGCCTGAAGTCAGGAAGATTTATCTTTGTGAGTTCAAATCTGGCCACTTACTAGCTGTGTGATCTTGGGTAAGTCACTTAACTCTGCTTGCCTCAGTTTCCTCATCTGTAAAATGAGCTGGAGAAGGAAATGGCAAACTATTCCACTATCTCTGCCAAGAAAATCTCCAATAGGCTCACGAAGAGTCAGAAGTGAGTGAACAACACAAGAAACTCAGCCTTTCTCTTCTTAAGACTTCCTCAGGGCAGGAGGTGATGAGGATTCAACCTGGTGATCAAGTTATTAGGGTTTTGTTGTGGGGAGAGGGGTGAGGGGGCATCTTCTCTGGGGCATTGTAGGAGACATTATTTTTCTCCCAGATATTGGTTGTACTAGATCCTGAGTGGCATCATGGGCACTGAACTTTGATTTAGAAAATTCAAATAACTTCTCAGTCTTTCAGCGGCTGGGTGATCCCAGGCAAGTCACTTAACCACGCTGTCTTGGCTTCCTCATCTGTAAAATGAGGGGTTTGACCATGATGGAGTCTAAGGTCTTTTCTAGCTCTAAATAAATATTTGAACTCTTGATTTCTGAGGTCCCTTTAAGCATTGCTATTCTGTGATTCCGTGATCTCTAAGATCGTTTCCAGCTCTGCAGATTCTCTGGAGTGGGGTAAATCACACAGGCAAGAAATCTGGAATTCCCAAACACATGGTCAGGATAGGAAGTAGAGAATGAAGGCTAACTGGTTAGATCCCTTTTGTAGCTCTGAGAATCTTGGATTCTGGGACCCTGAGGTCATGGCTTAGGATAAATCACTTGGAAAGAAAGCTGGGATTTCCAAAACAAGAGACAATACTGGAAGAGGTGACTCATTCTCCGTCCCCCTCCAGCTCTGGGTTCTGAGTAAGGGAGACAAGGAGTGGGCGGGGCCTTGGCTTCCAGACTCTACCTGAAACGTGCCTTCTTGCATGGGGTAGCCTGGCCTTTCTCCCTACCCAGGTACCTTTCTAGGGAGCGTAGAAGTATGGTTCTTCCTGGGCAACTCCTTCTAGCTTTTCCTCCCCATATTTTTCTACTTTTCATTTGTTATGTCCTCAAATAGACAAACAGTACTGTCCTGTTAGGGTCCCTTCCCACCCTTCGGCTCCAATGCTCAAGTTGTGAACTGTGAGGTGCCTTAAGGTGGGGGGAGGGTTGAGTGGGGATTGTCTGAAATGACAAAGGCAGGTGAATTTTTAGCTGGATTTAAAAGAGGCTTTTTTTTTTTTGCCAAAATAGAAGGTAACCTGGTGATCTCCTCTGGGAGCTCTCTACCTTTTCAATATCCTTCTTAAAATTCAGTGTCAGATCCCAGCATGTGCTGGTAAACATTTAACAGCCAGCTCTCTGACAAAGGTTTGACACATTTTAAAGTCTAATCTCTATGATTAGCATCTTAACTTTCTTAAGGCTGGACAATCAATGAAAGTAATCCTTGATTTGTGTCATTTGCAGATTTCTTCTTTTTTTGGGGGGTCAACTGGGGTTAAGTGACTTGCCCAGGGTCACACAGCTAGTAAGCATCAAATGTTTGATCTGAGGTCAGATTTGAACTCAGGTCCTCCTAACTCCAAGGCCAGAGCTTTATCCACTGCACCACCTAGCTGCCCCCCATTTGCCAATTTCTGACGTGTAAATACTTACACTGAAAATTTAACAGTCAGCTTTCAAACATACCCCTGCAACCTAACATGATATCCCAGAAATGGTATGACAAGGGTAGAGTGCCTCATTGATTTCTGGAAATTATGTTACCCTTACGATGCATGGCACATAGTAATGACAATTCCCCAAAGGGGAATTGCTTGCAAAAACCTGCCTCTTTCATATGAATATTCTCATCAAGTATGCAATAGCAGTTTGATAACTGACTGGCATTCTAGGATTTGAATTTTAGAGGGACAAACACTCCTTTGCAGCTCTGACTGTGGTTTGGACTCTAACAATCTTTGAGCCATAAGAGGCATATTAATTACATTCAGGAGTATTAAGAGAGAAGATTGAGAGGAAGGAGAGGGGAGATGCCTTCCCCAACCCCACCTAGAACTTGGTAAGCTGATCTGTAAAGAATCAGGGACACAGGAACACAAGGACAAGAAACATAGCAACGCGAGCTAAGCCAAGTCAGAGCAGGGGGATATTGAAGTGGACCTGATGTCAGGCATCTCAAAACAGAAGGCTTAGTACCACTTGTACTCACTCTTCAAGACTGAAAGTTCCAGAAGGTCTACCCTTTCCTTTGTTTCCCCTCCCCATGACTATTCAGTAACAGGAACTGTAATTTTACCTAAAATATTTCCTGTATCCTGATTCTGCCTGAAGTATAAAGAATCTAGGCACTAGCTGGAAAAAAACCCCCAAAAGTTAAATCAGGGAAGAAAGCCAAACCTTTGTCTAAATGTTAGGAATTTTGTTAACCAAGTTGTTGTGATTATCTTAATTATGTTGTATCTGAAACAAACTCCATAAAATAGCAGAGAAAGGGAACACGTGGACCTGAGTGCCATTGTATTGCACTTAGGGTAAAAGCAAGCGAATGAATTGTTGCAGCAAAATGAGGCTGATTAACTCTGTCTCTGTTTTCCCTCTGTCTCTCTGTCTCTGTCTGTCTGTCTGTCTGTCTGTCTCTCTCTCTCTCTCTTTCTCTCTCTCTCTCTCTCATTACCTTTTTAGGCACCACCCACACCTTGTAATGGCAATAAATCTCTTTTGGAAAATTGCAAAGCTCCTTTCGTGATCCCAAACTTCACAGAGAAACAGATGCCCACCTTTTTCATACCAATGTTGCCTACTAGTACTGCTGTATGACGAGACAAGCACAGAATACAATATTCTCTCAAAGGATTAAGAATGAGTATTCCACAGAAAGCAATAGAGAGGCTTATGGTGGGTGGGAGCAGGCTGCAATACATAATTCATCAGCACCTTCAAAGAAGAGCAGGAATAAAAGATGTGATCAAAGAAATATATGCTAGGATGAGAAGAGAGGAGCAACCTATTGAGTTGCCTTTTCCTTAATTTCTGGTGCTAATATTCCTAAGGCTAAGGATCACAGTGAAGACTGTAGTCTGGCCAGTGACAGTGATAAATCTGGTTTTGCCAAAATGCTACCAATCTTGTGCCAATCTGAAATCACTGAATCGTATTTTGGGCTCACCTCCTTCTGCCCTGTTTGGGGTTTTTTTAGTTGTTATTGTTTTCATTTTGGGTTTTTTTTTTGTTTTGGTTTTTCCCTTCCTGTACTTAGGGGTAGTTAGGTGGCTCAGTTCATAAAGTGCTGATCCTGGAGTCAGGAAGACTCATTTTCCAGAGTTCAAATCTGGCCTCAGATACTTACTAACTGTGAGACCCTGAGCAAGTCACCTAACCCTGTTTGCCTCGGTGTCCTCATCTGTAAAATGAGCCCAGAAAAGGAAATGGCAAACTACTTTAGTATCTTTGCCAAAAAAACAAAAACAAAAACAAAAAAAACCCCAAACAATCCAAATGGGGTCACAAAGAGTCAGAAATGACTGAAAACATCTGACTACATATTCCTGCACTTAGCACAATGCCAGGCACATAGTAGGCAGATTAATACATGTTCATTTATTGATTGATTTCTTTAGTCGATTAGGTTCCTAGAGTTCTCACAATATTCCCATGACCCCCCCACTCAGACTCATTGCCTCCAGAATACGCCAATATTACCTTTTTGTCCCATCCAAATAAACCAAGACAAATTTCAGTGTCTATAGACCTGATTTTAGCTGTAGGGAAGAACAACACATAGTTGAGGAATTCATGATAAACCATAGTGACTGATAAAAGATTGTTGGATTAGCCTACTTCTTTCCACTCATCATCCTAAATAAAAAGTTAATTTCAAAGCACAGAAAAATCTACATAAATTGATGCACAGTGAAGTGAGCAGAGCTAGGAAAACAACATACACAGCGACTATAACAGTTTAAATGGAAAGAACCAAACACAAAACAATTGAAAGTAAATGTTGCAAAATTACAAAGAATAAGTGTGGCCACAAAGAAGACGAAGAAGATACCTCCTCCTACTTATTTGCAAAAATGGGAGGTCCACAAATATGGAACATTATTTTTTCAATGTATTTATTGATTTTGCTGATCTTTCTCTTATTCCTTTTTTTTTCTTTTTTTTTCCTTTAAAAATATTATTTGCTATGTGGGATGGGGTCCACAAATATGGAATGTTACTTTTTCGATGTATTCATTGATTTTGCTGATTGTTTTTTCTCATTCTTTTTTTTCTTTTTCTTTTTTCCTTTAAAAATATTATTTGCTATGTGTAATGACTTTTCGGGAGTGGGGAGGAGACAGGATACAAAGGGAATTTTAGGTAATATCAAAACAAAATATATCAATATACATTTATTCTTTAAAAAGTTAATGTCTCTGACATGGAAATATGTTTCATATGATTGTACATGTATAGCCTATATCATATTGCATGCTGTCTGGGGAGGGGGAGGGGAGGGAGGGAGAGAAAATTTAAAACTCAAAATCTTATAGAAGTTAATGTTGAAAACTAAAAAGAAATAAATAAAACACTCAAAAAAAACCTAATGTCTCCTTAGCCTGTGTGAATAGAGGCATAATGATTAAATATATATATATATATATGCATATGTATTATATATATATGCATATATATATAGTGTGTGTATATATGTATGTATGTATGTATGTATGTAGTATATATTTTTGCTTGTACTTGTATTTCTAGCACTTAGCATAGTATCTGACACATAGCAAGTGCTCAATAAATATTTGTGGATTGACTAACATAAGAATTTACTTTTGGTGTAAGGAAACCATCATAACTTATCTTCAAGTATTTAAGGTGAAGTACAGCGGATAGAGGACAGGCCTTTGAATCAGAAAACTTGGGCTCAAATACTCCTTAACATACTAGCTGTGTGACCTGAGGGTATCACCTAACCCTCTTGGTGCATCTAGGCACAACTCTCTAGAATGCACAGGTTACAGGTAATAGCATGAATACATCAGTGGAGGGAATTTCTATCCAAGAAAATTACCTATACCTATAAAATCCCTGGGATGGACAAAAAAAGAATAATGGAAGAGAGATTAGATTGATTCTGTTTGATCCTAGAGGCCAAAATTAAGAGCAATGGGTGGATGTTATATATGGAACTGGAAACAGTAAATGCCGCTCAGAATAGAATAGGAAGTAGGTGGTTATTCTTTAGTGGAGCTCTTTCAGTGGAGACTTCATAAACACTTGTTAGGGATGTGAAAGAGGTAAAAGAGGAGATTCATGCTTCATTTGAATCTGTTGGAGGTGGCATGGGGTAGTTAACCAAGTGTCCTCCAGGATCCTTCTCAACTCTGTGATTCATAACAATTCTAACAACTCCAATTCATCTAAAATTTATTAGATGTCAATTTTATGTAAATGAAGGAAGAAAAAAGGAAAAAAGGAAGGAAACAAGCATTTAAGTGTGTTCTATGTGTTGGGTACTGTGCTAAGCGATGAAGATACAAATATGAGCAAAAAAGAACAGTGTCCCTGCCATCAGGGAACTTACCTTCTCAGGGGGGAAAACAAAACAAGAAAAATTAATTAAAAGGGAGAGAGGAGAGACAGATAAAAGTATCCATCTTGGAATGATGGTTTGGAGTCTGGCTGGCTCAGGTCACTCCACAAAATGGAGGCTTGAGAAAGAAAGTACTAATGGAAGAAGAGCCTGGTGCAGGGATTGCACAGGGTGAGAACGCCATAGGGGTAGTTGGATAAAAAGTCGTGTTCATCTGATTCTGATTCTAGGTACAAGAAGATATACGGTACACAATGTCAAATCTGTAAGGGACTTGGAGCTTTCTGTTTCATTCATGGGGAACAAATGTTGCATCCAAATCAAATTCTTCCCAGCCTTCAAAGATCTCCTGGGAGAATTGAGCTTTCTGTTGATTTTAAAGAGGGAAAGAGAATTTGTTTGGTCAGGGTTAGAGGGTGGTCATTGCAAGATCAAGGCTTTTGAGTTCAATTGGCAGAGATTATAGGGGAAGGAAAGAGATTACGAGATAGGTGCATTGTAGCTACAAAGAACAGCAATACAAACTGGAAAGAGGAAAGGAGAACAAAGACTCAGAATTTTAGTGATACAGATTCTCTGTAGCAGCAGACCTTCTAAAGCCCAGAAGCATGATAGGTACTCCAGATAGCAGTGGAACAAAGTTGAAAAACAGCTTTTAGAAAAAAAGGAGCGAGAAACAAGAGAAGGGAAGAAAAAAAATCTGAGTTTCTTTTTAGAGACTGTGATTCTATTCAATTTAATTCAATGTTTTTTAAGCACTTTTTATGTAAAATGAATTGTGCTAGACCCTGAGAATATAAAGCTGGTTTAATGCAGTTGAAAGGTCATTGGATTTAGAGGGAGAAGATCAGGGTCCAAATCCTGGACCCACATTTTACTTATTATGTGATCTTTGGCAACTCACTATACCTCTCAAGGCATCATTTATACCAGTTATAAAATGAACAGTTTTGACCAGATGATCTTTTAAGATTCCTTCCAACTCTAGATCCTTGGTACTAGTAACTTATGGAACTAGACACAGTCTCTAACTTGAAAAAGCTTATGATATAGTAGGTAGAATTAGGTCACTAGAATTGAGCACACTTTCTCACCACCCTCTTTTTAGTAACAGGGGGAAGGGAGATGGAGGACAAATAAAGGTAAAAATAAAAACAGATGATAGGGAGGGAAATACGTAATTAACTATCAAAACCATTAAGATGAATGGGATGAACTCATCCCCAAAATGGAGGAAAGTAGCAACATAATTAGAAAACACAACAGTGATGTTATTTATAAGAAACATATTTGAAAAAGAACATATTTGAACGTATTTGTTCCAATAGCCATGAAGGCAGTTGAAGCAGGCACTGTGGAGCGCTTGGTCAGACATCGAAGGCATCAAGGTCATCCACTACATCCTGGGGCATCACCAGTTGTCCTGACATTTGTCTTGCCACTGGACTTTGATGACTCTGGAAGAGAGAGTGAGGCTGACAACTTTGCACAACTCTGCCTCACTTAAATCCAATTCATCCACGGATCAAGACATCACCCTGTAATGTCATTGGTCTTCTTTGAAAATGAAGGATAGTCCAACCATTCTGGAGAGCAATTTGGCACTATGTCCAAAGGGTAACCAAACTGTGTATATACTCTTTGATCCAGAAATACCACTACTAGGTTTGTATCCAAAAGAGATCATAAAAAAAGGGAAAGGACCTAAAAGTGCGATAATATTTACAGCAGCCCTTTTTGTGATAGCAAAATATTGGAAATTGAGGGGATGCCCATCAATTGGGGAATGGCTGAACAAGGTGTAGTATATAAATATAATGGAATACTATTGTGCAGATTTTAGAAAATCCTGGAAAGACTTGTACGAACTGATGCAAAGTGAAATGAGCAGAACTAGGAAAGCATTGCACATGGTATCAGCAACGTTGTGTGATGATCAACTATGAACGACTTAGTTCTTCTCAGCAACACAATCATCTAAGACAAGTACAAAGGACTCATGAAGGAAAATGCTTTCTGTATCCAGACAAAGAACTGATGGACTCTGCATGCAGATTGAAGCATATTTTTTCATTTACTTTACTTTTTTTTTCCCCTTTTGGTCTGTTTCTTCATCCACAACTGTGACTAATCAGGAATTTTTTTTTAACATGATAGCGTATATATAAACTATATCAAACTGCATCCCATTTTAAGAAGAGGGGAGGGATGGGAAGGAGGGAAAAAAATTGGAACTCAAAATCTTGTAAAAATGAATGCTAAAAATATGCTTGACATGTAACTGGGGGAAAAATAAAATACTATTAAACTTTTAGAAAGAAAGAAAGAAAAAACAAAATAAATGACAAACAACAACAACAATATTTGAAAAAGGATTCACACAGAGTAAAAATAAATTAAAATAAAAGACTAGATTCTAGCTGCTAGAACAAAATCTATAACATACACTTTACATGAGCTTTAAAAAGTGGTGTCAATAGTCTCAAGTAAGGCAATAATAAAAAGAATAAATTAAAAGAGATACATAAAACACGTTATGCTTGATGGCACTGTCTACAAATTAATATCAATATTTGTAAATGTATATATGTATGTGGCATAGAATATAAGTATTTAAAAGAAAAGTTAGATTTACAGGAAGAAATAGACAATAAAACTATACTAATTGGGAACTTCAATGTACCACCTCTCAGACCTAGATATAATTAAAAGATAATCAAGAAAGAAGTTAAGGTGTTTATACGACTTAAGAAATACAACATAATTAGAATATGATATGATAGATTTCTTGGGATTGCTGAATGGGAATAAAGAGGATTATACATATCTATCAATTTTTCAAGGAATCTTTACAAAAACTGACCTTATATTAGAAAATAAAAACCTCTTAAATACTGAAAACCAAAAATACCGAAGATAACTTTTTTCTTCTAACCACAATGAAATAAACATTAAATTCAATAAAGGGACTTTGAAGAAAGGATTAAACATTAAATGAAGACTAAATAACTTAGTCATAGAGAATTGGTGGGTCAAAGAGTTCACAGGAACAATAGATAATTCCATCAAGAAAATGACAACAGTAAGAATACATACCAAAATTTTGGGATGCAGCTAAAGCATCTTTTGTAAAAAGAAGTTTATTATTTAGTTATTTTAGCATTCTTTTGTTTTTAAATTTTGAGTTGCAAATTCTCTTCTTCCCTCCCACCCCTTCTTCACCCACTGTGAAGGTAAGCAATGATATCTATTATACAAGTGAAATTATACAAATCATATTTCCATATTAGGTCTATCTTTTTAAAAAGCAAGAAAAAAGTGAGAAAGTTATATACTTCAATATGCACTCAGAGTTCATGACTTCTCTCTCTGGAGGCAAATAACATTTTTTCATCATGAGTCCCTCACAATTGTCTTTGATCATTATATTGATCAGAATAGTTCTAAGTCTTTCACAGTTGATCATCATTACAATATTTCTGTTACTGTGTACATTATTCTTCTGGTTCCACTCACTTTGCTTTATATATACACATATATGTATATATATGTACATACATACATACATACATACACACACACACAATAAAAATGAAAGGGGGACTTCTCCAAATGAAAACACTTTAATAATGGTGGTGGGGGTGGGGGAGAGGGTAGAGAGGACTGGGCAAGACCTCTTGAAGGAAATGGGATTTGAGCAGAGAAGCCAGTAAGGTGATATTAGTAGGGAGAACATTCTAGGTGTGTAGAGACAATCAGTGAGAAGACGCAGATTTGGGGGATGGAATGTTATGTTTGAGGAATAGCAAGGAGGCCAGTGTGGCTGGATGGTAGAACATTTGGAGGGAAATAAAGTGTGAGGAGAATAGAAAAAATCGGAAGGGGCTAGGCTGTGAAGGGCTTTAAATTCTAAATGGAAGATGTGTGTTTGATCCTGAAGATCATAGGGAACCACTGAAGTTTATTGAAGTAGGGGGGAGGAGGTGCTACATGGTCAGACCTGCACTTTAGGAAAATCCCTTTAGTAATTGAGTGGAAGATGGGCTGGAGTAGATACTTGAGACAGAGACCGACCAATAAGCTATTGCTGTAGTTCGGGAATGGAGCAATGACAACTTGAACTAAGGTGGTAGCTGTGTGAGTACAGTGAGGGGAAGTATAAGAGAGATGTTCTCAGGTAGAACTGATAAAATCTAAAAACAGATTAAATGCATGCATGGAAGAAACTAAGGATGGCACCAAGGCTGTGAGCCTGCATGACTGAAGGATGATGGTGCCCTTGAAGGTAATTGGAAAGTTAGGAAGAGGGGAGGGTTGGTGGGAAAGAATGAGTTCCGTTTTGGACGTGTTATGTCTGAGATACAAGGCATCCATTTCAAAATGTCCAAAGGATGGTTGGAAATGCAAGATTGGAGCTCAGGAGAGAGGTTAGGGCTGGATGTATTCATTTGGGAATTGTCTGCATAGAGATGATGATTGAACCTATGGGAGCTGATAAGATCAGGAAGTGAAATGGTATCTAGACAGAAGAGAGCCAAGGAAAGAATTTTTTTGGGCCCCCATGTTTAATGGACATGGCCTGGATGAAGATATGACAAAGGAGCCTCCTAGACAGCTGGGAGGAGAACCAGGAAAAACAGATTATTGATAGTATCAAAGGCTGCAGAGAAGTCCAGAAGGAGGAGGACTGAGAAAAGGCTGTTAGCTTTGGCAATCAGATAATTGGCAGCTTTGGAAAGAACAGTTTCAGTTAAATGATGAGATTGGAACCCAAACTGCACAGGGTTTAGAATCAAGTGAGCAGAGAGGAATTGGAGGCACCTAGTGTAGGTTTTCTCAAGGAGTTTAGCTGCAAAGGGTGAGAGAGATATGCGGTAGGATGCTGGGAGAAGTTTGTTACATTTTCAGTATAAGCATTCCTACCTCAAATCTTGGCAAATGTTGCCATTCAAGGCTTGATTTACTGTTTCATTGATTGTTGAGGCTTATGAAAGTGGTGGAAAAAACATTAACAATGCAGATTAAATGTGAAAGTGCGTCCGGTGTACTGTGTTTCCCCCCCAGAGAGCTGAAAACATTTTAACATTGCTTACATTTTCATATGGTTAAACATTTACCAGCACACCCCTGGATATGGGATCATAGTCAGCAAAGGATGGTCAGATGAGATGAAGTTTTTTAAGGATAGGGGAGAACCGGGCTAGATTGAGAAACCTGCTGAGAGCCTTGGTTAGCTGGGTTTCTCAAGGAGCCCCCAGATGGAAAGTGTTTAGTTCTGATAAGCCACTTTTTGGGGGACCAGGAAAAGGCTCAATGAGGCCTCATTGCCAAGTTTTGGCTCTCACCTACCCTATCCTGTGACTTGCTTTGCTGTTCCTATTTATTAGCCCTTTGAATGTGACAGGCCAGCGCGGTGGGGAATTGGCTCTTTACGGAGCACATCTGTAGCCCTGATAAATCTGCCAAGCAAGAGCCAGAAAGAGAAAAGGTTTAGGGAAATTTCTGCTCGTGAAGGAAGATTTCTGTTGCCTGAGCAAGCTCACGTTTGGTATTTCCTGCTCTGCCAGGGCAGGTTACTCCCTGACCCTGCATTTTGGGATGGACTAGTTAGGGACACAAGGTCCCTGGACTATTTTTAAGGCACACACACACACACACACACACACACACACACACACACACACACACACTCATGAGACCTAGAGCCAGAAGGGAACTCTGAGATTATCTGGTCCAACTCCCTCATTACATATTTGTGAAAAATGAGGCCTTGAGAAGAAAAAAATATCTCACCCAAGGTCAGTCACAGAAGAAGTGGTGTTGAAAACAGAAAACATTCACTCTATGGTAAAAAGAGCCCTGACTTAGGAGTTAAAGGACCTGGATTTGAATCCTGGCTCTTCTATTTATTAGCTCTGTGGCCTGAGGCAAGTCAGTTGACCTCCCTTGGCATCAGTTTCTTCATTTGTATAATGAGAGGGTTGGGCTAAGTGCTGATACTATGAATCTTTGAAGCCAGAGCCTCATAGCTCTTTTTTTTCCCCCCACAGCTTTTTTCAACATACCACACTGGCCTCTCATTTATGAGGGCTAGTTTATGATCATTTGGCATTTTAGACCACAGCCCTTTAAACACTAATTCTAAAATCAAGCTGATCCAAAAGACAGTAGTGAATAGTATTCCTGTTGTCAAAAATAATATGGAAAACACAGATTTTTCCACCAGCCAGCACCACACTATCCATATAGGGGACCATTGGTTGCAGCAAATGGAGAAGTTTTGCATACTGTGGCTAAGTTCCCTTACCTTGGCACTATATTTTCCAGGGATGTACATTGATAATGAGGTTGACCAATGCATTGCCAGAGCTAGCTCAGTGTTTGGGAAGCTCTGAAGCAAAATGTGGGAGAGAAGAGGTGTTATGACTACCAAACTGAAGGTCTATAGAGCCATTGTGCTGAACTCATCTTTGTATGCCTGTGAGAAACCTGGACAGTATTACAGTGCCATGCCGGGAAACTGAGTTGCTTCCGTTTGAATTGTCTTAGAAAGATTCTGAAGATCACCTGGCAGGATAAGATACTGGACACTGAGGTCCTTTCTTGAACTAAACTGTCAAGCATTCAAACTCTACTGCAGAGGATGCAACTCCAATGGGCTGGCTACGTTACTCAAATGTAAAACGTACGCTTGCCTAAAGGACTATTTTACTGAGAAACCACACGAGACAAGCATTCACATGGTGGTCGGAAGAAGCAACGTGAACTCCTTAAGGACAATGATCATTTCTGTCCTTGTCTCTGTAGCACCCAACACCGTCCCTTGTACCTCGAGATAGCCCTGGTATGAATCCAACTTGCCTTGTTATTGCTGTTACCCCTAGTTACTATGGCTACACCTCGCTGTGGGGCTCTTTGTTTAACCATGACTATATGTATCAAGGCTTAGCCTTGTTGCTTTGGGTCTTGGGTCTGCTCAGTCCTAGAGCAGATCCTGTTATGCATGTCTAGTTTCCCTCCTCCAGTGGAACAAAGAAGGCTTTTTTGCATGTAGCTTCTGTGAGCTGTTTGGCATTTTCAGATTTGACATTTGGTGCGATAACCTGTATGGCTCTTTGGTCATTTATTTTCAGAGTCTGACACACTTAATATGTTCTTTTTGAATTATCAGAGAAATACAGCATCTCAGAGCTGTAAGTGGCCTCTGCAACCGTCTGGTCCAAGTACAACTGAAGAGGGGTAGCTAGGTGGCTCACTGGATAGAGTACTGGGCCTGGAGTCAGTAAGACCTGAGTTCAAATCCAGCCTCAGATACTTATTAGTTGTGTGACCCTGGAAAAGTCACTTAATTTCTGTATGCCTTCATCTACTGGAGAAGGAAATGGCAGACCACTCCAGTATTTTTGCCAAGAAAACCTCACGGACAATATTGGTGTGCTATGGTCCATGGTGATCTCTCTGCAGCCTTGTCAGACAAGTGATCATCCAGTTACCTTATTCCTTCCTCACAGAGCACAATCAAGGGGGAATCTACCATCTTTTGAGACAGCCCATTCCATTTCCTAATTATTAGGAAGGTATTTTTTTCCCCTTACATCAAGCTTAATTGACCTCTTTGCATCTTTTGTCCATTGCTTCTAGCTCTGCCTTCTGGGGCCAAGCAAGGTAAGGCTCATCTTGCTTTCAAAGACAGTCTTTCAAATCCTTGGAGACAGAGACAGCTCTTTTGGTCCTCCCTAACCCTCATCTCCAGCAAATCTTCTCCTCTCCATGTTAAATATTTCTAGTTCTTTCAGCTAAGTCTTGAGGCCCTTCACCATCCTAGTTATTATCAGAACCAAAAATAATACTAAATACAGTAAAATAATGGATTAATTGAAAATAATTAATAATTAATTGAATAATACACATAGGGCACTTTCCTATCTTGGATGCCACTGTCAGGGAAAATGTCATGGGACATAGTATGTCCTACTGGACTGGGAACTAGGAAACCTAGATTCTAACCTATCTCTGTCATGGACTAAATGTGTGAGGTAAATCATCTTTGCTCTCTAGGACACAATTTCCTCAGCCAAAGCTTTGAGGAGGGCCCTAAACCAACCATCCTTCATTTTCCAGACTTCTCCACCATCCCTTCATAGTGAGACCTTTCCTCTTTCCTTTTGCATCCTGCTTCCCCCATTAGCAAGTCAGCTCCTTATGGGGTAGGAACTGTTTTTCTTTCTGCTTATATTTCTGTACCTAGCCCTTAGCATGGTACCTGGCACATACTATGTGCTTAAAAGATGCTTATTGACTTACCTTAACTATAAAATTCAGTATTTGGATTTCACAGTTCATAAACTCCCCTCCTGCATGAAAATTCTGAGATCCCCAAGTCTCAAACTCCAGATATTAGGAATGAGGCATCATGGAAGTAGTAAAATAAGCAATGGACTCTGGAATTGAAAAATCTGGATCTCAATTGGCTCTATCATTTCCCATTTATGTGGCCCTGAGCAAGTCACTTTACCTCTTTAGATCTGTTTCCTCATCATAAAACTCAGCTAACAAGACTTAACTTTTTCCCCACATAGGGGGGGTATGAGAAACATATGAGATAATATATATACTTGGAAACAATGGAGTGTTATATAAATGCGAGCTATTACCTATCTCTAACTTCCTTTTAGTAAAGATCAGGCAGTGTAGCGTAATAGTAGAAAAAACACTGGATTTGGAGTTAATATCAATCAATCAACAAGTCTTTATTAAGCCCCTCCTCTATGTCTATGGCCAGCTAGGTGGTATAGCAAGTGGATAGAGCTCTGGGCCTGGAGTCAGGAATATTCATCTTCCTGAGTTAAAACTGGCCTCAGACACTTACTTGCTATGTGACCCTGGGTAAGTCACTTAACTCTGTCTCAGTTTCCTCATCTATAAAATGAGCTGGAGAAGAAAATGACAAACTGCTCCAGTATCTTTGCCAAGAAAACCCCAAATGGATTTATAGAGAGTCAGACATGACAGAAAAACAACTGAACAACGTGTCCAGCATTGTGCTAGATGCCAAAGAAACCAGTACAAAGAATGAAAAACCTCTGCTCACAATAAACTTACCTTCTAACGGGGGAAACAAGTACATATAAAAAAGTATACAGCATGCATATGTAGTTAATAAATGCAAATATATGCAAAGTAATTAAATATAAGGTAGCTTGGGTGGTAAGGCAGTTGGGGGATCGAGAAAGGAAGAAAGGTATTTGATGATATGGAGTAAAGGGAGTGCAATCCAGACATGGGATGGCCAGTGAAAATGTGCAGAGACCAGGGACCGAGTACTATGTATGAGGGACAGAGGGAAGTTCAGGTCGGTTGGATTGCAGAGTGTGAGCAGGGAGTGATTTGCAGGGAGTCTGGAAAGATAGGTTGGGGCCAGTCTGGATAGGACTTTAAAAGCTAAACCGAGAAATTTGTATACTTTATCCTAGAGGCAATAAGAAGTCACAGGAATTGGCTGAGTAGTGAAGCTAAATGGGCTGTTCTGTGTTTAAGGAAAATGATTGGGTAGCAGTGTGTAGGATGGACTGGAGTGGTGAGAGACTTGGAAATGAAACCAACTAGGAGTCTGCTGTAGTAATCTATCCAGAGGTGTAGAGTACATGAACTAAGGCACGGGTGGACTGGATGCTAGAGAGATTGTGAAGCAGAAGTGGTAAAATATGAAAACTGATTAGATACGTAGGGTAAAGAGCAGGGAGAAATCAGATTGATGCTGAAATTATGAACCTGTGAAATCTCTCTCCTCTTCTCTCCTCTGACCCTGCAGTTACCCTGGTGTAGGTTCTTATCACCTTACACTTGGACTATTACAATAGCCTACTGGGTGGTCTCCCTGCCACAAGCCTCTTCCTACTCCAATCTATCTTCTACCTAGCTGTCAAATTGATCTTCAAAAATCACAGACTGATTTTTATTACTCCCCTCCTCCCATTCTGTAAATGCCAGCAGCTTGCTATTATGTCTAGGATCAAATATAAAATCCACCATCTGGTTTTAAATGCCCTTTATAACGTGGCCTCTTCTTACTTTTCCAGTCTTCTTACACTTTAGTCCCTTCGATACAGTCTGTAATCCAGTCACACTGGCCTTTATATTAATTTTTGCACAAGACATTCGTTTTGTCTCTGGACTCCAGGAATTTTCATTGACTCTCCCTGTACAGGGAATGCTTTCCCTCTTCATCCCTGCCTCCTGGCTTCCTTCAAATGTCACCTAAAGCCCTACCTTCCACAAGAAGCTTTTCCTAGTTCTGCTTAATTTTTGCGTTTTCTGAGACTATGCCAAATTTAACCTGTCTATATTTTGTTTGTTCACGATTGTTTGCATGTTGTCTTCCCCATTAAATTGTGAGCTCCTTAAGAACAGGAACTGGCTTTTTTTGTTTGTTTGTTTTGGGGAGGCAGTTGGGGTTAAGTGACTTGCCCAGGGTCACACAGCTACTAAGTGTCAAGCGTTTGGTCTGAGGTCAGATTTGAACTCAGGTCCTCCTGACGTCAGGACTGGTACTCTTATCTACTGTGCCACCTACCTGTCCCAACATAGCAGGTCTTTCATAGTTGCTAGTTGACTGCCTAACTGGCTTAGTGGAAGGTTGGTGGTACTTTCAAGAGAAATAAAGACATTTGAAAGAAGAGGGGAGGGTCTAGGGGGGGAAGACAGTGAGTTCAGTTTTGGATATGTTGAGTTTAAGTTGTCTTCAGGACACTTAGTTTGAAATGAATGAAACTCGGAGGGGAGGCTGATTAGTCTGGTAAAAGAAACATTTGCAAGGGATTGGAGCTGTGGCTTTGAGTGTATGCTGGCCTCAACTGTGCTTTGATATCGGAGCAGAGACATGGTGAACGGGGGCTACATTTGTACGGACAGTTCTTGTCCTCTTCAAGTATGAGGAGCCCTTTAACTCCAGAATAGTTGGCTGGTTAATAGTGTTGTTTTATTAATACCCATCATTGAGAAAATACATGATCTCAAAGTTACTCTGACTTTAGAAATGAATGTATATTTCATTAACCGTACCAGCATCTACATGGAGATCCTGGATAAGCTTCAGTGCGTTATTGATGGAGAACTGCATGAAATGAGATAAAAGATTAGTCAAAGATGTACGTGCCGAGAAAAGGATATGGGCTGGTTGTGTAGTGAGAATGAGGGATAATAGACGAACAGCCCATGGGCTGATTTGGTAGTCAGGTAATATCATGAGAGCTGGAGAGAGGCCTCCATCATTGTTGGTAGACTCTCCATGGAGGGTTTGGAGGACATAAGAGACACAGAATAAAGAGTTGTGATGAGTTGCAATCTGCACAGCAGAAGGGAATATCTGCATTAATGAGGCAGGTGGCAAAATGGTTTCAGTCTTGGCTTAGGAATCAGGAAGACCCAAGTTTGAATCCTGACTTGGACACTTAACCAGCTCTGTGACCCTAAGCAAGTCACTTAGCTTCTAATTGCCTCAGTTTACCCATCTATAAAATGGGGATAATAATATCACCTACCTCCCAGGGTTGTTATGAAGATAGCAGGAGAGTATATATAAAGGATTCTGCAAACCTTAAAGTACTCTACAAGTGTTGCTCTTATTATTGATAATATTCTAGTTCCACTTAAATGTTGAAAATATATGAGAAATAATAATGTATACACAGAAGACGTTATTCAGTCTTTAAAAGATATGTTTTCTTATTATTGAATCATTGAATGAGACAGTTGGCTAATGTGTTTTGCAGCTTTCAGAAATTGGAGGTCCGGTTGAATTGATGAAAGTTGGAATGCTGGATTCAGTTGTACATCCAACTTGTTTTGAGGTGTAGATATCAATGCAACAAGTACCAAAACCCAATTTTTACAAATATATGATGAGTAAAAAGTCATCAAGCACTTCACAGTCTTATCAGACAATTGTGGCCATTCAAATAAAAAATGTAGCCAGAAGTCAGCTGTGTTTATATGAGGATTAGTTTTAAGGCAATTTTTCCTATTATAAATGTAATTTAATTTGTACAGAAATCATTATTCAAGTTGCATATTTTGTTGGAAATTTAAAAAGATCAAAATGACTTTCCATTTCCTTAACTTATTTTTTTTATCTAATCCTCTATTTGACCTCAGTTATATCGAGACAGTCATACCTTGATCTTTCCATTACCTACAAGTTCCATTTCCACATTCACGAACTTTATCTGATCATACTTTATTACCATTTTAACTCTCCCTTTGCCTAGCAAACCCAACTCAATTCTTTGTCTTCTCATTCTTTAATCCTTCCCCATCCCTCAGTTCTTTCTCAGACCGTTATCACTCTTGTACTGACTATACTTTTCTCCCAATTCGAATTTATATTTTCTTCTCTCTAGTCCTTTGTCCTTTTACCCTATTGAAGATCTTGTCTGACCAGACCCCAGTCTTGGATTACTCCCTCTATCCGCCACTTCACTCTTATTCATGTGCTCCTAAATGGAGATGGAGTAAATCATTAAACCATGATTAACAGGATCTACTACAAACTTATTTTACTTGATTTCAACTGGACCCTCGCTGTGGGAAGGCAGTCTTTCTACATCTTCCTAATTGACTTACTATCTTACTCACCACAGTGGCCTTTCCAGACCTTTTCAATCCTCTTTAAATACCTAGTGGCTCCACTTCCCCTAACTTTCAACTGAAATTTCAACTTTCAATGGAAAATTTTCCCTCATATTTCATTGAAAAAAAATGAGGCCACTCTCTAAGATCTCCTTCATTTCTCTTTCTCCTCAACCACATCACTCAGATGCTTTCTGCTACTATTTCCTTCTTCTGACCTGTCTGACAGAGAGATGGACTTTCTCCTTGCCAAGGCAAACCCCAACACATGTACAAGTGATTCCACTCTATCCCATCTTCTCTAGAATATTTTCCCCTCTATGACCTCTAGTCTCTCACTGCTCTTCAATCTCTCCTTGTTTTTTGGCTACCTACAAACATGACCATTTCTCTCCTATTCCCCCCAAATCCTCATGTGATTATCTATGCCTGTTAGTTTTCATCCTCAATATCTCCTCCCTTTAGTTGCTAAACGCCTTAGATGGCCATCTACAATTGATTCCTCCACTTTCTTTCTGTTCACTCTCTTCCTAACTCTCTGCAGCCTGGCTCCAACTTCATTATTTAAATGAAACTTTTTTTTTTTTGGTGAGGCAATTGGGGTTAAGTGACTTGCCCAGAGTCATGCAGCTAAGAGAGTGTTATGTGTCTGAGGCTGGATTTGAACTCAGGTCCTTCTGACTCCAGGGCCGGTATTCTATCTACTGTGCCACCTAGCTGCCCCTGAAGCTGTTCTTTCCAAAGTTCTCTTAATTTCCAAATCTAACATTCTTTTCTCAATCCCCACCCCTCTTGACCTTTCTGCCATCTTTGACACTATTGATCACCCTCTTCTCCTAAAGGCCAAGGTCATCCACTGCATTTCAGGCCTGACTTTTGTCTAGAAACTGAACTTTGATGACTGTGGAGGAGAGAGTGAGGCTGACAACTTTGTGCAGCTCTGCCTCACTTGAGTCCAATTCATGCACAAGTCAAGACATCACCCTCACCTTAAGACGTGACCCTCCTGATGTCATTGGTCCTCTTTGAGAAAGAAGGATGAACAACAACATCATTCCTCCTCTCCAGGATTTCATGACACTGCTCTCTTCTGCCTTTCCTTCTACCTGTCTGATCTTTCTTTCTCTGTTTACTTCACTGGAAATTCATTCAGTTAATGCCAGCTAACTATGACGGCCTCTAAAGGCTTGTTTATACACAATTCTTTGCATGTTGTCTCCTCCACTGAGACAGCAAACTCTTTGAAGGGAGGAACTGTTTTTGCCTTTCTTTGTAACCATAGCACTTAGCTTCACATCTGTCACAGAGCAGGTGTTTAATTAATCCTCCTTGGATAAATTGTTCGTCAGCAAAAGGCATGCAAAATTATTTGTCAATGTATAGTCTTTCTTGTTTTTTTTTTACTATATGTATATTTTTACTATGTTGAATATATATGTAATAATATAATACTATGCTATACTGTGGATGAGATGGTACTGTGATTTAGTAAGTAGACAGGATGTTGAACTTGGAATCAAGAAGACCAGAGTTCAGATCTCACATCTGGCCTTGAATAGCTGTGTGACCATTTGTAAACTGAAGCTCTGAGCTTCAGCCATCTCTCTGCTAAGATTATCTACTAAGCTATAAATAAGTTGAGTCTGCCTTGGCACAGGGACTTCCCATAGATCCTGAAGGTTATGAACAACTGTATAATATGAGGAAATTTGAAGAAACAAAGTAAAAGTGAATAACCAATAA
Source organism: Phascolarctos cinereus (assembly GCF_003287225.1). Taxonomy (NCBI): domain Eukaryota; kingdom Metazoa; phylum Chordata; class Mammalia; order Diprotodontia; family Phascolarctidae; genus Phascolarctos; species Phascolarctos cinereus. The sequence continues at coordinate 635,483,243 of NW_027555847.1, forward strand.
GCTGATTAATAGCTAATATCTATTTAGAGTTTACTATGTAGCAGGCACTTTACTAAGTCCTTTATAACTATTTTCTCATTTGATCCTCACAATAACCCTGTGAGGTAGATGCTATTATTATTCCCATTTTACAGATGAGGAAACTAAGGCAAACAAAGATTTAATGACTTGCCCAGAGACAAAGCTATAAGTATCTGAGGTAGAATTTGAACTCAGGTCTTCCTGACTCGAGGCCTGGAGCTCACTCCACTGAGCTAGCTATGGTGATAAAACCCCACTAAAGAAATTAATGAAAACAGGACCATAACTAACTATGTATAAGGTTTGCTTCTGGTGATACTAATGCACAGACTTGTGATGTTACCAAATTTTTAAAAACAATTCTATGGTTTAGGCAAAATGGCAAAGGCATTTTGGAGGGGAAAAAGGCCACCACCATGAATTTTGAATTAAACTTGATTCTTATTAAAAAAAAATGTCATTATGTAATATGGTTCTAAGATATTAAGATACTTTCAAGATGATTGCTTGAGGAAAGAAGAAGAGAAAACTAATTCCATTCTTAATCAAAAAACTTTTTTAAAAATTTTATCAATTCAAAAAGCATTTATTAAGGATGTAAGGCACTGTCAGATCTGGGGATATAAAAGCAAGAAGCCCCAATCTGCCTCTGACCTTAAGGAACTTACATTTTAGGAGGAAGGTATATAGGATTTAAACAGATAAGTAATTATAAGCTAATTTGAGGATTCAGAGAATAGGAAATGGGGAGGGGTTAGATCAAGAAAGGCTTCATATGGACTCCCAGTTGGGGGTACACATACCCCCAAAGGGTGTAAGAAGCTTATCAAGTTATTTATTAAATATTGCCCACAACTCCTTGATAAGCTTCTTACATATCAAGGAGTTGTGGGCAATATTTGATAAATAACTATATTATCTTTTTTGAAATTAACTATTTTAAATTAAATTAACCAATGTTAAAATTTTATTTCTTATGTGCATATTATATGCATGTTAAATTCTAGAATTTATTTCCTTTGATGTTGAATAGGGAGTGTGAGAAGGTTTACTGAAAAGCCAAGAGGCTTGGTGACAGAAGACCTGGGTATCCCTGACATTGATCTTACTTGAACTGAGGCCTGAAGGAAGCAAGAGATTCTAAGAGGGGTCGGTGAGAAGGAGATGCATTTCAGGCCTGGGAAGCAGCTTATGTAAAAGCACTGAGTTAGGAAATCGAATGTCCGGTATGAGCTACTTACTTCTAGCAGGCCATCTGGGCCAGAAGGTTGAGTATATGAATAGGAGTAATACAAAATAAAGCTGGAAGGGACCAAATTGGAGCTCAGTTTTCTCCTCTGTAAAATGAGATGTTATATAAGATCATTTCCAAGGTTCCTTTCAGCTCTGAGATCCTGTTATCCCTGAAACTGATGCCTATGAAGGTTGATTTGTGTAAGGTCGTAGAGATAGTCACTGGGAGAAAAATAATGAGAACCCAGCTCAAGGCTGCTTCCTCTCCAACTAGAGACTTTTTGGCCCCCTCCTCCCAAACCAGAGTTTGCAAAAACTGGCAGAGGAAATGGCATAGTGTGTGGCATCAGTATATTCTCCACATTTGCCACTTAGGACTATGTGACCCATTGAAGAAAAGAGGAAGAGGAACGGGGACCTTGGAGCAGGGAAGTAAATAACCTCTTTCGTTCCTCTCTGGGGTGCAGAAGGGGAATAAATCCAAAGCCACCAGAGGAGGAATCAATCTTTTCCTTCGACACCTGCTCTTCCTCAAAAGTCAGAATGAGGGTCACCAGTTGGCAATCAGTCAACAAGCATTTATTAAGCTCTTGCTTTATGCCTGGCACAATACAAAGAAATGTAAATTTAGTCTCTGCCTTTAAGAAGTTCATATTCTAATGCAGAGAGCCCCATGAAAGTAATTAGGTATGTAAGGGTAGATACAGAATACATGAAGGTCATCTGTGGGAGGAAGGCATTAGCAGCTGGTGGGAGGGAGGAAGAACTGGAAAAGGCTTCCTACATAAGATGAGATTTGAGCTGAGCCTTGAAGAGGCCAAGGAAGCTATGAGACCAAGGTGAGGAGAGAGAGCATTCCAGGCATGGGGGGCAGCCAACTTTCTAGTAGCCATTTTTGTTCTGTCCTTTCTAGACTAAAGATAATTTTCCCCAACCATAGCACAAACAAGCTAAGTTCAGGAAGAAAGAAAACAGGATTAGGTAAACCCCAGATACTTGCAAGCATCCCAGAATAAGCTCCGGAGATTGATTACTCAGAGTGTCTAAGTCAGCAAATGAGTCTCATTCTATGGACCTGAAGTCCAAAAGATCTCATAGGAAGGCAAGCAGTCAAGGTCAAATGCACTTCTGAGCCTGGCACAGCTGATAGATGAGTCAATCTTTGGCTTGCACAGTGTGATGGCTCACTGCTGTACTGGGTCAAGCGTGCCCCTCCTCAAGGCTGGCTCTTCACTGGGGTCAGCTGTTGCAGCCATCAGCTCCAGTTGTTGAGAGGTCAAGCAGTAAAATCATTAAACATTTATTAAGCTCCTACTATGTAAAAGACAGTCCCCACCCTCAAGAACTTACAATCTAATGGAGACAACATGAAAACAAACAAACAAATATATGTGTGTGTATATGTGTGTTTGTGTTTGTATGTGTAATATATAATATATAAAACAGGCTATATATAGGATAAATAGGATATAATCCACAGAGGGAAGGCACTGGAATTAAGAGGAGCTGGGAAAGGCTTCCAGTAAAAGAAGGATTTTAGTTGAGAGGAGGTCAGCAGTCGGGAGCAAGGGAGAACATTCTAGGTATGGGGGCAGCCAGGGAAAATACTTGGAGTGGACAGATGGAGTGTTTTCTTCATGGAACAGCCAGGAAGCCAGTATTGCTGGATTGAAAAGTGAGGGCTGGGGAGTAAGGTGTAAGAAGACTGGAAAGGTAGAGGGGGCTAGGTTATGAAGGGCTTTGAATGCCAAACTGAGCATTTTGTATTTGATCTTGGAGACAACAGGAGCCACCAAAGTTTTCTGAGTAGAGGTAAGAATGGTTTTGTAAGATCAGAGACCTCTCTCAAAAAACATCCAGTCCACCCCACCCTCATCTTACAAATGAGAAAACAAGAAATGACACTAAGTCAACAGTGAGTGAGAAGCAGAAGGACCAGAGGAGCCACAGGGATTCCTTAAGTTCCTTGGGCTAAGCACAATCCCAGCCTTGCTTGGGAGCCATCCCGAGGCAACCCCAGGAAAGGCCACTAGCAAATGTCAGAGCTGTGTCTGCAAAGCTGCAGTCCCTCTTGCCTCCCGGAAAGGAAGTACACGTGGGGAAGCGAGCTAAATGGGCCTCTTTTTGTTCAGTAACAAACGTATTATTCTTCTCCTTTCCCAGAGCCAGCCTGTTACCCTTTTTCTTTCTCCCCTATAATTTTTCCCTAGGCATCATCTATAGACTCCAACAATGACAAGTAGCTCACAGAGCACCTTCTGGGGGCGCAAGGGAATGCTGGTTGTGGAATTAATTACACGGCCAGCGTAGAAATCCAAGCCCTGCCACTTCTACCTGGGCAAACCTGGGTTATACATAACCTCCTACGCCTCAGTTTACTCCTTTGTAAATGGGAGGGAGGAGGCAGAGAAATTTCATATAAGGTCTCTTCTAGCTCTAAATATTTGATGCTATGACAGGGACATGTTTCTGAGTCCCCATCTGGTTCTAGCTACCTGGAGAGACCTGGAGCCACTGCGGAACAGTGCAAGGTCTGAAGTACCTAAGTCATAGACTGTTAGATCCAGAAGAGACCTTGGAATATAGAACATAGAGCAGCAAGGCTATAACAGACCATAGAGGAACCTGGATAGACAGAGCAACATAGTGGAAAGTTACTGGTGGACTGGGGCCAGGAGATGTGCTCTCCCCTCCCCTCCCATTCCCTTCCCCTCTCATCCCCTCCTGCCCGTCCTTTCCTCTCTCCTCCACTCCCCTCTCATTCCACTCCCCTCTCCTTCCCTCCTCTCCTCCCCTCCCTCCCATTTCCCTCCCCTCTCCTTCCCTCCCTCTCTCTGGCAGTTAAGTGGTTCGTGGACAGAATGCTATATCTGGAGTCAGGAAGACCTGAGATGGAATGTCCCATGTGAGGGCCAGAAAGAAGCCCAATTTGGTTGGATTGCAAAGTACCGGAGATGGAGCAATGTCTAATGAAGCTGGGAAATAGGTTGGAGAAAGGCCATGAAGGGCTTTAGAAATCAAACAGAAGTTAATATTTTTTAAAAATAGGGAGCCACTGGAGTTTATTGGGTAAGGGAGTGACATGGTCAGTCGATGAGGGGAACCTGCTCTTTTGGACCTGAAGGAAGGAACCATTTAATAAGCACCTACTGTGTGTTGGGCACTGTGGTAAGCAGTTTATAAATATCTTCTCATTTGTTCCTCATGGTAATGCTGGGAGGTAAATGCTATTGTTATCCTCGTTTTACAGTTGAGGAAACTGAAGCAGACAGAGATTAAGTGACTTGCCCAGGGTCACATAGTAAGTATCTAAGGCCAAATCTGAATGCAGCTGTTCCTGGCTCCAGGCCCAATGCTCTATCTGCTTGTTTAGTCACTTTTCAATGTGTTGACTCTTTGTGACTGCAGCTGGGATTTTCTTGGCAAAGATACTGGAGTGGCTTGCCATTTCCTTCTTCAGCTCATTTTACAGATGAGGAAGCTGAGGCAAACAGTGTGAAGTGACTTGTCCAGGGTCACACAGCTAGTAAGTGTCTGGGATAAAATTTGAACTCAGGTCTTCCTAACTCCAGGCCCAGTGCTCAAAGCACAGTACCACCTAATGCATAGAACTTGAGGAAGAAGTGACGATAGTATCTTAGAGTCCATGATAATAATGATAACATGGTAGCAATAACTAGTGTTTATATATCACTTGGAGATTTGCAAAGTGCTCTTATGTATGTTATATTATTTTATCCTCAAAACAACCCTGGTAGGTAGATGCTATTATGTTATGTTATGTTATGTTATGTTATGTTATGTTATGTTATGTTATGTTATGTTATGTTATGTTATGTTATATATTATGTTATATTATATTATATTGTATTGTATTGTATTATATTGTATTGTATTATATTGTATTGTATTATATTATATTATATTATATTATATTATATTATATTATATTATATTGTATTATATTGTATTATATTATATTATAATATATTATATTATATTATATTATATTATATTATATTATATTATATTATATTATTATATTATATTATATTATTATATTATATTACATTACATTACATTACATTATATTATATTATATTATATTATATTATATTATATTATATTATATCATATCATATCATATCATATTATCATTATTAAGGAAACTGAGGCACAGAGCGGCTAAGTGATTTGCTTAGGATGATACAGCTTAAGTGTCTGAGGCAGAATTCAAACTCAATTCTTCCTGATTTCAACTCCTAGATTCAATACGCTGTGCCACTTAGCTAGCTGCCTCATGGTAACTAATGAAGAGAATAATGTGCATATTTCATGTACCTTCAAATTTAAAAGCCTGGATTTCAAAGAGTTCAGAGAAAGAGCAGGCAGGATTCCATGGCCTGAGACTCCAGAAAGGAAATCCATTTGAAGGTGACGAGAAACTTTGAAGACCCAGTTGACAATGATTGTAATGAAGAATAAAATGGGCAAAAGACTAATGTGGATGCATAGAAAACTGGTCAAAGAGTACTAATTTTATTAATAGTATCTATATAAGAGATAAATGTCATAAATGATAGCAGTATAAACATTGCTATGAAAATTGAGAGGAGGAAGAAATTACTTTGGGCTGAAAGGAATCAAGATTGTCTTCATGGAGGGAGTGATAGTTCATCTGAGCCTTGAAAGATGGGTACAATTTTGACAGGCCCAGGTGGGTAGGAGAATATTCCAAATGGAGGGAACTACTTGAGGAATCATGCTTAAAAATATCTGGTTGTCCTTTTCTAGACTCTTCCATCATGCCTGGGAACTTCTTCATCCTGTAAGCTCACTTACACTCTGGAACTCACACCTCTGCCCCTGGGGCCTCTCCCTTGAAGTGAGTGGTGGAGAACTCTCCCAAAAGTTTTATTTAAGGAGGAAGCTTAGGTCATTGCTGCTGTTATTGTTGGTGTTCTTCTTCCTCTTTTTCTTTTTCCTTTTTTCTCTCTTCTTCTTTTTCCTCCTCTCCTTTTTCTTCTTCTTCCTCTTCCTCTCCTTCTTCCTCTTTTTCCTTTTCTCCCCTCTTCTTCTTCCTCTTTTTCCTCTTATTTTTCTTATTCCTCTTCCTCCTCCTCTCCTTTTTCCTCTTCTTCTTCCTCTTTTTTTCCTTTTCTTCCTCTTTTTTCTTTTTCTTCCTCCTCCTCCTTTTCTTTTTCCTCTTCTTCTTCCTCATCCTCCTTTTCTTCTTTCTCTTTTTCCTCTTCTTCCTCTTCATCCTTTTCCTCTTCTTCTTCTTCTCCTCCCCCACCTCCTCCTCCTCCTTCTCCTTCTCTTTCTTCATCCTTCATTTTCGAAGATGCCAGTTGACATAAGGAGAGTGATGTCTTGACTTGTTTGTGAATTGGATTTAAGTGAGGCAGAGTTGCACAGAGATTAGCCTTGCTCTTTCTTCAAGAGTCATTGAAGTCCAGTGGCAAGACATAAATCAAGATGACTGGCACTGTAGTGAGTGACCTTGATCTTTCTATAAGGTCTTTCCCAGGCCTCAGTTTGTCTGAAGCAATGCCTTTTCAATGACTAAGAGCTAGGTAAAAATTTAGACAAAAGATGGTCAGCCATCTTTTCATTTCCCACCTAGCTGCAATCCTCAGGACTTGTCCCTCACACACCTCACTCCCCTTCCTTCCTCCCCCATCCCTGTTCAGCTTCCTTTTGTGTGGTCTCCTCCCATTAGATTATAAGTTCCTCAAGGGCAGGGACTATCTTTCTTTTTCATATTTGTATTCCCAGCACTTAGCACAGTGCCTGGTATGTAGTAGGCACTTAATAAATGTTTATTGACTGAGGGACAGAAAAGACTTAGAGGAAACATGAAGATTGTCTTCAAGTCTTTATGGGTTATATAGAAGAGGAATTAGTCCTATTTAGCTACAGAGGAAAGAAACAGCAACAGTGGGTAAAAGTTGTGAAGAGGCTGATTTCAGCTTGATGTAAGGACATACTTCCTATAGTTATTCTTGTTAAAAAGTGGAATAGGCTGCTTTGACAGGTGGTGGGCCCCCTGTCAGTAGAGAGTTCAAGCACTGGATGGGTGATGACTTGTCCGAGATGCTATGGAGGGGATTCCTGTTCAGGGACAGGTTGGACTAGATGCCTTCCGCAGATTCTTTGACTCTAGGATTCTATCAGACATGTTTTCCCACACAGTACGCAACAGCTGTCACCCTGGTCAGAAAAATATTATTCTGTAGATTTCTGTCTATGAGGGCCTCATTAATTCACATTAATGAAAAGGAGAAATGAACCCAATGTTTATGAAATAATCCAGTCTGAGTCTTTCTTCTGTTTATAAATGTAAGCTTCAGGTTGGAGACAGACAGACTGATAAATACATTGTTGGTAGCTGTATCCAACTCTTCGTGACCCCCTACAGGGTTTTCTTGGCAAAGATGCTGGAGTTGTTTGTCATTTCCTTCTCCAGTGGACTATTTAAACAGAGGTTAAGAGACTTGCCCAGGGTCACACAGTGACCTGAGGGTCTGAGATAGGATTTGAACTCAGGTCTTCCTCACTTTAGACCTGGTGCTCTATCCACTTGAGCCATCTAGCTGTCCTTCCCCCTCCTCCTTTCCCTATTCCCCTGAATATCTTTGTACAGAAATGAATATGTGCCTGTGTGTGTATGTGTGTGTGTGTGTGTGTGTGTGTGTGTATATGTATATATATATATATATACATATATATATATACATATATTATACACACACAGAGATATATATACACATATATGAAGCTTCATTTTTCCAAGCTGTATTAACGTCAGCCAAAAGCAATGTACCGCAAGTGTCAAGTTACCAGTCTAGCAATTAGCTAATAGATCAGTAAATCAACAGAAAACATCTATTGACCTTTGGTTCTTAATCTGATTTTTCTTTTGTGTAACTGCTCATATCAAAAATAGACCTCTCCAGTGTCTCATTCAACCTTGGTTAATGAGATCAAACTGGGCTTGGTCATCTTCCTGAGTTCAAATCTGGCCTCAGACACTTTCTAGCTGTGTAACCCTGGGCAAGTCACTTCACCCTGTTTGCTTCAGTTTCCTCTTCTGTAAAATTCCCTTGTGGAAAAGAAAATGGCAAACCACTCCAATATCTTTGCTAAGAAAACCCCAAATGGGATCTGACGAAGGGTAGGACATGACTGAAATGGCTGAACAAATCAAATCAAAATACCTATATATATAAAGCACTTTGTAAAACTTAATAGTGTATTATTATAACTGTTAGCTATTTTCAGGCAAATCCTTAGTGAGATTCTAGTAATAGCTGTCATTAATTAGCTATATGAGTTCGAAAAAGTTACTCTCAGTCAACAAACATTTATTAAGTACCTACTATGTGCCAGGCACTGTTGTTTATCCTTCGTTTTTGAAGAGGACCATGACATCAGGAAGGTGATGGTATGAATTTTAAGTGAATTGGATTTAAGTGAGGGAGCACTGTGCAATGTCACCAGCCTCACTTTCTACTCCAGAGCCATCTGGGTCCAGTGGCCAGACATAGATCAGAATGACTGGAGATGTTCCCTTCCAGGCACTAGAGATACAAACAAAGGCTAGAGATAGTCCCTGCCCTCCAGGAGCTCACAAGTCTAATGAGGAGCCAACATACAAACAACCAGGTACAAACAAGTTATGTACAAGATAAGTTTAAATAATTAGCCGAGGGGAGTCACTAGAACCAGGAAAGGCTTCCTGTAGAAGGTGAGATTTTAGCTGGGGCTTGAAGGAAGCCAGGAGGTAGAGATGAAGAAGGAGGGCACTCCACGCATGTGTGACAGTCAGAGAAAATCTCCAGGGTTGGAGATGGAGTGTCTTATGTGAGGAATAGCTAGGAGGTCAGTCGCTGGATAGTAGAATAAGTATGTCTCTGTGTGTGTGTTGGGGGGGTAAGAAAATGGGAAAGATTGGGGGGAGGCAGATTATGCAGTACTCTTAACAACAGTGGATTTTATATATGATCCTGGAAGTGACAGAGAGCCCCTGGAGTTTTGGGGGTGGGGGATAGAGGGGTGTGAGTATGTGTGTGTGTGACCTGGTCAGACCTGTGCTTTAGCAAGATCACTTTGGCAGATGAGTGGAGTCTGGATTGGAGTGGGGAGAGACTTGAGGCTGGCAGACACAGCAGCAAGCTATTTCAACTATCCAGATGTGTGAGGTGACCAGGGCCTTTACCAATCTGGTGGCAATGTCAAAGGAGAAGGCAGCAAATGTGAGAAATGTTACAAAGGTAAAGTTGATAGGCCTTGGCAATGGATATAAGAGTAGATATGGAAGGTGAGAGAGTGACCAGTTGAGGATGGGTGACTGAAAGGATAGTGTAGCTCTTGATAGTAATAGGAAGTTTGGAAGTGGGAAAGGTTTTGAGGAAAGATAATTTGGATTTGCTGAGTTTTACATATACAATTTATCTAGTTCAAGATGTCTAATAGGTAGTTGAAGATGAGAGAAATTTGCAGAGAGGTCAGGGCTGGATAAATAGATTTCATCAGCATCAGCACAGAGAAGATAATTGAATCCATGGGAACTGATGAGATTACTAAATGAAATAGAATAGTGGGAGAAGAGAAGAGGGCCCACGACAGAATCCTTTGGGGCACCACCACTTAGCAGAAGTGACCTGGATGAAGATTTAGCAGAGGAGATTGAGAAGGAACAGTCAGATGGGGAAGAGGAGAACAAGCAGAATGTAGTGTCATGGAAACCTAAAGAGAAGAGGGAGAAAAAGGAGAAGAGAGTGATTAACAGTGTCAAAGATTTCAGAGAGCTCAAGTAGGATGAGGATTGACAAAAGACCTTTAGATTTGGCAATTAAAAGATCATTGGTAGGGGCAGCTAGGTGGTGCTGTGGATAGAGGGCCAGGCCTGGAGTCAGCACAACCTGAGTTCAAACCCCACCTCAGACACTTAGCTGTGTGACCCTCCACAAGTTATTTAACCGGATTGCCTCTAAAAGAAATCATTAGTAAGTAGCTTTGAAGAGAGCAGATAATTGAATATGGATTCAATTATCATCTCTACACTGTTGATCTTAACTTAAATCTAACCTCTTTGGTATCCTCATTTGGTTGAATGAGAAGATTAGAAGTCAGACTATAGAAAAAGCCTGGCCTTTTCATCAAAGACTTTATGAGATAATAGTAAAAACAGCTGTATTAAGTGAGAGTTTTTTGAGGATGGAAGACACTCTGTTTCCTTATTTGTAAAGTGAGGGGCTTAGCCTAGATGACCTTTAAGGTCCCTTCTGGTTGTGACATTCTGCATTCTAACTTTGTGTGCTCTAAGGATCCTCCACAACATTCTATTTTATAAACAATCTCTATTCTAAAGTACTTTCCAGGTCAAAGATTCTGGAAGACTCTCTTCACTCCATCCTTGCCCAACTTCACGTTGGTGATTCATTGTTACTAGTCCAAGGTAATTTGGTTTTAAAAAGAGAACTCTTAGGTGGGACCGCAGTAATCAAAAGGATGAATCTGTAATGGAAGTGTTCCATAATGATAACTGATACATACACACATACATATGCATGCATATATGTATGCATTGCATACATTTATATATGTATGTACACACATGTGGGCACATATACATAGACATGTATATGTGTACATAAACACACATACATAGATGTGCATGCATGTACATATGTATACATGGGGAAGGATCACTTTCTTATCTACTTCTCCTCCTTCAAGTCAACCACACTGACTGAGGCCTACCTACTGTGTTCTTAAAGGTTAACCCTGACCTTCAATTAACCTTAATCTGCAGAAAACATAAAGAAGACAGAAAAAGGTTGACTAATAGTCTTACTAAATCTCATTAAAGATAACTCTGTTTGAGTAGCAAATCCATTACTGTTTTTTTTTTTAAGAAACCACTTTATGAGTCAAGGATCAAATTAATAGATGCAACTTTTAAAATTGCTGTTGGTTAATTGAAATATTTCTCTTTTATTTATTGGTTTAGTTTGGATTCCTAAACTTAGTTTCCACCTTAGTTTTGGGAGAAGATCACTGGACTTGGAGTTAGGAGACATTAGATTGAGCTTTACCCTTGTCACTAACTATCTGTGTGACCTTAGATATGTCATCAATCTCTATGAGTGTCACTTTTGTCCATCTATTAGCAGGTATAACAATGGATGCATTAGCTACTTCACAGGGCTGTTGTGAGGAAAGGGTTTTGTAAATTTTAAAATGCTTTGGAAATATTGTTGCTATTCAGTTGTGTCTGACACTTTGTGACCCCATCTGGGTTTTTCTTGGGAAAGATAGTGGGGCAGTTTGCCGTTTCCTTCTCCAGCTCATTCTGCAGATGAGGAAACTGAGGCAAACAGGGGAAAGTGACTTGCCCAGGGTCACACAGATAGTAAGTGTGTGAGGATAGATTTGAACTTGAGTCTTCTTGACTTACATACTATATTCCTAAGCAATGTCAGAGGAGAGAAGGGGACATATTAAAGAGATTGAAGGAAAGTTATGGAAAATGAGATTGGCTGGAGAGGGTTGGGTCAGATTGTACAGGCCTTGAGTTCCAGACTAAGGAGTATGGACATTAATGAGCAGCATTTAGGAAGTGACCTTTGTATGAACATTGGACAATATGACAGTGTAGAAAGAGTGCTGGACCCACAGTCAGGAGAATTGGATTAAAATCCCAGCTTGTAGACTTATTAGCTGTGTGATCATGGGAAGTCACTTGGCCCAAGTCTCACTTCTCTCCCCTATGAAATGTGGATAATAACACTTGCACAATCCATCTCTCAATCATGTTGTGTGGAAAATTCAGGACACCACTCTCTCTTGATTCTCTGCCTACCTATCTGACCTCTTCTCTGTCTCCTTTGCTGGATCTTCCTCCCAATCACACCCTCTAACTGCAGGTATCCCTCAGGGTTCTGCCCTGGGCCCTCTTCTCTTCTTCCTCTATATTACTTCACTTGGTGACCTCATCAGCTCTCATAGACTTAATTACTATTCCTATGCTAAAGATTCTCAAATCTTCCTATCCTCTCCCAAACTCTCTACTGACTTCCCATCTTCAACTGCCTTTTAGACATCTTGAACTGGATGTCCAGTAGACATCTTAAACTCAGCATGTCCAAAACTGAACTCATTATCCAACCCCCCCCAAAAAAAAATCCTCTCCTCTCCCCTCATCTTCCCTATTACTATAGAGGGCAACACCGTCCTCCCAGTCCCTCAGGCTCACAACTCAGGAGTCATCCTGGACTCCTCACTATCTTTCACCTGCCATATCCAAGCTGTTCCCAAGGTCTGTCAATTTCCCCTTTCCAGTATCTCTCAAGCTTGCCCTCTTTTCTCCTCTGACACTGCCATTGCTCTAGTCTCTGCCCACTCCAATCCCTCCTCCATTCAGTCACTATAGTGATTTTCCTAAAGTGCAGGTCTAGTCATATCACCTCCCCTACTCAGTAAATCTCTTTGGCTCCTTATGGCCTCAGGATCATATACAAAATGTACTGTTTGGCATTCAAGTTCCTTCAGAACCTAGCCTTCTTTTACCTTTCCAGTATTCTGACACTTTGCTCCTCAATACCTTCACTCCAGTGACACTGGATTGACCTCCTGGTTGTTCCTCAAACAAGACACTCCTTTTGGTTCCTGGCATTTTCTTTGGCTGTCCCTTGTCTGAAACACACTCCCTCCTGTGCTCTGACTATTGACCTCTCTGGCTTTAGGTCCCAACTAAAATCCCACCTTCTACAGGGAGCCTTCCCCAAACCCTCTTTCTTTCTTTTCTTTTCTTTTTGTTTTTTTTTTTTGACAAGGCAATCAGGGTTAAATGACTTGACCAGGGTCACATAGCTAGTGAGTATCATATGTCTGAGGACAGATTTTGAACTCAGGTCCTCCTGATTCCAGGGGCGGTACTCTATCCACTGTACCATCTAGTTGCCCCTCCCAAACCTTCTCAATTCTAGTGCTGTTAATTATTTCCTATTTTTCTTGTATATAGCTTGCTTTTCATGTATTTGTTGTCATATTATCTTCTCCATTAGATTGTAAACTCCCTGAAGGCGGAGACTTGCCTTTTGTATCCTCAGTGTTCAGCATAGTGACTAGCACATAGTAGGCCCTTAATTAATATTGATTGATTGGCATTGCATGTAATGTCCCCCAATAGAATGTAAGGTCCTTAAGGGCAAAGATTATAATTTATTTTTTGTCTTTTTATCCCCTGAGCCTAGTACAGTGTCTAGAACAGAGTCGCACTTAACAAGTAACTGTTGATTGATTGATGAGGATCATATCTTATAGCCAACCCAGGAAGACAGTGTCAGAAGAAACTAACAGCACAGGGATGACATCTTGCATAGGTCTTTGTACCTCCCAGCAAGTGTTTTGGGACCTCCAGAACAGGGAATCCCAGCACTGGGAAGCCACCATTTACATTACCTTGTTAGGAAAGCTAGAAAGAAACTAGGAATAAGTTATTCTGTTTGTGAAGTTTCTCAACAATCAGCTCTGAAAGCTTTTTATGAAACATGAGACAAAAAGCAACTCCTCATGTGTCTCATGGACCCAAAGGTTTCCCATCAGAAGGATCCAAAGATTTCCCAATCGGATTGTGTCCAAATCCAGGAGTGGGAAAATGTGTAATGAAGTTGCCAAGTTTAAGACTTTGGTCAAGAGCCAAACCTGAATTTTGGCCAGAGGATGCCCTTTCCCTCTGAAAAATTGATTGATGGTGTTTTATCTGGGTCCAAGATTGAAAGGCTAAGTTTGCACTTGGGAAAGAACTAGGGGCAGTGGAAAACACTCCACAGTGATGATTACTGGGCTTTCTGATCTCACTCTTCATGTAGTCTGTGAGTCTTCTCTGCACTTATACAAAGTATTGGTTCACTGAGGGAATACTTTAGAAAAAAAAAGTGTACTTCATTTGGCTCAATCCTACATCCCAGCACAGCCAGAATGCTCTAAAATATCTGAACTCAGTTTGCACCTGATTAGCAGACCAGGTAAGGAACATGCATTTTAGAAGCAAATATTTAATCAGGATTAGAAGCATTAGCAAGAGAATAGGGAAATAATCTCCATCAATGCACCACAGGAAGTAGAGTCTCATCACCCAGGCTTAGAGTAGGGAAATCTAAGAAACAATCTTCTGAAAAGCTCATGGTCAAATTTGGGGGTAGATGATGGCAAAGTCTTTGTTTTAATTCAAAGCCAAATGGTTGGGAAATGGTATGGGGAAGAAGGTAAGGATTCACACATGCCGTATCTGAATCCCTGATTCAGACCTGCTCATGACATTCCTAAATTCGAAAACATTTTCTGGCTCATTATTGGCCTATTGAACAAAATCCAAACTCCTTTAAAAACCATTCATGTGGATTCAGAGAGGCTTGGCAAGACTTGCATCAGTTAATAAGCAATGAAATGAGGAGAATGGTGGTCATTATGCAATGTCCATAATGGTGTAAAGCAGAGATTTTTAACCCATTTTATGTCACTGATCTCTTTGGCAGTCTGGTGAAGGCTTCTCGTAATAAGGTTTTTAAATAAATAAAATAAAATACAGAGGATTACCAAGGAGACCGACAATGTTGAAATAGGTTTGTCAAAACATTTTTCAGAAGTTCACAGATGTCAGGTTAGGAATCTCTGATGTGAAGGAAAACAATTCTGAAGTCATCAATGAGATGACCAGTTATGACTTTGGAACGCTGACGATGAAACATGTTTTCTGCCTCTTGGCAGAGAGCTGATGAACTAGAAGTGTAAGAGTGATGCACACGTTTTCAGATTTGGACAATGTGGGGTTTTATTTTAACTTGTCTATACTTGTTGCAACAGATGGCTTCTAGTAGCAGAGGTAGGGTGAATTAGGGAATTTGTGATAGACATGCAAAGAGAAAGAAAGAAAATAGTATCAAGAAAATATCAAGAAAATACACAGAATAAAGCAAAATGAAATTCAGAGAGGGATAGTAGCAAGGCAATTTTGTTAGTACTTTATGAAATTTAATATATGCTTTAAAAAGTAAACTGTACTAATGAAAGTTCACGGTTTCATATACAATTCTCTTTTTGAGCTTCTTTGTGTACTAAATATTTGTGTTTGTTGTTTTTTGGATGTTTTTAAAAATATTTTGTTTTTTTTCAAGCACATGTAAACATTTTTAGCATTCATTTTAAAAAATTTAGTTCCAAATTCTTTCCCTCCCTTCTTTCCTCCTTCCCACCCATCTCCCCTCATTGAGAAGGCAAGAACTTTTATATAGGTTATACATGTGCAGTCATGCAAAACATTTCCTTACTAGTCATGTTGTGAAAGAAAATGCAGACCAAAAAACTTAAACAAACCCAAGAAAAATAAACTTTAAAAAAGTATGCTCAACCTTCATTCAGACTCCATCAGTTCTTTCTTTGGCAATAGATAGCGTATGTTTATTGTTGATTGTTAAGTTCATAATAATAAAAAAAATTATGTCATATCATTTGAGGATCTCTGTGATTAGGTCTCAAACAGAAAGCTGTATGACTGAAGCGGGCATTTGCATCACCTTCCCAAAGATCCTACCTTTCTAACATTGTCTATGCAAGACAATACAATACATATTTATTAAGTGCCTACCACGTACCAGGCACTGGGAATAGAAATAAGAAAAGGACAGTGTCAACCCTCAAAGAGTGTACAATCGAATGGGAGAAGACAACACACAAAAGGAAGCTGAAAACAGTGTGGAAGAGAAAGGTAGTTGGCACAGGGACGTGATGATAGTGGAGTCAAATCCACGGAGAGTGGCTGGTGGTAAAGGAAGAGCTGGCTGGGTTTCTGAGCCCTCTTCAAATGGAGGCCTTGGGAAGAGATTTTTTGCTCTGCCCTCCAATCAGAAGGGCAGAGGCAGCTGAGGGTACTGATGAGGTATGAATAATAAAGCTGAAGCAGAATCTGTGATGATGAGTTTCTTGGTGATGAGCTTTTTCTGGGGGGAGGAGGTTACAGTAGGGAAGGGTCATGATGATGGTAGAGTCAATCTGAGCAGTATAGCTGGTGGCAAATGAAATTATCTTTTACCACTGCCTTTCATGTACTTTAAGTGCTTGCCATGCAGAGATATTAGCTATTTCCCAAACATTCTCTGTACATGTTTTGCCTCTTTGTATTTGCTCACGCTGTATTCTCCACCCAAAATACCTTTGCTCCACAACACCCCAGTTCTGGAATCCAACTCCTACCTTACTTTCAAGGCTTAGCTTGATATTACTGATCAGAAATCTGAAGCCCATAGAGGTTAAATGACTAACCAAGGGAAAGAACAGAGCAAGGAATCAGACCCAATCCCCTGATTCTGAATCCAGTGCGTTTTCTGCTATGTCTTGGCTTCTCTGATTACCCACTGGGAAAGATATCTCTCTTTCTGAACTTTGCATTTTTGCCTCATTTTATTTTCTCTCCTAACTTTTATTATGATTATTTGTATACATATTATATCTCTCCTTCTAAATTTTTAGTTTCTCAAGGCATAGAATATAATTCATTTTTGTAGGTGTCTGAGTACTTAGTATATAATTCCTCGTGCATAAATGATGCTCAAGAGAATTTTTTAAAATTATATTTAATTTTTTCAATCAGCAAAAGTCTACCTTCTCTCCTTCCCATACTAACATCCTCTACCTCCTGTTACAAACATATATAGCACAGCAAAACAAATTTCAATGTTGGCCATGTCCAAAAAAGATATCTCAGTCTACATTCTGAGTCCTTCACCTCTGTATCAGGAAGTAGGAAGCATGTTTCAAAATAGTCCACACAGTTAGTCATTATGCTGATCAGAGTTCCTAATCCTGTCAAAGTGCTTGTCTTTACCATATTTTTGTTATTGTATAATTTGTTCTCCTTGCTCTGTCCTTTTCACTCTCTTCAGTTCATATTAGTCTTCCCTTTCATCAGTTTTTATAGGATGATAGTATTCTATCATGTCTATATACCATAATTCATCCAGCCATCCTCTAATCGTTGGCTGTGCTATTAGATTCCCATTCTCTACAACCTCAAAAATACCCTTAAATACTTCTATACATCCTTAGAGTTTGTTTTGCATAATCTACTCTCTTTCTAATCTCCCCCACCCCATCTCTCCTTTCCCTCCTATTTCCCAATTGAGTAAAATGTATTTGTGTATCCAACTCTGTGTGTGTGTGTGTGTGTGTGTGTGTGTGTGTGTGTGTGTGTGTGTGTATTCTTCTCTCCTTTGACCAGTTAAGATGACGGTGGTATTCATGTGTCAGCCTCTCCTCCCACTTCTACTTCTTATTTGTATAGATATCTACTTGACCACTCTGATTGTGAGATAGTTTTTCCTTACCTTTCTTTGCTTCCCCATCCTTTCCCAGTGTACTTTTATTCCCTTCTTTTTTTTCATTTGTCTCTTAAGATCACCAAGACATAATAGAACCACTCTCAAGCTCCCAGGCCTGGTCTAATTAGATTCCCTCTGTGACTCCTAATGAGGATAGGTTCAGAGGGAATGTGTGTATTATGTTCTCACATTAGAATGTAAGCACTTTATTCTTGTTTAGTTCCTTATAATTGTTCATTCATGTTTACCTTTTTATGTTTTTCTTCACTCTTGTGTTTGAACTTCAAAGTTTCTACACACCTTTGGTCTTTTTGTCATGAATGCTTAGAAGTCCTCTGTTTCATTAAATATCATTTTTCCCCCCTGTGGGATAATACTTGTTTTTCTGGGTAAGTTATTCTTGTCTGAAAGCCTATCCCTTCTTTTTTGGAATGCTGTATACCAAGCTTTCCTCTCTTCCATAGAGGTACCTGCTAAATCATGTCTGAGCCTAATTGCGGCTTCTTAGTACTTTAATTCTTTATTTTTGGTTCTTGCCATATTTTTGTTGTTGTTATTATCAACCTAAAAACTCTGTATTTAGTCTATATGTTCTTGGGCATTTTTATCTTGAAGTTTTTTTTCTTTTTTCTTTTTTCAGGAAGTGATAGGTATAGTCTTTCTATGTCCATTTTCCTTTATGTTTCTAAGAGATCTAAGAAGTTTTCACTTAAGATTTCTTGAAATATGATGATGTCTAAGTTATTTTTCTTTTTTTCTTTTCTTTTTTTTTTTTGTTTGTGACTTTCAGGTAGCCCAGTGACTCAACTTTTTTCTCCTTAATCTATTTTCCAGGCAAATTGTTTTTGGTGTGGGATACCTTATATTTTCTTCTATTTTTTTTTTAGTCTTTTGACTTGTTTTGATATTTCTTATTGTCTCATGAAGTCATTGACTTCAGTTTAGTTCATTTTAATTTTCAGGGAGTTTGTTGCTTGGGCAAGATTTTGTACTTCTTATGCCAAGCTATTAATTCCCTTCCCTATTCCTTCTTCCATAACTCTCATTTTCATTTTTTTCCTTTAGAGCTCCCATTTCATTTATTATGTCAAAAAAGTCTTTTGAAACATTCTTGCAAAATTCATGACACTTCAATAAATTCAATTCAGCAACTTTAAATGATAGCAAAATTATTTTAAAGCAAAAACTAATCATGAAAAAAGTGTCCAAATCTTCTAGCAATTCTAGTTGAATTTGTGTCTAAGCCGTGTTTTTCTTCAAGGATTTACTTGTTGATATCAGTTTTGGAGACATTCTTTTCTTCTATGTTTGTGCCTTGAGTGTCCCTGTTACCACAGTATTTATTTCTTTTTTTAATGGTGGGATTCTTCCTTTGTTCTTCCACCTGACTTCAGACTTGATATTGAGGTTGGACTCTGTACACTTTTGGAGGGAAGATCTGGACCTAAGGCCAGAAATGGAAATATAAGTTTCTCTTTGGTCTGGAATTCTTAACTTAGTTTTTGTTCTGTAGGCTTCAAACTGGTCTAGAAGCCAAAACTGAGACCCTGCTCCTCGACTGGAGTCTATGTCACACAGCTGTTGCTTGCTTCTGAACTTGCTCTTCTGTCTATTGACTGCTGAGGACCCAAGACTGCTCCTTACCTTGTCCTACCACCTTTAGGTGCAGGTCTTCTTCTCAGTCCACTTTGGAACTATGACTCATAACTGGGTAGTTAGTGACAAAGCTCAGTACCCATTCCACCAGTCTGTGGGAGGTCTCAGCGCTCCAGTACGGGATTGAGAACTCCTACCCTCAAGCATAACTTCTTCCTGAGCTGCAGTGCCCTTTGTGAAAGAGCTCCTGGCCAGACTCTTTCTGTAGATCTCTCTGTCTCCCTTTGCTGACCAGGGCTGGAAAAATGATTCACTATGATTTTTTCTTGGATTTCTCCATAATGATTCAATTTGGAACATTTTCTAGTTCTGTTTGGGGGAGTTTACAGGGGAAGGTGGAGCTCACTATACTTCTTCCTGTATTTCCTCCTCATTTTTATATGAAATATGACTCGTGAGAAGGGTGTGTTGGTTCAAAAGTATGTATTGATTGGCATGTCAGTGGGATATCCATCTGATTTTAGAGAAGCTTACTTTTTATAGGCTAGCCTTTTATGCTCTAGACAACTGGGAAACCCTATTAGTAGCTTGTGTCCTATGGACTAATCAAGTCTCAACGATATATTCTCTGTCTTTTATTTGTATTTTATTGATTAATTTTTTAAGTCTTTTTTTTTCTTTCCCTCCTACTACCACCTGCCCCAATGGAAAAATAAAATTTTTGAAAGAAAAATATAACTTTTATAGCAAATATGTATAGTCCAATAAAACAAGTTTCCATGTTGGCCATATCAAAAAATTTATTTCTCATTCTGCATTTTAAGACCATCACTTCTCTGGATGGCATGTTTCATCTTCAGTCCTCTGTCATAGTTTGTCACTGTACTGATCAGTATCATTATTAATAAATATTAATTAAGCATTTACTGTGTTCCAGGTGTTGTACTAAGTACTAGTGATACAAAGAAAGGTGAAAAGCAGCTCCCGCTCTTGAGCTCCCAATCCAATAGGGGAGACGACATGCAAACAATTACATACAAACAAGACATGTACAGTGTAAATTTGAAATAATCAAGAGAGGAAGGGTGGTGCTATTAAGGGGGATGATGGAAGCCTTCCATGGCAGGATTTTAGTGGAGGCTTGGTAGAAACCAGGGAAGCCAGGAGGCAGAGATGAAGAGGGAGAGAGTTCCAGGTAGAGGGAATAGCCAGTGAAAATGCCGCAACTGGATGATGGAATGTCATGTTTGAGGAATAGCAAGGAGTGCAATGTACTGAATTGCAGAGTACATGGAGGAGCTGGGGTGGGGTGGTGCAGCAGAAGATGTAAGAAGATTGTAAAGGCAGGGAGGGGCAGGGATTTGAACTGCAGGATATTTTATATTTGACCCTGGAGGTGATCAGGAATTCCAAAATCTTTCAAAGTTTTTGTCATAATCTTGTTGTCATTGTGTAAATTGTTCTCCTATTTCTGCTTATTCACTCTGCATCAGTTCATAGAGATCTTCCTGGCATCTTTGAAAGGCCACCATTTTGTCATTTCTTTTAGCTTAATAATATTCCATTATATTCATATACTGTGAATTCTGCCTTTTAGGGAAAAAAAAAGCAACTAGCCTATGTCATCATTTAATAGATTTTTTCATTCATGTACAACTCTCCATGACCCCATTTGAGGTTTTCTTTGTAAAGATACTAGAGTGGTTAGCTGTTTCCTTCTCCAGCTTATTCTACAGTTGAGTAAACTGAGGCAAATAGGGTTAATTGACTTGCCCAGGGTCACACAGCTAATAAGTTTCTGAAGCCAGATTTGAACTCACAAAGAAAGGTCATCTTGACTCTAGACCAAACACTTTATCCACAGAGCCACCTAGCTGCCCACATCCCTGGCCTCTCTCATGGAGACCCTAATAGATATTGTTCCTACATCAAGGGGTCTGGGCTAGAAGATTCCTTCTCAGCTCTGATTCTCTAAGATGATGAGCCTATGACCTTCCTTTCCAGGTGTCTATAATAGTGAGGTTCTACCCTTTAGACTCCTGTCTTTTGGGGCTCTTCCCTGTTGGAAATCTTTGCCAGTGTTCTCTCTCCTTTGAAATTCTAGTACAGGGAGAGTCATTCTCTCCCTGCTCCACCCCCCCCCCCAATTTGCAATAGTAGAAACAAATGTATTGCAGGTGGGAACTAATGATTCGCATAAATGAATGTTCCCCACTTTGGTATCTATTCCAGAAGTATTCAAGTTTAATTAGGTGCTGGCTCCCCAAATTAAAGGGATTTTTGTAAGAGTGGGTTTGCTCAGAGAAGTAAACCATGGCTAGGATGATTCTGCAGTAGAAAGACTGAAGAAGTCCAAGCAGCCAAAAGCTGTTCCTCAAATAGACAAATGACCAAAGAACACGAAGGCACAGTTCTCAAAAGAAGAATTGTGAACTATGAACAAGCAGATGAATGCTCCAAGTCAAATGCGAATCAAATCAAACCTGAGGTTTCACCTCATATTCAGCAGAGTGAGAAAGATGACAAAAGGGGTTTGTAGTCTATGTTGGAGGGGCTGTGGAAAGACCAATGCATTGTTGGTAGAGTTGTGAATTAGCACAATCATTTTAGAAAGTGATCTGGGATTATGCAAATAAAGTGGCTAAATTGTCCATGCCAACTGACCAAGAGATTCCGCTATTAGTCGGATATCCTAAGGAGATCATTGATAAAAAAGAAAGTCCCCATGCATATCAAAATATTTGTGGTAGCATTATTTGTGATTGAGCCAGTTTAGTTCAGCCATTTTTCACTGGCATCCAACTCAGGGAGGAACACTTGCAGCCTTGAGGCTATATGTGGCCGCACTTGAGGACCTAGAGGTCCACATGAGGCCTCAAGGCCATAGGTCCCCCACTGCTGGCCCAACTCTTTGTAACGCCATTTGGGGTTTTCTTGTATATGCTCTAAATGTTCGTAGCAGCTCTCTTTGTGGTGGCAAAGAACTAGACATTGCAGGGAAGTACATCAGCTAGGGAATGGCTACACAGGTTGTGGTATGTGATCATAATGGACTACTGCTGTGCTATAAGAAATGATGAGCTCAGTGGCCTTAGAGAAACATGGGAAGACTTGCACGAAATAATGAAGAGAAAAATGAGCAGAACCGAGAGAACCTTGTATACAGTAACAGCAACAACTTTGAGCGACTACGTTGTTTTGACTATTATAAATACTCAAATTAACTATAAAAGACCTGTGAAGATGCTGTTTGCATCCAGAGAAAGAATTGATAAATAGAAGTATGCATAAGAATGATTTTATATGTATGTGTGTGGATACAAATATGCATGTATAAGTATGTATATGTATACATATTTGTGTATATATTTTGATATATGTATATATGCACTCGTATTTGTGTATATATGATTTTACATATAGGCATATAGCTACACAAATAAGTATGTGTGTATATATGTAACATACACACACACACATACACATACATATTTGTATCTAATGGTAGCCTTCTCTAGGGCAGGGGGAAGAAAGAAAAAAAGGGGGGGAAAAAAAGAAAGTTACATAATAATTTTCTTATATATTTAAAAGGAATAGAAAACTGTACATAACAGATTTGCAGTTTCATGTGAAATCATCTTCTCTCCCCCCCTCCCATTCTACTATGTTATGGAAATGCTTGTTTTATTTCCTAAGTTCCGAATAAAATAAATAATTTTTAAGTGTCTAAAGTCAGATTTGAATACAGGTGTTCCTGAATCCAGGCCTGTTGTTCTATCCATTACACTACCCAGCTGCCCATATCAACTAGCGTGGGTTCAATAAAGACAAATCATGGCAGACTAAGTTCCTTTCCTTTTTTGACCTGGCTATCAGAGAAGTAAATCAGAAAAAATGTCTGACATAGTATATATGTATTCTAGCAAGGCTGATAAGAAAATCCCCAGCATATCTTTTTGGGCCAGATGAAAAAATGCAAGGTAGATGATAGTAGCGTTAGGTAGATTTTGAATAACTAGACATAAACACTCTTTAATAATAAATAGATTGATGGTGACACAGAGGGCTGAGGCTTGCCACAGAGCTCTGTCCTCAGCTTTGCTCTATTCAACCCTTTTGTTGACAGCTTGGGTGCAGGCATAAATGATATGCTCATTAAATTTGCAGATAACTTGAAACTAGGAGGGGAAAAATAGCCAAAATGTTCTTTGACAGAACTGGAGTATAAACATTTCTCTGCAGGTTGAAATTAAAATTAATCTTAGCGGAGTTATTGAATCTTCTTTGTAGTTTTGTAATCATGAGGGATTTGAGCTGGGGATGAAGAAGGAAGTGCTAACCAGGTGTCAGGAGAACTGGATTCTTCTAATCCCGGCTCCAAAGCCAACTCACTGTGAGATCTTGGACAAATCGCCTAAACTCTTTGGTACTAATTTTACAAATCCATAAAATGTTGGGGATGCACTTGCTGATCTGTAATGCCCTTTGAAGCTTGAAGATCTAGGACGTGTCACGTGACCATCCGAATGTTTTTATAGCCATGCTCCCTGTTAGTGAGGTGATTCGTTTACTAGGGGCGAGGCAGCATCCATTAGCGATCATACATGGGTAACGTGTAACGTTTAACCCCTGCGGCACCTCATACCAACTGCCCTGCCTTTGGAGGCATCAACCTCATCCTTAGTTGACCAAACATCCTCAGGGCCTGTGATCTGGAGCGACAGCAAACTGGTAATAAATGATAACATTGCTGAGTCCTTGTTTATCCTCTGTGTTACAAGCGTTTCTCTGTTCTTCGAAGAAAATTAGTGAGATGTGGAGAGAAGAAGGATGAGGGATTAGAATTGTGGAATGAGCACTGGTCTTTGAGTCAGAAGACTCAAGTTGCAACGTGGAACTTATTAGCTTTGTGATTGTGGGAAAGTCAATCAAACTCTCTAAGTCTTGATTCTCTCATTTAGAAAATGGGGGTGATAATATTTGCTTCATCCACTTCAGAAGGTGGTTGTAAAAAAAAAGGATTTGAAAGACAAAGTGACTTAGCAGTGTGAGTTTATACTAATAAATTAATATAATAATATAATATAATAAATATAATTATTATGCATTTAAATTATGAAATGTAGTACAGCCACATTATTAATGTGTTATTTATAAATGCCATTGAAGACTCAAGTGTTAGTTATTTGGATCCTCTTAAGAGAATTTCCATTTAAAATACTGCCTGGACCAGGGGTGGCCTTCTAGGTCCTCAAGTACGGCCCTTTAGGGGATTCTGTCAAAGAGCCACACTTGAGGACCTAGAGGGCCACATGCGGCCTTGAGGCCATGGTTTCCCCACTCCTGACCTAGACTGTCAGAGCTGACAAGCCGTTTTGTGACCCCGTGGAGAGAGCACCCAACCTGAGCTAGGAAGAACTGAGTTCAAATTTGGCCTCAAATTTAGCTGTGTTACCTGGGCAAGTCACTGAACCTCTTTGCCTCAGGTTACCCCTCTGTAAAATGAGGACAATATTAACACCTACCTCCTAAGATTATTGTGATGATCAAATGAAGTAAAAATCCGTAAAGCACTTGGCACACTGCCTGGCACGTAGTAAGTGCTATATAAATGTCAGCTATTATCATGTGAGAAAAGTAAGACTTCTGAAGGAAGGGAAAAAGCATTTATATATTGCCTACTGTGTGTGTATTATATATACATATAATATATACACGTGCACATATAATGTATATAATATGTACATTATTAATATGTCATGTGAATTGGGTATATATCGTATAGTATGTAACTATAACTATAACTATAACTATATATATATATATATATATATATATATATGTATACACACACATGTATCCCTTTTAGATTTACAAGGCACTTTCCTCACAACAGCCATATGAGAGAGGAAACAGTTCAAGTATTATTTTTCTCATTTTAGAGATGACAAAACTGAGTCTTAGAGAAGTTAAATGATCTGCCCATTGTCACCCAGCCAGTAAACAGCAGGGCTGGGATTCCAAACTCCTGAGTCCTGACTCCATGGCTTTTTCAGTAACTCTCAGCTCCCATGGGTAAGGTCCTAGGGTCTGGCCAGGATGCAGACCTGACCCCTAGTCCTGAACCAGTCAGCACTCCAATTCACCAGAGACCCTGGGAACTTTCCCTGAGTTTTGACCTCTCCTCCCCTTGGTGGCTTGGTTTTAAAGGCAGGACCCCTCCTCCCCCCAACACCCCCAGACTCAGCCCCCAGGGCCCTGGCCCTGCCTTCCTCTGGAAATCAAGCCGCCCTCGGGCTGCCTCAGCTCAAGGGAAGTCTGACTTCCCCCCTGGTATTTTTAACCTAGCACAATAAACATTCTATTCCTCTTTGGACTGGGCAGCACCAGTGGGTGAGAGCAAGTCACAAGGGCCCTGGGCCACCGCCACCGCTCCCCAAGCCCTGTTCTTATTATTAATAAGTGACCCCTCCCCCCCACTAGGCTGGGGAGGCTGCCTTTCTTTCTAGAGGGGCTGAACCTCCCCCAGGTCCCTGCAGGCCAGACCAGGCCAGGCCAGGCTGGGCCATGAGCAGTTTGGAAGCCCACATGGGGGAGGGAGGGCTCAGGCTGGGGCTGGGAGGGGGTGGGGCAGAGTGTGGAGGGGAGCCAGGCTTTAGAAGAAAACCTCAGCCTGGGGAGAACAATGGGCACCATTGCTGCCTTTGGGTTGTTCCTGGAACCGGGCTGTGGCACCCATAGATCGGGGCCATGTCAGTGGTCCTTTGTCTTTCACCAGAGCTGGCATAGTATATAGGGAGGCACTGGAGGGAAGGGAAGGGAAGGCAGGATGGTGAGTAAGGAAGGAGGAGGTGGGAGCAGGACTTGGCGTTCTTCTTGGGGTGTCTATCATCCAAGTTGGGGGCACGTTACTAATCAGGACCTGTTCTGCGTCTCCCTTGCCTCTGCTCTTCCCAGAATCAGACTCTTAGACCTGGGAAAGTCCTTAGATATCTTCAAATCCTTTATTCTACAGAGGAGGAAACTGAGGCCAGGGAAGGGAAGTGACTTGCTCTAGTCACAGAACGAGGATTTTAATCTAGCTCTTCGGCTCTGGTGTTGCTCCAGCTGCTTAGAAGGCACACAGCTTCCCTTCTCCCCTTCTTCCCTACTCCCCCTTCATGCTCCTCCTTTTCATCTCTCTCCTTGCCTCCTCTTTCCCTCTTCCTCTTACCTTTCCTCCCTATCCCTTCTTTTCTTCTTCTTCCTTCCCCCCGCCATCCTTTTTTCCCTTTTCTCATTCTCCTTCTCTCCACTCCATTCCTTCCATTCCTCTTTTCCCCTCCTTCATCCCCTCATCTTTTCCCTCTCCTCTCACTCCTCAATTCCTTACAGTCCTTCTCATTCCCCTTTTTGCTTTCCCTTTCTCTTTCTCCCAACATCCTTTCCCTCTCCTCTCATTTTCCCTCTCTCCTTCCCCTCCACTTCTCTTTATCTCCTCTCTGTTGTGTCAACAAGAACTTATTTAGCATTTACCGTGTGCCAGGCACTGTGCTAACCTCTGGGCATACAAAGGCAGAAACAATCCCTGCCCTCAAAGAACCCAAATTCTCTCCTTCCTCTTCTCCCTCTTCTTCCCATCTCTAACTCTTTCCTTCTTTCCTTCCTTCCCACCCCGTAACTCGTGTTGCATTTAGAATTAGGAGATCAGAATTATTATACTTAAAAAAATATTGTCTCCCAGTTCCCAGTTTCAAAGTGCTTTCACACCTGGATATAATCATCAAGTGCCCTGCCCCCCACCCCCCAAAAGAACAGTAATAGGTAGGCAGGGTAGGAATTAATAGATGCTTTTTACAGATGTAGAAATAGGTAGGTAACCATTTCAACTTCTTTGTTATACTCCACATCTTTTCTGCCACCCTCTCTCCAAAGTAAAAAAAGCTAACCTCCCCCACAAAAGAAACAAACAAACAAAACAAAAAAACCCCCAAAACCCTCCTAAACAAAACAACCCACCCCAGTCATATTGGAAGAAGCATCAAGCTATTACTGAGAAGTAGTATGTTATGGAAAGAGTGCTGATGTTGGAGTTGGAAGATCTTTATCAGATTCCCAGTTTTGACATTTACTTAACTGTATGACCTTAGATAAGTCCCTTAACATCTCTGAACATTAATTTCCTCATATGTAAAGTAGAAATAATATTTAGAACCATATAATTCCCTGATAGGTGATATGGTTTAGGGAAGGGAATAAGCATTTATTAAATGCCTACTCAGCTAAGCACTTTACAAATATTATCTCATTTGATCCCAACAACAACCCTAGAAGGTAGGTGCTGCTATTATCTCCATTTTTACAAGTGAGGAAACTGAGGCTAAGCGATTTGCCCAAGGTCACACAGCAAGTAAATGGCAGAGACCGGGTTTGAACTCAGGAGTTCTTAACCATGGGCCCAGTGCTGTATCTACTACACTACCATCCACTAGCAGCTGCCTGAAAGTGCGGATAACTTGGGTTCAAGTCTGACACATCTTGGCTGTGTAACCCTGAGAAAATCACTTAAGCTCTCAGCACTCTCCCAAAATTATCTAAGATTACATTTTGCGAAGTGGCTCCTGCTCTTTATTATCCAATCTGACGTTAATCATCCGACACTTAGCACAATGCCTGGCGCATAGCAGGTGGTGAATACATCTTAACTGATTGATGGATGGATTGATCTTCATTAATAGAGGCAATTTTCTTAACCCAATGAAATCACAGATCCAGTCCAAGTATTTAAAAACAATTTAATCTAAAATGTGGCACTTTTTTGGGTGAGAGTTAAAGCCTTTAAGGTTTTGCTTTTTCTTACAATTTTACAATAGCTAACATGTTGCAATGCTTTCAAATTTGCAAAGCATTTCACTTTTATTATTATTTGACCTTTGACAGCAATCCTGAGATAGGTGCCATTATTGTCTCTGGTTTTCAGATAGGGTTACTGAGGCTTAAAGAGAGTAAATGACTTGTTTAGGGTCACAAAGCTAGTGAGTGTTCAAGACACAGAGTGCCCTCTGTCCAGCATGCCACCTCACTACCTCATCTTTTCTAGATAGAACTGAATATGGCTCCAGGTTAAAGATGGTGACATATCAAAACACTTTATTAATCCCTGAACATGCCTAGGTGACATTGAATTGTGTGGCTCTAGTGAAAAATATATTAAACAGCTTCTCCATTCCAATGACACCAAAATATTTGGACTCAATTAATATAAAATTCTTAATGTGCATCAAGGAAAGCAATAAATTGAAAGCTTTGAGCTTTAATGCAAAGATCAAATAGAGCCAATGGACAAAGGCAACACTTATAATACTTGGTTTCCTCCAAGTAAGACATATTGAGCATAAATCTATCAAGGAGAAAGTTGTATCAAAGTATATCAAGAGACTTACTGGCATCCTGAAACCAAAACTCAATAGGAAAAACACGTTTAAAACATTTCATGGTTATGAAATTAATGAAATTATGAAATTAGTGCTTGCTTTTGTAAATGCAAGAAGTATTATGACACACTTGGAAAGTATCTAACAAAAAACTATTGTTATTTGTTCTTCGTTCTCAAAGAGGACCATGGCATCAGGGAGGTGATGCCATGACTTGCAAGTGACTTGGATTTAAGTGAGGGAGGGCTGTGCAAAGTCACCAGCCTCACTTTCTCCTCTGGAGCCACCTAGGTCCAGTTGTGAGATATAGATCAGGAGGACTCGTGACTCAACAAAAAAACTATACTATATTAATAAAGCACAGGACCCGGCGTCCTATAGCAGCTATAGAGATTTTCACACTTCTTCATCAAAAAGATGAAAGAGGAGCGAGAGATATTCTCAGAGCACTTGATAAACAGGTTAAAAATTTAGAACAATATTTTCAAAACAAGTGGCTATCACTTTACAAAGCAATAGTAAAGACTGACAGTGAATACATGCCATTCGATATGTTGAATGGAACAGAACGGGGCTTACTTTTGAAATGGTTAAGATAGGTAACCCAATCTCCAAGCCTGTTCCTATGGGACTCTCTCTTTCTTGGTGGAGATCAATGGTCAAAGCCTGTGTGAAGGAGGGGTTGAGTCGGTGAGAGCTGGAGAGAAGAAAGCTCTATAATCTTCAAGTTCTATTCAACCTTCAAGTCTTTTGGGGTACTTCTGGCTTCCAACTTTAAGAGAAAAGATGGACAAGTCCAACTCCATTTCAGGCTGCTGAAAGAAAAGACTGGTAAAACATGAAAGGAGCTGGAAGTCTCCATCACCTTCCTAACCTCAACTTGTTATACTAGAGACTTTGGGCAACTTTTGCTTGGATGAGATCTAGGACTCTCTCTTAATTGAGCTGCTTCCAATGGGAGAGCTCCTTCACTCTATATTGTCTGGTATATATTATCCCATGTATACCTTCCCTGATTTCTGTCTTCCTACTGATTTGGATAAATGAGTTTTCTTTGCTATTTGCTATGTGTGTTCATTGTGGAGCTGGTATTTGGTGGGAAGGGAATGAAGCTTTGGATATAAAGTTTGGGATCTTGTTTCCCACCAATAATGAAAAAGATCAGAAGTTAGACTGAAGATGAAAATGTCATTTAGACTACTAATACTAAAGGAAGCAAATAGATAAAATTCTAGCCTAGTACCCCATCTTTCTGAGGAGGGCAGAGTGAAGGTCTCTGGTTCCAACTTCCTGCTTCTCCTCCTGGCAGTAATTAAGGTCTCCCTCGGAGAAGGTAGAGCCTAGAGGTGTCTATTCTGCCTCCCTTCAAGCCACATGGTGCTCCTATGATTTGTTGGGAGATAACCCTTGCTACACATAGGGCCTCACATGTATGGGAACTCCCTACTGATACAATTTAACCAATTATGTGTCAGCAAAAAAGCATCAAACAAATGATGGTGTCCTGAATTTTTATTTCTTAATAATAGAGGGATTTATCATGATATAATTTAGGGTTAGGTCATCACCACCAGAAATTATTAAAGGGTTCTTCTTTTTTTTCCTCTTTTTATTTGGTATTTTATTTACCTCCCAGTTACATGTAAAAACAATTTTTAGCATTCATTTTTAAAACTTTGAGTTCCATATTCTCTCCCTTCTTCTCTCCCCCACCCCACCCCTCATTGAGAAGGCAAGCAATTCGACATAGGATAGACATGTGTAGTCATGCAAAACACTTCCATAATAGTCATGTTGTGAAAGACTAATTATATTTCCCTCCATCCTGTCCTGACCCCTATTTATTCTATTCTTTCCTTTAACCTTGTCCCTCCTCAAAGGTGTTTGCTTCTGATTACCCCTTCCCTCAATCTGCCCTCCGTTCTATCACACTCCTCTTTTCTTTTCCCCTTCCCCCCTACTTTCCTGTAGGATAAGATAGATTTCTATACCCAATTGAATGTGTATGTTATTCCCTCTTTAAGCCAGTTTTGATGACAGGAAGGTTCACTCATTCCTTCTCATCAACTCCCTCTTCCCATCTACTGTAAAAGCTTTTTCTTGCCTCTTTTACGTGAGATAATTTACCCCATTCTACCTCTCCCTTTCTCTTTCTCCCAGGACATTCCTCTCTCACCCCTTAATTTTATGTTTTAGATATCATCCCTTCATATTCAACTCATACCTGTGCTTTCTGGCTATATATACTTCTAACTACCCTAATGATGAGAAAGGTCTTATGAATTACAAATATCATCTTCCCATGTAGGAATGTAAACAGTTTAACTTGAATAAATCCCCTATGATTTCTCTTTCCTGCTTATCTTTTCCTGCTTCTTTTGAGTCTTGTATTTTAAATTCAAATTTTCTATTCAGCTCTGCTCTTTTCATCAAGAATGCTAGAAAGTCCTCTATTTCACTGAATGCCCATTTTTTCCCCTGAAGGGTTCTATTCAATTTTGCTGGGCAGGTGATTCTTGGTTGTAATCCTATGTCCTTTCCCGTCAGGAATATTATATTCTAAGCCCTGTGGTCCCTTAATGTAGAAGCTGCTAAATCTTGTGTTATCCTGATTGTGTTTCCATAATACTTGAATTGTTTCTTTCTGGCTGCTTGCAATATTTTCTCCTTGACCTGGGAACTCTGGAATTTGGCTATAACATTCCTAGGAGTTTTCCTTTGGGGATCTCTTTCAGGAGGTGATTGGTGGATTCTTTCAATTTCTATTTTACCCTCTGGTTCTAGAATATCAGGGCAGTTTTCCTTGATAATTTCTTGAAAGATGATTTCTAGGCTCTTTTTTTAACCATGGCTTTCAGGTAGTCCGATAATTTTTAAATTATCTCTCTTGGATCTATTTTCCAGGTCAGTTGTTTTTCCAATGAGATATTTCACATTGTCTTGTATTTTTTCATTCTTTTGGTTTTGTTTTATAATTTCTTGACTTATCATAGAGTCCTTAGCTTCCATTTTCTCTGTTCTAATTTTTAAGGAATTATTTTCTTCACTGAACTTTTGGACTTCCTTTTCCATTTGGCCAATTCTGCTTTTTAAGGCATTCTTTTGCTCATTGGCTTTTTGGACCTCTTTTGCCATTTGGGTTAGTCTATTTTTTAAGGTGTTGTTTTCTTCAGTATCTTTTTGGGTCTCCTTTAGCAAGCTATTGACTTGTTTTTCATGATTTTCTTGCATCACTCTCATTTCTCTTCCTAGTTTTTCCTCTACTCCTTTTACTTGCTTTTCAAAATTTTTTTTGAGCTCTCCCATGCCTGGGACTGATTCATATTTTTCTTGGAGGCTTTGGATGTAGGAGTTTGATTTTGTTGTCTTCTTCTGAGTATGTGTTTTGATCTTCCTTGTCACCAAAGTAAGTTTCTATAGTCAGAGGGTTTTTTTTTTCCATTTTCTGATCATATTCCTAGCCTATTACTTGACTTTTTAACTCTTTGTTAAAGTAGGGCTCTGCTTCCAGTGTGGAGAATGTACTGTCCCAAGCTTTGGGGGTTTTGTGCAGCTGTTTTCAGAGATACTTCTAGGACTTATAAGTTTTTTGGTTCTTCCAAGGTGGTATGATTTAGGGAGAGGTGTTTACTCTTCTCCTGGCTTGTGCTCTAGTCTGTGAGTGACCACAAACACTCTCTTCTGCCCTGGAACTGTGAGGAGGGTTCTCTCTTTACTGCCACCATAAGCTTTGCTATGCTAGTACTCCTTGCCCCAGGACTGCCACCCATGACTGTGACCTGGATCTGAGTATGGGCAAAGCAACAGAGTCCAGCCCCAGCACTAGCAAAGAGACCCATGTAATCTACTTCTCACCAGTTGTCCGATCCCTTTACTGTGTGTGGGCTGAGAGCTTCGGAAGCAGCTGTTGCTGCTGCCGCTGCTGATTCAGTCACTCCCAAGGCCTGCTTCTGGTTTGCTGGGGCCAGGGCTGTGCTGGGGCTGGGGCTAGACTGTGCTCATCTCTCACCCACATTAGACAGACCTTTTCTATTGACCTTCTAAGTTGTCTTTGGTGTTTGTGGGCTGAGAAGCCTGGAAATTGCCACTGCTACCAACGATTCAGTCCCCTGATGCCTGCTCAGGGTTTTCTGGGGTCTGGTCTGTGCTGGCATGGCCGGTGCCAGACTACGCTAGTCTCTCATCCTGGTGTAAAAGACCTTTCCTGTTGACCTTCCAGGTTGTCTTGGGCAGAAAATGTGTATCATTCTATCTTTTTGTGGGTTCTGATGCTCTAGAATTTGTTTAGAGTCATTTTTACAGGTATTTGGAGGAGTTTGAGGGAGAGCTCAAGGGAGTCCCTGCCTTTATTCCGCCATCTTGGCTCTTTCCCTCAAGGGTTAATCTTAAGGAGCTTAGACATAGCAATTATTGCAGATTATGCAAGGAAACAATATAACTGCTAGCTACAAACATATGGTGTCTACCAAGTTTACCTAACAAGACACAAATGGCTAAAATGACATTGGAACCTCACTATTTTTCCTTTTAAAGTTAAAAATAAATTTTATTATGATGAACTTAACAAAAATGAATATTTTCACAAAGAATAGAAAAAAGAGGACTATATATGAAAATTTAAAACTCTATTACATACAATCAGCATTTGAAAAGCTCATATTAAATTTGACGTAATAGGTTCCGACATTGCCCTGCTGGTCTATGTCCCCTTCTGAACTTCCCTTTTTTCTCTTCTAAATGCTTTTTGATGGTGCTCTTTTCCTTTTCTTCCTTTTTTGGCATCACTATCATTATCCTTCCCCTTCCCTCACAACTCTTCTGGCAAAAAAAAAAAAGGAATAAATAAAAACTCTTCTTCATAACAAATAGGTAGAACTAACCAAAATAAATCTCCATATTGGCTGTGTTTGAAAGTGCATGTCTCATTATATTCTATTCTATCGTTTCTCTGCCAGGAGGTAGAAAGCACAATGATATATGAAATCTGAGGGCTTAAGTAAAAATTCTGGTTTTGATCCTTAGACAAGTCGCTTCCCCTCTCTGGGCCTTAATTTCCCCCTCTGTAAAGTAAGTCTCTAATGTTCTTTCTAGCTCCAACAATCTATGATCCTAGGAAGGGCAGAGGAGAGAGAGAAGCCAAATGGACACTGTTTTGTGCTCTGCTGAAGCTCAAATGAACAGCACCCCAAGAAGTAAACCAATCCTGTTCCCTCTTCATCATTTTACTCATCCCCCCCCATCCTCTCTTCCTTCTTGTGCCTCTGAACTTCAAGTGCAGGCCCCACAGATGC
Source organism: Phascolarctos cinereus (assembly GCF_003287225.1). Classification (NCBI taxonomy): domain Eukaryota; kingdom Metazoa; phylum Chordata; class Mammalia; order Diprotodontia; family Phascolarctidae; genus Phascolarctos; species Phascolarctos cinereus. The sequence continues at coordinate 635,517,182 of NW_027555847.1, forward strand.
CAGTGCCATCCCCTCTGACATTATCTTCCATCCATTTTGTGCTTATCTTGCAAAGTTCTGATTTATATTTGTTGTTGTCGTCCTAATTAAAATGTAAGCTTTTTGAGGGTAAGAATTGTTTTTGCCCTTTCTTTGTATCCCCAGTGCTTAGCATGATGTCTGGCTCATAGTTTCCTGTTGATCAATTGACTGATTTATCATCCATCTTCTGGAGTCATGGCTAATAATTTCATTGACCAGAATTTTGTTGTTGTTGTTGTTTTGTTTTGCTTTTTAGGCTATCTGGGTTAAGTGACTTGCCCAGGGTCACATAGCTAGTTAGTATCTGAGGTTACATTTGAACTCATTTCCTCCTAACTCCAAGGCTGGTGCTTTAGCCACTGTGCCACCACACTGCTTCCATTGATCAGAGTACTTAAGTCTTTCAGCTATTTTCCTTTACTGCATTGTGGTCTTCATATACATCGTTCTCTTGGTTTTGTTCTTCAGTCTTATCACTTCGTTCAAGTCTTCCCAAATTTCTCTGAAACTATTTCTTTTTGCCATTTCTCCATCTTTTCCCCAACTTTCCTACCTTAGTGCTAGAGGATTGCAACATTCTATATTGGTGTTTCCTCAAACTCTGACCTTCCAATTCCTCAGTCTCTTTAAATCCCATTACCTAATTCCTTCACTTCAGCTTGGTCACACATAATGATGATCTCATCGTTACTTACAGTCAAGAACTATAATATTTCTGTGACCATAACTTCCTATCGTTCCATTTCTCCCTCCCCATGCCTCTCTCCTCTTAAACTTATCCTTCACCTTCATCATGACATCCAATCCATCTACTTCTCATTAGTTTCTCGGGCCTTTACCCCTGTTCTGATTTTATAGTCTTCCCTTTCCAGTCTTGACCCAAAAATCAGTGAATTCAATTCCATACTGACCTCTACTCTTGAATCCTTCACTCCTTTTTCATAGAGCTGCTCAATCCTTGCCAGACCTCAGCCCTTGATTAATTTTCTCTCTGCTTCTATTCACTGGCTACTAAGCATACCTTAAAAAACTGACTGGATATCCTATAAATTCATGTTTTCCAACTTCAACTGGCCTCTCACTGCAGCAATATGGTCCTTTTATTCTTCCCTAGTAGGCTCCCTATCTCACTCCCTGAAGAAGTTATTCCAAAACTTTTTTTTCTTCTACATTTCTCCCTTCTCTCAGACTCTTACTTTACTGAGAAAATCTGGTCCACTTGTGGGTTCCCTCTTCCTTCTCTTCATTTTAAAACTCCTTAACATCTTCACCCACTCTTTCTTTCTCCTTGTCTGTGTCAGTGAAGTGACCATTTTCCTTGCCAAAGCTAGCCTTTCTTTTTTTTTTAAACTTTTTTTGTCAATTGGGATTAAGTGACTTGCCCAAGGTCACACAGCTAGTAAGTGTCAAGTGTTTAGTCTGAGGCTGGATTTGAACTCAGGTATTCCTGACTTCAGGGCCAGTGCTCTATCTACTGTGCCACCTAGCTGCCCCTAAAGGCTAGCCTTTCTACATATGATCTTCTTCAGGAGATTAATACCTCATTCATCCTCACTCCCCTCTCATCTTCTTCCTATGTGCTGGCCTTTTCCATACTGTTTTCAAACAAACCAATGTCTACTTCATCTTTAATTTTTTTTTTCATTAGGCCCTACCATCCCCTCAATCTATATAGAACACTATATATATTATATATATATTATATATATATAGGTTATTTCTCAGGTAAACCTAGAAAAATATGTGTGTGTGTGTGTGTGTGTGTGTGTGTGTGTGTGTGTTGCTTTTTCAGTCAACTGAAACTGCTCTCTTCAGAATTATCATTGGTCTCTTGGCCTCTCAATGGCCAAATCTGATGGTCTTTTCTTAGTCCTCATTCTTAACAACTTATCTTCTGCATTTGATGCTATTGACCACTTTCTCCTCCTGGATGCTCTCTCCTCGTTGGGCCTTCGTAACACTGCTATCTCTTGGTTGTCTCCTATTTGTTTAATTGCTCCTCCTTTGTCCCTTTCACTAGCTTATCATCCACATCATGTCCTCTAACTGTGGGTGTTCCTCAAGGCTTTGTCCTAGATCTTCTTCTATACTCTTAGTAACTTCATCAACTCCTGTGGGTTTAATTATCATCTCTACATAGATTACTCATATACTTATTCACGTATATATGTATATGTGTGTAAATACACACATACACATGTATATACATCCATACACAAAATTATGTGTTTGTTGTTCCCGTTGTGTTCAGTTGTGTCTAACTCTTTGTAACCCCACTGGGGTTTTCTTGGCAAAGATACTGGAGTGGTTTGCCATTTCCTTTTCCAACTCATTTTACAGTTGAAGAAACTGAGGCAAACGGGGTGAAGTGACTTGCCCAGGGTCACACAGCTAGCACTTATCTGAGGCAAGATTTGAACTCAGGAAGATCTGTCTTCCTGACTTTAGATGCAGTGCTCTATCCACTGTGCCATCTAGTGATACACACACACACACACACACACACACACACACACACACAGAGTTCTGCTCTCTCAAATGAGTTTAAGTCTTGCACCCAACTAACTACCTATTAGACATTTCAAACTCCATATCCTGGAGAAATCTCAAATTGAACAAATCCAAAATGGAACTCATTATCTGGCCCCTCAAAATCTACCCCTCTCCCAGGCTTCTCTATTTTTGTTGAAGGCAGAAGCTCATAACCTTAGTATCATTATAGACTCCTCATTTGCCTTCACCCCACGTATCCAATCAACTACCAAATAACACAGCTTCACTGTCGAATCCAAGCCCCTTTTCTTTACCCCCACAGTTAACACCTGAATTTAGGTCTTTGTTTTTTGGTTGTACTGGATAAGGGAATAGTAGTGGGAGCATCTACACCTCAAAATCAGCAAACACTACAAATCAGAGCTCCAGTTATTGTTTTATTGATTGTCTAGATTTAAGAACATGATAATAATGCAGATTAAACATAAAAGCTCATCCTTTTCCCTGGTAGCCTATTGTTAAACATTTCCTAGCACACTCTTGGCCTTTGCACAACTTGCCTAGATTATTAAAAATTAATATCTTTACCTACTCCAGGCTATCGTCAACATTGCTGCCAAAGTCACTTTCATTAAGTAGAAGTTACTCCTTACTCAGTTGACTCCAGTGATTCCCCTTTGCCTCTAGGATAAAATATAAACAAACTCTTATCTTTGATTTTGAAAGCCCTTTCCAACCTGGCCCCAACCTATCTTTCTAGACTCACTGTACATTACATCCCCTCCCACACTGGGCTATTCTAGAGTTCGCTCCCTCCTCACTGCTGCCTCACAGAATCTCTTTTTCTTTAAGAGGTAGAACAAGACTACCTTCCACGTGATGCTTTCCCTGACCCCTCCACCTGCTAGTGCCCCCACCCTAAACTACTTTCTATTACACCACATTGTATTTATTTACATTTATTCATCTTATACTTACTCAGTATATACTTACATTCCTGTCACTTCTCCCATTAGAACATAACAAGCTTTTTGAGAGTAGGGATTACTTAATTCTTTGTGTTTTGCATCCAAGGACCTAGTACAGTGCATGATATCTAGTAAGTAGTACGTGCTTAATAAATGTTTGTTGATTAATTTATTGATTCTGACTGTACAATAATTTTCCATTATATCTATATATTATCGGTTGTTCAGCCATTTTCCAATTGATGGGCATTCATTTTGTTTCCAGTTCATTGCCACTCCAAAAAGGGCTTCTATAGATATTTTTGTACATATCGGTACTATTCCTCTTTCTTTGATCTCTTTGGCGTCTATACCTGATGTCGGTATCACTGGTCCAAAAGAGTATAGGTTCCTTTAGCTTGGTTCAGTGAGGGGGGTGGGTGGGAAGAGGGATAATAGTTCAAAATTGCTTTCCAAAATGGTTGGATCAATTCATAGTTTCCCCCAAAATGTGTTAGTCTTCATTAGTGTGACTCAGCCAGTAAACAAACATTTAAGCAATTACAATGTTCTAGGTGCTGTTCTAAGTGCTGAGGATACAAAGAAAAACAGATTCTTTATTTCTAAGGAATTTGCCTTATAATGGAAGAGATAACCATCAATATATTTATTAAAAACTACTATGTGCTAGGCACAGTGATAAGCACCGGGGATACAAAAAGAGGCAAAAGACAGTCCCTGCCCTAGGAACACACAAGTTCTCTCTACAGGTTGTAATTTTCCTTTGTTATCAACTTGGTCAATCTGATGGTGTGGAGTGGAACCTCAGAGCTGTTTTAATTTGGTTTTTTTTGTTGTTGGAATATTTTTCATATGGTCATTGATCGTTTGGATTTCTCTTTTTGAGAACTACCTGTTCATATTCTTTGACCATTATCTTTCAGAAATAAACAGATGGCAAATCCCAGTACTCACAATACAGACCTCACAATATAATTGAGAATTCTACAAAGTATTCAAGAACTGGAGTATTATCACAGACAAAACATATATCTGCAATCACTGAGACATAAAATTGATTAATAATATGTAAGGTTAATTTCACCGTACCAAATATTCAATTTCCAGGCTTCACGAAATGGAAAACTTTCAAAATAATAGAGACGTAACTGAAGAAATAAAAAAAAAATGTAGGAACACCTTAAGGTAAACATGCCATCCTTGTTGTCCTAGTCCTGAAGTCGTCTGGAAAATGCTTTAAATGAACCTGTAGAAGATAGGCTTACGTCACAGCACTTTTATTCAGTTATAAAAAGGAGGTTTTCTTAAAATGTACCTATGCAATAGTCCACATAACATTAATTGTAAAAGAACAACAATAGAATCACAACTGGTTCCAAGACTATTTTTATCAGAACTCCATTAAACAAAATGAGAATGAGAATGAGAATCATTATCATCATCATAAGGCATCATCCTTCTGGCTCTGAGAACCCAGAAGATCTACTGATTATCATTGTTGAAAAAAAAATTACCCTGGATTCTGTCTGGTTAAACAAAAACTTACTCTCCCTTTTTCTCAATGAGAGTAAGATGAAGTAATTGGGGCTGTTTAATGTAGAAAAGATTGGACTTAGTAGGAGTAGGATACCAGTCTTCAAGTATCTGAAGAGATGTCATATAGAAAAGGGATCTGACTGTTCTCCTGGGCCTCAGAAGACAGATGTAGGGATGATGGGGAGAAGTTTAGGCTTATTATAAGAAAAAAAAAAGCCAAAAAACTTCTTAACAATTAGCACTATTCAAATTCAGAATGGATTGAATTGAGAAGTAGTAATAATAATGATAATAATAATAAATACTATTGTGACACTTAAGTAATGATCTTATTTGAACCTCATAACAACCATATAAGATAGACTTTCCAAGTATCATTATCACTAATATAAGTATATTGTGACGTGCTTAACCCAATGCTTGGCACGTAATGAGTACTATATAAATGTCAGCTATTATTATTGTTGTTGTCTCCATTTTCAGATGAGGAATCTGAGGTTTAGAGAAGTTCAGTGACTTACTCCTGGTCCTATAACAAGTTAGTGTCAAAGGTAAGATTTAAACCCTGCCTTCTTGTCTCCTGGTCTAAGCCTCTATAAAGCACTATACTCCTTTTCTTTTCTTTTTTAAATTTTTAGGCAATTGGGGTTCAGTGACTTGCCCAGGGTCACACAGCTAGTAAGCGTCAAGTGTTTGGTCTCAGGCTGGATTTGAACTCAGGTCCTCCTGACTTCAGGGCCAGTGCTCTAATCCACTGTGCCACCTAGCTGCCCCTGCACCCTTTTTTCTAAAGGGAGCAGGCTGCCTCTCACTGACGGTCTTTGAGCACAAGCTGGATAATCACTTGGTTATATTACAGGTGGGACTCTTATTCAGAACTTACTTGAACTAGATGAGCTCTGAGGTCCTTTCCAACTGCGAGAGTCTATGATATGTCTGCCTGCCTTATACCCTATTCTACCGAAACTCTGCTTCTGGGAGTGTAACTGATGAGTTGACCTAAAAGACAGAGAATTCATACAAGGCATGAGCTTACATAGGGAGTCTGAACACTCTTAAGGCCTATGAAGAACTGAAGAACTTTGGAATCGACTATGAGACATGGGAGACACTGGCACAGGTCCACCCAGCATGGCATGCCTGCATCAAAGAAGGCACTGTGCTCCATGAGCAAAGCAGAATTACAGTGGCTCGAAAGACACACGAGATGTGCAAATTTAGAGCCATCTCCACTTCAAATGCTCATATGGACTATTTGTGCCCAACCTGTGGTAGACAGAGCCTTCTGAGTTCACATTGTACCTTAACGTCAACATAGTGTTATCATTTTGCGCCTCTTTGAGCACAGAGGACAACCCCCACCAATCAACCAACCCTGTTTTAGTTTATAAACTATCTCAACAAGGAAGAGATCTCATCTTTTAAAAATATCTCTTTATCCCTCTTGGGTTTAGTTCAGTCTTGCCAATATAAGGTCCTTGATAAATATTTGTTGGATTTAATTTAATTGAATCAAATCAGAAGGAGAAGGTGCTTCCTAATGTTCTTGTGACTTTGCCCTAATTTCCCCCAAACAAGAGCATCTAAGTAAATTCACTAAAAGAGCAGGAGCAGATCTCTCCCTCTATTTCCCTCTGTGTCAACATTAGTTCTTAGGAAAATGATGAAGTAGTCTTTCATTTTTTCAATACTTTTTATCTTTACTTTCTTTCCTCCAATTTTTCCCCTGGGCATCTTTCTGTGCCCAGTGCTCAGGATCTTGTTTTCTTTCTCTTCTTCAAAACTTGCTTTCAGGGAGCAGCTAGGTGGTGCAGTGGATAGAACACCAGCCCTGGAGTCAGGAAGACCTGAGTTCAAATCTGACCTCAAACACATAACATTCATTAGCTGTGTGACTTTGGGTAAGTCACTTAACCCCAATTGCCTCACCAAAAACCCAAAACAAACAAACAAAAAAACCCAACTTGCTTTCAGGAAAGGTTCTGCTAAAATAATTCACACAATAATGTGAATGATTAAGTTTAGGTTCATATAAATATTTAGGTTCACAGGTAGCTGTCTCAAGCTAGAGATAGACAGATAGAATGATAGATAGATGGATAGATAATGCTTATCGTGTTCCAGGAATTGTGCTAAGTATTGGGGAAACATGAAAACAAACAAGACAATCCCTGCCCTCAAAGAGTTTATATTCTCATAGACAAAGATAGCTGGAGGAAGGAGAAGGAAAAGGTTACCCAGAAGGGCAATGGCTTGGTGATCTCAGCTAGATAAGGCAAAACACTTCCCTGGCAGTGGGGTGGGGGTGGGAGCTGAGAGTGGAGTCTCAGATTTAGAGCTAAAAGAGATCTGGAGAGGGCCTCTCATCTAACCCCTTCATTTTACAGGCCCAGAGAAATGATGTGTCTTGCCCACATCATTTGGTAGTAATTGTCACAGCTGGGAGTTGAGTCCTGGTCACTTGATTCCAATTTTAGCTTTCTTCTCACTGCATCATGTTTGTCTTACTCACGTGTGTTTGCTTTTAAAAGTTGTTCAAGGTGTTGTGGGAGGGATCCTTTTGTGGGACAAGAGGTTGGATTAGTGTTATTCCAGCTCTAATATTTTACATTCTAATGTTCTTTGTTCTAGGGATTTCCCCCCACTCCAGTATTCTATGTTCTCTGGCCTAAAGTCCTACATCCTAAAAGATTTTTCCAATGCCAGGTTTCAATTGTTCTGTAAATGAAGCCCTAGTGAAGGAATTACAGACATCAGTAAACCAGGACTGGGAGGTATTAAAGATGTGTGGGGCTGGGAAGGAGGAAGGAGCAAAGGGAGCCAGGGCAACTTTCCTAGAAGTCCCTGAAATCCCTCAAGCTCCTCCATGTTTGGATGCTAAATGTACATGGTAACTCACTACTACTGGAAAATAACATCTCAGGATGGAAATGCCAGAGAGGACAGAAGTCTAGAGAAAGACACTGGGAAGGAAAAGATTCTGGATGAAGTAGATCTGGAGAATGGGGTGTGGCCCCTAGGATTCTGGGAAAGGTTCCAGGTCTGAGCAAGTTTATCAGATTCCTTTCTCTACCCACCCATCCCTGCATTTCATGGAAAACAGACAAGAAAAGGCTGGTCTAACACCCATGCACTGCCCTTCTTAGCAATTTGTCCCACAATATACAAGGTGTATTGTTCTATAATTTAGGCTCTTGATTATGCAGCCAAATCTCATTTAAATGGAATCCAATTCACTAGGGCCCCTACTTAATTAACTTCATATTTCCCTTCCACTGCACTCCCATAGCACTTATCATCTGGGTCTTTAAGAGAGACAGACAGACAGACAGAGACACATAGACTTGTCTCAAAGCCAAGAAGACCTGACCCTAAATTAATCCCTTAAACACTCTTAGTCTTGTCTCTCTCTTTTTCAAAATTTATTTTTAGGTAATTGAAGTTAAGTGACTTGCCCAGGGTCACACAGCTAGTAAGTGTCAAACATTTGGTCTGAGGCTGGATTTGAACTCAGGTCCTCCTGACTTCAGGGCTGATGCTCTATCCACTGTGCCACCTAGCTGCCCCATTAATCTTGTCTCTTCAACTGGATTGTAAACTCCTGGGCAAGAATGGTGATATTTTATACTTCTGTATACCATAGTTTGTTCAGCCATTTCCCAATTGATGGGGAATTCCTCAGGTTCCCATTCTCTGCCACCTCAAAAATAGCTGTAAATGTTTTTTTTATACTCTTATGCATCCCCCCTCCATTCTGGGGGAAGCACAACAAAGAACTTGGAATCCCAAGACCTGTGTTGAATCTCAGTTTAGCCAGATAACAAAAACAGCAATTACTACAATAAACAACTACTTAGTATAGCTAACATTTATATGGCACTTACTATGTGCTAGGCACATTGTGTTAAGCACTTTATAATTATTTAGTCCTCGACTATCATCATCCACATTTTACAAATGAGGAAATTGACATTAAATGACTTGCTCAGGATCACCCACCTAGTAATTGTCTTGAGGGTGGCTATAAACTCAGATCTCGGGGTGGGGGTGGGGCAGAGGTGCAGCTCTCACTGCTATACCACTTAGCTGTTTGCTTTTTTTTAGTATCACCATGACCTTGGACAATTAAATTCAACAAACAACTCAATTTCAGTAGCACTTTAAGGTTTACAAAGTACTTTCCCCAAACAACTCTTGCAAGTGGATTGTGTAACTATTATGAGCTAATCAAGGTTCAGAGAAGTTAAATGATTTGCAAAGCAGTAGCCCTACTGGTAAGAGTAACCTGATCTGGACTCATCCTCAGACTGGGCTTTAGGCTCTGGTCCCCTCTGGTGGGCTTTAGGCTCTGGCCCCTTGCTAAAGGGCATTCCAGATTTATCAGTTCCTCATCAGTTCCTTGGTCTCTGGGACTAGGAATTTGTATCAAAGATTTGAGGAAGTCAGGAAATACCTTTCACTAGGCTGAGAGCTATAGGTAGAAAGGCTTACCTCCCTCATCCTTGCCCTCTTCTACAGAAGTATTAACCATTTTTTAAACCGAGGTCTCCTGACACCAAGTCCAGTACTCTCTCTACTATTTACACTGTTCACAATGTGCAAGGGGGCAGCTGGGTGGCTCAGTAAATATGGCACCATGCCTGGAGTCAGGACAATCTGAGTTCAGATCCAGCCTCAGATACTTACTAGCTGTGTGACCCTGGGCAAGTCATTTAATAACCCTTGGTTTCTTCCCTGTAAAATGAGCTGGAGAAGGAAATGGCAAACTGCTCTAGTATCTTTGCCAAGAAAACCCCAAATGGGGTCACAGAGAGTTGGGCATGACTGAAAAACAACTCAACAGCAGCAACATAAAACATGCAAGACAAGACACCAGGCACACACATGGAGTGTAATCCTTAGGGTGAATTTATGGGAGGCAAAGACTTGTGTGATCTTGGGCAAGTCACTTAACCTCAGTTTCCTCAACTAGAAGATGAATACAATAATAGCACTTGTCTCCCAGGTTTGTGGTGAAGATTAAAATGAGATAATATTTGTAAACCCTTAGCACTGTGCTTGGCACATAGAATATGCTATAGCAATGCTAGCTACAACTACTATTATAGTGGTGGTAATGGTTTGTATTTTTGGAAGGAATTTCTATACCTGGAGTTACTTCATTGACAAAATAATATACTTTACATATTCAGACTGCTGGCATAGTGTGGGGAAGAGCAAAATGGACATGTGAAGCTCAAATGGAATCATGAGGGTTCATTGCTTTGTATTTTAATTCAATTTCACAAACATTTAAATACTCACCATGTGCAAGAACATGGTTTGTAACTCAAGTGCCATAAAAATGCTTGTTGAATTGAATTTGTATCCTGATAACTCCTACATATTATTTATATAAATGGTTGCAAAGGAAGCTGCTCAATAAATATGCATTAATAATCACATGATGTTAGAGTTGGAAAAGCATAAGACATTACAGCATATAATGTGAGAGCTGGGAGGGACTCTAGGATCTACTATGACTTCCTTGTGTTTTAAATAAATAGATTCTTGACCCTGATTTGAGCTCTGCCCTTTACTGAATCACAGAATTTTAGAGAAGGAAGCAACCTCAAAAGACACTAGTAATCCCAACTATATCCCAACAACATCTTCAAAAAATGGTCACCCAGCCTTCTCATGAATCATCCAAAACTCACTTCCATAAAATGATTATCAAGCCTTCTCTTTAGGAGAACTCATTATGTGGAAACCCATTCCCTCCCAAAGTAGCTGGTTCCTCTTAGGGGCAACACCAGTGGTTAGGGAAGGTATCCCTTACATTTAGTCAAAGAAGTCTGACTTTCGGGGCAGCTAGGTGGGGCAGTGCATAAAGTACCAGCCCTAAAGTCAGGAGGACCTGAGTTCAAATCTGGCCTCAGACCAAACACTTGACACTTACTAGCTGTGTGACCCTGGGCAAGTCACTTAACCCCAACTGCCTAGAAAAAAAAATTAAAAAAAAAAGAAGTCTGACTTTCCACCTTTTACCCATCACTCCTAGTTCTTCTCTTACTTCCCATCCTGGGGTCAAACATAAGTCTAAACCTTCTTCTACAAGGCAGTTTGATGTTCTCAAAGACGTGTCTTCCCTAAATCTTGTTTCCAGGTAAAGCACCCCTAATTCTATGAGTAATAAGATCGCATATTTAAAGGTAGAAAGCATTTTAGTTTTTTGAGGGATGGGAGAGGAATCGGGGTTAAGTGACTTTCCCAGGATTGCATAGCTGGTGAGTGTCTGAGGCTGGATTTGACCTCCAGTCCTTCTGACTCCAGGGCTGGTGTTTTATCCACTGTGCCACTGTGCCACTGTGCCCCTAGAAGGCACTTTAGACAGCATGTTCTTCAACTTCCTGGTTTCAAAGAGGACATTGAGGCTTAGAGAGATCAGTGTTTGAAGTACCAAATGTGTCAATTGATGCAAGAATTTAAAAATAATTTTTTATAATTTTACTAAAATTTATATAATTTTTTCTGATGCACTTTAAATACAAATAATTATAAGCAGATACTATAAATCTAGTTTGAAATAAAAGTTTTCACTATCTCTCTAGCACATTCAAATGTACCGTATCCTTTAAGGGTACAGCTTGGTCCTTCAAGGTATTCTTAAATTCCTTGACTTGCTCAAGGTTACACAGATAAGAAGCAGAGCTAGGATTCACAGCCAGGCCACCTGACTCCAAACTCATCTCTCTTTCCACTATGTCACATAGCCTGTCCCTGGATCAGATGAAAATCAATTCCTTTGGTTAAGCTTCACAGGACAAGGTTTCCAGCCTCTTCACCATCTTGCCTGCTTTCTTCTGAATATTTTTCAGTTTTTCAGTGTCTTTTCCAAAATGGGGCTCTCATCTCTACCAATTTGAATAGTCAACTTCTTGATGAAGACTAACATAAAATTAGACATTTTGTACCATTGAATCTTATTTTGCTTTTGTATCTCTAAAATCCACAGGTTTGTTTTACTTTATTTTGTTTTTCCAAAAGGAGCTATTGTCTAGCCACATCTCCCCCATTTTGGAGTTATAAAGTTGATTTTTTAAAATACCTTTTGGTCCAGCAGCACAACTACTAGATCTATATCCCAAAGAGATTAAAGAAAAAGGAAAAGAACCTATATGTACAAAAATATTTGTAGCAGTTTTTTTTTGTGATGGCAAAGAATTGGAAATTGAGAGGATGCCCATCAACTGGGGAATGGCTGAACAGGTTGTGGTATTATGAATTTAATGGAAATGATGAGCAGGTGGATTTCAGAAAAAAAAACCCTGGGTAGAATTACATGAACTGATGCTGAGTGGAGTGAGCAGAACCAGGAGAATGTTGTACATAGTAACAGCAACACTGTGTGATGATCAGCTGTGAATGACAGCGCTTCTCAGCAACACAATGATCCAAGACAATTCCAAAGGACTTATGATGGAAAATGCTGTCCACATCCAGAGAAATAACTGATGGAGTCTGAATGCAGATTGAAACATATTATTTTCACTTTCTTTATTTTTTCATGTTTTTCCCCTTTGATCTGTTTCTTCTTTCAGAACATGACTAATATGGAAATATTTTACATGATTGCACATATATATGTATGTGTATGTGTGTGTGTGTGTGTGTGTGTGTATACACACATATATAAAACATATCAAATTGCTAATGTTTTAGGGAGGGGGAGGAGAAAGGGAGAGAAAAATTTGGAACTCAAAATTTTTTTAAATGAATGTTAAAAATTGTCTTTATATATAATTAGAAAAAAATAAAATACTATTTAAAGTAAATAAATCCAAGTGTAGAGTTTTACTTTATTCCCCAGAAAATTAATCTGTTTAGACCTGCCTCCTGGTCCTTCATTGTTTTTGGAGTTTGCCTGATTCTGTTCTCCAACCTATCAAGCTTTATATCACCCACAAATCTGAGAAATGTGCCATCCATTCCATTCTATTTAATTTGACTCGATATATACCTATTAGGTACTTTTTATACTCGAGGTACTGCATTAAGCCCTGAGATATAAAAATAAAAGTGAAACCAGCTCTGTCTTCAAGAAACCCCTTTTACGGGGTTGGGGATAGGGAACAACAACACATACACAGATAAGTTAATGCAAAATACGTACAATTAGATAAAAAGCATTTCTAGTGTGGGAGAGAGCACTATGCTTTCATTGAAGTTATTGGTAAAAATGTTAAATAACTTTGAGCTAAAGATGCCTTGAACCTTCCACCAGAGATTTCCCCCCAAGTTTACATTACTTCATAAATGACTTCTTTTGGGGTCTAATCTCTCCACCAGTTCTGCATCTATCTAATGTTTAACTTAAACCTCTCCACCTTTTCTTCAAGGATGGCATGACAACCTTTGTCTAAGGCTTTGCTGAGATCTGGGTAGTGTATAACTATAGCCTTCCCTTGATCTACCCGTCTTATCACACTAGTAAAAAAGCAGTTGAAGTTAGTTTGGCATGAACTTAGCTATCATTTAGACTGTTCTTGATAAAGCCATGCTGACCAGTGATCATTGCTTCCCTTTCTAAATGTTCATAAACCATCCCTTTACTTATGTATTCTATGATTGTCTGGGGGAAGGGTGGGGGAAAGTCAAGCTCCATTAACCCATAATCTGAAAACTCTACTTTTCCTTAAAAAACAAGACACATCACATCTGCCCATCTCCAAATCTTGCAGCTCCTCTCCTTCTCCACAATTTCTCAGAGATCGTGGAAAGAGGCTCAGCAAACATACTTGCAGGTTCCTAGGGTGTGGTTTTTGCCCAGGCTTGCGGACTTAAACACACTGGGAGTAGCTAGGTGCTCTCTTATTATCTCTTTCCTTATCTTGGGGTTCAATTCAATTCTTGAGTCAATTCACAACTGATCATTTTTGTTCTCTTTTCCATTCCAAAGATCAGCAAAGAAAAGAGAAAGAAAAGAAATTAAGGAATTCTGCTTTTCTTCTATCATCTGTTGTCTTTCCATCTGTCCTGAGCAGTTGTCTTATTTTTCTTTTGATTTTCCATTTCTTCTGACATAGTTAAAATGGTCTTTTCTTGTGCTCAGCATCTCAGCTAATTCTGACCTTTAGCACTTCTGACCCTGTGCTTACTGGACCACGTTATCCCCTTGTATCTACCTTCTGTTATCTGTCTTCTGTCATCTTTGTTTCCATCTTCTGTACATGACTTTGAAAAAAAAATCCAGGTTAGTTGATGTATCCCTGTGCATCCACTCCAGTTTCTTGAGACAGATTTCCATTTTCCTCTTCATTGGAGCTGTTCCATTTTGTGTCTTCAGAATTTCATTACTGAGATTTTCTCATCTCTCTTTAGCTGACTGTCCCTGTAGCATTTTAGGACATGAGATCTTATCTATTATCCCTGTTTCCCCCAAGTATACAGTGCATGCCAGACTACTGCTGTCTTTCTCCTTTATCACAAATTTATCCTTATCTTTGTAGCAGGGGAAATAGGGGAGCCCATTATTGATTTGGTGGATCTCCCATTCACCAAAAGGATGGAATGCTCCATCCAATGGATGATATTACAGGGTGTGGACTTTCGTTATACTGGAGTACTTCCTATGGAGTTGGATGTGTATAACTGATCCCTTGCTAACAGATATGTGCCTTGTTGGGAGGATGACAAATAGACCCTTCTAATTTGGGCCCAGTAACTGGAACTACCTCCTCTTGGTTGATTGAATGAGGCCCAGGAGAATGGAATCTTTTCAGAGGATTCTCTCCCTCTGTGACCTTGAAGAGCTTTTAGGAGAAGTCGTTCCATTCAATCATTTTGGATGCTTCTCAAGCTTATTTTCTCCCTCGTATTTCAAGACAGAGTGCCTTCAGTAGAAAATGGCCATGGGAATCATGTCTTCACATAGCCTGAGGCTGGAAATTCTTAGACTTCTCAGTTGCTTTATCTGCTTTTCAGTTTCTTTCTCTGAACACAGCTTCCTGAGAACACAATCCAGAGAAATGGATACTTGGAGGTCATCTTACTGGCAACTCTGGAATTTGAGAGTGGCTGGGTTCCAAAGATTAGTAGAAGATTACAGAAG
This sequence comes from Phascolarctos cinereus, assembly GCF_003287225.1. Lineage (NCBI taxonomy): Eukaryota > Metazoa > Chordata > Mammalia > Diprotodontia > Phascolarctidae > Phascolarctos > Phascolarctos cinereus. The sequence goes on from NW_027555847.1 coordinate 635,532,293, forward strand.
AAGATGGCCTCCTCAATGGCATACTCCTCAGAGAAGACCATAGCTAGAGGACTAAATGAAGCCATGTTTTGCCTGACTGAGGAACTGAACTTTGTAAGCTGCTCAAACAAGGCTATTTGAATGTACTGTGCCTTCTGTATTTGTTCATGTATGCCACTGAATATCTATCATCTTATGCAGTTTTTCTGTTCTATACCTAATACCCACATTGTACATTGAGTACTTTTGTGGGAAGGGACCCTAATGCCTGCTTTTGGGAGGACCCTAGACATATTTAAGTTTGGCTTTTGGAGATTCCCCTGGAGTTTGACTCCAGAATGGGGACAGAGTTAGAGAGAAAAACTTGGTCTTCTTTGGCATGAAGCCCCCCAATATTGAACCATTGGGTCCATTTGAGCCCAGAGCCCCCAAAACTTAATGAGGGGCCTTTGGGTATATACTTCTATTTCTGTTCCTTTACCCCTAAGAGTCCTCAGAGATTTTAAGTTTTTTAAAGGCAGAAAATGTCACTCTTATCATCAATGTCAAGAAAATTCAGCCAACACTCATTAAAAACTTACTGCATGTCATTGTGAGGCAGGTAGGTGGCTCAGTGGATAGAGTGCTGGGCCTGGAGTCAGGGAGACTCTTCTTCCTGAATTCAAATCTGGCCTCAGACACTTACTACCTGTGTGCCCCTGGGCAAGTCACTTAGTGCCTCAGTTTCCTAATATGTAAAGTGAGCTGGAGAAGGAAATGGCAAACCAGTCCAATATCTTTACCGAGAAAACCCCCAAAAGGGCGTACATAGAGTAGGACATGACTGAAAAACCTAAACAGCAAGCAGTAACAACATATCATTGCACTGAGGGTACAAAGAAGAATAAAATAGCATGTCTACCCCAAAGTGACTTCTGGTAAAAGTGATCATGTTCTTACACAAAGAACTCAAAGGAATACATAGCAAGTACCATAAGAGAAGTCCGGTCAAGATTGAGGGAGGTTCACAGGTGAGGGGGGCTACTTCTGCTGGAAGAGTCAGGAAAGACTTTCCCCCAGGAAATTATTTGAGCTGGGCCTTCCTTTAAGAATGGCTAGGATATCAACATGTTTAGAAGAAAGGACATTCCTTATGGAATGTGATTTGCAAAGGTGCAGGGGTAGGAAAACTTGAGATGTATTCAGGGGATAGTTTAATGTATTCAATTTGTCTGAATGATAAAGTGTGGGGAGGGTGGCAGTGAGAAAGTTTGGAAGTAGAATGCAGCACTTTATTGTGGAGGGCCTTGAAAAAGACTAAGGGGCTTAGATTATATTTGGTAAGCGCTGAGGAGCCATTGTATCTCCCACTGAAATTGCTGTCACACAATGAGTTCTTAATAAATGGTTGCTGCATGGATGCTGGCCATAGGGAAATACTTCCCAACCAGGAAGTTGAAGTAGAAGAAAAACAATTACAAAATAATAAAACTGTTACCAAAACCAGGCATTCGTAGGTACCCTACTTTAATTGTCCATGGATATAGAATTTCAAGTTACCTGAAAATCAATGTATATGGTTTTGATTACAAACTTAATCAGGCTAGAGACTCTTTGGCCCTGCTTCTCTATCCCAGACCCTTCTCCTCAGCACAACATAGTTATACTTTTCTTAAGCACATCCTTTGTTTTAGTATTTGGGGGATATATTTGCATTTCTCTTCCCTTTGGCCTTATTCCTTCGCTCTAGGTGGAGGCTATACTGAGGGAAATGTTCTGGGTAGCCCAGGCAGTCAATTCAGCCCCTTTCCAGTACAGGTACCTGGCTCCATTTGGGCAGGGTCCTTATTATCCCCCTTCCTCTCTCTATGCCTAATCCCCCATTCCTGGGAAGCTACTCTCCAAATACCATGTAACAGGTCTGGGCACAGGAGAGGAGGAATGAATGAGCTTAGAGATAGGTAACTCTAAGCTGACTCCAGACCTCAGCTCCACCGTCATTCCACCGTCCATTATATGTGCAACTCAGGGCTGTAGAGCAGCACAGACCATGACCCTAGACCAGGGCTGGGGAACCTGTGGCCTTGAGGCCACATGTGGCCCTCTAGGTCCTTGGATGCAGCTTTTTGATTGAGTTCAAGTTTTACCAAACAAATCCTTTTATTAAGGGAAGTTGTTCTGTGAAGTTTGGATTCAGTCATAGGGCTGCACTTGAAGGCCTAGAGGTCTCCGTGTGGCCTCGAGGCTGCAGGTTCCCTACACCTGCCCTAGACTCTCACCAGTCCATCTCTCTAGACTCACATAAAATTCAGAAGAGACAAAAGTCCAGGAACCTCTAAAGTATAGTTGCTTCTATCACTTTCTCTCTCTCTCTCTCTCTCTCTCTCTCTCTCTCTCTCTTCTCTCTCTCTCTCTCTCTCTCTCTTTCTCCATCTTCCTCTCCCTCTCCCTCTCCTCCCTGTCTCTTCCTTCATTAATAACTACATCTTCCTTACAACTCTAATTTTAAAGAGTCGTACCTCGACACACACCATCCACCTGAAATATGACTACAATTTCTACTTTCAGTAAAAATGGGTAGAAATTTCCAAGAGGCAAACTTCAATACAATGTGAAGAAAAAACATCCTAATTAGATAGGTGACTGGGGCATAGAGTGGTGGACTTGGAGTCAGGAAGACCTGAGTTTGAATCTTGCTTCAAATACTTAAGGGTGTGACCCTGAGCAAGTCACTTAACCTCTTTCAGTCTGTTTCCTAATGTGTAAAATGGGAATAATCACAGCACCTACCTCAAAGGGTTGATGTGAGGATCAGATGAAATAATGTATACACACACAGAGTGTTTTGCAAACCTTAATGTGCTATATAAATATTAGTTATTGTTATAATTCAAAGTTATTAAAACCTTAATGGGCTGCTTTAGGAGGTAGTAGGTTTCACTTCACTAGAAGTTTTCAAACAAAAGGTTGCTTAATCTCTTGTTGGGGATGTTGTCAAAAGAATTCTCAGTCCAGCACTGATTCTACCAATGGCATTTGAGGTCCCTTCCAACTCAGATTCTGTGATTCTGTCTCTATTTTTTTTTTTACCACATATTGTCCATTATGATAAAAGATATAGAAAAACTTTATTTCCTCATCTATCAATTGGGAGTAAAAACACCTGCCTTACCTACCCTGCAAGATTGTTGTGAGGGATTTGTTTTGGAAGCTGTAAGGTACTTTGCAAATGTGAGTTGTCGCTTTTTTTCTGCTTTCCCTCTTCTTCCCATTGGCAAAAACCACCCCCATTTTTCTCTTCCACTCTCCTTTCTTCAGGAACATTACAGATGCCTTGTTTCAAGCATCATCTTGATGCCAGGAGACTACATTATTTTTTTATTTTAATTGTAAGCACGGAGGCATTCTGTGGCAGCAGGATGCTTTATGTTTGGGGATTTGAAAATGAATATTGCACTCAGAGGACATTTAAATGGAGGAGGAGGACAGGACAAGGGAGCATGAGACTCCTGAATTTCTCTGTAGACATAGCTTGGATAGGAAGAATGGGCAGGCAGAATGAGTCAAGAATCAGATCTTTCACCTGGGAAGACTCATTATGGTTTTTTTCCAGCCTGTTACCTTATTTTTTTCCCCAATGTAATTTAAACATTATTCAAACCCCTCTGTGCTGACATATGGGATGTGGGGTTTCCAGCAAGCAGAAATCAGTGGCAGTGACTGAGCTTTCTCACAGAATTTCCAGAGTTATCATTAAGAGGACAGTTGCCCAGCCTGTACCTGAACAAAAATCTCTTCCACAGCATCCCTAACAACTAGTCATCCAAGTACTGCTAGGAGACCCCTAATGATGAGAAACTCACTATGGTTAGGAAATTTTTCTTTATATTATATTGAAATTCACTATTTGGCAATATTCTATCCTGGGTCCAGGAATTCCTGAGCTTGACCCAGAGGCCATGCGATCAATTTTGTCTTGTCAATAACTGTGTTAGTGACTGACATAGTTTAACTAAGGGTGATGTGGAACTTTATTGATCCCTTCTGGGTCAGCAGACCTGGAGGTCATTCTCAATTGAGGAAAATCAATCAATTAATCCACAAGTGTTTTTGATAAATGTTAAGAGAAAACAAACAAGTAAACACAAATAAAACCCTTCCTGTTTAAAATTATGCAAAAGTAGAAAAGGCTGCACTTCATGGGAGGCCTTCAAGCAAAGGCTGAGTGACATGTTGTGTTTGTGTGCAGGTGATGATTGGGCTAAATGGATGACCCATGAGACTGTCACATCGGAAATAATATTGGCTCTGAAATCAGAGGACCTGGATTCAAAGACCACCTCTGTCATGTGTGACCTTGTGCAAATCACTTCATCTCTCTGGGCTTCAGTTTCCTCTTCTATAAAATGAGAGTTGCAATATAGTTGAATTCATATCCTTTCAGAACCTTCCAGTTCTAAATCTATGATTCCAACCAAGACTGAAATTATTGTTCTGTAGGTCTTGCTACTTGGCCCCTTTTTCTCTTTGTCTTACTTTTGGAAATACCAATTCCTGCAGGCGATAGAAAGGACATTGCCCCAGGTAGGAATTTTCTTATGTCTCTGATGATGCAGTTCGTTATTAATCTTTGCCCACTCCATGGTCATCCCCTCACCCTCCCAATTTACCTTGAAATCTCCTTCCTGGGTCCATGCCCTTCCACTCTTCTGAGTATAAATTGCTCCAAGGAGTTCTGATTCACCTTCTCCTGAATAGTCTTTCCAAGTATCTAATTTCTACAGATTATACTTACTGTAAGATTCTAATCTCCCTTTGTAAAATATCTCTATTCTTTCATATTCTTTGACTTTATAGAATGTCTCTCTTCTCCCGTGGAAATGTTCATCAGTGGCCCTCCCTCCCACCACTGAAGCAACAATTCCCAGTCCCTCCACCCCCTTTTCAATCTCCTTGCCCATTCTTCTGTAGGCTGTCTACCTCCCCAGAGACTACAAGAATTATTTTCCTTTTCCTTTCATGATTAGTCTTTGACTCAGTTAGGGTACATTCTATTCCACTGTATCTTCCTTCCTGCTTTTTCCTCTTTTATATGGTCTCCTATTCTGTAATTTAACCCACAAAAAATTATTTATTTACCTGTAAGTAGAGTACTGTGAAGTGTTGTTTGTGATGTTTCAGGCCTGTTTCTCCACTTTTTTATTTGACTTCTGCTGTTACCCTTGTCTCCTTGTACGTATTTAGAAATAAATCTCATAGTGCTATTACTGTTGCTACTTTGTTGTTGTCTTTGATTTTTTTGCTTACATTTCTTGATATTTGTTTTCCTTTCTTGTGTATCTGTTGCCTGAGGCATTTGAAAAGCTATGGTTTCTTCAGGTCTGGTTTTCTTTCTGGGAATACTTTTAATTCTTTTAAAGAAAATTGAATATCCATCTCTTTTTTTACTTGATGGTTAGGCTCAGATTTTCAGGATAGATCACCTTGGCTAGTATCTTGGCCTCTTTTGCTCTTTAGAATGCATAATTTCGTTTTCTCCTATATTTTCAGCTGAGTACAGAATAATTTTGTATTATTTGAATTTCCTTTCCTTTATACTTAAAGGTCTTTCTCCTGTTCGTTTGAAGGATTTGTTTGTTCATAAAATTGTTAAATTTATTCACCATGGCTTAGAGTTTGCAGAATATGGTTTTTTCCCTGGAAGTAATCTATGGACTTTTGATTGGCACTTTGTTTTTTATGTACTGAAGTTCTGGGCAAATTTCTTGTATTATTTTTTGCACTATGGAATTCAATTTTTTGTTTTGTTTTGTTTTTATATGGTGTGTTCTTCTGGAACACCTGTAGTTCCTAAGTTGTTTTTGCATATCCTGACCTCAAGATCAATATGTTTTGATGGAACATTTGTTAAGTGTATACTATGTGCCAGGCACTGTGCTAAACACTAGGAACACAAAAAAGCAAGCAAGGTAGTCCTTGTCCTCCAATTATTCTGAGAATTTCTGGCTTAATTTTCTTTTTTGGTGAGGCGATTGGGGTTAAGTGACTTGCCCAGTGTCACACAGCGACTAAGTGCGAAGTATCTGAGGTCATATTTGAACTCAGGTCCTCCTGACTCCAGGGCCTGTGCTCTATTTACTACACCACCTAGCTGCCCACTGGCTTAATTTTCTTACTGCCATTTACCTGGGATAACTATGCCATGTAACTACTGGCTAGTTTGTGCTTTACCTGTCTGCAGAGTCAAGTTTGAGGTCTCAAGTATAACTCTGATGTTAACCTGCTAGTTTCCTGTTTTACCTGTTATAGATCTTCCTCTTCTGCCATCTATTCTTTGATCTATAATTTATTGTCTTCCCTTATTTCTCTTTGAAATTCCATTGTACACACCTTGGTTATGTAACCAAAGCCTATATAATGCAACTTAAAACAGTATAGCTTGTGCTCTGAGGATGATACTCTGCAGTCCCTGTCTCTGCACCATTGATTGTATTATTGGCAGTAGTACCCAATCAATAGACCCTTAGACAATGTTTGTCAGTTCTAAATGGGGAAGACATCATATAAAGGGGAACCAGAAAGAAGGGGACACACAGAGACATGGCATGGAGCAGGCAAGAAAATGGCAATGAGGTTGGGCCCCTGGAAAGTTAAGGTACAAACTCTATTATTAGAGCAAAGGACCCAGGGGTGCAGTCCAGACTACTAATGGGGAGAAGGCGGAGATAATGATAGAGGACCTTATTAAAGGGTCCAATTGCAACATATTTATTTAACATATCTTTATTGTCTACTAAGCACAGAACCAATGGTAGACTCCCAGGCAGATGCAAAATGAAGCACTATTCATGCCCTCAACTTTATAGAGAAGTGATGCCTTTTATCACCAAATTTGCTTGACCCTTGTTTGAGAGACTTTGGGGTAGCTATTGAGGAAGAGAATTAAATCCAATTAAAACATTTAGTAAGCCCCTATTCTGTATACAAGGCCCTGCTCTAGTCTGAGGATACAAAAATGATAAAAAAAAATAATAGAGTCCTTGCCAGTCCTCAGGGATCTCAAAGTCTTAAAGGAAGAGATAAGATATATAATACATTTCAGTAATTAGCATAAACAACTGCTAAGGTATCAGATTAGATTGGAACTCATTTCCCACAGGGAGCATCCTAGAAGCGGAGTGGGACCATGGGAACGATCACAAGAGTGTCAAAGAAGAAAGTCCAAGCTCCAAAGTGTCTATGCTGCCGGACATGGTGGGCTGATGGCCTGGGTCAAGGGGGTGTGGCAGCATAGAAGGATCTTGTCTCAGTAAGGGCAGGAAAATCCATTTTCTCTTAATCAGAGAACTAGTCACAGAAGAATGCCTTAGGAATCTAGTTACTGAGTAATTGGGGTATCAAGGTAATTGTTGTCCTAGCAGCGAGAATGATTAGCTATAAATAGCTGAGTTACTGGTTCCGAATGCCTTATTATAGTCTTCCTGCCTAGGGTGGAGTTTAGTTCTAGGGTTGCTAAATCACCCCGTCTTTGGGGCTGGGCTGAGAAGAAGTGAGATGGGATGGGATGGGATTTTGATTTGATCAGAGAGAAAAGAAATTGGGGAAAACAGAGAACCAGTCTTATCTTTCTCCTACAAAGTAAAAGGCCTACTTTGGTGCAATCCTTGAGTTAACCTTGAAGCTGAAATGACTGTCAGGGAGCATTTAAAGAGACACCAGCCTTAAGCTAGATGTATACAGCCCACTTTACAAATGTCTTGAAGGCCTTTGAAGCCACCTGGGAGGGCTGAAGAAGAGGATTCACTAATGATAATGGCATTAATAAACAGTAACAGTGGTATTTTATAAATACATGTCACTTTCAAACTTTATGAAGGGCTTTCAGAAGTATTCTCTGACTTCTGAGCTATAGGATATTGGAACTGAAAAAGACCTTAAAATCATCTTAGTTTTAAATCATCTAGTTCAACATTAACATTTTGCAGATGGGGAAACCAAGATTCAGGGAAAGGGAAAATACTGATTGCCCAGTATAGCACAGTAAGTTTATGGCAGAACTGGTACTAAAATGATAATTCTCTTTTGTACAGTACTTTGAGGTGTACAAAGCATTTTCTCCACCACAATCCAGTGAGGTGGGTAATGCTAGAATTATACCCACTTTATAGTGTAGGAAACTGAATTTTTAAGAGGCTAAGTGACTTGGGCATGGTCATAGGCAATAAATAATGGAGTCTGGGTTTGATTCTTCAGTAAATACACTATTTTCTACATTAGAGCTATTTTTTTTCCTCAGGTAAATTTCCTAGTTTCTTCTTTTATGAATTTTGTTAAAAAATAACTTTTGAAGTTTCTTGTTGTTCCATGATCTCCGAGTTCACAGAATTCTGCCCTTCACCAGGTACCACTGGTTCGCTTTCCTTCATATTATGATATTTTTTGATTGTACTTTGGTTTGTTTCTCTGTGAGGTTTTATGACTGTAACGGTGGGGGAAGGATGATTCTAAGTTGTGACTATGCCTTCCCAGCATCTGGTTGCTTCTAAGATGGTCAGGACACTCCCGCCATAGTAACCTCCCTTGGATCTGTTTTTCCTTATGCTCACTTTTCTTCCTACCCATCCCATCTTACTTAAGCTCTACCCTCATTCATTCCCACAAGCTTCTCTGCTGATATGTAGTTAACAGGGTCCTTCTAAAGATGCAGTGTCGTAGTACTCAGGGACGGACATTTCGTTGTGACATTGTGGCAAGCTTGTGCAGGAGAGTCTAGAGTTTGGAGTCAAGAGTTCTTATTGCCTCAAATCATACCTCCTAGGCAGGCAAATGGGATGTACTGGGAAGACAACTAGAGTTGAATTAAGAAGGCCCATCCCCACTCCCCTCAACTGACCCTGCATACAGCTTGTTTGTGCATGGTTGTTTGAATGTGGTCTTCCCCATTGAGGGCAGGGACTGTATTTTGCCTATCTTTGTATCTCCAGCACTTAATACAGTTCCTGGCACACAGTAAGTACTTAATAAATGGTTATTGACTGACTGCCGACTGACTGAAGAAGAGCTATGTTTTAAGTCCTGTGGGTTAACGATCTGGGAGACTTTTGACCAATCAATTTTTCTGAACTTGTTTCCTCACCTATATTAAATGGGAATCATGATGTGTGCGCTTCCTACATCACAGCTCTTTTATGAAGAAAGCTCATAACTTTGTAAGTGATGAAGAGTTCTATATAAATGGGATCCAGAACCTGTGATTTCAATGGCATAGGGACCTGAGGAAACTTACTCTACCAATGCAGATTCTAACACATCTTGCAGACTGCTGTCTTTGGAGAGAGTTGCCTGGGGCTTTGAGAGGTTAAATAGCTTATCCCAATGTCACAGCCAGAACTTGAAACAAGTTCTCCACACAGAGGCTGGCTTTTTATCCCCTACTATATTGTAATGCCTCTCAAATTATGATAATAATAGCCAATATTTCATAGAGCACTTTATACATGTTATCTTATTCGATTTGAAGCTCGTAACAGCCCTGTGAAGTAAATGCTATTCTTGTGCCCATTTTACAGATGAGGAAAATCAAAGCAGAGAGCATTTAAGTGACTTGCCTAGGGTCGCCAGCCTGGCTAAGTCAGGGGCAGAACTTGAAAAGGTCTTCATGACGTGTTGACTAGCTCTGTATGCCCTGTGAAACCACAATGTCTCTCATGTAAATATTATATATCAAATATAGGTGCTGTTATTGTTCTCTCATGCCTGATCCTGGCTTCTTAAAGGCCCTAATTAGTGGCAATTCCTATAACTAGGAAAGAAAGCTCCCCCTGTTTATTCCTAATTTATTCCTATTTATGACCAGTGGAGGAGGGGGTCACCCAGGGCAGAAGCCTAGGCATCATACTGGACTCCTTACTCACACTCAGCCATATCCAATCTGTTGTCAACACCTATTGGTTTTACCTCGGCAATATCTCTGATATTGTCCCCTTCTCTCATCTGACAAGGTAGCCACCTTGGTATAGGTTCTTGTCACTTGAACTACTACAATAGCCCTCTGGGTGGTCTCCTTGCCTCAAATTTCTCCCCACTCCAGTTCATCCTCAATTCATATGCCAAAGCGATATTCCTAAAATGTAAGGCATATCACTCATATCACACCCTACTCAATAAACCCAGTGGCTCCTTATTGGATCAAATATAAAATCATCAGCTAGGATTTTTAAAGCTTTTATAGTCTGCTCCCTTCCTATCTTTCCAATCTTCTCATGCTTTACTCCTTGACACATACTCTGAGTCAACTACAGTGGCCTATTTGTCACACCAGGGTCTTTCTAAAGACATTCCATCTCTCAGCCTCTTGTTTTTTCTCTGAGATACCTGGCAGGCTCCCCCTCCTCACCTCTGCCTCCTGGTTTCTTTCCTCCTTCAATACTCAAATCCCATCTTCTACAAAAGGCCTTCCCTAGTTCTCCTACCCACCAGTGCCCATACTTTGAGAATAATCTTCCATTTATCCTGTTAGTAATCACCTATGTACAAGTAAGCAAAGAGTTGTTTGTACGCTGTGTTCTCCACTAAAATGCCAGCTCCTGGGGGCAGGGATTGTGTTTACCTTTCTTTGTATGCCCAGTGCTTAGCACATATTTGTTGTTGAGTCATTTCTTGTCTGACTCTTTGTGACCCCATTTGGTGTTTTCTTGGCAAAGATATTGGAGTGGTTTGCCATTTCTTTCTCTAGCTCATTTTGCAGATAAGGAAACTGACGCAAACAGGTTGAAGTAACTAGCCCAGAGTCACACAACTAGTGTTTGAGGCTGTATGTGAACTCAGGTCTTCCTGACTCCAGGCTGGGCACTCCATCCACTGAGCCACCTAGCTGCCTGCTTAGCACATAGTAACCACTTAACAAATACTTGTTGACTGAGACTGATTGATTGTGAGTGTGGTGACAAATTACATCTATTCAAGCCTATTCAAGGGTCATCCTGGTGAAGTTCTGATAAGTTGGTCAATAGCTTGTGGGGAGGCTGATTTTTTTTTTCTTTCAATAACAAACCTCAAAAACCAACTAGAAAATTCAATAGAGTTTTAATCTACGTTGGCAGAGGAAATACCCACAGCAATGAAACTGAAGAGTGTGGAAGTATAGCATATTGCAATGCAGCATGGCATTATGGATAGAGGTGGAGTCTTGGACTCAGGAAGACAAGAGTTAAAGGCCTGCCTCCAGCATACTCCACATATTTGACCAGGGGCAAGATACATGATCATGAGTTTAGAGCTAGAAAGGATGTCAGAACCAATCTAGTCCAGCCCTTTACTCCTATTTTACAAATGAGAAAACTGAGTCTCAAGGAAGTTAAGTGACTTCGCCAACATCTCACAGTTAGTTAATTATCAGAGATGGGATTTGAACCAACATACTCTGACACCTAGGGCAATTGGGTGGCACAGTGGCTAGAGCACTGGACCTGGAGTCAGGGATATCTGAGTTAAAATCCAGTCTCAGACACTTGCTAGCTGTGTGACCTGAGCAAGTCACTTAACATTGCCTCAATTTCCTCATCTGTAAAACGAGCTGGAGAAGGAAATGGCAAATCATTCTAGTATCTTTGCCAAGAAAACCCCCAATGGGGGTCACAAAAAGTCAGACACGGCTGAAACAACTGAACAAGAACGGTGCTGATTCTAGAACCAGTGATTTTTCCACTGTACCTACCATATTGTCTTTCAGTGAGACCCTTAGCCTCTTAGGTCCTTGGGCAACTTTCTAAGACTTCCAGTTATCAATTATCCACTCTTCATGGAGGGAATTTCCATATGCCATCCTGGGAGTTGTTAGTTCCAAGTTCAGACATACACATATGATATGTGTGATATATATGTATGATATACAGGGTATCCCAAAAGTTAAGCTTAAAACTGTACTAAAATTTTTCTAATGACCTATAAAGTATATGGTATACATATAGCATACATACTTATACATACATACTTCTTTATATTTCTTTTCGTAAAGGCAAGACTCTCCTGTCATAAGAGTCATTTGGAGTCAGAAGTCACTTTGAGAGTAATCAAGTCCAACTCTCTCATTTTACGGATGGGGAAACTGAGGCCATAGATATTACGTGTCTTGCTCAAGGTGACGTATATCATGAACTGGAAGCACTGAGATTTGAAACCGTATCCTTAGATTCCAATTCTATCACTTTTTCTTTTTTAATGACAAGATTAAGGAGTATCAGAATTTTCAAAACCTCTCAGGAAAATCCAATTAGTATTTGCAGCTGAGGAAACCAGGATGCAGAACAGAGAACATTGACACTGTTCCCCCTCTTCCATCTCATTTGTTTTTTCCCAGAGGGTAGAAAGCAGACCAAGTAAAAGTCCTCCCAAAGTCATGGGAATCTGAAATCGGATTAGCGCAGGGGGAGCCCTTATGGGTTGGACCTGAAACTCTCTCCCGTTGAACACAGCCTATGGTCTGTTGTCTGCCAAGGTAGGAAAGAGAAAGACACTAATGAGATCTGAGTTATTTGTTGGGTCTGGCACAGGGAGAGGAGGCCAAGCATTACAGAAACTGGAATCTGATTCTGGGACAAAGGGACCCTCCTAGTGCAAAGAATAATAGTCATGATCTTTTACATTAATTTGCAGCTTGCAATGTGCTTTCTAAACCATTATTTCATTTGGTTATTTCAATAACCTGATGAGGTAAGCAGCGGTGGGCAAGATGATAGGAGAGCTTGTCATTGGCTGCTTCCCAAGCAGTGCTTCTATCTGGTTTTGTTCCTTGTCAGGAATACTCTATAGAACTGCTTGTATTTCCTTATTTTCCCCTTGGTTGAATAGGGGAGGGAACTGGCTCATTACCGGTAGGAACGGGGTGGAGGATCACATCGGAAACTTCCCGATGAGCTGGAAGGGAGCCTGAGATTACAGAATGGACCAATGCATTCAATCCAACAGACCAGGCTCAGGTATCCTAAACTGGTGTAATTTCTTGTGTTTTAGGGCTAAATCCTTTCATTTTCAGCTGATGCTTCTGAGTCAAACGTTTAATGGCTAAAAGGAATCATGGGAAATGTCAGGCCCAAAAAAAGTCACTAGATAGAATAGCTTGGACACTGAATGCCACCTGTTCTGGGACCGGGATTTATTTTCTTCATGCTATTAATTGTCTTATATTGGCAATTATTTCTGAATTTTTATATTTTTTTCTAGTTAATAAGCCCAATAACTGTGCTTTTGTTGTCTGTAGCACATATAGTAGTAAAGGGGGAGATTATAAGGGGAAGAGGTGAAAGATGCTTGATTAGAGCATCCAGTTACCAAGATATCCATGGCCAACAGCAGAAACATTCAGGGAGAGGGGTAGAGAGGCAATATAATTAGGAATTAGGTATGGAAGTTAGGTGGCATGTTAGATAGAGCACTGGACTTGGAGTCAGGAAGACCTCAGTTCAAATCCAGCCTCAGACACTTGTTAGCTGTGTGACCTTGGACAAGTCACTTAATTTCTATTTGCTGGGTGGCTTAGTGGATAAAGTACACTGGGCCTGGAGTCAGAAAGACCTGAGTTCAAATGTGATGTCAGACACTTATCAGCTATGTCACCCTGCACAAAACTCTTAATATCTGTTTGCTTTAATTTACTGGACAAGGAAATGGCAAACCACTTTAGGGTCTGCCACAAAAACCCCATGAACAACTGAACAACAAAGCACACATCAAGCCAGAAGGAATAGGGACACTGCTCCACGCTGCCATTTCTAGTCCCTACCTCTGCCACAGCACCCCGTCCTCCATCAACATCCATCTTCTACACAGATGCCAAAAGCACAGATCTAACCAGGTCATTTCTTGCTCAAGAAGCTTTAGCAGCTTTCCACCGCCTCCAGGAAAAAATCAGGCTTCTCAGCTTGTCATTTAAAGCCCATCACAGCATAGCTCCTGACTGCTTTTACACATTCATTTCACATTACAACCCTTTACATGCTTTATACATTCCAGCTGGACCAGCTTACTTGCTGATTCCTTCTCCTACTCCTGCGCTGTTTTAACAAAGGATTATCTACTCCACATGCCTGCATTGAACAAACACCTCCTTACTATTGCTTTCTAGACTCCATAACTTCCTTCAAGGCTCCTCTCAGGTGCTACCCACAATGGGAACCCTTTCCTTATCCCTCTGTTTGTTAATGCTGTCTTCTTCCTGAATTATATTGTGGCTGTCACATATGTAAATGTCGCACTTTTCTAGTAGCATATAATCTCCTTCAGGCCAAGGACCATTTCATTTTTGTCTTTTAATCCTCAGTTTCAACTACGGTGTCTTGTACTTACAAGATGCCTAATAAATGACTGTAAAACTGAATTGAATTGAACTTCTAGGCTCACTTGGATCCCTACTTGACTTATTTCACATCATTTACATTTCTGTAGAAAAGGGTGATAATTCACATCAACGTCTTGTCCTTGTTCCATTTCCATTTCCCATTTAAAAAAAAAATACAGTAGTTTGAATATGTCTAGTTAGATCTTTTTTTTTTTCTTTTTGGTGAGGCGATCAGGGTTAAGTGACTTGCCCAGGGTCACAGTGTCAAGTGCCTGAGGCCAGATTTAAACTCAGGTCTTCCTGACTCCAATGCAGAAGCTCTATTCACTGTGCCACCTAGCTGCCTCTAGTTGGATCTTTTTAATCTTTATCCTATATTCTATATTTAGTATTTTTATTTTTTGTACTAACAAGTCTGTTTTCTTATTGTAATGAGATACTTGGTTCAGAAAGAACTCCCACAGAAAAAAATAAAATATTAAATTTAAAGTTACTGTTAATATAGAATCATAGATTTAGTGATAAGAGACTTTAGGGGTTTTCCAGTACAACCCCTTCCTTACATGGAGTACAAAACCAAGACTCAGAAGTAGCATGGAGAAAAGAGCACGTACTCTGGAGTCAAAGACCTAGGTTCAAAATCTCCACTGGATACCTATTACCAGTTCAACCTTGGGCAAGTCTTTTAATTTTCTGGGCCCTGGTTTCCTCCTTTGTAGGATGAGGAGGCTGAACTAGATGACCTCTATATAGCTAGCTCTGACTCTATAATTCTATGATCTTATATTACTTCATACATGTTTTTTAACTAAAAGTCCTAAATTAAACATTCTTTCAACTCTAAAATAAAAGGAAGAAGAAAGAAAGAAAAAGAAAGAAAAAGAAAGAAAGAACAATAGGTAACTGCTTTAGCCCTGTTTAAGCCAAATAGTTGGGACAGCTATGTGGTGCAATGGATAGAGCTCTGGCATTGGAGTCAGGAGGACCTGAGTTCAAATCTGGCCTCAGACTAAACACTTGACACTTACTAGCTGTGTGACCCTGGGCAAGTCACTTAACCCTGATTGCCTCACCAAAACAAACAAAAAGACAAATAGTCAGTTGGATTTGGGGGTGGTACAGAAAGAGGATGGAAGGAAAAGTGATATTTAGTGCTCCCTATAACCAGCACTTTTGGACTCATTTTTTGGGGGGAAAGAGTCATACATATTCTTGAGGCTTCTGAGTCGTATACAGGACTTTGGAACCATATTTTCCAATTTTTTTTTTTGACACAGTCCCTTAACGCTGCCTTTTCATTGAAGTCCTCAAGTGTTAAGGTATATGTTGACTTACTTAGGAGGGTCTTACTGAATTCTTCACAGAATTTCCCTCCCGTGCCTACTCATCCCAAGTTACTGATTTTGCTGTGCAAGCTACCGTTATCTTCATCTTTTTGTTCATGTTGGTGTTGTTTGTTTTTCGTCCTCAAAGAGGAACATGACTTCAGGGAGGTGATGCCATGACATGCAAGTGAATTGGCTTTAATTGAAGGAGAGCTAAGCAAAGTCACCAGCCTCACTTTCTCCTCTGGAGCCATTTGGGTCCAGTGGCCAGATACAGATCAGGATGACTGGAGATGACCCAGGATGCAGTGGGGCCCTTGGCCTTTTCAAGCTAAGGTCTTTAATAGGTCTCAGTTCGACTGAGGCAACACCCATTCCATGATTAAGGCTTAATAAGACATGAGGCACAGAATGGCCTCTTTACCTAACCATGATTGATTGATTGGTCATGTTGGTAATGAACATGGAAGATGGGACAACCTGTATCCCATGAAATCATGTTTCTTGTTGATTCTGGGTATATGTGAGTGTGAGATGAAGCTGACCCTTTTATGTCCCTCTCCATGGAGAATCTGTAAGCCAACCTTCCATTTAGCTGCAACTTTCTTTTCTTCTTTCATTTATAGCAAGAATATTAGTGTTTTTATGGTTCAATTTTTCCAGTTGCGTAAAAATTGATTGTTCATTGGATAAAGTCTGAACCTGGTTGGTGCTTAATAATTACTTATTGAATGGATGAATGAACGAATGAATGAATGAGCTCCTACTAGAAGCAAGACTCCCCTCCACAACAGTCCTGACAAATGTTCTTAGAGTCCTTGCTTGAACAATTTTATTGACGAAGAACTCGGTGACTGTCTTGCTTTATGTTGGCATTTGTAAGTCCAGCTCTTAGCACAGAGCCAGGCATGTAGTAGGTGCTTAATAAATGCATACAAATGCATATGTTCTTTGCATATGTTTGCATGCTGTCTTCCCCATCAGACTGTGGGCTCCTTGACAATAGGAACCACTCATCTTCCTTTCTTTGTATCTTCAGCGTCTGGCACAAAGCAGGTGCTTAATAAATGCCTGTTGACTTTGTTAGATATTTCTCTGCTAATTTTCTGAGGTATAAACCAAGGTTTGAGTCAATAGAATCAGGTCAGAGGAGAACTATTCAAGGGTGTCCCACTTTAAGGAGAACCTAAAAAGCTGGAATGAGTGCTCAGGCGCACTAGGGAGTGATAATTCACATCACAAAAGTATCCTTCACTTTACAAAAGGATTCGCCTTAGAGAGCAGCTCCCCTGCTGAATCAGCAGCTCTTGGATGACCGTCTGGGTTGGGCACCAATAGGGTGGAGAAACCTGAAACAAAAGGGCTAGAAGCCCTTTGCTGGTGTGGTATAATCAGAAATGAGGAAAAAGTAGCTCTGAAAAGATCATATGAGGCAAGGGGAAAATAGGCTGCCCCTGGGAACTCTGCCTGGCAGCGGTGGTCTAGTGCAAAGAGCCCTGGCCTTTAGGAAATCCAGGTGGTTGTTTTCTTGTGGGACTGTGGGCAAGTCACTTCATCTCTTTGAGGGTCCATCTGTAAAATAAAGGTGTCGGACCAGGAACGTCAAGGTCATTACCAGCTTGCTCATTCTATGTTCTGATCTTCTGTCATTATATCATAGACCTAGAGCTAGTCTATCTAGGCCACCTCTCTCTTTTCATTATGCAGATAAGGAAACTGAGGCCCAGGCAAGTTAAGTGACCTGCCCTAGGTCGCACAAACAGTAAGCATCAGAGACTAGGATTTGAACAATGGTCTGCTGACTCCAGGGTTAGTGTGTTTTCCACTATCATTTCTATGGTCTACAATTCCTTTTAGCACTAACATTCTATATTCTAATCTTTTGTGTTTTAAGGTCCAACATTCCATATTCTGCCAAGGGTGTGCTGGAGACAGCTCATGCCATCGTTAGAGCTGATTGTTAAATTTTCAGTGTATTTATGAATCAGAAATCAAATGCTACAATCTGATTTATTCTTTGGTTGATTATCTAGATTTAAGAAAATGATGGGGAAAATGTTAATAACGCTGATTAGACTCTAAAGTCTGTCACACTTCTTCAGAGGGCCAGTTTCAACTCTCAGCAGCACGCCTCTGGCTCTCTCTTTCTATCTTCAAAGGCCCCTCCAGCTCTAACATTCTGCGATTCTAAGGCACGCGACCTCTTTAAGACTCAGTTCCTTGATCTTCAAGATGCAGAGGTTAATCCCAGGCCTACTTGCCTCACAGGGTTGTTTTGAAGGCCTAATAAAATAATACATTAAATAAATATTTATTGCTTGGCTTATGTGGTACTTGGCCCTAAGAATGACACAAAGATGATGAAATTATAGTCCTACTACTTAACAGTGCTTACAGTTTAGTATGACGCTATAAATAAGAGTGGGGGTAATCTCCAGTTGTCCTGATCTACATCTAGTCACTGGGCTCGGATGGCTCTGGAGGAGAGAGTGAAGCTGGGAACTTTGCACAGCCCTCCCTCACTTAAATCCAATGCACCTGCAAGTTATGATAGCACCTTTCTGATGTCATGGTCCTCTTAGAGAATGAAGAACAAGCCACGACAGCATAAATAAGAGTAGGACTTTTTTCTTCTCCTGATAGTAAACACTTTCATCCATCATCCCCCTGATTGTAAAAGGCTACAACTGAAGGAAAGCTTTGACTTAAGTACTTTCAGTTGTATCTGACTCTGTGTAACCTAAGATGACGGTCATGAAGAGTCAGACATGAATGAAAGGACTGCACAACAACAACAAATGCTTGTTGATCGAATGCTTAATTAAAATCGAGACGTTGGAAAGATGTATGGAAAGGGTAAGATTAATCGGTTCTTTTTTTGGATGCACTGAGTTTGAGAAATGCCATATATGACATCCAGGTGGAGATATTGAACAGACGCTTGGTGAGGGCAGCATGTAATATGTTTGATGCAATATGAGAATATTGGAGTCATTTTCACAGAGATTATATATGAACTCATAATAACTAATGAGAAGGGAAGCAGAAGGGAAAGAGACAGAAGAGAGATGCAGACAGAGAGAGACTTATGCCCCAAAGAGATCAAAAAAGGGCAAAGGGACTCATAAATTCAAAAATACTTTTTTGTTACAGTAAAGTATTTAAAACTAAGAGTGTATGTAATAATTGGGGAATGATTGAACAAATATCTTATTAATACAATATATTATTTCACTGTAAGAAATCATGAAGACCATTTCAGACAAGCCTGGAAGACCTGTATAAATTGGTTGAGAGTAAAGTTAAAAGAACCAGTAGAAAAATAATATTGTTTAAAAAAAAAAACTTTGGAAGACTTAAGAACTCTGATCAATACTATAACTGTCAACTCTGGTAACAAAGGACCAAAGGGTCACAGAGGTTTTTCAACCATTTTTAACTCCAAAAATACCAAAGATCTCACACAGGTTAAAAGCAAAAAGCTTATTTTATTTCTTTGGGGGAAGAAATTAGACACATGTGTTGGGGCCTCCTCTAGTAGGAGATCTGAAGCAGTGGAGCTAAACCTTGATTTATGTATTTGTGGCTAGACAAAGAATCAAACAGTAGTATAGCAATAGTAGTGAGACACAACAGCAACAGTGAGGCAAGTTTGTCTAGTGGTAAAAAGTCCATTCATAGGAGGGCTTCATGTCTGGGCCTGTTGGTGCTTCCCAGGGCCCAGGGAGCATCAGTTCTATGATCTAGTTGCAGCAGTGTTCACCCAGAGGGTGAACGCAAAGGATTGTTGTTATGCCAAGCTCAGGGCACAGTTGCTTTCTGGGCCTTAGCTCTGGAAAAATACAGTGTCTCCTAACAGTAAAAAGAGAAGGGTGATCTTGGATCTTGACATGACCAATATCAGTTCCACAGGACCCACGATGAAACCCACTACCCGTTTCTGGACAGAATGGTAGAGGACTTGGGTGTAGAATGAGACCGACTTTTTTAAACACAGACAACTTGGGGATTTGCTTCATTTGACAATGTACCTTTATTTCAAGTTCTTTTATTCCCTCCTCCCCCTTCCCCTGATCCTCAGATTGGGGGGAACTGAAAAGAACTAGGGACGTGCATATAGGGTTACCAAAAAAAAAAAAAGGGAAAATGAAAAGAAAGAAAAAAGTGTCATTGAAGTACTTTTTAAAAAATGCACAGAAAAAAAAAACAGCAGAAGGAAAGCCAGAATGATATTGACACAAGCAAGATAGCTTTGAAGTCGCATGTTGAATTTATCTTACAGATATCTCTAGTCTTTTGAGATAAGACTAAGACTTGTAGGATATCCTGTAAACTTAAAAAGTAAAAATTAAGCTACATGTTATGGAAGTTCACAGCTTCTGGTATAATCCTCTTTTTCTGTTCTACTTTATAAATGGAAATGCTTTTTACTTGGTGTTTGTTAGGTTCAGAATCTTTAAAAAAAATTAAATAAAAAGGAATAGATTTCAGCAGAGCCAGGAGAAATGGAGAGTTAGGAATTTATGGTCAGATAAAGGAAAATCATAAAACCATAGATTTAGAGTAAGAAAGGACCTTACAGGTCATTGAGTCCAACCCCCTTATATTGCATATAGGAGAACTGGAGACATTGAAAGAGTTACCAAGAGTCATACAGTTGTCTAGCATCTGACCTGCCATTTGTTATGATACAAATTAGGGCAAATTGAGGTACAAAATTCCAAGCACAATCCATTTATTAGGAAGGTTTATTGTTGTTCAGTTGTTTCTCAGTTGTATCTAAGTCTTTATGATTCTATTTGGTTTTTTTTTTCTTGGCAAAGATGCTGGAGTGGTTTCCATTTCCTTCTCCAACATATTTTATAGACAAGGAAACTGAGGCAAACAGGGTTAAGTGACTTGCCCAGGGTCACACAGCTAGTAAATGTCTGAGGCTGGATTTGAACTCAGGAAGACTAGTCTTTCCAACTCCAAGCCTGGCACTCTATTCCCTATCCCACCTAGCTGCTATTAGTAATGTTAATGATTTCCAATAAATGAGTCCAGTGGCTTCTCTTGATGACCAAAGACCTTGAGTGAGGGCTAACAGGTTGTTTTTTTTTTTTAATAACAATTAGCAAGATGACAAAGCAAAATCTTGAGCAACATAGGTGTGTCTTCTTCTGATTGGCTATTGATGAAATGCTCAGAATTGAAATTACATCATTGGGACCTCCCCTTTTGAAAACCCCTTAACCACAGCCAAGAGATGAGATTCCAGTCACAAGACAAAGGTTCTTAGATGAGAGGAATGGTCTTGAAGGGATATGATTAGTCTGCAGGCTGTGGAAGTTGCTACAACAGTTTAAATTCATGAAATTTGACCTTTTAGGTTAACTGAGTTTTTCTGGAAAGTAGATGATGGGTGGGGTAAAAAAGGTGGAATTAATTACAGGACAAAAGCTTGACCTTTAGGAAAGTTTCTCTGGAATGTGAGTGGTGGGTGAAGTTTAGAAGGGAAGAAATTAGGAAAGGGTACATTAAATCTAACTTGATTGAGTCATACCAAAATAGAATTAAAATCAATTTTCAATTTTACATATTTGAAATCAGGCCTATCTGACTCCAGGCCCAAAAACTTTACCCTATATGCAGTGCACCTCAGAATTTGGGAGTGGAACACTTACGGGTGATGGTGAGATTAAGAGTATAACCATCCTTGTGTGTAACTCAGGTACAGTGAAGGAGTGAGCAAGAGGTTTGGGAGACTGAGAAAGTGAGAGACCAGAGCTTTGAAGGAAAGCCAGTATGCATTACTTAGTCTCCTATTTTAAGAGGAGAGAGGGAATTTTTGTAATCACTGCTTCCCTTTCTAAGCGTTTATAAGCAATCCCTTTAAAGACATTCCAGAAGTTAATGTCAGGGTCATAGGCCTGTCGTTTGAATAGAGCTGTGGATCTGAAATCAGGAAGGGAAGGAGGAAACAATCATTTATTCAGTTTACCATGGATGTCCTTTCAAATCTGGGTAGACGTTGTGGAGCACTGGATGGCAATTAAGAGGAATGAAGGAAACAAGCATTTGTTAAACACCTTTTATGTGCCAAATTCCACGCTAAGTGCTTTATAAATAAGTAAGTCGCTTCTTAAACTCTATTTTCTTCAGTTTTCTCAACTGTAAAATGGAAATAATCATAGCCCCTACCTTCCAGGGTTGTTTTAAGTATTTAAATTAGTTAATATTTGTCAAGCACTTAGAACTGTGCCTGCCACATAGCAGGTGCTTAATAAATGTTCTTTTTCTTCTTTACTTTTATCTCCTATCACCTATTGCATGTATAGCAACCTTCTTAGTCAAAAAAGATATCTTTGTTTCTAAACCTTCATGCTATTTACTTCTGTACAATGTTTAGTAGGCCTTGGTAAAACAGTATTAAAAATGTGCCCATGAGTGGAAGTACCCTTGGGCAACTGTGATATCAGCAATGACTCAGTACTAGTTTGTGCCAATGGTCACCGTTGGATGGGCCGGGCTACTATGGTAGTCTTTCCCACTGATACCAAATGACCATTTAAATTAGTCCTCTGGGTAGCAGCAATTCTCAATACTTTTCAGTTTATACATGCTGGGGTGATCAAGGCCTTTGCTATGATGAATAAGTGTTATCTTTTCTCCATCAATATTATTCCTCCTAAAAACATCCCCAAAGGTATTAAACAACTTGGGTTCTATGAACAAGATGTACCTCATAGATGAACATGAGAAAGTGCCCCAGGCAAGAACATAATGTCAAATCTTTTGTGTGCTGAAAAATTAGGTCTAACAAATAATGACGTACTTGGGAAAAATTCTGTCCTTTACCCTATTTGTTGATTTTTACCCAAATAACTTCAATCTCTTGACCCAAACTAATAGCCACCACTTACCCCCCCAATTATAGCCATCCAAGTCATTGATCTCCCAACTCTCCTTGCCAGATAATCTAACCTAAGTATTGCTAATGTTTTTATTTGCTAATTAAATTAAATTATTTTAATTGCTAATGCTAGATAATGCTAACAAGATGTGCCTATATGTAGAGTCAGTAGATGCTATAAATGTTATTGAGACACATCAAGAAATAGCCCTTTGGTTTTTTTTTCCCATATAATGTCATTCCCTTCCTTAAAATTCTTCAGTGACTCCCTACTTACTACCAAATAAAGTTCCAACTCCTTAGTCTGATGCTTGAGGCCACCCACAATTAAAAAATAAGCATCTATTGAGCAAATACTATGTGTTGGATACCATGCTAGGCACTAGAGTTAAAAGTTCAAAGAATT
This sequence comes from Phascolarctos cinereus, assembly GCF_003287225.1. Classification (NCBI taxonomy): domain Eukaryota; kingdom Metazoa; phylum Chordata; class Mammalia; order Diprotodontia; family Phascolarctidae; genus Phascolarctos; species Phascolarctos cinereus. The sequence continues at coordinate 635,555,212 of NW_027555847.1, forward strand.
AAACAATCTCTACTAACAAAGAGTTTACATTTTAATGAGGAGCCTAGATTCTAATGCTTTTAATCTGATTTTCTAGACTCATCCTACAAGTTTGTTTTCTCACATCTTCCACTTAGTCAAACATCACCATTCCTTGAGTATACCGCCTCTTCTTTTGCCTACATGCCATTACTCATCTTGTTTCTTACCTGGAATGTTCTCTTGCATCCTGCCTGTTAATTTCTATCCATAAAGGCTCAGATTCTATCTCCTTTATGACACTTTTCCTGATCATGAAGGCCAGGTCTTTTCATTATCTCACCTCCCTTTGTGTTTTCTTTTAAAAAAATTATCTTGTGGAATTTATCTAATATACTCTTATATTATAATTATTAGTTTTTTTAAAATTATATATTCTGTTCATTAAAGTTTGCAAGAATATGGTTTTCCCCCTGAGGACTGCTTTACCTGCAATCCAGAAATTTTGTTACATTGTTTCATGATTATATCTTTGTATGATTTCTACTTGTTCTTTGACCTACTCATTATTTAAGATTTCATTGTTAAGTGTTTGATTCCATATCTTTTGTTTGTAGGCTGTGAACCAATTTTAGTTTTGTTATGGTCTGTAAAGAATATTAACTATTCATCCTTTTTTTTTACAGTTGTTTAGATATCTCTATGCCCTAGTAACATAGTCAATTTTTGTTAAACTTTCATGTGGTTCTGTCTTTTGCTGTCTTACTCAGAAGATGTATGTCTTTTAACTCTAGTTTCTCCAGCAATTTGTTCAGTTCCATATTTTCCTTTTTGTTTATCTTTCTGTTGGACTTATCCAAAATGGAGAGAGAGATATTGAAATCTCCTGCTATTATTATACTGCTGTCTTTGTCTTCTTGAAGCACAGATAATGTTTCCTTCATGAATTTGGATGCTAAGGCATTTGGAGCATATAAGTTTACTATTGATATTGGTTTGCTGACTGTGGTTCCTTTCAGCGTAATATAGTTTCCTTATTTATCACTTTTTAATTTTTGAATGTTTGTTTCTGCTGTGTCAGTTAGCATGATTACAATTCCTGCTTTTCTGGATTCACTTGATGAATAGTAGATTGTTTTTTTCTTCTATCCCCCCAGTTTTATTTTGTGTATGTCTTTGTTTTTTAAATGTGTTGCTTGTCAGTAACAGATTATAGAGTTTTGTTTTTTATCCAATCTGTCACTTTTTTTCATTTTACTGGATTGTTTTATCCATTCACATTTAAACTTGTAAGTTAGGTTTGTATTTTTTTCCATCTGTATCTAATGTTGGATTTTTTCCAAGTTATCGTTTTCCTTTTTTTGCTGAAAACAGAAGTTTTCAGCTATTTTACTTTTAACTCTTTTTCTGAAAGTTGACTCTATTCTCCCTGGCTCTCTTTCCCTCATTCTTGATCTTTCTTCTCTCTCTCTCTCTCTTTTTTTTGTCCCTTTCCCTTTGGGATTTTGTTTATTAGCACCTTACTGTTTCCTAGTCATATCCGGTTATATAATTACCTCTCCCCTGCTTTATCCTTTCCATTAGTTAAGTAGATTCACCATTCTTCTTCTTCTCTTCAAATAGTACTGTTTATTAGTGTTTTTTTATTTCATTTTTGCAACCATTTCCAAAAAGGATTTCTTTTAACTTCTTCATTATCTAGCCTTTCTTTCTGTCTACTCTAGACCCTCATTCTCTGACTCATGACTCTTATAATTATCTGGTCTCTTTCTTTTCTTTGTATTCCTCATGTAATCAAAGCTTCAGAGGTATACATAAACTCCCCTCTAGGTGCTTTCTGTCTCTGCCTTGTGGTATTTTTGCTCCATGGATTGCTGTTTTCCATTGTGCTTCACTCCCTGAGCAATTAACTACAGGTATCAGAGAGGACAATGCCCTATGGTAGGGCCCTTCCCTGACCATGTCCCTGATTATGCAGCTCACCACAGATTTATACACTCTTCTGATTACTTTCCCTTCCCCCCACCACATAAGCCTCAAAATCTCCTCCCTGTGTCTATATTCTTCTTTTTTTTTTTTGGTTGGGCAGTGGGGGTTAAGTGACTTGCCCAAGGTCACATAGCTAATAAGTGTTATGTGTCTGAGGCCGGATTTGAACTCAGCTTCTCCTGAATCCGGGGCCGCCACCTAGCTGCCCCCCTGTGTCTATATTCTTCCAGTCCACCAGGTGCCAGTGCCCTCAGGAGTTCCAACTCTCCTCTTTCCAAAGTAGAACTAGTAATCCAAATCCCCCAGGCCACACTCAGTGTAAGGTCCTCATCTCCCTTTATACACCACTTCTCTTTATCCATAGGACCAAAGCAAGGATTCCTTCCCTTCCACACACACACACCCTTCAATGTTTTCCCTCTCCTCCTCACTGATTCCTCCATAAGCTCTTTTCTTTTTGAGATCAGAGGTCACCTTACCCTCATTGCTAGTCCTTGACTTGAACATCATGCATCACTCTCTGTCCTCCCCTCTACTCTTCTCCCCCTTTTCATATACCCTCTCATGTTGTAACATAGTCCCATGAAAAAACATTGATTTCTCTACACGCAAAGCATCACCAGATTCTGTCCATAATACCCCCTGCATACCTCTTCATTGTTGCCTCTCTCAGGTTTCTGCCTTCACCCCTCGTCCTTTGTGCATTAAGAAGGCTCTTATACGTCTCTCTCTTGTCACTCTGTTGTCACTGCTATCCTTGCCTGCTGCATTTATTCACTCCTACATTTCTGTTGTTTGAGGTGTTCAAGAAGCAAATAATATCTTTGGCTCTAGTTCGCTTTCTAAAAATGTTTCAAACTCTTCTTTATTATTGAACATCCATCTTTTTGCATGTGTGGTTTAATTTCAGATTTTCAGGATAGTCCTGGCTGCACCCTGAACTCCATTGCTCTTTGGAACACATTATTACATTCCCTTCTATGCTTTCTTTCTTTTTTGTTTTATTTTAATGTTTTTTAAAAATTATTTTTATTTTCAGTTCTAAATTCTCTTCCTCTCTCTACTCCTTTGCCTACCCATTGAGAAAACAAACAAACAAAAATACAATACTATAGGTATATGTATATATGTATGAAGTTGGACAAAACATTTCTACAATAGCCATGTTCTGAGGTGGATGGGGGGAAGAAGAAAAATAAAGAGAAAAAAAAATCTTCTAATCTGCACTCTGAGGACATCAGTTATCTATTTGGAGGTGAATAGCATTTTCCATTATGAGTCTCTTTGGAATTGTGGATCTTTGTATTGATCCACATTGAAAGATTTACTAAATCTTTCACAGTTTATTTTCTGTTACTGCTCGTTTAACTTTGCATCAGTTCATGTAAGTCTTTCCAGGTTTTTTCTGAAATCACTTCCTTCATCATTTCCTGTAGTGCAATGGTATTCCATCACATTTATACACCATAAGTTATTCAGCCATTCCTCACTTGATGGGCATCCTGTCCATTTTCAGTTCTTTGCCTTAACAAAAGGAGCTGCTTTACATATTTTTGTACACCTGATTTCTCTTTCTTGATCTTTTTGAGGTATAGATGTAGTAGTGGTATTGCTGGGTCAAAGATTTTATAGCTCTAGTTATAGATAGTTACAAGTTGTTCTCCAGAATAGTTAGACTAGTTCATAGCTCCACTAACAGTGGATTAGTGTATCTATTTCCTCAAATCCCCTCCATCATTTGTCATTTTCCTTTTCTGAAATCTTAGCTAGTCATATTGATGTAAGGTAGTACTTCCAAGTTGTTTTAATTTTCATTTCTCTATTTATTGGTGATTCAGAACATTTTATATGATTGTTAATATCTTTGATTGCTTCCCCTGAAAACTCCCTGTTCATGTCTTTTGACTATTTGTCAACTGGGGAATGGTTCATATTTTTTTGTAAATTTGGCTCATCTTCCTATATATTTGATAAATAAGACCTTTATCAGAGAAACTAGTTGTAAACCCCCACCATCACCACCAGTTTTATGCTTTTCTTCTAATTTTGTCTACATTAGTTTTGTTTGTGAAATTTCTATGTTTTCTAGTGGGTACAGAGTAGTCTTCTATCATTTTTATGTCCTTTTCTTTGTATTTGAAGGTATTTCTCCTGATCACTTGCAGAACTTGTTGTTTCTAAATTGAATTGCTAAATTTAAAAACTGTATCTTTGCTTTTTCCCACACTCAGAAATTCACAGTTCCATAGGCTGTATCTCTGTGCCAACTGACTACCAACTGACCACCTGTCTCAGCTGGATTCTGTGATCTTTTCTTCAGGCTTAGCGTTCTGCACAATCCCTGGACATACACAGTTGTCCTTTCCTCATGTTCTGCCTTGCTCCCTCTATTCCTTAGTTCTTTTCCCTGGCACTGGCAGTTTGGAATTTTTTAGAGCTGGTACTACAGGATTGTCTGCCCTGGCTCCAAGCTCTGCTGGAGCTACAAAGTTATTTGCCCTAGCACCAGGAGTTCAGAGCTTTTTTTCCACTTCAGAGCATTACAGCACTAATGCTAAAGGATTGTAGCCCCTGGCAAGCTTTTGCTTCTGAGGGGCTGTAGCAGCCTGGCTGACTGTTGAAACCAGGGAAAATTTTTGTAGCTTGGAGCTGGAGTCTTAATTGGGAAGGGGTGGGGGGAAAGGGTGTACGGATTAGTTTTGTTGTAAGACCGTGTTGTGTTCTTGGGTTTGCAGCTTCACTGCTGGTAGTGTGTGAGGTGAAGAAAGGATGGTGGGTAAGCTCAGAGTTGGTAAGCATAAGTTTATGTTCTTTCTTTTAAACTTTCTTTTGAAATCTGGATGTCCTAGATTATGAAAACAGCTGAAGTTACTTTATCTTTTTGGTGCATTTGTTTTGGAGGGGTTTGAGAGGTTGTGGGTATTAGAGAAAAGGTCTATTCCTTTACTTGTTGTTGTCCAAAAAGACTATGATAGTTATCAATATACTTACTTTACCTTCCTCACTAGATAGTAAACTCAGGAAGATTATTTCAGCTTTCTTTGTCTCCCACGCTGCCTAAAATTCTATCATGCACATTTCTGGGCTTAATTGAAGAAAAAGAAGAGATGACTCAGGGTCAGGGGGTGGGAGGGTATGGTATGGTAGCTGGCTTCAAATATTTGAAGGACTCTTGTGAGGAAGAGGGATTTGTCATGTTCTGTTTGAACTTAGAAGGCTGAACCAGGAGCAATGAGTAAAAAGTGCAAAAGGAAAATTTGGGTTCAATATTAGAAAAAACTTCTTAAAAATTAAAGCTATTTTAAAGTAGAATGGGCTGCCTTGAGAAGAAGAGGAGTTTTTCCTTTTTTGGAGGTCTTCAGAAAGAGGTTGGACATTTTTTCATATGACTATAAATTGTTTTGATTTCTTCATCAGAAAACTGTCTTTTCATATCCATTGACCATTTATCAATTTATTATATTCTTATAGATTTGACAAAGTTTTTTATATATTTGAGATATGAGATCTTAATCTGAGAAACTGTCTATAACACCCCCCCCCCATTTTATGCTTTCCTTCTGATCTTGGCTACATTTGTTTTATTTGTATAAAACCTTTTTATCTTATCTTTGTCTTAAAATTATCCATTTTATATCTATCTCTCTTTTGTTTATTCATCAATTTTTTCACCTAACTATAAGTCTGATAAGTAATATATTCCATGTTCTTCACATTTTCTTGTAATATCTCTCTTTAAGTCTAGATCATGTATCCATTTTGACCTTATCTTGATAAATGGTGTAAGATATTGGTCTACGGCCAATCTCTGCCAGAGTGCTTTCCAGTTTTCCCCACAATTTTTATCAAATAATGAATTCTTATCCCCAAATCTTAAGTCTTTACATTTGTCAAATACAAGGTTACTATGTTCATTTGCTATTGTAAATCATGTGTCTACTCTCTTCCACTGATCTGAGGATTGCTTTCATGTACAGGTTGGATTTGGTGACTGCTAAGGACCCTTTCAACTCAAATCCAGTAATTCTATGATTCTGTAAATGAATGCTTACTGAATAAATAAATGAACGATACTCAAAATCTTCCAAATAAGAATTAATTTCTATGAGTAGATGGGAATGACACTGTATCTAATTGAGTAGTGATCTCTCAATAAGAATGTCTTTGTGATAATATAAATTAAGAAGTTGTCCTTGAGAAAATCATCTCCAATAGGTGCCTCTATTTCCTTTCCTCTCACTGGCTTCTTAATTCTCTATAGTCTGGCTTCTGAAATAATCATTTAACTTAAACTGCTCTCTGCAAAATTACTAATAATCTCTTGATTTTTTTGTGGCCTCTTCTCAATCCTTGTCCTTGTCAACCTCCTTGCATCCTTTGACGATGTAAGTCAACTTCTTCTCCTCGATACTCTCTTCTCTCTAGGTTCTCCTCCTACCTCACTGATTACTTTCTACTTCTCAGTGTCCACTAAATCTTCACTAGATCACACCCATTAGACATGTGTGTCCCATTGGGCTCTTTCCTAGGCCCTCTTCCCTTCTTTCTATATATTATTTCACTTGGTAATTTGATCAGCTCCCATGGGTCTAACTATCATCTCAATGCTTAGGATTTTCAAATCTCATTATCCAGCCCTAACCTCTGCTGACCTCCAGTATCTCATCTTTAGAAACTTATTGAAAATCTTGAACTAGATGTCCCAAAGATATCTGAAGCTCAACATGTCCAAAGCTAAACTCATTATCGTTTTCCTCAATACCTTTCATTCTTCCTAAATTCCCTTTGAGTATTGATGGCACCATAATCCTCCTGGTCACCCAGGCTCAAAATCTAGATATCACCTTCAATTCTTCATTCTCTCTCACTCCGTCCCCACATCCAATCTGTTGCCAAGGCCTATACGTTTTAACTTCATAACATCTTTCATACATTCCCTCTGCCCTACTCTGACATTTGCACCACACTGGCGCAGGACCTTATCACCTCATGCCTAGACTATTACAAAAGCCTGCTGGTTGGCTTTTCTGCTCTTCCATTCCATCCTACACTTAGCTGTCAAAGTGATCGTCCTAAAGTGCAGGTCTGACCACATCACCTCCCTACTCAGTAGACTCCGGTGACTCCCTATCACCTCCATGATCAAATATATAATATTCTGTTTGGTATTCAAAGTTCTTCATAACTTGCTCAACTGTCCTTCCAGTCTTCTTATGTTTTATATCCCTGTTTAACCTCATATACTCTGCAATACAGTGACAATAGCCTCCTTGCTGTTTCTTACAAATGACATTCCATCTCTTAAGAGACTTTGAGCATTTTCTCTGGCTGTCCTCCATGTCTGGAATGCTCTCTCTCCTCATCTCTGACTAATGGCTTCCCTGATTTCCTTCAAACTTCAGCTAAAATTCCACCTTTCATAAGAAGCCTTTCTCAGTCCTCCTTAATTTGAGTGACTTCACTATTGATTATCTCCAATTTATCCAGTTTCTAGCTTGTTTGTAAATAGCTGTTTGCATGTTCTCTCCTCCATTAGAGTTCTTTGAAAGCAAGAACTACCTTTGCCTTTGTATCCCCTGAGCTTAGCACAGTTCCTAGAACATAGAAGGTGCCTAATAAACATGCATTTACTGGCCAGAAAAGTGATATTCATGTGAGGAAATGCAGGAATAAAAAGTAGGAAGCATTGTCGAAAGCCTTTTGGTAAAGATCACTGAAGGGACAAAATCATAAGGGATATTATCATTGGGGCATTCCATAGACCATTTAGACAGAAAGAAGAAATAGGTAAGGGGTTCAAGTAACAGATCATAAGTCTAGTACAGAGGGATGGTATAGTAGGAATGAGGTACTTCAATGATCTAGATATCTACTGGAGTTCTTGATTTGATGTAGTGATAGTCTCATCCTTAAAAGGTGGAGAACCCAAGAAGAGGAAATTCCCCTCCACATCTGGTATTTATCAACAAGGTTGCCAGGGTAAAAATGGTTGATTTTTGGTTAACCACTACATCTTAGAATTTATGAAAGAAAAGAAAGCCAGACATAGTCTGATATATACCCTAGATTTGAGGTGAGCAGATTTCACAGAGATCAGAGAAGGTATAGTTAGTATCCTGTAGACTAAATTTCTGTGGAGTAAGCCAGAATAGATTGGGAATTCTCAAGAATGAAACTCAAAATACACACAAATAACTCCAATAAACATGAAAAGGGAGATGAGTATCTAAAGAAGCTGAGCTAGAGCTAAGGAGAACTTGCCAACTAAAAGCAAGGGGGAAAAGGTATCTACTGAAGATAGACTTAGATGATGAAGGATCAATGCAAAGGGGTGACATAGTTCTGCACATAATAGAATCCTGAGTGCTAAAATGAAAACTAAGACTTGGCTAGTGGAAGAAGCTAAGGACAATAAAAATGGTAGTTTTTGAAACTGTATTCACGTCTTGGCTGTATTCACATCTTGCAGCATATAGTGTACCTCTTCATTCATCAATTGGGGAAAACACACAGTACAAAAAACCCTAGGCGCAAAGAAAGGACAGGATCTATGATCTGGGGAGACAGAATGATAACCAATAATTGAAAGACCGAAGAGTTACTTAGCTCTTCTTTTGCTTGTATTTTCTTTGTTAAAGTGGAACCAAAAGGACAGAAGAAACATCATAAAAAAGAATTGATACTCAACATAAATATAGCCACCTAGTTGGTCTTGATGAGTTCAATTCACCTAGTCCAATTGGGAATGTGTACTAAAAGGTTGTAAAATTTGATTGATGTGGAAAAGTGGTTGAATGATGAGACTCTCAAGACAGTTATTAATGATTCAATGTGAACTTGGAAGAAGATGTCAAGTGCTGGGTCCCAGAGAGCTATACTTCGTCCTGTGTTGTGTAACTTTAAAAAAAACCAAAACAATAACCGAGGGAGAAAACCGCCTCGTTGATGACATTCTTATGACATTTACATGAGACATAAAGCTCAAAAGGATAATTCAAAATCCAAAGAGGTGTTGATAATCTGGAGTACTACATCAGGTCAATTCTAATACCGTTAATTTAAGAAGATGTAAAGCCTTACACTGAAGTTGGAAAAAAACATCCACAAATTGTAGATGGGAAGACATGGCTAGACAACAGTGCATCCGAAAAATTCTTGTAGTTTTGGTTTACTGAAGCTCAATATGAGTCAACACTTAGTATAGCGGTCAATAATAATAATTGTTATTACTATGGCTTATGTTTATAGCACTTTAAGCTTTGCAGAGCTGTTTAAACATATTAATTCATTTGATCTTCATAACTCTGTGAGTTAGGTGAACTGTTCATCCCCATTTTACAACTGAGGAAATTGAGGCTGAGAGAAGTTAAGTGATTTGTAGAGCTAGCAAATATCTGAAGGATTTGAACTTAGGAATTTCTTAATTCCCATATCAGTGCCTTATTGACTACATCACCCAACTGCCGAGGAAGCTAATATAATTATAGATGCCTATTGTCCAGGACTAGCAAAGTGATAGCTGTCCTATATTCTACTCTCAGTCAGATCACATATAGAATTTTTGTGTTCAGTTCAACTCACCCCATCCTAAAAATGGCACTGATATGGTAGAGAATACACAAAAGAGGGCAACAAGGATAATGAGTGGCCTTCCTTATGAGGATAGATTAAAGGAACAGGGAATGCTTAGCTTTAATAAAAAAAAAAACAACTTAGGGGCAGCTAGGTGGCACAGTGGATAGAGCACCAGCCCTGAAGTCAGGAGAACCTGAGTTCAAATCCAGCCTCAGACCAAACATTTGACACTTACTAGCTGTTTGACCCTGGGCAAGTCACTTAACCCCAATTGCCTAAAATAAAAAAAAAATTAAAAATCTTGGGGCTCAGACCTCCAATTATCTGAAGATAAGATAGAAAAGAAATTAAACTTGCTCTTTTTGGACCCAGAGATAGAACTAAGGGCAATAGTTAGAAATTGAAAAGAAGCGAATTTATGATTTTTCCTCCAATAGAATATAAGATCCTTAATAGACAGGGATTGTTTAATTTTTTTCTTTTTATCCCCAGAACATACAATCTGGCACATAATAAACATAGTTTGAATGATTTATTGATTACTAGATAGGGAAAAATGCGCTTTTAAAAACAGAGCTATTTCCTTTGGATAGTGGGCTGCCTTGGATGGTAATGGGCTCCTCATCAAGCAGAATGTTATATTGAACTGGAGATTCTTTGGAGGACCTGGATTAGTCTAAACAGCCACAGAAACCCTTTATGACTTTGAGACCCCTTAATTTTTTTTTTAAATGAGAGACACCTTGTCCTGCTAGTAAACTGTAATTCTGACTTGGCCATGTCAGTACCACGGACAGTGACATATTCACTTCTGCATCCTAAGTCTGAAATTAGTGTGGATTTCCCAGAAGCCCTGAGCAACACCAAGCTGGCAATTGTCCACTTTAGCAATAGCCTAGTGATAGCCTAGAGATAGCCTAGTGTAGCCAGAAAGACTGTGGAGTGGGATGTCAGAAAGCTTGTGTTGTGCTTCTGAAACTTAATTTGATTCTTGGGCAAGAGTCAGTACAGTACAGTGGAAAGACAACTGGATTTGGTGACAGAAGACTAAGGTTTGAATTCAAGTTCTAGCTTTTACTACCTGTGTGACCTTGGGTAAGTCACTTATTTTCTCTGTCGAAAGAGGAGATTAACTGACCTCTCAGTTCCCTTGTAACTCTACATCGATGATCTTTATGATACAAAGTCACATCATCCATCTGATCTTCAGTTTCTTCATCTGTGAAGTGATCAAGGTAGATAAATGATCTCTGGTTCCCTTGTAGGTCATGGTCTCTTAGGACTATGTCATGAAGTGCCAATGTAGCTTCACCAGAGGCACAACTGAATTATCTAATGAATGTATGAAAAACATTTCTTGAGCACTTACTATATGCCAAGAACTGTGTTAAGGGATGGGGATGTAAATACAAAATTAGAGTAATCCATTCCCTCAATGAGCATAAATTATATTAGAGACAGACAACACATGGAGTAGTCATAGGCAGGAAACAGTATTTTGGCCTGGGAAGTCACAGGGATGCTAAGTGGAACCACGTGGGTATCAATTGATAAACCTTTTCCAGAAGTGATAGTGGAAGCGATTTCATTACAATTCCTAGAGCAAGAGGTGGAATGGGCATGGGCTATAGGTATGAGTAGCCTGGTTGATGACAAAGTAGGACCAGGGTGGATAGCAGGATGGAATGTGAAGCATGGACTGGTTGGCTTGAGGCCTGTTAGATAGAGAGGTCTATGTGTTTGTACTTACTCACTTATCAATCAGTATAGCTTGGCCCCAGTGAGGGAGCTCCAGTATTCCCATTAAATCCCCCAGAGAATGGTTTCTAGAAATCAGGAAAAAGTGTTGTAGCAGGTCAGATAGCAAGATGACAACTGTAGTAGATTGCTTGATAGGATGCAAAATATCTCATCTAGTCTAATTAGTTTAACTAGTCTAAACCACTAGCTAAAAACTGTTCCACAAAAATTAAATTCAATATCATTTTCTTGAGCAGCCAATGAGATCAAAGGGTTTTACAGAGAAGGAAATGAGGCCCAAAGAGGGCAAGTGACTTGTCCTAGGTCATGTAGGTAATAAGCAACAGAATCAGGACTTGAACTCAGATCTTACGACTCCTTATCCAGTATTCTTTCCACTAAACAACACTGCCTGTGGGCCTGCATCAATGATAAACTCTGTGAATATTTTAGTAAAACATGGTTTTGATGTGCTGTGTGGTATAGGGTAGGTGTCAAACTCAAATAGAAATGGATCCTTTCAGCCCCTATGTGTCTTACCTCTTAAATTACTTGGTAAATTTCTTGACGGGAGGATGATATGATCAGACTTATACTTTGGGAAATCACTTTGGTAGCTAAATGGAGGATGGATTGGAGTGGGAGACTTGAAGCCCACCAGCAGGCTATTACAAAAATCAAGACATGAGGTGAGGAGGGCCTTCACAGAGGGCTAGCAGTGTTGGAGGAGAGAAGGGAGCATATTCGAGAGACATTACACAGGTGAAAATCAACAGGCTTTGGCCACAGCTTGGATATGGGGTGGGAGTGGGATGAGAGGTAGTTGAGGAATCCAGGAGGACCCAGGTAGTGAGTCTGAGGGATTAGGAGGATGGTGTAGCCTTCTGCAGTGATTGGGAAGGTAGGAGTGGGGTGGGGGTTTAAGGGGAAAGCTAATGAGATATTTTTTGGACATATTGAGGTTAAAAAATCTCCTGGACATTCAGTTTGAGATGTCTGAAAGGCAGTGTTTGGACCAGGATAGTTAGATTTGAGAATCATAAACATAGAAATGAGAATTAAATTCATGAGAGCTGATTAGATCACCAAATGAAGTAGTATAGAGAGGGAAGAAAAGAGGGCCCACGACAGAGCCCTGAGGGACACCTATAATTAGAAGTCATGATGTGAAAGAGGAACTAGCAAAGGAGACAGAGAGGGACTGGTCAAATAGGTAGGATCAGAACCATGAGAGAGTGGTGTCCTGAAAACCCAGAGAGAAGAGAGTATCAAAGAGGAGAGAGTGATTAATAGTGTCAAAGGCTGGAGAGAGGCTGGAGAGAATGAGTATTGAAAATGAATTTGGAAACTAAGAGATTATTAATAACTTTGGAGGCGGTAGTTTCAGCAGAATGACAGAGTTGGAAGTTAGATTGTAAGGGGTTAAAAAAAGAGTAACAAGGAAGAAAATAAAGGCATCCACTGTAGACAACTTTTGAAGGAATTGAGTTACAAAGGGCAGAAAAGATTTAGGATGATAGCTAGCAGGGATGGAAGGATCAAATGAGGATTTTTTCAGGGTGAGGGAGACATGTGCATGTTTGTAGGCAGTGGAAAATGAGCCGGTAGAAAGGGAGAGATTGAAAATAAGTGAAAAAGTGGGTGTGACAGCAAGGGCAATATGTCAGAGGAGATGGAATGGAATGGGATCACTAGAAGAAGTAAAGGGATTAGCCTTGGTAAGGAGTAAGACTAATTCTTCACATGAGACAGGGGTGAAGGAGAAAGTGGCAGACAGCATATGAAAGAAACAGGAGAGAAGTGAGGGTTCATCTTGAATGGCTTCCATTTTTTTTTCTGTAAAATGAGGTGAAGTTCTCTGCTAAGAGAATGGGGGGATGCAGAACCATGGGAAATTTGGGGAGGCATGAAAAGATTTTTAAAGAGCCACTGTGGAGAGTGGGATAGTGAGTCAATAACTCAGGTAAACTAGTATTGCCTAGCAACAGTGAGGGCCCAATTGAGGTGCTGTAATATAGTAGTGAACCCTGTCAGAACAGTTGCATGACTTTCTCCCCCTTTGTTCAACAACACATGTGTAGGCGCAAAGGTGACAAAAGGTAGGAATGATCCAAGGCTGAGACTTGGCTGGGTGTAATCATCATTATGATAATGGGGATAGAGATTCAAGGGAGAAGGACAGTGTAGAGAGTTGAATTGGTTCACCAAAGGGTAAAGATGGGGAGAAGAAGAGAAAATAACTAGTGTAAGGGAGATGACCTAGGAAAGTATTTGAGGGATCACAGGATTGGAGGTCATAGTTCAGATAAAGAGTAAGATTTTGTATGGGAAGGCAGAGGGAGAAGTGAAAATCCAATAGATTATGGTCAGATAAGGAGATCCCATAATTCTTGAACATAGAGGTACATTTGTGGGAAAGGGCAAGATCAAGGATATGACCATCTTTGTGTCTAGCTGAAATAGGGTGAAGAAGTAGTTCATGGGAAGTCAGTAAGTTGAGGAATTGAGTTGTTAAGGTGTTTGAGGGAAAGTTAATGTGTATGTTAAAGTCCCCTGCCATGAGGTCAGGAATTGAGAAAGAGAGAAAAATTGTGAGCTAGGTATTGAACCCATTGAAGAAAGAAGGGGAGTGACCTTGGGGTCTGTAAACAACAGCTGACCGGATTTTGATTTGGTGGTTGATATGAAAAGTATGGGCCTCAAAGTAAGAGAAGATACTACTGAATGATGGAGAAAGGAGAGAAGCTGAAACTGTCAGTGGAGAGCATGGGGTATTGCCGCTTCACTAACCCAACCAGTGAACCAAGAATGAGTAAAAGTGCAACCGGGATTGGAAAGGGTGATCAGGAAAGCTGTGTCATCAGGAGGAGCTGTGTTTCAGTTAGAGCTAGCAGATGTAGGAGAGGAATAGATTTCATATGAAGAAAAGTTTGTTGTCTATGAAACAGGTATTCCATAAGGCACAGTGGAAGGGCTGGGTGGAATTAGGATGAAACTTTGGAATAGGAATGTTAGGGTGATGGAAATGAGAATTTGGGTGGCAGGGATTGGGGAATGGGGTTTGGATGAATGTGTGTATGTGTGTGTGTGTGTGTGTGTGTGTGTGTGTGTGTGTGTGTGTGTGTGTGTGTGTGCTCCTGGAGTTTAGAGACTCTGGGATGTTAAGAGTATAACCAAATGTGAGAATATTCATCACTGAGTGTTGGGTGCCTTCAAAGAACAGGTACAGCAGGAGATAGGAAGCCTGAAATTTAAGACTGTGTTATTTTTCTTTACACTGAAGTTCTCCACATCTCAGCTGGGAGATTGGACTGGCAATAGGAGGTTGGAATTGTCTTGTGTTAGCACAGAAAAAAGTGGTTGCTTTGGGGCAGTTGGAAGACACCTGTCCCTGCTCCTTGAAGGCTTTCCTCAGGGGACATGTTGCACTTAGCAGGAGATCCAAGGTACAAATAGGAGGAGTTGAGGAAGGAGAGCATTTCAGATACGGAGGACAGTAAGAAAAAATGCCTGATATCCTGGTTGAGGTAAGTCAACAGGAGGAAATCTCCTTTACTACCCTGAAAATATGCCCCATATTGAAGAAATGCTTGTCTTGGATTCATGGTGTTACATAAAGTTAACTTGGTTTCCTGGCTGTGTTGTAAATGATTTGGGATCCTTTGAGGTGGAAAAATCAGGTTACTGAGTCATGCTGAGTCTATTACTCAAAAACATCCTGAGTAGCATAATTAGAAACAGCTGGAGCAGGCCCCATTTCAATACACCCTTCCATTATAGAAAAAGGCAGATGAGGGAAGAGAGAGGTTGCTATGGTTTTACTCTACTGACACATTTAGGTTCCTGGCTCTCATCTGGGTCCATCATGTCATCAAAACCACTGCTCATGACCTCCAGTTTCAGGATTGGAGGCTGAGTCTTTGTACTCTGAACTTCCTCCCTACCTCACACTTACCATCTTCAACATAATGGGAGAAAGACACAGGCAGTTTTATCGTTTCCCAATTAACTTTCCTGATTCCTCTATGTAGTAAGAGGGGAGATATGCCAGTCACTCCCAGAAGAAGATTACTGACTCTTGGAAGCCCCTGGCTTCTCATACACACTTTAGACTATCACAGAAAACTCCATGAATCCTTACACCTATATTATGGATACATATTGTATATCCAGTTGTGGAAGATGAAGACATCTTTAACTATATTACTCAGCTTCCAGCCTCTGGACACCTTTCTTTTCTACTGCCACAGATACTACTGCCTGGTCATACCTCCTCTATATTCTGGCAATATCCCAAGAACCTTTGCTTTTTATTAGACTCTGTGAAACTATTATTGTTTATGAAGATATGCTACCATGCTGTAGAATTATGCATAGATTTATAAGGAATGTAGTTGCTACAGAGAACATAGTGTCAAACTTGGCTGTGGATTACTATGTGATGTAGTCTCTGAACAATTGTCATAATAGAAAGATCAATCAACAAACGTTTAATAAGTGACTATTTATGCTACTATATGTTAGGTACTATGCTAAGCACTGGGGATACAAAAAGAGACAAAAGACAGTCCCTGCCCTAAAGGAGCTCTCAATCCAACAAAACAGCATGAAAACAAATATACTAAGCAAGCTGTATTCAGGGTACGTAGGAAACAATTAACAGAGGGAAGGCACAAGAAGCAGGAGGGGTTGGGAAGGCTTCCTGTAGAAGGCAGAATTTTAGTTGGGACTTGAAGGAAGCCAGGGAGATTAGTAGTCCCACCAGAGGAGGGAGTGCATTCTGGCCATGGGGGGCAGCCAGAGAAAATCCCTGGAGCTGAGGGATAGAGTTTGTGGAATAGCCAGGAGGCCAGGGCCCCTGGATCAAACAGTATGTGTCAAGGATTAAGGTATTAGAAGACTGGAAAGGTAGAAGGGGGCTAGGTTATGAAGAGCTTTGAATGCCCAACATGATTTTAAAAAATTCAATCTTGGAGGGAATTAGGGAGCCTATGGTTGGAGCAACTCAAGCTGTCTCTGAAAAATCTCTCCTAGCAGATTCAGACCTTATTACACTTGCCAAATAGGAGTTTTTTCCAAGCCTTGCTGTAAGATGTTGCTGTTGTTGTTCTGTCCTTCATTGTCACTTTAGAATTGGTATAGAGCCATTTTTTATAGGTATTTGGAGGGGTTTGGGGGAGAGCTCAAGCCAGTTACTGCTTTCACTCCACCATCTTGGCTCTGCCTCCACTGTCCTTCATTGCCAAAGAAGACCAATGACATCATGGGTGATGTCTTGACTTGTGCATGAATTGGATTTAAGTGAGGCAAAGTTATACAAAGTTGTAACTTTCTTCCTGAGCCGGTGGCAGGACACTTGTCAAGATGACTGGTGATGGCCCAAGATGCAGTGGATGACCTTGGCATCTTCGATGTCTGACCAAGCTCTAAGTACTCTACAGCATCTGCCTCAGCTGCCTTCATGGACATTGGAGCATATTGTTCTCATCTGCCCATTCTGCTAGGTAAAGTCTTCTATGCATGGGGCAGACATCCCCCTAAATCACTAATAAGGTTGAGGCTTCTTAGTTACCCTCAACCTCGTTTCACCCATCTGCTCAGATAGTTTATTGGGGTGTGGTCACTGTGCTGCAGCTTCATGGAGCCACAGGTGAGAGATGGGTGAAAAGTGGACACCAAAGTTGGATGAGCAGCCCCGAAAAGGGCTTAGCAAGGGGCAGCTAGGTGGCACAGTGGATAAATCACCAGCCCTGGATTCGGGACAACCTGAGTTCAAATCAGGATTCAGACACATAACGCTTACTAGCTGTGTGACCCTGGGCAAGTCACTTAACCCTATTGCCTAGAAAAAACAAAACAAAACAAACAAAACAAAACAAAACAAAAAAACTGGGCAGCTAGGTGGCACAGTAAATAGAGCTCTGGCCTTGGAGTCAGAAGGACCCGAGTTCAAATCCAGCCTCAGACACTTAACACTTACTAGCTGTGTGACCTTGGTCAAGTCACTTAACCCCAATTGCCTCACCAAAAAAAAAAAAAAAAAAAGAAAAGAAAAGAAAAAAAAGAAAAAGAAAAGGGCTTAGCAAGCTCTCACACCAGAGGTGTTAGTCCTCTTGGAAGACCCACACCCCTGTAAGACATTAGACATTTGGGAAAGCTACATGTAGACATATGCCTATATCAGACCAGAGTCTCTTCAGAAACTCAGGAAATACGAATAGAAAACCCTGAGGTCAGGGAGAATCTTTATTTAAAGCAAGCTGCAGAAATTATATCCAAAATAAAAAATAAACAAAAATGTTTCAATTTAATTTAAAAAGAAGATGAATTCTTAGACTGGAATTTCAAAAAGTCCTGTTACAATTTGATGTCATGAATCTAACAGATCAATTACACCAAAACAGTAATTTTTAAAAAGCTCAAATTTACTGTAGTTATCATAAATACATACAATCTCCCACAGTATTTTCCATAAAGGGTGAATGTAATTCAGTACCAACACAATAGTATATGTGGTGGCCATAAAATAGACATAGTAAAAACCATTGTGGAAAGGTTATCCTGAGGGCATCAAACACCACTGTGGAAGAATTGATATCAGATGGATATTGCCAACTTTTAGAGATGCAGCAGATAGTTCCACTGATATCTAGGTGATTCCTGCAGTACAAAATTGGAACCCCACATCATCCCAATAAAGGCAAGGAAAAAGAAACATGGAAAATGAAACCCAGAAAACAAAAATGTATCAGAAATTCTAGGTTTCCTTCATCAACTACTGAAAGTAAAAGTCAATAGGATGAGTTGATACAAGGAGTCAAAGTAACAAAAAGAACAAAACAAGTATTTTAACATCAATTAAAAAAAAGACACCTTAATTGTAGAGGCTTGAGAAGCAAAGAAATTTGAGGAGAGAACTGGAGGGTGTGAAAAATATATATAAGGAAAATGTAAAGCTACAAAAAATGCAAAATGGATCAAATGAGAAATAAAAAAGTTTGCTCACAGTTAATATGATGAATGACAGAATAGTTATGTCACAGAAGGTGATGGAAAATCTACCTTCTTTGTAAATTGCAATTTATCAGTGCTAGATGATTATTGGCTGAAAGGCCTCCTAGTAAAGCATGAATTCCTGCAAAGCACTAGATCAGTTTCTAAACATATGCTGGATTCCCATCTTTCTTAAGCAAGGGCATCATATATCTACCATCAAAAGATGAGATTACCAATGACTCATCCAAATATAGGTGAATCACATAGACTGTATACAAAGCAGCCACTGCTTTTATCACACACACCTGTAAAAATTTTTTTCCCTGAGGCAATCGGAGTTAAGTGACTTGCCCAAGGTCACACAGCTAGTAAGTATCAAGTGTCTGAGGCAGGATTTGAACTCAGGTCCTCCTGACTCCACGGCTGGAGCTTTATCCACTGTACCACCTAGCTGCCCCAGGTAAACTCTTAAAAGGAGAAAAAAACCCTAACATATTGACTAAGGAACAAAAAGAGTATACCAAGAATTCACAGAGGTATAATGAAGAAATTATTAATTTGATAACTGAACAACTTGCTTCATAAAGTTTATACTGACTCTACTGATTCTGTTCTGCACTAATTAATAGTTTATTTATGAACTTGGAGATCCATATGTCCATATGGAAAACTGTTTTCTACTTAAAGCATGCCACCTAATGTCAAGAATGTTGATATGAAACATGGAGTTTTTCAAGGAGCCAGTTGAAACCACTTTTGGTTCTGCCCAGCCTTACATCTATTACTATCCCTCCTGAGGAGGACTAAGTATGTTTTCAAAATAAAAGAGGGAGTTGAGCCCAAACACCTCACTAATCATTTGGCACACACGCAGACATACAAATCTATGGTGCCACTGAAAAACATTAAACACAAAAGAATAGTGACAGGAGAGTGACAGCGGCAGCTCTAGGGGGCACAGTGAATAGAACACTGTTTTGGAGTCAGGACAACCTGAGTTCAAATTCCGCCTCACACACTTACTAGCTGTGTGACCTTGAGCAAGTCACCTGACCTCCTTTTGCCTAAGTTTCCTCATTTGCAAAATAGGATAAATTTGTAAGTGGGGTTTTTGTAAAGTGTTTAGCATAGTGCCTGGCACATAGTAAGCTCTATATAAATGTTAGCTATTGACTATTGTTCCAGGACAATTTCTATCTGAACTCCATCAAAAAAGAAGAGGAGAATAATTTTTCTACAATAATGATAATAATAATAATAGTATTTCTATAATAATAAAGTAAGAGTAATAATAAATTATAATTATAAATTTATAAAATAAAATTATAAATATATATAACATTATAAATAAAAATAAAATAAATAATAATAAATAACAAAAAGTAACAACAATGCACATCATACGGTACTTTAAAATATGCAAGGCACTTTACATCTGTTATTTCATTAAAGCCTCACACCAATCCTATGCAATAGGTATTCTTATCCCCATTTTACAGATGAAAAAACTGAGCTTCAGTGAGGTCAAGTGATTTGTCCATGATCATACAACTACTAAGTGTCTGAGGTGGAATTTAAATCCATTATCTTCTTGATATCAAGTCTACCACTGAGATGCTATTAAAAAAAAAAAGAGAGAGAGAAAATTTTGAAGGTTGTGGATTGACATTCTTCCATCAATAGAGTGAAACTTGCTTGGCTAAGGAGTTAAGTGCTGAAGACAGAGACAGTGCATTTTTGAGCATGCTCTCTCCCTCTACCCTTTGTGGGGTCTTGAGGCTAATCCAAAGTTCCCATGCCTCTTGACAATCCTCACCCACCTTCTTAGGCCTAACAGGTTGCCAATAAAGGTGAGTACAGATAAGGAGCACTTCATAAGACTCCTTATGATGAACAGATACTGTAAAAAAAACAAAACTAAACAAAACAAAACCTTCAAGTACCACTGGGAAATAGAAATGGAGAATTCAGGAGATTTAGAGCCAGAGTTTTGTGCAGTTGATGAAATACTTTGTACCCTGGGATAAAACCACCATAATCTCTGCTCCCTGCCCCCTCCCCCATCCCTAGTTACTAGGTTATGTACTTTGACTTGTTTTTATAATAGTAGAGGTGGATTTTGATAGGTTATAGAGTCCAACTTCTACCCCAACAGAAATCTCTTTTACAGTAACATTGATAAGCGGTTCATGGCCATATGAGGATTGGGTAAAGGAACATCCCTCTCCAAGCTGCACTGCTGACTGCTCTCCATCAGGACCTTTTCTATCATGGCCATCTCTAGTTGTACTGATCTATATCTTGCCACAGGGCTCAGATAGCTCTGGAGGAGAGAGTGAGGCTGGTGACTTTGCACAGCCCTCCCTCACTTAAATCCAATTCACTTGCTTGTCATGGCATCATTTTCCTGATGTCATGGTCTTCTTCAAGAATGAAGGACAAACAACAACCTGTGAGTAGTAGTAGCTGGCCCACTGGGAGTCCAAATGGCCAGTTGCAGTTGGGTAATGCAGTTCCTTCCCTCCTTCCCTCCTCCCTCCTTCCCTCCCTCCTTCCTCCTCCTTCCTTCCTCCTTCCTTCCCTCCTTCCTCCCTCCTTCTTCCCCCTCCCCCTTCCTTCCTCCCTCCTCCTTCCTTCCCTCCTTCCTCCCTCCTTCCTTCCCTCCTTCCTTCCCTCCTTCCTTCCCTCCTTCCTTCCTCCTTCCTCCTCCTTCCCTCCCTCCTTCCCTCCTCCTTCCCTCCTCTTCCCTCCTCCTTCCTTCCCTCCTTCCCTCCCTCCTTCCTTCCTCCTTCCTCCTCCTTCCCTCCCTCCTTCCTTCCCTCCTTCCTTTCCTCTCCTTCCTTCCTTCCTTCCTTCCTTCCTTCCTTCCTTCCTTCCTTCCTTCCTTCCTTCCTTCCTTCCTTCCTTCCTTCCTTCTTCCTTCCCTCCTTCCTTCCTTCCTTCCTTCCTTCCCTCCTTCCTCCTTCCTTCTCTTCTTTTTCCCTCTCTCTTCTCCTTCTCTCCTCTCCCTCTGTCCACATGCAGGTACTCTGCTGAAAGGAACATAAATTTTGTTCGATGAAACCTCACAAGATATCTTTGGGTTTATAGGCTAGATTTCTTAAGGACCATGCCTTACACCCAAATCACTCTGGCTCTCATTGATTGACCAACAATAGGTCCCAACCCAAGCCCCACTGGTCATTATTTGGGTCCTAATGGCTCAGAGTGAGTATAAATAGCAATTATTTCTCTTTTGGCCAGAAACCCTGAGGGTCTTCCCCTCCCAGGTTGATTTTTTTTTTTGCCTAGGTAAAAGAGGCCATTCTTTGTCTCATTTCTTACCTAGCCTTAATCACTGAATGGGAATTGCCTTAGTCAAACTCAGACCAGGGAAAGATCTTGGCTTAAAAAGGCCAAAGTGTCCCACTGCATCCAGGGCCACCTCCAGTTGTGCTGATCTCTATCTTGCCACTGGACCCAGATGGCTCCGGAGGAGAGAGTGAGGCTGGTGACTTTGCACAGCCCTCCCTTATTTGAATTCAATTCATTGCAAGTCATGGCATAACCTTCCTGATGTCATGTCCTCTTCAAGAACGAAGGACAAATGACAACAACCAGAGCCTTCTTGGAAGCTCACTCTACCCCGGACCACTTTTGCCCCTGAGGTCCTTCTGATCAGCTGGCTCCTCCCAGAACATCCAATTCAAAGAAGATGCCCAGGCCAGAAAGTCTTCATTCTGCCCTGCTGCCTCATCTCCATAAGATTTTCTCAACCAGTCCTCTGGTCTGATAACTTCTCGTACCCTCACCTCCTTTTCAGCTCCATTTTATGTGTTGTCTTCCCCTATGATGATGGAAGCTTTTTGAGGGAACAGAAGTATGATGAACTCAGGTCTTTCTGATTCGGAGGCCAGTTCTCTACCTATCATACCATTCGGTTTCTGTACTATTCTGCTACAGTAAAGATAAGCAGATCAAGAGCTCACTGAATGATCATGTATCCAAACTACCTGTAGCTCCTCTATAAATCTGTATTCCCCACCTCGAGGTCATATGTTTCCCCATGTCCTCACTCCCTGTGTTGTTGTTGTTTGGTCACGTCCCACTCTTTGTGACTAAATTTGGGGTTTTCTTGGCAAAGATACTGGAGTGATTTGCCATCCCTTCTCCAGATCATTTTACAGATGAGGAAACTGAGGCAAACAAGGTTAAATGACTTGCCCAGAGTCATACAGCTAGTAGATATCTGAGGCTGGATTTGAACTCAGGAAGATGAGTCTTCCTGACTCCAAGCGTTGCACTCTATCCTCTGCATCCCCTTCACTCCCTTTTGTAAAGTACAATGAGTCAGGGCTTCTTAAACTTTTTCCACTTGTGACCCCTTCAGCACTTCTTAAACCATGGGTCCCCAGACATGAGACTGTATAGAAAGGATGAATCTCTTTTATTTGGGGAGATCGGCAAATATTAATGGAGAAATACCACCTGAATTAGATGGACCATGAAGAAAGGGTAAGGAATTCAACAGATCAAGCTCTGAGAGAACCGGTATGGTCCAGAGATAGAAGCCCTGGTCAGAAGTCCTGGGTTCAACTCCCAGCTCTCCCACTGAATACCTTTGTGACCTTGTTTAACCTCTCTAGGCTTCCATTTCCTCAACTTTAAAATGTAGGAGTTGGCCTATGGTCTCTGCTAACTCTATGTCTATGATCCTATGTGTTGCTGGATACAGGGGTCTGTCTTGTAGAATCATAGACTTACAATTCTTGTTTCCCTTTCTAAATCAGGACTTCAGAGGTCATTTAGCTCGGCTGCTACCCAAATCCTGACTTCTCTTTAAAACATCCCGCCTCTCAGCTCCTATTTGAAGGTCTTCAGTGGTGCAGAGCTAATTTCTCTCCAAGTCATAATAAATAATTATTTATCACATGTCTATTGTTTTCCAAACAGTGGGAATATAAAGACAGAGAGTAGAGGAAAAAGAGATGAGAGACCAGGGCAGAGCCTTAGAGCTACCTCTACAGTCAGTGTTGTTTGTCCTTCATTCTTGAAGAGGATGAGTGACATCATGAAGGTGATGTCTTGACTTGCATGTGAATTAGATATGAGGGGGGCAGAACCATACAGAGTCATCACCTCACCCTCTCCTCCTGAACCATCAGAATTCAGCAGCAAGACAAAAGTCAAGATGACTGGATGGAAATGGCCCAGCACCCACAGTTAGTAGAAGGAACATTGATGAACATCCAGTAAAAGAAACCAAGGAGCATCCAATAGGTGGATGAATCAGGAAAAAGTGCTCCAAAGAGGAGGGAGAGTCCAGAAGGGCAGGATGGCCGACAGTGCCAAAGGCAGCAGAGAAGGTCCAGAAGAATGAGGACTGAAAAGACACCATCAGGTTTGGCAATCAAGACATCGTTTGTAACTTTGGAGAATAACAAAATCAGAAGCCAGACTGCTGAGGCAAGCCAGCCCATTCCACTTCGGGTCTGTTCTGAGTGAGACAGTATGGAGTTATAGACAGATTATTGGACTTTTAGAGGGGGGAGGCCTAGGTTCAACACCTCCAGTGAAGCTTTCCTATATGTGAGCCTCTGAGCAAACCATCTAACGTCACTAAGGGCTGTACGGTGAAAAGAATTACAGATATTTTTTCAGTTAGACGAACTGTATTCAAATCCTGTCTTCTTCCACTAACTTTTTACAAGAACTTTTGTGAATCCCTTGACCTTTTATTGTATCACTTCCATTCTCTGTAAAGTGAGAGGCTTGGTCTAGATGATGTCTGATATCCCTTCCAGCTCTAATTTGACATTGATGTGTGAGCCTCAGTTTTCTCATCTGTGAAATGATAATCATAGTACCTATAGTACCTGCCTTACAGGGTTGTTTGGAGGTTCAAATGAGATAATAGATGTAAAGCACATTCCAAACCTTAGAGTGTTATATAAATGTCAGTTATTATGGGAATTTCACTTGCCAGGAACTATGTGGCTAATTTAGGGCAGAACTAGGTCAAACCCAAGTCCCTGAGGCCTATTGCAAGGTTCTTTTCTGCTATTCATTACTGCCTATCAGAGAGAGAGAGAGTGAGAGAGAGAGAGAGAGAGAGAGAGAGAGAGAGAGAGAGAGAGAGAGAGAGAGAAAGCGCTCATGGATACCCCCAAACACTCCATAGGAAACACCAGTGGCACATGCACACATTCCTGTCTTTCCATTAAAGGAAGCCCATGAGTAACTTCCCATGGAATCATGGGCTTCTGTACTGCTGCCAATGGAAAAACCAGCCCCAACTCCCCATCCGCACCCCCACTCCAAGATCCAAGTAGTTTACAGTACATTTGAAGTTCTCAATCAAGTTGAAGATGACTCTGCCCTGCCCCTCCTCCTCCCCCAACAGCACAGAGACCATGGATGTTGTTTGCTCAGAAAGGCAGGTGTGTGTGTGTGTGTGTGTGTGTGTGTGTGTGTGTGTGTGTGTGTGTTTGCTTCATGTGATTACTTATTACATTTCATTTAATGCTGACAATGCAAACAGTCATAAATAGGTCATTGGAGGTTACATTGCTAAGAGACCATGTGACAAACACCTGACTTACTGATTAACTAAACACCAGTGGGAAAGGCGGTTATAGAGGAGACCAAAACAGTTGTCTCGGCCAAGGAGGCCAAAGACCGAACACTGGGTTTGTTTTCTTGGCTGGACTCAGCAGGAATCGTCTCAATTAGTGATTGGTAAAGGGCCACTTGATTTTGTTGCCAACTAAGAAAGACATTCTTAGAGGGTTGACTGCAGAGTCTCTTTGGAGAATTCTGGCTTCCTGTCCCAGTCTTCCCTTCTTGCCCTAGGGTCCTTAATAGCTGGTATCCTGGCATCAACACCTTAACCTTACTTTTTAGACCCTCTCTCTGCCTCTCTCTTTCCCACTCCATCTCCATCCATGGCAAAGACTCAGAAAGACTAAGTGACTTTCTCATGGTGACACATCTAATTATGCCAGAGATGAGACTGGGTCAAAGGACTTTAGAGTTGAAATAGGCCACAGAGACCACCTACTGCAAATGACTCATGGAAGGGAAATAGTTTGTTCAAAGTCACAAGGACTAGTCAGGGCTGAGACTAGAACCCAAGTCTGCTGAGTTCTGTTCTGTGTTCTCTTTCCGCTATATGATCTTGACTGATTTATTATAGCTGAATTCAATTGGTATTTATTGAATTGTAATACATTAAGCCATTTTTAGCTATTCATGCCTAGCAGGGACATTGTGTGTTTTAGTAGAGACTTTCAATGTCTTAATAACAGGCGAAATAGGGGTATTTCACATTTCCTGGCAAAAGAAAGTCAGGAAGGAAGATATTTGGGGGGTGCAATAGGGCTGCTTTGGGAGCATCACAATATCATACAATAGGGAACCTCCTGGTTTTGGCCTCAGAAGACCTCAATTAGATTCTCAGTTAACATCTAGACAAGTGACAACTTCTCTGAATCTCAGTCACCTGATGTGCAAAATGGCAATAATAATAGTCATACTTCCTCCCTGTAGGCGTAGTGGGACAATAACGTTGGAAATTCCTCTTCCCTCAGTCTAATTTAATTCTTTGATTAATTGATTCAATTGAGGTATTCTTTCTTTAAAGTTATTGGGATACAGAGCATTTTGCTAGTTAATTTAAGGGAGTAGGGTGAGTAATTGATTGAATCACTCTTCCCCCCACCTTACTAAGGAAATTGGAGCTCAGAAAGGTAGTAAACACTGTGTAAATCTCAAAGATCTATAGAAATGTGTTATTATCTCTCCATTAATGTCCTCCTCCCTTACCTCATGGGTGACTTGAAGGTGACCCTGGGTCCTTAAAGGCTATGACAACAGAAAGTAAGTTTTGGTAGGTCCTGCCAGACTGGAAAGGCTGTTCAGTGAAGGACTCAGAGATAGACTATATGTTGCATCTATTTCT
Source organism: Phascolarctos cinereus (assembly GCF_003287225.1). Taxonomy (NCBI): domain Eukaryota; kingdom Metazoa; phylum Chordata; class Mammalia; order Diprotodontia; family Phascolarctidae; genus Phascolarctos; species Phascolarctos cinereus. The sequence continues at coordinate 635,581,409 of NW_027555847.1, forward strand.
GATGACCAGCCTAGAAAAGTCTGAAGACAGTCACTACCAAAGTTCTGGTCACCAGGTGATGGGTTTTTTTTCCCTGCCATAGCAACTGGAGTCAAAGGTAATCAGTTCAAATTTTGACACATAATTACCTATGTGACCTTGGGTACCATTCATTTTATCTCTTTGACCCTTAATTTCATTATCTCTAGAATAAGAGAGTTGGAAGAACTTAATGGCCTCTGAGGGTCTTTCCAGCTTTAGCTCAGATCTACGGTCCAGTGATTCAATGAATTTATGAAGCCATCTAGGTGTGAAGGAGATAAGCTCAGCATTGGTGGAAGGAGCATAGATTTAGAGCTGAAAAAGACATTAAAGCATACCTAGCCCAATTTTATTATTTTACAGATGAAGAAACTGGGGCCCTGAGAATTAAATTACTATGAGTTTCAAATGTACCAAATGTCAGAGGCAGGATCTGAATACAGATCCTCTGACCTCTTGAGGGAGGGGGGAAAATATGCCCTGGTAACTAATATTCTGATATGAACCTCTGTAAACTTAACTGAGTTGGTCTTCCAAAATAGAATGACATACACTTTGTCCCTGGGCCCATCCTTGAAGTCTTCACAGCTTACTAGGACCTGCCAGAATTTACTTTCAGCTAACAACACTGTTAAGAACCTGGGAATGCCTCCATGTCATTGATGAAGCATGGGAGGACTTTAGGCCCCATAGGGACCTGTCCATCAATAGAACTGGGAATCAAACCTGGCTTTGATTCTGACTCCAAATCCAGCCCTCTTCCCATTGTCCTGTTCTGCTTCAGGTTCCATGTTGATCTCCAGCATCCACACCAATAGAATCATGGAACCTTATTATGATTAATGTTGTTGTTCATCCTTTGTTTCTGAATTGGGTTTAAGTGAGGCAGAGTTATAATTAATACCACCCTGGGGACCACCTACTCTGTTTCCGTGTCAAGCCAGCAGAGAAGGGATTCAGGAATTCCTGTTTCCCTAAGCCAACTTGTGTTGGGTGGCTCTTCTGGCATCCTACACTCCCAGCCCTTGGGAGTAATGTCTATGTGTGGCTGGAGACAAAAGAATGAATCAGCTTGTAATCATCCCTCAGTGGGATCTGGCCCAACTCTTGCTTGGCAAAGTTCAGCTTTTGAAGGGAAGAAGCTTTTGCCTGATGGGAAACCCCATTTCCAGGATGTGCAAATCAATCTCCTACATTCAACACTCTTTATTTTGGGAACAATTCGGCAGGCTCCAGTTTCCTTAGAACCTGCATGAAACCAGAGTAGCATGGGGAAGACAACAGTTTCTGCCCTCCTCCCACACACCAAAGAAGAGAGGGTACTGCACCTTGGCCAGCTCTTGCTTCTCCTCTCATCCACCCCACAGCTCTCCCCACCAAACCTGCCCTGCAGCTTCTCCCCTTCAGTGTGGTAGTAGAAAGAATAACCAGGGATGCAGGGAAGACATTTGGATGGCTGCCTTACGCTCCCTGCCAGGAAAGTTCTGGAGATGTGCTTCTCTTCCTGTCTCCTGGCTGACAGGGCCAGCTGCAAAGAAACTTTGCAGTCAGATTTCCTTAAAAGATAGCAGTAATAAGTGACTTTTATATTAGCCATTAAAGTTTGCAAAGAACTTTCTGCGTATGATCTCATTGTGATTATCATGAGTTAGAGGAAAGAACATTGGACTCAGAATCAGGAGACTTCATTCCAGACCTCGATTCTGCCCCTTATTAACTATAGGATCTTGAACCAAGTAATTTCTTTCTTTTTTAAAAAATTAATTAACTAATTTTTAGTTTTTGACATTCGTTCCCATTAGATTTTGAGTTCTGAATTTTCTTCCCCTCCCTCCCAACCCCACCTCTTCAACACAGTGTGCAGTCTAATATAGGCTCTACGTATACATTCATATTAAACATATTTTCACATTAGTAATGTTGTAAAGAAGAATTAGAGCCAATGGGAGGAACCACAAGAAAGAAGAAACAAAACAAAACAAAACAAAAAAGAGAGCAAATAGTATGCTTTGATCTGCATTCAGACTCCACAGTTCTTTTTCTGGATGTGGACATTTTCCATAGTGAGTCTTTTGGAGTTGTCTTAGATCCTTACCTTGCTGAGAAGAGCTAAATCTATCAAAGTCAGTCAGTGTGGCTGTTACTGTGTACAATGTTTTCCTGGTTCTGCTCATTTCATTCAGCATCAGTTCACGTAAGTCTTTCCAGGTTTTTCTGAATTAAGACCGAGTAATCTCAATCCAGATTAATTCAATTCAATTCAATTCATCCCTATATACAAAAATATCTATAGCAGCTCTTTTTTGGGGGGAGGGAGGGAAAAGACAAATAACTGGAAGTGAAGGGGGAGTGCCCATCTATTGAGGAATGCCTAAGCAGATTGTAGTCTATGAATGTAATGGAATAGACTATTGTTCAGTAAGAAATAATGAAAGAGATGGTGTCAGAGAAACCTGAGAAGAGTTTTATAAACTGATTCAGAAAGAAGTAAGCAGAGCCAGGAGAACATTCATACAATAACAAAATCAGTGTAAAGAAAAACAACTTTGGAAGACTTAAGAATCCTGATGACCAACTTGGATTGCTGTTTTTGCTCATTTATTTTTCAGCATGTCCAACCCCATTCAGAATTTTCTTGACAAAGGTACTGGAAGGGTTTGTCATTTCCTTCTCCAATGCATTGTACAGATTATAGATTTTGAGGCTAGCAAATATGTTATAGATTTTGAATCTGACCTTCCCACCTTGTCTTTCTTATCAGTTCAGCTTATCAAGGACAAATAGAAGTGACAAAGGTAATCTGGACATCAGGCCTTGTTCCTTGCCCTCAAGGAATTCCTGAATATGGCAGGAGAGATAAGATATGGGCTAAGATTTGCAAGTCCTGTATTTACAGTCTCTTTTTAGTCTCAAAATAATACTTTGAGTTAGGTACCATTACCATTCCATTGTACAGTTAAGGAAACCAAGGCTCCCAGAAATTGTAACTTATCTGGGGTCGTGCAGCTACTAAGGGCAAGATGTGAGCAAAGCTCTTTCTGACTCCTTGTCTAGCACACCACTCACTCTCCTATGTTGTCCCTCTAGTCAACAGTTGGTCAAAATAAACATTTATTAAGGGCCTACTGTGTGCCAGGCACTATGCTAAGCTCTGGAGATACAAATAGAAAGATAGCCCCTGCCCTCTGGAAGTTTTCAAACTAGTTGGGACTGACAATACCTAAAAGGGAGACTTTGGATGTCTCCCAGGGGATGTCTCACAGTGGGGCATGATATTCCTGAAATCAAAGCCAAGCAGAGCAGCTGATGGAAAATGAGGATTTAGCTGGAAAATTCTGAGCGCCTTCTAAAGGGTGGCCTTGGGAAGAGTTCATGGCTCCAGGATCCAGTTTTCAAATCGGGGAGAGGCATTCCTATCAGCAAGACACTGAATTCTTCCTAGAAAGTGGTTTGATAAGGGGGATAGAGGGTACCAGTAATATTACTAACATTCATATGGTACTTTATCATGACAGTACCCAGATACCTAATACCCAATTCCCACAATGCACATTATCTCATGGGATCCTTACCAGGTGGTGGAATAAGTATTCAGGTGGGGAATGGCAGTAGAATACAATTATTTCGTTTGCTCTTTCTTCCCTGCCCTAGGAGTCCTCTGCCTGGTCTCTAGACCTCTATATCCAAAGATTCTTGGAACTTCAATTCCCATAATTTTAGACCTCCAATCAAGGTCAGGGCATGGCCAACATGCAACTCCATATTCTTCTCCTCCCACTCTTTGTGATAGAAAGTGATACAACTTCCCTGGATGACCAGGATTCTCTGAACACATTTCTGTTCCTGGGAACAAATGGGATGTGAGGCAGCCATGCAGCATTTTACAATTGCGTGCAAGTTTGTAACCATTATCATCACATTTACTCTTCACAACCACCTAGTAGTGCAGTTATTGTTATTATTTGCATTTTGCAGATGAGGAAACTTACATATGAATTGACTGTCTCAGGTCACAGAGGCAGTAAAGCATAGGATTAGATTCACAGAATGTCAGACCAGAAGGGCTTTAGTCAGGGATGTGTTAGAGCCGGCTGTAGTGAGCCAATTGTTAACTTCTCAGGGCAAGCATTTATACCTTGGAAATCATCAAACACAATAAATGGGAAGCTGATTTATTGTTTTGTTGTTGATGGAGAAGAAATTGATGGAGAAAACGTTGATGATGTATACCAGGCCTGCACAACCTGCGTTCCACCAAAGGATTTTGGGTAGCCCCAGAAAAATGTAAAGGAAATGTAGAGGACAATGTGGAGGAAATCCTTTGGTCAGCCACAGGTTGTGCAGGCCTGATGTATATTAAATGTAAAAGTGTGGCATGGATATACTTTACTTTCTTTCTTTATTTTTTGAGAGCTGGTTGTTAAACATTTGCCAGTGCAACCCCGGCGTTAGAGATCCTCCAGCCAAGCCCGTTCTTATGAATGCAGAGCCAGGAAGCAAGCCCAGGTCATTGACTTCCAGGCTAGTGCTCTTTTCTATGGTGCCCTCTATGTGTGTTTTGGCTGTTATTGTTACTACACTCTGCTGTTCCTTCAGTGCAGAAATGAAAGTAAGAGCTGATTTCCTTGATGATAGTAACCATTTTTATTACCCAGTACCCAGAGGGGTTGCACTGAGGAAGCTAGGTCAGGTAGTAGATAGAGTGCTGGGTCTGGAGTCAGGAAGATTAGCCTGAGTTCACAACTAGTGGACACTTACTAGCTAGGTGACCTTGGGCAAGTCACTTTACCTCTGTCTGCCTCAGTTTCCTCATTTGTAAAAAGGGGATATAATAATAGTGCTTAACTCCCAGGGTTGTTGAGAGAGTCACAAGTGTTTAGCATAGTGCCTGACGTAGTAGGTGCTTAATGAATTTTTGTTTCCTACCTAACAGGTGCTTAATAATTGATAGCTGTATTGAAGCATCTGCAAGATTGTCATGCAGAAGAGAGATTGGAGTTTTTTTCTTTATGTCTCCAGAAGGCAGAATAAGAAGAAACAGATGGAGGTGGCAATTTTTAAATTTAATGTCAGGAAAAGCTTTCTAAAACTAAGAGCTATCTGAAAATGAATGGTCTGACTCTGGAGGTGGTGGGTTATCTCTCATTGCCACAGATTGTTAGTGGTCAGGGGTATGATGGAGAGGGTTCTTTTATAGATACATCTTGATGTAGGTGGTCCTGAAGTTCCTTCTAATACTAAGATTCTGTGAATAACAATTTATTTTTATTCTTTTAATTTAAATAGTATTTTATTTTTTCCCAATTGCATGTCAAGAAACAATTTTAGCATTCATTTTTATAAGATTTTGAGTTCTAAATTTTCTCCCTCCCTCTGTGAATAGCAATTTTTTTAAAATTTTAATAATGTTATTTATTTTTAGTTTTCAACATAAGATTTTGAGTTCCAAATTTTCTCCCCATCTCTCCCCTCCTTGAACCCCAAGATGGCATGTAAATTGATATAGGCTCAACATATACATTCATATTAAACCTATTTTCACATTAGTCATGTAAAGAAGAATTAGAACCAAAGAGAGAAACCACAAGAAGAAACAAAAAAGAGAGAGAGAGAGAGAGAGAGAGAGAGAGAGAGAGCGCAAATAACATACTTCAATCTGTATTCAGATTCCATAATTCTTTCTCTGAATGTGGGCAATATTTTCCATTATGAGTGTTCTGGAGTTATCTTAGATCCTTACATTGCTAAGAGATAAGTTTATCAAAGTTAGTCATCACATAATGTAACTGTTACTGTGTACAATGTTCTCCTGGTTATGAAGAGTGATTTAAATGAATGATTTGAGAGCAACTATTTCAGGGGATAAAGTTTTGGACCTAGAGTCAGGAAGACCTGAATTCAAATCTCATCTCAGGTACTTGCTAGCTCTGTAACATTGGGCAAGTCACTTAATCTTTCTCAGGCTCAGTTTCCTCATCTGTAAAATGTGGATAATTATAGCATTTTCCTTCTAGGGTTGTTGTGAGATAACACTTGTAAAGTATTTTGCTAGATAAAATGCTAGCTACTCTTATTATTAATAACAACAGCAATGGCTCATTTCTACAGGGTTTTCAGGTTTACAAATCACTTTCTCACAGCCACCCTATGAGTGAGGTCAGTAGGTATTATTTTCACCCCATTTTACAGATGAGGATGCTGAGTTTCAGGGAAGCTAGGTGATTTGCCCAAAGATCACATACCTAAGCAACTTTCTAGGTTAGGAATCAAACCTGAGCATCCCAACTCTAGGTCCAGCGATGTTTTCGCTCTGCTTCGAAACCCGCTGGCTGACTGGCTGAATCCAGGTCACTCCCTCATCCGCATGGTGACTTTCCAAGGGTTTGGATTGGAATGAATTATCTGTCTCCTTTCCATTCCAAGAGGAGGGCAGTAAACATTTCCTGGTGCCCCTTCATGTGTCTTGGGTTGTATTGATCAAGTTATCCTATGATCTTTGCCCCTTACTCTCAAATTACTGTACTCCTCAGGTGACTGGCTTGCTAAAGGCTGGGCACATTGGGTCATTATTTAGCTGTGTCTCACTCTTCATGACCCCCATTTGGGGTTTTCTTGGCAAAGATACTGGAGTGATTTGCTATTTCCTTCTTACATTTTACAGATGAGGAAACTGAGGCAAACAGGATTAAGTGACTTACCCAGGGTCACACAGCTAGTAAGTATCTGAGGCCAGATTTGAATTCAGGGAGATGAGCCTTTTTGACTTTAGGCCAAACACCCTATCCCCAAAGTCTGGGCACTAAAGAGCTATTTCAGGCCAAAATCTAAGAACATGACTGAAATATTTGTGTACCATGCTTTTTAAAAAAATGTCCTCAGAATTGAGGACTGGAGTTTTGGTTTACTCTATCCCTTTGCACTTGGTACAAAACACTTAACCTCTTAACTTTGGCTTGCTCCTTTGTCTAAAGAAAGCACTGATTAGAAAGTTCCGGCCCTCTCCCCACTTTCTATTAGGTACCTATAGGGTACATCGAGGTGCTTTCTCAGAAGGATCATTCTTACTCATTTGATACTAAAGTGTGAGTTGCCTGCCATGTAACTCCTCTCAAGGGTATTCATACTTTATAAAGTGGAACCCCAGCAGGGGTGTGCTGGGGGTAGCTCAAAGCAGCTTTCAAGAGATGATCACTAAATTTTAAGTGCAAGTATTTATACTGTAGAGATTAGCAAACATTACAAAAAAAAGGGATTGACCTATTGTTTTGTTAATTGTATAGACCTAAGATGATGGAGGAAATGTCAATAATTCAGATTAAACACAAAAACATGTTGAGTATATTTTTTTTTCAGAGAGAAACATTTATCAGCACACTGCTGGGCCCAAGAAGAAAGGGGAATCTTTAACTCAAAGTCATGAAATGTAATGGTGGAGTTTGAGGCATTGATAACAGACCTGTGGGAGAGAGTTTTGAACAAAAGGCTTTCAACCAATCAAAATATGTCAGTTACCATCTATTATTCCTTTGCATAAGACTGACCCTAGACAAGAGTGCCTAGCCAAAGTGTAGTTGTGGAGATAGGAGATAGGGTATGGAGATCGCATCCCATAGTCCAGTTGGAATTCAATCATGTCCAGTCAGGTCTGAATCTTGGTAACCCCATTTGGGGTTTTCTTGGCCAAGATAATGGATGGGTTTGCCATTTCCTTCTCCAGCTCATTTTACACATGAGGAAACTGAGATAACAGGGTTAAGTGACTTGCCCAGGATCACACAGCTAGGAAGTGTCTGAGACCAGATTTGAACTCAGAAAGATGAATCTTTCCGACTCCAGGCCCAATGCTCTCTATCCACTGTGCCATCTAGCTGCTGCTGAGCCCAATTGGAGGGGAATCTTCAAAAATTATGTCTTATTGTCCTGTCCTTTATCTATAATTTTGGATGGTCATAGCTGATATTTACATAATGCTTTTGAGACCTTTGATAATTGTCTTCATGACTAAAGAGAATGACAGAAACAAAAATTATTAATAACTCATTTCTCTCACTTCATCCTCATAATAACCCTGGAAGGTTAATAGTGCAGGTATGATTGTCCCCACCTTACAGATGAGGAAAATTAGGTTCAAAGAAGTGCCTCGAAGTGCAGAGATAGGTCTAGGACCTGAGTCTCTGGACTCTAGGTCAAGTGATTGCCCACTATGCCCTATCTCCCCCCTTATCAAAAATGATAACGCCACTTAGAAGCTGAATGGGTAACATGGTACAAAGCAGGGCATTTCAGCTTTCTGAGGACCAACTTCCTCATCTGTAAAATTTGAAAAATAATACTTGATTCTACCTACCTCACAGGGTTGTTGAGAGGATCGTGAGAAATAATTATAGATGTGAAAGTACTTGTAAGCTTTCATGGCTTCTTTGTTTACATTTCCCCCAGAAACCAACGGCTTAACTACTTACTCGAATTATTATTATATATTTTTTCTTTCCTTCAATGGGATGTAAATAAACCAAACAAAACCCAATACAGGTGTAGGCTAGAGCTCCCCAAACAGACCCTGGGTATCCTTGTGTATATAAGCAGAGATGGTAAATAAAGCTGGATGAAAAGGTCAACGGGAGGAAGAGTCATTTGTGTGTTACTGCAAGGACCCTGGCAGGAGAAAATATCAGCCTTGACTGAGCCAGTAGTCATCACAGGCCACCTCCCAGGCTGTAACTCCTTAGAATAAGATGGATTAAGCCTCATTTGCATTCTATTCAGTTGGTAGAATTATATAGAATGTCAGTGCTGGAAAGGACCTTAAAATATAGAATTTAGAACATGGGACATAGAATGTCAGAACTAAAAAGGACTCTTAAAACACAGATTGTTATAACAGAACACAGAAGTGTAGTGCTGAAAGGGACCTTGGGATATAGACTGTTAGGAAATAGAGCTTAGAATTTTAGAGCTGGGAGGGCCTTCACTTTTTTAATTGAATTTTATTTTTTTCAATGAACAGAAATACATTTTTACTTCTTCCCACTCTCCCAAATGAAAAAAAAAAAGAAAAAGAAAACCCTTGTAATAAATATAGGTAAAGTCAAAGACATTCTCACATATACCATGTCCAAGAAAACATATGTTTCATTCAGCAAACAAGGTCCATCACCTTTCTGTCAGAAAACAGGTAGCATGCCTCACCATTCCTTTCAAATCATGGTTGCTTATTTTTTTGATTGGAGTTCTTAAGTCCTTTATGCTTATTTGTTTTTACAGTTTATTTGCTATAATATAAATTGTTCACTTGGTTCTTCTTACTTCATTCTGCACCAGTTCATATGTCTTCCCAAGTTTCATTGAAATTGTTCCTTTGATTATTATTATTGTTATTATTATTATGTAACAATAGTATTCCATTATATTCCTGTTTTTTGGTTGTTTAGTCGTTTCAGTCATGTGTGACTCTTTGTGACCCCTTGTGGGGTTTTCTTGGCAAAGATACTGAAGTGGTTTGTCATTTCCTTCTCTAGCTCATGTTACAGATGAGGAAACTGAGGCAAACAGGGTTAAGTGACTTGCCCAGGGTCACACAACTAGGAAGTGTCTGAGGCCAAATTTGAACTTAGATCTTCCTGACTCCAGGCCTGGTGCGCTCTCTAGTGCCACCTGCATTCATATACTGTAATGTTTTAGCCATACCCCAACTGTTGGGTACTTGGGGAGGACCTTGGACATCATCTAACGCAGTTGTGTTAAACTCACTTAGAAACAGATCCCTGTGGCAGCATATTGACTTGGAAAACCACAAATGAACATTATCTATGTTGTATTTGTTGTATTGTCAACTTCCTTCCCTGGGCTCAATCCAGGACCTCAGGACAAGGCTGATAATCTCATCTTGAAAAGAGCAGAGGGATAGTATAAGGGCATGGGAGAGAGGAGAGTGGAGCCAGGTGGGGTAGATGACATAGAGAAGGGGGAATTTGCTAATGTCAAGTTTCTACTGATAAGGATCAGGGTTTTGAGAGGTAGAGAGAAGAAGGGAAGGAGGGAATAAGAGGACCTCCAGCTTGTACAGGTGGAGTTAGGAATTAGAGAAGGAAGAGAATCAGTTTGCCTCAAGATGTACAAAGAGAGGAAGAGGATGAGAAGGAAGAAAGAGAAAGAGGGAGAGGGTGAGGAAGGGAAAGAGGAGAGGAGAGAGGAAGAAGGGATAGGGAGACTCTGACAGAGAAAAACAGAGACAGAGGGATAGAGGCAAGTGACTTCAGATGGGTGGTATAGTCACCTAACTTCTCCTTGCCTCAGTTTCCTCTTCTTTAAAATCAGAGTTGTTATGATAATCAAGTGATATAATATATGTTAGGCACTTTGCAAACTTTAGAGCATGAAGTAATTGCTAGCTACCATGGTGATGAGGATAATGGCGACATAAATGGAGTATCTCAGGGAGTGGAATAATGGATTTGTAAGAACCGGAAAGGCATTAGCTTAAGACAACACTGATGAGTCACTGGTAAGGATGTCAGTGGGACATTCTTGGGTTGACCCCTCAGGTCCACGCTAGCTCTAAAATTCTGAGATTCTGTAGATCAGTAAACCTGACAATCGTCCCCTGCAAAATTCCTGCAAAATGTTCAATAATGCAATTTATTTAATAAACATTTATTAAACACCCACTGCATGCAGGACATTATATTAGGTGCTGGGGATATAAAGACTATTTTTATCTCATTACCTTTTCCCCTAAAACCTTCCTTCCTTTTGACTTCTCTATTACTGTTAAGGGCACCATCACTCTAACAGTCACCCAGACTGGATCATCTTGTTCATTATCATTTAGTGCTCAAAATGTCCAATGTTTATGACAAAGATAACTGTGTCATCTGTGACTCCTCAATTCCTCTTACCTTCCACACCTAAATCAATAACCAAGTCCTGGTAATTGATCTCTCAGATGTCTGGTTTTCACCTCTGACATTGCCATCACTCAGCTGACCAATTGATCCTCCTAAAGTAGAGGTCCAACCATGTCATTCTCTTTCCTATCCAATTCAATATATTCTAGTGGCTCCCTATTACTTTTGGGGTCAAATATAAAATCCTCAGTTTGGCTTTTAAAGCTTTTCATAACCTGGCCTCTTTCTACCTTTCCAATTTTCTTACACCTTACTCCCCCTTACTCTTTGATTGGGTGGTACTGGCTTCGTTCCTTCCCCATCTCTAACTCCTGGCTTCCCTGACTTTTTTCAGGTGCCACCTAAAATTTTAACTGACAAAGAAGCCTTTCCCAATCCCCTTTAATGCTAACATCTTCCCATTATCTCTCATTTATTCCATATCTTGTTTATATCTGGTTCTTTGTGTAATGTCTCCCCAAGTAGACTGTGAGCTCCATGAAAGGAAGGACTCCTTTTTTGCCTCTCTTTGTGCTCCAGCACTTAGTACATACTGGGTACTTAATAAATGCTGGTCCACTCGATAAGACTTAAACAATACATTAGGGAGTTCTCAGAGAGGTTCTTAGGTCAAGCACACCAGTTACTCCTCTGAATAGGAAGTCATATAGTGATGTTATTTGAAGCCTCCCTCCCAAACCCCAAATTTCCTCTTCTTCTCACCCCAGCCTCCATTTGTCTGTTATTCTATTTATTTTTTAGTTCCTAAATATTCCAGGGTTTAGAGTAATGAGCTCTCAGCTCGGAGAACAGTGGCTTTGGGGTCAGAAGACCCGAGTTCACATTCTCACTTTGCCACTAACTAGCTGCGTGACTTTGAACAAATCGCTCCCCATCCTGCACTCTGGAGTACTCAGCAACACGGAGGGGCTGGACAAGGTGATCTCCCAGGTTCCTTCTCATGCTGACATGCTGAGGCTAAGGTCTCAAAACTCCACACATGGTTATTGTTTGCCCTCTTGTGGCAGAAAGAGGACAGTGACCAATAGGCTGAATTATCAGCCTCCTCATACTCAAAACCAACATTCTTATGAGCATTTGACAGGCATTGACTAAGTGCCTACTGTGTGCCAGGCACTTGGTAAAGCATTGAGGATACAAGACTAAAAATTTTTAAAAGATAGTTTCTGTCTGTGAGGCCAGAGAGGGTAAATACAAAAATATGTAGAAAGTCAATGTAAAATAATTCCCAGGGGCAGGGGCACTAGCCCTAGCAGGGGAGGATCAGGACAGGCTTTCTGTTAGAGGAGGCACTGAGTTGAATTTTCAAGGCAGTTGGGCATCCTACGAGAGGGGAGGGAAGGAAGGAATGAACTGCAGACATACTGGAAAGCCTATACAAAGGCATAGAAGTGGAATGTTATGTACGCAAGGGCACCGGTGAAAGACAATAGTACACATACAGCTAGAATTGGTTTGTGAAGAGAGATTTCAAACTTAAATGGAGAAACCTAGATTTTGTCTTAGACACCAAAGGGAAACACTAGACCTTCTTCAGCAAGAAAATGACAAGGTCAGAGCTGGGATCTGGAATAAATTGGTTGGCTGATTAGTGGACGCATTGGAGAGAGACAAGACGATGCAAGGAGATCGTCAGGAGGCTATTGCCTCTATTACGCTACTGCCTAATAATAGGCTCTAATACGCCATTGCCTATTGTCCAGACCAAGAGGTTAAGAGGGCCTGAATTAGAGCAGTGGCTGTGAGAGTGAAGAGAGGGGTTTGAGACATCCTTCACAAAGCCATACTCCAATGCTTCTTCCAAGTGTGGAGATGACCCTGGGTTCTAGAAGATGATGCCAACAGGGCTTGAACTCTGCCATATTCTTCCAGAGTCAGAGTTAATAAACATTTATTAAGCCTCTACTATGTGTCAGGCACTGTGCAAAGCATTGAGGATACAAGGAAAGGCATAAGACCATCTCCTTCCTCAAGGAGCTCATAATCCAATGAGAGAGACAGCCCGTAAAAAGAAGCTGAAGAGTAGGGGTGGGGATTGGAGGGAGAAGTTACCCTGCAAGGGGGCAAGGATGAGGAAGTCATGCAGAGGGGGTGGGAGATGATCTGAGGAGGTGTGAGTCTCAGAGTTGATGCCATCTTGCAGAACAATGAGTTTCTGGAGAAGGTGAAGTCCAAGAAAGCAGCCGGATGGGATAATTCTTTGGGTGCTCTTAAATGCTGAGAATCAGAGAGGAACTCCTGGAGTCCACCCCTACCCTCTCTAACCAGAGGAATGGAGGCAGGGGTGCTGAGTAGGTGTGATATCATGATGAAAAAGCTTTAGGTATGATCCCAGAAGCAGATCAAGTGTGTTTTCTGCGGGCTGAAAAATATAAGTGAGAGAGGTACTTCACCAGAAAGTAGGCCACCCGGTGATGAAGTTGTGGACCATAGCCCACTGAAACATATAAGATGCTACTCAGTCCTGGGTATCCTGCTTCTGATCCTGCAGTGATGGTGGGAAAGGAAGCAGAGAATGCTGAAAATCGTACAATTTTTAGACTATTAAAAAACTCTAACTATTGATATTCTAAATGGGAGATCCTTTTTCAGTGATCAATGAGTGGACATATTCCTGAAGAAGCTGAATCATATTAATCTTCACATTCTTGCTGTAAATAAAACTGGAAGGAAGAAGGAAGTTGTAGCTAAATGGAAGGAAAATTCATAGGTATTCCTTGGAGAAACAAAGGAGCTAGAGGATTAGTATTTATCCTATAACCAAAGGCAACAAAGAGTGCCAGGTGGCATGGTGGAGTGAGGAAGATTTCATCTTTGTTGAGTTCAAATCCAGTCCAAGACACTCCCTAGCTGTATGACCCTGGGCAAGTCACGTAACCCTGTCTTCCTCAGTTTCCTCATCTGTAAAATGGCAGAGGAGAAGGAAATGGCAAACCACTCCAGTATCCTTCCCAAGAAAACCCCAAATGAAGAGCTGGACACAACTGAAACAACAGAGGCAACAAGAAACATACTATGGGATATTTGGTCATCTCATAGTGCAGTGGCAGTGATCAATATTTGCAAAAAGGATTATGTTGAAAATAACGGCAGCTTGTGGAGCACTGTTGCTTGTTGAGGTTAAAGTGGTAGAGAGATTTTACAAAGAACTTGGTAGGGCCTTCCCAATTAAATCAGCATACAGTCGGATTCTTCATGATTTCTGTGAAAAGACCGGAAGACAGTGGGAAGGAATACATGGGAAAGCATGACAAGGAATGAAAGAAGCCAAGGACTTGTAGATTTTATAGAAGCCTCACACTTCTATATCACAAACACTTTTTCTGGGAGAAGAATTGGTAGATACTGGACCTGGTAAGCACGAAATGACAAAGAATAACATTGGTTGTATTTTAAGAGGTAGACTTATTTTTGATGTGTCAGCTATCCTTGATAACTCAATTACTATGTGATTGGTAGTGTGTGTTCAGTCAGACCACCGATCCATCAGAGCTCGGATCAGAAATGGTAAAAACAAGAAGAAAGAATAACAATGAGAAAAAGGTGTGATATATAATTAAAAAAAAAACTTAACCCCCAACTACTTCAACAAGTTATTGAAAAAAAAAGAAATAACAGAAACCAACAATAAAAATTTCATTAAAAAGTTAAAATTAATGTAAATTGCCAGATCACAGAGACCGAAAAAGCTTAGGAAAAGCCTCGGTTAGCAAGCACTGAACTTATTTGCCAAAGAGAGAAGATGGCTTCCAAAGGCTGCACTGGCTTATGACATAAACTCCATGATATGAAATATAAATAGTAATATAAATATAATATCATGAAGAAGGATTATGAGAAATATTTTCTCATAAAGCAGAGAGAAACAGTAGAAGGTGAAGCTAGTTTAAAGAGAGTTCGTCATGCTATTTAGCTCCGCAGGCATTCCAAGGTCATTCAAAGATGAAGCCAAAGGACTACAAAGTAGAAAAATGAAGTAGATTTGCAAAAATCACCCAGTGTCCCCTTCTTCCAGAGTATGGCGGGGATTAGGGTGGGAGTTGGGAAGGAACTTCAGGTAACCTAAAAGGGGAGTTCTTACCCCTCAAGTTCCCAGACACCTTGTGATCTTTTGTTTCTCTTTCTGAGAACATTTCAGGTATTTGAGAATGAACTTTAGCAGTCTAAGAGATAGTAGCAGCAGCTGGGAAGTGGCAACTCACTTAAGCCCTGTCTGCCTTAGTTTTCTCATCTGTAAAATGGGAACCCTTCTAGGGTTGTTACAGGATCAAATGATGTAACACTTGTAAAGTGCTTAGCACCAGTATCTGGTGCATAGCAGGAGTTAAATAAATGCTTGTTTTCTTCCTTCCTCCCTTCCTTGCCTCCTTCCTCCCTCCTTCCCATCCTCCCTCCCTTCTTCTTTCCTTTTCTCCTCCCTCCCTCCCCCCCTCCCTTCCTCCCTTCCTTCCTTCCTCACTTCCTTCCTTCCTCCCTTCCTTCTTTCCTTCCTTCCTTCCTCCCTTCCTTCCTTCTTCCCCTCCTTCCTCCTTTCTTCTTTCCTCCCTCCCTTCTTTCTCATAAGGGTTGGTGAATTCACACTATGAACCTAGGAAGGGTAAAGGAGTGTGGAGAGTGACCACTCCTTTATTTTGAAATTTTACTTGGGATTACCCCTGTACCCACAAAGGAAGGATTATACCTTTCCCTCATCACCCTTACCAACTACCACTTAGCTCCCAAGGACCCAGGACTCAGGGTGGTCCTCTGAGTAGTGTAGTTCAGGTACGTTGTTTGAACTGAACAGAATGATGTGGGTTGGCTGAGAAACATAACAAATGGAGATAACTTTGTTTCTATGAGAAAATGAGGCCTTGAATTTCAAAGGACCATCTTACAAAGACATATTTGGAACACAACCTGTTGGAAAGTTAAAAATACCTTCAGTTGGGTTCAAATTAATTGGATTTTTCTGTATAAATACTCACAGGGGCTAACACGTCCCACGTGGGGAGGAATCAACACTACAACGAGTATGGCGTTCCCTCCTCACTACCTGCTGCCCTTGGATACCTCAGAACCCATGCTGCTGGCCAGGCAGTGGGAAGGCCCCCTGCCCCAGGCTGCCCAGAACCCTTCCCAGCTGCCTGGCTGGAGCCACCAACTCTATTTCTTTCAGTAAGATGGAGGCCTACCAGGACTTACCAGCTGCTCTGCCTCTACAACCTGAAGATCCCTGGCACTGTCATCCGAATCAAAGCACCTCTGGGCCTTGCCATCAGCCCTGTAGCTGACCTGTTATCTATTGTCTTCCCTGAAGAAAACATGAGCTTTCTGAGAGCAGATAACTGTCTTTCTTTTTCTATTTGTACCTCCAGCTTTTAGTGTAATGCTTGGCATATAGTAAGTGCCTAATAAATGTTGGACTTTTAAAAATTTTTTAAATTTAAAAATTAATTTAAAAATTAAAATTAAAATTTTAAATTTTAAAATTGGGTTTTAAAAATAATTTAAAAAAATTCATACATTCATAAATGTGCTCTTTCTTAATTCTGCTGTAGAGATAAAGCATTTATTAGAGGAAGAACTTATGCCTTGATCGCAGGTGTGTTCATATGTGAAAATACTGACCGGAGCTGGTCTCTGTTGGGAACACCAATGACTGTACAACTCGAGCATACCTGTGGAAACCTAATCATGCTGATCAGTTACGAATTTTAAGGCATTTTAAAGGAGAATTGGTTTTAAGAAATGAATGGGCAAACTCTTCCCCACCAAGATATTACAGAAACAAAGCAGGGTTAGAAGCCACCTAGTTCAAGCCCTGCCCCTGCCCCCCATTTTACAGAAGAGGAAACCAAGGATCAAAGAGTGGTGGAAGTGACTTGTCAGGTCATACAGTCATGGGGAGACATTTAAAACCCCTTTGCCAGCCCCTACTCATTTACCAGTTGTATGACTATTTACCTCTCTAGGCCTGTTTATTCATTTGGGGAAAAGGAATTTATAATCCTTGCATTACCTACCTCATTGGGATGTGAATAATGGTATGTAAGCCTGAAAGCACTTTGGAGACAGGAGGAAATCTATTGCTGGGACTCTGTCAGATTGAGGCGGCTAGGTGGCTCAGTGAATAGAGTGGTGGACTTGGCATCAGGAAGATGACTCCAGGGGCAGCTAGGTGGCGCGGCAGACAGAGCACCGGCTCTGAAGTCAGGAGGACCTGAGTTCAAATCCGCCCTCAGACCAAACACTTGACACTAGCTGTGTGACCCTGGGCAAAGTCACTTAACCCCAATTGCTTGAAAAAAAAAAAAGGAAGATGACTCCAACTCTGGCTTCTGAAACTTACTAGTTGGGAGAATCCTAGCTGTCACTTGACCTCTCTCTGCCTCAATCACCTCATCTGTTAACTGGAACTAGTAATAGCACCTACCTCCCAGGGTGGTTGTAAGTATAACATGACATATTTGTAAAGTACTTTGCAAACTTTAAAGCAGCAGATAAATGTTAGGTATTACTATTAAAAAAAAAATTCCCTCAAAGCCTTAGTTCTAAAACAGCCATTCTGCCCAGGAATACTGGACCAGTCTGTCTCCTGTACTGCTGAGCCTCCCTGGTTCTACTGCATTATGGGAAAGGCCTTGCCAGCCTCCCCTCTGGGTCTCAGGCTTGACATGAGCAGCAGCTCTTGGATTTTTCCCATAGAATGCCCATTATGGTTGATGAAAATGCTCAGTCCCAAAGCCTTGGGGAAGAGGAATAGCCCAGGTAAGTCAAGTCTTAATTAATGCCAGTGGGACAAAGCCAGGGTCCAAGCAGCTCCTGTAAGCAGCAAACGTCTCTAATGATGCTCTTAGGAAGCCAGAGCTGGGGATGGAGCCTGCCCCAGAGACGGAGACTGAGCTTCTCCACTCCTGCCAAGCTGTTTGAAGGAGTTATAAATCCACCAGGCACCAAAAACAGGCCAAAAAGAAAGTCTTAACTGCTCCCCAGAGCCTGGCCAGAGAATAAATAAAGGAGATCATTACAGAAGGAACCAAATCAGGAAAGGGGCAGTTGCCAGCGAGCTGTATTTACAGCTCAATCAGACAGACTTTAAACGAAGGAGAACCTGCCCAGTCATCACCTGTGCTTCTAGAAACCCAACCCGTCCCTGCCTATCGTGCATCCCTCCCTGCCTGACTGAGACTCATAATACCTGTCCTTCCAAGTCTGGGTGGAAGCCTTGGAGCTCAGGATGGCAATTAAGAGGAAGGAATGAAACAAGCAATTATGAAGGTGCTTGCTAAGTGCTTTACAAGCATTATGTTCTTTGATCTTTACAACAACTCTGGGAGGTGGGTGCTATTATTATTCCTGTTTTACCACTGAGGAACAAAGATAGACCGAGTCGGAGTGACTCGCCCAGGTAGTTTAAGTGTCTGAGGTCAAAGTTAGCTGAGGTCTTCCTAACTCCAGGCCCAGCGCTCTAACTACCGAGTCACCGAGCGGCTTCTAGGCAAGCACTGCATCTGTAGAAGGAAGCATTCCCTAACAAAGCAGCACAACAGAGAGCTGACCTTCCCCAGTAAGCTGTTGCTGCCAGTCCTTCGTTTTTGAAGAGGACTGATGATATGACTGGTGATGGCTTGACTTGCCCGGGAATTAGGAATTCCGCCCCTCAGCAAGTTCGGAAGGAGAGGCCAGGTGGGCTCTCCTTAGGGAAGTTGATGAGGGCTCTCTCGTTCAGGGAGATGTTGGAGTCCGTGGCCTCTGGAGTTCTTCCCACCTCTATGTGTCCCCTTTTGTCCTCAGGCAGGCTCAGAATGGGTTTCCTTCCATATCTGACCTTCTCTGTTCCCACATGGTCTTAGGTATCATCCTGATCTGGCCCAGAACAAAACTGTGAAGGAGGCCTAAGTTTGCCTTTGGGCCTTTTATACACATGCACATGTGCGTGCGCACACACAGACACACAGACACACACACACACACACACACAGAGCAATTGGAGTTAAGTGACTTGTCCAGGGTCACATAGCAGTAACTGTCTGAGGCAGCATTTCGGCTTAGGTCCTCCTGACTCCAGGGTCAGAGGTCTATCCACTGTGCCACCTACCTGCCCTACTTTATAGATTTTTAAAAAATTTTACTTGTCTGTTTATAAGTTGTTTTCCTTCAGTAGAATGTAAGTCCCTTGAGGGCAGTTTCATTATTATCTTTATATCTCCAGTGCCTAACATAGCTTCTAGCACATACGTATTTTGAGAATAAATTTCAGTCTCTCAGTAAGATGGTAGGAATATGTTTTGTCAATTCCATATAACTGCTAATATGGTAGGAATAAATTCTATTACCTCAAGTCAGTGTGGGAATTTAGCATAACTGCAGCCATTTTGTTTAACCTCTATGTTGCGGCTGAGTTGTTCTGAGTGTGTTGTATTTTTCTTTAAGCTGTTTTTCAACAGTAAGATAAACACCTTCGTGTCCTGATGTAATAAACAGAATGTGTGTGTTCTTTGTGTGGATGTGTGTGGATGTTTATGGTCTTTTTTTTTCTGTGTGTGCATGTTCTTAAAAACAACTAGTAAGGGGTGGTACAGTGGATAGAACACTGGCCCTGATGTCAGGAGGACATGAATTCAAATCCGGTCTCAGACCAAACACTTGACATGTACTAGCTGTGTGACCCTGGGCAAGTCGCTTAACCCCAATTGCCTAAAAATAATTTTTAAAAAATTAAAAAAACCCAACTAACAAACATAAGTAGATCCTCTGATAAGACAGATCACCAGTGAGAAAGTAATATAAGTAACTTGATCAGTAATTTTGAAATAGAAGTACTAATTAAATTTCGCTGAAAGTGTGAAAAATTTACCTGAGATTTGTCCTCAGCCTGTTCCTAAATTGAGATTTCCTACTTGCTTCCTACACTTGATTGGAATGAGTGTACACGGCTGGAGGGTAGTACTGATTGGGTAATGGGGATTTGGAGCCTGGCCAGAAGAGCACCCCAAAGCAAGACACAAGGCTTTTGGACGGGCAGAGAGGGAAGTTGATCTAGTCTGGTAGGAAATCAACTTAGGGGAACCTTTAAGCTGGCAAGCTGGTGGCAGTCTGTTTTTAGAAGATAACATTTACATGCTTTGACTAATAAAGTTTGATTGCATTGAGAAGGATAAGTTAATTAGTGTTTCTGCTGCACTACTTCTCTGTTGCACTAGTTAGTATATGCCAGGCAGCTGGGTGGTGCAATGGATAGAGTACTAGCTTTAGAGTCTGGAGGACCTGAATTCAAATTTGACTTCTGACACTTGCTAGCTGTATGATCTGGGCAAGTCACTGAAACCCGTTTGCCTCAGTTTCCTCATCTGTAGAATAAGCTGGAGAAGGAAATGGCAAAGCACTCCAGTATCTTTGTCAAGAAAAGCCCAAATGAAATCATGAAGAGTTGGACACAGCCAATTAACTAAACAACAACGAAAGTTAGTATATGTAATGATTAAAGCAGATAAGCAGGCACTACACATTACTTATATTAGATGTTTAATAAATAACTGAATTAAATTGCTAAGTTAAATTAAACTCATCAGCTAGTTGGCAAAGTGGATAGAGTGTTGGACTAGGACCTGAGTTCAAACCCTGCCTCAGACACTTAGCTGTGTGATTCTGGGTAAATCACTTAACCTTTCAGCCTCAACTTCTTTACCTGCAAAATGGGGATAACAGCCCTTAACTCACAGACTGGTTCTGAGGATCAAATGAGTTCACACGAGTTGATAAAGCAATTTGCAAGCCATAAAACGTTACAGAAATGGCTATTATCATTATCATCATTATTATTATAAATGAAATCTTAAAGTTTAGAGTGGGATCTTAAGGTTAGAACTAGAAGAGACCTTAGCAGTCTGATGGGATGTTTTGGGTTTAGCACCAATTCGGCCCCCATCTTTTCTACATCTTCCTCACTTTTCCCCAGTCTCAGACAAGGAGAACTGAAATTCACTGACAGCCTTCAAAGTTCCTATTCACCAAGCAGTTGTGACCTGTCCCTTTGAACCTTCCATAGCACTTGGCTTGTTGGTCTCTTATGACGTTTAATATAGGATCATAGGTTCAGAGCTAGAAGGAACCTCTGAGATCCTGTAGTCCAATCCCCTCATTTTACAGATACCCCGGGAGATTAAAGTCCATCAAGAAGTGATTCGGTGACAGTCACACATAAAGTATCAGAGATAAAACCTGACTGATAAAACTTGGTCCTTCGACTCTCAATCTAGGGCTCTTTCTACTGTGTTCACAGTACTCAAAGCTCAAGAGTCCTTTTCTGACAGAGACAGGCTGTAGAGCATTATGTTGCTGAAGTAGACCTCAGAAGGCTTGAGGGACCCTCCTTTCTTCCAGTTTCTCTGGAAGAGAAACCCAACTTCCGCTTTGGCCCTACTGGTAAATACAAACATTTCCAAAAGAAGGGATGGAGGGTGGGGAGTAGGTGAAGAAGACAGAAACTTTAGGCATTTTGGTCACAGCCAAATGTGAGAATTTGTTTCACTTGACTGTGTATTTTTTTTTCAAGGGTTTTTCTTTTCTTTTTTTTTCCTGGAGGAAGAGGACTGGAGAAAAAAAGATTTTTTGTTAATCAAAAAATAAAATAAATAAAATGAAACTTGGTCATTCCAGACAAAACCAAAAGGACAATTAAAAGGCAGTAAAATAGTTCTTTATTATTTATTCTGATTGAATCATTGAAAATGTTTAACAATAAATAAAATATTGCTGAGATCTGACCTGTTCAGACTCCTCTCTCTTCATTCAAAATGTTTATCAACTGCTAATGCATAGCGACAGAGCAAATAAAAGATCATGACAAAGTTGAAACAAAACCAGAGGTGCAGCAAAGACTTTTTTTTTTTTTGTAAAAAGTACTTAAGAAACTTTGGCTTTGAGAGTGAATCCTGTCCAGAAGTGCTTAAGCAACTGTGTGAGGGGGGAACAATGCACAGCCAGGTGTTCAGTTCATGCTGGTTCAGGTGCTTCCTGGATTGGGCTGAGAAGCAAGAGAGAGTTTCTGGCCCATAGGCCACTTGTCCAGCACCATCCCACACCCATCAGTCTTGATTCCAAATGCTCCAACACTCAGCCTCCAGCTTGAGCAGTAGGGGTGGGTTTCAATTTATCAATAGGGACTTTTTTTTGCCTTTCTTTGCACCTTCAGCACTTAGCACAGTGCCTAGCACACAGTAGGCACTTAATAAATGCTGGCTGGGTGGGGCAAGTTTCCTTTTTTTCTTTCATACACAAACATGTGGGACTATCACTGACCAGAAGGTCCAAGCTCCTGGGGGTGGCTTCTGGAAGGGGAAGGTGTCCAACCTTTGTTAAGAGAAGAAAAATTACAACCTTCAGTACATTCAACATGTTCCATTCATTCTTCTAAATCACTCCATTCAGGACTAGAAGTGGGACAACTGGATAAATGAGATCATCAATCAGAGAGCTGGAAAGGACCTTAGAGATAATCTAGTCTAACCATCTCATTTTATGGGGAAGGAAACTGAATGCCAGAAATGATGGAACTCAATTAAGATCACACAGGATTTGAATACAAGTCCTCTGACTCCAAATCCAATGTCCCCTTCAACCCTTGAATATCAGAATACCCTCCTCTCCCCCTTTAAAAGCCAACAGTTTTATATTGCACAACAACAGGTCATAGCCAAGTTTCTAACTTCTGTCATCCTCTGAACAGCCTCTCAGAGGACAGAGACAATGAACCATCTCCTCTAAGCCACCCTTCTGGACATCACATGGCATCATAGGAGGTGATGCTGAATGGGATGGTGCTGTCAGTAACCTTGATCTTGGTCACCAGCTTATCACTGGAACCATAAGTTTTTAACACTTGAATCTGTTCTTTTTAGACTCCAAATACCATTAATTGGAATAAAAGTCCACTTACTTGAGATGGTATTGGCAACCTTGGTTATCTAATCCCTACCTAATGGAACCTCTGGCTTGTTTATATCAGTTTGTTAGGAGGGGTCCCCATCTAGCAGGGTCAAGGCTTACCACCTTGAAATGGTTTCCCTGATTGACAGAAAGGTATCAGGGAGTCTCTTCTCTTTAGGAAGGGGTCTGAGCCCTCTTTGCACCAGCTGGATTTTCAAATATAAGAAAATCTTCTTAATTAGGATGCCAGTGACCAGAAGGCTCAGTGAAGATATTGTGGGAGGTGGGTGGATGGGATGTACTCAGAATTTAGGAAAAACAAGCAAATTGGAGGAGTATAAAACACAATCAATCAGAAATTAATAGACTCCTAGGTTCTAGCCCTCTCTGTGATACTTAATAGCTGTGTGACCTTGAATGAATTAACTTACCTCTTGGAATTAAAAAAAAAAGTGGGGAGGAAGGGGTTGATTCCTTTGGCTCTATGCTTTGTTGCAGGATCTCCTCCAAGCACAAAACAAGCAGATTTCCAATGTTTAGTTTAGTCTTTTTTTTTTAAAGTATATCCTCCTTGCATCGGGACTTATTTAGCACAATTTTCTACCTCAATCAGGGAAGACATACTGAACACCATCTGTGTGCAGGGCATCGTGCTAAGTGTGCTCTAAGAAGAATCTCTACTTATGGTTGTGGATGTAACAGAGGGGTCATCACAGGGATGACCCACAGGTGTGATCCTTAATTTGGAGAAAAAGTTTCCCTGCATTTCACTTATAGACTACATAAAGACCTCCAGTGCTGGGCAGCTCACTGCCCTCACACCCCTCCAAGGGAACACACTCTAACAGGGCCTGGATGATCACTGGTCAGACATGTCCTAGAGGGGATTCATGCTTCAGGCACAGGCTGGACTGGATGGATTCTGAGGTCCCAGGATTCTGAAGACTTTTGGCTTCGAGATTCTGGGGTTTGCCACAATGGTTGAAACACATACTGTGCGACTTTCTAATTCACTGATATAATACTGCGCACGACAGCCATCTATCTTAGTACCCATTCCCCTTACTAAACCAAAACTTCATGAAGGTGGGAACTAAACTTTACTCTTCTAACAGTTAGTATAATATTGTCTCTGCACATAGAAGGAACGTGGCAAATGTTTATTGACTCTCAATTAACTAGAAGATTATCAAATACTCTCTGCCCCTGTAATACCCTGACACATTCCTGTTACCTAATATTTTACTCTATCTGGAGTCCTTCAGTAGAATGGAAGCTCCTTCAGGGAAGGGACTGCTTCATTTTTATACTTGTGACTCCCAGCATGGTGTCATGCACCGTGAATGCTAAAATGCTTCTTGGATTGACTGAACTGCAACTGAGCTCAACTGATGCAGGAGGCATGAAGTTTCATGGTAGGAATCAGAGCAATGGAATCTTACAGGGTAAGGTCTAACTCTAGGGTATCATGTCCCAACATAACATGTATGCATATGCCCAATTTGAAACAAAGCCCTAGTTAACCAAGAGGAATGCTGCCATGCAGACTGAAGAGCTTTGCCCAAACCGATCTGAGAGCACCGAACAACTCAGTCGGTGATTTCTCTGGATGAGCCCTTCCCAAACCCACAAATGCCCCAAGCACCATGGCTGCAAATCAAACCAGCAGTTCTGGAAGCGGCTGGAAGCCCAAGCATCCTGGCGAAGCTGCAGTGGGGATAATTAAAGCCCAAGATGGGACGGTGAGATGTACAGCATCAGTTCATTTTTCTAAGAATCAATAAATAATTGAGAAAGAACACAAATGGGGAAGGAAGAAGTGGCAGCAGAGAGGACAAGCACCACTCTTCCACACATCAATCACTGCCCCTGTCAGTCACATCTCCTCAGGTGGCACAGACCATGGCTGGCACCAGGTGCCAAATCCCCATTCAAACAACTGGATCCTGTGGTTGTATCCCAAAGACCACGACTATCTTGAAATTCTATACACTCCCTCAAAAGGCAGGAGTACCCCATGCCGGACAGTTTTTTTTAAAATATACTTTAAATGGTCAACACATTTTATAATCTAAGACTTATTTTCCTGTCTCTAATTTGGTAACTGGCTTTTGAGACGCATAAGATATTCAAAGTAGCCTTGGGCCCAGTGGCGGTGGAACTCAATTGTTCTCCTCACCACTCTCTTGCTCCCCCAGAGGAGCTTGGGTGCTTTAGTTTTGAGGAAATGGGGCAAACACTGCCACGGTGGGGGTTACATTTTCATGGTCTGAGTTCTCTCTTGACCCAAAGGGTTCAACATGGGGCTCTTTCCTCATTTTAGCAAAGAAACGCAGGCTGCTTTCCAAAATAGAAAGGCACATGGAATAATTAAATGTCCAGTCTGCTCCAAGTTGAGAAGGATTTCAACCAACACCTATTTTTCCAAAAACAACATTTGCTTTAACATTGACTTTCCAAAATAATACTTGCTTTAAAAAACAAACAGAGAGAACACAGTGGAAGAGCAACCTGGTCTACACTAGACTTATACATCTTTTCATTCTTTCCTATGCTGATGTAAGAAGCACTGATGATGGTTTTGATAAAAGCTTTGAAGCCAGAGGTCTTTTTTTTTTTCCCTTTGAGGGCCAGCGCATGAGTGGACAGAGAAGACCTTCTGATTTTACTGAGCAAGAAGCCAGACACCGGGCCTGCCCAGGAATACTTAAAAGAAACCAGCCTTTTCCCATGAATGCTGAAGCAGACCAATGAGGTAATCATTAAAATTTTAAGAAATTATCATAATAACGATGATTGTATTCTTTTTTCTCAATCCTGGTCCATCTGGAATCTTCCTACGAAGTCTCTTTCCTCCTTCATTGGAAAATCCTTGCTCTGTTTCAGGAAAGCAGGAATATTAAGGCCTCTGGTCACATGTTTCTAAACAAGGCCCGTGTTTCCTGCCAGAAGCACGTGTTGCCATCGGGTGTACCCATATGACTCCTGCTCGGCATCTGCCCACTTCTCCCCATTTCCCATCCACCCCATCCCAAGCACTGAGATTCTCCATCTGTTACTGACTCTCAAGGATTGTCTTGTAGTCCCAAAGGAAATAAAAGAAAGTGTGAAACAGATACAGTCTACTGGTCTAGCTGCCATTCACAGCCCCGATGCCCATCACATTCTTCCAGCTCACAGACCCCGAAGAAGGAGGCAGGAAGAAGCCAGGGGCTGAAATTACAGAGAGTGATCCACTGCAGGTTCTGGCCTGTCCTGGGGTCATCTCCCCTTGAAGATTCGTATTTTGTTAAGGGATGCTAGCGTGGTGGTCACGTTGGATTCAAAGTCACCATCATGAACGCCTGTTTTTCGGAAAGCTCCAGCGGAAGGGTTATTCTCCCAATAGTGATGCCAGTTGCCTTTACTGTCGGCCCCAAAGCCGTAGAGATCCACCTGA
Organism: Phascolarctos cinereus; assembly: GCF_003287225.1. Taxonomy (NCBI): domain Eukaryota; kingdom Metazoa; phylum Chordata; class Mammalia; order Diprotodontia; family Phascolarctidae; genus Phascolarctos; species Phascolarctos cinereus. The sequence continues at coordinate 635,607,686 of NW_027555847.1, forward strand.
CAGAACAGAAGAAAAAGATATGATTTAATGGAACATGCATTTATTAAGCTTCTCCTCTCTGTTAGGCACTGTGAAAGAAGATGGGGGAATACCAAGAAAAGAACAAACCAGCCCTTACCCTCATGGGGATTATATTCATTCTGGAGGCCAGAGGGGAAGAAACATGTACACACATAATTAAGTAGAAAATCTATACATAAATACAAAGCAATTTGAGGAGGGAAGGTCCAGATTATCCATTCCCCCCCTTTTCCAGAGGCACTATTCTTTGACTCTTCCTGGAAAAGATTCCTGGTTGGGGGCAGGGGGGAGTGGGTCGAGTTATGATTTATAAGTATGCTCTGAGTCATCACTGTGGCTTTGCAGCCAAACGGTAGAATTAGTTCTGAGAGGGCATTAAGAGAGGATACCATATTCAGAACAAAGGAGGTGAAGGTACATATTCCCTCTGACCCCAGGTACAAATACTGGATTCCATTCTGGGGGTCACATCTGAGGAGGCATAGTAACAAGCTGGCCTGCATCCAGTGGAGGGTAGACAGCACGGCCCCAGTGTCAGACCCTGGAGAAGTAATTTCTCTGTGCCTCACTCATCATCTGCATCTAAGAAATCAGAGCACTGGTCTCATCACCCTTCTCACTCCTTAACCTACGATCCTATGAATTAGGAATGATGGGTGGAAGTAGAAGAGAAGAACTTTGAAGTTCCCTATCACTACATATAATAAGTAGAGCTACTCAAAGACAGCATGGGTTCCTTCATGCTCTCAGTCACTGAAAAAGGTCAGGTGTAAGTTAGATGACCACTTGGTGGGGTAAGAATAGAGGACATTCCTGAATGGCTGAACTGAACAAATCCCAAGGTCCCTTTTGATTCAGATGTAGTGATTCTGTGGCCCTCCATGTTTTCAGATACTTTGCTAAAGGGCCAGAAATCGGGTGAGTTAAGAGAGGTGTAGGGCCTGGAGGTCCTCAGATTGGAAATAGATGGAGGACAAGGAGGGGTTGGAGATAAGGGTGGGGGTCTTGGTAAAGTCTGGATGGGAAACAGAGAGAACACAGTGGGAGCTATGGTTGGCTTTGGGGACTTTGGGGCAGAGGGGATGACATCAGCATCTCTCTAGTATTCCATAACTCCAGCTGGCAGATTTATCAGAATAAGAGTATCTCTTCCACTCCCCCTTCTTTTATTTGCTAGCTCTTCTGGCTGAGTAGCTCCCCTCAAAACAACCTATCCCAGCTCCTGAAAGTTAAACCAGGACTCTCACCATTCCTAAAGAGCTGCTTTTTAAAAAATTTAAAATGAAATGAAATTAAAATTTAACAAATTTAAAATTTAAAAAAAATTTAAAAAATGTAAAGCAACATTCAAGAACATTAATGAGATTCCTCTCCTTTCTTAAGTCATTAAGTCAACAAGTCAATAATCATCCAACGTTGACATTTTCCCTGGCCCTCCTCTCCACCTGGAGCTCTCTCCCTCCTCATCACTGCCTCCCAGCTTCAAGTCAGCTAAAGCCCAACCTTCTGCAAGAAGCCTTCCTCAGTCTTCCCTAGATTTACTGCCTTCTCTCTGGGAAGATCTCTAATCTGACCTGTATGGCTCTTGTCTGTACAGTTATTTCCATGTCACTACATGGGAGAAAAATATCATATTTTCTCTCCCATTTGACTGTGGGCTACTTGAGATTAGGAAGCATATTTTTTGGCCTTTCTTTGCATCCCCAGCAGAGTGCCAGACACACAGTGGACACTTACTAACTTTTTTTTAATTAAAAAAGAAAGAAAGAAAAGGAAGAGCAAATCTTCTACAGATTGAGAAGTAAAATGTTCTACCTCATCACAGATGTGCAGGGAAAGAATCACAGAGAGAATTCCAGTGGATGGGTACCTTCCATGGCTCTGGAGCCAGCTGTCAAAGACGTATTTAATGAATGCTGGGTGGTAGATCAGAATCTGGGTAAGAGAAGAATAGCACATTGGTCAGCAAAACAAGGCAATGTGGGAAGAAAGTCTTAGATGGGGCCTGGGTTCTAACCCTAGCCTCATATGCTGGCTACCAAGCTGTGGAATCATTTGCTCTGGGTCTCGGTTTCTGTAATTCTAGCATGAGAGAATAAGGCTAGATGTTCTCTCTGAGTCCCTTTCCACTGCTAACCTACTGTTAATGTTAATTTTAAAAAAAAATACTTATTTATTTTTAAAATTCATTTAAAAAAATTTTGAGTTCTAAATTTTCTCTCTCCTTCCCACCCCTTCTTCACTCATTGAAAAGGCAGGCAATGTGATATTAATTATACATGTGAAATCATGCGTAATATATTTCCATATGAGCCATGTTGCCAAAAAAAAAAAGCAAGAAAAATAAAGTGAAAAAATTATGCTTCAATCTGCATGCAGAATTTATCAGTTCTCTCTCTGGAGGAGGGTTAGCTCTCTTCTTCTATATTCTAGCTTGTCCAGGTTTGAGACTTTGTTTTCTAAGGTCTGAGGAGAGAAGTAGCATGGTTTAGAACAATGGCATCAAATGCAAAAAGAAACAGGGCCCCCAACACAAATATAAGGAGCCCTGTGGGCCACATGTCAGTTTTAAAACGTCATGTTATCTATGCTTCATGGTATTTTTATTTAATTTGTTAAATATTCCCCAACTACATTTGAATCTGGTTTGGACCGAACTTGGAATGTTGTGGGCCACACGGAGCCCACACTTGATAACTTCTTTGTTGTTGTTCAGTCGTTTCAGTCACGTCTGACTGTTCGTGACCCCATCTGGTGTTTTCTTGGCAGATACTGGGAGGGGTTTGCCATCTCCTTCTCCAGTTCATTTTGCAGAAGAGGAAACTGGGGCAAACATGGTTAAGTGACTTGCCCAGGGTCACACGGCTAGTAAGTGTCTGAGTCTTCCTGAGTCCAGGCCTGGTGCTCTATCCACTAAACCACCTAGCTGCCCTATGATAACCTCTTGGTGTAAAGAAGGATGGGTTTGCAGTCAAGAAAGGCTTGGGTTCAAATTCTAGTTCCTGATACTGCATTCAAATCCTTTCTTGGGATGCCTCACACATTCCACAGAACAGACACTAATATAAACTGTTACACAATTGGTCATAAATACATTTCTAGCATTTTGTTTGCGCTTTTTTTTTCTTGCCTATGCACAAAAAGGATTGTCTAAAACACATCTTGTAGCAGCAAGGTGCTATCACCACTGCGCTTGGCTGAGCTCACAACTTTATGTGATTATGGGCAGTTGCCCTAGCCTCTCAGCTTCAGTTTCTTCATCTGTAGAGTGGGAATGACAAGAAGACCTGCAACACCTCCCTCACAAGGCACTTTTGGGGATCAGATGAGACTCTCCAAATACTCCATACATGTCAGCTGTCCTGAGATCCTTTCCAGTTCTAGTATTGCAAGATTCAATGTCACACACACACACACACACACACACACACACAGAGCTCGGGTTCGACTTGAGAATCCCTTAGCTGGACTGATAGTGGTACTGGTCTGATCCTCCAGGTGCTAGACAGAAGGAGGCACAGAAATTACAGATGGGACTTCTCTGCCCCCCTCCCCATTTCTCTTTAAAAATCCTGACTAACTGGTAGATTTCAGATTCCCTCACTGCTTTGAGATCTCCTGCTGAGTGTGTAATTATAGTGACAGGGAAGTGCTCAGAAAACCCACAGGACTCTCTCCTCAGGGGACCTGGAGGTTAATTGGTGAGATTTCTGTGTCCTGTATCACTCCTGGTAAGATAAGTGACTGAACTACAAGGAGGGCTCAGATTGGGGGTGGGGGGGGGTCCTGGAAGGGCACCAGTATATGCTGTGCCTCTTTCTCAGAGTGCCAGTCAACTCCTCCTTGGGATGGAGGGAGGAGTATTTCAAGTGGTTAGTGCTCATTTTTCTGCTACAGAAGACAGGCATCTTGGTTTAGTAGGCATAACAGTGAACAAGGAATCCAAGTTCTAGTACTGGATTTAACTAGGCTGGCTAGGTGACCCTAGACAAGTCACCTGCCCACTATTAGACTCAGTTTCTTGCTTTGTAAAATGAAAGAGTTGAATCTGATGATTTCCAAGATGCTTGTGAATATTATGGGTCCTGGGGTAAGCCTGGATACAGGTCTCCTTACTCCCAACCCTGCCCACTACCCACTAGAAAGTCTGTCAGTACTGACAGAAGCCTTGTAGTTAGCCGTTAAATACTGAACTTAGATATTGAGGAGGGAAGGGAGAGATATAAAAGAATAGAAGAGGTGTTCCCTGGCCTCAAGGGGTTTGCAAACTAAAATTTGGCATTTGTTGGCCCAGGTTACAAATAACTAGTCGGGAAGGCTGAATAAGGCCTACTTTCCAGATAACCTATTAACCTGTTGCTCTTTGCGAGGGGGGTTGGGGGGCAGGGAAGTTATAGGCACTGATCCTGGCATTCTCCTAATCACCTGCCTGTCTCTCAGCATAAAAGTAAATTACAGTTTACAGATGTCAAACTTGGAAGACAAGAAATGTCCCTAACATCTCACAGCCTACAGGACCATAGATTTAGGGCTAGAAGGGACTTCAGAGGTCATTGAGTACAACCTCATTTCATAGATGAGGAAAGGGAGGCACAGTCAGGTTCAATAACTTGCAAAGAGTCACACAGCCAGAATGTATCCGAGGCTGAATTCAAACCCAGGTCTTCCCCACTCCAAGTCTAGACCTTGTCCACATAGGACAATTTAGTTCCATGCTGGTGAGCTGAAGGAGAGGAGAGAAGGTATGGCAATGTTTTTGGTGTGATGAGAAGGGAGTTTGATGAAAGTAGTAGGCTTGTTATCAGAAGACCTGGCCTTGAGACCAAGCCACATCGCTCATGGAATATGTGACCATGGGTAAGGCACATGTCCTCTCTGAGATACAGATTCCTCACCTGTAAAATGGCTATAATATTTGGCTTCGTTCCTTATGGGGTTGTCATGTGGATCAAATAAGGCATTGGATGTGACAGTCCCTTGTGACTGGCAAGTGCTATTTTTAGGAATATCACCATTTCTCTGACTCACCTTTTCTTTCTTCACATGTATTTTTCGGGGGACAGGGACATATGTGCTGGGAAGGAAAGACAAAGAAAAGATAATATTATTAATAATAATAACACTTATAGAGCACCTTAAAGCTTGCCAAGCATTTTACATATGCATTTGATCCTCACAACAACGCTGTGAGGCAGGTATTATTATGTTGCTCAGGTGTATACACAGCTATTGAAGGTCTCACTGATCTCATCCCCGACACTCTATTCACAGAGGCACCTGGATGTCTCACCAGAAACACAGGGCAGCTCTGCCCAAATAATTCTGAATAAGTGGCTACACTGATCTGGGCAAGTAAAGAACAGAAGAAATAATCAGCAGCCAGCAGCATCAGTAGAGAGGAAAGAATGCAGACCTGGGCTTGGGTTTTAATTCTGCTTTTGAAGGTATGACCTTTGGCAAGTGACTTGGTCTTTGTGTCTCTTTGTTTCCTCAACTGCAAAATGAGGTGGGAGCATAGATCAGATGACCTCTGAGGTCCCTTCCAGCCAGAGATCTACAGTCCTGAAATTTATAACCCTTTGGGTAGTCACATAACCAGAGCCTGCCACATTATGGACACCAGGGGGCACTGATGACTAGTTCTTGAGTACCCTTTTTAAAAAATTTATTTTTTTTTTTTGAATAGGAGCATAGATTTAGAGTTGGAATCATTCAGTAACTACTTCATTTTAAGGCAAGTTTCCAAGACACAATTCTCTCATCTGAAAAATGGGAATAACAATACAATTTTATTTCATAGGGCTATTGTGAGGAAAGAACTCTAAATTTTAAAAGACTGCAGAAATAAGAGGCATTATTATTACTGTTAATAATAATAATAACAACAATTATTTTTCTGTACACATTTACAGCAATGGTCTCTTTCAAAAAAAAACAGAAGCATAGAGGTAGAGGTAGAATCAATCAATCACTATTGTTTTTATTCAGTCACTTCAGTCACGTATGACTTTTTGTGATCCCATTTGGGGTTTTCTTGGCAAAGATACTGGAGGGTTTTGCTATTTCCTTCTTCAGCTCATTTTACAGATGAAGAACTAAGGTAAACCGGGTGAAATGACTACACAGCTAGTAAGTTTCTGGGGCCAGATTTGAACTTTAAGATAAGTCTTCCTGACTTCAGGCCTGGAGTGCTATCCACGGTGCGCTGCCCTAATGAATCAGTAAATACATCATTTTACAGATGAGGCAACGGAGACCCTGAAAAAGTAAGTGATTTGCCCAAGGTCACACAGACTGTAAATGGGCCAAAACTTGAGCCCAGATTAGATTAGAGCCAGGAGGGTACTTAGGAGTTCATTTAATCCAATATCATTTTGCAGGTGAGGAAAACGAGACTCAGAATGGGAAAATGACTTGCCTTAAGTCATACATGCACAGACAGAGGGTTTGAACCTAGGTCCTCCGACTCGAATCCTGTGCTCTTTCCCCTCCACCCAAGTATAGCTAAGATCACTACAGATGGAAGATGTACTCTAATCCTTTCATCTTACAGATGGGGAAACCGAGATATTCTTCCCCTTGGCCTCACACATCTGTACTACAACTCCAACAAATAAAAATTAGAACAAAATTAGCTCACTGCCCACATGGAGGGGGGAGATTTCTCATCCCTTGAATCGTCAAATGTCAGAGTTTAAAGAGACTTTAGTGATCATGGAGGGGCAGCTAATATTAGTGGGACAAATAAAGGAACTGGAGGCCAATGACCTATGCCTCACAGCCAGCTTCATTTGTTATTAGCAATGGTTGACCCTAGGCAAGTCTCTGAAACTCAGCTCCCTCTTCTGTAAAATGGGAATAATAATAATTGTCTTACTTCACAGGGTCACTGTGAGGACAGAGCCCTGTAAATTTCAAAGGCCTGCATAAATGGGAGATAGGAGTAGTAGTAGTAGTAGTAGTAGTAGTAGTAGTAGTAGTAGTAGTAGTAGTAGTAGAAGAAGCAGCAGCAGTAGGAGGAGGAGGAGGAGTAGCAGAAGTAGTAGTTTTGTTTCTGCATAGATTTACAGCACTGAGAAATGAGAGGTGGCATCAGAGAGGAGAGGTAGTTTGTTACCCTGCTTCTGCCACCCTTGATCTCAACTCTGATCATGGATTTTATGGGGCACAGGGGAAGTGGGGAGTAGAAATGATGGCATTTTGTACTGCTACTAATGCATCACAGAACCACTCATTCCAGAATATTGTGGAAAGTACTAGAACAGACCTGCTGAAACCAATCATTCCTAATTCTTGGTTTTTTAAAAAAATTGAATCTTGTACAAAAATAATTAAATTAAAGTTAAATAAATTAAATTTAAAATTCATTAAAATTAAATTAAAACTAGTTAAGATTAATTGAATTATTATTATTGTGGTTAATAATAATAATAATGATAAATTTCGAATACAAGCCTGTAACTGCACAGATGAGGAAGCCAGCAGTAAAAAAACAGGAATGAGAACCTTGGTGTCAGCTCTGCGCTCTTACAAGGACATCACACAGATCCCCTTTCTGTGCTGCCTTACCATAACTTTGCAAAGCTTCCTGCTATCTAGAGAAGCATGAGACTATGAGCTATAATAGACCACTGAAGAGAGGAAGGGTGGGGTGCAGAAGGGGATGTGGGAGCCCCAGAGACAAACTACCAGCCGCAGAGCTCTTCTGAAGCTAACAGAACTGTGTCTTGGAACTTTAATTGCAGACAGCAGTTTTGCAACTTCCTTTCGCAAATACTGAGCATATGGACATCAAAAGGTAAGTGGATCCTGAAAGGTAAATTGCCTCTAATGCATCTCAGGGCTTTCTGGAAGCTGTAAAATAGAACTCAGCAGAGGATCACGGTGTCTTTCGGCTTCCTTGGCCATCAAGAGAGTGCAGCATTCGTCCCAGGGAGAACCTTGTTATGAGGGCAGCTTCAGCCTGGTGGTCCCCGAAGTTCAAGGCTGTGTCGTATGGTGGAAAGAATCATCTGGCACCTTGGCTTTTAAGACCAATGCTGCTGCTCACTCACTGTGTTTACCTTTCCTGTCTCTAGGCCTCCATTTAACTGGATGATAGTTGTAGAGCTGGAAGGGACCTCAGAGATCATCTTGTCAGACCTTCTCATTTTGTAGATGAGGAAATGGAAGCTCAGGGAGTTTAAAAGACTTGCTTAAGGTCCCACGTGGGGGAAGCATCCCAGGTGAGATTTGAACCCAGGTCCTCTGACTCCTGAGCCAGGGCTCTGTGCAAAGCACCATTGCTTTGCAATAAGAGGTTAGACTAGATGATCATGAAAATTCCCTCCCAGCTCCAGAATTCTGGGAGATTACCTCTATCTTTTCTTCTTAAATAAATATACGTATACGGTGTTGCAAGGTCTACAATTTTTTTCTTCACAATAACTCTATGAGGGAGATGGGCAAAATATTATCCCCAATTCACAGATAACAATAGCTAGCATTTATATAACACTGAAGTTTGCAAAGAGCTTTACCTTTACATCATCTGATTCTCACAACAACCCTGGATGACAGGTGCTATTGTTATCCCCATTTTACAGATGAGGAAACTGAAACAGAGAGAAGTTAAATGTCTTGCCTAGAGTTGCACAGCTGGTCAGTATCTAAGGCAGGATTTTAATTCAAGGCTTCCTGACTCTAGACCCAGCACCCTATCCACTACAGCATGCTGCCTCTCTAAATTGGGCCCTCTGAGAACAAGCAAACCAAATCAAATCCCTTTTTCCATATGATAGTACTTCACACACTTGAAGACTGCTATTATGCCTCTCCCTGCTAAACATCTTTGGTTCCTCAAACTATTTTTCTCTGCTGAATCATCCAGCTGTCACTAACAGGACAGTCAAAGAGAGCTGAAAGTGACATATGTTATGCAGTGAGCCAGCTTGTAAGTTGGAATTTGAATCTAAAACATCTGACTCCAAATCCTGTGTGTACTGGTACCAGGCTGTTGCCTCTCTCTACTTCCTTCAGCTCCCTCTGGGTTGACCCTGAGACAACTAACATCAAATAAAAGGCAGGGCCTTGTAAAGCCCATGGAGGGATGCCAGCCGGAGCTTGGAGGAGCCAGGCTGACGAGGTCCAGGGCTCAGGGTGAGGCCAGTGCTCGAGGAGGTCCCAACGACTGGACATCAAAACTGCATGGTGGGGTGGAGGGAGAGGGGAGTGAACACAAACTGTCACTGGGAATTATTTCTCTGATTTAATTTTGCTTCACACACTGAGTGACCCTGGACAAGTTGTTTCTCTCTGTACCTCACTTTCTTCATTGGTGAAACAAGGGGATCGGAATAAATGACCTTGAAGGGTTCCTCTAGCTTTAGCATTAGATTGTTCAGACCACTTGGCTTCAGCTCTGCCAGGATCAAGTACAGAATCCTTTGTTTGGTGCCAAAGCCTGTCACAGCCTGCCCCCTTCCTCCTGTTCCCTACCTTTCCAGTCTTTTAAAAAAAAATTTTATTAATTTATTTTGATTTATCAACAATCACTTCCACAAGCTTTTGAGTTTAAATTTTTTCTCCCCCTCCCTCCCCAAGATGGCACGCAATCTGCTACAGGCTTTACATGTACATTCCTATTAAACATATTTTCACATTAGTCATGTTGTAAGGAAGAATCAGAACCAATAAGAGGAACCACCAGAAAGAGGAAACAAAACAAAACAGAAGAAAAAAAAAGCAAATAATATGCTTCAATCTGCATTCAAACTCCATAGTTCTTTCTTTGGATGTGGATAGCATTTTGCAACATGAGACCTTTGGAGATTTCTTAGATTCTTGCATTGCTGAGAAGGCCTAAGTCTATCAAAGTTAGTCATTGCACAACGTGGCTGTTACTGTGTACAATGTTCTCCTGGTTCTGTTCACTTCACTCAGCATCAGTCCATACAAGTCTTTCCAGGTTTTTCTGGAGTCCGCCTGCTCATCATTTCTTATAGCACAACAGTATTCCGTCACATTCATATACCACAACTTGTTCAGCCATTCCCCATTTGACAGCAAGTAATTAATTAACCCATGTTTGCTGAATTGAATGAATTTGTATCGATAGAGCTAGGTAGGCACTGTAAGCTTTAACTCTGGAGGTCAGGGCCATGTCAATGGATGTAACCTGATGACAAGTAGAATCTCTGCTTCTGGTAGGGCTGTGATTCTTTTTATGGGTCTCATTCTTCAAACCAGATAGATCAGAGAAGGTATTTTCAATATTGGGGAATACTTGCTGTTTCCTTTGCCATTGTTGGGAAAAGTAAGAAAACTTAGAAATGCTGACTGTAGATCCTCCATGGTACAGAGAACATGGTGGGCTGGAAGAATTGCAAATACCCCTTCCTCTAGATTCAATTCAAATGCCACCTCCTCCATGAACTTTATTCCCCCCCTCTTCCACATCTTCAACCCCTGGCTTGGAAATGATTTTTTAAGTCTAAAGGTTTGTAGATCACTTGGTTTATAGCTCTCTTAGTATATCTTCTATAGCATGCTTAGTATTTGAAATGAAGAGAAGCAGCCTGGATAGAGACGTGGCCTTGAAACAAGAGGACCTGGGCTGAAGCCCCATATTTGTGTAATCTGGATCAGGTCCCTTAGACTCTTGATGGTCTAGAACAGTGGCAAGAAATTAAAATATAAATGGGGGACTGTTAATAAGGATCCCTGTGAGCAGTATACTGACTTCGTTTTAAAATGTTTCCCTGTATTTTTATTTTGGTAAATATTTCCCAATTACATTTTAATCTGGTTCAGACCACACTGGGGAGTGCGGTAGACTTTGGGGCCAGGGGTTTGCCACCTCTGGTCTAGCTATCTCTCTAAGATTTTAAGTTGCAGAGATGGTGGTGACCTGCATTGGCAGGGGAGTTTCTTCACTTGGGAGTTTCCTATATCAATGAAATCTCAGGTTCAGTCTCTATTCCTATTTGGAATCATAGGCTAGGAGGGACCTCAGAGGCTACCTTGTCTCACCCTGTCATTGTACAGATGAGAAAATAGAGGCCTAGAGATGTTAGAACTTGTTCAAGGTCACAGGTAGTAATTAAGGAGTGTCAGATTTAGAAATGATGTGAACTTCAGAGATCATTTGCCCAAGACCTCCACTTTATGGAATAACAAGAACTGGCGTTTATATAGCATTTTAAGGTTTGCAAAATTCATTACAGGTAATATCTCATTTTATCCTTACAACAAACCTGGGAGAAAGATGCTATTATTATCCTCATTTTACAATAGAGATAACTGAGGCAAAGGGTAAGTGACCTGCCCGGGATCACACAGCTAGCAAGTATCTGAGGTAGATTTGGAACTCAGGTCTTTCTGATTCCAGGCCCAGCACTCTATCCACTGTGCCACCTCAATTTATCAGCTCTCTTTGGGCAGGAAGAATAGTATGAAGGGGCTGGGAACTTGTGGGGGGAAGGTTCCAGAGCAAGAAGGCAAGGGCTAAAAGGGGGAGGGTAGAGCTTCCAAACCACAGATGAGGTGAAGTGACTTATTCTGGGTCACACAGTTAGTAATCTATGAAGCTGGAAACCAGATCTAGACCTCTTGATTCCAGATCTAGTATGCAGTAGGTGCCCAATAACTGCCTGTTGATTTACTGAAGAATTCCACATAGTTTTCTCAGCAGATGAAGTGCAGCCCCAGTGAGGTGTCATTAAGAACAACCTTGCCGTGTGACTTTGGATAAGTGACTCTCCAGGGCTCTGGGGCAGTTAACTTCTGCCTTTGACGAAGTCTGTCCAGTTAATAGGACTGAACCTAGATTATCCCAAGTCATAAGAACTACCTGGGACATCAAAAGGCAAGTGAGTCCTCAAAGCTGAATTGCCTCTAACACATTTCAGGCCTTTCTGGAAGGTTGTTTGGTGCTGGACCTTAATTTACTACTAAGTCCAACTTTCCCTGTTGTGTTTGTCCTGGGGATTTGGAGGGTCATTTTCTCAGAGGGGGAAGAACTGGTTCCCATAAATGGCTTGGTTACCAAGAATACTCTCTGGTTTTGGCTGTATACCAATTCCTGTAATTAGCCCCTTTCCCATAATGGCAGGCCACACAAATGAAAGGACTTCCTCTCTTTTATTTCAAGACTCCCAAACCCCAAGATAGGAATTCACCTTTGAGCTTTTCATTGCCTTAGCTATCCTCTCAAACCCTTCTCTTCTGGATCGCACATTCTACATTCTTTGCTCCAACCTTCTATATTTTTCAGTACAAAGGCCCATGCTTTTATTAAGAAGATTATGACTTAGTGCCTCCAGTTAACTCACAAGTTGATGGTGCTTCCCATTGTAAGTCCCAGATTCCCTTGTGATATAACTCATTTGTTCTCCTTTCTGGGAAACAGGAAAAGCCAATAAGACTTAGCAACGTTCAGCTCCCATATCAATAAAGTTAGAAGGTTGGACTTGCCTATTTGATATTCTATAGTCTATGTTCCTTTATTCAACATGAATTTATTTAGTACCTACTGTGTGCCAATCACTGTGTGTGGTGCTAGGCTCTGCCTTCAAGAAGTGACAATTCCAGGTGTCCCTTCTCAAAGCCCTAACGTTCCATGTTCTAATGGTCCTTTCCCCCTCTAACATTTAATGTTCAAGGGAACTTTCCACCCCTGCATCCTACATTCTGAGATCTCTTCCAGACCCAACATTCTATATTCTTTGCTCCAACCTTCTATATTTGAAGGAGCCTCTCAGTCCTAAAGGCCCACAGCACATGCTCTGATTGAGGAGATTATGCCCCGCTGCCTCAAGCTGACTTACAAGTTGATGGTGCCTTTGGTCATAGCGCTGATCACCCATTGCAAGTCCATGGTCTTGAAGGGAATCAGGATCATGCTGACGTTTTCTGCCAGCTCCCGGAAGCTCTCAGGGTATACCAAGTGGTGAGTGGTCTTCCTCCCAACATCAGCTTCAAAGCCTGCTGTGGGAGCCCGATTCATCCTGAAAATGGAAAGGGCAGATAGGGAGGGAACAGAGGAGGTAACAAACTGTCAGCAGGCATTATTTCTCAGATTTTGTTTTGCTTCATGCACTGGGTTACTTTAGGTAAGTCACTTCTCTCGGGGCTTCCGTTTTTTCGTCTGTCCAATGAGTGAGCTTAAGGGCTCTTCCAACTGTAACATTCTGTGATCTGAGGAGGGATTTTTTCACTTAACAACTTTTAACTCAGTCTCAGCAACAGTTTGGCAAGTCACAAAGGAGGTTGGTGAGTGGAATACGAGTCTCTGGATGGTGATCTGACCTGACCTAAAGTGGCAATCGGTTCTGAAGGTACAAAAACACAGGGCTGAAAAGAGATTAGAGGTTCAGGGGGACAGGGGAGAATGTGGCTTCAGGGACTGCTTAGGACCCCATCGAAAGCTCTTTGCTGACCTGAACCATTGCATCTTAAATATATTGTGTCATCTAGGATGCTAGAACATCTTGGTTTTAAAAGTAATAATGATACTGTCAATCAATCAATCAATACACATTTAATAAGGGCCTACTATGTGCCAGGCACTGTGCTAGATGCTTGGGATACAAAAGAGGCAAAAAACAGTTCCTGCTCTTAAGGAGCTTATAACCCAATGCGGGCAACAACATGCAAAGAACTATGTATAAACAATGCTAACCAGATAAGCTGGACATAATTAATAAAGGGAAGCCACTAGAATGAGGGCTGAGAAACGCTATATTAACAACAATTTACATCTCTATAGCCTGACAGTTTAGAAAGTACTTTAAGTAGAGTATCTGATTTGATTCTCACAACACCCACATGAGATGGTGCAACTATTATTGTCTTCATTTTTCAGATGAGGAAACTGAGGCTCAGAAAGTTTAAGTGACTTACTTGGAGTCACACAGATAGGAAAAGGAAGAGTTGGAACTTCATTTTAAGTCTTCTGACTTCCATTATATTGGGGTTTCCCCTTCTCCCCCATTATACTATGCTTTCTATAGGCAGGAGTGCTATTATCATGAGATCCTTTTCAAAACCTAGTAACTGAAACCCCTTGGATGGGGTCCAAGATGAATCAGCCTTATACAAATTACAGCATGTAGTGAACAGTGTTACAAAAGCAAGGCTATAGAATGTATTTTAGTAATAACACTCTACATTTCTGAAACTGTATTGGCTTAATTCCCTTGGATGTCATGTAACACTTCATATGACCTTCTAATGTCCTTACCATGTAATATTATAGAATAGAAGCTACATTAGAATTAAGGTCCTTGAAGACAAGGAATATTCTCATAGCAGGCCTGGTGTATAATAAATGAATGAACGAATATAATAAACTGTATTGGGGTCTTATAACCCTAGCTACCAACTAGAATGTAAAGTCTCTGTGGCTACAGAATATTTCTTACTGAAACTTTGTGTCTTCCTCTGCCTGTTAGATAAATGTCTGATACTATCATCTGTGCAGCACTTTTAAGTTTTTCAAAGATCTTAGATTGCTGAACCTGGTGTCAGAAAGACCGAAGTTCAAATCCAGCCCCAGATACTTACTAGTGTGACCCTGGGCAAATGGCTTCATTCCTTTCAGCCTCAGTTTCTTCATCTGTAAAATGGGGATAATAGCACCTCACTCACAGTTGCTGTTAGGGTCTGACGAGGTAATATACATAATTTTTTCAAAGCTTAAAGTACAATATAAATAAGTTGTTGCTCTCACAATTAATATTATTATCATTTGATGCTCCCAATAATCCCTATGAAGTAGATATGCTAACATTTGGTAGATGAAAGAATTGAAGTGTGGATAGTTAAAATGATTTGCTTAAGATAATACAGCTCATCAGAGACCAAACATGCACTAGAATCTGATTCTCCTGATTTCCATCCCAGTGACCTTCTTACAACCACCTGCAGCTACCTCTCTTAGGGATGGCCAGAAGGCAATGCTACCTAGTGGAGAGCATCTTGGGAGCCGGGGGACTATTGGTGGCCAGGAGGGCCCCTTCACTCACCGCAGCACAAAGTCATGGTTGTCAATGTCTCTCCCATACTGGGACTGCTTCAGGTTTCCTGAGTTGCCCACGACAGCACAACGCCTGCAGACCAGAGGCCCTTTCTCCAGGAATGGGTCAACATCACTAGGAACAATGCGGAACAGCTCCCTGAAGGTGTCATTTAGTCTCCTGGGCAGCCTCTCCCTCTGGAGTTTCTGTGAGCAGAGGGTCAGAGGAGACACACATTCAGCAAAAATGCCACAGGCATCCTCAGCAAGAAAGCTCCTCTGCTGCTGGCTGTCATGATGACCAAGTGGGGTTGGGGGAGAAGGTAGAGATGTATCTTTGTTGAGTGGCTCATTTGGGAACTGTAACCCTACATCTGAATTCCACAGCAGGCCCCTGCTATACCATCATGTGAGAAATAACTGAATAAAACTGCTACATACAACAGGAGACCCAGGTGAGAGAAGAGTGACTTCACCTTGTCAGCTATAACCTTTTTAGGTACAGGTTAGACTTGATGGCCTCTGATATCCGGAGACTCCCTCCACTCTGTGTCTGCTGCTCTGCCTGGCTTCAATTTCACGGTCTAAGATGATCTTCCCAGGATGAACTCATCACTTCGTATCTCCCCTGACACCACTTCCCTCTGCCTCCTTTCCCCTCTGACTGGAGGGTGGAATACCCAACTGCTTCTAATGCTTTCTTTATAGAGAGTGGGAATTTGGCTCTCAGCCCCTCCACTTTGTATCTGCTGCCATGCCTGGGTTCAACTCCATGGAAAAGATGCCCCTGGCCAGACAGTGCCTGGTCTCTACCTCCTCCCCTGTGGCTTCACCCCCTTCCCCCTTCCCCTTCCCCCCCCCCCCCCCCGCCCCACCCTGGCCAGCTTTCCTGTTGTGTGTTCTCTCCTTCCATTAGACTGTAAGCTCCTGAGGGCAGGGACTATTTTTCTTTTTATTAATTGTATCCCCAGAACTTGGCACAGTGGTACATAGCAGGTGCTTAACAAATGCTTACTAAATTGGATTGGACTGAGAGTCAGTCAATCAACAAACATTTAAGTACCATGAACTGTGTGAAGCTCGAGGAATACAAAGAAGAATAAAAAAAATAGCCCCTGCCCTCAGGAAACATATTATATTAAGGTAGATCACAAATATACAAATTGATACATACAAGATAACTACAGAAGACATGGAAGCAGCCTTAGAGCAGTGTGACTGTGACTGTGACTGTGACTGTGACTGAGGGAAGCCAGAAAAAGCCTCCTTCAGGAATTGGAGCTTAAAGGAGGTCAGGGATTCTGAGGCAGATTAGGAGAGAGAGCATTCCTGGCATGGAGAACTGGCAGTGCCAAGATGGGATAGAATTTGAACCACTGTGTGTGAGGAACAGCAAGGAGGCCAGAGTATGTGGAGAGCAGCAATGTTTTTAAGGACTGCAAAAATACAAAGGGCCAGGCTGTGAAGAGCTTCAGGTACTGAAGAGAGTGGTTTACATTTGGTCCTAGAGGTAAGAGGGAGTTACCAGGGAGGCAAATTTCAGCTCATCAAAAAGGGTCGCTACCTAACAATTAGAGATACCCCCTGAAATAGAATCATCTGCTTTGTGAGGTCGTAAGCTATAATTAAGGGGAAATTTTCAGCTGCAAATTCTGAGTCAGCAAAAGCATTTCACCCTTCCTAGATCCTGTGATTTCACTGAAGTGGGTACTCCTTCCACAGAAAAAAATCACAGCCCCTCCCAAACTTGGTAGACCATTTTTGAGAGATGTTGAGTCAGCAAGAACGGCTTTTAAAAAAGTCAATTCATATCACTTGTATTGCACCTATGGGGTTTCCTAACTGTATCTAGTTCTATGAAAGGCACCACAGAAGTAAAAAAAACAAACAAACAAACAAACAAACAAAAAACATGGTTCCTACTCAAGTGGAATAGGGCTGCCTTAGTGGGAGAAATTAAAAATCTCTATAGTCCGGTAATGGAATGATCACTCGATCAGCAGGAGACCAGGGTTCTTGGTCTTGGCCCTGCTAATAACTTGATGGGTGAAAATGGGCATATCATTTCTCCACAATGGACCTCAGTTTCCCCATCTGTAAAATGAGGAGGCTGGACTAAATGATCTCTAAGGTCTCTTCCAGACTTAATCGGATGACTATATTTCTATGATTTTCAAATACATGGGACACCAGCATCTTTGGAGTCCCCATATCCATAGGCATCACTGACCTGAAGGGAGGACATAGACACCTTCTTTAAAACTAAAGGAGAAACTCAAAACTTAAAAACAAATGTTAAAACAACAAAAAAAGTTTTAACATGTAACTGGGGAAAAAATAAAATATATTAAACTAAAAGGAGACCTTTCACAGTCCCCCCAGATGCTAGCTGGAGCCTTCCCCTTCCCCTTCCCCTTCCATCTACTCTATATTTACCCTTGATATACCCAGAGGTGTTTTCATGTTTGTGTCCTTCATTAGAATGTGAACTCTTGACTGTCATAACAATGTAAACAAAAAGGACAACAGATGTTGCAAAATTACAAAGAACAAAGTTGACCCCAAAAAAGAGATATGTGAGGATACTTCCCTTGACTCAGCTGCACAGGGGTGCTTTGGTGCTGGGGGAGAATGGATGTGGCACATTTCATACGGTGCAAGGTTTGTTTTGGGCTCTTTTTTTTTTTTGATGCATTGATAAGTTTGCTGATTTTACTTCTTTTTCTCCTTTTATCTCCCTTAAAATTTTCTTTGTTCTACGAGATGACTCTCTGGGAAGTGGGAGGGATAAAAGGGGGAAGTTTAGGCAATGTAAAAAAACAAGTGCTATCAATAAGAATTAAAAAACAAAAAATTTCTTGGAGAGAGAGACTGATTTTGCCTTTCTTTGCATCTCCAGGGCGTAGCACAGTGCCTGGCATATAGGAACACTTGCGGACTGACTGACTCATTGGTATACTATGGCAGCCATATCATAGGCAGGTTCTGGACATGAAAGCTCAAAAGAAGACTTGGGACGTTTTTCAATTCTTTCTAGGCCATCAGAGGCTGAAGGTCACACACAAGTGTTTCCTATATCAGCCAACGAGCAAGCCTTTCTGGTGGAGCCAAGGAAAAAACAAAATTTGCAACAAGCAGAACAGATCAGGAGGGGAGTGGGCTGTCTTAGGACCCCCCCTCACTGCAGACTTTTAAGTGACTTTTAGTGATGCTCCAGAAGGGACTGTTGTTTAGGCTGGCCTAGACGAATTCTGAGGACCTTCCCAGTTCCGAGGTTCTATGGTCCTGTGCTTCTGGGAGGGTGTGGTTCTCCTCACAGGTTAGAGTTTGCTCCAAAGCAGCCCAGTTTTCCTTGGTAACGGTAATAACATTTTCCTTTGAGGATGTATCTGCCCTCAGTCGGACTGGATGCACCTGTCGGGAGGGTAATCTCTTCTAACATGTTTCCTTTGGTGGAGGAGGGGAATGGGGGAGGGGTCTGGCTGAGTCACTGAGAGCCCAGTGACCACAAGGATTCAGGGATCTAATCCCCCACCTGAGTGTTGGCTGTTGTGTGAAACCAGGCTATCTGATGCAAAACAAACCCCAATCCTAGCTTCTTCCCAGAGACTATAAAGTCTTCTCGTAGCAACCCCCAAAGCAAACAATCTCTCCTATCCTTCATTTCATACTAGAAGGTTGTGTCACCCAGGGGGAGGCTGTGTAATTACTGCTAACAAGAGACAGAGGGCATCTGAAATTGGGGCTTTCTACTGGCCAGGATGACTCAGTTTCCAGGGAAGCCAACGGTCCACAAGGCTGAGACAGTCATGGGTTAGGGTGGGGAAGCCTCTTTATAGAGACTCATGCTATGAGGACAGGCTCCCACCCAGGTGAAACTTCCAGTGGGTGAGGGTGGGTACATGGCTCGTTATTAGTCAGTTTGATCATGGTGCTTTTCCTCTGAAATTACCATCCACCATTCATCTAGCTTGTAAACATGTACAGTTATTGGCATGTTGTTTCTCCCATTAGAAAATTAGACCTTTCTAAAACCAGTGGTTTTTGTTCTTGTATCCCCAGTGCCTAACACAGTGCCTGGCGCACGGTGATTGCTTAATACTTATTGACTGACTGAATGTCTACAGAAGCCCCTGTAGGGACTATTAGGGACTATGGGGTCAGGAAGACCTGAGTTCAAATCTAGCTTCAAACACTTACTAGCAGTGTGACCTCTATCTACCTTAGTTTCCTTAACTGTAAACTGGGGATAGAGCAGTTAGGTGGTGCACCGGATAAAGTGCTAGGCCTGGAATCACGAAGACTAATTTTCTTGAGTTCAAATCTGGCCTCAGACACTTACTAGCTGTGTGACCCTATACAAGTGATTTAACTTTTCCTCAGTTTCCTCATCTGTAAAATGAGCTGGAGAAGGAAATGCCAAGAAAACCCCAAATAGGGTCACAAAGAGTCAGACGTGACTGAAATAACTGAACGATAACAAAAATTGGGGTAATAATAGCACTGACCTCTCAGGGCTGTTGTGAGGACTAAGTGATTAAATTAAACATTAAATTAATATTTTAAAGCATCTTGCAAACTTTAAAGTAATCTAAAAGTTAGCTATTTTTTGTAATTATCAGCTCTCCCCTCCCCATGTCAGGTAATAGACTACCATAGTCATGGTAGAGGTAGAGAGCACTCTTGAATCAGTCAATGAGTCAACAGGCATTTAAATGCCTACTATCTATCAGGTGGGCAGCTAGGAGGTACAATGAATAGATTACTGGCTCTCAGGAGTCAGGGAGACCTGAGTTCAAATCAGGCCTCAGACATTTACTAGCTGTGTGACTCAGGGCAAGTCACTTAATCCTGTTTCCTCATCTGTAAAATGAGCTGGAGAAGGAAAAGGCAAATCACCCGTATCTTAACTAAGAAAACCCCATATGGGGTCAAGAGGAGTTGGACATAACTGAAAAATAGCTGAACCAAAAAAATACCAGGTAATGTACTAAGGGCTGGGGATATAAGGAAAGACAAAAGCATGATCTTTGTTTGGGGTAAACTATATGTACTGGGTACATACTGAGTGTAAGTGGAAGGTAATCTCAGAGGGAAGGTGCTAGAAGCTGGTAGGGCGGAAGAATGAGAAAGACCTCTTGAAGAAGGGGGGGAGATGGGAACCCTTTAGGTTGACACAGCACTCGGTAGGTTATAAAACACTTTCACACCTTTTAGACCTTATCCGGCCTCACCACAATTCTGGGAAGTAGGCAGAGTAAATATTATTTGACTCATTTTGGAGATGACGAAACAGAGGCTCAGAGGGATTAGGTTATTTGCTCAAGCACACATAGCCATAACTGACAGAGCCAGCGTTCTGAGTCCATACCTAATACTATTCCTATTACTCTCAAGTGAACCCCCAGCTTGAACCAGGAAATCATTAAGTGAGCTCATCTTTCTTGTTTCCTCGCCAGTTTTCTAAATGTCTGACTATATAGTTGGCTCTTGCATCATGCCCTGAACACTTGAACAGAGGAGAAACATGAGAACAGCAGAAACACCACAGAATCACTGAATCAAAGACTTAGGGAATTGGAATGGGGCTCAGGAGGCATCTAGCCTGACTCTTGCCCTAATTAGGAATCCTCTTCATGGAATCCTTCTAAGTGGCCATCCAGCTGCTTCATATCATGTCAGGCAACTCCCTCCTTCCCAAGGCACCTCATGACATTTTTGGACAGCTGAAAATTTCAGTTCTTTTCCTTACATTGAGAAGATCTGTTCTGTCACCCAGGACTGTTCTAGTCCAGGAGTCTGCCTCTAACAAGGGGCACTATGGACTAGAAATGTGCTGTCTGTGATGGGAGGGTACAGTCATCCTCCTCCCTGATCCAGGTTTAGTGGTTCGCGATCTCTTCCAAAACCCTGGAAACCATAAGCTGACTGCAAACTCAACATAATACAAGGCAGATGTTAGTTGTGGCTACCAAAAAGGCAGATGTAATCTTGAGTAGCATCAGAAGACAGATGATGGTCAGATGTGATAGTCTCACTATACTCTGCCCTGGTCAGACCACATCTGAATAAAATTCAGTTCTGTTCAATTCTGGGGGCCATATTGTAGGAAGGATACTAACAAATGGGAGTCTGGCTAGAGGAAGGCAATGAGGGAACTCCTCTGAGAAGTGAGACTGCCATCTTATCTTGACTAGAATCACACATTCACACCTTCCTGTCACTTCTCCAGCCATCTCCAGACCATCTCATGGTGTGTATCACCCCCTCATCCAGCTTTGTAGCTCTTCTTTATGGATTGTCTTCCCCAATTAGAATATAAACTCCTTAAGGGTAGGGGCTGTCTTGCTTATCCATAGTAGTATTCCTAGCACTTAGCACAGTTCCTGGCACATAGTAAGTGTTCAGTAAATTATTTATCTGTCTATCCACCATTCCATCCATCTCTCCATCCATCTGTCCATCCATCCCTCCATCCATCTATCTGATCCATCCACCTATCTCTCTCTCTCTCTCTCTCTCTCTCTCTCTCTCTCTCAATTTAAGAAATTTGGGATTCTGATGTACATAGAAGACAGTACTGGGGTGGGAGCCAGGGAATCTGAATTCAAATTTGAATTCTATCACCTATCATAGTATAATTTAGTGAGGACCTTAGAAGTTATCCAGTCCAACCATTCATTTTTACAGGTGAAGAAACTGATTGGTGCAGGGCCACATAGCTATTGAGTGTCTGAGGCAGGATTTGAATCCAAGTCTTCCTGCTTACAAGTCCAGGGCCCTATACCATGCTGCTCTAACCTACATAAGTGATTTGGGGCAATTTATTTAACCTCTCTGGGGCTTCAGTTTCCTCATCTGTAGAATCAAGAGTTGGACTAAATGGCTTTTAAGGCCTCTTCCAGTTTTAATTCTGTGATCTTTTTTTTTTAACCTTGAGAAAAATAAACTTGGGTGAGGACAGAGGCAAATCATTATACAGAAATAGTTAAAAGATCTTCATGTGGAAATGGGATTATAATTAATTTTGTGTGGCTTCAGAGGGAAGAATTAGGAGAGAAGGTTAAGGTCACAGGAAGTCAAGTCTGGCTCAACACAAGGATGAACTTCCTAACTGTTGGAATTATCCAAAGACAGAACAGACTTTCTCACAGTACAGTGAGTCACTTATCCATAAACATATTTAAGGAGGAACTGAGTAAACACTGGATTGGAGCCAATGCAGAAGGGATTCATATAAAGGTTGGCAGGTTGGACTAGATCATCTCTGAGATAGTGTGATTAATATGCAGGTATTAAGCATCTGGGCAGCTAGGTGGCACAGCAGATAGACCATGGAGCCTAGAGTCAGAAAGACCTGAGTTCAAATATGGCCTCAGATAGTTCCTAGCTGTGTGACCCTGGGCAAGTCACTTCATCCTGTTTGCCTCAGTTTCCTCATCTGTCAAATGAGCTGGAGAAAGAAATGACAAATGTCTCCAATATTTTTGTCAAGAAAACCCCAAATGGGGTCACAGAGAGCAAGAAATTACTGAAAAATGACTGAACAACAAGAAGTAGGCAGAATATTATGCTGGGATCCAGGGAGATACAAAGTTAGGCAATCTCTGCCCTCAGGGAGCTTTTGGTCCAGTAGATGGACAATCAATCAGTCAAGAAGATTTATTAAATGCTTGCAATGTGCTGGGTACCATGCCAAGATCTAGGAGTAAAAAGAAACGCAAAAATAGTCCCTGCCCTTAAGGAGCTCACATTCTAGAGAAGGATATAACATTACAAATAATTGGGTAGAATCAAAATATACTCAAGAGTACAGTGCAGATTGAAGCATATTTTTCCACTTCCTTTGTTTCCTGCTTTTTATTTATTTTTCTGACACATAGCTAATACGGAAATGTTTTGCACAATTTCATGTTTATAATTGATATCATATTGTTTGCCCTCTCAGTAGGTGGTGGAGGGACAGGAAGGAGGAAGAGAATTTTTAATTAAAATTTTAATTAAAATTTTCCAAAAAATGAATGTTAAAAATAAATTATTTTTTAAAAGGATATACTCAGAAAAGATGAAAGGTAGCTGTAGGAGGTGGGGGCCGCTGGGAAAGGCCTCCAGTATAGAATGTGATTTGAGCTATGTTAAGTAAGAGAAAGCAGGAGGTGTAGGTGAGGAAGGAGAGCATTCCAGGAAAGGAGAAGAGCCTGGACAAAGGCACGGACATGAGTGACAGAGCGATGTGAACAAGGAAGAGCCAGCAGGGCAGTGTAGCTGGGTCACAGATTGGGAGAAGACTGGAATGGCTAAAAGTGGCCTGCTTATCAAGATATTTCAATGCCAAACAAGGGCTTTTATCTGATCCTGCAGTACTGTAACACGTAGCCGCTAGAGCTCAGTGAGCAGAGGAGATAACACCTTCAGACCCAAGCTTTACAGCACTTTGGCAGCTGAATGGAGGATGCACTGAAGTAGGGGAGACTTGAGGCAGGGGGACCAGAATACAAATGCAGACAACTGTTATTCACAAAAACAAATACAAAGGTAGGGATGAGGACACAGAAGCTCTAATCACACCTGTGCTACCATGGTGACCTCAGTCCTGGCTCAAACCCTCTCTACCTCAGTTTCTTCAGCTGTAATTAAGTAGAAACAACTACTTTCCTGATCAACCTTCTGGATTATCTGGAGGACCAAATGAGACAGTACATGTGAAAGCAGATTTGGGAAAGCATAAAGTGTAAGAAATGGCTGAGTAAGGTCTCCATCTTTTGAACTGTCATTGTACTCAGTGATTCTGAGCATGAATAACGAGCTCAACGCTATGGGTGATGAGCCTTCCCTACCCCTTTCACAATACCCGCATGGGACTCATGGACAGCTTATCTATAGACTTGGCTGCTTTCTGTAAGGGGCATGTGTGTGGGAAGGGAGTGGGGACTGGCAATGTCAGATGCTTATCTTGGAATGTGAGGGGAGTTCGAGAAAGAAGAGATTCCCATGGGGGCTCTGGGGCAGAGGTTTGTGGTTGGACTGGGATCAAATGGGAGAGAGATAATGGAAAGGGAGGCAAAGCCAAGAGGAGGGAGAAAAGTGAAGTAGTGTCAGGCCACTGCAGTAGGAAAGTATGCTAGGAGAGAACGAAGCCAAGTGCTTGTGTCTATATTCCCAGCACTTAGCACAATGCCTCGTACATAAAAAGTACTTAAGAAATTCTTTATATCTATCATCTATTCATATCAACTATCTATCCATTTTTCCATTCATTTGTCTATCCATCTATTTATCAATCTTTTTATCCAAATATTTATCCGTCTTTCTATCTATCCGTCTGCTTATCCATCTTTCCAGCTATCACCTATCCATTTTATCATCTATCTATCCATCTATTTCTCCAGCTCTCCATCTGTCTATCTATCTATCTATCTACCTACATACCTGCTGTCTTCTCTCTCTCTCTCTCTTTCTGCATACCCAGTCTCACTATTTACTGGCTGTGTGACCCTGGATAAGGCACCTGTGATGAAGGTTACTAATTTAGAGTATCCATGATGATACTAATATGATCACATACTCCCTACTCCCTTTATGCCTTTCAAAACTAGCTGTGCCTAAAAAGAAATGTGTCTCCCTCCAGCCAATTTTGTGATGAGACTCTCCAAATTTAGCCAGGCTGGTTTTCAAATGACATCTATATTTAGGCTATGATCTGAGTTCAAATCTAGCCTCATCCACCTACTGGTTGTGTGAGCCGGGACAAGTCACTTAACCTCTGTTTGTCTCTATTTCCCCATCTATAAAATAGGGGTAACAGCACCTACCTCCCAGGGGATGTTGTGAGGATCAATTGAGATAATACTTGTAGAGCACTAGCGCAGTGCCTGGCACACAGTAAGTGCTATATAAATGCTAACTATTATCATTATTATTATCATTATTATTATTATTATTACTGCTCCTACTGTTGTGTCTATCTTATCAAGGAGAAAAGGAAGCACTGAGAGATCACAGGATGTGCAAAATTTGTAGAATTCACCTGACCTCGTTCATCTTTGCATAACAGCCCCTACACTAGCTTCTCTGAACCATATCACTGCATACTTTATATTGGCTGCAGCTGTTCTATGTCCCCTGGAACATAAGCTTCTTGAAGGCAGGGACTGTTCCCTATATGTCTTTTCCAGGGGCTGGCTGGTAAAGGTTAGCAACTGACTCTCTGAAAAGGAAATTTGCCCAGGATAGGCTTTTAAGTTTAATATAAACTATTAACACTTTCTTCCTTAAGTCTTGGTCGATCAACAAAACAATACACCGATCCCTAATCTGTAGCCTGCCAATTGCTGAGTTGTAAATGCTCACCCTGCAAATTTACCCATCCGACAGATGGACCACCACATCCCTGGCCTTCTCTCCCACATCCCCTCCCACACTGTTCAACCAGCGCCACTGGGCACACCATCAGCACACATTTAACACTCATTGATGGACTCTGTAGGTTCAGGCACCCACGTTCTGCTCCCAACTACTTACCATCCACCATCTATAGGTGTCATTCTCCAAGAAAGCATTCTGGGCATTCAGCAATGGCTGCATTGTATGATTAAATCTCTCATCGAACCAGGGTGCCAACCCAGTCTCTGAGATGCACTGGGAGCAACCACAGGGTCTTTCAGGGTACTTCATGAGTCTTTTGAGATGCTCTGAGAAATGCATCACCATCTGCTTGGGGAACCAGGTGTAGGCAGTTGTGGTGTGAGCATAGTTCAAGAAGAAGGATGTGAGAAAAACCAGAAGGAGGATGAAGGTAAACACTTTCAGGCCTTTCTTCCTGATCATTGCCATCTTTTTCCCCTGGGGGGAGTCTTAGTAGGCAGGAATAGATGAAGAGGTTCCCAGAGACTGAAAAATTGGGACAAGGCCTTATCTGGTCAGAGGAAAAGAGGCTATCCCTACTGCAGATGTAAGGCCAACCCCAAATTCATCTCTTTGAGAAGAAGTCTTCCATTGTCTCCTGAAATTTCTGTAATCTTCTGGAGACAGAAACTGTATCATGTGGGGAGTCTCTGTTCTATTTATCTTATCATTTAGTGTTTAAAATAAAATAATCCTGGTTCTGTTTCTTCAGTCCTCCTAAACAGCGACTGATTTCTCTCTTCCAGGCTTTAATCAAAACAAATAACAGTAATTTCCTTTCCCTGTTCAAACAGATTGAGAGGCAATTAATATCTGTGTCAGAGTCTGGCTAGCCTTCCGGCAGAGAATATCAATGAAGGGACCCGCAGCAAGATGAAAGATTCTTTTCCCTCACACCTCCGAAAAGTTTGTCCTCCCTGCGATTGAATCCTGAGTGCCAATCAAAGGAGCAGGTGAAAGGGCCAGGACGCTTGAATCACAGGGACCTGGCTGTCATCTGCACGAAAGAAGAAAACAGAACGAAACTGTGTTGAGTACTTGAAAAAAAAAATCACCCACTTGCTTTTACATCCCTAGCTTTCCTCTCTCTGTCTCTCTTCCTCTCTCCTCCTCCCCAACTTCTGATTAAAAAACAAACAAACAAACAATTTAAAACTGCTAGGTAGAGGCTTTCAAGCAAAAGCGGGGTCAACAACGGGCCCAAGCTTCAGGGTTAACAAAGGTGGGACCACGTTGTTATCTACATTTTTTTTATAAATAACGAAACTGAGGTTCAGAGGAAGAAAATGATTTGCAGAGTAGATCATAGATACAGGGCTGGAAAGGCCCTGACAGGCATAAATTCGGAACTGGAGGGGACCTCCGAGACCATCTAGCCCAGCCCACTCATCTGCAGATGAGGAAACTAAAATCGACTAAAGTTCAATGATGTGTCTAGAGTCGCACAGTAAGTGGCAAGGCTGGGAATCAAATGCCAATCACGGGCCTCGGCTCCCTCATCTGTGAAAGACTGTGCTAGAACAGCATCTGAGGCTCCTTTCAGGTCCAGATCTATGATTTTTTGACCCCCAATGCCATGGTTTTTACATCAAATTACACTGCCTACAGCTAAATACACAGTCATCTGCCTAAGTGCATTTGAAGCCAGGCTCTGAACTTAGGTCCCTATGCTCCAGGGCCAGGGCTCTTTCCCCTGCTCCTCCCCCTTCCACAGAATGGCTAAAGGGGCAGTTGCCCCAGTGGTCCAAACTGTTACCAAGTAATTAACTGTTTTTATTAGAGAAGACACTCTTGGATGGGGTTGCTCCAAACCCCCGACTGATCTCAATAGGGATAACAGCTCACATTTATACAGGACGTTACAGTTTGCAAAACACTTTATGTTACATTATCTTATTTAATCCTCCTAAGAACTCTGTGAGGTAGAGGCTTATTATCAGTCCCATTTTACACATGAGGATATCGAGCAGCTAGGTGGCAGAGGACAAAGAACTCTATTACAGTTGGAATCAGTTAGACCTAAATTGGAATCCTGATTCCGATACTGATTAGTTGTGTGATCCTGGGCAAGTTACTTAATACTGCCCAGTCTTGAGTCTCCTCATCTCTAAAATGGGGATAATAATCACACTTAACTACCAGGGCTGTTGAGATTTGATGAGATAACATATTAAAGCGCTCTGCAAACCTTATAGTGCCATGTTATGGACACCATACTCATCAGTATTGATAAGCACCAAAGATACTAAGGACATCCAAAGCAGTGATTATACCCAGTCACGCTTTCAGACAAAAAGTTCTCCTTACAGCAAGCCCAAGGAATACATTCTTATTCCATTTTAGAGGTGAAGAAAACAGAGGCTTGGAGAGGCCAGCGGCAGTACTAGAACTCAGATCTTCTAGCACTGAACACATGGGTCTTTCCAGTGCACCCAAACTGACCCCATGTTTAAAGACACGCTGGCCTCTTCATAAGATGGTGGCCACAATGGCAGTCTTTTAGATAAAGAGCCTCCTTGATCTAAATGATGGTGAGTGGGAAAGAAGTTAGGACAGCATACGGAGGCTCTTGGAAGGCAGTTCCATCCACACTTGTTTGGGCAGAATGTACCCCCATTTCAGGAACAATTTAAAGTTGGTTCCTTCCCCAACCTGACATGTACCAACTATGATTCACTGTCTGCTAGACAAACTCTCCATCTTTTACTAAACAGCATGCAAAAGCAGTATACTACAAGGCATGGTGACTCCTTGATTAATCAGAACATAATTAAAATTTGAGGTGGTTGTCGTTTCTTTGTGTTTGTTTGGAAGACTGAGGCACAGCTCAAGGAAACAAGAGGTTATCAAAAAAGGAATGCCTGGGGAAGGAACAATCCAGCCCAAGGACCCATTTACATACATCTTCTTCATTTACATCTCTAGGACCAGAAAAGGAGAACTAATACTCACACTTGTGGCCCCATTAAGGTCCTCACTCATCCACCAGCTGTGACCTCTTCCCTCAGAAGCTCCCATAAAATGTATTTTGATCTTCTCTTGTAGTATTTAATCGTAGAATCATAGGTTTGGGGCAAGAAGGGACTTGCTATCCTTATCAAAGCAGGAGAAAGGGACTGAAAAGGGAAGCAGCTTCACGAACAAAGGTTAAAGCCAACGTTTCCGGGCTAACCCTTGAAGATGTCCGTTAATTCCGCTCCCTTCACCCCTCTCCATCCCAAGTCATTCTGGTTAGTCTCAGCAGGACTTGGATTCAACCCCAGTGTTGGTGATTTGAGACCTGGAAGTCCCTTCATCCTCTGCATCTGGTGCTGCAAACCTTCCTCCTTGCAACGGAGAGTGGGAGGAGGGGAGCAGAGAAAATGTTGAAAATGATGTGACAGCTGGGGCCTCACCCCACCGGAAGCAACTTGCATGTGGCAGGACCTCGTCACGGAAGCATCATGTTGGTTTTCCTGAAATGTTCACTTTAAGTCACTGCTCTGGTCCTCTGTTTTTATGCTGAGAAGGGTCCTGTCCCATCTTGCTCTCCTGCCCCTCCCTGTCTCTACTTGCCTTACTCAGATCTGGAAACACGCAGACCACTTCCTCAACTGAGAGCTTCCGTATCAGCCTCCTGCATCTCAGTGACAACAGAACTCAAACCCTCTGTCACGCTATCTAATGTTTGTCAAGATTTGGTTTTCCCCCTTTCTTCTGAACTCATGACGCTCGATATCGTCCTGCAAACTCTTACTCAAATTTTCATTATACCTATTTGTGCAACTATGTAATTCCCTTCACACCACCTATAAGTTCCTTGAGGGCCTTTCTATCTTTGTTTCTCACTCTAATACCTAGACTAATAACAATATCACATTTATATGGCATTTCAGCATTTTAAAGTATTTCTATCCCACCCTCCATGCCCATTTTATAGATGGGGAAAGCAAGGCTCAGGGAGGCGATGAGACTTGTCCATGGTCACAAAGCTGTTTAGTGGAGGATCAGGGTGTCTTCTCACTCCAGGTCCAGCTATACCATATTGCCTCACAATCAAGCACACCCTTAATAAGGGTTTTTGTTAAGTAAATGTTCAGGCCGTCTTTAAATGAGAGAGTAAGGGCTGGAAATGATCCAGCATACAATAGTCTCCATAAATGATAAGTGGGAATGTTTACCCTTCGTGGATAGTGTGGGACTGAACTAAATGATCTCTACAATCCCTTCCAGCCTGAACCTTTTATGAAATGAAAGACTGGCAACAGAATATGTTAGAGCCACAGGAAGGCGGGAGGCGGTGGGAGGGCACAGGATATCCTCTGGAAGGTCATGCTCCGGTCTGTTAGGAGGACAAATGGGAACAGTCGATGACACAGTCTGGATGTAATCCCTTCATTTCCAATCCTGTGCATTTTGGTCAATAAGTCAATGATCAGCCCGAGTGCTTGATCCACTTTGCCCTGCCCAAATGTTTGGTTCTGGGCTGGTTTTAATCAGTTCTTACATAAGATCTAGAAGCAGCTACAGAAGTGTTTGGGAGGTGAGGGGTGAGTGTGGGAACGACTGCTAAAGCATAGTCCCTACAAATAAAATAAGAATGATCTTTCTTTGGGGCGCACTTTTAAATTCCGACCACTCCCCACAGGTGAGGCCCCCTATCACTTGTCACTGGCCTAAAGAATGTTCAGCCAAAATTACAGATGCTGAAAAATGAGATTAAGAAGGGGAGGTGAAGGATGGGAAAAGAGAAGGATTAGGAAGGAAAGGGAAGGGGGAGGGAGGAACAATTCAGCAAAGCAGTGATTTAAACTAATTGAGCCTGAACACCAAAGTGAATGCAATGTGAGCAGAGACATTCTTGCTTAGGGTTTCTAAAAGATCTGGCCCTGAGACTTCAAAAATCCATGGAAATTTCTTGTATATCAACACAAGAGGCAGCTGCCCAAAGTGTTGCTGAATCTGAAGAGCTGGGGGATGGAGACAGAGATGCGCTCTCAGGAATGTAACACGTCTCTGAGAAGCGTGATTGTGAAAACAACGCTGTCTTCCTTCTCCCTCCTCCTCCCCCACCCCCACTCCTGCCCAAGTCCAGCAAAGGCAGGGGCCAGTCAGACAGTCTCGGTGTCTAGGTCTAGTTCTGTGATGGGTTCACTTTGTGGGACATCGCTCAAGTCACTTCTCTTACCTATAATACGAGGAGGCAGGTCCTTTCAGCTCAAACAATCAGTGAACTCTATGAAAGTCTAGATGTCACTAAAGAAGAGGAGGGGGATAAACCTCAATTTCCCTTTTGCTCTAGAGAAATGGAATATTCCTAGACAACGAGCAGGGAAGAAACTGAGAATCTCCTTCCAAGTCTTTCCCTTCCTCCAGAAACAGGAGAACTCTTGGCAACATTTCTCAGATTATCTCAGCAAACTGTAAGCTTCTTAGAGAGCTAGCTCAGGGTAGGGCCTCTTTGGGAGTTGGTCTTTATATTACTAGCACTAGTAGAGTGCTTGATATATAGTAATAATAATTAACGCTTGTTTAAGAGAGATATAAAATTTAGATAGGACCTTTCTGTGTCCTCATGGAGCTTATAGTATATTAGAGGGATAAAACACGCAGACAATTATGATACAAAATAATACATGAGGGGAAAAGAAGTGGTAGGTGAGGTTTCCGGTGTGGGAAGAAGGGCAAGGAAGGAGTGTTATTTACCTACTAGGATATCAGGAAAGACTTAATGAAGGAAGTAACATCTGAATTGAGCTTTTAAAAGGGTAGATAAGAATTCAATAAACGGAGATGATGCCTGAGGGAAGGGAGAAAAGGCTGATTCCAGGCAGAGGGAGCAACATGGACCAGAGCATGGAGGTGGGAAACTACAGAACTCATCCGGGAGATGACCAACTGTCCAGTTTGGCTAGAGAACAGAGTAGGTAGAAGGGAAGGGTATGAGATAAAGGTGGAAAGGTAGAGTGGCAACAGGTTCTGGAGGGCCTTGAATATCAGGCAGAGAAGTCTGAGCTTTACTTGGTAAGTAATGGAGAGTCACTGAAGGAGTTTGAAAATAAACTTTGTGGTAGAATGATTAAAGGGGTGACAAGAGTAGAAGTGGAAAGAAAATGATTGTGGTTATTATTAATATCACTATCATTATAAAATATGAGGGTAATTCTTACTGCCCCAGACAAGAATGATCTCTTTCTTGCCTCTGAAAGCCTACACATATCTCTTACGCTGTATACTGCCTGATGTTGCTATTAACTAATCTTGTATTTTATTGTCATTTTTCATTTTTAAAAATTTATAGGCCCTTTCTCCCCTTGTCCCCCAGTTAGATTTTAAATCTCCTGAATCCTAGAGATTAGCTTTAGAGGTGACAATGATACTATTAATAAAAATGACATTATTGAGGACATACATGACTAGAAACAGAATTTGAGGTAGAAGTCAAATAGTATAAATAAGAGATAATACATAGATAGCCAGAGTGGCATACTGGTGCCCAAACCAGGACAGAACTACTATAAAAGTTTTATAGGAAAACATTTACAAGCATCACACACAGGATGAGAAGATGGTGAAGGGGTTACATTCTGCAATGGTGAGTGCAGCATTTACACCCTCTCCCTTAAGAGTATCTAAATACCAAAACACTATGACAACTGAAACATATGTATAGGGTCCTTTTCACTCTTCCAAGACACTTTCATATCTATCATCTCATTTGAACCTCAAAACCATATTAGGATGTAGGCAAGACAGGAATTAAGGCCCCTATTTTACAGATCAGGAAACAGAACTTTAGAAGGCCCAAATTCACATGGTAAATGAATAGAAGATCCAGGACTCTTACCAAGTTTTCCCAGTCTGAGTTCTGTGTGCTTTCTGTGATAGCACAAAGCTTTTCTTTATGGCTTTTTGTAGCCTCAGTGCTTCTGCACAGGGTTCTGCATGAAGAACTCAATAAATGTTTGGTGGTGCTGGTGGTAATGGTGATAGACAGTGTAGTGCAATGCAAAGATCACTGGATTTGGATGCAGAAGCCTTGGGTGTGAATTCTGGCTTTGCCACTTAATGACTTTTGTGAATTTGGGCAAGTATCTATCCTTTCCTGGGCCTCACTTTTCTCATCTATGAAACATGGGGGTTGAACTAGATGGTTTTTAAGGGCTCTACCAACTCTAAATCCTATAAACTCTAAAGAAAATCAGAGGAAGAGGTTGATAGGTTTTGCCTTCCTTCCCCTCCTTAATGGTGGGCGATCTGTTCCATCTGCTTTCACTTAGGGCCTGCGTGCTCTGCATACTCTCCATTCTGTTCACTTGCAATACAACACACAAACCTATTCTCCAGCTAAGCCATTTTTGAGAACATGATGAATGTTTCTGGTCATTTAGCTTTTATTAGTGTTACTGATGAGAAGAAACCATAAGAAATGCCACACTCTTTGGTGTTCTAAGGGAATGACCAGCCAAGTGTTACCTTAATGTATATAGGCACCTTGAATTGGAGGGTCAGGTGATGATGCAGTCCAAAAAATCTCTGTGACTCAGAGCCCCACCCCCAAATGGTGGCTGGCCCGTGGGACCAAAGAACAGCATGTGGCAGGGACACTGCCTCCAATTTCATTCACTGAGTCAACCAGACCTGCTGTCAGATCTCAAAGATCTGAAGAAAATGGCAGGCTTGTTTCTATTTCAATTACTGCAAATACATTTGCTTCTCTGGATGCTCAATTACCCAAAGTAATTCTGAGATACTCATTTGATTCAGTTAATAAAATGAGTATAAATCAATCTTCTTCCACACAGATGCAAATTTCTGTTGAA
This sequence comes from Phascolarctos cinereus, assembly GCF_003287225.1. Classification (NCBI taxonomy): domain Eukaryota; kingdom Metazoa; phylum Chordata; class Mammalia; order Diprotodontia; family Phascolarctidae; genus Phascolarctos; species Phascolarctos cinereus. Next base: position 635,640,908 of record NW_027555847.1, read on the forward strand.
TCAGGGCTCTGTGCCTTCCAAGAATGTTCTTCACACACACACACACACACACACACACACACACACACACACACACACATGCACACTCAGACAAACACAAATGCACATACTCACAACATATATACAGGAACATACCCACAGAAACACAACCACAAAAATATATACAGAAACCCACTGAAAAACACATAAAGGAACAAACACAGATTCAGATATATATATATATAGATATATATCTATATATATATCTATATATATATAGCGACATATTCAAAAACATACAGTAACACAAAAATAAACACAGACATGATTCACAAACACATAAAAACACCCAAATATACATACACAAATGCAGAGGCATAAACATATACAGAAAATCTAAGATAGAAACAGACATTCAAATATAGCCTCACAGACACAGAGAAGTACACATCTACACATTCACAAACACACATGAGAACAGAGAAATACACAGGCATGTGCTAATGAGCAGCATTAAGAAAACCACACAGGAACACAAACTCATTCACATACAACTATACAAAATCATACACACTAAATACACCACAATGCATGTATACAGATCCACAAACACACATAGGAGCCTAGAAACATACCCAGGAACACAGAAATGAATACACATACACATTCACAAATGCATGAAAACACACACTCACTGGCATAGATAACTATGTAAAAAAAAAAATTCACACTGGAAAACAACTCCAGAAATACACACAAACATAAACACACAGAAACGCAGGCATATGCTTATGTATATATGTATATGTGTATACACATATATACATAGTTACACTATATGAAAGAACATAGAAAACTCATGCAGAAACACATTTACAACTACACACAAGAACGAAGAAACGCAAGCTGACATTCACACACAAACCTTCATAAGGAAAACAGGTTGTCAGCTTGGGCTGATGGTAAGTGCTTTAACACCTGTACACATGACTGGACCAAACCAATTAATGATATAAAGATTGGACCCCCACCCATCCTATTAAAGCATCTCTCCCCACTATGTAAGCTCATTTCAGACTGCTTTCCTTCTAGTCCTTTGAACACTCTAATGCTCACTCTCATCTCTGGGACTTTGTTAAAACTGTTCCCTCTGCTTGAAATGCCCTCCATGTCTCCTCTTGCCCATTCAAATCCCATCCACCCTTCACGGCCCAGCACCAAACTTACCTTCTCTCTCCCACCTTCCCCAGCTCTGAAAAAGCTGTATGTTGTAGTGTAAAGGGTAGCAGAGTATAGAGTATAGGAAAGAGCCCTGGAGTGAGGAATCAGAGACAGATGGATCCCATTCTGGGTTTTGCCCCTAATTCTCTTTTTTCAGCTAGTCATTTCCCATCTTTAGGCCTCAATTTCCTCATCCGCACAACACACAACTTGGGCTGGATGCTCTCTGAGCTCCTTCTGAAGCCTAGCAGTACGACTCTTTATTCTGATTTGGTTCCTCAATTATCACATAAGCACTTAATCCAAGTTTGGGTTTCATAGGCGATTATAGGATTTAGAGCTAGAAGAGACCTTAGACGGCACTAGGTTCAGCCCCTACATTTTGCAAATGAAGAAACTGAGGCTAAGAGAGGGGACGGGACCTGCCCAAGGTCACTGGTAGCAGAGCAGGAAGGTACCATGATCATGGTTCATAAACAGCTACTGTAAACTATCTACCTACTGACCCTTGGACAAGTGTTCTCCACAGCACTCACTGACTGCTGGGAAGGAGAGGAAAAGGTTTTGCAGAAAACCATAAGGGAGGGGAGGGTGAGCATCTGAGCTTCCTTCCAGTCACAGGATGCCTCTCAGGTGTGGCCTGCCACTGACCCAGGAAAACAACCTCTCCCGTCACCATCCATTCTGAGGGCACGAGGCACCCTTGGGAGCTTCAAAACAAGTGACCCAGGCCTTGCCTTCCAGGTGTTCAACACCCACTGCCTGGTCACCCTGAGTATTAGGCACAGACATCCTGGAGTCCTCTGTCACAGTGCAAGCCTCCAAAGAGTAAGGCTGCACTCGATAGCGAGAATTCCTCCAGGGGCATGCAAGCTCTTTGAGGACCAGGATTTTTTTTTAAAGTTTCTGTATCCCAAGGGCCTGGTACGGTGTTTCGTATGTTGTTGTTGTTGTTGTTAGAGCTCACAGTTAATTCTGCCCTCCTTCATTCTGCAGATAAGGAAACTGAGGTGGAGGAAGGTGAATGAAGTGATAGGACCAAGCTCTGATAGTCTATTAGCTTATGTTTTTAATACCCCTTCCAAGTCTCAAATTCCAGGAGTACCCATTCAATCCACATTCCCTGATGTTTGTGTGCCTCTGATATTTAAAAGGTGGATCTGACCCTGGTTCTTAGAACTCCAGAGTACTGACTCTGGACCACTGGATCTATTTTCTGTACCACATTGTCTCTTTGATACATGCTTCCTAATTTTAGAGTTGAAATGAATTTGGGAAAAAAAAAAAAAGAACCTGCCTGGACTGGGAGCCAGGAGAGTGACAGTCAAGTTCTGGCTATTGACATGAGCCAGCTGCATGACCTTGTCAAGTGACTTCCCCTCTCTGGGCCTCAGTTTCCCCATCTGTAAAATGAAGGTGATGGACTAGATCACCTCTAGTTTCCCCTCCACCTCTAACATTCTGTGATTCCTGATGATAGCTCCTCCTCAGTTTTCTGCCTCAATAAGAGGCTGGATATGATGGTGCTTGCTTACTACAAACCTCACATGAAATTGCTGCATCTTAGAGTTGGAAGGATCTTTACAGATCATTTCATCCAGCCCCATTCTTTGACATGATTCCTATGGAAGATAGAGAAACAGGCCCATCACCACGGGAACAAGTCACTTCCTCTCTCCAGGTCTCAGTTTCCTCATTTTATGAAATAAGGGGCTGAACAACATTATCTCCAAGTTCCAAAACTCCATGTTTTTGAGTTCCTGTTTAGCTCTGATATTCTATATTCTAATATTTTATGTTTTTAAGGTCCCTTCCAAGCCTCAAATTCTATGAGTTCCAATCCACATTCCCTGATGTTTATATGCCTTGAGTATGAAGGATGACCTGTTCTGGCCTTCTCCCTTATTGCCCTCTTTACTCTGGCATACACCCCAGCAACCGGAGATTCAGCTGCCTACAAAACAGGCTAAGTCTCTGTGGCTCCAGAGGGAGCCATCAGAGGAAAGTTACAGAGAGGCAGACTTTGGTTCAACATAAGGAAGCAATTGCTAACAAGTAGTAATAGGTGGTTTGGTCAGGTAGGAGTGCCCCATCATTCAAGGGTTCAAAAAAAAAGACCAATGTCAGGGATGCTGTTGACCGGATTCCTTACTTGCCTGTTTGGAAGACCAATCCTTCCCTACTCCGGAGAGCAAGAGCACCTAGTATATATAATAACACCACTCCTCAGTCACCTTCTCGAAGGCTGCTTTGTTGCCTGTACCCCTTTCATGTCCACATGGCCCCTCCAACCCCTGGTAGTCTGAGAGGTGAGCATATTCTGGGGGACTACTGTTTGGCGTATAATACGGTGACACTTTACTCCTCATCTCACCCCAAAATTGATGCTGAATCCTTGACTTTGCTCTGAGCCTTGGGTCTTGATCACTTTGGCTATCAGTTTTCCCCCTCCTCAATACTGTGGGAGCATGGGAGAGAGAGCTAGGCTAGACTAGTGCCTCCCTTTGAGAAGGTATGATCCCCAGGGCCAGGGTCCTTTCCATCCTCTGTGGAAACCCCTCTAGCTTCTAGAATGGCCCTACGAACAACATGGCATTAATACTAACAATCACATAGCACGTTTTATTTTTTTCATGGCACTGTCACTAACACTGCCCCAAATGCTTTGTTGTTCACAATAATCAATGAATTGATAAGCATTTATAAAAGGCTTAGTATGCATCAGGTGCTTGTCCTTAAGGAGCTCGTGTTCCAATGGGGAAAACAATATAACGTACATTTGTACATATATGATGAGCAGCTAGGTGGTGCTGTGGAGAGAGCACTGGGTTTGGAATCAGAAAGACTCATCTGCATGAGTTCAAATTTGATCTCAGACATTTGCTAGCTGTGTGACCCTGGGCAAGTCACAAAAGGAGCTGGAGAAGGAAATGGCAAACTGCTCCCGGATATTTACCAAGAAAACCCCAAATGGGGTCATAAAGAGTTGGACACAAATGAAATGACTGAATAGCAACAGTATATATACAATAAATACAGTGTGTACCAGGGGTGGGGAACTTGTGGCCTTCTACGTCCTTAAGTGCGGCCTTTTGACTGAATCCACATTTTACAGAACAAGTAAGTGTGGCCTTTTGACTGAATCCAAATTTTAATCTGTTCTGTAAAATGTGGATTCAGTCAAAAGGCTTCACTAAAGGACCTAGAAGGCCACATGTGGCCTCAAGGCTGTAGGTTCCCTACTCCTGGTGTAGATGGAAGGCACTACAAATGAGGAAGCTAGATGGTGCAGCAGATACAGTGGTGGACTAGAAATCAGGAAGGACTGAGTTCAAATTCTGCCTCAGAAGCTTCCTAGCTATGTGACCCTGGTCAAATCACATAACTTCTCTCAGCCTCAGTTTCCTCATATGTAAAATGAGGATAATAATAGCACTTACCTCCCAGAGATGCTGTGAGATAAGATGTGCAAAATGCTTTGTAAACTTTAAAGTGTGATATAAATACTAGCTATCATTATTATTATTGTTATTACAATCCTGCCATGAGATATGATTATGGTGACATAGGCATCACTGAAGCAAAAGATTTTAGAGCTGGATCACCTGGTCCAACCCCCTCATTCTAAAGATGAGGAAACTGAGCCCCCAAGAAATGAAGTGATTTGCTTGCATTCATTTTTTATATGTTTAGCTACATCTACATATCTATCTCTATATGTGTATAAATACCTATAATTATCTGTCGGTCTCTATAATCTATGTATCTATGTCTAACTGTATAATTTATCTAACTTTATTATCTATCAATCTATCTACATTTTCACTTCCCCAGTAGAACACAAGTTCCTTAATGACAAGAGACTGTTTCACTCTTGTCTGTGTATCCCCAGCACCCACCACAGTACCTGGCATATAGTAGGTGCTTAATAAATGCTTGATGGTTGACTGATTCAATGCCAAACAGGTTAGTTAGCGGCCAGTAGTCAGAGTCGAGATTCAAACCAAAGTTTTCTGACTTCAAGTCAATAGTGCACTTTCCTATTACCTCCATTTAGTAGACAGGACAGCTAAGGCCTAGAGAATCTAAGGGACTTGGCTAAGGCTGCATAATATTGAGCAGAAGCAGCAGGAATGGAACATATCTGTCCTAACCTCCAGCCAAGCAGTCTTTCCACAAGACTTCAGTGCCCAGAGTGAGAAGGGAGCTGAGCAGATTGTATGGAGGGCTTCCTACTCACCAGCAGTCACGACACAGGTGGCTTTTCCCTCTCACCTGCTCTATACACAACTGGGTGGGTGTTTGGAGATTATAATGCCAGACTCCTTTCATTCATTTAGCACAAAGGAAGCAGTCCCTAGACAAAGTTTCAGTTGGGAAAATTGCCCAAGTGTTTCAGCTTGAAGTTACCACCCTTTGATCTAGGTCCTCTAAAAATAAAGGATAACAAGATCAGTTTACTCATCTATATAAAGGGGTCAGACAAGATGGTCTCTAAAGTCCCTTTCCAATTCTAACATCCTGTGTTCTCACGTTCTAGGTTCTAAAGTTCCTTCTAACTCTAAAACCTTTGTTCTAACATTCTAGGTTCTAATGTTCCTTCCACCTCTAACATCCTGCGCTCTCACACTTTAGGTTCTCTATGTCCTTTCTACTCTAACATCCTGTGTTCTAATGTTCTAAATTCTAAAGTTCCTTTCAGCTCTAACATCCAGGGTTCTCACATTCTAGGTTCTAAATTTCCTTTTAACTCTAACACTCTGTGTCCTAACATTCTAGGTTCTAATGTTCCTTCCACCTCTAACATCCTGTTTTCTAACATTCTAAGTTATAAGTTCTTTCCAACTCTAACACTCATTGTTCCAAAGTCCCTTCCAGTATTATCATTGTATGCATCTCTAATTTTATTGAAGTATGTCTTAGGCTCTGGGATACTAGGCATCTTTTTGATAGCTCAAATTTTAGCAGCTTTACTATATGACTTGGCTTATTCTCAGGTTCTAGATCAGTTCTTAAGCTTGGGTCTGTGAACCCATTTACAAACAAAACAAAACAAAATGCAATATTTTGACAACTGTATTTGAACACAATTGGTTTTCCTTGTAATCCTACATATTTTAATTTGTGTATTTAAAAACATTTTCCTGCGAAGGGGTCCATTGGCTTCATCAGACTGTCTTAAGAGTCCATGAAAAAAGATTAAGAAGCCTGGTTTAGATGTCATTTTCTGAATAAGTTAGATGGGAAGTTTTCATCCTCATTAAATGACTTGTCTGACTGGGCACTGTGGGCCACATATGGAGCTGATCTGGGCAGCTTGATGAATCCCCCCTCAAATACTTCTTCAGTGATCCTCAGTAGAAAGGATTAACAACACCCCAGATTTGGGGACATGGGCAAAATCAGCAACAACCATTAATTTTTTATGTCAAAGTCTTTGGTTGATGAATTGTTTAGGATTTAGTGAAAATGCCCTGGCACTGGAGATGCCTTTCTGTAGACAATGCTGTGTAATTGCCAGCTCTGGGGAGCGTTTTAATAAGAGGTTATAGAAAAGCTGGTTACTATTCTCTGGCTCTCTGCCCATCACCATCTTGCCTTGAGGTGCACTTCCCACTCTTCAAAGCCCTTTCACACAGGTCATTTTTAGTTCATCCTCACAACAACTCTATAAGGTAGGCAGAACAGGTCTCATAAATCCTGTATGATGGATAAGCACCTGAGACCTGGGCAGGTTATATGATTTACTCATGGTCACTTAGGAGGTTGGTTGGTGATACAGCCAGAACGAAACCTTGATTTACAGACTCCAAATTCTCCGTGACACCCTATGCTAGCACTTTGGGGGTAGGATTGAGGACCCACCCTACCACTTTATCTGAACCTCTATGAATTGAAAATAACCTTTAAGGTAGTAGGTGTGTGAATTTAAAACCTAGGAGGACGGTGAGACAGGAGGGGAATCCTGGCATTTGAGGATATTAATTTAAATCCAGGGCTCAGATTCATAGAAATAGAGAATCTTTGTGTTGCAAAGTACCTGGGGATGGGGAAGGGGTCATCAATTCCAGTCTGTACCTCAATAGAACATTCTATAGGGACAAACTGTGCTAAAAGTATACTAGGTAAGGTCTAAGGAATGGATTAGCTGTGTGTGCCTAGAATGAGGAGGCTTATAGCTCTGAAATTACGGCACTATAAGGAGATTCAGGGTCCCATCTGTTTGAGCCTCATTTTCCTCATCTGTAAAATTAGAGGGTTGAACTAGATCAGGGGTTCTCAAAGTGTGCCCCCAGACTCTTTCAGGGGTCTATAAACTCAAAATTATTTTCATAACAATACTGATATTTTAATTTCAAATATAGTAAATTTGAACAGATAAAACCCACACATACAGAAGCATTTTGGGGTCCTCAATAATTTTTAAGAGCATAAATGGGTCCTGAGACCAAAAAATTTGAAAAACACTTGATCAAATGATTCCTAAAGTCCAGCCCAGCTCTAATTTCAACAAACTTAACCCAACCCAAACTATACCTACCTTCAGCCCTCCCACACTTCTAGGTAAATTCACTGGTTGAGTCACTGGATTAGAAAACTGACCAGGGCTTTCCCAGTGGGCCCTTGGGTTCTTGACTTGGCAGCCTCTGTCCCAAATCAGTTCCCCTCTGTTACAACTGGTCTTCTGGATTTAATCCCAGCTCAGAGGAATGATACACAGAGAAAGAAACTAGGAACCAAAGGGCTTAATGACCAGGCCCTCCTCAGGCTCCTCACCTCTATCCCACTGGCACTTCCTTTTGAAAGCACTACTCAGGTGCCACCTCCTACACAGGGCCTTTTCTAAGCCCCCAAATCTTCCCTCTACACCTTCCTTCTCTTCCTCCCCACCCTGTTATTAGCACTCCCTCACTTTTGAAATTACTCTGAACATACCTAGTATTTATTTATCTATATCTCCCCTTGCAAATCTTTTGAGAGTAGGTACTGTTTCATATTCTTTCCCTTTTATTTGTATTACCTAGCACAGTGCTTGGCACACAGTAAGTGTTTAATAATTGAGTTTAAATGATGATAACAATAATGATAATGATAACACCTAGCATTTAATAAAGGCCAGAAGGGCAGCTAGGTGGCTCAGTGGATAGAGTGCAGGGCCTAGAGTCAGGAAGACTCATCTTGAATTTAAATCTGGTCTCAGACACTTACTAGCTGTGTGACCCTGGGCAGGTCACTTAACCCCGTTTGCCTCCATTTCCTGGTCTATAAAATGAGCTGGCAAAGGAAATGGCAAACCACTCCACTGTCTTTTGCCAAGAAAACCTCAAATGAGGTCATGATGAGTCAGAGACAACTAAAAAAATGATTTAACACTCTGTGCCAGGCACGGTGCTGAGCTCTTTACAAGTATTATCCATTTTTTAGCCTCACAACAACCCAGAGAGGTAGGGACTGTTATTATGCCCATTTTATAGTGGAAGACCCTGAGGAAAGCAGAGGTTAAGTGATGCCCAAGGTCACACAGGATACACTAGAGAGGGTTACGAATGTTAATTCAGCTCTCTCCTTGGCTAGTGTAAGGCTGACCCTCACCAGCTGGACCCAGTCCTCTTTTGCTGCCCCAGGGGCAACAACAGGATTCCAAAAAAAAAGTCAGAGCTGGCAAAGACCATGACATTCATTTAGTCCAACTCCCTCATTTATAGGTAAGTAAATGGAAGGCCAGAGAGGGCTTCCTTCTACCATGTAACTATCCTTCAACCATAGGGCTAGCTGATGGTGCAACTGAATCTGGAACCCAGATTCCTTGGCTCCCAAGGTTGCAGAGTGCATAAATCTAGATGAGATTCACATCCTTCTCTACCACCAAGAATAGAGAAACAGAGATGGCCAAAGTCTAGACCAGGGGTGGGGCCACATGTTGCCTTTTAGGTCCTGGTCTAGACATTCCCTTCCCTACTTCCTCTGGCCAAAGTCTGGAAGAGACTAGAACAGAAAAAAAAAAATTCAACTCCCTTATTTTATGGTTGCAGAAAGAGAGGTTCAGTGAATTTGCTCAAGACTACCCATAACATTAGTGGCAGCCTACCTCTGGGACTGGCCCCATAAAATAACAAACAGAAACAAAACCATCAATCTTTCTCTGGAGGCCAGTGGCTGCTAAATCATTTAGGGCCTGGTGAAAGCATGAAGATGCTTCTCTGCACACATATGCTACAAATGCCAACTCTGGGGAGTGTTTCAGTAAGAGAAACAGGCCCTTCCCTTTGGTGAAGTTTTTGTTAGGCAACAGAACCCTTGCAAGGATGTGGTGACACAATCACCCTCCCAAATTCAGAAGCTGAGCACTCCAGAAAGCCCAGTTCTCTGGTGACAGGGTACCAGAGTGTAGTCATAGAGGAAGAGAGGAATTAGTGCCAGGGTTTCATGCCATGACCCCAAACTAGTGATTCTTGTCTTTGCTGAGAACTGCAGTACCCAGAAGGCCCTTAGGCCTGTGCCAAATGCCATAGTCCTTCACAATAAACCCTGGAATCATATTTTGGCATCAGCTAATTAATCAAAAGATTATCTTGATATATTTTCTAACATTTCACCTGGTTCTTCCCTCCCTTCCTGTGCCTTCTTGTTCTGAACTGCCTTTGCAGTAAGACACTACATTCAGTCAAACACTCAATAAATAACTGGAGATCCTTGGTTATAATATCTATCCATCTATCTACATATCTTAATATAATATCTATAAGCTATCAGTCCTTATTAGCACAGTACCTGCCACACAATGAGCATTTTTATCTTATTATTTATATAGCATTTTTATATAAGTATACAAGTATTTTTATTTCTTATTATTTATTTTATATTTAGTAAGCACACTTAATTTTATTTTATTATTTATATTTATATACTTAAAATAAATATTTTACTATTTATTATTTATTTTATTTGCATATTTAGAAAGTATATTTATTTTTTAATCATGGAATCCCAGAGTTGGATGAAATTTTGGAAGTCAGCTAATCCAGCCTCATGGACGATGCATCAATCCTAAATCTAGCAGAAAAATGGTTATTCAGCCTCAGCCAGATGATTTCCAGTAACAGGGAGCTCACTACCTCGGAAATCAATCCACATCAATATGGGACTCTAATTAACAGGAAGCTTTTCCTGATGTTGACATGGTGTTAAATCTTTTAACTTGGGATCATAGGCATTTGAGCTGTCAGTGACCTAAAGGTCAAAACCCAACATCCTCCCTCCCCCTTATTTTGCTGAGAAGGAAACTGAGGCCTGTAGTGAAATGACTTGCCTAAAGACACAGAGGCTTTCCTCTCTGGAGATGCCTAGGGCAAGCCTAGCACCTCTTTCATACAAAGACAAGTTCTCCCGTTCCTTTTAATTCTCCTAGCCTTCCATTTCCCAGGTCTTTCAATTGATTTTCATGTGACCTGATCTCCTGGTCAGTTACCATCCTGGATGCTTTCCTCTGTATCCTCCGTAGCTTGGGTTAATATGCCCAGAATGGAACAGAACACTTTGGATGTGGTCTGACATGTAAGATGAAAAGTTTCTTTTAAAAGAACAAACACCAACTCTCCCATGACCACAAAAATGAAATTATATTCCACAAAATTTATTAGTCACTTACTCCAATATGGCAGGCTGTATGTTAGACACGATTTATTCTTTGAAATCCTAGACTCTGAGCTTTTAAAAGAAGACGATGAATCCCCGGATAGGTCCAGGACCTTGTCAGATGAGTGTCAGGCCCAAAGTCATCCTAGAAAGAATTTCAGGGACAGTGATTACTAAAAAAAACACAGAGAAATCACAAGATAAAGTGGCCCGCTCTTTGAATCCAGCGCCCATCATAAAATGACTGAGTCAGTGTCTTCATGAGCCTACAGGGGAACATGTCATGGGTTCCAGATTCCAAAAAAGAACACCGAATAGAATAGAATAAATTCTAAATAGAAGAGCCCTGAAGGATGGAAAGATTTACTTGCCAAACTTAAGGGGAGAAGATCATGGGGAAGAAAACTGAAGAATGGAGAAGGCAGGTTTCTAAGTATTTCAAACCCTACTTGTTCATCCTTTTAAACTAATCAAATGGAATCTTGGAGCTGGAAGAGGCCTGAGAGAGAAACCTAAGTCTAACCTCATTTTAGCGGTATCTAGGTGGTCTGGTGCGCTGACTGAGCACTGGACTGACCTGGAGTCAGGAAGGCTTGGGCTCAGATCTAACCTCAGACAGCACCAGCTGTGTGACCCTAGGCAAGTCACTTAACCTCTGTAAAACTGAATTAATAAGAGCATCTACCTCCCAGGTTTGTTGAGAAGAGAATGGGATTATATTTGTAAACCTTTTTACAGGTCTTAAAGTGCTAGATAAATGCTAGTTGTTGTTACCATCATCATCACTGTTATCATCTCCACCCCAATTATTATCACCCTCAGCCTAATTATTGTTATTATCAATATACCTAATCCTTATTATCTTCATCCCAATTATTATTACCTTCACTCTCTAATTACTGCCCTCCAATTATTCACATCATCCCAATTATTATTACTCTTTCTACACAATTACCCCTAATTCAATTATTATCTTCACCCCAATTATAATTATTTTCACCCTAATTATTATTATTGATACCCCAAGTCTTGTTATCTATAACCAATTATTATCACCACTAATTATTATCTTTACCCCCAATTTTTATCATTACCCTCAATTATTATTATTGCCACCACAATTACTATCTCTACCCACAATTGTTATTACCACTACTCCAATTATTATCTCCACCCCGATTACTATTACTATTTCCACCCCAATTATTATTACCATCACCACTCCAATTATCATTATTATCCCCAATTCAGTTATCTTTATCCCAAGTATAATTATCATGTTCACCCCAAATATAATTGATACCCCCAAGTATTATTACCTCCACTACAATTATCATCACCCCAATTATTTTCTATACTTCAATTATTATTAATAACACCACTCTGACTTTTATTACCTCCAACCTCAATGATCTCTCTCCCAGTCATTATCATTACTTCCACCCCCAATTATTATCTTTACCCCAATCATTATCTCCATTCCAATTATGATTTTCTCCACCCTAATTATTATTATTATTATTGCCATTATTGTTGTCGTTCCCTCTCACGCCTGGACTACCACAATGGCGGCGGGTGGGTGGGCCTGCCCGAAGCCTCTCCCCACCCCAGTCCACCTTCCATTCAGCTACAGTGGTTTTCCTGACGCTCCGGTTTGAAGAGGTGACTGCTCCCACTCATGAAACTTCTGCTGGCTCCCTATTTCCGCCAGGATCAAGTATGAATTTCTCTGCGCGGAATTTCAAGCTCTTCCCAACCGGCCGTCCCTGCTTCCCCAAGCTGCTTCCATCAGCCCCCTCCACTGTCTCTAGGCTCAGGCCGACTGACCTCGTCGCTGTTCTCAAGGCTTTGGCCCGGCTTCCGCCAGGCCTGGAACGGCCTCCCTCCTCCCGTACTTGCCGGTTCCCCTCCAGTCTCAGCTCCGACGCCCCCTACTGGGGAAAGGCCCGGCCTGTAGGAGCCTGCCCCTCCCGGCCACAGCGCCCTGCTACGGCTTCTCTGCCATGGCATCTTCTCTGAGCTCCCGGGATGCAGAGATTCTCTGCTGGGGTGATGGGCACTGGCGGGGTGAGGATGCATGCGCGTATGGTCCATTTCTCAGTAACTGATTGCTGGTGGGGGGTAGGCGATGGCCGTACAAACCAGGAGTGTGATGGGCACAGTTTGAGAGGCCAACCTCCCTCTGCTTCTTATGTGCGCACCCTGGACCAAATCCCTGCTCTCTCCCAGAGAGGGTCCTGAGGGCACCTCTAGCCAATTGGGACACAACAGTCACTCTTAGGGGAGGCATCAAAGAGAAGCAATACGGTAGGTGGACAGAGTGCCTAGCTTGCAGTCAAGAAGACCTCAGGTCAAATCCTGCCTCAAAGCCTGAACTCCTACCTGTGAGACCTTGGGCAAGTCACTGTTTGCCTCAGTTCTCTCCACCTGTAAAATGGGGCTCATAATAGCACCTCTCTTCAAAGTCGTTATGAAGATCGAATGAGATAATATTTGCAAAGAGCTTGGCACATAGTAGATGCTATGTAAATCCCGGTTTCCTTCCCGTGGAGGAGCTGGACTCTTATTACCTGAATGTTCCACGTTGGGCAATTAATGGTACCTCTCTGAGCTTTAATTTCTTCATTGGTGAAATAGGAAGAATACTGTTGGCTTCACAGGGGTGGTGTGAATAAAACCATTATACACTTTGAAATTGTGAACTATTTTTGAATAGAGTCTCATTAACCTGTGAATGACTTGTGTTCCAAAATGCATTAGGGCTGTTTTGCACAGATTCTAGAACAGAACCCTGGATACAGTGGATTTCAGCATGAATCCTGTTTTAATTCTGGAATCGGTTTAGGCTGGGTCTACAGAAAACTTTGGTTAGTAAGCTACCATCTGGATTATGTACAAATTTACTCTTCTTTTTCTTCCTCCTTTCTCTCTTCCTTCTCTTTCTTTTTCCTCCTCCTTTTGCTCTTCCTCTTTCCTCTCTTTCTTCTCTTCCTCTTCTTCCTTTTCCTTCTCTTCCCCCTTTCTCTTCTTCTTCCTCCTCCTCTTCCTTCTTATTCTCCTGTTCCTCTTCCTTCTTTCTCCTCTTCTTCCTCTCCTTCTCATTCTCCTCTTCCTCCTCCTTCTTTCTTTTTTTATCCTCTTCCTTCTCTCTTCCTTTTCCTCATCTTCTTCCTCTTCCTTCTCATTCTCCTTTTCTTCCTCCTCCTTCTTTCTCCTCTTCCTCTTCCTCCTCTTCTTCCTTTTCCTCCTCCTCCTCTTTTCCCTCCTCTTCCTTCTCATTCTCCTTCTTTTCCTCCTCCTCCTCCTCCTCCTCTTCCTCCTATGTCTTCTTGGTTTGTGAAATGTCATTCCCATATGCCTAAATGAGCGACACTGGAGAAGAGTTCAAATCCTGTCTGTGATGCACACTGGCCACACAATCACAGCAAACAGCCTCTCATCGCCCCAGGAAATTCTTGCCGATCTACACCGGTAGAAGGAGTTTTCACACTAGGGACTTCCCAACACAGGTCTGGATTAAAAAGCTAAGTGACCCAATGTTACCTTACACGTGGATCTGAGAATCAGGCATTCTCAGAATATTTCTGAGCTGGAAGAGGTCACTAGTCTAATCCTCTCATTTAACAAGTGAAGCCAAGGCTTAGAGATAGAAACTACTTGGAGTTCTCTGTGCTGCACAACTAGTACACATTTCTGTCTTTTTGAAATGGATCCCTTCCCCCCACCCCCCACTCCCTCACCCCCATGTCAGGTAGCTATGAGTAAATCACTTAATTGCCCTGACCTGCTTCTTCATCTTTAAAAAGAGCATCATAGTACTTACACACATTACTGACTTGTCTGTGGCGAGTTCAGTGACTAATGGTGACTTCTGATGGACTGATGGAGAAGCATGATTGGATTAAAGGTTCTGAATGAGGCCTGCACTTTCAGAAATGGGCAATGTGCTGATATGTTTGGCTTAATTGGACTTATTTGTTAAAAGAGAAAGTTCTAGTCTCAGGGAATCAATGGAAAGTGACAGTGGAGGGAAAAAATAAGAAAAGTGATAATAGCTAGCATTTAGATAGCACCTACTATTTGTGCTAAGTGCTTTACGAATATCTTGTTTGATCCTCATAATAAGCACATCAATAAAACATTGTTTTAAAAAGGGAGCTTTGTTAACCCCAGTTATTGTTTAGTTGTTTCTGACTATTTGCTACCCCATTTGGGGTCTTCTTGGCAAAGATACTGGAGTGGTTTGCAACTTCCTTCTCCAGCTCATTTTACAGATGAGGAAACTGAGGCAAACAGGTTCAGTAACTTGCCCAGGGTCACACAGCTAGTAAGTATCTGAGCCCAGGTTTGAACTCAGGTCCTCCCAACTTCAGGCCCGCACTCTAACGCACTGCATCCCTAGCTGCCCTCTGTTAACCTTAGACTGGTATATAAATAGAAAAAAAAGTCACCAAAATATATCCCAGATTGGGTGAAAGAGTTAAGGACCGCTATTTGTTTTTCTATCATTAAGACAGAGAGAATGTGAGTTTCTAAAAGACAAAGGCACAAAATTAAACAAGTGATTACTAATCAGTCTCAGTGGTTTTAGATAGCAGATGAGTGATGGTGGTTTGATGGTGCTGGTAGTTGGATGGAGAGAGTAGGGGGTGGGGATGATGATTCAGAAATGCTGAAAGAACAAGAAAGAGGCATGTGTGCAAACCTATCTCCCCTCAAATGCCAACTTCTGGCAGAGCCATTCCCTGAGAATGTAGAAAGGGGCTTGCGACATAAATTTAAATGCAACAGCTGACTCTGGTGGTGCATCAGGAAGGACCTGGAAGTGTGAGACCCCACCATGGAGTGCACAAGGGACTCAGAGTCATTCAGCCAACCAACAAGCATTTTTTTAAGTCACTGAAGAAATCTTATAGGCTCTCAAAGCTAGAAAGCACCTTTGAACCTAAAGTGTTCAGAAAACAGAAGAGAATGTTAGAATGGAGAACTTAGAATATTATCACCAGAACACAACCTTCAAACATAGAACGTTAGAACATAGAACAGAAAATGTTAGAAAATACATCATGGATGTTAGAGCTGGGAAAGATCATTGAGATTGTTTAGTCCAGTCCCCTTGTTTTATGGAAGAGGAAACTAAAGCCCAGAGAAATAAAGTGTCTTTGGAAATCACAGGAGCAAGAGGTAAAGGAGACCTGAGAGGTCATCTGATATAATGCCTGCATTCTACTGGATGAAGTAACTTTTCTGGTGTACCCACTTATTGACCCACTGCCATGTATTAGGGAGATGTGCTTTGGAGGTGTTATGTCCCTCAGCTTCAGGATCTTTTTTTTTTTTGGTCAGCAAAAGGAAAATATATTGGGGCACCAATACACAGTGGAAGAAAGGAAGGGGGACAGCTAGGTGGCGCAGTGGATAGAGCTCTGGCCTTGGAGTCAGGAGGACCTAGGTTCAAATCCAGCTTCAGACATTTGACACTTATTAGCTGTGTGACCCTCGGCAAAGTCACTTAACCCCAATTGCCTCACCAAAAATAAATAAACAGATAAAGAAAGGAAGGAAGGAAGGAAATGAGCATTTATTAAGTAGTTACTAAATGCCAGGCAGTGGGCTAAGTACTTTACAAATATCATCCCATTTGGTCCTTACAACAGCCCTGGGAGGTAGATGCTATTATTATCCCCATTTTGCAGTTGATGAAGCTGAGGCAGACAGCAGTGATGCAACATGCCCCTTGTCATACACCTAGTATGTGCCTGAGGCTGTATTTGAACCCTGGTCTTTGTGACTCCAGGCTCAGCTCTAAGTTTACTCCGTCTACTAAGTTACCCAGCTGGAAGGCTGACAGAAATCACAGAGGATTCTCTGCTGAAGTCTTGTGTACCGTATAATTACTATCAATGCTACAAGCTGTTGCAGAGGACAAGAGAGAAGTTGGAGTACAGCGGGGGGAAGAGACCACGCACCGAACCATGCTATCATTTGACACTTAAGTTAAACACGTGGAATGACTGCTGCTGGTGCTCTCATTGGCTGCTTTTCCAGGACCACCCAAAGAGCTTCCCACAGCATGGGGAGGTGCAGGGCATTGTATTTAAGAGATCTCTCATCTTTCAGACTGTGGGGTTTCTTCCTCAGTCGATCCTCTGTCCAGCTGGGAGTCTCTGGAGGGGTATAAAGTAATTATAAAACTGTCCTGGGACAACTAGGTGGCACAGTGGATATGAAGTCAGGAAGACTCATCTTTGTGAGTTCAAAGGTAGTCTCAGACACTTACTAGCTGTATGACCCTGGGCAAGTCACTTAATCCTGTTTGCCTTAGTTTCCTTATCTGTAAAATGAGCTAGAGAAGAAAATGACATTTTTGCCCAGAAAACCTTCAATGGGGTCACAAAGAATCAGAAAGGACTGAACAACCAAAACTGTCCTGAACTAGTTAGATTGTGATGGTCGTGGTGGAGGGGTTTGGCATGGCTGCTGAACAAGGAAGATGTCAGGCTAGACTAATCTCTTGCATACAACTGTATTTTCTGGAATGTCCCCTGTTTCTACCATTGAAAGATAACTGGGAAAGAAAAGGAATTACCCCTATCTTGTATTATTTCTTGAGGTTGCTCTAGATAAGAAGACAAGGAGGGAAACCTAATAACTTCAGCTGAGGATCAGAGATATGGAACTGGAAGGGTCCTCGGAGGCCATCTGGTCCAAACCCATTTTACAGATGAGGAAACTGAGGCCCAGGGAACATAAATGCCCAAGGGTACACAGAGAGAAGGAGGAGGGGTGTGATTTGCTTTGAAGGATGGGAAGGAGTTGGAAAGGCAGACAGAAGGAGGGAGACATTTGAGATGGGAGGGGATGGCTCTTCACATCCCAGGCAGAAACAGCTGTGCTATCACTGAGCTTGCCGAGTGGAAATTCTTAGCGTGATGAGTTTGCCAAGGTGATAGTGGAACTTGAGGAGTAGGAGGAGAAGGAGGGAGGTGGGGGTGGGGAGGGCAGGAATTGCATAGAAGAAAGATTTCATTGAAGCACGGATCGGGGATTTGAATTGGGAGTTCAGATAAGTGTTTTATAGAAACAAGATTAGCATATATTAGAAACACACGGGAAAGAGCTTGGCATATTTTCATTTTTTCGAGCTAAGAGAAAAGCTATCCACAAAAAGGATTTGAGTATATCAAAGCATCTTAGAAGAAGGCTGACTCCAGACTCACTAGGGATCTGAGAATATGAGGCCAGCTCTGGGTTACAGGCTTCACACACCTGCACAGCTCCACTCACTGTAATAACTTCAATGGTTTGCGATTTCACTGGGAGCAAATGCCACCTCCCTTGATGGAGATCAGAACCCTTCCTTGACTTACCAAATGGTTTTTCTGAGTTGCCTTAGTCAGAAAGGAGGAGTCGCTTGGTGTCCAACTTGATGGTGACGAACCTCAACTGGCTTAGCTAGGCTGGTGTTAACTAGTCCCAGGCAACTGCTGAACTTGACCTTGAAGCCTTTCTAGCTCATATTCCGCTGGCATAGACTTTGGGAGCCCAAGTTCCTCTCCACATCACAACAGGGGACCAGAAGAAGGTTCTGGTTAAGGATGCACCTGAGAACCGGGGTGGGAAAGGAAATGTTTCAGCTGTCTCCACTTATCCCCAAAAGAGAGCAAAAATTAGACAGAACAGAATCATACCACTAGCTCATGTTGATACGTCGCCCTTTTGTACATAACTACCCCATAAGAATAGCTAGTGGAAAGTACTGTTACCCACATTTTACAGATGAGGAAACTGAGGTCCAGGGAGTTTCAAGTACTCACCCAAAGTCACACAACTAGTAAATAGCAGGGCTGAGACTTGGACCCTAGCCTCCTGACTCCTGGGCTAATGTTGTTTTCATTCCATCACATAGCCATTGCTCACCAACTTTTTAAAATGCTTTGATGACCCAGGTGGACCTTGACCAGTGAAAGTGACTTGTGAGGGAAGAAAACAGGAGCTCCAAATATCTGTCTGTTTTTTGGTTTCCTTCTGGTATAATTGAAAACAGAGGATGTCTGCCTTCAGTCTAGGGAGCTTCCCACTATAGAGCCCTGCCTTAGCTGTTGCAAGAACGCGGTTTCTGTTTCAGCCCCCAAGAAACCTTGCGATGATACCACCACTGGGAAGGCTCTGTTTTTGCCCCCTGGGAATTCACAGATCCTTTTTCATAGGGCAGAGTCTGTGGAGGGCAATGAGAGGGAGAGCTGTGTGTCTTTAATGAAAGATTCTGGTTGCTCTTCTAAGATTCTTTCCCCTCATCAATTCAATGCTTAAAAAACATCTTGTTCCAGTTGGCTTGTTTTTAAACAAACGAGTATCATTTTTAACCACTCAGGAATGATGCCTATACAAAGAAGTCTAGACCAGTCAAGTTCAGTAGTTGAATCTGATTTGAAAATCAGGGACATATAAGATTCAGCAGCTGCTAAAGCATTGTTACCAAAAGGGTGAGGAACAGAATCTTGTCAACAAAAATAATCCCTAGCTTTTCTTTCATATATGACTTCTGTTCTTGACTCAATCATATAAGTTCTCCTCTCCCAACACCAACTGTCTATGGAGCATTTCTAGAAATCCTAGAACACCTCAAATTCATCACATTCAAAAAAGAATCATTTTCTTTCCCTCCAAACAACCCCACTTCTGAACTTTCCTATTTCTGTTAGAGCAGCTAGGTGGTGCAGTAGAGTGCTGGGCCTGGAGTCAAGAAGACTCATTTTCCTGAGTTCAAATCTGGCTTCAGATGCTTACTTAGCTGTGTGACCCTGGGCAAGTCATTTAACCCTGTTTGCCTCAGTTTCCTCATCTGTAAAATGAGCTGGAGAAGGAAATGGCAAACATAGTAAACCCCAAAGGGAGTCACAAAGAATTGGACACGACTGAAACTACTGAAAACAAAAATGTCTATTGAGGGCATCACTGTCTTTCTGGACACCCAGGTTCCCAACCTCTGAAACACCCTTGACTCCTCGCTTTTCCTCACCCTACATATCTAATCAGTCCTGTGGATCTGTCTCTACACCATGTCTTATATCCATCCCTTTCTCTCTACTCACACAGGCACCACTCAAGTTCAGGCCCTCATCACCTCTCATGAAATCTTGAGAGAGACCCTGCCTCAGGTCTCTCCTCTTTGCA
The DNA here is from genome assembly GCF_003287225.1 of Phascolarctos cinereus. Taxonomy (NCBI): domain Eukaryota; kingdom Metazoa; phylum Chordata; class Mammalia; order Diprotodontia; family Phascolarctidae; genus Phascolarctos; species Phascolarctos cinereus. The sequence continues at coordinate 635,660,921 of NW_027555847.1, forward strand.
ATCCAATCACCACACCTGCCAAAGTGATACTGTTAGAGCACAGGTCTGACCACGGCACTCCCTACTCAATAAACTCTGGTGGTTCCTATTGCCACTGGCATCAAATACAACATTTTCTGTTGGCATTTCAAAGCCTTTACAACTTGGCCCCGCACTGCTTTGCCAGGCTTATTATATGTGACTCTTCTTTATTATTCTTAGAGGGAATACTATATAGGGAAATACAGGGACATAAGTATTCTTACCAGAATACTTATTCTATGGCCCAGACAAATTCTTAAAGTGCTTTTGCACAGGCTATGTCCCCTGCCCCCCTCCCTAGGCCTAGAATATACTCCCTCCTCATTTCTGCCTCTTAGAATCCTTAGTTTTAATGTTCCAAGACCATTCCAAAGGACTCATGATGGAAAATGCTATCCACATCCAGAGAAAGAACGGCTTTGAGTCTGAATGAAGATAAAAGCATACTATTTTTCACTTTCTCTATTTTTTTTTGTGTTTTTTTCTTTCTTGGTCTGTTGTCTTCTTTCACAACATGACGGATATGGAAATATGTTTTGCATGACTGCACATGTATAACCTATATCAAACTGCTTACCATCTCAGGGAGGGAAAGGAGAAGGAAGGAGGGAATTTGGAACTCAAATTTTTTAAAAAAATGAATGTTAAAAATTATCTTTATATGTAATTGGGAAAAGAATAAAAAATTATTTAAAAATGAAAAAAGGATTTTTAATTTTCTTCAAAGTTCAGTTCCCAAACGCCATCTCCTACATGAATCCTTCCTAATCTGATTGCCACCCTGGAGAAATCGCTCTCACGAGGCCTTCCTCTCTTGACTGGTGCCTCTCTTCCTGGGATCACCGTTTTAGGAAGGACCCAACCATGCTTCCGCTCCTATGCTCAGAATCTCTATAGTCCTTTTCCTCTTTCTCACCTGCCTTTCTGTGAGCACCTTTTCTTCCCCCTAGAACCCTCTTACTGTTTTCTAGTTCCCTGTTATGGATTGTCTTCCTCCATTAGAATATAAGCTCCTTGAGGGTAATATCTGTCTTGTTTGCTTGCATTTTTATCCCAAGTGCTTAGCATAGTGCCTGGCATACAGTAAGTGCTTAATAAATGCTTTATCTGTCTCTATCTTTTTCTACCTATTTATGTTTCTATGTGTGTATGTATGTAGGCATCTCTTTTGTCTCTATCTGTATCAATTATCTATGTCTCTGTTTATCTCTGTCTCTGTCATCTATCTACCCATCTCTCAGTCCCTCTATCTACCTACCTGTCTACCAATCTTTCTGAGTACTAGTTCCTAACTCCCTAATTACCTCCTATTTATTTTGCTTATATTGGCATATACTTATGTGTATACATGTAAACATCTACCTATAGAATCTCAGCCCTGTGTGTGTGTGTGTGTGTGTGTGTGTGTGTGTGTGTGTGTGTGTGTATGTTATACAGGCAGCAGGGAGGGCCTCCTGACTTGTGATTTCAAGGCTCTATTATCCCTTACAGAGGAGAAACTGAGTCTCAGAGACGATAGATAACTTGCTCAGCTCCATAGTCAGCCATGGGGTGATATACCCAAGGTGAATAAGGCCCCTAGGTGGCACAGTGCACAGGGCTCAGAACCTGGAGTCAAGACAACCTGTATTCAAATCTAGCTTCTGGTATGTACTAGCTATGTGAACTTAGGCCAGTCACTTAATTTCTGTCAGCTTCAATTGTATCAGCTGTAAAATGGGTACAATAATGCTCTTACCTCCTAGGGTTGGTGTGAGGATCATATGAAATAATATTTGTAAAGTTTCTGCTTTGCAGTAGGTGCTTAATAAGTGTTTGTTCTTTGCCCCTTGCTACCAGGGTCAAACAACCAGCTGATGACAGAACTGAACCAGAATCCAGGTCTCCCTCATCTCAGGTGTTGATGTTATTTTCCCACTCCATCAGATTATCTCTAGTCCAACTCTGTCATTTTTATAGATGAGGATACTGAGGTCCCTAGAGGTTAGCGTCATTTGGTGAAGATCATACACAACTGGTTAAAGACAGAGTTAGGGCTAAAGCTGACTTCTAGGTCTAGGACATTTTCCAATAAATCTCTTTCTCCAGGGATCAACACAAGGGATGCACCCCTCCCCACCATTAAAAAAATTTAATTGCTCTGGTAGGAAATCGACCGCCAGCCTCGTCTGTGTAGATAAGTTTTCAAAGAGTTGACTGCAAAGGGCTGAAAAGAAATTACAGAGAGCAAGGGGAAAAATATTCTGGGGATAAATACAAAGCCAATAATCTGAAACTATTTTGGGTTCCACTGTAGAACAACTTCTAAAATTGTATGAATCCCTGTGGCTTTCCCATTGGGGAGGGTCTTATCCAACCCAGGAACTGCCAAGGCTGTGACAGGGACCTGGCTGTCACTTCTTTCAGAAGCCACCTACACTCTCTTCAGGTGACTCAGAATTAACTCCTCCCCTCATGAAGTGAACTTGAGAACACAGACTGTAAGAACCCCAGGCAGAGAACACGAGAGCTGGAAGGGGCTTTAGGACACGGAATGGAATGTCAGAGCCAGACGGACTTCGCTGCAAAGCGTTTTAGAACATCAAATGTTGGGACTGAAATGAATGGATCTGAGAACACAGATTGTTAGCAAAGAGAGCATAGAATGTCTGTGTAGAAGGGGCCTTAGGACACAAATGTTAGCCCTTCAAGAGAGCTAAGAGTGCAGAATGACAAAACAGAATGCCAAAGCTGAGAGGAACCTTAGAAAAGAAACTAATTCTACTCCCTCATTTTGTGAATAAGAAAAATTGAGGTTCACAGGGAAAAAGTGACTTTTCTCAGGTCACACGATGAGTTAACAGCTTAGCTTCTTCATCTGTAAAATGGGAAAAATCATTCCTCCTCTACCTATGTTACCATATTATTGTAGGGAAAGTGCTTTAAACACCTCATAGTTACACAGAAATATTAATGAGTTTAAATTATCTTTAGGGGCAGCTAGATGGTACAGTGGTTGGCATATGGGACCTAGAATCAGGAGTTCAAATCTTCCTGAGTTCAAATCTGGCCTCAGACACGTATTAGCTGTGTGACCCTGAGCAAGTTACTTAACCCTGTTTACCTCCATTTCCCCATCTGTAAAATAAGCTGGAGAAGGAAATGGCAAACCACTCCAGTATCTTTGCCACGAAAATCCCAAATGAGGTCATGAGGAGTCAGACACAACTGAAATGACCGAACAACAACATTATCTTTGAGTTATAAAGGAACAGAGAGGTCAACTGGACTAATCCCAACACCTTTGTAGGAGTATCTTCTAAAACAGCCTTAACAGAGGGCTACCCAGATTCTGCCTGAACAGTGCCTGGCACAGAGAAAATGCTCAATCGATGCTGTTGATCAATTAGTTGACTTTTAGTGACAGAGTTCATAAGGCAGCTGGGTGACTTAGTGGATGGGAGTACTAGAACTAGAATTTGAACCAGAGTTTGAATCTTGCCTCAGACATTCACTAGCTATGTGAGCATGGATAAGTCAGAAAACCTGTCAGGGACTCAGTTTCCTCATCTATAAAATGGGGCTAATAACAAAACATACCACCCAGGGCTGCTGTGAGGATCAAATGAAACAATACTTAGAGCAAAAGGGCCATCCAAATGCTAGCTATTGTAATTCTACCCATTCTATTTTTGAAACAGCTTGAACAGTGACGGATTTCTTTGCCATGTTGAACCACAATCTATTTTTCTGTGACTTCCTCGCGTTCTAAGTTCTTCCTTGGGGAGCTTCACAGAATAAGTCTAATATCTTCTTCCTGCTAAAGTCTTACTTAGCAGGAGATGTGGCAGCCCCCTCCTACCTGGATGGCTGCTTCCTTAGACTGCCGCTCAATCGCCAGCAACGTGGGGCCATCCAAAGCGCGGGGCCTGAAGAGGGCCCTTAGCAGGACTGATGTGCCCCACATTACTATGGCTCTTTCCCAGGGATTTCACAAGCCAGCTGGTGGTCGTGTTTCCCAAAAGGCAAATAATCCCATACTTAAGGGAGTTGGTCAGTTTGGGTTTGAGGACCTGACGCATGTTTGTCTTAAAACTTTTAAGCAGTATGCGGTCCATGGTGGAGCAGATAGAGTGCCAAGCCTGAAGTCAGGAAGACTCATCTTCTTGAGTTCAAATCTGGCCTCAGACACTTACTGTGTGACCCTGGGCAAGTCACTTCACCTTGTTTGCCTCAGTTTCCTCATCTGTAAAATAAACTGGAGAAGAAAATGGCAAATTACCACAGTATCTTTGCCAAGGAAACCCCAAATGGGCCCACCAAGCATCAGACACAACTGAAAACAACTGAACGACAATAGTACACTAAGGTTTTTCTATAGGAAATAGCATGGTACTATGGACATAGCATGGGTTTGAGATCACAAGACCTGAGCTCAAATCTCACTTGTGGCATTTATTAGATGTGAGACCAAGGGCAAGTCCCTTAAACCCTCTGGATCTCAGACTCCTCATCTGTAAAATTAGGGGGTCAAATTAGATGACTTTTAAGTCCTTCCTACATCTAAATCTATGATTCACGCTCAGTTTCCATGTATGGAAAATGAGTGTAACAATAGCACCTACCTTATAATGTTGCGGGGAGCAAATAAAACAGTATGGGCAAAGCACTTTGTAAATCTTCAATTGTGAAATTAATATGATGGTTAACATTGATATTCCTTCTAGAACAGCGCTTAATAACTTGGGGTTTGTGAAACTTTTTTTAAAAAATTTCAATTGGTTTCCTTTTTAATCCTGTGCATTTTAGTAAACATTTTTATGAGTAGAGGGCAAAAAAAAGCTACTTCAGACTGCCAAATGGTCCATGTCAAAAGGATAGGAACCTCTGCTCTTGAATCAATCAGTAATCTGTTATTAAGTGCCTGCTATGTGCCAGGCACTGTGCTAAGTACTGGAGACACAAAAGGAGTCAAGACCCGCCTCAAGAAGACAACACACAAACAAACATATGCAACCCATACAAAGCTATGTATAGGATAAACAGGCAATAATTAACAGAAGGAGGGCCTGGAATTAAGAGGAGTTACCAGGTCTAAGAAGGGAGGTTTTGAGGCTTTCTGTTTTCACTGGAGACCACTGAGAATGAACAGAGATATCTGTTACAGCTCAGACTCCTCGGCTCTGGAAAGTGGAGCTGAAAGCTGGGTCATTGTGAATCATCTCTGCAGCATAGATTTAGTTCACTATTAAAAAAAAAAGTCCCAATTTTTACAGTTGTTCCACAGCTGTGGCTAGAAGCACGAAAAAAGTTTATCAGATGCTCTGCAGTAGGAGGTAGAAGACAATAAAAAAGAATCTTAGTATCATCACCACTCTTAATTTTTCAAAGCAACCTTAAAATGACTGGGACGTTTAAGTAACTGATCCTTCAATGTGCATGAAGCTGAAATGGATGGATTATGCAGCCTGCAGTGGACCTTTTTTCCACAAGTAGGCTTTGTGAGAACACAAAAGATCTCATTCACTGTGCCAGACATTAACGCTTGTCTACTTTTTTTTCCCCTGAACATAGTAGCTATTATTGGAGATTAGTTTTTTTCACTGTTGGATGCCCCAGTCTTCTGGTGTCCTCCTACTTACAGAACTAAGCAGATGAAGCCACTATAACTGCCACTGAAAGCAAATGAGGAGAAATCTGACAGGGAGAAGGTCAATCACACATGGATTGTTCTTTAGGAAGTTAAAACATTCCTCCTTCAAATTTTCACTGTAGAGATTGAGTCACACAACTGGTAACTTATTATTATCATCAAATACAAGTAAATATCAAATATACTTTATTATTAAATGTGAATAAATAGATCCTGTACTTAAGTCTTCCTCCAACGCCCAGTGGTAGGCTGAAATGACCCTGGATTCCTAAAGGCTCTGCGATAGAAACTATAAGCTCTGAAAGGTCCTACCAACATAGAGCTCCCTCCCAGCATGGGGTTGAAAACATACTGTGTGTATCTGTTATCTAGAGGCTACTCACTAAGGAGAAGAAAGAAGCTTATCACTAGCCAGATATTCACCAAAGGGTATATTTTATTTTTTTTTCTCCAATGTACAGAAATATCTCATTTCTTTTTGTACTTTGCTTTATTGCACTTTACAGATACTGCATTGTTTTGTTTTGTTTTGTTTTTTTTGCAGACTGAAGGTTTATGGTAACCCTGCGTTGAGGAAGTCTATTGGTGCCATTTTTCCAACAGCATGTACTCATATTGCATCTTTTTGGCACATTTTAGTAATTCTCGCAATATTTCAAACTTTTTCATTATTATTGTGTCTGTTATGGTGATCTGTGAGCAGTGATCATTGATGTTACTGTTGTCGTTGTTTTGGAAAGCCGTAAACGACACCTATATAAGATGGCAAACTTAATTGATAAATGTTGTGTGTGTTCTAATTGCTGTGCCCAGTTGTTCTCCATCTCTCTCCCTTTCCTCAGGCCTCCCTATTCCCTGGGGCACAATAATATTGAATTAGGCCAATTAAAAACCTTACAGTGTCCTCTAAGTGTTAAAGTGAAAGGAAGAGTCAATGGTTGTGGTAAACTTCATTGTTGTCTTATTTGAAGAAATTGCAACAGCCACCCCAATCTTCAGCAACCCTACCCTGATCAGTCAGCAGTGATCAACATAGAGGCAAGACCCACCACCAGAAAAAAGATTACAACTTGCTGAGGGCTCAGATGATGGTTAGCACTTTTTTTTTTAGTAATAAAGCATTTTTAAGTTAAAGTATGTATTTTTTAAAGATATGATACTATTGCACATTTAATAGGCTAAGTATAATGTAAACATAATTTTTATATGCACTGGGAAACCAGAAAATTAGTGTGATGCTTTATTACAATATTCATTTTATTGCAATGGTCTAGAACTGAACCAGCAATATCTCCACGGTATGCCTGTAATTCGGAAAAGCTGTCTCCAAGAATGAAGGATTTGGGCTCAGTGTTGGTGAAGAGTGAACCCACACTGAAATCACAGATTTTTCTGAAGTATTGACATAATTATCATAACATAATAAGCATTTTATACAGGGCCTGGTACATAGTAGGTGCTTAATAAATGCTAGTTGACTGTCATGGCAATTGACAAAAGTTAGTGGCTCAGCAAATTATTAGGGTTTGCTTATCTATATGAGTCTGACAGCTGATATTCCAAGAGGTGACAAAGATGCCTAAAAAAGTCTGATGTGACTTCATCAACAAATAAATATAGGATGTTCAGGATAATTTTGTTAAAAGTGTCCTTGATTTCTGATTCAGTGAGGATAGAGGCTGAGTATACAAAAATGTGGGCTAGAGATTGAATCACAAAATGTTAGCACCATAAGAACTGAAGAAGTCATCTAAGCCTTCTATCTTACCACTCTCTTCCTTACTGTAGGACTGCCCTAACCCATTGTTTTTTTTTTAAATTCAGTTCTTTTTTTTCCTACTCCTGATCTTTGTTTTGTATATCTCCTATTTCTCATCGCTCCTGACTACCCTACTTCTACCAGCTACCCTGCCCTCCTATTGCTTAACCATCCAGCCCCACCTAAGATCCATCCCTTATCCTCTCCCTCTCACCCTAAAATCCTTCCCTTATCCTCTCCCACTCCCTATCCCCTAAGCCTTTTATTTCTTTCTGAATTTAGAAGACTTTTACGCCCTTCTAGATACATATGTATTGTTCCTTCTTTAACCCATTCCGATGAGAATAGGGTTCCAGAACTGCCAGCCCTCCTCCCCCATCTAATTCCTCTGTATCAGCTCTTCCTCTCGCACCTAATTTGTATAAGATAATTACTCTTTTTATCTTTTCCCAGACCTTTTGCTTTTTAATATCACATCATATTCAACTCCACCCCAATTTTTCTTTTGAACTACCCAATTACTAATAACAATCTTGGACATACCATTTATATTTCCTCATATAAAAACTGAACAGTCTGTCCTTATTGAATCCCTTGTAATTAGTCTTTGATGTTTATGTTTTTCTTACATGCTGTATAATAAATTTTCTATTGATTTCAGGTCTTTTTGCAACAAAATCCTGAAAGTCTGACAATTCATTGAATCTCCAATTTTTTTCCATTCAGGATCATGCTTAACTTTGCTGGGTATGATATTTTCAGCCACAACCCCAGTTCTTTTGCTCTTTAATATGTAATGTTCTAAGACTTGAGATCTTTTAGTGCAGCCACTGCTAGGTCTGGTGTGATTCTAATTGTGGCCTTGCCATATTTGAATTGTTGTTGTTGGTTTTTTTTTTCCTTGTTGCTTGTAATATTTTCTCCTTGAGCTGGAGGTTTCGGAATCTAGCTATGATATTCCTGTAGGTTTTCCTCATAGGATCTCTTTCAGGTGGTGATTAGTGGATTTTTTCTATTTCTACTTTCCCTTCATTTTCAAACACTTCAGGACAATTTTCTTTAATTATTTCTTATCTTATTGTATCAAGATTCTTTTTTTGATTGTAGCTTTCAGGTAGTCTGATTAATTCATGTGTTTTCTCTTCTTGATTCATTCCCCAAATCAGTTGTTTTTCTTATGAGATGTTTTACTTTCTCTTCTATTTTTTTCATTCTTTATATTTGGTTTGGTTATTTCTTGGTCTCTCGTGACTTTGCTGGCTTCCCCTTGCCCAATTCTAATTTTCAAGGAGTCGTTTTCTTCCTTAAGATTCTAGATCTCCTTTTCTAGTTGTTTGATTTTCTTTTCATAATGTTGTTTTTCTTGGATTGTTCTTATTTTTCTTTTAAACTTTTCCTCTATCTCTCTCATTTGATTTTTAAAGTCTTTTTAAAGTTCTTCTATGAATTCTTTTTGAGCATGTGACCATTTGATGTTACTCTTTGGGGTAGGAGGGGCTTTTTTTGGTCAATAACCTCCTCTGAAGATGAACCCCAGTCTTCTTTATTTCCATAGTAACTTTCTATGGTTGGATTCTTTCTTCTTTGCCTGCTTTTTTTTTTTAATAGGAATTGATTATTGCAATTACTGCTCGTCCTGGGGTATGGGAGATAGTGTCTCTGGCCTCAGATCCTGTTATCTCCTGTGGCCTGGGACAGAAACCAAGAACTCTGCCCTCCGTAAGTGCCCACGGCCAGTGGCGTCCCTGCCCCACATTTTCTACACTCACCAGCCATGTGCTGGTTCCTTCTAGCCCAGGGCCGCATCTGGGCAGCACAGCTGGGCCTGGTGTTCCTTAGCAGAGGCTCCCTCAATCTTCCCCCTCCCCTCCCCAGACACCCAACTCCCCACAATGTCTGGGAGGTAAAAATTCCTGTGGCTGAGGCCAGGTTATCTCCCAACCCAGCTAGCCCCAGGTTGCCTTTTGTTTCAAGCCTAGAAGTGTTTATGCTTCAGAGGGACCAAATCTTGGGTCTGGGAGTTTTCTTCAGATTGTCCCAAGAGGACCACAGTTCTGCCCCAATTCTTGCTTGTTTTCAACCACTTTACATTTGCCCTGAGGCAATGTTTTGTCTAGTTTGTGGGAGAAATCTGGAGAACTTGGCATTTTCTGACTTACTCCACCATTTTTCCAGAATCCTCTCCACCCACTGTTTTTTAAAGTCGTCCTGCCCTTTGCCTACCTCCATGCATTTGTTCATACCTGGAACTTTCAACCCTGAGTACTGGCCTGTTGACAAACCACACATCCTTCAAGGCCCATTTCCAAAGCTACATCCTCTTTGTAGTCTTCTTTAATCCACCCAGCTAGAAATGATCAATTTTTGTTCAGATTTCTCACAGCATTTTCTTTGTATCTGTTTCATTATTTTTTATTGTAGTATTTATGTATATCTCTTGATTATAAGCTCCTTTAAGGTACTATTCATTTCTATATGCTGTTTCCACTAAGGCACAGTACTTGGCATATTTTTTAGGAGGTCCCAGAGCTGTAAGTTCATAGAATTGGAAAATGCCCATTGTGGAAACTCCCTCCACAATGCAAACACGCACCTAGTTTGTCTTAGAGAGTTGCCCAGGTCACTGATAAGTTAAGTAAATTATCAGTGGTCATACAGCAAATATGTATTAGAGACAGAGATCCTAATTCCAAGGCCAGTCTTCTATCTACTATGTCATGCTGTCTCTCTCCATGCATATAGTATGTGATTTAATAACTATTTACTGAATGTAATTCAATTTGTCAAGAATACTCATGTCCAAAGAATTGAAGTGTTTGGCTGAAGAGCACACAAATTGTTAGCAGGTGGCCCCAAACTAGGTCTGTTGACCCCAATCCCAGTGTTTTTGTTTTTGCTTTTTTTCTTTATGTACATAGCACAGACAACAATGAGTTAATATTGGCAAATCTGATTCTAGGTGACAAGTCTTCCATTAACTAGCTCTGCAACCTTAAACCAGTTATTTTGCCATTTTAGGTGAAACTCTTTGTCGTTCAAAGATTTCTAGCAGAGATTGGATCATGCAGTAAATCAAAAATACACTGGTTAAGCACCTACTCACTGTTCTAATCTGGGGATACAAAGACAGAAAATGAAACAGTTCCTGCCTTCAAGTAACTTTCATTCCATTAGCTTGACTACTCGTTGGGGGTGCTATAGAAAGAATTCATGCCTCATATAAAGATTGCACTAGATAGCTTTCGTGATCCTGTCCAGCCCTGGTAGTCTGTGAGTACTTAATTCTATGATTAAATAGAACGTTCTCAGGGATTGGGTCTTCCCACAGAATTATTTAACCTTGTTCTCTTCTTCCAGCACATAGTAGGGGCTGACTGGGTTTGATGAAAGAATGAATGACGTTTCCTGTACTTATCATTGCCCAGCCATCTGGGGGTAAACGAAAGTTTTGCATCCTATTATTATCATGACAAGCCATGGATATTATAAGCAGCTTCAGCTGAGACAGTCAACTCTGGGGCAGAGGATGCCTTGGCAAACCCAACCAGCTAGAGGCTCTCTCTTACTTGTGCTTCCCTGCCTGCCAAACCAAACCCCAGACGGTCATTTTGGCACGACTATGAGAACCGGAGCCACACCACTGAGGTGCCTAACAGCTGCTACCAACACTGACTCAGTTGCTAAGAGAGAGATGATTATCATCTCATTGATTCCACTGCCAAGCATAAAGCGCCTGGGGGACAGCCCGACATACCCTGGCTCATCCTGTCACCCAAAAGGCCTGTTAAGAAGAAGAAAAAAAAAGATTTTTGCTGAGGTATCAAGACCTCCTTCAGATTTTCTCTCTGCTCTTCTTCGAGTTTTCTTTGTGGGTCTCCACCCTGTGTTTTGTATGAGTTGAGGGGGAGATGCAACCTGAATGTACTCACTTCTAAAAAATTAATAATTGATATGACCCAGCCGCCAGGGTTGTTAATTATAAATAGACATTCTGCCTTGGGTGAGCATAAATTATATTTACAGCCCAGAAAACAAGGAATCATAAGTTTGAGAGCTATAAGAGAACTGAGCAAATTGTATAGTTCAATTCCTTCATTTTACAGATGAAGAAATTGAGGCAATTGAGAAACTGAGAGAGAGAGGAAAAGTGATTTGCCCAATGACAGAGCTCAGATCTGAACCCAGCTGCTGGGTTCAAATCCTCCATCATCATGCATTCTGGAAGAGACAGTTTGTGCCTTGCTCTTCATTAAAATGAATAGGCAAAGAAGAAACTTAAGAGGAAAAATAGTAATTGAATCATTCCTTAGCTATACTTTTGACCTGGTGCTCATCTTCCTTCCTCCCTGGGCCAAGGTAAGATATCAGAAATCTATTTCCTCTCTTAGAAGGCAGCATCCTGTAGTGGGAAAGAATATGAGACTGAGAATCAGGAAATACACACACTGTGTGTGTGTGATTGAAACCAAATAAATTCATCTTCACCTGAAAATGAGGAGGATTGGACTAAATGATCTCTGTGTTCCCTTCCAATGCCAATATTCTATGATTTTAGGTGCTTGAATCTTAGGGAATCCATAAATCCCATTCCGCCATAACCCCAAAGTAGTAAGGTTATTTAACAGTCAATAGCCAACTTTCAAGGTGACTTTGAAAGGCAATAGCAGTTACTTATCACTCAATTCGAATGAGTTTAACCACAGTCTTTCTTGGGTCCCTCTATTCTCCAGACCCCTCCCAAATTAATTTCTCCCTCCTCTGATTCCCTTGAAAACTTAATCTTAATCTCTCCTTTACCTCTATGACTCTCTCCTTTGTACTCTTATTATTTTTCTATATATTATAAACCCTCCCCCACTATACATACACACAGCAGACAATAAACTACTTGACGTCAGGGACTGTGCCTTTTTGCATATCTGTTTCTCCATCATTGAACTAATTGGTTAACTGGTTATTGAATTAATGTTTGTGGAATTTTGTTTTTCTCCACAATTTAGGGCAGAGATGCCAATAAATTTTTTCTCATTACCAGCTTGGTAGGGTAGAATGATGGGTGATGTTCCATTCAGCCAACACTTATGAAGTACCTACTTTGTGCAAGGCACTGTGTTAAGGAGTTGAATGGACTGTGAAGGTCCTCAGATGCTGGGATTTCCCCTACCCTACTATATTTTCAGCTCTTTGAGAACAGGGGCAGAGTCCGTTGCACATAGTAGGTGCTTAATAAATGTCTGTTGAATTGCATTATTTGGAAGGCAATGGAGAGACATGTAAGGTTATTGAGCAGCCAGATGGCATGAAGTGGAATCCAGTTGACCTGGCCTTTGGAGCAGAAAATTGGGGCATATAATTAGAAGGAATGAGCTGGGGGTGATGGTCCTATTCTTTTTGGAGAGTTTTAATTCAATTTAACATGTATGGAGGAAGACTTGGTTTCCTCTCTGCTTTCAGTGTGCATAATCCTCATTATGTAAGGTGATGGGGGGAGGGGGAAGAAAAAAGAGAACATTCTCATTCCTTTTTTCCTTCCTACCTCAAGTAATGATAATAGCTTATACCATACTATATAGGCCTCACGTTTTTTTAAGATGCCTCATAAGCATAATCCTACTAGATATATACATCAGCCCTGTGGACTATTATCTCCAGGTACAGCTGAAGAAACTGAGGCTCAGATAAATATTAATATATGATAATATAAATAAATAAATGAACTTTTGGGTCACGTCACTGGGAAGAAGCATCCCGGGGAACTGAACCTAGGTATTCAGAGGTCTTTTTCATTACACCCGGAATTTAGTCTTTTGAAAGCCATGAATCTACCCATCAGTCACAAGAAAATGTTGGAAATATGAGTGCCCTAAGCAGCAGTTGGATAACTGAGAGATGCTAAACTTTCCAGAGGTAGCAAATTACATGGGGTGATGTTAAGCACAGCTTCAGCAGACAGGTAGGTTTCAAGGGTTTGTTTCATTCTTTGGGGTCAGTCTGACCGTGCCCCTGGCTTGTCTAAGATATCACTGGGTAGACTAGAATGAATGGTGACAAGCAGGATTTAGTCTCTTTGGGCAGGGCTAAGCCCTAAAAAAAATAGAATTTGACAAAACTTTAGGCAGCCTTCTTTACTGACATCGTTCTCCCTTCCTTACTTGCTCTCTGTTTCCAACCTCAGTATCTTTAGCAGGACCCTTCTGGAAACCTAATGACATCACAAATGAATGACTCTAAAGACTGTCATCTCCATCAGACAAGGAGGGGAGACATTTTTGCACCATAGCATGGCCAAATTAGACTAAACAGGAAGCCGCATCTCTCTGACCTGACCCTATCACTGAACTTAGCCTGCTTCTCATACCAAGCATGGCCCAGAATGGAATGGATACAGTCTGGGTCATAGTGAATTTCTGACCTCTATTGCTCCAATTTCAACTGAGCATTGCAATGTCATGGAAAGCATATTAATATGGAAGTTGGGAGGCCAAAATTTAAGTTCCTGCTACTAAGTCACAAAGTGATCTGAGCAATTCATTCCTTTTATTTGAAATCCTGGTGCAGAAGAAAAAGTGTTGGTTCTGGAGTCAGAGAAGGTGGGTTTGAATCCTACCAGTGTGACTTTGGGAATGACCCTTTACCTCTCTGACTCTCAGTTCCTCATCTATAAAATGAAGAAGTTAGAATAAATATTTTCTAAGTGGCCTTCCGACTCTCAGTCTCTGGTTCTAAGATCTCTCCTTTCCATCTCTAACACTTATTTCTCTATGATCCTGCCATTAATATGACTGAGTGGCTAGGAGAAGTCTGAAATTCTCAAGATCTCATCAATGCACCACAGAAAGAGCTAAACTTAGGTACCTAGGTGCTCAAGACCAATTATTCAATCCATTAAAGGTTAATTTGCTGAAGGAGCCCTGGCTGGTAGGCTGGAGAATAAGAGAGAAAGTTGAAGAAGGCTAAGCTCTTACTTTTGCCTCTTCGATCCTTAAGACTGTCTCATTAAGACCCCATCAATGGCCTTTCCAATGTAGGATCCAGATTGGGTGTTGTTTCTTACAGCTTTAATGCGAAGGTGCCAGTCAAATCCAAGGCCAATAAATATTTTATCGTCCATCTATTTCATCTCACATCAAATGTGGCATAGGAAAAATGCATGCTGGGTGTAATTAGGGCTGAACTCAGGCAGGATTTGAGATTTCAATCTCTGGAAAGATTTGTTTCTGTGGAGGACATTGAAGGCCAATGATCCATTGTGTCTATTCACACATCTAGGGTTAGATATCCTCAGGTAAATTAAGAAGCCCCATAGAGAGGTGGATTATGTGTGGTTTGAGGGATTACTAAAGTACCACCTCTCCCAACACAAAATCTTCCCTTCCAGCCGGCCTTAAATCATCCAAATGCTTAGTACATTGGATTTAAGCATCAGAAGGGCCCTACTAAATTGAAGTGTTCTTTGGGAAGGGTAATTCATTAAGTTATTATTATTATTATTATTAATCTCTCTTAAATTTCTGCTTTCTTTGGTTTACTGGACTAGAGCACCAGTTTATCAGAGGAAGGAGGGTGTGTGTGTGAATATGTATAGTGGAGATACCAACATTTGTTTTCCAGAAGATTAGGTAATATGTGCATGTTGAGGGGGGGAGGAGAAGGAAAATTGCAGAGGATTCTTGCAACAAGAGAATAGCAATAGTGTTCTTTGGGAAGGGTAACTAACTAAGCTATTATTATTATTACTATCATTATCCATTATTATCTCTGGAATTTCTGCTTCCCCCTACATAGCCCCCCCCCATTTTGTTTTGTTTTGTTTTTTGATTTATTGGACTAAAGAGCCGGTTTATCAGAGAAAGATACATAAGAGAATGAGCATGGGAGGGTGTGTGTGGTGGGAAATGAAAGACATTATCAACAGTTGTTTTCCCAGACGGTTAGATAATGTTTTCCTGTGTGCGTGTATTGGGGGGGGGGGGGGGGTCTGGAAGAACTGCAAAGGGTTCTTCCAGAACGATAGTAGCAGTAATAGAACAAGCCTTGGCCTGGGGTTTCATGTTCTGGTTCTGCCACTTACTTGCTATGTGTCCTTGGAAAATTTACTTCGCCTCTCCAGGACTCAATTTGCTCACCTGTAAAATGGGGGTGTCAGACTGGACAGCCTGTAAGGCTCCTTCCAGATCTCCATCTATGCTCCCATGAAGCCTGGTCCTTCATGCCTTCTGCTCCCCTAAGGGTGCTGAAGACAAACTTCCCTAACTTTACAATTTTTGCCCCAGGCCAACCTTACACAGTCTTGGAATAGTAGGATTGGACCCAGTGATTTCCCTGCTTCAGGGTTTTCTTTTGTGGTCCTCAGTAGCAGATGTAAGCTGCAGGCAGACTAGAAATGCCAGGGGAAATCATGGCTGCTTATGTAAGAAAGACGGAGAGGCATGAGAGTCTAAGGAGAGACTTTTTCTCATTTATTTTTTCTTTCCTAAGTGACTAAAACTGTATGATACAGGTAAACAATAAGTGACCTTCACAAACAGAATTTTAAGTAGTAAACAGAAGTGTTCACAGTTACATAAGATAGAGGGCAAAGAAGTGAAAACAATACTTTTTCCCCCCAAAGCTATGGTATTATTATCTATCAGCTGAGTTAAATCCTTTTGATAGATTCCTGGATTTGGGGCAACAAATACTACTCTCAAGGGTTTTTCAGAAATCTACAAGCAAGTTTTAAAATCCTGGGCACAATGTATCAAGGTTATTTGGGTTTACAGGCACTCTGTTGTTCAACATTCTACAAAAACGTACCAAAAACACCTACTATGTGCAGAACACTTTTACCAGGTTCTAGGGGAAGATACAGAGATTAATAAGGTTTTGCACTTGCCCTCGAGGGGCTTTCCAGTAGAGAAGAGAAGGAACATATGTAAAAAGGAAACCAAAATAAATTAGAACATGACGCCTGTGCAAGAGGAATCCAAAACAATGAAGCAGTCAAAAGGGGAAGAGAGCTCTTTCATCTGGGGAATCAGAAAGGGTTTCATGGAGCAGGGGGCATTTGACTTAGGCCTTGAAAGATAGATACACAATGCCTAGAGGTAGGGTATGATGGATTGAGAGGGGAAAGCCAGACAGCAAAAACAGAGTTAAAAAAAAAAAAGCAGCAGCAGCCAGGAAGCAGGTCCTTGAGATGTAGAGTAGGGAAAAGTAAATAGAAAAGTCTGGAGTAATTTTAACTGGCATTATTTGCTCAGAGGCTTTGTTTACAAAATCTAGGAAAACCAAAGCATTGCTTAAGCAAAGCAACAATGGGCCATAATAACAATTCACATTTCTATAGACTTTTAATGTTTGCAAAGTATAATCCCCACACTTATTCTGGGTGTGGATAGTGCAATAGTTTTTCTATCTTACAGTTAAGGAAACTTAGGCACAGAGAAGGCAAATAGCTTGTCCAAGGCCATGCAACTTTTAATTTGAATGCTTACATTCCTAGTGCCTAACAGAGTATCTTGTGCATAGCATAGATTGAATAAATGTTTGCTAACTTAAACTAAAGTAGAAGTAGCAGAAGAATTTGAACTCAGACATTTTTACTTTTCAAGTTTCATTCTACTGCTGTGAGGCAGAGCAGGGGGTAAGTTCTGGGTTTGGAGGCAGGCAGGCAGGACTAAATTCAGATCTGGCCTCAGGAATTTACTGGTAGTATGACTCTGGCCAAGTCATTCTGTCTCTCTCAGCCTCAGTTTGACACCATCTGCTTAGAGGCACTTGTTTATAAAGTCTACGAAAACCAAAGTTACTCAATAGTAAAATGGGCAGGGGGCAGCTAGATGGTGCAGTGGCTAGAGCACTGGCCCTGAAGTCAGGAGGACCTGAGTTCAAATCTGACCCCAAACCAAACACTAGACACTTACTAGCTGTGTGACCTGGGCAAGTCACTTAACTCCAACTGCCTAAAAAAAAATAGTAAAATGTGTAAAATAATAGCACCTATGTCCCAGCATTGTTGAGATGACCAAATGAGGTGTTTGTAAAGCTCTTTGCCTGGCTCACAGTAGGTGCTTAATAATCCTTCCTTCCTTCCTTCTTTCTTTCTTTTTCTTTCCTCACTTCTTCCTTCCAACATCCTTTCTTTTCCTTCCTTCCTTTTCCTCCTTTCCTTCCTCCCTTACTCTTTTCTTTCTTTTTCTTTTTTCTTTCCCTAGTTCCTTCCTTCCTCTCTTCCTCTCTCCATCTCTCTCTGTACTGCTTCTATAGACCTAGCATCTTCTTCTTCACATTATATTTTTGTTTCTACACGTTTTATCCCTCCAATTAGATTGCAAGTTCTTAAAAGCAACTATGATTCTAAAATGTGATGGTTCCATGATCTTCTTGCACCAGAGAAGATAAATAATGCCATGACCCTTATTGTATTTTTATTTATTTTTAGATGCTTGTTTTTTACAGCTTCTCCCCACTAAGCATTAAATGATCTCTTGTCACAAAGGAAGACAGTTTAAATAAAACCGACCAAATGGCAGCCACATACGACAGCCCACAGGGCATTCCACAGCTGTGGTCCCCCACCTCTCTACCGAGAAGGAGTATGCTTCCTCATTTGTCTTCTGCAGCCAGCACTGCTCACTGAATTTAACTAGAGTCACCCGACTTTGAGTGTTGTTTTCATGTTCTTTAGTCATCATATATATTTTCCCCCAGTTCCTCTTTCTTCATTCTATAAGAGTTCATAAAAGCTTTCTCCTACTCTGAATTTTCATTTTCATCATTTAAAAAATTCTATTGATGCTCTTTTCTTTTTATACCATAGTCATTTCTAGATAAATCTCTCTCCATGTCCAACACAGCCTCAACCTCCTGTAAGACTTCCTTTTTACAAAGAAAAAAACCAAACAGTAGATACATCAGCCATATCTAAAAGAATCTGCAGCACTTTTGTGCCCTTATTCTTCCCCCTCTCCAACAAAGGGGGCTCATTTCTTCCCTAGGGCCAAGACTGGTCATTAAATACACAGTGTTGTGTTTCATGGCATGATCCTTTTTGCTTACGTACATTTTTTTTGCTGGTTCTGTTTCCTTTACTCTGCATCTCTAAAATGAAGGGGTTGGCATACATGATTTCTAAGGCTCCAAAATCTTATGACTCCCTGCCTCTCACTTCTGTCTTCAGTGTCTATGATTTGATGGGGTAGACAATGGGGAGCCATTGATGGGGAAGGTTTAGAGCATGGAAGACCATGATGACAGCAGCACATAAGGGCATTCTGAGAAGAGAGGCAGAGTATATTGAAGAGGTAGAAAAAGATTACGATGGGAAAAGTGAGGATAATTGTACCATGCTGCTTGCTTTACATTAAGATAAGGCTTAAAAGTCTTGAATGTTGAAAAGAACCTTGTAAGAGCTATTTAACCCAAGAGAAAGTTTGTTCCTTCATATTGGTCATATTGTGAAGGAAAGCAGGTATGTTGAGACTATTTGGAAGACAGAGGGTGAATGAATGAATCAATGAATTTTTTAAAAAGTATCTATTGAGCACTTGCTATATTCTAAGTACTGGGGATACCTATAGAAAAGCCAGTCTCAGTTGAGACTCTAGGACTTCGCATTCTAAAAGGAGCCAATACGTAAAGGATTATCCCAAAAGTCTTAGACTCTTTATACTCCCAAAAGTAGACAAGTTTCAGCCGCCAGGCAGATGGAAAGTCAATCTGTTCAAAAACATTTACTAAACACCTATTAACACCAGGCACTGGGCTGGGGCTGGGGACTTAAAAAGAGGCAAAAGATAGTTCCCTTTCCTCAAGAGTCTCAGGATCTAATAGAGAAGACAACAACCGATTACGTACAAACAAGACACAAACCAGAAAAATAGGAAATAATGAAGAGAGGGAAGGTGCTTGAGTTAAGAAGTGTTGGGGAAAATGAGATGTTGAACCATTTGACAGTGCCCAGGTCTTTGGAAGGGAGAACTTTGTTTTTGACTTCAAATGTACATTCTTTTTTGCTATCCTAGAGACTGTAAAGATTATCTAATACAACTTTTTCATTTCATAGGTGAGAAAATTGAAGTCATAGATGGGAAGTGATTTGCCAAGGGTCACACAGGGTTGGATGTGGAACTTAGGAGTCCAAATTCCCAAGTCCATTGCCCTTTCTACAGAAACAAACTCTTCTTAATTTCCTTGTGTTAGCTAAAATTGGATAGGTAAAGGGAAGGGAATGGATAATAAAGAGCTTTTGAATGCCAGAAAGGGGACATTAACTCACTTATTGCAAATATCCCACCCAATAATAAGAGCGAATTTCCACGGGGATTGGTTATCTTAAGCAACGACAATAACAACAACATCATTACTGAAGCAGAGGTTGAGGATCACAGTGACCTTTGGCTTGCTTTCCATCAGGCTCAGCCATCCAGAAAGGCGACTGGCCAATGGTAAGGTAGCTCCCACTTGGCTCCTGCTATGACAGCCTTCAAAATAAGCCTCTTTAATAAAGGTAATGGATCAGTCCTGCCTCAGGCCCTGCCAGGCACCTCATTAAGGAAAGTGATAAGAAGAGGTCAGGTTTGTCTTGAGTAACTCAATAACTTGAACAAGAGAGAAACAGATGTGGGGAATGTACATGAAGGTAACTGTGGGTCTTGGAGAACCAAAAGAAATTTTTAAAAGGGGACTTAGGATTTTTAATCTAGAAAAGGGCATCAGAAGTCATTTCGTCCAGCCCCCTCATTTACAAGGGGAAGAAACTGCATCCCAGAGATTTAAAGTGACGGTAGTAAACAGAGACAGGATTCAAACTCAGATCTCATGACTCCACACTCAGCACTTTCCCCCTGTAAATAAAGGAGAAGAAGAAGGTAAAGGTGAATGAGGACTTAGAATCATATGAAATCTTGTAATTGGAAGCAGGAGTGTACTGCAGCCAGCTCCTCCCACAGCTACAAGCTGACTTAAATTTTCAGCGTGACAATTTACACTTGGAAATCTGCAAATGCTACAAATCAAGGATTGATTTATTATTCTGTTGATTATCTAGACTTTAGAAAGTAATGAAGAAAATGTTACTGCTGATTAAGTTTTAAAGCATGCCTTATGTGTATTATTTTTCCCCTGGAGAGCTGGTTGTTAACATTTCTCAGCACTCCATTGGCTGGAACGGACTTCAGAGGTCATCTATCCCAGCCTACTCCCAGTGCAGTAATCCCCCTCAAAGCACTGCGGACAAAACAGTCTTCTAGCCTCTATCTGATGACACACACTGAAAGGGAACTCAATCATTCCTAAAGCATCCCATTTGATTTTATACAATCTAAATTGTCAGGGAATTTTTTTTAATACAAAGTCAAAGTCTGAGACCTTATGATTTCTGTCTGTTGTTCTGCTCTCTGCAGCCAAGAAATAAAAGACTAATGCATCTTCCATATGACACTCTTTCAAATATCTGAAGGTGACTATCATGGGTTTCCCTCGGTCCCCTCACGACATCTTCCCTTTTGCAGGCTAAATATCCCCAGTTCTTTTAACTGGTTTTCACGAGACTCTTAGTTTATCAATGTCCTTTCTAAATTGTAGTACCTAGAACTGTATGCAATAATATTGATGGAGGGCAGAAAGTAGCCAGATGGTCACATGCCTTGTTCTGGACACTAGGCTCCTATCAGTGAAACTCGCCACTGAGTTAGCTCCACAGAACTGATGTGGTTGGTTATACCTGGACCCCTCCCCCCCATCCCGTGAATTCCTCCTTTCCACTAATGAAAATCTTATTCATTCCTCAAGACCCAACTCAAACCTAACCTCCTCTATGAAGCCCTCCCTCACCTTCTTCAGTCACAAGTGATCCTTCCCTCCATTATATTTCTATGGTGTTTGGTTCCTGCTTTTCCCATAGCATATTTTGCTTTGTATTATAGTTATCTGCATAAGATACAAAAAGCTCACCTATATTATAGTTATATGTCTCTCAACCTCCTACTAGACTGTACCATGAGGGGTATATTATTCATCTTTGGTGCCCCTCAGTTCATGTCACAGGGCTTTCCAGAATCAATAACTTAAGTTCTTTGAGTTAAAGTTTCCCCATCTGTAAAATGGGGGGTAGCAATATCTGTTCTCCCTGCTCCAAAAGATTGTTTACTGATGTGACATTGTGTAAATGAAAGTGCTTTGTAAACATAAAGTGCCAGATAGGATCACAAAACGGGCAGGTGGGAAGAGACATTCTGGACTTTCCAGTCTTCCCTCTTATTTTACAGATAATTAAACTGAGTTTTAGAGAGGTTAAATGATTTGTCCAAGGTCCCACAGCAAGCTAGTGGCTTTATAAGAGTAAAAAATTATTATCAATGATAATAAAAATGTGATCTGGAGTGTTCTGGATATATTTAGGACACTACACCCCCAACGAAGGCTACCTTAAATGTAGGCTGGACAGGCAGATACTGATGTAATATCAATGGCTTCCCAATACTACTGGTCTGCTACACTGGTTCTAACATTCCTCCAGAGACTAAAAGCAATATGCAGTAATGTAGACACAGCACTGGGTTGAGTCTGAAGAGCAGAGTTCAAATTTTGGCTCTGCTGCGTACCTGACAGTGTTGAAGTGAGACTCAGATAAAGATAATGGATACCCAAAACTGCAAACTTTGGAAGCGCTGAATAACTGATAGTTATCTAGTCAAATAGCATTTATTAAGCACCTACTAGGTGGTAAGCATTTTACTACATGTAAATTCTGGGGATAAAATGACAACAATGAAATGACCCCTACTTTTGAGAAGTTTATAGTGTGATAATGAAGAAGATGACATGTACACACATAAGAATATGCTAAGTATGTTTCTTGGCAAAGATACTGGAGTGGTTTGTCATTTCCTTCTCCAGCTCATTTTACAGATGAGGAACTGAGGCAAAAAGGGTTAAGTGATTTGCCCAGGGTCACACAGCTAGTTAATTGTCTGAGGTCACATTTGAACTCAGGTCTTCCTGACTCCAGGCCTAGCGTTCTATCCACTGCACAATCTAAATGCTGCTAGCATGCTAGGACTAGATGACCTCTAAAGACCTCTTTCCACCTCTGGCACGTCATGATTTTACTTGGGTCAAGGAAAAAATGTCCACCAGATGGCGCGCAGTCTTACGCAGAAGGCTGGTAAAGATTGGGTCCCAATCCAATCCAATGATACTCATTCCCCTTGGCTGAGTGTAGAGCACTTGCTTGTTGGCTTAGGATCTTCTGGTCAGTGGGAAAATGGCTATCTCTAAAACCTTCAAACCAGCAATAATGCCAAATGGCATTCTCTCACAGCCAACTCCTGCAATTGTCAAGGGCACATTTAGAAACCCCTCCCCCCCTCCCCCCGTAGTCCAAAGTGCTGAGGAGGGGAACCTTTTTCCCCTTTAATTTCCTGATGGCTGCATCTGAACTGAGAGACACTGTGGATGGCATGAGTCCAGGTTTCCACATTTCATTTCCTGAGGCCCAGGGACAAGTACAAAAGAAAGGAAGAAAGAACAGGAAAATAGGGACTAGGAACTGGGGGGGGGGAGATGGAGAGGGGCAGGAAGTAGGGTGACAGAAGAAGCCAAAGCAGACTCTAACACAGAGTTCCCAAATGTTTAGGTCTCAGGAACCCTTTACACTTACTAGCCGTGTAATCCTGGGCAAAATTATTCCTCACTTTGCCTTATTCTCTCAGATGTAAAATGTGGAGAATAGAATACCTCTCTGAGCACCCTTCTAGTATCTGAAATTCTATGATCTTATGATTTCTAATGCATGCCAATTGTTAATAGGTACCCTCTCCCACAATGGAATATACGATTTAGAGGTGGAAGAGAACCCTGGTCAAACTTCATCATTTCATAGATGAGGAAACTGAGGAACAGAGTGGTGAAGAACTTGCTCATGATCATGTAGGTAGTGACACAGAGAGAGGAATAAAACTCACGTGCTCTAATTCCTTCTCCCAGCTAATATTTGTCCATGGATATTTGCACCCGATCTGCGGTAGAACCTTCCCAGCTCCTGTGGTCTGATCAGCCACAGTCACACACACTGTACGTTGATCCCAACATAGTACGGTCATTTTAGTCCTTTTCCAGAATGAAGGACAACAACCATCTGTTTATTTTAACCTTGGGTCTTTCTGGGGTCAAACACTGAAATGAGAATGCCAATATGTATTTCAGTATTTTCAGGGAAGGAGGGATTTCACATGTTGCTCAAATCCCTGATGAACCGTCTGGTCACTGTTTAATTGTACACTATTGGTCATACATACTTCATGTGGGAGAGGACAATCTCTCCCCTCCTACAAAGCTTTGCAGAACAACTACACGTTGGATGAACTTATATCCCCCCCCTTTTTTTTTGAACAGAGAAACATGTCCAGATGACCTTTTTTAGCTCCTTTAAAGATGGAGTCAGCTCAGAGGAGTGACAGGGGTTTTACCTGCTACCCCCTGGTAAAAAGCTATCAGACCAACCTGTAGCCATCTCAGGAAAAGAAACAAACAAACCAGAATTCCCTCACCCTCTGACCTTCCTCCTCAACCTCCACCCCTTTCAATCTTCAAAGTACTTTCATATCAAGTTTCTTAACTTAGTCTCACAGCTCTGGAAGAAATGCACGTTAGATAAGAGCCCCATTTTATAGACTTGAAGGAGAAACCCAGACAGTTAAATCACACAGATAACAAAGGGGAGGTCAGCAATGAAAAAATAAGGTTTTTTGGCTACTTGTTTAGCATCCAAAATTATGCCTTTCAGAGTTATTTTGATGCTTTCTGCAAGAAATTCTGACTTTGACACTCAACTAGTTGTGAGGCTGTCTACTAGTCACTTAATTTCCCTGAGTCTCAACTTCCTTATCGACAAAAATGGTGATAATAATTCTTATATGACTTAGCTGCCAGGGTTGCTACAGGAGACGTCTATGCCTCCTATAAGGTACTGTCTGAACAGGTTACTATTTTATTAGCCATAATAAAATAATTATCATTGTAGAAAGATGTAATTAAAGATGAGTATAATGGTAGTCTCTCAAATTTTAATCAATTCAAATTGAACTAGGCCCATACCCCAAAAAGATCAAAGAAAGAGGAAAAGGACCCATAGATACAAAAATATTTACAGCAGTTCTTTTCACAGAAGCAACCCCCCCAAAAAATAAAGAGGTGAACATTATTGCCCATTATTTGAGTGAATGACTGAATGAATTGGTATGTGAATGTGACTGAATACTATTGTGCTGTAAGAAATGATGAAAGAGATGAGAAACACGGGCAAGACATATTCACTGATACAGAGTGAAGTAGACAGAACCGGGAGGATTATTTGTACAATACTAACGTTGTAAAAATGATTAACTGTTAAAGAGTTAAGAACTCTGATCAGCACAATGACCAACCATGATTCCAGAGGGTCAGTGATGAAGAATATTATCTATTTCTTGACAAAGAAGCAATGGATCCATTACACAGTGTGAGACACAAATTTTTAGACATGATCAATATGAGAATTTTGCTTTACTTGACTATGTAGATTTTTCTTTTTCTTTCTTGTTATTGTGAGGAGAGGGAATTAGGGAGAGAAAATAAATACTTGTTGATTGAAAGAATAAAATTTAGCTAAAAACAATTCAATTTAATAAACAGTTGTTAAGTAGCTCATATGTTCAAGAATCGATGATATAAAGAAAAGAACCTATATGTTCTAAAAATGTTTATAGTAACTCTCTTTGTGGTAGCAAGGACTGGAAATTACAGGGATCTCCATCAATTGGGGAATGGCTTGTGGTATATGCTTGTGATGGGATACTACTATGCTATGAGAAATGATGAGCTCAGTGATTTTAGAAAAAACATGGAAAGATTTGCGCTAAATAATGAAGACCAAAATGAGCAGAACCAAGAGAACATTGTATATAGTAACAGCAATATTGTTTTAAGAACAACTCTGAATAAGTTATTTTGTCTATTATAAAATACCCAAATTAACTATAAAAGACATATCAAGAAAGATGTTTTCTGTATCCAGAGAAAGAACAGGTAAATATAAGTATGTGTTGAATAGTTTCTCACACACACACACACACACACACACACACACACACATACAAACATACACATTTGTGTCTAATGGTTGTCATTTCTAGGGGAGGGAAGAAAAAATTTACCTGATAATTTTGTTCTACATTTGAAAGGAATAGCACTTTGTGCATGGTAGATTTTTTTTTAAATTGTACTATGTTATAGAAATGCTTGTTTCATTCCATAAATTTCAGATGAAATTAAACAAAAAGAATCAATGATATGGTACCTGCCCTCATAAGCTTATAGTTTAGTAAGAAAGATAAGCTACGCACCCAGAAAAATATGTCAGAAAATGCCATAAGAGAGAAATAAAATGCCATGTAATTTCCTTAAGATGAAAAAATTATGTCCAATTCAGTAGGCAAGGAAGGGAAGAGGGGATATTTGAGCTAGGTCTTAAGCTCAGATATTTCAAAAGGCAGAAATTGAGGAGGAAAGAGGGTGGTATGGGTTGGGGCATTCCTAGTAGAGGAAAAACCCTGAGCAAAGGCAAAGACATGGGGAATTGTGGAATGTTCAGTCCCATGAATGATCCCTATTTGACACATAAGGTACAAGTAAGGGAGTTATGTGAAATACAGCAGACTGGTGGCCTTGAATGCCAGGCTAAAGAACTGGGACTTTATTTGGCAGGCAATGGGAAGCCATTAGAGGGTTCTGATCAAAGGAGAGATAGTCAATAACAGTGATTTCTGAGTAAAGGAGAGATAAAAATAAAAGCAAATTTCTGAGTAAAGGAGACACAATCATAACCATAATTTACAGTTTTACAGCTTCCTAAGGTTTATCACACACTTTTCTAATAATAGAGCTATGATATAGGCAATACAAATATCATTCCCATTTTACTGACTAGAACCCAGGTCTCAGAAAAGTGAAGTTACTTGAATAAGGTCATAAAGCTAGCATATGTCTGTAAGGGCTCACACTTAAATCCATCTTCTGATTCCGAGGTCAGAATACTATGTTTTCTCTTGACCTGACAAGATCTGTAGAGATAGATGTTCCATGCGCTTGAGAGAGCTCAACTTTGTCCCTGAGGGACGAGGAGTGTGCTTCCCTTCCCATGTCTTCTGTCAGCTCTGACTGCTCACCTCATTTACAGGGAGAAGCAAAGTTCAGTTAAGTTTGCCCAATTAAAAATGAGAGCATGATGAGCTGGGAACTTGATGGTAATTCATGCAGGGATGCTAAAAGAAGGCACTTCTACTATTTTCTCTGTCTTCGGGGGCGATTTGATTTATTGGATTCCAAAAGTGTATTAGTCATGGTATTGACTCTGACCGGGCTGTTGTAGGACCACAATATTGAGATCTGGGGAGCATTCAACTTATTAGTGTCTGCGTGTACTTTCCAGGGCTGGGCCCCAGAGGCAGAGCTGCCGAGAACATTAAGCCCCAGTCCTAAGCTACAGAAAGGAAGGCATCATTGCTACCTGCTGCCTCTCCTACCCCTTCTCTCGCAGACCCCCATCTATAGCCCTGAGCTTCTTCTGACATTTTCTGTTCCTCTCCCATTGCACTAGACCTTCAAATTCTCCATTGACAGGAGCATTAATTAAGAGAGTCTGTGATGTGGCAGTAACAGTAACAGCTCACGTTTAAAGAATCTCCAATTGATGGAGATCCCTGTAATTTCCAGTCCTTGCTACCACAAAGAGAGTTACTATAAACATTTTAGAACATACAGGTTCTTTTCCTTACATCATCGATTCTTGAACATATGAGCTATTTAACAACTGTTTATTAAATTGAATTGGTTTTAGTTAAATTTTATTCTTTCAATTAACAAGAATTAAAGAATAGGGTTTGTAAAATACTTTGGGTGCTTAGGTCTCAGAAACTATCCCATCGAGGTAGCTGCTGTTATTATCTACATTTTGCAGATAAAGGAACATGCTTGGAGAAACTAAATGACTTGCCCAGGGTCACACACCTGTTTTCTGTAACAAGATTCAAATCTAAGTTTTCCTATTAAGTTATTTGCAAGCTGGGTGACTATGGTTAAGCATTCAGCCCTCTGTACTGCTATTCAGCAAGGATTTATTCAGCATCTTGTATGTTCAAGGCACTGTTTTCCTATCTGTGAAATGGGGAAACTAATATACTACCTACCTCACAGGGTCACAGAATCACAGAATTTAGAATTGGAAGGGACCTTAGCAGCCATCTAGCCCGACCTGTAATTGATAGGAATCTCCATTTGACAAGTGGCCATGCAGGCTCTGCCAGAAAGCCTCCAACTGTGGAGAAAGGCTGCCCATTTCCATCCTTGGATGGCTCTAATTGTTAGGATATTTTCTCAGATATCAAGCCTAAATTTTCCTCTTTGTAACATCTACCCTTTTTCTCCAAGTTGTATTCTGGCCTCTGGAGCTGAACAGAACAATTCCACAAAATGCAGAAATAAGGCTAAATTTACAATCATGAGACCTGAGATGGAATAGCAGTTCTGCTGCTTTACTACCTGTGGGACCTTGGACAAGTCACTTAACCTTAAGCTACTGTGTGTGTGTGTGTGTGTGTGTGTGACTATAAGAGAATTTTAGGGCACAGAATGTTAGAGCTGGAAGGGGCTTCAGAGTTCATCTAGCCCACACTTTCATTTCTACTCTCAGAGAGTAGAAAAGAATTGCTAAAGATCATACAGTGAGTGAGTTGGTGGTATAACCAGGGCTAGAACCAAAGACGCCATGTTTTGTACACAGTAAGTACATAATAAGTGTTTGGTGTATTACGTTGTCTTCCAATTCTCAATTCAGGACTCACTCTGTGACCTAGAAAGGATCTCAGATTATTTCCTTTAAAGGTACAATTAGTGCATTTTAAAAGCAGCCAGTTAGTATATATTAAGTGCTTACTCCATGCCAGGCCCTGTACTAAGCACTGGGGATATAAAGAGAGGGAAAAATACAATCCCTGCTCTCAAGGAGATGTGTATATACATACATATATAATATACTCACATAAATACATATATGAAATACACACATATATACATACACACATATATACATATATGTGTTTGTATAAGTATATGACATATACAGGATGAGGAAGACTTTGGAACAGAATTTCTTTCTATTCCTAATCCCAATATACATATCCCATTTTACAGCTCATAGGAACCTAGGAGATTATCTAGTCCAATTTCCTCATTTCACAGATGAGGAAACTGAGGCTCAGACATCTAAAAGGCCTGGAACAAGGCTATACAGCTAATTAGTGGTATGATAGGGAATAGAACCCAGTCTTCCACAGCAGGTTTCAAGGCAGTCAAGGAACCTGTATAAGAGTCCTGAGTGATGGGTTTAGAAAAGGCAAGCCTAAAGGAAGAAGAGACTGAATGACTACTTGTCTGGCATGGCACAGAAGGAATCTCTGGTTCGGTCCAGACTGGACTACATGACCCTGAGGTTTTCCCAGTGCTTAGAGTCTGTGATGCCAGATTCTATTGCATGTTTTGAGGACTGGGCTGTGTCTGATTTAATCTGTGCACCTCCCACAGTAGAGAGTAGGATGTAACACCATTCATTCAAGTTGACATTTTTGGTTATGTGATAAAGTGCTTTAAAGCTATGTTTAAATTTATATTTGTTGTTGAGCCCTCAAACTTAATTGGCATAACTGGAAATAAAAGGATATGAATGTGATTTTGGAGGAAACACAACTTTCCCACATTCACAGTTAGGCTGAAGGCTGGGTGAGCTGCCGGCTTAAATTCTTCCAAAGGCTGGACCAAGTTTGAAAAGTTTCCATGTCAGTTAGTAAGGTCTGTATTGTCTCATAAATGGGACAAAACTTTTTATTTATTCCACACATACAACAGCTCCCAATGTTCCCTCTGGATATGAGCTTAGAACAATGTCAAGAATCCTAGGATGTTAGAGTCAGAAGGAGCCTTAGAACAAAGAATGTTAGAACATACCCTATCAGAACTGGAAGATATGCTAACGCCTATCTCCACCCATCCCTCCAACCCCAATTTTACAGTGGGGGAAAATGAGGCCTGGGGCAGTAAAACAATAACACAATCATTAGCAGAGCCAGTACTAGAATCCCAGTGTCTTTCCTTCCTTATCTCATACCCTTTTCACTATATCAAATGGTCACATAGATATGAGAAGTCAATAAGTAAGGTAGCTTTTGATTTTTCACAGATATACAAGGTGTCCTGAAAGTTTTATTTCAGTTTTAAACTTAAAATACAGGATTTTTCAAAAGTCATAGTAAAGTTTTAAGCTGCACTAAGACTTTTGGAATATCACATATTTACTTAAGACATATGAATTATGACACATGCTAATTAATGTTCTATGCATAGAGGTCTACCAAATAAAGTCTAAACTTTTTTTCCTATTGTCTTACCAAATAATATACAAACTTTTCATCACGTTTTTCAAGGCGGTCCAGACATCACACATTCCTCCTAAACCACAGACTCTACACCCCAGCCCAACTGGTGAGGAAACATACCCGTTAAGGCCTCCTATTTCTTTGAAAATATTAAGAAATAATATTAGCATACTATACTGGTCTCAAGCCCTTGTTCTCATCTGAATAAAAAAATCGTATCAATACTTCCAATCAAGCTCTAAGGAGACAATCCCCTGCACTGAAATATTTTTGCTAGTTTCTAAGAAGTGAGGGGGGCAGCTAAGTGACACAGTGGATAAAGCGCCAGGCCTGGAGTCAAGAAGACTTCAGTTCAAATCAGGCCTCAGACATTTACTAGCTGTGTGACCCTGGGCAAGTCACTTAACCCTGTTTGTCTCAGTTTCCTCATGTGTAAAAAGAGTTGGCAAGGGAAATGGCAAACAACTCCAGTATCTTTGCCAAGAAAATCCCAAATGGGGGTCGCGGAGAGTTGGACACAATTGAAAAATGAGTAAATAACAAAAACAGAGAGAGAGAGAGATGCCAGATCAGCTTAGGAAGCAACTCATATTCCATGAAATTGATCAGAGTAATAATTATATTAAAAGCACAACAGTCCTTTGATTCATCTACTTTGGAGCAGTACCATTTTCTCTCCCTTCAACCAGATGGAATAATTATAAGATAATAATTCTTTAGGCTGTGCATTTTAACATTTTAACTTAGTATTGTTCTGTTTAAGCAAATCATAAACCCTGACCTAGACTGTGTACCCTTGTTTTAAATTTTATTAGATTTTTGTCTTTGTTTCTTAACATTATAAATTGCAGAAATGGCTTAAAAGAGATTTTTAATAAGGAGGAGGAAACTGCCCATTTAGAACTCTGTCTCTGTCTGTCTGTCTCTGTTTCTCTGTCTCTGACTCTCTATCTCTCTGTCTCTCTCTGTCTCTCTCCACTCTCTAGTTCAGCAGTCAAATTTTTTAAAAAAGGAAACAAAACAAAACAAAACAAACCCTGTATTGTTTTACATAGAAAGTAAAAGGATCTGACTGACACAGCTCTATGGAAATCTTGCAAAGGGAGACAGCATTGATCAAATAAAGAATTTTAAGGCTCTCCCATTCAGTGGGAACATCTAAATCCTTGGGGGAGAGGGGAAGGGTCAGACTCATTAAGGCTCCTGGTTCCTTTAATCAAATAGACTGCTTTAGCTCACTATTTCCTTTCCTTCCAGACGTGTGTCTAGATAGAAAAAAGGAAACCACAGTGGGCCAGGGGACTAATTGCTGCATGTTCTGGGGGATACAATTAAATGTCAAAGAGAAGTACAGAGTACGGTGTAAGTTTTGGTCAACGCATAAACCTCTCTGAAACTCTACAGCTGCTGGAAAGATTGAGATTCTGAACCTTGAAAAACCCAAACCTAGCCTGTTGTTTTCTACCCCACCCCACCCTTTTTGTGAAAGTGGGTTTCCCTATCTCATCCAGACTGGTAGGGCAGTGAATGCTCAAAGGTCTGCCTCTCAGCAGACGAGCATTAATTTTTAACCTGCGTCATTTCCGACTTGTTCTAATTCACTCCTCTTTAGGCAACCTGGCAGCACCCCCCTAAACCCAGATTTAGAGTACACACATGATCAGCTTTAGTCCCACCATAGCTCAGAATTCCTGAATTCAAGGGCTACATTAGCATCAGCCTGCCCTCATAGCAGGGATTCCAGGTGTGCCCCACCACATCTGACCATTCTGTTTCTTCTTGAATGCATAGGAGAAGAAAGCAAGGACATACTCTATGTCTATCTGTCTCTCTCCCTCTGTGTGTCTGTCTATTCCTTTTTCTACCCACTTCTTTCTCAAGAAGGAGCAATAATTAAAGGGGTTTTTTTTGTTTTGTTTTGTTTTGGCCAAGTGTAATACCCCATCTCTATCACCTATTTTCTTATGCAGAATATTAAAGGGACCTATGTCCAGGGAATGAGGAGGGACTTTCCAATTAGGCTGCCAACAGTACTGAGTCGGGTGGATATGAGGAAGCGTTTTTTAACAGTTGTGGCCATCCAGCAAAAGAATGGGCTGCTTTCTTCGGCGGAGGACGGATGACAACTTGCCAGTCACTTGCTTCTATGGGAGATTCCTGTTCAGATACAGGTTGGCCTAGGTGACCTCTGAGGTCCCTTCTAGCTCTGCAATATTGTGATTCTGTAATTCTGAGAGTGTCAGTGAGGCTTAGCTAATCAGAAAGCTGTTAACTCTTCCCAGGAGAATGCCCTGCATAGAAACAGCATATTGTAGGACACCCACAAGCCATTGGGCTGTATTGAATTACCACAGCGCAATAGCAGGATGATATGCTTTGGTCCCCTGCCCATGACTTGGGGACTCATTAATAACACTCGGTAAGTGACTGAGCATTAGCAGAGCCTATTATGTTTGATTCTATGACCCTCAAGAGGTCTGTGCCTGGCTGAAGTCACAACTGAGCACACTCAATAAAATCTCCTTGCTCCAACTCATACCAATCGGCCTGCCCTGTTCTGCTGTGCATTATGGAAGATGAAACAATAAAAATGAAAGGATTAGGTTAGGGGATCATTAAGGCCTCTTCTAGCTCAGATGGGCTTATATCTTAAGGTCCCTTAAAATATCCTAGGTTCAAACATTCTAGGTTCTAAGGTTCCTTGCAGCCTCAATATTCTGTGTTCTAAGGTCTCTTTTGTCTCTAACTTTCTGTATTCTAGGACCTCTAACATTCCATGAACCTGTGATCCTATGTGTTTCCTGAATCTTATTTCTGCTGAATTTTCTTTATAATTTACTAGTGTCCTCCAGCTCGCTCTCATTCTCTCTCTCCAGAAATCAAGAATACCCACAACAGGCAGAATCACAGAATTTTAATTCTGAGGACCATGAAACTCACCTAGTCCAACCCCCTAGTTTTTACTGATGAAGAAACTGAGGTCCATAGAGAAAAAAAAAAACTATTTGTCCAAGGTTATATGCTATATTAATGGGAAAGCTTGGGCACTACTGGCTCTACTGAGTTAAAATCCCTATTTCATCATGAAGAAGTCTGAAACTTCAGGTGAATGAATGAATGAATGAATGAATGAACACTTAAGTGCCTACTATGGGCTAGAAGCTTACTTTCTAATAGTAGGAGGCAACATATATAGGGGAATGGTGGCCAGGGTTTTGGTCTGATAATTCATAGGTATAGTAAGTGGCACCATAGAAAAATCGATTGACATGCCCTTTGCCAAAGAAACAGTAATGTTGTGATTACTGTTTCTAAATACAAGCATGGAAAATTGGGGGAGAAGGGCTATAGACATGGATTCCATAGACTCAAGATCACAGAATTTCAGTTGGAATTGACCTCAATGATCATCTATTGTAATGCCTCTGTGAAAAAGAAACTGCTCCCTCCACCCCCCCCACCCCCACCACGAATGACCTGATAAGTCATCATTTAGCCTTTGCTTGAAGACCTCTAATAAGGGGGAACATCACTTCCCAAGGCAGCCCATTCCATCTCGGGAAAGCTCTAATCTTGAGGAACTTATTCTTTATCAGCAGTTCTTTTTGTGCCATGGCCCCCTCTGACAGTCTGACAAAGCCGAAGTCCTTCTCAAAATAATGTTTTTTAAATGCATAAAACAAAATAATACACAGGCTCACAAAAGAAACCAATTGTACTGAAATAGTTTTAAAAAAAAATTAAGTTCACAGATCCCAGGTTAGTCATTCCTGCCTTCATCAAGCCTAAATTTTACTTGCTGTAACCACTGTTCCTGGTTTGCCAAACAGAAAAGGTCTCATCTTTTTCACAGGAGAAGCTTTTAAATATATGAAGAAAGCTTTCAAAGCTCTCCCCTCTCTTCCAGTCTTCCCTGAATCAGATAAAGCATTCTCAGTTCCTTCAACCAATCTTTACAGTCTGTGAATTTGCGTCACTTAATCATCCGGGTTGCTCCCAGCTAATTAACATCCTTCCATGAATTTGGTGCCCAGAACTGCATAGAACACCTCCCAATGAGTATTGCTCAGGGCAGATGCAGGAGGATTAGATCAATATAGCCCCCTATCACATGAACTTCAGCCCACTAGATCCCCAGATCTCATTCAGACAAAATGCTTTAGAATTGTGCCTTCTCCATTTTGAATGTGGAAAGTTGATTGTTGAGCCCAAGCATAAGACTTTACATTGATTAGAAGTAAAAAAAAAAAAATTGATAGCAATTCTGCCTTCCTCCACCGTAGTTCTTTCTCTAAGTTGTTATTTGAAACTTTGGTATTAATCTGGGTATTCTTTTTTTTTTTTAATTTTCCCCATAATTACAGATCACATGTAAATCTGGGTATTTATCAAAGCCATTCACCAAAATGGTAAACTCATTGAATGACTGAT
Source organism: Phascolarctos cinereus (assembly GCF_003287225.1). Lineage (NCBI taxonomy): Eukaryota > Metazoa > Chordata > Mammalia > Diprotodontia > Phascolarctidae > Phascolarctos > Phascolarctos cinereus. The sequence continues at coordinate 635,695,212 of NW_027555847.1, forward strand.
CTGGGTAGGACCTTAGAGGTCATCCAGTCCAATAACCAGAATCTAACATATAATAGACACTTAACACATACATGTTGAACTGAAATTTGTAGACAGAGAAACTGAGGCCAAGATAGTTAAAAGGGCTTCCCTAAGTGAGTTAGTGGCAGACAGAGAACCCTAATCTTTTCCTTTTGGTTTTAGCTTCTTCTCTAAAATAAAGAATGCAAAAGTTTTTTTGTTTTTCCAGTTTCAGAGCATTCCAGGCATATCTCACATCTTGTAAATTCCCATAGCAATTTTCTCCCAAGGAGTCCATGAACATTATGTATGGTATTGAAGACGTTGTTTATCCATGTAAGTGTATCTTTGAGAAATGAGGAATGCTATAGATTATTATCTTCATTTTATAGGAGCAAAAACAAGGGGTCCAGCAGAGCTATGAGTTCGAATTTCAAAACCCAAGTCAACCTTTCCCTTAATAATAACACTACCTTACATTGTAGCAGAGACTTGTATAGCATTTAGATGACTGACCTTGATATTGGGAAAACTTAGGTAGGTCCAAATCCTGGACGTGCTCACTAGCTGTGTGACCCTGGGCAAGTCAATTATCCTTTCTAAACTTCAAGCAACTCATTAGTACACACTGACTACAACTACTAGCTAGCCATTATAAAGTACTTTAATGTTTACAAAACATTTTACAAAAACCCCATTTCACAGATGGGAAAATTCAGAGCTAGTTGATGTCTGAAGCCAAATTTGAATTCAGATCTTTCTAATTCCAGATCTAGCACCCTATCCACAGTGTCACCTACCTCCTCATTCAAAGGTAGCGATCTGCAAATGGTAGTGAGTTCCCATGAAGGGTGTTCATACTCTGAGGAAATCACAGATCCTTCATATTCTGGAATATCTTGGAATTTTCAAAGCACTTTTCCATTCAATAATTCATTTGTTCCCAGCAATAACAGTATGAGTCCAGTAGGGCAGAGATTATTTGGCAAACTTATTAAGAATCTATACAATGATAAATAAAACTCAGTCTCTGCACTCAAGGAACTCATAGGTTAGATGAAGGCTAAACTCTAAAATACCACTGTATTTAATTTCTAATATACCTAATAAATGATAGTGGTTGAATTAGTATTCCCAGTTGACAGCTGAGAAAATTAGGACTCCAAAGTCATCATGTATGTGAAAGCCTTTGTGATCTTTAAGCCAGTATAAAAAATAAGTGAATTTCTGTCTAATTGCTTGAAGGCACAAAAATCAGCCCTCCCTTTTATTACTCCTGTTTATCCTTTACATAGCTTATTTGTATATGTTTGTTTGCTTGCTGTCTCCTCTATTAGATTAGAAGCTCCTTGAAGGCAGGGACTCTTTGGCCTCTGTTTGTATACCCAGTGCTTAGCACAGTGCCTGGCACATAGGAGGTGCTTAATAAATGTTTATTGACTGACTGACTATGAATGTTTACTCCAAAGTTCCCTTTATTTCATATTCAACCTATGCAAATGTTTCCTGATTGCTTTTTGTAGGTGCCAGCATACACTAGTCCAAACTGAACCAGACATTGACTTTTCTCTGCAGTTGAAACCTTTGAGATACATTCCTACAGCTTAATACCTGAAGAACTATCTTTGCAAAGAAAACGCCAAATGGGGTTATGAAGAGTCAAAAACAACTGAACAACAACAACGCCACCTACAATACCACAGCCACCACCACCATCAACGGCATCAACGAGAGATGGGAAGACTCATTAGCTCCCGAGGTAGCCCATTCCTCTTTCATACAGCTCTCACTGTCCAGATGGTTTTTGTTACATTGAACTGAGGTCTGCTTTGGTGCAGCTTTCAGAGATGTTCCTAATTCTGCCCTCCAGGGCCAAGCAGAACAAGTTTAATAATCCCTTTCCCACACAACAGCTTTTCAAATACTTGAAAATAACTATTAAGTCCCTCTCTTGCCCAACCTCCCTCACTTCCCAGCTTTCCCTTCTCTTTTAAGATAATCATTTCCATCTCCATCAAGACTCAAATGACATGGTTTCCAGTCCTCTGCCCACTATGGGTTCCCTCCTATGGACATGCTTCATCTGGGCAATGTCTAGTTCAAGATGCCGGACACAGCACCAATTCAGTGGTATTTATGGATAGATAATGCTCCTGAAAATGCCCTCTGTTACTGGCTTACTATTTAGTCATGCTTAATACATATATGGTTATCCCTTCGATATCATGATATATCATGGATCAGCATAAGAAATTAAATGGAATTTTGGGGGAGTTTTGCTGAAGCTGCAGATGATATGCAAAGGCCAGTAGACAATACAAAGCCTATGACCAAATAATTAACCCAAATTTTACAATAAGGTACTATAAACATCCCATAAAAGGAAAAGAAAAAAAAATTCAGATTTCTTCTCTGGTACAAAGGGAAGGCCAAAAAATATTATGTGGATTTTCCAGATTGTGGGGGCACCATGCCCTAACCCCCATGATGTGGAAGGGATCACTTTGTGGTGCTAGGGCTTCTGTTCTGTTTTTGATACGTACATCCTTTCCTTTTAACTAGATACATGTTCCATGACAGTGCTAACAGCTGAGCAGAGATCCAGATTCATAAAATGTCTTCACTTATTTTATTTGATCAATAGCCCCTGTGTCTTAGACAAGGAGTAGAGAAAGTTAAGATAGACCTTCTGAGCTGAGGTTCTCAGAGGTCAATGATTTCCCTAAGGTCACAAAGCCAATAAGCAGCAGAGCCATAACGAGAGCCCAAGACTTCCTGCCCACCATTTAGTCCAAGGTTATTCTGCCTCAGCTCGAAAGGTCTTTGTAGCAGTTACCACCTTTCTGATCATCCCCTTTAAGAAAGGTAAAGGAGCAAATGCTGAGATTCTGCCAAAAGGAACAACCAAAAAAAGTTCATAGAATTTTAGAGTTAGAAAAGTTGAGAAATTACATAATTCAAATATTCATTTATCAGATGAGGAAACTGAAGCTCCCCAAATGACAGGTTTGTAGTGTTTCCAAAACTCCTGATTATACAAGAATCTTTTCTACCTCCCTTCTTCCTACATCCCCGGCCCCCTCTCCCCACAACTGACACAGGCAAACAATGATTGCTTTCAGTTGGTATCACCTTTCCTGAGAGTGAAGGAAAGCCATATACTCTGGTTTTATTTATCGTCATATTTGAAGAACCCCAAGATTAGTGTCAGAGAGAGATGCCAAAGTTTATGTGACAGCTTCCTTTTAACTTCCCCAAGTCTAAACCCACAGACTGAATTGTTTTCAAAAGGTTAATTTTAATGATTGTCCATCTAGCCTGGGGCATTTGAGTATTTCCAGATCACTGGAGATCATTGTTCTGTTTCAAGGAAGAGATAAAACCTCAAAATAAACAAGGCTGCTTTTCTGCCCCATACCAGGTAGAACCTGGCAGATGGGCCCTGGCAAAGAGGCCAATGGGAGGCACAGAGGTCATGGAATGTTGAAGCTGCAAGAGACCTTGGAAGATTGAATGTTAGGACTGGAACCTAGAATGTTAGGGTTAGAAAGATTCATAGAACATTACAGCTGGAAAGGGCTTTACAATACGGAAGCATACATAACACAGTGTCTAAGGGGCCTTAGAACAGAGAATAGAAGAACACAGGGACATGAAAGCTCATTTTCATTCAGCCCCTTCATTTTAGGGATGAGGAGTGCCCAGAGAGGTCAAAGAACTTGCCCAAAGTCACAGGATGACTTAGCTAGGCTAGGATACTTGACTTCTAATCCATTATGCTTTCCATCACAACAGGCTGACTCTCAAAAGAAGTGAGATTTGGCTGCACAGCCTTAGAGACGATATCCCCAGCAATAAGAACCATTTATTCATAGGGAACTTTAAATGCTGCAAAGAGTTTTCCTTAAAAACAGCCTTACAAGGTAGGTAATGTAAGCATTGTCAATTATATTGTTACAGATAAGGAACCTGAGGCGTAGAGAGATGAATGATTTCCTCATGATGACACAGACAGGAAGGGTCCAAACCAGGATTGGAACCCAAATCTATTGATGGCAGGTCCAGAGTCAGAGTAGTTAAAAACTATACACTGCTTCTCTTACTACTGGAGTTATGATTTATGTACTTGTCGAATCCCGGGCTACATTGTGCAGCTAGGTGGTGCAATGGATGCAGTGTTTGCCTGGAGTTCAAAATCTTCCCTAGTTCAAATCTGGCCTTAGACACTTATTAGTTTAGCAGCTGTATGACCCTGGGCAAGTCACTTATGAAAGTAAGGGCAGTGCCTTATCTATATTGTATATCCCCTCCATGCCAAATGAATATTCTGTACACAGTTGGTACTTAATAAAGGTCCCCTCTTGAAGTGGGCATAGGTGGCAAAGTTGATGCAGTACTGGGCCTGGAGTCAGGAAGGCTCACCTTGCTGAGTTCAAATCTGGCTTCAGATACCTACTGGTTGTGTGATCCTGGGCAAGTCACTTAACTCTGCCTCAGTTTCCTCATCTGTAAAATGATCTGGAGAAGAAAATGGCAAACTACTCCAGTATCTTTGCCAAGGAAACCTCAAATGGGGTCACAAAGAGTTGGACATGGCTGAAAAATGACTCGACACCAGCAACCTGAATTGTTGAATGCTGAATAATCCGCCAATCAGCTATGCTACTGTTTATTTTACATGGAGAGAGTGCCTGGATCAGCCAGTGGCTCATATTTTGTCAATTCCACTTAATCTCAACCCCCTCCAAAAAAAACATACCCTTTACTAACACCACCCCGCCCCAGCTTCCAACTCCTTCCACCAGTATTTCTGGTCAGGCCCCAGGAGAGTGACCTCTATTTAGTAAAACAAAACTCAACCTGCCCCTGTTTGATGAGGGATTAGGGTAGGAAAATTGAAAGAGGTAAGCATCAGAGTCTGCTGGTACACCCTGTTCATTTTTCTACACACCTCTGCGGTTAGCACATTTGCCAAAACATCTGAAGTGGAGAGAGTAATAAGATGGCCAAACATGCCAAGGACCTTAACACACTGCTCTAAAATCTATGTTCTAATATTCTACATTCTAAGGTTTCTATAAGCTTTAATACTATGTTCTAAGTTCCTTTCTAGTGCTTACATTCTACGCTTCTAGCATTCTGCGGCCTAAGCCTCCTCTTAGCTCTAACATTCTGTCTTATGTGTTCTAATATCCTAGGTCAAAAGTCCCTTCTAACTCTAGCATTCTATGAAGTATATTCTAACATATTATCTCATTTGATACAATCTGTGAGTAAGGGTTGTTATTGAGTAATTTTGCAGTTGTGTCAGACTCTTTATGATCCCATTTGGGGTTTTCTTGGCAAAAGATACTGGAGTGGTTTGCCATTTCCTTCTCCAGTTCCTTTTACACATGAGGAAACTGAGGCAAACAAGGTTAAGTGACTTGCCCAGGGTCACATAGCTTTTAAGTGTCTGAGGCCAGATTTGAACTCAGAAAGATGACTCTTTCTAACTTCAGGCACAGCACTCTATCCACTATGCCACCTACCTTCCTCATCAGGTTAAGTACCTAGGTATTATCACACACAATTTACAGATGAGGCAACTGAGGCTTAGAGAAACCACACCAAGCTAGTGAGTGTTAAATGTGAGATTTAAATGCAGGTCTCCACTGACACCAAGTATATCATTCTTACCACTATGCCATCCTGTCTGTCAAAGGCATACAGGGACAGAGAGTGATCAAGTAAGGAATGGATACTCAGGTCTCCTTACTCCCAAATCAGTGTTCTTTTTGTATCTTCCACTGTATACTTCTGAAAAGAAAAGGCTTTGTTCCTATTTTTTTTTCTCTTCTCATCTACAAGAAGATAGACATTAGAGGTCTGTCTGCCATTTTAATACATCCCTAGAAAAGGACATAGATGTCCTTCTCGACCCAGGCATTGCCCGTTAGCACCAATACCACAGAACATTCCTTTTGAAAGGCAAGGGGACCCAGAGAGGATGAGCCTGGGACATGTCAAGTACTCATGAGGAATTGGGGTACAGGAGCCTCCGGACAGGGTCAGAAAGTAGTAATTGTAGATGTCTCAACCTATCTGTATGCCAGTCTATACTTCTGTACATGATTTTGCCTTATTTTACTTTTTTCCTTAAATCTTTCATATTGCTTTCTTTCTAACACTATCTCCTCTGAATTACGGGAAATGCTTCTTTCTGTCTCTTGTGTTGTGTATCTTCTCTCCCTTCTTTCTGCCTTTCTTCCCTCTTTCAAAATGAAGTATAAAACTTAGGTGAGAAGATGAAAGAAAATGTTGCTAGAGGTGGTAGGGGGATAGTATATGGAAAGATAGAGGGCTAGAATAAGAAGTTATATGTTGTAAATATGTTTTACATGATTGCACCTATATAACCTATATCAAATTGCTTACTATCTCAGGGAGGATGGAGGGAGAAAATTTGAAATTCAAAATTTTAGCCAAAAATGTTAAAAATTGTCTTTACATGTAATTGGAAAAAAAATACTATTTAAAAGGAGAAAAAAAAAGAAAGTTATATGGGATCAGTAGATTTTCTAGTCTCAGAGTGCTGGAAAACAATTACAATTAAGGTTGCTGAGTGGAGTCCTTGAGGTCGATGCAAAAGTGTGTCTATCTGCTACTATAAGGAATAATCTACTTTCTTTCGTGCGTGTTTGGGGGGCAGTGTTTGATTATGAAAACAATGTTTCCTCTGGCAGCTGTGGCTTGGTGAACAGAACAGTCTCAGCATTTTCTCATCTTGGGTCATGTGCAAAATTGGCCACATTGTAGGGGGTGAGGATAGGGAAGACCCCAAATCATGAAATCCTAGGGCTGAAAAGTGCTATGGAATATCACTTAGAATCATGGGATTTTAGAGCTGGAAGGGGCCTTAGAGATCACTTCATCCAACTTCCTCATTTTATAGAGGAAGAAACATACCCAGAGGGGTGAATCCCTTGCCCAATCAAGTGGTTTCCAAATTATGGTTCTTGGAACACTGTGGTACCCTCAAGGCTTCCATGCAATACTAGAGTTTTATAGGATTCCAGTGTGACATGAAAATCCAGACTTCCAAGGGGTTTCAAAAGACAGCTCTAGGGATTACCCAGAAAATGAGACAGCTGTGTGGAAAATGTTAATTTTATATTAGGTCCACCATGTCCTATCTCTTGTATTACATAAATCGACTTAGGATCATAAGAATCAAGACAAGTTATCAACTTACAGGATAACTTTGAGTATTAAAACTTTTAAAGAAATTTTTCTTTCTTCTTTTCTTTTTTATGAGTCAATTGGAGTTAAGTGACTTGCCCAGAGTCACACAGCTAGTGAATGTTATGTGTCTGAGGCCAGATTTGAACTCAGGTTCTCCTGACTCCAGGGCCAGTGCTCTGGCCACTGCACCACCTAGCTGCCCCCAAGAAATTATTGTTGATAATGATTAGGTCTAACTAACTTTCACTGAGATTGACTATTTCTCTACCAGGAGAGACAGAAAAAAAATCTATTATTCAATTCCTAGGAATGGAGTTAAGGGGTGAATGATTGGGACTTTAGCCAAAGACATTCATCTTTGCCTAGGAGACACAACCTTCCTGGAAGCTGTAGAATCCCAAAGGACACCCTCCAATTTGCATCCTAATAAAGTTCAAGACAAAATACTCCAATTAAGCCTTGCATTTCTGAAAGTGTTTCACAGTTTACAAAATGCTTTCTTCAGAGAAAAGGAGGAGAAGGAGGAGGGAGAAAGGACAAGAACATGCAGTTGAAAAAAGGCTCAGATGCATTTAGGAGTGGCTGAATAATAATGGTGCATTAAGAGAGAATTAGACATCCAAAGAAGCAGGATGGAAGAGAATGGGATGGGAGCCTTAGGAATCACTTAACCTAATGGAGAGAATACCTGGAGTACCTACCTCACAAAGTTCTTGTCAGGTTCAACTGATGTAATGGATGTGGGCTGTTTTGAAAACTTAAAATCTATATATAAATGCCATTATTATTATGTAAATTGAGGCACTGAGAGGGCAAATTAGTTTGTCTTAGACATATGGCAGATTAGTCACAGGGCAGGGACCTAACCCAAGTGTCCTGACATTGATTCCAGTAACATTTTATGCTGAAACACATTGCCTCTGGAATTGGAGGCAGGTTTCCTGCCTCCTGATCTGTCTTCCTTCTACCACACTGCATGGTTGGTTGATGGTAGATTATTATCCACTGACATTTATCAGGAATTAGTTAATTGAATTATCTTCAGTTATGCAGCAGGGTTCTGAGGGAGACAGAAGATGAGGGAATGAGACAGGTGTGGCACAAGAAAGTTCAGCAGTACTAGGTGGTGCAGTGGATAGAGTGCTGGGCCTGGAGTCAGGAAGACTCCTTTCTGAGTTCAAATCTGGATTGATACTTACTGACTGTGTGACCCTGGGCAAGTCACTTAACCCTGTTTGCTTCAGTTTCCTCATTTGTAAGATGAGCTGGAGAAGGAAATGGTAAACCACCCCAGTATCTTTGCCACAAAAACCAAATGGGGTCATGAAGAATCAGACATGATTGAAAATGACTGAACAAAAGAAGGGTAGGCTGAGTGGAGACATTTGACATCTGGGAATGAGGACAGCAATAGGTCACCTTATGCTTGGCAAAGAGAACATAGAATCAGAAGGACTTTGTTTAAAACCCTCCTGAAGAAGCTCCCTATTTCTTACCAAATGATATCAAATACTTTAGCCTGGTCTTCCGGGTGCCCTATAAACTAGTCCTTATATCAGTCTACTCCCCAATTACATGTTCTCCATTTCTGTCAAACTGGGTTATTTGCCTATCCATCCCCTTACACACGGACACATTCTCTATATTGTCCATATCATTCCCTATCCCTGGATTTCCAGCAAGCAAAGTATTACTTTACTTGACTATAAGCTTCACAAGAGCAGAGACTATGTTTTATAATAACAACAACAATTCACTCAGTATTTTAAGATTTACAAAACACTTTTTTCACCATAAGCCTGTGAGGTGGGTAGGAAGAGCACTAGAGATAGAGATAAAGACTACTAGGTCTGTGAATTCATTGAAGATATGGAGAACACCCAAGCAAGGAAAGTCCCTATACCGAGGCAGGTTAGCAACTTCTCTATAACTTAAGTCTTAGAAATTTCCTAGAGCATTGAACATTTAAGTGACTTGTTCAGGGTCAGTTGTGCAGTATATGTCTCCTGATTCTAAGGCCAGCATATGTCAGAGGTAAGACTTGAACCCAGGTTTTCCTGGCTTCAAGACCAATTCTCTATCCACTACTTCATACTGTGTTATCATTCCCATTTTACCGATGGGAAGCTGTGTCTCAAGGAGAGATGAGGTGAGTTGCCCAGGATCTTACAGCTAATAAATATCAGACCTGGGCTCTTTATACTACAGAACACTGTACTACATTATTCTACATCTATCTTATCTAAAACTTTATGCCTTACCCCAATGGCCTAGCACAGTGTTCTGTCCACAGTAAGTGCTTAATAAATATTTGAACTTTTTAATTAATTCAACAGACATTTATCAGGTATCTAATGAGTGCTAGGTACTACAGATACAATATGTATAAGAAAGGGAACAAGCATTAATTAAATGCCTACTGTATGTCAAAACATGATGTGCTCATTTGATCCTCTTGGGAAACCCTGGGAAGTAGGTGCTATTATGATCCCCATTTTACAGCTGAAGAAACTGAGGCAGACAGCAGTTAAATGACTTGCTCATGCAAGTGACAGAGGTGTGATTTGAGCCAAGGTCTTGAAACTCCAGAATCAGTGCTTATTCTACTGGAAGAATATATATGTGAAGTGATATATAATGTTAGATACCATTTACAACATATTTCTATAGGGTTTTAATGTTTAAAAAGCACTTTCTTTACAACATCACTTGAGGTAAGTATACTGTGCAAGTATTATTTTATGGATGAGGCTCAGACAAATGATTTACCATTATTACTAGATAATATTAGTGATAAATACCATTAGATACCACTAGATCCCATTATCACATTACTAGGTATCACATATCAAGGTAAGTATCAAACCTTAGGTCTGAACTCAGGTCTCCTGATTCCAGGTCCAGTTTTCTTTCTAAATCCCAGTCTATGCATGGATAGGATCAGGGACCTTAAAAAAGCATTTATTCCAAGGTCTTGCCTCCAGCCACCTGAAGTATACTAAAGAAATAAATGTATACAGTGAGACTTGCTACATAACATGTTGTCTTTCTTGGAAATGCTAATTTCATTAGAAAATTAAAACTGGGCTCTTACAATGACCTAACTTGGTCCGAAAGAAGAAATAAAAATGTACCTCCCTCTCTCATTGTTACATTTTTGGGTGGGTGGGGAGGGTAGAGAGGTAGGTATTATGGGTGTGGAATGCTAGATAAATGTCAAACTTGGTTGATCCATTGGTTAGACTAGCTAAACTATTTTTTCTTTCTTTTTTCTATAGATAATGTTTGACTGAGTGACTGAATGGAAGGTGGTGGGGAGAATGGACATACTGGGAAAATGAAGGTGATATAGCAAAAACCTTGCTCCTGCCAGCCAAATGTCTTAGAAGCACTCTTGAATTTCTCTCAGTAATGGAAAGATCCCTCATCAATAATCACAGAACCATGTAATATTAAAACAGGAAGGGGCCTTAGAACATGAGACTGTTAGAACATAGAATATGGAATGTTAGATTTGTATAGCACCTTGGAATATAGAATGAAAGGATATAGAACATATAAGTTAAGAACTGGAAAGGATCCACATTGAAAAATGTGGAATATTAGAGCCAGATAGAGACTTACAGAATTAAAAAAAAAGTTAGTGATGAGGGCGTTTATAAATAGTAGAACATAGGAATCAGAGCTGGAAAATACAGACTGTTGCAGCTGGAAGAGATCTTAGCTACTACCTAATCTGGTGATTCTCAATCTGTAGTGACTACTATAGGTTTTAAAGGATATAGTAATCCATAGGCACACCAAATGTAGCTTTTAATCCTCATTTTAGCTCCAACAAAAGATGCAGTCGGATTCAGTATAATAAATAAGCAAACATGCCCCTTGTTGACACACATACAGAATTCTTTAAAAGTGTTACTGAATTTATAACATACTTTTTCTTGCTACATTTTCCCAATCAATGGATACTAATAAGTACAAGTATCATCGTGTGAGTTTTGGCAAAATTCTTTGATTTTAAAAAGGAGTCCTCTTGTACTAAAAAAAAAAGGGGGAAACCTTTCTAGTTCCACCTTCTCACTTTAGGCATAGGAAAAGTGAGAACCAAATCTCTTCATGGGAGTCTGTGGCCTAGTTTCTGAAAGTCTTTGAGATTGCTAGAGCAATAATTTCTGTCATCTTCTGAGTAAGAGGACCTTTCTTCCTACAGTAGGTTTCCCAGGGTTGTGCAGGGAGGAGGAAGAAGGGCGGCATGGGGGAGAGAAAGTTCAGCAGGGCACCAAGGACAACAGTCACATTTTATCTTTTTTTTTTTTTAAACTTGTAGGGAGTCGGCTCTGGCCCTAATTAGGCAGGCTCCCCAGCCCTGTGCTGCCCAGTGTATGGTGACTGTTCTCACTAGACAAGAGACTGCTTTTTCTGTGAGGATCATGACGGAAGGAAATACCATTTTAATATCAGTTAACTCCCCCAGCCTTCCTCCCTTATTATTCTGAGTTCCAAAGTTAATTGTATTGTGTTTTCTTTTTGAATACTTGAAATGCTTAAGTTCCTATAGCAGCTGCTAATTACTTAGGATATATGACTCTTGAAGTCATAACTTCACCCCCCAACTATGAAACGGATAGAAGAGGCCCACATAAGCACCAACTCAGACATCAGAAAGAGGGAGAGAAATGAAGCTTTTCTGATAGACTATAAGCTCCAGGAGGGCAGGAACTATGTCTCAACTAAACCCTAGATCTCTTTTGGCAACTAGCACACAGCAGCTCTAGAGTGCTGGGATTTGAGATCTTACTACTACTCTACTCTTACTCCTCCTCCTCCTCCTCCTCCTCCTCTAACTTACTACTTACTACTACTACTACTCTAAGATTCCCTAGTAAAGAGAGACAGCCTCAAATTTACAAACCGTAATTTAACAAATCATGTACATAGATTAATATAGTTATTAATGACAAAAGGCCTGGGAACTCACCTGGTAGGGTTGTTTTTCTTGTTGCTGTTTGGGGTTAAATTCCCTTGGCTATGACAGAGAGGCCTTATAGGCAGAGCTGTACCTTTGCACACACACAAGCTCTTGCAAAATTCAATTGGAATGATAAGAATCAGGAATTTGCAGCATGGTTTAGAGGCTGGGAACCTGCGGCCTTGAGGCCACATGTGGCCCCCTAGGTCCTCAAGTGCTGCAATTTGACTGAATAGGGGACCTAGGGGACACATGTGGCCTTAAGGCTGCAGGTTTGCCATGCCTGGTTTAAGAGGAAGGCAGGGTATCTGAAATTAAATGTCGACTCTGTTCCAAGTCACTTAATCTCTTTAGCTTCCTCATTTGTCTAATTAAGACTTGGACTAAATGTTCTTCCAACTCGAAAATTCTATGATTCTTATGTCAGGAAAATGAAGTCAGTATCCCAATATATTTGTTCAAGGCCGTGAGTTCCTTTTCTGATGTCCCTGATATGGGTCACTAAATTAGGCTCCTCTGAGGCATCAGAGGAAGCCTGGACAAAAGACCTTGGGCCCTTTTTAGTGGAGAAAAATTCATCCCAAGCCTTTAGTGCTCAGGAAGTTCTGGTGAGGAGCTCCAGCTCCATCATCTGCCAAATAAGGGTATTGGGATTTGATAACCTCTGAGGTTCCTTTCACTTCAAATCTACATTCCTAAGTCTGACATCCATCCTCTTTTTCTACTCAAGCAGTTACACTTCTCATTTCAGCCCTTATCACCTCTTGCCTGGGCTACTGTCATAGGCTCCTAACTAGCTATCCTGCCTCAAGTTTCTACCCACTTGATCCACCCTATATACAGGTGCCAACTCGATTTTCCTAAAGTATAGGTCTGTCCATGTCATGCCATCATTTAAATAACATCAAGGGCTCCCTATTGCCTCTAAGTTCAAATATAAGATCCCTAAGCTTTCAAAGCCTTTCACAGTCTCTTCCCCTTCTGTCTTTCCAACCTTATGGTAAATGACTCTCTTTCCCACACTTCATGGTCCAGCCAAACTGGCCTTTTTTGTTCATTTATGAAAAGGTATCTATCTCCGTTATCCCTGACTTTGCACTGTGTATTGGGCCTGCTAGGTGGCGCCATAGTAAATAGAGCAACTGGCTTGGAGTCAGGAAGGCTCATCTTCCTGAGTTCAAATATGACTTCAGATGCTTACTAGCCATGTGACTCTGGGCAAGTCACTTCACCCTGTTTGCCTCGGTTTCCTCATCTGTAAAATAAGCTAGAGAAGGAAATGGCAAACCTCTCCTGTGTCTTTGCCAAGAAAACTCCAAATGGGGTCACGAAGAGTCAGACACGACTGAAACAACTAAACAACCCAATTCCCCAAGCCTGGGATGCATTCCCACCTCTTAGCTACCTTTTTCATTTACTTCAAATCACCAGAGATACCTTCCACAAGAAATCTTTCCTGGTTCCTCCAGCTGCTAGGGCCCTCCCCACAAAATTGTGCCATATTTGTCTATGTGAATTTTAAATAAAACAGTCAATGCAACAGAGTGGAGGTCTTTCATCAGGGCAAGGGAATTGCAGCTCAGGGTGCCACATGGCAAGTGCTGAGTGCCCCAGGAGGACACTGGGAACAGGATTTATTTAGGGTACTAAGGTAGGGGGAATGGCCAAGCTGCAGGTGGGAGGGGTTAGGCATCTCACAGTTTCACCAGGGAAGTTGTTTTACTTAACAGGCAAAAGTCCATAAAGAAAGCTGGGGAATCTCTGGAGGGGAGAGTTTGGGAAATCTACAAAATAATCAGGTTGGAAGCCGCGAAGTCTGGTCAGCTCAGGCAATTGACTGGCTTGGGAACAGAGACCAGGAAATTCTTAGTCAACTGTGTTTGTCATACTACACATCCTTATTTATTTATTTATTTATTTTTGTAGGTGCTATTTTCCCTAATAGATTGTAAGCTCCTTGATGGTAGAAACCATTTAACTTTTGTTTCTATGCCTCAGTAGCTGCATAGTTGGTGCTTAATAAAGGTTAGTTGAAAGGATGATATCTTAGCTGGTTTCTTGCAAAAGCACTGATTATGGGAGTAGGAGGTAAGGAAGAGAGGATCTTAGGACTTAGAACTGTAGGGATCCATCTAGTATACTTCATTTTACAGATGAGGAAACTGAGGCTAAGAGAGGGAGACTGACTTGGCTAAAGTCATATAGCTATTAGGCTGGTATTCAAACTCAGGTCCTTTTGGCTCCAAATCTATAGCCTATTGTGTTACACTGCCATGGATGATGAATTCCTTTTATAATTGTTGCCTATATTAATATATGCGTGTGATCTGTTAAATTAATGTTTGTAAATGGTCTAAAATTGTGTGTGTGTGTGTGTGTGTGGTTTCCCCCTGTGCTGCCTTTTTGACCACTCTACCAACTCAACTTTGCAAACAAAAGGAGCTGCTCAGGTCTTAGACTGTAAGCTTCCTGAGGGCAGGTACTTAGTGCCTGGCAACACAGTAAACATTTAATCAACGCATTTTGATTAAGGGCTGTTTTGCATGTTTGGCCAAGCCAAAGGTTGCTCTAGGAGGTGGGAGGAAAGGGGGAAAAGGTGGGGTTCAGCACCTGAGGGCCAAGCATCTGACAGTGAGACTCTTGGAACTGTTTTCTTGTTTTGTGATTCACTCAAATTCATATAGTAAGTTAGGGGAAGAAACTGAACTTGAACCCAGATCTGATTTCCTATCCAGTGTTCTTCTCATTACAGTCTATCTCTCCCCTCCTGGCTATATTCTCCAGTCATTAAATTAGGGGCAACTAAGTGGTACATTGCATAGAGTCTGGGCCGTGGTGTCAGGAAGACATTTAGCTGTGCGATCCCGGGCAAGTCACTTAACCTCTGTTTGCTGCAGCTTCCTCTTTTATAAAATGAGATAATAATAGAACCTCCCTCGAAGGGTGTTTTTTGAGGCTCAAATGAGATAATACCTGTAATGCATTTGGCAAACTTCAAAGTGCTATGTAAATGATGGCTATTATTACCGTTAATTATGACATCAGCACTTGCATACTTCTAGCAAGAGACTCCATCAGTGTGGTGACGCCCTCAAACAAAGAAGATGGCAGCTTCCTCTGGGACTTATTGGATAATCTTTGAGAGTTCCTATGGCTTTCCAAATCCATCTCTCTAGACCCAATCTGGTGATGAGCATCTCCAAACTTTAGCTAGGTTGGACCTCAGAAGAGTACATCTGGTCAGATTTGCCAAAGCCTGTGTTCAACCAACAGAATCTTGACAAAACTGGGGGTCACTTCCATTCTTCTCTGAAGATTCAGAGGAAGGAAGACTTTGGTGAGTGTTTTCAATCACCGACCTAGTAAAACTGCTTGACGCAGCAATGCCACTATCCAGGTACCAAGGAGTCAGAGTTTAATTTAAATAAAAACCTTTACTTATACTTACTAATGAGTAATTCTAAGTTTCTTCAGTAGAGGCAGCTAAGTGGTACACAGTGGATAGTGTGCTGGGTCTGGAATCAGGAAGACCCGAGTTTAAATCTGGCTCCAGACACTTACTAGCTGTAGGACCCTGGACAAGTCACTTTGCCTCTGTCTAGCTCAGTTTTCTCATCTGTAAAGTGGGACTAATAATAGCTCCTTCCTCTCTGGGTTGTTGTGAAAATCAAATGAGATATTTGTAAAGTGCTTTGCAAATCCTAATGTGCTATATAAATGCTAGCCATTATTATTTCTACTTTAAATTACAAGGCAATCAACACTACTAGGTTGAGGAACAAGATGCTCATAAGTCCCTTCCAGGGTTATTGTGAGGATCAAATGAGATAATAATTATATAGTGCTTAGCACAGTGCCTGGCACATAGTAAGCACTATAGAAATGTTAGCTATCAACATCATTATTATTATCATAGAAGCAAATTACAACTTTGAACAAACTTCAGTTATTGGGTTAAATAGCTTTGAATTGGCTTTTAAGAAGATATAATTGGTAATTGTGTTTTATGTAAAACCACGCAATCTCACTCCAGCACGGTCACACAAAGAGCATCTTCCAAATGTAACCATGGTTTGGGAGAAAGAATAGCTTAAATGTTATTTGTGTACAACAGCCTCAGTTTCTTTGCCGATGCACTACAGAGCTACGTGTGCAGAGCAGTAATTATATTGCTGTCTTTACATTACTGATCCCAGGGAACAGACTAATTAGCTACTCCGATTTCCCGTGCTGTTTTTTTTTTTTTTAAAGCCATTGAAAGTAGCATCCAATTTAGCCTCTGGAGATAGGTCTAAAAAAAGAAGGAGAAGAAAAAGAAGTTGATGTCCCATGAATGTTCCAGTTGCTCCTTCCTGACCCACCCCTCTTTAACTTCCCAACTTGATCTAGCAGGCCAGGTTTGACTTCTAATTCAGTGAGTGACTTCAGGACAATCAGGGTTGGATTAAATGCCATGCAAGGTCCCTTTGAGGTCTGCCATTCAATGATTCTAAGCCTTCTGCAAAGACATTTCCCATCAGTATTAAGTAAGATACAGAAATCTAAGACCAAAAACAATACTGGTTATTAAAACATTGTGGGTAAAAGCTCCATGGAGTAGTCAGTGGAATGAACACTGGATTTAGCATCAGAAGCACTGTCCCCCTCCGCTCCCCCATCCTCACCCTTCCACTTCCTCCATGACCATGGGCAAACCCCTTTACCTCAGCTGCATTATCTGGAAAATGAGAACGCTGGAGCAAATGATCTTTGCGAACTCTTCCGGCTCTAAAATTTTACTATCCTAAGCCTCGTAAGCATAAGCATTTTCCAACAACATTACCCAAGACACAAAAAATGTTGTTGTTGTTGTTGTTGTTGTTTTAAATACGGTAGAAAAGTTCTTAGTTTATTATATATTTTCAAAGTTATAGTACCATAAATCATATTCTAGGTCTTTTTAGCTATTAATGCATTTGCTGTGTCCTGCTGCCTCATGGTATCTGACTCACCTTTCTGCAATGTTATACAATAAATCTAATACGGGAATGTGTCCTCTCAATTTGCTCTTCTCTTGGGGAAAAATTAGGAAGCAAAACTTTGCCTCTGCTGCTATAAGCTCTTCAATAAATCACAACCTTTTGGACCTATTTGTACAAAAATATTTATAACAGCTCTTTTTGTAGTGGCAAAGAGTTAGAAATTGAAAGAATGCCCATCAATTAGGGAGTGGCAGAGTAGGTTGTGATATATAATTGTGATGGATTAGTATTGTGCTATAAGAAATAATGAGCAAGACACTTTCAGAGAAACCTGGGAAGACTTACATGAAATAATGCAGAGTGAAGTGATAAGAACCAGGAGAATATTGTACCCAGCAATAGCAATATTGTAAGAATGATCAGCTGTGAAAGATTTAGCTACTCTGACCAAGACAATGATCCAAGACAATTCCAAATGACCCATGATCCACCTCCAGAGACAGAACTGATGAATTCTGATGGCAGATTGAAGCATACTTTAAAAAAAAAAACTTTTTAAAATTTTTAGTGTTTTATTTTGTTTCTGTTTTCTTTTGTAATATGGTCAATATGGAAATATGTTTTGCATGACCTCATATATATAATCGATATAAAATTGCTTGTCTTTTCAAAGAAGGAGGAGGAACAGGAGAGAGGGAAAGAATTTGGAACACGGAAGTTTTAAAAAATGATTGTTAAAATTTTTTTACATGTCATTAAGAAATATTTAATGAAATAAATTTTAAAAATTATTACATTTTGCCTCAAAATTAAAAATGACAAAAACTTGCCTATTAAAAAATTTAAAACATAGAACATAGCATAACAAAAATACTACTGTACTTGGCCAAGCAGTGAGTTATAGTGAGCAGAGTGTTGGATTTTGTTCCATTAAGGCAGCTAGGTGATATGATAGATAAAGCGCTGGACCTAGAGTCAGGAAGACCCGAGTTCAAATTTGACTTCAGATACTTCCTAGCTGTTTGACCCTTGGGTAGTTAATTAACTTCTCTCAGACTCAGTTTACTCAATTGTAAAATAAAGATAATAGTAACACCTACCTCACAAGGTTGTTATGAGGATCAAAGGAAGTAATATTTTTAAAACTAACAAAAAACTAAAAAAATACTTAGCACAGTGCCTCGGCACTAAGGACAGGCTTATTCCCGCTTTCCCTTCCCTTCATATCTGCCTGTGTGATCTTGAGTGAGTAGCTTCTCTTCTGTTTCTTCACTTCTCAGTTTCTTCAAATATAAAATGGAGGGGTTGAATTATAGTTATTTTTCAGACTAATAATCCATATGATCTGTTTTCCAATATACAATGTATATCTGAGAGTTTACTATATTTCAAAGTTTGAATTCCTCAGCCTTTAAAGGTGAACTTAATGTCACAGAAACACATTCTATATTCAGATCTCCTTTCTGACCAGATGTATATTGTTCTCATCTTCTTTCTGCTTCCTGCAGAACCTTCTCACATTTAGGTTCACTTGGCCAATGCTTTTGCTTGGAATAGGGCTCAGATCTCTCTTTTAGCAAAGCTCAAGCATTTGCTTAATCTGTGTGTGTATGCACATATATGCACATGTATAATACAAACACGTGCATACACACACACACAAGTGCATATATGTGCATGCACACACACTTCTTCTTGGAGAAGGAAATGGCAAACCATTCCATGACTGAAAACGACTGAACGGCAACAAAATATATACACACACATACACACATGTGTATGTACATATACATATTACATACATGTACATGTATATACATATATAAACAAAGATAACATGGATGAGAACAGAAAAAGAAAACAGGTCTTTTCTGATATGCACACAGATTGTGAGCCAGGATGCAGGAAGGCAGAACTATAAACCGTAATAGCAATCATAAAACCCAGAATTTGACCCTGAATACCAATATTCCCCCTTATTTATAGTTTTTTGAAGGCAGAATCTCATTTTGTTCCCATGAGGCTTTTATCAGTCTTCCTGCCACTGTCTCTAGAAAGCAAAACAAAGTGGGAATTTGGCAAATATACAGTTAATGGGATACATGTGGATAGATATATTGAATCATGGTGGCCAAGATGACCACTTGTTCTAAAATGTACTCATAAGAGAAAGGAAGTCAGGTGGCTTGCCGTTGCTTACTGCCATCAGTATGATATAATGGAGAGGCCAGATTTGTAATAAGAAGACCTCAGCTTGAATGTAGACTCTGTTGTGTACTGGCTGGGCGATGACCCGGTACTCAGCTGTCTCATATGGAAGATGAAGGTGTTATTCTGTATGATCTTGCTGGTTCTTTCCAGTTCAAAATCTCAGACATCTGAGTTCAATTATAACATATATTTCAAATAGCTATAGTTTTTTACCATGTTCTATTAAAAATCTGCCTCCCCAAAATGCATATTCTCTGCAGACAACCAGGTTGTAGTCTATGGCTTTTGGCCATCTTCATCCTTGATATAAATAGAACCAGGTATAAGCCAGGGTAAAGAGCAAGAGACTTGACACTAGGAGATGTCCTCACTAAGTTGTTAAGTTATCTGAAATTCTGTCACTTATAGATCTATTCAACTGGGTCTTCACGATCACAGGATCATAAGCTTTGAGGTGGAAGGGACCTCAGAGACCATTCATCTAGCACAAATCTCCTTATTTTACAGATGAAGAAACTGAGGCTGAGAAACATCATGTGATGTCCAGCAACACATAGATAGTAAATATTAGAACTGAGGAATCTAGGTCTTCTAACTTCAGAGCTAGGGTCCTCTATTAAACTACAAATCTTCCTAAGAAGGTATATATTTGTCAGGAAGTATCTTAGTCCCATACTGGAATGAGACAGAGGATGGGCATGTCAGGGAGAGAAGGAATTTCTGGTATAAGAAACAGATCTTGAAAGGTCAGTATTGGCTAGGCCTAGCCCTGATTAATCACAGAATATTGGCTCTGGAAAGGACCTTAGAACTCAGAACATTAGAACACAAAATGCTAGAGGTAGACAAAGCTTTGGAGCATTTAGCTAAGAGATTCTTAAACTCCCCCACCACTTTTTTAATGTCTTTTGGACATTAAATATCTGGTGAAACCTAGGGAACCTCACTCAGAATCATGCTTTTAAACGCAAAAAATGCATAGGCTTACAATGGAAACCAATTCTATTGAAATAGTTAACAAAATATGTTTAAAAACAAGTTCATAGACTCTAGGTTAAGAACTTTTCGTAGTCCAAACCTCCAAAATTTACAGAGGGAGAAGGCAAATTGTGACTGAGAAGGGTAAAGTCACTTGTCTAAATTCACAAGGAAAATCCAAACTAGAACCCATATCACCCGAGTTCTTTTCCACTTTGCTATCTTTAGTCATATCTTCCCACTAAAGCAGTGGGGTGGAGGTGGGGGAGAAAAGTACATAAGAAAGGGCATTAGGAGATGGAATACTTATCTAGGCTCTGCCTCTGACTATAAGTCACTTTACTTTTCTGGGCCTCAGTTTCTTTATCTGTAAGCCACTTCTAGCCCTAACATTCTGTTTCCAAGTCCCTCCCACGTCTAATGTTCTATGATCTGGTGAATCTGAGTTTGCCTGATATAAGCTTATAAGATTTAAAATACAAAACTCTCACTAAGTAAGTCCAGAGATAGTTTGGCTTTGCAAGCCCTCCATAACTTGGCTCCCTCCTACCTTTCCAATCTTCATATACCTTCTTTACTGATCCAGTGATGGTGGCCTTCCTATGGCTCCTCGCACAAGATATGTCATCTCCCAATCATAAGAATTTTTACCAATTGCTTTTCATGCCTATAATTCTGTTTCTCCTTCTCTCTGCCTTCAAACATCCCTGGCTTCCTTCAAGACTCAGTTAAAACCCATCTTCTAAAAGAATCCTATTCTGATTTCCCTTAATGCTAGTGTCTTCCCTCCCAAGATTATCTCTAGTTTGGTCAGTGAGTCAGTCAGTGAACATCTATTAAGCCAAGCATTGTGTTAAATGTTGGGTATACGAAGAAAAGCAAAAGACAAGCCTTACTCTCAGTCTAATGGGGGAGATAACATGAAAATTTTGTACAAATAAGCTACATAAATGATAAATTGGAAACAATCAATACATGAAGGCAGTGAAATTGCCTGGAGTCTGTATAAAGAATATCTTGTTAGGGGCAGCTAGGTGGTGCAGTGGGTAGAGCACCGTCTCTGGAGTCAGGAGGACCTGAGTTCAAATTCAGCCTCAGACATATGATAATCACTAGCTGTGTGACCCTGGGCAAGTCACTTAACCCCAATTGCCTCACCAAAAAAAAAAAAGTCTTGTTTGGGGGCAGCTAGGTGGCACAGTGGATAGAGATCCAGCCTTAGAGTCAGGAGGACCTGAGTTCAAATCTGGTCTCAGACCCTTAACACTTACTAGCTGTGTGACCCTGGGCAAGTCACTTAACCCTGATTGCCTCACCAAAAAGAAAAAAAAACAAACAAGAAGAGTGTCTTGTTCAAGAGACAGCATGAGACTCATGTCACTGGATTGCAGTGTGTAGTGAGCATGCATGTCCACATGGGTGCACAATGTTGGTGGTGCTGTAGGACATAAGGCTTGTTTGTATTTAGTTGTCTGCATGTCGTCTCACTCATTGGACTATGAGTTCCTTAAGAACAGGGGCTGTTTTACCTTTCTTTGTATCTCTAGTGCTTAGCACAATGCTGGAATGTAGTAGGTGCTTCATCAATGCTTGTTGACTTGACATAGTAATTTCTCTGTTATCTGAGTATGATCAGGGGAAATAGCACATTTCAGTTAGTTGTATATTCTAATCATGAGAAAGTCACCCTTTATTCCATATTCAAATTATTGTCAGAAATTGATGCATTGGAATACAATAATTCAGCCCTGGAAATATTCTAGATATATTTTAGCTCTTTGATGATTCAGAACTTCTGAACTTCTTACTACCTCTTGATCATCATTTTCTCTACTATCATTGGACTCTTAACAATACAGAAGTGTTTTTTTTTAATCAGTCACTCCTTTTAGAATAGGAAAAAAAAAAAACATGGCATCCCTGACAGCTTCTTGTACAATCTAGCATTTTGTACCACCAAAACCTAGAATGATAAAATGGGAACAGGTTGTAGAGATCATTTTCTCATTATCTTCTCTGCTCTTAACAGAGACAGAGAGTAAAAACCCAGACAGTGGAATTTGGGATTTGGATTAACACAGATGTCTCCTTATTCACTGTAGATATTTATCAATAGATATTTATCAATGATCTTGAGAAATTTCACTACCAGGATACTCTTAAAAAGCACCTTGGTAGTAGAATACTTTTCTCAGTTTATATATTTATTTATAAAAGCATTTTTAATGTCCTAAGCCAAATTATCTAATCATTTGATGAGGAAGTGGGAAGTGAGAATAGAAGAAAGTGGAAGGAGGGGAGGGAAGGGCAGAGGAAGGAGGTGGGGAATTGGAGCATTTTAATACCTATTAGAATCTGTATAGAATAATTTCTTGGAACCATTCTGCCTCTGAGGACTCCTCCAGGGGGATGTCCCTTCTGACTTAGATTCTACAATTCCTCCTAGTCCTACCCTATCTAAACATGAAATTGCCATGCCTTTCTCCTCAATCAATCAATTAGAGTGAACAAAGAAGTCCATGTCCCTGGGCTCTGATACTGTCTGTGAGCATGCAATAGTAATTATCCAGAGGAAGGTGAACACTGTAGCCAACAGGCCCAAATGCTCCATTCACAGGCAACTAAATCTTCAGACTACATACCTGCTGGACCTGATAAATTTTCTAATTGATATCCAGATGTTTAGCATGCTAAATTGCTGGCAAAGGTCACATGTGTTTGGCTTAATTTGCATGGTGACTTATGTGAGGATTAGTGAAAGCAAACAAAGGTGTATTAGAAGGTACAGAGTTTCTGTCACATAGTGATTTCTTTTCCCTTAAGGGTTGGATTTTGAAACATAAAATTATGCTTTAGGAATAACCAGAAATATTTCCCATAAAGAGAAGTTATTCTCATTATTCCTACTGAAATTTCCCAAGCAATAGTTCTCATTCATCTGGTTCTCCACCAGGTGGTAGGATAAACAGCATTTTAAAAGAAGGCATGGAACAGCAAAGACCAATTTTTGTTTACTCTTTGTCTCTTCCAGGACCAAGACTGTTACTCTGTGCACACAGTAAACTCTTAATAAAAATGTTGGTGGAATGAATACACCATCTTCAGTGGCTTAGTAGAGAGCCGGACCTGAAGGCAGGAAGACCTGAGTTCAAATATAGCCTAAGACACTTAATAGTTGTGTGACCCTGGGCAAGTCACTTAACCTCTGTTTGCCTCAGTATCCTCATTTGTAAAATGGGGATGATAATAGCACCTACCTCTGAAGGTAGTTGAAAGGATCAAATGAGACTATTTGTAAAGTACTTTACAAACCTTAAAATTCTATATGAATGCTTACTATTGTTACTGCTATTATTATACTAGAATGGTAATAATTTTACAACTGGGACATTAGTAGTAATTTAAGTTAGTTTAGTAGGTTACAACCCAATAACTTCCATTTTACAAATGAAGAAACTGAGGAAGGCCCATTGAAGGAAAGTGATTTGCCTAGTCTTTCTCCTGTCTTTAACAAAGTTATCTTAGACCCTGTCTTCTCTGATGCCCATTTCAGTGAATGTTAGACTTCATCCCACCAGATTAAAATGTAATTGAGAAATGTTTAACAAAAATAAATAACAATGTGTGACCCTGAGCAAGTCACTTAACCCACCCTCCCAAAATAAATAAATAACAGTGCAATGCAATAGAGATAATGTTAATTTGTGGTTTTCAAAGTCAATGCGCAGCCCTCTAAATTGTTTGTTTTTCAAGACCAATGACATCAACAGGGTGATGTCTTGACTTGCTCCTGAATTGGATTTAAGTGAGGCAGAGTTGCACAAAGTAGTCAGCCTCACTCTCTCTTCCAGTCATCAAAGTCCAGTGGCAAGACAACAGTCAGAATGACTGGCGATGGCCCAGGATGCAGTGAATAACATTGGCACCTTCTATGTCTGACCAAGCTCTAAGCATTCCACAGCACCTGCTTCAGCCTCATTCATGGCCTTTGGAACAAATTGTTCTCATCCTGAATTTGACACCAATGTACTACACCACCCTGCCTTCAGTTGTAGCTCTATGATCTAAAGCCATCATCAGAATGTAGAGATAACTGTGGTCTCTGGACACCGACTGATTCAGGGAGAAAGTATATGGGATGGAGGAGGAGAAAGTAGCTCCTGTTGGTTGATGTTTTAGAAGTATCCTGGCATGTGTGTGTATGTGTGTGTGTGTGTGTGTGTGTGTGTGTGTGTGTGTGTGTGTGTGTGTTGTGTGTATGTGTGTGTGTGTAAATGAGGTAGGATTAACCTTTCCTTAGGAAGCCTGTAACTTGGCCTTTTTGTGATTTTGGCCTAACGTTGAACTGAAATCTTCCTCCCTGAGAGCCGAAATTCAAATAAACTCAACAAAAACTTCTAATTCAGTCAGCTGAATTTACAAAAAAGTATAGTGAACTTGAATTCAGCAGAAAGATGAGTTGAAATTGGTTGGGTAAGCTTGGACAAGCCACTTAATCTCTGAGCCTCAGTTTTCTCATCTGTGAAATTTATTGTTAAATCTCTGGGAATTAGAACCATGTAAAAGTGAAACAGTAGGTCAACAAGCAAGTGACCAAGTACTTTGCCAAGCACTGGGCTAAGTGCTGGGGACACTGAGAAAGGTGAAAAATTGTCCTTGCTCTCAAGGAGCTCGTGGTCTCAGGGGGAAGACAACATGCAAACAACTATGTATGAATAAGACATAGAGAGGATAAATTGAGGGTAGTCTCAGACAGAAGGCTCCATAATTAAGGAAGGCTTCTTGCAGAAAGTAGGACTTTAGCTGAAACATGAAAGAAGTCAGGGAAGCCAGGAGGCCAACATAAGAAGGATGAGAGTTCCAGGCAGTTCAGTTTTGTACATGTTCACTTTAAGATGCCTATGAGACATCTAGTTCAAGATGTACAGCAGGCATTTGGAGATGTGAGACTGGGGGTTGGGAGAGAGGTTAAGGCTAGACAAATTGATTGGAAAATCATCTACATAGACGCTGCCTCAAGAGCTGGTGAGTACCTATCACTGGAGGTCATCAAACAGAGGCTGGATAACCATTTGTTGAAGATGTCATAAAGGCGATTCAAAAGCCAACACAGCCCCTAGCACATAAATGCTTGAAGCATGAATGAAGGAATCAATTAGTTCATTAATCCAACAGATAAGTTGTACTAAGTTACCTTGGATGTCTGTTCTGGCTCAAAGATTTAATAACAATCTATAGAACAGATGCCTTTATTATTTTACATTCAAAAGGAAGCTTTTTTTCTTTGGTCCAGTCTTCTGAATACAGAGAAACCTGTTTTGTTGTTGTTCTTAAATATGCTTGAATTTCCCAGAAGGTAGATGTCTAATTAGACAGACTTGGTCTTTAATGTAAAGCTGTTTCATGCACTCCAGATAGAAATGATTCTTTGGCACCGTTCCATTGTATCTGGCATATCAGCAGTCAGAATTCTTTGTTCTACTCGATTGCTTCCTTCTAAGTAAATATGTATGAAGACAACTTTGGGCAACTGTGGTCTTGTTGCTGAATATGTGTTCAGATTGACTATATTTAAGCAACACTGAGCTTGGAATAGTAAACGTACAATTGGTGTCTCAGGGTTGAACTTCCAAAAACACTGAGAATTAAAATCATACTGTAGACCTGGGAGAAACCTTAGAGATTATCCTCTCCAACTCCCTCATTTTGCAAATGAGAAAATGGAGGTCCAGAGTAGGGAAATGACTTGCTTAAAGTCTTGTACAACCAGGACTGAGACCCAGGTCTTCTGACTCAGAGACTATCGCTCTTTCCAAAGCACTACCCTGTCTTTTTTAATGAGACTTTCTCTGAGAAGATAGATATTTAATAGAGAAACATACATATATATGTATATTATATATACATATAATATACATATATATACACACATACATTTACTGCTTATGTATCTGTTTATCTGTCTTTATCTGTATATATTTATAGATAGGCAGACAGACAGATAGATAGATAGATAGATAAACAGATAGATGGATAGATAGATTTGACCAGACCTATGATTACATCTGTCTAAGTGGCTCCCATTGATTAACTTCCTCTATCTATTCTTTTCTTCAATTGATAACCTTAGAAAGGGACCTGGCACACTGAAAGATTTTTTTTTAAATTTTATATTTATTTCTAACATTTTAAAAAAATTGATTTCCAAATTCTCTCTCTCCCTTCCTCTGGCCTCTCCACCAACCCATTAAGAAGGTAAGCCATGGGATCATTTGCATATTAGCAATGTTGTAAAAAAAAAAGCAAGAAAAATACTTCATCTGCACTGAGTTCACCATTTCTCTCTCTTAAGGTAGATAGATAGCATTTTTCATTATGAGTCCTTAAGAATTGACTTGGATCATTGTATTGATCAGAGCACCTAAGTCTTTCACAGTTGATCATTGATACAATATTGCTGTTAATGTGTACGATGATCTCCTGGTTCTGCTCACTTCACTTTGTATCAATTTATATAGGTTTTCCCAGGGTTTTCTGAAACCAGCCCCCCCTCATCATTTCTTACCGCACAATAACACTCCATCACAATCATACCATAACTCATTCAGTCATTCCCTAGTTGATGGGCATGAACTCAATTTCTAATTCTTTGCCACAATAAAAAGATCGGCTATAAATATTTTTGTGCACATAGGTCTTCTTCCTTTTTCTCTGATGTCTTTGGGATACAGACCTAGTCATTGTATTGCTGGGTCAAAGGGTCTGTACAGTTTCATAGCTCTTTGAGCATTGTTCCAAGCTGTCCTTCAGAATGATTGGATCAGTTCCCATTCCACCAACAGTTTATTAATGTACCTCTTTTCACATATCCCATCCAGCATTTCTCTGATAGGTGTGATAAGATTGTATTAATTTTCATTAATCTAATCAATAGTGACATATAACATTTTTTCACAGGACTATAGATAGCTGTGATTTCTTTTTTTGAAAACTGCCTATTTGTATCCTTTGACCACATATCAATTGGGGAATGGCAATTATTTTACACATTTGACTCATTTCCCTGTATATTTAAGAACTAAGGCCTTTATCAGAGAAGCTTGTTGTAATCTCTCCCCCCCCCGCGCCCCAGTTTTCTTCTTTCCTTCTAATTTTGGCTACATTGGTTCAAGTGACTTGTCTAGTCAGTATGTGTCAGAGATGGAATTTGAAGCTAGTTCCTTCCTAACGCAGGAGCCAGATCTCTATGTACTAAGCAACACTGCCATAATACCCTGTAGAAAAATGCAAAGTTGACTATTTCCACGGATTAGGAACAGAGTTAGATTAAATCCAAATGGGACCTGGCACT
Source organism: Phascolarctos cinereus (assembly GCF_003287225.1). Classification (NCBI taxonomy): domain Eukaryota; kingdom Metazoa; phylum Chordata; class Mammalia; order Diprotodontia; family Phascolarctidae; genus Phascolarctos; species Phascolarctos cinereus. The sequence goes on from NW_027555847.1 coordinate 635,722,906, forward strand.
TGGGCCATGTGTCATCTTGCTAAAAGACGTAACAAATGGCTATAATAAAATGTCATTGCCATCCCGCTATGTGATTTCACATTCAGAACCATAAGAGAGAGCTGTCTGAAAATCTGATGAGTATCCTCACAAGGTAGTGAGATTTTCATCAGGGGCAATAGTCAAGCAGTCCACTTTGATTTTAATTAAAAAAAAAAGAACAGTGGGTTTTTTCAGTGTTGTATAATGGAAAAATCACTGTTTTTGAAGTAAGGGGACCTGAGTTCCAATCCTGGGGCACAGTTATGAACTATCTAGTTAAAGTGGGTTACTTCCTAGGATCACAAAATGACAGATTTAAAGCTGGAAAGATTCTTAATGGGGATGACAATAGTACCTACCTCCCAGATTTGTTGCGATCCTCGTAATATTTATAAAGTGCTTAGCAGAGGGCCTAGCACATAGCAGCCACTATATAAATACTACTTTCATTATTGATGATGATGTCTAACATTCTTATTTGACAGAGGAAACAGAGGCCCAGTGGGATCATGTGACCACAGAAGTAGTAAGAGAGGTAGGATCCAAAACGAGGACCTCTGACTCAGAAGCCCTCTTAATCACACTTTCCCTTCACTGGACCTCAGTTTCTCCATCTCCAAAATGAGACGGTTAAACTGACTAGATTTTCTCTAAGGCCCCCCTAGTTCTAAATCCTAGTTCTTATTATCCTTCATAGGTGGGAACACCCTAAAGGGAATAGACTCCTAAAATCTTCTAGTTAGTGTCTCCATATTAATTTCCCTGGTATAGGTATAATTTAGGTAGGCAACTTTACACCTCCAGGTTGGAAGCTTTTGTCTGACCTCTCAGAATCTGGATGATAAATAATTACACGCTTTAAGAGTTTTGTTGTCCAATGGATATTTGCCCATTTGGCATTGGTGATTTCAAGAAATCTTGGTACAGTGGCAAGAACATTCACATGGAGTAAGAGAACTTACCCCTCCGGTCTTATTTCCCATCGTGCCTCGAGGTGCGAGTCAAACTGGATCACAAACTCTTTCCCACACGTGACCTTCTATCAACCTGCCTCCCTACCTGTGCCTGGAATGCGTACCTTTCCAACCTCCAGAATCTCTTGCTTACTTCAAAGTATAACTCAGGTGCTATTTCTTGGGCTTTTCCTGATCTCTTCCTATCCCACACCCCCAATGACACTTTCCTTCTTGAAATGACTTTGCATTACTTTCTTAATGTTTTTCATTTTTGCTCAATTCTTTACATTTTCTAGCCCCCAGTAGAATGTAAACTCTTTGATGGCAGGGGCTATTTTTGGAGGGATTGCTAGTTGGTACAGAGGATGGAACATTGGGATTCTAGTCAGGAAGATCTGAGCTCAAATCCTGTCTCAGATACTTACTAGCTGTGTGACCTTAGACAAGACTTAACCTTTGTCTGCCTCAGTTTCCCAGCTGTAAAATGAGGATAACAATAGGGTTGTGAGGATCAAATGAGATAAAATTTGTAAATCTTAGCACAGTGCCTGGCACATAGTAAGTGCTACATAAGCAGGCAGATGGCACAGTGGATAGAGTGCTATGCTTGGAGTCAAGTAGAGCTGAGTTAAAATCTGGCCTCAGGTGCTAGCTGTGTGACCCTGGAAAAGTCACTTAACCCTGTTTGCCTTGAATCCTCATCTGTAAAATAAGCTGGAGAAGGAAATGGCAAATCACTCCAACATTTTTGCCAAGAAAACCTCAAATGGGGTCACGAAGAGCAGGACCCAACTGAAAAAATGACTGAACAAAAAATGCTTGGATGTATAAAAATCACTTTCCTTACAACTGTTCTGTAATATAGGTGCTGCAAGGATTATTAATTCTTATTTTACAGATGGGGAATTGAAGGTGTTGTGATTTGCCCTGCATTTGAACCCAGATCTTTTGGCCCCAGGTTCAGCGATCTTTTTATTCTACTAGCTGTTTCTCTAGGAGATACAGTGGATAAAGCATTGGGCTTGATATCAGGAACTTCCTGAGTTCAAATCTGGCCTCACACACCTACTTACTAGTTGGTATGACTCTGGGCCAGTCACTTAATCCTGTTTGTCTCAGTTTTTCATCTATAAAATGAGCTGCAGCCACTCCGGTATCTGTGCCAAGAAAACCCCAAGTGGGGACATGACTGAAAAGATTGAACAATCACAATAACAAAAGTTGCTTCTCATACTAAAACAAGAGAAATTTCTTAGAGTCTTAACTCAAAAGAGATTAATGTGTGAGATTAATACTGTGATTACTGGATATACAGACCTCTCGCTAAATCTAACAAGACTGTAATCTTCATCCTGGAACAGGGAAGATTTCCAGCCCTTGGTCCAAATTGGCAGTAGGAAACTCTATTATTGATTCAACAGCTTCCAACACACCTTTATTAAGAACCTACTACTGATCTACTTTGTATCTATCAGATCGGCAAAGATGACAAAAAGGAAAAATGACAGCTGTTGGAGGGGACATGGGACCACAGTCACAGGCACATTAACATATGTGGAATTGATCCAGCCATTCTGGGAAGTGATTTGGAACTATGTCCCCAAAGTCACTAAATTGTGCACATACTTTGACCCAGTGATGCTACTACTATGCATATACCCCAAACATAGAGCATAGAAAGATGGAAAGGTCCCATGCGTACAAAAATATTTAAGCAGCACTTTTTGTTGTAATAAAGAAGTGGAAATGGAGAGGGTGTAACAATAATTAGAAAATCATTGAACATATTATGGCTTATGAATAAAGCAACAGTATTCTACCATAGGAAGTGGCAAATTCAGAGAAACCTAGGAAGACTTGTATGAACTGATACAGAATGAAATGAGCAGAACCAATAGAACAACTTATGTGATGACTAGAACACTGTAAAGGAAAACAGCTTTGAAAGGCTTAAGAACTCTTATAAAAGCAATAGCCAACTACAATTTCAGAAGACTGATGCTGGATGAACCATACTTCCTACCTCCTGGCAGAGAAATACAGACTGAGACATTCATTTAGAGACATGACCAATGTGCTGACTTGTTTTGTTTGACCATGCTTATTTGTTACAAAGAAGGACTTTTTGTTTGGGGGTATGAAAAAAGGGACAGCTGGTGTCAGTGACTAAAAAAACAGAAGGGATAAAGAAATTAAGAATGCCAATGAAACATTTTTAATGCATAAAACAGAATACAATGAAGTCCAAAGGAAGAAAAAGACAAAACAGAACTGGTTTGGAGCTAACATGTTGAATTTGTTATATGCTTAAAAAAAAAAGACAAGTTATATACATAACAAATCCATGATTTCATATGTAATCCTCTTTATTGTTATTTTTTTCTTTTTGGTTATGGAAATGTTCCTGTTTCTTAGTCTTAGTCTCTGAAAAAAATTAGAATGATTATCTTGGGGGAAAAAAAACAGTACTTCTTTATGTAAGGGATCATGCTAGGTACAATAAGAGTGAAAAAATATCTAAAATTTGGGACATATATACTAAAGAACATTAGAATCTTATTGGGTCCAAGACAGGTACAACAAATGACAAGATGAAATAAAACACATTAAGCACATTAGCGAGATACAACGTGCTATGAGAGTCATGAGGCAGGAAAGATTACTTATGTAATAGATTTGAGGGCCTGACTAATTCTATTATTTTATAATCCTGGTGACTAATTTTGTGGTATAGTGGTGGGGTAAGGCTCAAATCCCTTGAGGAAAGGCAACTATTAAGTAAAATCATAGACTTTTAGCACTGGAGAAGATCTTTGAGATTGTCTAGAAGAACAGAACTATTTAGAGCTGGGCTTATGGTCTCAGAAATTTGCCTGGGGCCCTGAGAGGTTAAGTGACCTATCCATGCTTGAACAGCCAGCATGTGTCAGAAATAAGACTTATTGTTTCACAGCTAGTCAGTGGACTTCATGTATATATTCTTGATTTAAAAAAAATGTTGAAAAGCACAGGATCCAGAATAGAGCATAGGGGCACTCCACTAGACACCTACCTCCATTTACTAATCTTAGCACTTTGAATTTAGTTGCCTTCAAGCAGAGCTCTGCATTTTCCTTCAGCCTGCATTTGCCCATTTTGGACACAAGGATAGCAGGAGAGATTGATAGCTGCCTTGCTGGATTCCTTGTTGAATCTGTTGTAGATTAACAGGCAGTTACAGCTGGGAAGAACTCTTAGATCATCTCTCTCAGAGGTTCTTAACCTTTCCTGTATCTCAAACCCCTTAGGCAGTCTAGTGAAGCCTGTGGACCCCTTCTCAGAATCATGTTTTTAAACGCATCAAATAAAATACAAAGGATTAAAAAGGAAATCAATTACATCGAAATACAGTTATCAAAATATTTTTAAAAGTTCATGGACTCCAGGTTAAGAACTCTTGAATTCTAGACCAACCCCATCATTTCATGACTATTCAGTGGCAACCTAGGCTCTGAATCCAGATCTCTGGACTCCCAGTTCAGTGTGAGTTTCTCTACACCATTCTGTTAAAAAAAAAAAAAAGGAGGGGGTCACAGGATCCAGAGCTTGAAGGCAAGTTAGAGATTATATAGTCCAAATTCTTTATTTTACTGAAGAAAGGATTCCCAGAGATTTAAAGTAGTTTGCCTGAGATCCCACATATAGTAAATAGCAGAACCCAGATCTGAATTCGGGCATTCTGATTTCAAACCCAGAGCCTTTTCTACAGGACCTAGGAACTCACCTAGTTTAGTCTAACAACCTTGGCTAACCTAAAGAGTTAGGCATTTGTAGATGTGTGTGTGAGGGGAAAGTGTGTGTGTGTGTGTGTGTGTGTGTGTGTGTGTGTGTGTGTGTGTGTGTGTGTGTGTGTGTACCCAGAAAACCGGGAGACCCACTGACCTGGAACTCAGCACAGATAGTGGCTAAAACTCTCAAGACCTTAAGAATCTTTGTTAGATCTCTTCATACCCAAAAGGGGGCAGACTACTGCTGCTATCTTGTGTAAAGTCTTTGAAACTCTCTGAGCTAAAGAAGAGCTGAGTGAGGGATGAACAGTTTGGTTTCATAGCAAAGAGCAGTCTCAAGTTTTAACACTGTCAACGCTACAGT